>NC_139405.1:60553709-62037459 GCF_905368555.1 Meleagris gallopavo | reverse complement strand
GGTGCTTCTGCAGGAAATATGAACCAAAGCTATATGCACCTCCCATATTTGCACACTGTAAAAACATTGGAACAGAAACAGGAAACCCTACTCCTTTTAATTCCGCACAGCCTAATGCATCTCTGAAAATAAGAGCACTGAACAAAACCTTCCTGTCATTTTATCTTTTGCTTCCATTGCAAAGATTGAGAGCCCTTTAGGGAACAAATCAATGAGAAGAATCCCAGCTGCAGAACATGCACCGGCTCCGCAGCAGACAAAGGCTGCAGTCTGCTCAACTCACTAAGTCTCTATAAGTTCTGTTTAGGAAAAGTCACACAAGCATCTCAGGAGAGATGCACTGTTTACTCGAGCTGTGCCTACTTTCCATCAGTAGCTTTATGGTTGGGTTGGTTTTTTGTGTTTTTTTTTTTTGTTTGTTTGTTTTTTTCATTTTACATCATTCTTAGTTCTGAAATGAGCTTAGGCTTATGTTCAAAATTCAGGGACTTCTGTGAAAGGTTGAGATCTCTACATTAACCTTGCAAATCCAAATGTGATTTTTCTTCTATGACTTCCATATTTTATTATTTTTTTTCTCTGTTGAAGTAGCTCACATTTCCTGTAACCAGTCTAAGCACTAATGCAGGATTTCCCTTATAGGTTCAAATATCTCACTTGACCAGCTCCTTCAGAAAATGGATCACCTGTACTGGAAATCTTCCACTCCTGCAGCCTTTGCTTCCCCAGCAACACGGAAGGTATGTTTCATTATGAAGCATGAAGGGCCCTACCAACTCCTCAGTGTGATTTGAGATTGTGAAAGTTTTTTCTGTTATCCAAGAGCCAAAAGAAAGACCATACAAACCCTGGGATCTAAATTAGGCCAAAAGAAGCTTAATAAATCAGACTCCTCTGGAGAACTTCTAACTCTCCAGAGGCCTTGACAACAGACCACAAGAAGATAAAGACCACAAAATAGAGTAAGATTATACTTGTAAATCCTATTCTAAAATGCCCTACATAAAAAAAACTAGTTACTGTAATCTCAACATAAAGAATTCACTACTTTTAAAGACTCTTTTCAGAAAGGAAACACTTAACATATATAAATATTTTAATATATTAATTATATATATGTATATATAAAAATACATTTTGTATATTAAGAAATGTTGGATTTTACATTTTTTTCTCCTAGAGCTATTATTTTATGCTCTTAAATTGAGTCTTTTTTTTTCTTTTTTTTTCTTTTTCTTTTTTTTGTTTTCCAAATTGGAGACAAACATATAGTCTCTGCATAATGGAAACAAAGCACAATTAAAAATCACAGAGCCATATTCTGCATGTGCTTTGTAAAATTGTAATTTAGCCTTACCATTTCCGGCACTGCATTACAGAGTCAAGGAACAAGAAACTATGTCCTCACTATAGAGGTGAAATTGATACTCACATATTTGAGAGAAAGCTAAGATTCACCCTCAAAAAAAAAACCCAACCCTGTTTAAAGTCAGTGATGTTCAGTATTTTTTTCTTCTACCAATACTGAGTCAGCTTTCAGTGGGCAGTCATGTTGTTTAGGTCGAGGAATAGAATGAGCGGATAGGAATACCTCCTTACCCAGAGAGTGGTGGCTCAGTGTTTGGATGGAGACCAGTGACAAGTGGTGTTCCTCAGGAGTCTGTACTGGGGGCGGTTCTCTTTAATATCTTTATCATTTACATTGACAGTGGGATCGAGTGCACCTTCTGCAAGTTTGTGGATGACACAAACCCGCGGGATGCAGTCGACACAGTCGATGGACAGAATGCCAGCCAGATAAGATCTAAACAGGCTTGAGCAGTGGATCCAGGAGAACCTCACAAAGTTCAACAAATCCAAGTATGTGGTCTTGCACCTGGGTCAAGGCAACCCCCGCTATCAAAGCTGGGGGATGAAAGGATAGAGCACAGCCCTGCTGACTTGCGGGTACTGGTGGATGGCAAGCTGGACATGAGCCAGCAATCTGCCCTTGCAGCCCGTAGTATCTGGGGTTGCATCAAAAGAAGCGTAGCCAGCAGGTCAAGGGAAGTGATCCTTCCCTTCAGTTCTGCGCTGGTGAAGCCTCACTTGGAGTACTGCACCAAGATGTGGAGTCCTCAGTACAGGAGAGATATGGCCTGTTGGAGCACATTCAGAGGAGGGCCATAAAAATGATCCAAAGCATGGAACACCATGAGGACAGGCCAAAAGAGCTGGGGCAGTTCAGCCGGGGACACCTGATAGCGGCCTTTCAGTATTTAAAGGTGTGCTACAAGAGAGAAAGAGAGAGACTCTTTAGTAGGCTCTGTTGTGGCTGGACAAGGGGAAATGTTTTCAAACTAAAAGAGAGGATATTTAGATTGGATATAAAGAAGTTTTTTACAATAAGGGTAGTGATGCACTGGAAAAGGTTTCCCAGAAAGGTGGTAGATTTGTCCTTGGAGACATTCAAAGTCAGGCTGGGGCGCTGAGCTGTAGGTGTCCCTATTCATTGCAGGGGGAGTTAGACTAGGTGACATTTTAGGATCCCTTCCAACTCAAACGATTCTATGATTCTGTAATTTTTTATCTGGCAGTGGGTCCACAGACACAGTAATGCATGTTTCAGACACATTTCCCCTATGAGGAACTTATCTGAGCACCCTCACATCTGCCAGTGCGTGTACCAAAGATACACTGGGCATTCAGCAGGAACGGTGCTCAGATTTATAAGGGCATGTAACAACTGGACAAGGAAAAATGGTTTTAAACTGGAAGAGGATAGATTTAGACTAGATATTAGGAAGAAATTCTTTACTGTGAAGGTGGTGAGACACTGGAACAGGTTACCAGCAAGGTTATGGATGCCCCCTTCCTGGAAGCATTCAGTATCACAGTTCCTTGTGTGAAGTTAAATGATAAAGCGCCTAGGAGGCTGTTAAAAAGGACTAGGTAAAATATAGATGCATTTCCAACACTGACAAAAATCAGGATGGGAAGCCAATAGGGCAAATATACATGGAGAGAGGAACACGCTAGAGGAGAGACTGCTAAGGACAGAGGTAGCAGGAAGTCTCTTCTCCCCAGCTGTTGCAGCTTCAGATAGTGTTATAACGATGTGTACAGGTTGGCTAAGGTAACTCTCTAGATAACCTTATGCCTTTTAACCAAAGGGTATCATTCAAAAAGCAGTTAGTTTGTAATGGCACAGAAAGCACAGCTTCACCAGCAGCTACTGTGTAAAACACTTCACTACAATTAAGTCATTCAGAAGAAGAAAAGAGAGTTGGTAAAATTTAAGATTTCCTCCCAAAGCAAACAATTATACGTTACTATAGAAATATTTGGTTATTTACTGAAAACGTGAACATTCTTCCTTTGCTTTGAAGTGTATTTTTTCATAAGTGTCAGAGTATTTATGTATCAGCAGGAAAATTGTCTTGTGAAAAGGCGTATTTGTCATGACATGACCTTGCAAATGACACCTTGCATGACATCAGATTTTATTCCTGGCTGGCTGGCTACTAGAGTGCTAACATTAAAACAATGTTCTTTTTAAGATTATTCTTGAATAAAAAAGTGACTTTTATAATTGTAAGGCTATAGAGAAACAAACAGACTGTTTAAAAAGAACTCAAAATGTGGCACTTGATTAATGACAGGTTGGTCAAGTGTTATTTAACAACCTCTAGTAATAATATTAAATCCTTTTCATTCTTTTTTTTTATATCAAATTAAAATCATCCTACTACAAACCCATGTACATCATGTGTGTTTTTATCTCTTCACCTCAGCATTCAGTTTTACTAAACTATTTAGTTTGGTTTTAGCATTTAAATATCACAGGAAGTTATTAGACCATAGAATACATAGACCATAGAATTCTACATAGAATTAGTAGATACGATCTACTAATTAAACACAGATTAATTATTTCTGCATTTATAGCCTTGACTAGTAACAACAAGCTGACCTTCATGTCTCTTCCATAGTCAACACAAAGAACTGTCTGGGGTGCTTGTTTATACCCTTAGAACTGCTCTCTCTGAACAACCCCCCAAGCTTTGGCTCTCTCACAACTCAGGGAAAGGTACTGGCTGCTCTCACAGCAACATTCTTGACTTCTCAATGCCTGGATTTGCAAATAACTCTGCACATCCTACAAATACAGGATTTTAGGCTGAACAAAGAATAGACCAAAGAAAGATGCCTCTCAGCTCATCACTTGGCTTTAGTTACTTCCTCAACTTCCAGCAGCATGAGCCAAAAGCTCCTGACGTACTAGAAGCAAGCAGGGCTTAGTAAACACCAATGGCAGATTCCTCCAGCCAAAACACAAAATGCTCCTTGAATACCATGAAAGAACCATACATTACCTTTGTATACTAAGAAAATATTATGAGAATATAGTACAAAATTGCAAATAAACTGTATATTCACATCTCAGCTAAACACACACAAATATTTTCTATGTGTTAATGTACAAGCTGAGCTAAAAACTATTCGAGTTGGTACAATCTGCTGTTCCTTTTGTGCTTCAGCAGTAATTAAAGTAGAAGAACTAACAGTTTAAGGTGGGAATAGAAGAGGGAGGCACCGCACCCCAGTAACCCACATGAAGATCAGTACTCAGCTCTTCTCCAGGCTGGGCCCTCCATCTCACTTTCTTCTGTGCAAAAGCTGGATGTTCTGCGCTGTGGTTCTGGTGCCCAAGCCCTGCTCCTCAGTTGAGTCACCCACTTTCTTTCTTCTTCAGAACTTACTACAGCGTAGGGACTGCCCTAGCCCTGGCCCTAGCACAGCAGCCCAGTCTCTGTGTGCCTCCTGAGTTCCTCCTGAACTCCCCAATGGTTACCACAGTTACACAAATAAAGGCATTTCCAGTTTAACAAACTTCATTATTTTTGAGTTAAGTCTTGTCAAGTGCTTCTTCCTCCTGACGTAACTAATAGAAAATTCCAGGAAATCATTCATAAAACTGAGGAAAATATGAGTGGATGTTTGGTCTGGCTGGAGGCGCAAACAGAGCAACCAGGCAGGACGGTCTTGGAAGACACACTGGGATGCTGCTCCAAGCTTTCAGAACTCTATTTTGTCATAGATTTTAATTCAGGATATGAGGTTTTCCTGTCACCTAAGTCATGGCGTTTTGCCCATTTCTGGCTCGGTTGGAGGAGGATGAGATGAATGCGCCGTGCTACAGCCCAGGCCTCCTCCCTGCTAACGCCACTGCCAGCCCACAGGGCCCAGCACAGGAATGTGTGGCTGTTGGAACACAGCATTGCTTCTCAGGTTGTAGAGCAGAGAATAAAAGGAGAATAAAGCGGAAGGACAGTACTAAGGTCTACTGTTATCTCCCAGGCTTTGCCACATTTATTTGCTCTGCAAAATTTTCAAAGCAAAAGTTTTCTGCTACTCTGTGTCTGTAAAATCTCTTGGCTAAGGCTCACCACACAGCAGTACCAGGAATACCAATACAGCATTACTCATCTTCATCGTTTCTAGCAATACCACTCACTGGAGAATTGTTTATTTCACACATGTAAAGTAGATTTCCAAAATAAATGATTTAAACACATATTACTATTCTTATTTTAATGCTGTGCTGATAAAGAAAAAAAAAAAGCCCTTTAAATAATAATGCAGTAAAACCATACTATCATGCTTTTAGAATTCTATATTGAAAGCTATCAGAAATAAGTATTAGAAATATTCGCGTACCTACCAGCATTCCTGTCGTTGGGCACATAGTTTGTGTTATCTGGAGACTAATCATGCTTATTGTTTTTCTGCTCACTTTCTCTCATGATCCTGCATTGCTTCCTCATGTTCTTTCCCTCTCCAGATAATAACAGTCTCCGTTTAGCTTCCTCCTCTTTCTACCTTTACGACCACTTTGAGGATCGTGCCTTTACCCTCTGGCTCACCTTCACTCTGCCAGTATTGTTTGCGTGATTGCTCTGAGGAGAATTCCTTTTGCTGCAGCTTCCTGTTGCTATGTGACCCCTGTGCTGGTGTTCTGCTCCACTGTGCTGTGTATGCCACACCGTGCCAGGTCATACTGTGCCATTCTATGCCATGCCATGCTGTGTTGTGTCATACCATGCTGTGCCGAGCCACGCCATGCTGCGTTGCCTGGCCCTGCACACCTGCTCAGCCCTGTGCACCCCACTCTTCTCCTGCACTCTCCAGGGCTCAGCTTTGTTCCCAGCACTTTGGGAAGCTGAGTCACTGAGAGTGGACTGCATAATTCCAAGGTGTGAGGCAGTTCATATGAAATCCAAAGGCGTGCTTGTAAAGAATGGAGAACACCACAGGAATAAAGCTACCTCTCAGTCTGAAAGCAAAGGCCTTTTAAGGGTTGTTTGTTTTTTGTTTTTTTTTTTTGCATAACTGCTTGTAATGCTTTGTTTTGTAAATTCAAGTAAGAATAAATTCTATTAAGTGAAACTGTATCACCCTCCATGTCACACAAGCTTTGAATTAGGTGCTGAAAGCTCCAGTTGTAACCACTTGAGCAACAGGAGAGTAACTACAAAGTGGCTGGCAGCAGCAAGAGGCCTGGGTTGGTTGCTGGGAACAAAGTCATGTTAGCAGAGGGCTGCCAGAGTTCCCCAGCTTGGCTGCAAGGCAGAGCTCAGCTCACAGCTCAGCTTCTGCTGCAAGTTTATCCTCGGTTCTGACGGGTGCCTCAGCAGCACTGTACTCCCTGCAGGGACAGCCGGTGGGCACATGGTGATGGTATTACTGCTGCCTGTTTGTGTAGGAACCTCATGCAGCAGTGAGGGTAAAAACGTGGTGAGAGAAAAGTGCATTCAAATAATGCAACTTCGCACACCCACACTCCAAAAAGGAAAATATTTATAAACAATTCTGCCTTTATTTATAAAGTTTCCATGGTTCTCCTTTGTCAAATTCCATTGTGCTTTCCCTGAGAGAGTTCTTACGCTGCACTTATTCTCTGCCTCTAATTTCTCAGAAAGGAATCACAATTTCATTCAGAGGCTCATCAAGGATGATGCATTTATCTAATACATTTTAAGGTTGGATGTTAGAAGGGGACAAAATAGTGACACAGAAGGCCCCATGTCTATGCCACGACATCTTGAGGCACTGCTGTATTACGTAATGCTATCTGCTCCAGTTTGGCTGTAGGCAATGAGACTACTGCATGGAAGAGAGGTAGAAGTGGTCAATCAGTTTCCCTGAATGTTAAAGGAAGAACAGCTTTGCATCCCACAAGAACTAGTCTGGTCCTGTGCAGACTTATTCTTGTACATAGCATGCATTTAATGTGTAGGGCAGTGTTTCTACCTGCTCTTTGAACATCATTTCTACTAATTTGCATTGCTGTTGTGTAGGAAATGGCGTCAAGCTGCAGAATGTTCCCAGCAGACTAATAGTGGAATAGGAGCAAATGCTGGTTCATAAGTAAAATGAAGGATATTAATTCAAAACAGTCACTAAATTCTTAGGAAGTGTCCTGACCTCTGTTGTTTATTGCTATTAAAAATGTGGAAAAAAAATCCCAAGCATTTTTTCAGTATGACATAGCCACCACTGGTATACAGAATATATATTAGCAAGTCCTTTGGCTCTCCCTCAGCACTGTAGTCATCCTAATTTGTTATTTTGAGGAAAAGATGTACAGATGTGCTGGGAGGACTGGGGGAAGGAAATCATTAGTTCTTGAAAGCTGCACTCAGAGATCGAGGTCCAGTGTTTTCATTTTCTGAAAAGTCTTTGCATCCCCATAGCTTCAGTTTCTTAATTTTTTAATTGTCATTTCAAACTTTAGACACCATTCTCTGAGCCATTTACTTCATCCTTCCCCTTGGAAAACTTCTATTTCTTTTATCTCAAAAGTTTCACTAGAATACAGCTATATGGTATCTGTGACATACAAACATGCACAGGAAGAAATGAGAGAAGAAATACATCATCAGCCTTTGAAAAAATACATTTACTGAACTCACAAGCAGGAAGCAGCTATGAATGCATGTGGTAATGAACAAAACTAAACCTTTGCTATCAAAGGGATTTAAAAAGGGGAAGAGCATATGAGGCAGGTAGTTACATCTACTTATTACTTACAGCTTTTACTGAGATCTTTGCCTTACAAATGCTTGCCCCCTGTGCATTTTACCTCAGTATACATTCCTCCTATCAATAACCTTTATGAACACTTTATTGACACACTTTTAAGAACTTCTCGGAAAAGGCTTTGGCTTGTGTGAGGGCTACTAAGATTTCAGTACTTTATATTCATGTTCCTCACAAGACATCACTACATGAACTGTTCCAAAGAATGCTTACAGGGTGGCACCACTCTGATGCTCATAAATCTAAGGATAACTGTTGGAAAAATTGAAAACTATGAACACTCTAAGCAATACAAATTAATTAAACAAGGTATGTTTTAACAAATGCCTTCCACCCACACAGCCTATCTATACTTTAAAGATAGAACAGCCTGGGTTGGAAGGGACCTCAAGGGTCATGAATCTCCAGATTCAATTCAAAGATAATGCTATCATATTTCCATCAGAGTCAGCGGTAGATGCAACCATCTTCAAATAAAATCCTTTGCCTCCTGGCAGACTCTTATAAAGGAGATGTAGGCATAACCAATCCTGACATGACCAAGAGGATGATGAAGGCTCTGCATAGTCTAGCCCCAATTTAAGTAACAGTGATGCACACTGGAAAATATTTTCTCTTTAAAAACTTTGGTAGCAACAGTTTTAGATTCAAAACAAATGATAGAGCTATTTAAATAGATCAACTTTCGTTACAGTGCCAGGGAGAACTGATGAATTTAACAGACATGATACTGTCATTTAGAGGGGGGCCTAAATTGCAATATATGACACACTTTCTGTCTTTTTCTTTAATCCCCTTTTCTACTCTCTCAGCACAGCTCACAAAAGTTAAGTAATTTACTGACAATTAAATTTTATTTTCCACGTAACGTTTCCTGGACATTCCTAAGGGTTTAGTAAATCAGAAGTTAAAAATTATTGATATCTCCCTCTGTCAAGGCCTTGCATAAGACAAGATCATCTTTGCTGCACAATTCCTCATGATTTCTTTTAATAATTGCTAACCTATGTGAAGAAGCTCCCATAAGCTGGAAAGTGATGCCCATCAACCCTGCCACTGCCCTTAATACCCACATAATTCTCTTTGTCTCCTTTGCAGAAGACCACTGTTTTTGCCATGTCTTGAACACACTGATAAGCAGGCCAAGTAACACACCAGCCTGAAGAAGCAGTTGACTTTCCTCTTCAAATCAACATTCTCGGGCTTTTTTCGCACAAGATAACCTTTCTGCCATTATTACTCCATTTATGAGCTTCTCAAGGAAGGCAAGGAAAGCACTGGGAACTAACAGATATACTGTGATTTTTCACCTCATACTGGTTGCCTGGTCTGGGCTGTTCATTAAGATCACTGACCTTATAACATCTGAAAAGTTTCTGAGAGTTAACACTGCCTACCTCTAGTGATTCCAGAAAAAGGCTTTATGAACTCCCAAGTGACGTGCTTTATTAAAGCAGACCAAACAGCTTCCAAGTCCTGTCTTTTGTGAATCTTTTGAGAAGAACTTAATCTCACTGAGCAGCCATCTTATGGTGACTTGTGCAGCTTAACAGCTCACCTTTCTTAGGTACATTTACAGAATTGACTTCCCTCATTCTTTATTTAAGAATTGTTTTTCTTTCTGTGTATTACATAACACATGTGACTTTCTGAATAGCTCCTTCTCCTATGCATCATCTTGCTCAGAGCCATGTAGTCTCTAAACCTTGTTTTCCTGAGACTTCTGGTCAGTGCTCTTGACTTCCTTCAGCAAAATGCAATCCTCATCATTATCATGCATGCAAATTTTGAATATTTTGAATGCTGGATGAATTTTGAATGCTTTGAATATTTTCCTGAGACCATCAAAGACAGCATTGACAATCTCAAGCCTGCCTGGCAATACTTCCTTCTTTGTCCTCATTATTTTGAATACCTCTCTCAGTTTGAATAGCTAAAGATAATTCTGCAATTTCAAAGTTCCTGACAGATTGGTTTATTTTCACTTTAGCTGTTTGCTCATGTTTTCTGCAATGTTTTTAAGGGTTTCCCTGCTCATTATGCATATGGCTCTTCAGTATCCCACTGCATTTTCACAGGCCAGGATATCTTCCAATATCAATACACAAATATTTCTTGCAAACTACTCTTCAGATCCTTGCCTCATAACAGAACCACTTGATTTCTTGAATCATGCAGACAACAGGAGAGGATTTCATATATGTTAAGTACACAATGGACATAGAATAGCCATCCCGAGATGCCATAGTACCTTTTCAAGATTTTTAAAAAGGGAATCTGCATGTGGCAGTCACCTAGGTTTAGGAGAACACACTGCTTATCAAATCCAAATTTCATTAATTTGTAGAAAAATTAATAATAGAAAAGCAAAACTTATAGGCATTAGACAAGAAATATATGTTTTTTTCTCTATATAACATTGTGTAAAAACCTTGCAGAAGCATCTAGTTCAGAACATGCATGAGTTTTATGAGAGGTATAACAAAAAATCTAATCTTAACTTACACACTTTATCATTAAATAAACATGTTGTGAATTAGATGAGCACTGGGCAGACAGACAAGTGCAGAATTGTATGGCTAACCAAATGCATTATTTATCAGCTAGTAGAGCTTCTGTAATACAACCCTGTACATTGACTTATTTATGAGGTGCAGGAAGAAAGACACTGAACTAGTGTATGAACAAAATACGGTTTTATATTCTGCTAATATGCAAACTAAAAATAGAACTAACAAATATGAGCCAAAACGAGGCCATAATGTTCTATCCACACTTTAAGAAATATTAACGCAAATATGTCAAAACAAATGAAGGCAGGCACTTATAATAACTGTGAAAGATGACACCAAGTTTCTGGTTTCTCAAGCCACCAAAGAGCTTGTGCATTACAGGCGGCAGGGCTGAGAGCTTCCCTTTCTGTGAAACTCATCCTCCTCCTAAGCACTGATGGCAAACCATTCCCATCACTGCCAAGCTTGGCACAGATAGAGATTTGGGTTGGCATTGCTAAGACAAAACTTAATAATCCTTTAACTACAATACAAAACTACAATAATCCTTTAAATTAAAATTTGTCACACAACACCAGGAAGGTGACTCAGACTGCAAAATCCTTTTCTCCACACTTCTCTGTCCTCTTGGCCCTGCTGGCAGTGCCAGTGGTGATGCCCATCAGTGTCTATTCTTACTGTAGTCTCTCTGACATCAACCTTCTTGCAGAATCACAGGAGGCGATGGAGACAAACTAGGATTGAAAAAAATCCTCTCGCTTCTTTAAATCAGAGTCAGATGCTGGTACAGTATCAGTAACTCCTGGAGAACAGCTCTCTGGCATCCCACTGTCTGGAGTTGAATTTCTAATCCCGTAACTGAAGTGCCTAAGATTGCTTTGCACAGTTCACTGACATGCAGAGCAATGCCCAAAGGCTACACTTTTCTCCCACTTTAACTAAGAAATGGAAATTAGTTCCTATTACTGACACTGTCTTCATAAGACTCTGGATCCTGTGGTTCTTCATATGAACTACAAGAATCTTTTGTGCCTTCATAAGCTACTGCACATCCAGTTACTGATATTTTAGATTGGTGCAACCATTCAGGATAGCATTCTAGCTTTCTTAACTTTAGGCAGAATTAATTTTTAAAACAACAACGCCAACAAAGAAATTCAGAGTGTCACTGATGAGCATACAGCTAAGTAAATTATTTTCTCAATTACTTGTTTCATACACTAAACTGTAATCATTTTGACTTTCATTTTCTTGCATTTTTTAGTTATCAAATTAGCAGCCTTCATGCATTTTCTCAATCACACTCTTTCCAGAAGCTATGATTGAAGCTTTGCATGAGTAAGCTGAAATTTAAAAAACTGAAGATCAGAGATGTGTTAAAATAGGAAAACTTTTTGGATGAGGGGAGAGAAGAGAGTAGCAGGTATTTTATCAGCTGTAAGGAGTGAGGGCATGTGACAGAAATGGTTTCGTAAATGTTCAGGCACTGAGGAAACTGAGTGCAAAGAAGCTACTGAGGCTCTCTGCTGTAACGTGGCCTGAAAAGAACAGTCTTTATGACTTGCTCTGCTTTGGCAAAGTTCCCATATTACCAGCAAAACAACTGCCTAGCAACCCAGACTTTCCCACAACATTTCCTCACACACATTGTACACCCAGAAAAAACTACAGCACCTAATATTCTTTCTGGATAATCCCCTTATTTTAGAGCTATATTTAGTTCTTTGTACACATTTGAGCTCTAGCTAACAGGACAATTGCTGTCATGGCAGACACTGCAGGCAAAGTCAAACTAGTCCTATCTGTGCCGCAAGCTGTGTAGTAACTGCGCACCCAGAGCAGGTTATCTGTGTATCAGACAGACAGCAAGCTTGCTGCTTTCCTCCACCGTGTTTCTCCTAACAAAGGCAGGAAGCCATGACTGCTAGCAAAAAATGTACAAATATCCTTTCTATTGAAAAATCTGTTTTGTGAACAGAAAGGGAGGTCTCCAGCTTGCACTTCACAAGGCTGGGGAAGCCCACGTGAAGACATAAATGGTTCAGTAATTTAAAATACATGCTGGTTTAAACATGTGAAATACTTTTTTTTTCCTCCCCACTTACTGCCTTTAAGGAACACTTACAGTCATACAGTAGATATACTAGTGGTTATATTTTCTTATGTGACATCTCAGCTGCAGCAGCATCTTGCAACAGAATATTTAAGCTGTTTTCCTCACAGTTTCAGCAAGAGTTGCCTTTATCTTTCTACAGCTGATCCTGAGCAATATACTAATAGGACTGCCAAAAACCCCAATCTGCCCCTATGTTACATGGAAGCACAGGTCTTTTCGCCCCTCCAAAAGACATCACAGTCTGAGAAACACTGTAGATAAGCTGCAACTGGCATAAATAAGACTCTTAATCATATATACAGAAATTAAGGCAGCAACTTACTTGCCGTCTTCATAACTTCCTCAGGAACACTCTTTTCAAATGAGTTCAACAGGAAATTGTGGTAATTAGGGGTAAGCTGCGTGCCTGCAGCTTAAACCACCAGCTGCAAAGTGCAAAGGCAGCCAGCACTGGATTGGTGAGCTACAAGCAACTGCCACCTCCCCTCCTTGCGCTTTACATTTAAATCTTAAACAAGCAGTTGTGTGGAGAGAAGTTCTTTTAACTAAGATCTACATGAAATATGCCTGTGAAAACGTTTGATTGCTCCTAATAATAGCTCTGTGCTTGGAACAGTAATACTTCTATGAAATGCTCTGAAACCTAAAAATGAAAAGCATCCTAGATGTCCTATCATTTGATATTGATTTTATCAGGAGTTGTGTTTTCTGTCTTTACTAAAGGCTATACTGACCTCTGTACAGTCAATGAATATACAAATGATATAGTAGATCCAGGAGTTCGGCTGATGTAATTATTATACTAGAGTAAGAAAAAAGGACACTCACCCTATCCTGGACTCATGTGATAGACTCCAGTGGAGTGGATCTCCAGAAGAGATCCTTCCCTGCTGGCAGTCAGCTCTTAAATGGGTCTAGGAGAGGTGGAGCCCGGCTCCACCCTTTCCTGCAGCACAGGTGAATTGCCTTCACCTGTGCTCCCGTGGCTGACTCGTTGCTCATCTCAGGTGATCAATCAGAGGTTCAGGCTGTGATTCAGCAGCCCCATACAACCTTTTGCTACCTCTTGGTCACATAGTTATGAATGTGAACAAATCAGGGCTGATGCAGAATTTGGTCAGCAGCGATTCAGGACTCTGATTCTACCACCATCTTGCAACAGTTTCATAGAATCATTAAGGTAGGGAAAGACCTCTAAGATCATCTAGTCCAACAACCTACCACCAATATTTCCCCACTAAATCATGTCCCTAAGTACCACAACTAGCTACCCTTTCCTTCATCATCTTCAGGGATAGTGACTCCACAATTTCTCTGGGAAACCTTTTCCTCATCACTCTTTCTGGGAAGAATTTTTTCCTGATATCCATCCTGAATCTTCCCTGCAACAACTTGAGGCCATTCCCTTTAGTTCTATCACTAGTTACGTGGGAGAAGAGGCCGACCCCCACCTTGCCACAATCTCCTAGGTAGTTCTAGAAAGTGATAAGATCTCCCCTGAGTCTCCTCCAGACTAAACAATCCCATTTCTGTCAACCACTCCTCATAGGACATGTGCTCCGGACCCCTCACCAGCTTCGTTCCCCTTTCAGGACATGTTCCAGGGTCTCAATGTCTTTCTCAAAGACATTGAACACTTCCTTTTTTTTTTCTTTTTTTTTTCCAGTTTTGAACTGAACACCTTACTGGAGGTGCGGCCTCACCTGTTCTGAGTACAGGGGGACAATCACTTCCTGTTCCTGCTGGCAACACTGTTTCTGATACAAGTCAGGACGCCATTGGCCTTCTTCACTACCTGGACACACTGCTGGCTCATGTTCAGCCAAGAACTGACCAGCACCTCCAGGTCTATTTCTTCTACACGGTCTTTCAGCCACTCTGCCCCAAGCCTGTAATGTTGTCTGGGGTTGTTGTGGTCAAAGTGCAGGAACCAGCACTTGGTTTTCTGAAACTTCATCCCATAGTCCTCAGCCCATCAATCCAGCCTGTCCAGCTCCCTCCATAGGACCTTCCTACCGTCAGACAGATCAACACCTCCCTTCCACTTGGTGTTGTCTGCAGTCTTTGCGAGGGTGTACTCAATTCCCTCATCCAGATCATCAATAAAGATATTGAAGAGGACAGGCCCCAATACTAACCCCCCAGGAAAACTGCTAGTGACCAGTTACCAGCTGGATTGAACCCCATTCATCACCACTCTCTAGTCTTGGCCATCCAGCCAGTTCTTTACCCAGCAAAGAGTGTGCTTGTCCAAGCCATAGGCTGCTAGCTTCTCCAGGAGAATACTGTGGGAGACAGTGGCAAAATAAGTTCATAGTAAGAGACTGCTAGCTGAAACCATGCCAGCTTCCTTCAGCCTTTAAAACAGGACTGACAATCTGTTTTTTGTTTCCAAATTAGCATCTAACAGATGCAAAAGGCTGCCACTAATATCCAACTCACAGAAATATGCATCTAACACTGAACCCAAGGAAAAGCTCTGATAACATCTGATACTGCAGGCAGTTTGGCATGTCTTTAATAACTGGATTGCCTCACCAAGTTTTATGCTTTCAAATCTGCATTTTTGTCAGTCCATTAGCAATGCCATTGGGTGATTAGATAAGGTAGAGACTAGTGGTAGAACAATCAAATAGTCATGAAACTGGATGAAATGCTGTTAACTAAGTCATAATTGTAAGACCAAATTCTGATTGCTGTGACACCTGAAGAATTTAGCAGGTATGGTGTGGCAGTAGAAGACAAAAGAATTACAGAAAGGAGCAGTTGCACAGAATTGCTGAAGAGCAGATCTAGCCTACAGAGTCTGTGTTTCTGGGCATAAGTCAACAAACCCACAGAACGCCCTCAGGATTACAGTCTGACTTTGCAGGGTGAGTGATTAAGGAAAAGTATTTGTCTGTAAGCTGAGTCAGCTCCATGGCATAGACTCCAGGTCTGGCTTATGCTGCTACTTATCAGACTGAAAAATCACTAGAGATACACATGTAAAAGGAAACATCTGTTTTAGCTACCAAAGCAAGTCAGCATTGCTCTGTTGCACAACACAAGTAAAAGGATGTAGAGGCTCTGGGAAGGAAAAGTTTACCTAGTTCAGTGAAACTGTATCTGGTTTCTTTGCATTTTTCCCCATTAAACATACTTAGTCCTTCCTTATTGCATTTTCAGACAGTTTAAGCAGCACTATCTGGAAAAACATAATTTGAACCTCCTGCCTCCACAAAATGCACCTGCTATGCAGGATAGTTGCTATCATGTTTAACTCTGAAACTTCTTGAGGTAATTCAGAAGATAAATACAGTGACATCTCCAGACGTGTGCTCCCTACTATCCTATACTACCTACTATCACATATCAGCAGATATGTGATATTCAGACACTGTTTACTCAGGGCAGGGAAGAACAGTGAGTAGAGTTATCCTTGATTGTTGTGTGTGCGGAGGGGGATGCACGACTGTGAGATGAAGGGGTTATAACAGGAGATCTGACGGGAATGGTATGAAGTGAAAAGGCTGTAGTCTGACACACCAGTCTTTCAGCAATTAACCTACAGCAAAAGGTCCTTTTGCCATTGAGTTTCATCTTTTATGTCCTCTCTGTGTTTCTCTTACTGCCTTAACCCTTTCACTAATTTCTTTTCATTTAGCTCTTCAATTTCTAGCTTGCCAAGTTACGCTTCTTGCCAGAAAGATTTCTAGCAAGTAATGATATAATTGAAAACAAAAGTATTTTTATGTCATAATTGTTCCCCTTTCTCCCATCTTCTTCCCTTCAAAGCAAAATGTTTCATGTAACTCTTTGGAAGCTTGGGAACTGCAAAAGTCTCTACTTTTGTGGGGTTTTTTGTTTTTTTCTTTCCCCCTCATGTTTTTTCAGGTACAACCACTATATAGATAGATAGATAGATAGATAGTTTTTTTTTTTTTTTTTTTTCTCCATATAAGTATTGCTAAACCAGTTACAGAAATTAATCCAGGATTCCTGTTTTCTCTTAGCCTGTCACTCTCCCAAGGATCACCAATTCTTGTTTGCTGCAGCAAATGGAGATAACAGAACAGCAGTGCGAGAGGGAACAGAGGGCCCAGCTGCTACATGCTGGGGATGAGCTTCACAAAATGGTGCATGCGTTGCAACAGTTGTCTTTCAAGTGACTGGTTTAATTTAGACTCTAGAGCCCAAATCCCTGTGTGGAATCTACAACAAGTAATGAAGAGAGACACCTGAACTAATGCTAGCAGGAATACTTCCAGCCTGAGCTCTGCTAGGGGTTCAAATGCAAGTTCTGATGAATGTTTGCCTACCTGCATGTAAGATCCCCTGGAGGAGCTGGGTCTCATGTTCCTGTTTAGTCCAAGCAAGCATTTCCACCTTCTCAATACTCACAGATATGAACTCCTTCCTGAACCTAGGCACCTGTGCCAGTCCTTCCTCACAAGCACTATCATAGTTGTGTGATAAGAAGATCTCTAATTCTTAATAGTCCACTTGTTGGAACAGTATGTAAAAGGTCCAAATTCAATTTTTACCTCCTTAAAAAATATTACAAACTTATATTTTCCTATCAAAATGCTATTATTGTCAGATTCTGGAACAAAAGTGGCCAACATTGATGGCTTTAAATACATATTAAAATTTTTGTTTGACTGAGAGCTACAAGTCATACATAAAGAAATGGAAGCAGTTCACAGGGAAGTGATACCAACATAGATCTGGAAGTTCTACCAACTTTGGCCTCAGTATCACCTGATTCTTCACTTTTTCCTGCAGCACTTTACCCAGCATCCCAAATGCCATTTTGCTTCTGCAGGTATGTGCCGTAACTATGTTAAGTGACTCGGAGGCTCCATGTATTCCTTTGGAACCTTGTATTGCTTAGAATTCGCAAACTACTTTTTAACATCTGATGGGATGAGGATCTCTTGATTCCTCCTGTTGAAAACAGTGCTCTTTGTTCTAAGTATTTACACGTTCACTGAGTCTCTCCATAGACTTGAAGTTTAAGCTTTCAACTAGGTTTAAGGAAATCCATTTATTTCTAGGATATTTGATGCAAAGTATTCACAGGAGTGAAAAGAAAACCTGGAGACTTCTTTCCCTTCTCCATCTGCACAAGTTGTCTAGTCACAAAATTACTATTCAGCTATATCTTTTTCTTATTGTTTTGTAAAGCTGTTTATCTTGAATTAGAAGAGATTGAAACTGTCTCATCCTATAGCATCCTACACCTAATTGAAGCATCTCTATGAAATGTGAGTTCAAAAATTCACAAGTAAAAGATGAACAAGTGTTTAAACTTCTGTTTAATGGGGAAAGTACTTTAAGGATATGTGGAATTAAATTAATTGAATAACAAATGGACCTGATCTTACCAATGAGCTCAGCAAATATTTGCTTAAAAACCTCAGCGTAGGTTAGATACGTATGAGGTAGCAACAGACTATATACAAAACATGAATTCAAATTTTAAGAGAACTTTTTTTAGTGGAAACTTGGCACACAGAAACTCCCATTGGGTTGTACAAAAGCACTGCGTGGCTTTGTGGATATTAATTTTAAATCAGATACCCAAATCTCTGCTTTTTCTGATATAACACTCTTGAGACTAAATGAAGCTCTGAAGTATTTTTCCTTGCTGAGAGATGCATCTTCTCATGAGATTAATGGAGTTTACCTAATGCCATTTTCTTTTGGGATCCAGGCAAATGTTTGTATGAACACTGGTGAGGAAGATTCCTGCTACCACTGATTGTATTTGGACAATTTTATGCCGTTACCTGCCAAAGCATGAATCCCTCCATTGCATTTATCCAACTATATTATCTCGGTGAGACATCTTCCTGTCCTCACCCAAACAAAGGTAACTGCAAATGCAGCCATTTTCTATTTGCAACAAATTCAAACAGTTCTCAGAATGATCAGATCCATTGCATTAAACCTGTAATTTAGATCTGTAATTTAGGTCTGATAATGAAGACTGTAGAGGTTCACTGGGCCGAGAGACAAATATCTGTGGGCTAAATAATTGCTGTCAACAGTCATTTTTGACATACACTGAATGGAAAAAAAAAAAAGCCACAGAAATTCCACAGTAATTGTGGATCTCTAGAGCTGATAGTACTTTCTGTAGTAAATAGATGCTTATGCAGGTTTGTTTTATTGGTTAATAAGGAATTCAGTCCTTTTGTTATGCAAAGCTCTTCCTTAACATTAGCTATTCTCATTAAGGAGCAACAGTCCTGAGTAACATTTATTTAAAAAATAATAATAATAATAATAATTCCTTTTTAGTTTGCTTTTTCAATTAAATTCAGTTGCTTCATAGTATGGAAACAGACAAGGATAAATTTAAAACTAAGTATAACATGAAACCCTCCTTTTTCAAAAGGGAAGCATTTTCAATTCAAAGCTCCTCTTGAGGAAGAGCCTCTGAAAAATATCTGAATCACTGAAATGTTTCAGGGTTCTTCTCTTCCACTTCTTGTAAAGATTTGTTCCCAGCAGTAGATTTGCTAGTTCTTTGCAAACTAGTAATCTGAGATCAATATTAGATACTTCCTTTTCAAATTCAAGAATGGACATTCATTTCAGCCAGTTGAAATACAATATCCAAACAATTCCTCATCGAGTTCTAAGAAAATTTATTATCACAGCTAGAAATAATCACTCATTACAGGAGTTCCTATTGTGCATGTTAAAGAAATGAAGTAATTTTCCTGCCCCACTGGATTGATTCAGATCATTGTAAAGAAAAGATCATAGGTTTAGATGAGTTTTAGAAATGTATCAATGCTAACATTTTACTGCAAAAAGTGTATACAACATAAGCAAAAAAAAAAAAAAAAAAAATCGCTTTTGTTTTATTTACCTCAGCAAGGAGGCAAATATCTCTATCAAACTGATGTATTTCCAGCATTTTCAGTTGTGCTCCCACATGGTTGAAACTACCCTTAGCACTCAGAGTAATTATTTAACTGTAGACTATGCTTCTTTTATTTTACTTTGCCAGCTCCTTATCTGTTTGTCTTGACCTTCTGTACAAGCCTGTGTACAAGCTCAAAAATCTATTAATTTCAAACTTGTCATACTCCAAAAGTGAAGAGGAAAGGTTACACTTCTGTGGTTTGCTCTTCACAGACATTCTGTTAAGCTCATTGTTTTCACTGACAATGTAAGTTTTTTTTTGGTTTTATTAATTCCTTGAGGCCTGTAGAGAGACACTGTAGAGAAAGAACTCTAGATCCTACTGTACATTATTCATGATGAAAAAATCCTTAACTTGACCCTATTTGCTTGCAATTCACAGAATCCAGTGCAAGTTGTAGCATTCCACAGGTTTCTTTTGAGAAGAGATTCATTTGACTTCTTTAGTTAGTTGTAGATAATTTGTAAAAACCCAGTTAAAATGCAGGTACCAAATTAATCTTACAGGTCTGGGAGGCCAACCTTGTTCTTCTTTTATGTACATACAGAGTATCTGATTCACTAAAAGGAATTCTTCTCTAATGGGAGGAAAATGTAGAACTCAATTTTAAAGTAACTGTTCAAAGAAGAAATATGTTTTGAACAGTATTCTTTTATTCACATAAAAGATTTTTTAAAAAAGGTGAGTTGAAAGACTTTTAAAATGGTATTGCACTGATTTAGTAAAAATAACATCAGACATTGACATCAAATCTGTTTCGTTATGCATGCATATCCACTTTAGTTAGTGACAAAATATAATCTCTAACATATTTAGATGCTGGAAGTCTTTCAAAGAGCAGGACGCCCCTATATATACATATATATATAATTATTCCTGGGAAATGCAAAATGTAACGTGTAATGTGAATTTCATGTGAAAAGTTTAGCCTCCCATTAAATCACCCCTCAACCCATTTCTTTTGTCAGAATTTAGACCAGCGAAGAGACATACCAAGAACATCTAGGTGTAGCCTAAACACCAAGGCTTATTTCAAAATGCATTTCACACTTCTAAGTACAAGTATATTCTGTAATTCAGATTACATGGCCTTGGTAGTAGCAGGATTTGAAATACCAGTATCAGTCAGATATTTCCCTTTAATTAAATTCCAGTTGCAGGCCAAACCTTCTTCCACTGAAGTAACAAAGAATTTTTCACTTAATGGGATGAGAGGTTACTTTTTCAAGAAAATAACTTCTACATTTAGAAACAGCTTATGCACGAAGCGTTCACTCATGACCTTTAAAAGGATTTTCTTGGACAATGACTGTTCTCAGGGTATATGAATCATCCCCAGATTCTCATTCTGACTTGTTCAGTGACAACTTACTTGCCGGTTAACAGCATCAGATAAGATTTTCTCGCCTAAATGATACAATTAAAAACTATTATGATGTTTCTCTTTCTATCTTTAGTCCCAGCTTCTCGGTCACAATCTTTTAGTCACTGGTTCCTGAGCTTCTGCTTAGCATTGGAAGTGGGTAAGGTATTTTGAGTACTAACAAGTGATCACACCATGTATTTAAAGCACATATCACTGGAATGTTGGCATTAACAGCCTGCATCCCCCATCCACTAACACTTAGTGATAGTAATTTCTGATTTTTAAAGACACATCTTAAACCCATTAACATATGCTTTCAATGTCATGAAAGTTATCCATTAAAATGACAAAAGCTTTTATTAATAACCAACACAAAGTGACTGCATAAATTGCTATGCATATGCACGATCTTGCAATGACAAAAATGAAGCAATTAACTTAAAATGCAATCCTGCAGCAGACTGAGGCACCTTCTCACTGCCAGTGCCTCAGTATATGGTATGCCAGTATTGCTCACTCTGTTACCTTTGCATAAATAAGACTGCGTTTTGGAATAGTGATTTCCCTAGTATAAATACAAATGAATATAGGAACACCCATCCAGGCCAACTCACTTGCTCCTGCTGGTTGATGTTCCCAAGTAGAAGTTATTCATTAAGAAATACGGTGTTTTGACATCTACCAACAACTTCTATTAACAACGCTTTGCCGTAGGGTCTTTATGCAACTGGTGTGAAAGGATTCAGGCTAAGACTGCATAAATTTCCCACTGTCTCAGAGCCAATGTGTATTTTTTATCATCTGTAAACCATTGATTAAGTGAATAAACAGAATTACAATAATTGACTGTTTAAGTTAAAACGTTATTCCCACGATTTTATTTACGGAGAATTCCCTGTGGGAAGTAAAATCAATTACTAGGCAATGGGCCGTGAAAAGAAAACAAAGTGCAGAATATGAAAACGCTAAGAAATGTGTATGTGCAACAGCTAGACACCAAATATTCTGAAATTGAACAAAAGACAGACAGGAAAATTAACTACTCCTAGTAATATTAAATGGGCACTTATTCTTCATTTTTTGGTAGTCACATTGGTATAGTATATTCACCTTGGCATTTCCAAACAGGCCAATTTCTGTGTTACATATTATGCTGAGAAAGAATATAAAACCAAAGTGCAAACTCCTAAGGAGATCCACCTTGGTTGACCCTTTTCATTTGTCACTGGGGTTAACAGCCAAAGAATAAAAAGCCAATCCTTATTAGCTGCAAAAGCATATTTACTGCTTATTGAATTGAATGTGTTTGAAGATGTAAAAATTTATCAGCAGTATAACAAGCAAAACAATGGCATTTGGGAATTATTGTCCTACACTGACAAAATTTGGTGTGGAAAGATCTGTAAAACTGTAAAATGTAGTGTAATCTGTAAAATGTACCTGAGGTAATTCATCATAATAGTGACAGCAGTCAAGTCCAACAGACCCTTTCCTTGTCTGTTCCCTACAGAATATAAACAGAAAAACTTATTACCAAAGATATTCACAGGTAGAGCAATTATTATTAACTTACAGAACTGGTGAATGAATGTCTACAAATTTCTATTTAATGATCTCTTAATATTAGTATGCTCCTTATTCCCTGTTAAAGTTTTGCAGAACTGGTAGCTTAAACTTGAAAGAACTGACAGAACTAAAAAATTACATATGTCGTAATGTAGATCTATTAATAATGAGATACATAGAGAAGTTCTAATATTTCCAAATAGTCTGAAAAAGTAAGATGCTATAACATACTTTAGTACTGATACAACACTCAAGATATATGAACACTGTTAAAACAAACAGTTCTGACTCTTAAAAATCTGTCAGCTGTGTAAGATCGTGCTAACTCTGTGCTATAGAAAGTAGTTAAATCTGCATGACACAAAATAAAGCAGACAAACATCTCCAGAGGCTATGGTATCAGTTGCCCTGTTCTGCTCTCGTGGCCTGTCCATGTGCATTCTACAGCACGGCAGGGCTCTCCAGCAAGTGCTTGCTGTCCTGGGATTTCAGAGCAGGACACTGCTGCTCCCACTTACAGATAAGAAGCACTGACCCTGCTGCAATTAAAGGCAGATCATAAGTCAGAATTTAGCTTCTGCAGTAAGCCAGAGTTACGTGAGGAGTAATAGAGTGACTTTACTTAAGCGCTATAAGCAGATACCTGGCTAAAATCAAATATGGCCTCAAGAGAAAAATAGAGAGGTAGAGAAAGAGGAAGGAAGATAAATGAAGGAAGGAGGAAGACATGCATCAACGAAAACTGGTCATTGTAACCCATATCTTTAGAAGTAGAAAACACGGGAGTCAGATAAGAAAACATCCAAAAGAGGAACCAGAAGCCAAACACCCTGTGTAAAAAGGCCCAAAGTACCAACGCAGAGCTTGTGTGTCAGGGCCTTGCTGCTGCCAGAGCCACACATTAGGGGCCCCACTACCCCATGGTAGAGCATGTGGCAGCAGCTGCTGCTCTGGACCCAGCAGAAGCTCTGACTCTGCCTCACTCTGTACTTCTGCAGCTCAAGGGCTGCATTTAATTTCCACTTAAATACTGAGCGAGGGATTTCACTGGAATTGTTACAACTACTTACAGGCATGAGGATAGCAGGATTTACTGTGAACAGCCTGGAAAGACCAAAACAACAGTTGTTTTGTTTCATTTAAAAAGCTGTTAGTTTTTTCAGCTCCAAGGAAATTAAAGAGATGGCAAGAAATGAGATTGTACAGATTGCCTAAACTGGTGTTAATTACTTTTTAATCGCTGAAAATTAAATTAGGCTTGAAATATACATTATTTATTTCCTTTCTGTGTTGTCCAAAGATAGTGTATATTGAATTTTATAAGTACAAGAATATGTAATTATGTCCTTATAAGAAACTATAAGAAGGATATTCTGGATAATGAACACAGAACTCAACAAATTTAGAGCATGGCGTATTTAAGTAAAACAGTAAAATAGAAAATGGTATAAAATATTATCTTTCATCCTAACTTATTTTTCTTACTGCTTTTCATTTTTAAATACCCTGAAGGGGCTGTTTAAACGCTTCCAAAGGGTTGCAAAGATTTGTTTTCCTGCTATTTTACAAGCTGAAGAGCTTGTCTTCGGCCATGACCATCAGGGATCATTCTTAGAGCTCCTTCTGCTTCATAGTGCTTTGATGGTCATAGATCTTCCAGTAATATGTGGATTCTTGGTATTTAGAAAATGGATCTCATTTTAATTAATATAATAGCTTTCCTTTTAATGGCATTACATTTATTGCATTTTGAAGGAGCTGAGCAGCAGTCTGGACCTGCTCCCAAAGAAGTAGATGTCACTATTAATATTATGTAGAGGAAGAAGATGGCTCAGAACTAAGTATTTCTTAAACCTTTCATCACAGTAGAGTCCAAAACTCAGAACAAAGAACACATTCAGAAGATTCAATTTTCAATGTGACATGTTATTCCTCAGAAACTGCTCCCAAGGGCAGTGCTCTCTGACTCTGCTTTTCATCCAGGCTAAACAAGAAGTCAATCCTACTGTGTCCTACCATACACAAACATGCTGTACCACTTGTTTTTCTTGAAGTTCCCCTGTCATTTCATAACTTGAGTTACAATAAAAGCATCAGTTACCCTACTAGGGATTTAAACCTCAAAAGCTTAGGAAGAGATTTTGATCAATTATGGATGTTTGCTAGAGTTTCATTCACAGTTCTAGGGCTGCATGAGTTGCTAAAATAAGTCTGAACTTTCGACTTGAGGGCTTGGTCTTTCTGTCAGTTGCTTTGCATCTTATTTTTAATAGCACTGGTTTCTAGTTGAATAGATCCATCCTGGATCAAAAGTAATGGATTTTCCCTTAAAGGCATTGGACTGACTGGCCAGTTACACTTCTTGGCAGGTCAGCTACCCAGGCAGATGTCCAACAGCTGCTCCAGAGCCCCTTGAGTGGTCATCCTGAGATGTGAGTGATGAGGAAAGGAGCACATGTGGGCAAATGCTGAAGGATGGGAAGAGTTAGGAGCAAGATGAGTGTTATTACAGGAGAAGATAGTATCTTTGGCACTCTGCTCCCTCCTGAGAGTTAGGTGGCCCTAGGCTGCATGGAAGAAGAGCAGCTATTAAGATGGGCAGAAGAGAGGCTGCCTGGATGACAGCACAGGCTCCTGTAACCTGACATGATGCTGTGAGCAGTGTTCAGCAAATGGGAATGAGATGTGATAGAGGACTTAGGATAACCTGCAAGGAACCAAGCTAAGAATCTGCTGAAACACTGCTAGGGATTTCCTTTTTTCCTTAACAGCAATATTGTTGTTTCTTAACTATGCTGATACTTTTAGGGGTGCAAGCAACACTGATTAGAGGTTCACAAGAACATTTTGGGTAGTACCAGAAAAAACTCATCATGATGGTGTTAGGGCATTTGTTACATTCAGTTTAACATATCCAGCTCAAGCATTCTGCTGAAAATACATAACAAAAATCAAAGCACCCATATAACTGGTAACAACATACTTTCAAGAAGTATGCATCAAGCTATACAGAAAGCCAGAGGAAATGCTGTCTCTTCTGTCTCTCTCAGAAGAGATCTCTTTTGTGAATTAAACCAAATTGCTAACCTACAGACATAATAATAATACAAATTTAGTTTTACCCTTTCCCTTTCAGTCTGCACAACATAACTGTCTTTGGTCTAAAATGAGGACTGATTTGTACCTCAATCTAAATTCTTCAGGAAAACTGCATTTAAGAAAGATCAGTCAGAGAATCTGAAAGCTGATTACATTGGCGAGCCTTGCATCAGCTGACAGCCATTAAAAAGGGTGGTGCTGGAGACCCTATTTCACACCTGAATCTCAGGCAGGTTAAAGTAACAGTAAATATTTGATGGCCCTCCATAGCAAGTCTAGGATGCCTTCTTCCAATGAAATGCTAGTGCGATATGCCCACCATTCTCTCTTGTACTCCTAGACAGTGCCTCCAGGAGTTTTCTTCTCTGTGCAGCAAGACTACAGATGATAAAGAAGAGTTATCTAGATCTCTCTAGATACTTTCTATACTCCAATATATCAATAATAATACAAAAGCTCTGATTCATAGTACTTCGGAACTGGTGGCAAATAATAAAATCATTTGATCAGGAGGGTACCCTAGAAGGTCGTATAGCCCAACTCTGCTGCAATGAACTTGGACACCTACAGCTAAATCAGGCTGCTCAGAGCCACATCCAGTCTGACCTTGAATATCTCCAGAGATGTGTCTTCTACTATCTCTCTGGGCAACCTATTGCAGTCTAAATCTCTTGCCTTTTAGTTTGAAAGTATTTCCCCTTACCCTATCCTAAAAGATCCCACTGAAGCATCTGTCTCCTTTCCTATAGCCCCTAATCTAGGTGAATATTCTGCACACTTCTGTAGTGGTCCAGACAATATTTAAAAGAAAGGAAAATTCAAATTGTTGATCACTTTTGTTATAATTGGAGAGATTAATGCAGTGGAAAGGCAATACAGGAATGTAACAGCAAAGGGACCAGTGCAGATAGAATAGAAAAGTAAAGGGGCTCACCCATCTCCAAAGGTCTAGGCTCCCAAAAAAGACTCCACAAGGGATGGATCTCCAACCAGAGATCATTCCATAGTGGCATTCAGCTCATAAATGGGGTCTAAGAGAGGTGCAGCCAGGCTCCACCCCTCCCAGTTGCACTGGTGAATTGCCTTCACCTGTGCTCCCAGGGCTGACCTGGTACTTTTCCCAGATATTCAATCAGTGGTTCAGGCTGCGACTCAACAGTTACCATACAACCTTTAATGCCTGGAAAAAGAAAAGCTTACAATAAACAGAATTTTGTGGAACAGGTCTCAGTCCACAATGGAGAAAAAATGTCCATCCTCCTCTGAACTACCAAAATGCTGGAGGGATTATATATGACGTACTAAAGCACTAATCTACTCTGACAAACTGCAATTCATGCAAAGCCAAGAAGAGGTTGGATGAATGTCCTGAATGAATGTCTTGGATTTCTGCATGTTTTCTGGGCTAACAAATAGGAATCTAACAACTTATGACTTTTAAGATGCAAAGTCTTTTGAATGTCTCACGGAAAGGTACATATGAATTCTTGGTTAAGATGAATAGGTAACACTGGTATGAAAGGGATCTAATAATGAAATAAATCCAGCATTAAGCCACATATGAAAAAAAAATAATATATTCCCACAAACAGACATTAACTTGTAAAGAAACATTATTTTTTTTCTTTTTTAAAAGCCTCAAACTGTTGCCCTTGACCTTCACT
Source organism: Meleagris gallopavo (assembly GCF_905368555.1). NCBI lineage: Eukaryota > Metazoa > Chordata > Aves > Galliformes > Phasianidae > Meleagris > Meleagris gallopavo. The sequence continues at coordinate 62,010,131 of NC_139405.1, read as the reverse complement.
GAAGATGAATGAAAGACAAGAGAAGAAACTTCAATTAAACAAATAGAAAAGTGATTTGCATCCCATTTGCTGACAGCCACCTAACACTGTCTGGCAAACAGCTACCAGTCTGTGTAAGAAATCTGTTCGATTAGGGAGGAAAGATGGCTACAGATGGAAACGGTTGGATGGGGGAGCCCAGCCAGGCGGTGACTGTGTGGCTTCCTCAGGAGTTCCAAGATCTGAAGAAAAACGACGTGCCAAAATCTTATTTTCCATAAAAGCATGACAGCATTTTCAGCCATCTGCACTCCACTGTTCTCCTGAGAGACAGCAACCTTTGACATACCAGCTTTCACTAAAAGAGGAGGAGTGGCTAATTTGATTTCTAAGCCATTAATACTAATATTTTCACAGAGCTGACGGTAAGTGTGACCTGTCATCTTTGCTTCCCCTGCTGCTTTGTAGGTCTGTGGAAAACTGGAGTACAGAATTGGATGCTGCTGCTCACACTCGCTGGAGTTATCTCCAAAAGGCTCTGTGCAACCAGAACTAATAAGAGGAGAGATTTCTAAATCTCAGGCCAAATGCAATCCTACAGGGATAGGGTTTATCCTATAGGATAGCAGATAAATTCAGCACATGGTACTTTGGAAGGAGTGACACATATTTACATGGGAACTGAATCTGATGCACAGTTTAAAAGTTCTCTCACGAGAATTGTGTATTGAAATCTACAGAAATCGAAAGTGGGTTTTTTTGTTTGTTTTGTTTTTCTGTGTGGGGATGGGAAGATTTTGAAAATAAGGGTGTACAAATAAGCTCTGTTGCTCACATAAAAAGAAGCAAGTAATGTCTACTCCACTGCAGCTTTAAATCTTTAATGATTCAGACACATATTGGTAATTTTATTTCAAAATATCATTTTTTCTTCTTTTCAGTTCAGTGGGAGAGAGCAAGAAATATTACAATGAAAGTATCTCTGAGCCCAGATTATTCAATGGAAGGTTTGTAAGTAATCTGAACCCTCAACAATTACTGACTTTCTGCTCTTTCATTTTCTTCTCCTGCTCACCAGCTGAGGATAGATCAGTGTCAGCTATCATCCTAAACATATTTTTGAAGTGTTGGAGAGGAAAAAGAATGCTATAACAATACAAGATCTACTGGTAAAATGCAGGAAACTGTGTTCAGTGTTTTAATACTCCATACATGATCATTAGGGAACTCCCAGATGGGTCTCACTGGAACAAGCATACTGCAACAAAACTTTTCAGCACTGGATGTCTTAGAGTGTATACACTTAAATGTTTGGTTTTTTTTAGATGACTTATCATTGCTAATATCTGCCCTATATGAAAACCACTCTGCGTAGATAGTTACTGTGCCAGCAAATAGAAAAGCATGAACGAAAGAGGAAGAAAAAAGAAGGGAATCAAGCCACCAGAGGAACTTTATGTCAATGATGCAAGTTAGTGCTGTTTTTCAGATCCATTACTGGGAGTTGTGGTAAAAGCACTGACTAATTGCCTTGGAGCATAACTAGATGAGCATGTTTTTAAAATGTCAACAGTGTCAGCAGTCTGTCTCAGCTGAGGTTTCCACTGTGGCTATGTCTTGAGTTGTAACAGTGACAGTAACCATGAAGCAATATCAGAGGACAAGAGTATTTCTCACATAAAGAAATAGGACAAGAGGTTTCTCACATAAGCCTCCAATAACAATTTGAGAAGTCATGAGGTTCAACAAAGCCAAGTATAAGGTCTTGCATTTGGGTTGTAGCGACTGTCACCATCAGTACAAGCTACAGGACAAAAGATTAGAGCAGAGCCCTGCTGAAAAGAACCTGGGTGTACTGGTGGATGGGAAGCTGGACATGAGAAACAATGTGCCCTCACAGCCCAGAAAGCCAACCATATCCTGAGCTGCATCAACAGAAGCGTGGTCAGCAGATCAAGAGAGGGGATCCTGTCCCTCTACTCTGCTGGTGAGGCCTTACCTGGAGTACTGTGTCCAGATGTGGAGTCCTCAGTACAGGAGAGAAATATGGACCTGTTGGAGCGTATCCAAAGGAGGACCACAGAATAACTCTGGGCAATCTGTTTTAGTGCCACATCACTCTCACTGTAAAATATTTCTTACATCCAACCTAAATCTGCCCTCTTTAATTTTAAAACCATTTCATCTTGTCCTATCACAACTACTAGAGTCTGTTCCCTTCTTTCTTGTAGCTCCCATTTTAAATACTGAAAGACTTCATCTCATATCCTTCTCTTTTCCAGGTTGAACAGCCCCAACTCTCTTAGCCTATCCTTAAAGGTGAGGTGTTCCATCCCTTGCATCATTTTCGTGGCCGCCTTCTAGACATGTTCCAACAAGTCTATGTCTCTCCTGTACTGAGGACTCCACATCTGGAGTTCTCTGCTTATTTACCGAGAACATATAAGTCCTGTTACCCTTTACAGAGGGTATCAGGAATCAGAGTAACTCTAGACATCCTCATCAGCCAACTTTGATGACGTAGCTCAGCACGAACACATTTAAACTTAGCTACATGTCCAGGGCATTCAGTTACTAATTGCTTCATAGGTTTGTCTCTTATGCCCACCAGCCTCAGCTACAATTTAGCTATTTCCCCAGCTGAACTATGCTAATGACTTTGAAAAGCAGTTAAGTGGAAGATAAATTCCAATTAGTAGGTAAAAAAAAAAAAAACCCTTGATCTAAAATGTGGTAGGGCATATCTTTTTAAAGTTTGAACTACTTATACAACGGACAGCTGTATCTGCTCAGCGTACAGGGAAGGTGACTCCCTCACACAGCCAATATTAGCATTCTACAGCATGTGGTGTTTATGGATACCCTGAGAGATAATTACGAGACCAGATGAGAAGCACCTTCTGAGAAGTTGGTGCAGGTCAGCAAGAGCATTAATTAAATCTGGTAGGAGGTTTCAGTAGCAGAAATTCCACTTGACAGGGACAAATCATTGCCATTTTCCCAGCAAACTGTTGAAATGCTCTCTGCCACTACAGGTAGACCCTAAATCATTTAACATGCTAACCATTTTAGGATACAACCTTGGACTCTCCATTCTTAAAAAAAAAGAAAAAAGCCACTCCTTTCTCTACATTTTGGAGACTGAGAGAACTACCAGGCATAATTTCTTTATCGATCAGCATTAGTTTAGCTTTTGTTGTTGGTCATTGTATTTTTCAGTCTTGCTTTTCTTATTCTGGCCACAGAATTGATTGCTGATCAGATTTAAGATATTGGCTCCCTTTTTCTGGTTTAGAGTCATATTCCAACCAAAGACAGAAATTTGTGTGTAGGTCAGGGGAGGGTGAGGCATTCATAGTATTTGCAAAGGGCGGACCAAAATGAATCAAGGAACATACAAAAAATTCCACCTGTGCTAGAGAGCAGTCTGCTGCACTGCAGGAGGTAACATCATAAAGGACTCGTTGGAGGAAACCTTCAGTGTACTGAAGGGGAGAAATTCACAATGTAGGAGTTGTTTCTCCTCCTTTTTCTTCACTCAAATAAATGAGTTGTCAGGAATGTAGGAGCCAGGCAGTATCTGTATGAACAGTTCTGCTACCTTGGCTCAAGGAATGATCAGAAAAGTAACACGAGTTCTAAAAAAAGCATATTCTTAGAAACCACGTCATCTGAACAGATGCAGTGCTGTTAAAGTTCACTGGATAAACTAGGTTTTATTTTCTACAGCATCTCTTTAAATACGGTAACAAGAAGTCAGCAGGTTCATGGGTACGTACCCACTGGAATGTTTTTCTGAGCATTAATAACGGCACAGCTCGAGGTTCCAGCTATGCAGGCCAAAATAAACATAAAACAGTTTTTTGTTTCAATCTTGCACGTAACCTCTGGGAATTACATTGAAACTTCCTGTTTTCCTTGCTATCTACCATGCTTTTCACAGCCTACAAATGCAAGCTAGGGAAGAGCTTCAAGGGAATTACGATTGGAAGGTAACCAAGAAGCAAGAAATCAACTTGAGAGTAGTGCAAATGGCTTGAAAAACCTGCCTGTGATATACATGCAGGGAAAGAGTCTTGTGAGAAGGAAACCATTCATCTCCAACCCCATTCTGAAGTGAATGTACTGAGCAGTGAGGTCCTCGTGCTGAACCTCAGCACAAAGCTGTGCTCCAGCAGCTCCTGGATCCTCACAACCTCCTCCACCACTTTCTGGGGCTGTGTGCGTGGACAGGAACAGAAATGTTGTCTCTGCTCAGGGATTTTAAATAGAGCTGGAAGCAGACTCTCATTTTGCTGAAGAGTGGTACTTCTCCATGTACAAATACTTTGATTGGGCTTTGACTGCTGTTACTTTGCTTCCTCTTTGTCCCTGCGTGTTCTCTGTTATTTTCTTTGCCCCCACTTCAGCACAGAGGAAGAAGAGCCCTCAGCGCTGGGAATGCCCATTAATGATTTTGTAAAGATTAGATTTCCACATTGTAAAAAAACCATGATCATGGCGAACAGAACCCTTGGTCTACTGTTTCACAGCAATCCAGAGTTGATAGTGGGGGACAGCAAAGTCCTGAATGACTTCATGTTTTTTCATGTACAAAGATCCAACCTGACTGCTCTTCAGAGGCTGCTGCTTTGCTGTGTGACAGGTCCCGAGGTCTGTGAAATAACTTAAATCCCACTGACAACCTGCTGAATATAGCCATTCAACCAGCATAAAAGTTGAAACACTCTATGCTTTATTTCCTCATTAAGCAGAAGGAAACACAATTTTTCACCAGCAGTGAAAACTTATCTCATGCTCACAGGAAATTTAAGAGGGATTTGGTCTAAAAAATAATAATTGTCATCTTTCCCTACAGTACATAAACCTCATGAGTATCTATAAATCTGCTCCACTTTTTGGGGTCCCAATTCAGCAGTAAACTAGGGCACTCATTTATGACCCATTTTCTATTATTAGGAATAAACCATTTTTGCATTAGTAACAGATACCAGAGACTGATGCTGCGATAACAGGAAAGACAACATATTGACATTCAGTGCAATAAAAACAGGTGCACAGAAAGCTTTTTTTTTCCAGGTTCTGGGAAGCAGATGGTCATTATGCCATTATAAATAAATGCCAAAAAATGTTAGGTAGTTTTTTTTTCTACACATCATATTTTTTATCCATGTTTTAAGGCTTCTTTTAATCATGAGAGCTATTATATATCCCGCATAAATTCCTAATGCAAGGGATTTCTAAAAAACATTGATTAACAAGGCCACATCGAGCCTGTGTTAATAAACACTTTCAAAACATATTACTGTAGAAAACATGCCCGTGGTTTTATAATGGATGGTACCTAATTATTAATTCCTACCAATGCTACAAGTGCAGGGGGCTAAAGGTTCTGAAACCTACCCTTCCTGCTCCCCTCTAAATCATTCTCACATTACTCTGCTTGAGCAAAGAAATAAAAAGCAGCAAAATGCCATTTCATTCCTACTGCAGTCTGACTTTTCAGCAGATCATTGTCAATTTGAGTCAGGCCCACGCCTCCAGAACAATGAGGTAAGCACCAAATGATGGCATTTAAGACTGAACAAGTCGATGTGCTTGGCGTGATGTTTAGTGCTAGACCTTCTCCACCCACCCCCACGTCATGACTGCACATGAGTGCAAGAAAATGAGAGCATCTCCTTTTAAGTGTACGTGCATCTCTCTCAAGGGCCCTCCCTGGAAGATCTGCCAGCATACGATGTGTTGCTGCTGTTGACAAGGGATCCCAGCTATTCAAATCTCACAGTGTTAGTCACTTTCACACCCTGCTCCTGTGGCCACCCCTGGCTTCTCATTCCACCAATTCCACATTACAGCTGTGCATCCTTCCCTCTTTTTACATCCACATGTTGTCAAGGATGAGTTAATGGGCAGGATTTCTTCTTCATATGTTGCCACATTTTCTCTTCCTGTTTTTTTCCTGTTCCCCTCAGCATCTATTCATTCTCTAATAGCCTTGTTAAGCTTGATGTTACCAAAACCTGGGCTGAATAGACCTCTGTCAGCCATATACATCACACTATTTTTAGGCATATTTGTCCTGATCATTTCATGTCTCTTCATTTTCCCCAAAGCCTGTATACTCACAAGCAGTTAAAAAATTAAAAGAATGTGTATGGAAATTTTGGTTTCCGCTTTCTCCCAGCACTTCTGTTAACAGTTGTTCCTCTCTTTGACACTCCAGCTCCTGCTGGAAGCAGTACTTTTGTGGGGCATCCAATTGGCTGCTCTTCCCCAGGAAGTAAGGTGTGTGCCAAGGAGCATGGCTAGGGAAAGCTGAAAAGCTGTCTTAGACCTCTTTTTTCACTGTGGAAGCCTCCAATAAGGACCATGTGACAGGCAGCCCTGAATGTATTGGCACTGCAGGAGGTGGAGGCCAGAACAAAGCAGGAAAGCTTCTCTGCCACACAGACTCCCTTGGACATTTCTCTCCCAGAGAGTAAACCACCAGTTGACAGTGTCTTGCAGACTTTTGTATATGGCTCATGTATTTTTAAAATCAGCCATCCTTGTCTCTTTTGAGATGGTTTTATTCAAAATAACACTGATCTAGTAGTTTCTAAACCCTTTCCGATGGGCACTGAAGGGGAAATAAAGTTGAGCACTAGCCTAGCTATGGAGAGGCCAGAGATCACAAAGTAGAAATCTCAATACAAAAAAGTGAGACTGATGTGACTGTGCTCATCTCTGATGATGCTCAGTTGGCAAAGACAGGTGGGTAGATAATGATGCTGTATGAACTATTTAACAGATTACTCTGATTTTAGTAAAGCTGCAGCAATGAGGACAAACCAACCAAATTTGGACAGATCTTTGTGGAACAAAAGGTGGATCTGCATTGTTGTCTACAGACTTGCTATTTCTGCCTGGAGAATATCTTTGCCAGCTTGACTGAATTAAAATACAGCACTACCAAGGAACTTGGAGTTCCAATGAAGCTTATGTCCTTGGCTCAGATGGATTTACTTTTCTTTGCAGAGGCTCATATGCTGCCGTGTTTTGAATTTGTGCTGAAAACAGTGGTGATAACACACTGATGTTTTAGTTGCTGTTCAGCAGTGCTTACACTAAGCCAAGGATTGTTCACATTGTTCTCATGCTACCCTGCCAGTGAGGAGCTAGGGGTGCAAGCCAGGATGCTGCTTGTAATCAGGAAGACAAATGTCAGTGGCTTGTTGTGCTATAAGGCATAAAAAGATACATACAAATCAAAATAAAAAAAAAAATAAGAAAATAACAACAACAACAAAAATTAACAAAACAAAACAAACAAACAAACAAAAAAAAAAAGAAAAAAAAATCTCCCAAAACCAGAATATTCAGCTTTCTGTATTTCTCCAGATCAGAAATAAATATGAGTAAGTCCCACTTTTCTCATTCCTCTGTTTTTATCTGTTGACATATACAATGCAGACTGGATCCAACATGCTCATCAAATTTTAAGGGAGCTTTATTACGAAGAAAACAATCGCAGAGTTCTATTGATATGCACACTCTGGGAACCTCATCTATGAAGCTTTGAGCTTCTTTGACTTGCTACTTAAAACCAGAGAGAACAATAATAGGACAGCGATGTGTCAGATCGCATTTATTCAGGATCAGCTTGGTTTTAAACCTATTTTTTACTTGTGTTAGAAAAAGCTGCACAATTCAATTAGGATTTGACCATACCAGTACTGATGCCACAGGCGTAACCTGCATTCCCTCAGGAAGCAAAACCACTTCTCTGCTGAGAAGCCTGCTGCACATTAGCACAATGGTTTCTGGGTTGCTGAAAGCTTTTAAATCACACAAGTTCAAAGTAAAAGTGTATGTGTGGGGGGAAAAAAAAAGATATGTTACTCCCCTCAAATCATAGAAGACTCCTTCTGAAGTACACAGCATAATTCAGCCCTCAGCTCTGCATCTGCTCAGGCCTTACCCAGCCATCCTCTGCACTCGGCCTCCTCCTCTTCTCCCTCCCCCCCATGTACTGGATTTAACCCACTCCTCGCACCCCACATCCCACTTTCCTCCTCCAGCTGACTGCCAGTACCCACACACACTATTTGGCTGCTCTGCAGGGATACAGCGGCCATCTTTGTGGGAAGGAGACATGGGGGCAGCCATTTTGTGGGTGCTGGCACAACATGGTGACCATCTTGGCTCATAGGAAACAGGCAAGCTGGCCACTCTTCCATCATCCTCAGGGGTTAAAACACCCTGAGGACATCCTCTACTGGGAAAGGATGCTTTGTTTCTCTCACAGATCTCATGTTTGGAGGGCAAGCTCATTGGATAAAGCTTGAATAAAGTATTTCAGAGTGTGCTGGAGAATAACGACACTGGTAGTCACACAGCTACAAAACAAGAGAAGGCATTAGGTGCAATGCAGAACAAGAGAAGAGAAGAAAAAATACCTAATGCAGTGATCAAATTTACCTTCTTAACACTCATCTATGATTGAGACTACACTGTAGATGGTTGAAACAGGAGAGAGGGATATGCTTCAGAAAAGAAAGTGATTTAACAGAGATTTAGTTCTTAAGGATATTACACAAGATCCCAGAAATTAGCCTTGCTGGAGAGTATGTAAAGGGGAAAACTATGGTTTGAGAGTATGAGGACTTCCAGACTAATCAGATTAATCTCTTATCTCTACCTGGTACCAGTTCAGAAGGAGAGGAGCTGGGAGATGCGCAGGTTGCAGGCTGATGGCATCACATGGAGGTTTTGCTTTTGTATCCTTTGTGAGATGTCACAATAGTTCGTGGCAACACTTAAGCACATTTAAAATGCACAAATAAATACGAACCAGTTTAGTAACTTTTTTTTTCTTCAGTATGACAGTGTTTCAACATTTTAATATTTGTACACAGTAAATTTCTCAAAAAAGAAGCCTAAAGCACTGTTTTTGCAACAAAACTAGTGGCTGGCTTTTCAAATATCCAGAGTGCCCAGCCAACATCACTGACTGCAAAGGATGCTCTTGGAAGCAGATCAAAAAGAGGAGGGGAAGAGAGGAACAAAACAGATTGTGGAACCAGATTCTGATTTCTGATTATTTGAGCACAACACAGTCACAACACACCCAGAAGTTGGTGACAGGAAGCTCTGAATGGCACAAAATAGCTCCCAGCTCTCTTCTGTCTGCAGAGCAACATACACAAAGCAAGCAGCCACCAGCAAGAAAACATTTGCTGCTTTCTTGTTTGCAAAATGAACAGTGTTCTCTCCTGCATCTGGAGGCTGCTGAGTTGGGAAAGAGTACATCATGACATTAATTCTTTGGCAGAACAAGGGGTTGCATCAAGGGCAATGCCACACACTGTTTCAGATGGGCCTCCATCCCACACACAACAGCAGCTGCTACAGGACTGTTCAGCTACTCCTCTGAAGGACTGCTCCCATTACATCTCTTCATCCACTAAGCCAGAGAAACACAAAAGAGTCCCAACAGACCAGAAATTTTAGTGGTGTGACAATAAAAAAAAATAAAGAAATTAAGAAATTAAATACTATGTCTTTTCTGACTTTATTATAAGAATGAGGGCAGCAAGCACAGTTTTTTACAGATTCCTGAGGTTTTTGAGCTTCAGGAAATTTTGAACATGGAAAATGAGGCCGAAAGGGAGAGATAGCATGGTTTTGCTTTCTATACTCCACTTGCTCAGTACTTCTGTGAAAGCTACAATCTGCTTCTTTGCAGAGACAAAGGTTTGAATACTGTGAACAAGAGACATACAATGATTTTATATATTTTTTTCTAAGTTAGCTAAAATACAGCATACTTACTAGATGTTATTTATTTGTCTGTATTTATATAATTTTTATTGTCTAGATGCTATATAAATTAAGGGCATATGGAGCTTACCCTTCATGCTTCAGATTAGATGAAGTAGTATGGGCTAGAATGAAGCAGATGAAGTAGAATGTGGCCACTCCTTGATGGATCTGAAAAGTGAAGGAAGAGCTGCTGGCAGAGAAAGGTGAGAGCTTAAGCCATCCAAAAATGAGCCTGCCTCATCTCAGGCTGGCTGATTTGACCATCAGAAGGCACACTGAATTTACATACATATGTTTAGCAGAAAGGAAATATCTTCGCTCATTTGCTGAGCAAAGATTGTTTTCAGTAATTCCTATGCTACGATTCTTTTTTAGCAAAGCTGAATAGAAGTATTTTAAATAAATGCTATGAAAAAATGCTATGCTATCTGCTGCTTTTAAATGTAAGTTGATAATTTAAATGTATAAAAATTGTTTTAGAATGTGAGGATAGACTTAAAAATGTCTCTGTGCATAGAAAAAAATCTGCTATGATTTCAATGTTGATGACTGTGAGACATGAAAGACAGGAATTCCTAACAGAAGGGAATGAAAATCACCAAAGGATTTATCTGTTCTCAACCAGCTTTCTACCAGAGAGCATCATTTCTGAGCCGTGCCATACGTCACTCCTAAGAGCAAATGAGATTTTGGAGCTCCCTCTGCTGGATGCATTCACTTTCCCTGCGTTCATCTACAGAAGAAAGTAAACCCACAATCTTTTCAGTAATAAAAGTGCACGTTTCACATGTTATAGCAAGAGATAAAAAAGAGTATATTTTCCCTCTGCAAATGTATGTCAGCCAGTAATGCTTGCTCCACAACTGGAAAATATCATAAGTGAGGGTTGAGAATTGCCTGTACTATCATGGGATTGCTTGTGCTAATGTTTTTATTTTATTATTACTTTTTAATATATATATATATATATGAGAATCCGTATCTATAGAAGAACCTTTGTTTTTTATCTTGTTTCCCATTTTTTTCTCTCTACAAAATCAGCTGGGACTCAATGAATTACTGTTTGTTTAAAAATGGAAAAGGACATTCTCAATAATACTGCTGCAGAAACAGGCCTTAAGAGTGGTGTCAAATACTGCATTACTCCTGACATGTGCAGTAGAGCCAACTCAGTTATGATGAATTTGCATCTAGTAATATATCTGTAAGTGTAATTGGGCAGTGCCCCAAATACCTGGTTTAGTTCTTGGTGCCCTGCAAGGCTGACATGTTGCAAAGAGAGCAGCCAGAAGGGTTGCAGCTAGGCAGGGAGCTGTTTCAAACAGCTACCCAAGGATGGGATGAGGCATGCCAGAGAAGGAAATCTCTTTCTCTAACAACCATAAAATATTTTAAACACCTTCTTCAAGCAAGACTTTTGTCACTTTTTATCACCTCTGCAAGCATTTCTCTTCCAAACAGGCAAGGCTGCTGTCCTTGGCTTCTCCACTTATCTGCTGTTCTGCTCATAGTACAGCATACCACAATCACTGCCCAGCCAGGCCGAGTGAGGAACGTATTTGGCACAGCTTACTGGCAAGGCTTCATACACACGCCTTCACCGAGATGTTTAAAAAAGATGTGTTCCAGATCCAGCACTCACAAGTTGCATGTTGAGTCATTTATATACATATATTTGTATGCATTCTATTCATCTCTAATGGCTGCAAGCTCGTAGTGGAAGAGGCAAAAAGTGAAAGAGCATTCTTTGGGATGTGTGTGGGGGTGCTTTCGTGCTTTCAGGAAGCTGAGCTATTCCAGTGAAAAGAGCTCTATAAAAATAAGAGATTGAGGTTGTGAGGTCAGCACTGAAGAAGGTGAAAAATAAGGAGGAATGGGGCCACTGAGAAGGAATAAGGGGCAGAAGAGAAAAGGATGTGAGACAGCCCAACATCACAGGCTGCGGAGAAGAAGGGCACCTCTGCAGGGACAAAGGAAGAGTGAAACCACATCTGATAATTTTTTTCTGAGAGCTCTCCTTCCCCCTCAGCATCAGCCTACACAGAAAGGAACATTAGAAGTCACCTTTAAAACGTTTTTTCTAAACAGGCGAAAGAAGCGTCTGATGCTTTTCAGCTTCTTGTTACTTTTCATCTATCAGTCCCATAAGTGCAGGTTCTCCTTTTGTTAGGTTTAAATGCTTTGCTGAAAATCTTAAGTTCTATATAATAAATCTTGGTCATTGAAATTATCCACTGCTATCTTTTAAATATTGTCCATGTCAGCAGAGCTAACCTTGTGCCAGCAGCAGCTGCAAATAAAGAGTGTGGCTTAAGTCAGTACAGTACTAAACAGACCACATTCCACTTTAATTATTGCATTAGACTTTTGGATTTAGAATGTTATTTTAGTGACATCAGTTCTTTCAATATGAGATCATGTCTGATAAATTCATCTAACTTTATTTAGTTTACTCTGTTCAAAAAGAATAGCTTTAGGGATGTAGCCTCCAGGACAGCTGTTAAGAAACTAGTATTTATTTCCTGGGTGCTGTTACTTGACAGAAGATAAACAGAATGGTAATATCACCATTTGAGGTTAGGGGTCAACGTCCATCAATCCTAGGAATTTCATCCTCTCATCCTCTCTCCCTTTTTTTGTATAAAAGGCAAGTGAAATACACGAGTATTAAATACAGCATGTTACAGAAGGGAAAGATCTGATAGGGAGAGCAGAACAGATAAATTGGGTCAGAAGAGAAAAGAGTGTTCTTCCTTTTATTCAGTACCTATGCTCCCTGGAGTTCGATGGCTTACTGACCAACAATTTTTTCATTGTTTCCAGACTGCTGAGCTGGTTTGTGGGTCTGTATTATATTACTTTTGGCTTTATATTATCCTGCTTTTGGCTTTTTTCTTTTTCTTTTTTTAATAATGTTGAAGGAGGAGGGAGATTCTTGACAGCTGCTTTCTCATCAGAACTGCCATGTTACGGGAAAGATGCCTCGTTGTCAAGTTATACTGATGTTAACTATGCAAATTCCTAACAGATAAATTGAGGCAAATAGGGATTGCACAGTTCAGTGGTAAGTACTGTTGTTGCCATGTCTCAGAGGTACGTTCCTGGTAGCCATATTAGATAAAAACAAATAAAATCGATTTCCTCCTTACTACTATTTTTTTTTCTGTTTTGTAGACACCTGGAAGAAAGGAGTGCCTGCTTGGATGGCAGTTATTGACTATCAGAAATAAGCATTATACAGAGAGAGTGTGACAGAGTATATAACAACAGGACAACAGTTCATTTAGAAGGTGGCTGTTGATCTTTCAGCTGCTTCTGTTTGATTGCAAGTCTTGAGCAACTACACAGTCTGGAACATGTTTGGGAAGAACATAAAACAGAGCTTACCTTGGGCAGATTATTAACTTACACGAAACAGAGACAGTCCTCGTCCCCTTCATTTTGACAGTGTTTACTCTCACACTGATGCTTTAAGAAACATACAGTTCCAAGAAGCTGTGAGCATATAGAGCAAAACATCTATTTTTACTCCAGTTCTATTTTTACATCAAGTCCCCAGTGCTTATTGTTGCAAGGAGCATAAGCTACACAATACCATCTAAAAATAAGCACATGCAGAGTTTTTAATACTAGAAAATAAATTGACTCACTTCATGCAGGAAAAGCATATCATTCTGTTCGAGCTTTAAAACTAAACTTAGCTGCTTTGAGGCACTTTTCCTTTCTAGTGCATTTATCACAAGCTCTTCTCCGTTCTCCTCAGACCTCTCCCCCAAACACCAGCTTTGTCATCAAAACGTTCTGCAACCTGACCCAACAGTGAAGGCACAGACTTTTTCAGATCCCAGGATGTTCATGAATCAATTAATGACAATTCTATGAGCCAAATGGTTCCAACTGGAGTCGCTTTTATCTCAATGGGCTCACCACACTTCAGCGTTACCAGGTTGGGAAAGCATGTCATTGTTGAGCATCAAACTTCCACCGCCCAAAAGCAATAAATTACAGACTGGTGTCAGTGATTGTATGAGAATAAGTTCAGGACAAATATCATTAACCAAGATTTCTCTTTGTGAGGGAGTGCTTTAGTCCCTATGTTGCAAAACAAGCATATGGCTCTTCTTCTGTCTGTCTTTGGGAAGAAAGTTGAGCTGGTGCCCTGTGCACATACTGATAACCTAAAAACCTTAAATTCTGCAGTGTATCCATGTTCTGGGCCTTGCATGCTCTGCAGCAAACCTGCTCTCCTGATTTCACAGGTGAGTTCCTGCCAGAATCTTGCAGTGCTGCCTTCTGGGTGGGCATCCAGATTCCTTCCATGGAAATAAGCCCACGGCCTAATGAAAAGGATGGTACACGTGAAAGCATAATCAGGACAAAGATGAAATGCTTTGGGGCAAGCACCCAGACTCAGGACCTAGGAAGTGCTACCACATCCCATAATTCAGCACAGTTGCAGGTACCTAACTCAGATCTGCAAATTTGTACTGTGCATTTTTCAAAATGTTCCTGCCCACTCCTTTTTTTTTTTTTTTTTTGGATGATTTATCTAGGCAGTCACACCAAACCACAGCCAGAGTAAGCGATCTCAATGCTTGCAAAATACCCTTTTTGGAAACTATCTCTATCTGCAGCTTTGGCTTGGCCTTATAATTCAGATAATGCAATAATTACCACAAGTCTGACTGCCACTTCGTTTTCTGAATGTATTTCACTATACTGGTTTTGATTAATTTAAAGCCCAATGTCTCTGCTCCTGCTCCATCCTAGAAAACAGATACCTAAATTTAGTTCCAAAAACAGACACCTAAATTTAGTAAACATTTAATGCACATCTCCTGCACAATTTAGACTGACACACTGACCTAATTAGCATTTTGGCATCACAAACACTCAGCCTAGGGAGGGTGGCTGTTCTGTGGCAGTAATAGGAACCAGATAATTTTTGTACTGTTTGCCTGTCTTAGTCTTCTCAAACAGTGGTAGTTTGGATGCAGAGGTAAAATGAGAATGGAATAACAGTCCTTCCAGCAATAGTTTGGGAAGCTTTGGGTTCATTGAGCAAATGTTTTTACTTAATTTAAGATTAACTGATACAAATGTAGTATATTAGAAGTAAGATTAAATATTGTTTTGGGATTATTATTTTTTTTTAAAGGAGCTCTATTGCATTTGTATTAAAGCCCTAAACTTCTTTAATAGACTAAATAAGATGTTATCTTGAATTCATCTTTTAAAATTAGTGTCTGACAAGAACAGAGCTGAGGAACCGTGGACAGTTCATCATAAAGCAGAAGCAAAGAAATGCAAATGCGGCCAGTTTTGGAAGGGTGTTACCTTTGTCATAAGTTGGAGGTAAATGCATATGGTGCAGGGGAGTTGGCAATGCCACTCTAAAGATCAGGGAAACTGAAGAGTCCATAAGGTCTTTTTAGTAATCTCCATATGGTCTTTTTAGTAGCTACAGCTTATCTCTGGTGTTGGGATTGGCCAAAGCTGTTTGCTTATAGTTTTAAAACATTTGCGCGTTGCCATCACTAAGAGAAAATAAGAATAAATTATCTTCCACACAGAGAGTCTCTCAATAACACTGAAGAAGCAAGAGTTTTCAGGAGCATTCAGCTCAAACCTGGTTTCCTACCAATTAAGGTAATGTCAACCAGTTTAATGCTTACACTAAAGAATATGCATGCTATTGAAGAAAGGCTGAGAGGTCCAAAAGCCATCCTGATTTGGACTATGCTGACAATAATCTTGCAGTTGTGCAGCTGCCCCGATTATACACTGTGCTAATTTCCCTGCAGCTCCTTCTGCTAAAGGAAAGAATTAAAGGCAGAAACAGTCTATGATTACTTTCAGCGAAGTGATCTGGAAGGATACCAACAGGCTCATTCCATGACCATGTTGTGGTTTTCAATCTGGGATTTTGACAATGATTTCCAGGAACATTTCTCCTTGCTAGGACAAATTCTTCTCCTGAGCTGAGGACAGTGCAATGCCAAAAGGGTCTGAGTCTGAGTCTGTGCCAGGGAGGATGCTGAGATGTATTAGATTTGTTCAGTGGCTGACCTGCTCATGAGGAAAGCACTCTGTTACCGTCTCCAAGTTTTGTGTCCCTTCACATATTCTAGCATCCATCATAGAATCAGAGACTCATAGAATCAACTTTCAGATCACCAAGTCCAACCATCAACCTGACATACAGCATCCTATCATTAAGCCATGTCTCTTAGCACCATGTTCACATCTTGAGGCTGTTTCTTGTGACCTACTACTTGTCACTTGGGAACAGAGACCGACATCCTTCCTGCTGCAACCTCTCAGGCAGTTTCAGAGCACGATAAAGTCACCCGTCAGCCTCTTCTCTGGATTAAACGTCCCCCATTCCCTCAGTCACTCCTCAAAACACTTATTTTTGAGTCCTTTCACCAGCTGCATTGCTCTTCTCTGCACATGCTTGAGCAATTCAACATCCCCCTGGTAGTGAAGGGCCCAAAGCTGAACACAGTAATTGAGGTGCAGCCTAATCATATTAGAACTAAATCTAAAATTAATAGAGCAATAGAGTGTTGACACTAGCCAAGGCATCTTATTGAGGTATCGTGTGCCTTAGTTTGAAAAAGGCCATTTAATGTTGCATTTTGGCTCTTCACTGTCTTTTCTTTGTTAAGTGCAATGGATGTAGGCAATAAGGGCCACAGTGCAGATGTACAATATAATATGAAAATCTTAGCATATTATTTTTGAAGTAGAAGATCTTACTGTTATACCAGGATTAGTTCTTTGGTAACAAGTAGTATTACAAAGACCTTTTAAATTATATGATGAGCATGCCAGAAAACTACTTCTCCCCAAAGAAATGTGACATCGTTTTGCTGTTGCGATTCCTGGGGCCAGGGGAGAAGCAGTGCAGGCAGTCGTGGGGTTCAGCGACCGAGTACTGAGCAACAGCCGCCTCTGCAGAGGCATCGCACTCTGCAAAGCAAAGAATTCAGACTTTGGAGCTCCCTCTGCTGGTTTTGCATCAACTTTCACTCCAAAGTGCTTTCCCTTCTCCCCACCTGCTGATTATCACTTCAACAATTATTTCATATATCGTATTAAAAATGAGAAATACCAATGAATTGTTTATAAAGGCATGTAGCTGGGATAATTGATATTACATTGGAAAAAAAACCTGACATTCTCTTAAATAGGAAAGAAAAGACTTCTGCTAAGTCTAGTTTACTGGGCTTGCATGGTGCCTGTTAGAAACACATCCCCTTATCACCCCATGCATCCATCGATCACTGATATCCACTAATATCATTACTCTAACATGCGTTGGTCTGCTGTACCCAGTGTAAACAAAGTAACATGAAGTAGACACAGTAGACACTGTGAAAACACTGCAAAATATCAAGCACATAAGACTAAAAAACTAGGAGTAGGTCTTTATACTCATTCTTCATACATTCTGCATGTTACATGGCCTAGAAATTCCCTCATTTTTCCTCAAAGTATTTTCCTTCTATTCCCCTGTATGTAAATGACATTATGAAGTAAGTTTTCTGTCCTAAGCTGCAGTCAGATTCAACACACCAGATCATGCAGGCACAGGGATTTCAGTTGTGAAAGCTAAAAAGCAGCTGAATGAATGAGAGAGAATACAGGCACGCACAGGAAACAGTGCATGTCCAAGGTACTGTTCAAGTTCTGTTTCATATACACAACCAAGAAAGAGAGCTCATTCTCCCCTGCAAAAGTTAAAATTTTCTGCTCCAACTGTTTTATAATTAATTTACAAATAACTTTGGCTTTAAAAATGTAAAATTTCATACTGCTCAAATGCCTTCTGAATAGATTAGGGGCTTCTGAAAACAGATGCTGGAACTTTTCTACCTCATTCCGTGTAGCTATCACACTTTCTTCAAGTTAAGCTGCAAAAAACCCAATCAACATGAATTCTGGACATGATAAATTGCCTTTGATTTGATTGAAAAATTTGAAAATTGATTTTGGCTCCTGTCTTTGCTATTTATTTAAACAAGGAAAAGACTTGTTAGTAACGTTAACGGCTAGCTACAGAGTGGAACAGTCAACTATAAATATTCAGAAATTGTAAACCAGATACCGCATCTTATTTTTTCTCTTAAATACATTAACTTGTCAAAGCTTAGGTGTAGTTTCTCCTACCCTTGGCTAAAATAGCAGACTAGATGGCTCTCAGCGTTTCTTCTGGTTCAAAGCTTTTAAAAAACATTTTATTTATCTTCATCTTTTAGCCTTCTTTTTTCACATTTCTGAGTTTTTCCGTTGGCATAGTTATCTGTAGGTATTGCTCAGAATGAAAGCAGAGACTGCTTACATCAGTACAGCACGTGGGATTTGATAAAGGAGTGGCAATAACACTGTACCACTGTGATCCACAGTGCAGAGGAACCATGCACAACCGTTTTGAGCAGTGCAATGCTGATCCACATCCACCAGCTCTGCTGAAGCACATCGCTCAGTACTTACACCAATGTGTAAGATGCCTACTACCCTAATCCCTCCCAGCACTGAACACTCTCCCCATTGAATTTTGGAGCTCTTAGTGGGGCGTTGCCCTCCTAACAGCTGAGGTTAATTTGTGCTCTGAAAGTCTCTCTTAAAATGCACTCTAGTGCATGGACACCATTCACACCTCCACACACAAAACCAGGCATTCTTACACCTCCACTAGAGATGAATAGAGTAAAGCTGCCATCCTTTTAGTATACAGTGGATGTGAAGCCGCTTGCTCTCCTGGTCTAGATCTTTACCTCCAGATCACCGAGCCAGGCTAGAATCAGAAGCACATGTGCAGCTGCTTCGAGAGCTGACTCATCTCTCTCATGATGAAGATGTTGCTTCCATCCCGTATGGTTTTGTTTTGACAGACGAGCAACAGTTTGTGGAAGTTGGTGCCTTGAGACTGAAGGATAGTGAATGGAGATGGGAAAAGGCAAATGGCACTTCTGGAAATCAGTGGTACACTTACCTAATGTCTGGCAGTGAAAATGAGCAACACATGAATGCCACTGAACGTTGAAGACAATCGTATCTGGGAATTTGCAGCTTCCACCACTCCTGACAACCTGCTTTCAATTGCTGTTAAGTGTGGAGTTATTATGCTGATAGCAGCAGCAGGCTGATGTGGGACCTGGTTGCTGATAGTCGGAACGTGACAAACTCCTTCTGAGCAGTCACAGTCACTTAGATTTGCTGTAGGAGCTTTCCTGTTGGGGACTTGTTCAAACACGGCTTCCCTTTTCACACAATCCTGTTGTAGCTCTCTCATGACTACTGAGTTGGAATTAAGAAATGTTGCTGGTTGAAATTTGACTACCCCAAAATTTATCTTTTCCTAAGCTGCACTGTGGAAATATATACTTTTTTGTACAATATTTACACGATAATGCAATACATATATGCTATGCACCTATTATTGTATTTATTTTGTGAATAATTGCTTGCAGTGGTAAACATACACACTTTTTCAGAAGAATCAAACGTGCTTGATATATTTTCATAGTCTTTTTTAAAATAGCCATGATCTTTACTCGGTAAAGGACATTGTTAGTCCTTGGAACTAGTAACATTCTTCTGCCTAGCAGGAAGGAAAGCATTGATAAGCCAGGGAATATCAGATATCAGAGGGAGATGACATAAATAGCATTCATTATTAATGAAGCTATTGCCTCATTCACGTAAAATACTGAACACTTAATACCCTGTTTACCTCATCTTCCCATCAATGAGCACATTCCCTCTGTGGTGTTACATGTCTTCACTTGGGAGATCTGTTCAAGTTGAATCCATTAATTAGAAGTTTCAGTTCTGCTTAGGTTGACTTTGCTTTGCCTTTGGCTTTAGTTCACTGTATAATTCTGGTGCACATCACATTATGATAAGTAACACAGTAATGCACATATCTGATGACAACCATGACACTCAAATAACTGTCCTGAGATTAACATGAGCAACGAGCAAACTCAGCCATGTAAGGGTATTTTTTCTTTTTTCTGCTTATAGTTATTTAGAAGATACTAAAAGTAGCACATAAACAGGAATAAAACTAGCTGGCAGTGTAAGAATGTGTTAGTAGAGCAACTGATACCCATGGCACATACAATCTTTTTTTGTTTGTCTTCTGCCACATTTTTTTGTGTTGTTATCTAATATTTTCATGATGTTGGGAAAGAATTCAAGGCTATTTTTAAAGGTGTTTACATGGCAAGTGATTCCTAATACAGGTTGTTTTGTGAGCTTAAGAACTGAGTATCAGCCCCAGAATTGCTTTAAATAACAAGGGTAATAATTCCCATGGGAGTACCAAGAAGGACTCCACTGACGTTGCTGGACCAGGCAGTGACAGCAGTCCTGAACTGCAGAAAAAAGCAGCAGTGAGGGCTTGGAAGGAAGGGAGTGAGATGAGGAGGAAGCTACGAGTGGCAAGTGTCCAAGGGGAGGGGGAATGGAAGCAGCAGCAATCACAGTCTGTGTCTGGTACAGCATTACCAACCATCTCCAGCAAAGCAGTCATGAACCACAGCTACTTCTAAGTGCTGTAAGATCCTGAATGTTAAATACCACATACCATGCTGCCTGCATTTCAGGTAATACTGAAGGATTTAAACTGATCATTAAATGTAATTTAATAGCGTAACAGTTTAAGTTAGAGAAGTCAAAATCATTGTAAGAAAAGCGGATTGAAAAACAGATATTTTCTCTTGTATTGCCTTCACATAAACATCTGTGGACTGCACTGTTTGCCTTAGGCAACACCTTTTCAGTGATGCCTACAATAGCTGTAGTATACAAACAGTAGAATGCTGTATGAATAACATGCTGAGACTCCTCTGCAAGTGAAGCGATCAATACTTGAAAATAGAGTGAAGATGAACTTATAAGCATCATTAAAAAGATTTTAAAAATAAAGGTATGGAAAAGCCAGGTAAAGACCACAGCAGAGGTCTAAGTGATAGGGGATAAGTGATAAGGGAGACAAGGCGGACCTTTCTGAAAGCTGACTATAATGTCCCTGCACCTCCTCTTTGCTTCTAAAAGGAAAGCACAGATGTCAAAGTGGTATTAAAAAACAGTGACTTCAGAGCCACTGGACTTTGCACTACTCGCTCTTGATTCATTTTGGTTTGCTTTTCCAATTTCTCATGTCACACTAACGGAGAAGCAAATTTCTCAGATCTCAGAAACTCGGTTCAATAAATGAACAGTTCCATTTTATAAAGCAATACACTAATTACTTCAAGCGACAATTCACTCTTTACTGATTTAATACTGTCCCTCAGAAATGACTAACCATTAAAATACTGTAAAGAACAATAGGATTCAGTATGCCTAAATTTTCCAGGATTTTTTGATTTAGATACCTAAAACACAGCTAAATGGTAGACAGTGGCCCAGTCATGCTCTTTTCAGGGCTGCCTAACTTTGTCAACAATTAAAATGTCTTAACTGATCTAGAATTCTCTCAAGCATTATTAGATTTGTTCTGATATGCTCAAAGATATCAACTACCAAAGAGTGGTGCTGAAATGCAAAAATGGTCTTAGGTTCTCACATATCCTCAGCAAGAATGGGAGTGAACTAGTATTACCTTCTTGCTTTCTCTACCTCTTGAATACAAGTTTCGTTAGTAAGGAAGGTAGCCGTCTGCATTACAAAGCATCTCAGTTTTCCCAAAAATACAGTTACCCTAATTCACTATGTAGTTATCCTGGCCCTCAGGCGGATTTTACAGTGCAACAGATTTGATATTAGCAGCCTATAAAGTTAAGAACCTTCTCAAACACAACATGAGCATGGAGAACATGAAGAAAAAGCCAACCCTGACTGTAAGTGCAATTTTGTGCCATTTTGACTCTACTGATTTCAACAGGGATCTCATTTCCAGTGCACAGAGAGACGAAAGTCAACCAACCTCCCACAGAACTCCCATACAGTTCTTTGGAGCAACTCTTAACGGAATTTTAAGTATTATGTATAAATTATTCTAGATGAGGAAAGCATCATTAATGTTAATAGCATTAGCATTAGAATTCTGATTTCTGATTTAAGATTTCTGATCCTGGATACTTGATCAAGTTTCAGAGTAGACACAGTATCCTGTAGGAAACATTTTGTTTTCAAGGGCAATACAGTCATAATCACAGAGCACCCTCACCCCGTCTCTTTGGGAAGGAGCAGCACTGGGTGGCTCTGTGCTCCAGGAGAGAGCTAGAGAAAGTCCACTTCTTTCATTTCCAGCAGAGTACTACTATACAATCAGTATGGACAACAATGTCTCTGTCATTTTCTCAAACTCCTAGCAGTAAGTCACCCACTGCAATTACTATTTTCATGATTTCACTGCATCACACTAAAATTCTTGGGTCTTACCACTCCCCCTCATTTCCTGAAATTTTACACTATTTTAATTCACCCAGTTTCAAGGGAGCTACTGCTGATTTTAAGCAAATCAAGAAAAATAAGACCTTGTTTGTGCTAGCAAGCCTCTCAAAGGATTTACTGTGCCATAAGCAACCTTTCATTCTCCGTTTACCTTGTAGGTAATAACAAAAATATTCTGTGGAGAATTCAAACACAGAAGAAACATACCTGACAAGTCACTGAAGGAAATTCAAGGCTTGTCTATTACATAAACATGTAATACACTAGTAGATTAATTTCCCATCAGACAAATGAATGACATAGGTTGCAGCATGCCACAGAAGATAAACTGCGTATCAGATGTAGTAAAACACTAATCATAATTTAAATAGTTAATTAAACATTTTCTGAGGCACAATTAAGTTGTGCTAGGTTAACTATTCACTATGAAGTCTGAAGTGTAGTTTATATGCCAGGGCTTAACACCTGCATTAAAGTTACTTTGATTACTGAGAAGTTCCAGTTACCTGAAATTTGTTCTCTCTGCCATGAAGAACTGTCCGCTTACTACAGAATTGGGTTTTGATAAAATGACCCAGAATACAGATACAAACATCTGAATCAGTGTATTTAAAACTGAAATAAAATAATAATTAAAAAAAAAATCAGAAATAAAAAGCCCTACATACATGTCTTCAACATCAGCAGTGTGATAAGGAACACAGTAGCCAGACATGTAGCAAAGTTGTCATGATATTGATAATATGGGGATATTCAGCACAGCACGATGATAAATCACAATATAGCTAGCTATGCTGAAAACAAACATACATAGGGAAAAAAACAAAACATAATGACATAGCTTTAGCATCATCATTTTTCCAAAGCAGCGTGGTGACTCAAAAAGACAATCTGTATCACACAGTTCCAACTGCTACATGAGGAAAAGGACAACAGTCAATTAAACCCGCTCTTCCGCTAATGCTGCTGTACTCTGGATATATGAAATGTATGAGTCTGTGGGTTAAATCAGATCATTCAGAACAGTCAATCCACATTAGCATTCTTGGGAAGAGTTTAGAAAATGAAAAGCCACATAAGGCCTGCAGTATACACAATCTTTGGCTGATGTAAAGCATACAGCCCTTAAAGTATCTTCATTGGTATCAACAGGCATCCAATATTATTTTTAAATGCTTTAGTAACCTATAGATACTGTTGATACAATTAACAGAAAGATGTAGATTCAGAAAAGCTATGTGTTAAGTATTAATTGGAGAATATACACGTTACAAACTTGGATTTTTCCTAACCTCTTAATCCCATTCGTAAAATGCACTCTTAATCCCAGTCAAAATCTAATGTAGCATCATCCAGCTCTGCTATTGAGAAGAGAGATTTTCGGGTGACCACACTGTCTTTACTTGCATTTCGCAATGCAAAACTCTTCCTTTTGTTAGGATTGCTCACATGCACCTTCAGCAATGGGCTGTGGCTTTCCTTGTTGTTAGTGTCAGTCTTGATAGTTGGTGGAGTTTCTGATTTTGAGTCAGGACGTGACACAAAGCAGAACCTGGAGAGGTTTTCTAATGTGCTGGAGCACACTCTCACTGTGCTTGGACCACCAAGCTTCTCCTCTCCATCCCTTCTTTTTTCAGTGAGTGGAGGTGACACATCAAGCGTGACATCAGAACGCATCAGTGCATTCCCTCCCATCTCTTTCCCTAAGGCCTGACTCAGGTGCTCTTCATTCCCTTTATTACCAACGGATTGCTTTTCCAAACTCTTTTTTCCTAAGTGAGTCAGTCTCATCTTGCGTTTCTCAGGTGGGCAGCAATCTTTTTGCAGCTGCTCTCCCTGGAGCTGCTCTCCTGGTTTAATAGTATTTTCACTTGGAAAAAGGGAAAATTCTGCATTTTTCTTTTCAGAAGAATGATCATGATTTGTCCTCGGTCTGAAAGAAAATTTAGCTAGTTTAGCTGCTGGAGGACTTTCACTGCCAGTAATTTCTGGCTCACGAGAACATACTGTCTTTGCTTCCTTCTCTGCTTGACCTTTACTTCGTTTTCTCATGGAAATTACTGCATGTTTTGCTGCTGCAGATGCACTACTATTTTCATCTTCTACTACTGAGTCTGTATCACTTGAAAGATCCAGCAGGCCAGACACAGGTAATACTGAGGGAAGGGCCTTTGCTTCCGAGTTCTGTGTACTCGTAAAGAATCCATGTGATTTCTCTGTGTGCAGCCTCTGCAGGCTTTTAGAAACCCGTTGTGTAATAACTGAATCCTGCATATTGGCACTTGTTGATGTTGGGTCTTGAATGTTTGCTTCTGAAGAAAAACATCTGTGTTCCTCAGTCCTTTTGCTGCTTATCTCAGAAACTTTGTCTTGCTCTGAAGAAGCACACAGAGTAACAGTTGTTCGTGAGCCTCTCATTTCATTTTCTTTCCTTGAGATAGAAGAATTTCTTTCTTCTGAAGAGGAGGACTTAGATTTTAAAGCCACATTATCTGGAGATGTTTTGGGCACTGGAGATGTCTTCCAAAAAGTTTCTTCAGCATCAGTGTTTCTGTCTTCCAGGCTGTCAAACCATCCCAGGCTGCCATCATCACCTCTCTTGTTAAGTTCAATCAAGCGTTTTGTATGTATGTTGTTACCAAGTGTTGGGTTGCATAAGGTTTCTGGGTGTTTATCTCCTTCACGATTGTTTTCGGGCAAAGAAGGCTGTGGATAGGAGTCAATCTTTTGTTGATCTGAAGGTTCTGACGGAGACTTTTGCTTTGACTCAAATGTATTTTTGTTCAAGCATCCTGTAGTAGTACTGAAACTTGTCTCTTCAGGCTGTAACTGGCAAGAATTTCCTTTTTGTAATCTGTAGAATGAAAAAAAAAATGAAGCAGTACTCAGTTATTTTTCCAGTTTTCTTCCTTTATTGTCCTAACGATGTTTGGTATGTATGAATGGTGGAAAAAGCTACAAGTAATGCTCAAGTATCTGAATAACTCAGTTTCATGTATAGCTCTCCAGAAGCTGGTGTTGCAGTCTGAGCTCATTTTGATCTCTCAACACCTTCTGCATTAAGTGGCAGAATTTAGAGTTCTTCTAATATATGAGAAAAAACGCTATATTTGAGAGAAAATACTATATTGACATATATTTCTAGAAATCATTCTTTCAGTTATTTACTAATAGACCTATTCTGATAGAATACACTTAAGATTTTGATGAACAGTTACAGAAATGAGCTGATTCACCAAGATGTGCTGAAAGATATATGCCTGTTTTATCAAAATATGGTTTAGGGGAAATACATTGGACCAGTCTTCTAATATAGAATGGAGTGTTTTGGAGAGGACATTCATTCAGTATTCTCTAAGCTACTTAAGAGGATGGAAGAAGAAAACATCTTAATTTGTAGTACAAGGGATTCAGGGAGATATGGAGAAAACCTTTATGAGTATTAGGATGGAGCAATAATGGAACAGACTACCCAAAAGCAATGGGAAATTCCCCTTCGTCAGGGAGCCCGAGAAGAAGGTAACTGAAGTGTCTGCCAGAAAGGTTAACTGCAGGCCTGATCCTTTGTGTCTGATCTTCCATCCCACACTGTATTTCAACAATCATTTATGAACACTTGTTTCTTAACACAAGCTTTTTCCTGCCTAGATAAAGGAGATACCTCACTTTTATCTCCTTTTATTGCCATGATGTCCTTACTATAGATTACAAAACGAAGTCTGAAAAACATCTGAATGAAAAAATGTGTTTTCCCACTTGTTCTTATTCCCTTGCCTTTAAAAATATTAATCATTTGTATTCCTTTAACAGCAAGAAACTACAAGTTTCTTTCAGGCCTGACCTCATTTCAGGAAACAAATATTTTTGTATTTACTTTGTATTTATTTCCCACCAATCACAGTGTTGTCCTTTCAGTCCCAGTACGTTAAATGCTCTCTGTTAGTAACAGAAAATAGACTTTCCAGAGGCTACTGCAGTGAATTGAAAACTAGAGAAAAAAGTGAAAATTTGTGTGTAAAAAGAGAAAAATCCCACAAAATAACAGAACTTTGATTCAGAATTCTATTTTTCATTAAAAGAACAGCATGAATCATAAGCTCAACACAAAAGAAGGCAAAAAAATATAAAGCAGATCTTCTGTTTTCCACCAAGCAAGTAACAAAATATTTTATACAATCACATGTTGAGATACAGAATCTCGTACCCTAGTAAATTCAGTTGGAATTCACCTGAGTATAGAATTGAGATATATGTTGGGAACCAATATATGTTGAGATGGTAGAATTATTGTTGCATTTCATAACCCAGAGAGAGAAATGATCTTGTGATGATCTCAGAGTGCTACTTTAATACAATGCTTATTCACGTCCTCTAAAGAACAAGCCCTTTCTCAAGATCAGATTCTGTTTTCAGACTCTCTCTAGAAATTACTGTCAAACGATTCTTTTTCTCTGTTGAATTATTTTGTCACCCTGCAAATACCTGTCAAGTCTTTGTAGCTCCTTGTGTAAAAGATGTTGCAGCTCCAGTCGCTCCAATATGAGTTCACACTGCATTCGGTACTGTGCCACTGGGTTTTCTGGGAATGAGGTGTGTAAGGCATTGATGGCTCCAAGAAGTGCTCCTCCCTATGGCACCAGAAGACATTTTAAAAAAGTAAATTCCCTTTATTATTTAGCACCAGATTTAAGCAGCACAGACCACTTAATACAAAATTCTCTCTCAGATATTTTAAAGCTTAACGTGGCAAATGTTTACTGAGGAACTCCAGTGACACAGAGAATCCTTTTAGGTCTGTTCCGACAGGCAAGCTTGCTCATACACATAGAACAATTTTATGCTCAAGATTGCCATTTACTCCTCCTGAATGCTGATTTTATTTCTTTATAGAAAAACAGAATGTCCTTCTAAGGCTTGAGAACATCATTACTAAAAACAGACATTAGTAATTAAAAGTAGGTTTCCAAATACCTTGTAAAAATTCTGATCGTGTAAGTAACTTTCATAATGGAAGATGTTTTGACTGCTAATTTTTTTCACTGTTTTCCTATTTAAATGGAAAGACCTGGGTATTAAGGCTTGTCAGCATGAGAGAAATCAAACTGCAAAAATATTTTTGAATAGATGTAACTATTTAGGAGTAATTCCACACTTCTAATCTTGTGAGAAATGAAGTAGCTTTTATTTGGAACAGAGCATCTGCACAAAATGACTTGTTTCACACAAAATATTCTACTACAGCTCTTTGGAAAAACAAAACAAACAAAACCACAAAAACCACACACCTGTTTTGCCACAGATTAGCCAGTATTTATCATTCCTGACTAATCTATAAAGCTCAATCCAACTGATCAACAACGTGCTTATCAAGCATCAGGAAAGCAGCAGCGAAAGTGGACAGTCTCTAAAAGCAGAAATTGCCACACACAGCATCTCATGGCCCTCAAGTTTTCAATAAAGGCAGCCTCCAGACATAGAGACTCCGAGTCTATAGGCTGTCCCTATTGAAAACGTGGTCATGTGAGTGATGCTGTTTGTGGCAATTAGGTTTTTTTTCCATTTTGTAATTTAAAAGTTCACTTAAAAAAAACTCATACTGAAGCAACATCACTCACATGGCTAATTCAAGCCTCTAAAACCAATATTAAGCAATATTAAAACTAAGGTTGGCTGTGCAAACATTAATGCATCCCTCTTAAGTTATCACTTGTTTTTTTTCACAGATCACTTAGCAATATGACAAATTTGTTCCACATAAAAGCAGTTACGAAAAAGATTTTTGTACAACACTTATTTGTTTCATAAATCTATTTTACTGTGAGTTTTTCCTTATTTATTCCAGGAATTGTACATTGTACAATGAGTCAGGGGCTGGAGAAATGAAAGCTTGGTCTGTTAGTTAGGACAGCTAAAAGCTACTGATGAAAATCAGATTCAATCTCTGTGCTAATTTCCAGTTCTTATGAGTCTGAGTGAGACAACTAAGCAAAGGTTTTGAAAGGCAATAAGTTTCTAATTGGGAGCTTGATATGGAATGTGCACAGAAGGAAACTGCTGTCAATAGAGAATGTGCTCTAACGCTCAGAGTGCTACTGCTCTGAAACTAAGACCAAACCATTTTTCATGGGACATGCTTTAGTGGATAATTTCTTCTGGATCTTGCATACATCAGCTCCAAATTACAAAACAGGAGTAGTACCATCTCGTCACTTTACAATGACTGCACGAACATAAATCACTATTTCTGAAATACACTGGAAATGAATTCCACAGAAAAGCACATGAAAAAAACAGAATTCTATATGTAGAACAGCATTTGAACAGTAAGTAAAAAAGCACTGAGCAAAGTATTGACAAAGAGCCGTTGCTTTTAGCTTGAGTACTGTCAACCTGTGATGTAAGAATCCAGTGGGAAAAAAAAAAGGAACATATGATTATATATTTCAAAGCATATGCCCAGTGGGTACAACTACGTCCTGCTCTCCCTGAGAAAACAAAGGTGAACAGAGGCTAAAACAGACAAACAAAAAGCCTCAATGAATTGGGCTGGTGATGAAAATAGGATAGTACTCCTTCTCAAGTAGGCTCACATGAAATATCCAAATACTTCCCTGAGAACTGTGAGATTTGATTTTACACTGGTAAGAATATGTTTTTTTGTAGAAGTTGGAAAGATGACATTTGAGATAAAATTTGCTAAGCTGAAAGCTGAACTGAAGGGTGGCAGTCAGTCCTTCAAGCATGACATTGGTGCTTCTGCATTTCCAAACTCATTCTACAATTAGGCAGGAAACGTAGGATGTATCTACACATAAAAACAATTTCATTTTCAATTTTTTCTATTCAGTGATAAGGAACCACTTTCTGAAAAGAAACCACTGCATGTTGCTTTTATTTAGATTTTAAGAAATCAAAGAAATCACTTCCTTTAAAAATAATTTCAGTGATTTATTTATAATTTCCAAGTGGGAAGTAAAATTTGGCCTTAAGTACCAGATCTCAAGTTTGCAGATTCTTAGAAAAACAAACTTCCTCCTAGGAATCAAGGAATAGAACAAATATGATGAGCACACAAACTGCTCCCAGGTAGTCTTATACAGTCATAATTCAGGCAAATTTCTCACTAGCACTGATTAGACATATGCTTGTTATGCAACCTGCAGCCCTCAAGGGAGAAAGAAATATGACAAAGTGACCCATTGTTAAAATAGTACCTTTTTTTCCTACGTTTATTAGTGTTGACAACATACAGATGGCAATATAAATTCATTAGTCTCCACTTTTTTGATGTCATGAAAAAAAGAATCTGAGTATTTCAGGTTTCTTGTTTCTCAAAATCATACTGATGTGAAATCAGTGTCCCAGCAAATTCCAGTATAAGTAATTACAGTTTTATTTACAGTTAACAAACATGCTGTATCTTCTGCTCTTTCAATTGGATTTAGTGTTACTGGTTATTTTGACTCAGATGCAGTACTGTCATTGAAAAGCTGAGCTCTTCAAAAGAGTGCAGGATGAGCTGCAGCAGAGAGGAATAATCTTCTGTGACTCACTAAGGTCAGACCTTGCAGTATTTTTTAAAGACAAATTCCATGTGTAAAACTGCACAGTAGATGATCTGTGGCACAAACTTCAATTAATCTCTCAAACTTCCTTGAAAGAGAAAGGGGGATCACACGTGCCTACCTGCCACATGTGACTTTGTACATCTACCTGAATGCACTTTATTTCAAATAAGGTCCATATCCACTTCTGCAGAAGTCTTCAACATATTTGAGCTAATGGATGCTATATAAAATTGCTTTAGTTTTGACCTATTCATATCAATCTATACAGAAATAGAGGATGTCAGTTTGGACCAGACCAGTGATCTGTGCAGTAGAGTACTCTATCTCTGACAGAACCCAAACCAAATAATTCAGAAGTGCAAAACAGCCCCATGTAAGAAATACAGGATAATCTACTTATGGTAACTTATTTTCTACTCCAAAGCATTAAGCTTTATTTCTCTTTAAAATTTTCTATCTGAAGGAACATTGTCTATTTTAAATATATTTTAGAAGTAAAAATATTTTCCAAATTTCTATTTAAAAAAGCCTCTACCAGATTCATATCCCTTTTTTCTGCTCTAAATCTACCTCTTTCCTTTACATTCAATATCCCAATGATGCTCCAGTAAATTATAATGTAGCCTTCCACATTCTTTCAATGCCTGTTTTTACTTTTTTTTTTTTTTAACTTAGAAATATTACACAAATCCATGTGATAACTAGAAAACACCATTTTCAGTGCATGGCGACCAACGTACTGAACTTTTAAGGTTTCTCAGAGTAAAATTATTCTCCTAAAAGTTCTGTGAGTTTCAGTATCACCAACGGCATGTTTTAAAATACTTTAATGGCAATGCAAAGTGTTGATCTTGGCAACCAATTGAAACTTTCTCAAAACAATTGATTGGTTCTCTCATATCTAACTCATGAGCAACAAGCTAATGACACATAATGACACATCAGAGACTATTAAAGGTAGCGATGTAATAATTTTTGGTTCAAACAGTCTTTAAAATATAGCATAACAAAATCCACTTCATCCAGAGTTTCCACTATAACCTGTGTTTAAGGATTTTTGTCATCAAGATGGACTAAAAGTTAATTGCCAAGGTCTCTGATGATCTATTTTCCATGATAGCATGAAATCTTCTCCAAAGAGATTAAAGGAGTTGGCATATATCTACATGATAAATCTATTAATGTGGTATTACAGCAATTACAATGTCTGCAAGAAATCTTACCTGCATAGAAGACTCCATCACCGATACCACAGTTACAGCATCTTCCAAAGTCACAGTGTCCCTAAACATCAAGCGGGCATGAGCTAGCAAAAACAAATGGGCACTGAGAGTGAGTATGAATGAAAGTATATTAAGAGTTAAAGAGCAACTTTTGTACTAGAAGGGAGATGATATTTCTTCAAACTTCTTTAGCTCTTCAAACACTTGTGTACGGATCTAACTTAAACATCAATATGGTCCTTTTGATTTTGGTTGGTCAATTCCAACAGGAATTAGAAGACTTAGTTTTACAAATAAAGACTGTAATGTGCTTCTGAATTACAGTAACAGGACACCTTAAATAACACTGCTCAAAATGCTGTAGTTGATATAAAATGCTAGATATGGCAACAAAGAATGTGATACAATTTGTTATATGTCAGAAAAGATGTAATTTCTTCTAACTGCTCCAAAACATGCTTTTCTCTACGTAGCTTTATTTTTTCTTGTTTTCCTTTCATAAGACAGCAAAACAAAACTGATTTTTGCAAGTGGATACAATGCAAATGGAAATAATTTTCTACATGAAGCTATCCCAATTGGCTGTGGAAACATGGTTCTTATTCAGCATGAGAAAGTTTAATCAATACCATCTATATAGTACTTTGAAAGAACAAAGTCCTACTAGAAGTCTCAAATATGAGGCACATAAGAATGGAAGAAACCTTAAACACATAAATAACATGTGAACCTTAAAGAATTTCTATTTAAAGAATCTTAAGAATTTATTTCAACTAAATAATTTCCCCTGAAAACTGAGACCAAAGCATAAACATCTGATGCAGAAAGTACTACACAGCTCACTGCCATATAAAAGCATGAAGACCATTTATGATTCTTGATACAAAAATACAGTACATTCTTTTAAATTCACCTTGAAAATATTCAATGTGACATTTTAAAAATTGAAATCATGTTAAGATAGAGACCTATGCTTCGTTTTTGTTCTTGTAAATGAAATATAACTTGAATTTACAGTTGCAAATGTTGTAGTCCCTACTGCAAAATTGATTACTGATACTGAAGGAAACAAAAACGTGTTGATGTTCTATTAATTTTAGGACAGTTCCCAGTAATTGACACCTTTCATCAAGCAGAGTAGAAGGCAACCCAGGGCTCAAACTAAGTAAAATGAATCCTGAGATTTGTTTTCCATAACGACACATATCTTTGGAGACTTTTTTCTCTAGTATAATCTTCCAATGGCTTTAGTTTTTATTATGACTGTGAGAACAATGAAATTAAAACTGATCTTGATCATCCAAATACAACACTTTTTCCTACGTTCAAAATCTCCAAATCTCTTTAGATCGCAAAGTAATACAAGGTTCATCTATCTGGATCTCTATAGAAAAGCTGCTACTCCGCTCACTGGCTATAATTAAAGTTCCAATCTATTCATTTTATAAAGGTTAATTGGCAGCCTAAAAATAAAATTGTCCCAGCCTTACCTTCTGCAAGGCGTATCAAACTCTCCAACAAGCGAATGGTAGTTCGGGCAGCATTCCTGCAGTCGCTCTGACGCTGCATTTGATAATAGCGTACAAGGATCAGGTTGCTCTCATCAGACAACTTTGGCTGTATCCTTTTTATAAGGCAGAAGTAGGTTTTCATCTTTTCCATGCTCCACAGCTTTTCAGATTTGCCAGGGCAACCTGTGGAACAACTGCCTCGTCAGTAAACATAAGACAGACATGAAGCCCCCTCTTAAGAATTATTGTTAATTAGGTGGGTGAATATAAAGGACATTTTACTGTATTTCTGGGGCGTATTGGAGTGCCTGCACATCAGTCCTTGAGGACTTCGTTAAATTCCAGTGTGGGATGTTACATACCACCCAATCCCTCCCCTAA
This sequence comes from Meleagris gallopavo, assembly GCF_905368555.1. Classification (NCBI taxonomy): domain Eukaryota; kingdom Metazoa; phylum Chordata; class Aves; order Galliformes; family Phasianidae; genus Meleagris; species Meleagris gallopavo. The sequence goes on along the minus strand of NC_139405.1, from coordinate 61,977,248 downwards.
CACAATCCACAGCAAAGCCTGCAGTAATTTCAACAGCAGTGCTGTCAGGCTCACTGCCCACCAGATGGAATGGTTGTTATTAACTGCTCCAGTACCGTGTAAAATGTAAAGTGCCACGTGACTGCTGTACCTCCTCTGGCTATTTTACCTACTCCAAGGAAGCCAAAGACTACCTGCCATATTCTGAACATTTTCTGCAGGGATACATTTTGAGAAGGGAAGAAAACAAAATGAAGGAATTCCTCTAATCACTTGCTCTCTAATGGGGATCAAAGTCATGCACCTAAAGCAGATGAGGGGCTGATTAAAACGAAATCACACTGCCCTTCCTAATTTCACAGCACGCAGCTTTGGCACACAGTTTAAGCACTCCATGAGTCCTGTAGCACGCACAGCTCAGATTTGTTCTATCTGAATTAAGTTTCCCACTCACAGCATGTAAAATAGTATCATGTGTAGGATCTGCACATCAAGTAATAAGGCCAAGATGGAAACCACCCACTTACTGAGCTGGGCTGATGGTCTGATCACAGAGTAAAGGTAAAAGTATGGTGTTCACAGATCACCTCTATTAATTAATCAGTGATCTCTATCTTATTCCTACTAGAAAGACGACCACCATCACAGGCAACTACCACAGCAAACACATGAACACCGATTCATCGCAAAACATCGAAAAATAAAATACTAAAATTAAAGGTGTGTGTGTGTGGGAAATTAAAAAAGACTGCTCTTACCTTTATTTTGCAAGATGAAAGATGAAATGATGCGGTCCCACTCCTCATTCTTTGTATCTAATAACACTAAGACCAGGTCAAATCTGCTCAGCAGGGGACTGCCAAGAGCTATGTTGACAGAGACAGACTCAGTAGGGTCATAATGGCCTTTGGGGTTTGTTGCTGCCAGTATGGTTGTCCTTGTATTAAGCTTACATACCAAGCTAGAGAGAAGTAGGATGAACAGCTGAATTAAGCTGGGAAGGGTAAATGATTCCAAAGTGTTAAGAACAAATACCATGTTTTATGTTATAAAGAGCACATCTTACCTTCAAAGCGTGCTAAGAGCTAAACAGTACATATAATTATTGTAGTAATGAATATTACATACAAAGCTTTTCTAAGTCAGAGAATAGCAACTACAGATTGTACTCGGCATACCAAAAGTAACGAGGTGATATTCCCACAAGTCATCTTTATATACAGCTAAATTCTTAGCTGATTAAAGCTAACACAGCTTTTCAGAAACAAGTGTTACTTTGTAGATTCCTACAGTATATTTTTTTCACAATTAAAGGTAAATTTTGTCTTAATTCACATTTTAAGAAAGCAAAATAAAATGGAGCATATGTTTTATTCCTGTCTGTAATCACATTTTGGATATTAACCCAGTCAAACAGCGATGGCAGCCATATCAACTCTATTTCCAGGGTAATTGAGATTTTTCTCTCTTAACAATACTAACCCAGTCTGTGTTATTAAATGTGGGGCAAACTGTTTCAGTTAAGGTAGCAGTTATTCTAACTTTGATTTGACACCAAGCTAGAATTTTAAAGGTAAAAGGTAAAGTTGTGGTTTGAAGTCTTCAAAACTCAAACAACTGCAACTAGGAACCCGACTAAAATACATCACTATCTTATCATGCAGAAATACTGCATTGTTTCCAACCATTTGTCCCCATCTGCACTGCTGGCAAAAAGGCTCACATTCCCTCAGATGAGGGGAACATGATCTATCTGCTTTCTGCCTAGTATTTTTGCAGGGGCTGCATCAGAATTGGTTTGGGTGAAAAAGTATGAGTGGATGCATTTTAAAGAATGCATAAGCCGAGCAAATTCATGCATACTTTCAATGCACAGCACAGTATAACATAGTATATAACATAAGGAAAAGGTGAGCGTTAGATCTTATACAGGCAACAGCAAATGTTGAGCAAAATCCCAAAAGAGAATGCAACAGACAGGAGGGGAAGAAGAGGTGAGTTGTGAAGTGGAAAAAATGGCAAGAGCACAAGAGGCTGGAGTAGAATTCAGTGCAGATGGCCGGAAACAGAAAGGACATGATCAACTAGAGAAGACAAGAAGATGTGATGGGAGCAAGAGCAGACTGGATGGGAACAATGATGGATGTGGAAAGGATGGTGCCTTCTGAGTAGTGGAGACTCCAGTAACTTCAGCCAGGGGATGATCTGGGCCTGGACACGAGCTGCTCATAGCTGAGAAAAACATGTTTGAGCTCAGAGATCAAACTGGCAGAGTAAGAAGCAGCAGGTTTGAATAGATACTGGTTTAAGAAGAGAGGACATGAAGGTCAGTAGGAATTTATATTCATGCCTTGGCCAACATACAAGCTGGAGCAGTCTGGAAATCCAGTATTACTAGATATTGGAGAAATGAAATCCTGCTTTATGAGTTCCAATACTAATTTCACTAGGTTTCTCATTTCACATACAATTATTATGATAGCTCCCACAAAATGACAAGAACACAGTTTTTGGAAAGAGTCCTTGTCTAAGCGCAGCAGTAGACTGAAAACCCAGAGGTTTGGGGCCCTGGGCAGCCTGATCTAGTATTAGATATGGAGACTGGTGGCCCTGCCTATGGCAGGGAGGTTGGAACTTGATGATCTTTGAGGTCCCTTCCAACCCAGCTCATTCTATGATATGATTCTATGATAAGTGAACAAGGTATGTCTATGAAATGTCAGTTCACCTTGTTGACCAATACTGCTGAGAACAAAACTATGCAGTACAACAAAGAAAACAGCTGTAATTTACTAGCATGACAAGCATCTCTTCAACTTGTAAATATAAGAGAAACATCATTTTGTCACATATGTTAACATGCCACTTACCCAGCTTTTGCTACACTGATGGTTTGCTGCTCCATTGCTTCGTGGATACTGGTTCTGTCATGTTCTTTGATGCTATTGAACTCATCAATGCAACAAAGGCCTCCATCTGCAAGCACCAGCGCTCCAGCTTCCAAGTTCCACTCCCCAAAGTCCTTCACAGCAGTCACTGTCAAACCTGAAGAATCAATTATTCCAGTCTGTTTTTTTTTCAGATTACAGGAGCGAACTTGAGTGAAAGAATGGGACACGGCACACTGGCTTGTGCCACTGACAGAAGGAGAAACAGCAGGCTAACTCCACCACATATCACTACCATGCATCTCATTTACACTTGCTGGTAAAAAATCCCACCAGTGTTATGCAGGTTGGTTCTGATCTGCAGAGCAGATTCTGCTCAGCTTTCAAAACTTAGTAATTTCTTATTAACAAGGGTGAGAAAATCAAATCTGCTAGATTGAGAACTGGGGTGACTGCAAAGCCCACAAATTTACGGAATGGATGCATTCAGCTCTCCTTACCCACCAACTACTTAAGTAGACAAATATTCCAGAGCTGAAAAATAAAGCTTAGAAAAAATAAATAAATTCAAAATGAAAGGAACAAAATAAGTTCCCAGCAGGCATTAGTGAATGTACACGTGACACAACACTGGGAGCATGGAAGGTCAGAAACATTTCAAAGCTGCGATAACGGCTGCTCACTATCAAGTATATGCAGCTCTTTTCCATTTTCCTAGTCCCTACTTCCCAGCCTTTTCTCTATCTTTAGCCCTTCTTTTTCACTCCAAAGTGCTCTGCTCAAAATATCCTGGTAGCTGACAGGCTGCTGCTAGCCTGAAACCTCCTGAAATGCTACAGCAAAGCTTGCCCAAGGATCTCCCCACACAGCACTTCCAACGTCCCAAGGAAGAGGCTGCTGCCTGCTCATCTCTGCAGATCAGTCAGAAGTTATTGGCAATATATGTTTCTGGATAGTAATTTTAGCTTGATGTGAGGAATCTCTTCCACTGTGCCCAATCTGGCCTTTTGTCTGACGTGAAGAATGCTAAAAATGTACAGTGAGCAACAGATTAGGCAACTATCAGATGGTGACACTTTGTAAATACAGCAGTGTAATCCCCTTTCCAAACCTAGCAGTGGCTTGGAGGTCTGCTAAGAGCCGAGGGCCTAAGTGCTGCTCTCACTGCAGACATGGCAGACTCTGCTCCTTGCCTGCATGGCTCAGGCAAGATGTCTGCTCCACACCTTCCTGCTGCACACTCAAGGGTTCCCTGCAGGCACGATTACTGCCCGACCACATATTTATTTCCTCAGGGATTCGCCTCTCACGTTGAAGAGAAACACCACACACCCCTACGCCCTGGTACGCCGCTCCCCAGCGCGGCAGTGGTCGGTGACATGTCACCGCTGCCATCCCCGCACACGGCAGCCTAAAATGGCCTCCTCCCCGGGCCGCCTGTGCTCGGGGCGCGCGGCGCCGCCGGAGGCCCTTCATTACAGCACAGCCTCGGGATGACGGCTTTCTGGAGGCCGTTCACACAACGGCCCCCGTGGGGCTGCACGGCGGAGCTGGCGCGGGCTCGGCCGGGCAGTCCCCAGCCAGCACGTACCGCCTGACACCTCGGGTTCTCAAAAAGAGTTTAAAAACCCGATAATAATAATCCCCGGGCAAACAAAACCAGCCACCCACAGCACATGGCGGAAGCCCACGCGCGAGCAGAGGCGCGGCCTACGGCACCCAGGTCCGCCCCTCGGCTTCGCACTCGGCCCCGCCCGCTCGGGCCGGCCCCTCCCGTGCCGCGCGGCCGTTGGCCGGCGGCTGGAGGGCGGTTTGGCGGCGGTGGCGGCCGCTGGCCGGACGGGGGCGCCGAGCGGCGCGGCGGGGCCGGGCGGGCGGCGGAGCCTGTCTTGCCGCCGCTCGGCGGTCGGCTCGGCTCCGCTCGGCTCGGGGAGGAGGGCCCTAGCCCAGCGCGCGGCCAATCCGGGCGGGCGCTGGCGGCGAGCAGGGCAGAATGGGCCGTAGTTGAGTGAAATAGGAAAGCTGCGAACAGTGTGGAGTGCTCCCGGTGTAAATAAAAGGGGGGAAGAAAAGTTTCCCCAAGTCGCGGCTCTGCAGCCTCGCTCCGACGGGGGCGCGGGGCTTCGTGCGCGGCGGAGACCACCGCTCGGGACTTTGCCGTGCGGCGTTTACGCGCTCCTCCTATTGTGTTTTTTTCAAAATATGGCAAAGGTTCAGGTGAACAATGTAGTGGTGTTGGACAACCCTTCTCCTTTCTACAACCCTTTCCAGTTCGAAATCACATTTGAGTGCATAGAGGACCTGTCGGAAGGTGAGTACCGCTCTCCGGACGCGGGTTCCGCGGCCCCGGGCCGTCGGATGCGGGGCCGTGCGGGCTCTCCTCGGCCCAGGCCTGCTCCCGCCGCCGCACGGCTCTCCTCCCCGCAGAGCCGTGCCGCCACGCGGGGATGCGGAGCTCCGGCGGGGCCGCCCGGCCCGAACCCGGCGGGGAAAGTTAGCGGCGGAGCCCTCGCTCCGGGCTCTCGGCTCCGGGGCCGCCGCTCCGCTTCGCTCCCCGCCGCGCCATCGTTGAGGCCGCCTTCAAGTTGCGAGGAACTTGTTAGAGTGGTGGTAGCCATGTTGCCAGCTTTGTGTGTGCGTGGGGGGGCAGAGCGGGAGCGGGCGGACGGGCAGGGCGCCGCGCGGCCCCGCGACGCGGGAGCGGAACTGTTGCGCGGTCGCACCGCTGCGCTCGGGCGGTACCCGCAGCGCGGGCAGCGTTTCGGAGCGAGCGGTGCGGGGCCTCGCGCTCCATTTTAATACTTAAAAAAAAAAAAAAATCCGAAAAAAAAAAAAAACCCACAAAAAAACGGAGCGGGAGGCAGAGCGGGCGGGCGGCTCTCCCTGGGCACAATGCTCGGGGCCCGGCGGGTGGCGGTCCGGGGGCGCCGAGCCGTGCCGGGAGGAAGGGGTGGCGGCAGCCACTATTTTCGGAAGTCACTCTAAAGTTACCGGCTGCCGCCGGGGGAGGCGGCCCGGCGCCGCCCTGCACGCCGCCCCGCGGGGACCCCGGAGCGGGGGACGCGGCTAAGAGCCCCTTCTCGGCCGGGCTCACGCCTTCTCGTCTGCCCGGCGGGCCGCGAGCGGCTCCCGGCCCGGTCTGGCCCGGCTCGCTCCGCAGCGCTGTCGCCGCGCCGCCGGCAGGCCGCGCCGCGCCTCTCCGCGGGAGGCGCCCCGAGAGTCCGCGCGGGAACCCCCGGGCGGGAGATTCGAACGCGGCGGCGCACGGCGAAGGAAGCTGCGGGCTGCGCGGCGGCCCCGAGCGGGGGGGCGGAGGCCGCTCCGCCGGAGCTGTCCGGGAACAGGTGCCGCTGCCGGCCCGGCGCCGGTGGGGCCCAGTGCTGCCTGCTCGCTGGGGAGCCCGGGAAGGCGGTGGGAGGCAGGGAGGAAAACTCATGGCAATGGGAATGGGGACGTTTCTATCGCTGTCGCACTGTTTGCCTCACTCGGCACGGGTTTCTGCCACTGTGCGGAGGGTTGGCGGTGCTGTCAGGAACTTTGAGAAAGTCCTGTCTGCGTTTCCTCCAGGCCTCTGCCACCCATCCTAAAACTGATCAGCATCTCAGCTTGAGCAGCCTGCACCAGTGAGCTCCGTACCCGCCCTGATGCCTGTGGCTGCTTCTCCCTGCCTCGAGCAGTCAGGGCTCACTCAGGACAGCAGCACCTGAATCCTCATGCTGTGTGGCACGCAGCAGTGCCTCCAGCAGAACAGGCACAGGGCATCACCGTACCTTTCCTTCGGTTGTGTGACCGCTCCTTGCTGTGTGTCTTTAACACTGCTGTTAAATCTGGACGGTCAGATTGCTAATTAGAGGTGGCCCAGTTCAAAATTCTCAGTTCCCCCATCTGATGAAGGTTAGACTATAGGATACACTTAGGGTAAGCGCTGCTATTTTTCACGTTTAAAAATGAGGTTAAAAGCTCTTCTGAAAGAATGAATTGCTGTCATTTCCTTAGCATTTGTGTGCTAATGTCTACTCTGCTGTTTACAGCCAGTCCTGTGCACCACTGGTCTTAGAACTAAATTCTTTGAGTTCACTTCCCCCCATTTTTAAATTATTCTATGTCATCATTCCTCAGCAGTATCAGATAAACCTTTTAAAGGTATAAGTTATCTTTCAAGGCTTGTTTTTCAGAACTAAGTATTACTGGTTTAGAATGACTTTGTTTTTCTGGAATAACAGTAAGTGATGGCACAATAACCTTAAGTGATCTAGCCTATAAGTCCTCACTCCTTGTACATAGCAAACTGTATAGACTCCAACAAAAGGTCATCAACTGACCCAATGAGTGCCTGCAGTACCCCAGTAGCTAACACCAGGTGCTTATGGGGTAAACGGAGCCTCTGGTGCAGAACGTGGTCAGTTGTGGTGTGCTATATGAAAGGTTAAGATTTCATTAATGAGGAAAAACAGTTGCAATCCTGAATGCCGGAGACATTCCTGCAGACTGAGGAAATTCTCATTGCATGTCCTAACGAGTAAATGGACCCTGCCTGCTGTAGAACAATTGCAGCTTTACCTGCCTATGAAAAGAGAGACTCCCGCAGGATTGACTAGAGAAGGGTGGTGGGATGGTCTAGTTCATGAGGACTGGGGAAAACATCATCTTCCCTGATGAGGACAAGTTCCTTATCCTTTATGCCAGTTGCCAAAGAAACAATTTTAAGCTAAGCAAAATCATAGACAGTCAAGAATGTAACATCCTTAACTATAAGATAAATAATGTTTGTTATTTAATTTTTGTTCTGCAGATTTGGAATGGAAGATAATTTATGTGGGTTCAGCTGAAAGTGAAGAGTATGACCAAGTGTTAGACTCTGTTTTAGTAGGACCTGTTCCTGCAGGCAGACACATGTTTGTATTTCAGGTAAGTTTGAAGTAACTGTTTCTAAAGGAATTACGTTATTTTGATCTTTAAAGATGACTATCACACTAAGACGCACTTGAAAAGTAATAGCTTGAAAAACTTTCAGTCAGCTCTTCAGGTATCACACACCATTCTTTAAGATTTAGGCTTTGCCCCCAATATTTCCATAGTCGTATTTTCATTTGTAGTATCAATATAAGATACACTGATAAAGGCACAGTTCCTGTAGGTGATGATAATTTCATATAATAAAATAACAGAATGTCTTGGGCTGCAAGGGACTTAAGCCCACCAGATTTGAACCACCTGCTGTGAGCAGGGTTGCCACTCAATAGATCAGGCTCATAGTAAGAGGCTCAATTACTTGAAAATTTCAGGTTCTGAAACTTTCAAATGAAGAATTATTTTCCCCTGCCTTTCAGGACACGCTGAAGGAATGAGGTTGGGTTGGAGGCTATGTTTATTAACCACATATTTGTGTGTGCTGAAACGTTTCTGTTTTGTTTTGGAGCTGGGCCCTATTTTTTTCCACACAAAAAATGAAGATGCTATTGATCTTGTTCATCATAACAAATGCATCATTTACCAATAGTTCTTCTGTTATCAAGATGTTTTATCTTAGGCATTAATTGGTAAGAATTAGATGATCCTCGTTTACTCTCAAAAGACATTATCTTCTAGCATTATATCCAGAGATATCAGCTAGCACTTGCTTTTCTGATTTAAACACTGCAGTATTTTCAGTCAAGTTACAGGGAGTAATCGCTGACAGTAACGGGGAGAAGCAGGAGGCAGGTGCCTAAAAAGCTGTTGTTTCATAATAGGAGGGCCTTGAAAATTGAATTTACTGGTCTTGCAGTTCCTGTAGAATGGACTGCTTTCCATTTTAAATGGATATGAATGTTTATAAATGACACTAAAGCTAAACTAGGAGTGGGCATGCAAGCATCTTGCTTATATTTGAATAGATAAGAGACTGAGTTGGTGTGTTATTATAAAGTGTCCCTTTTATTTCTAATTTAATTACTGTTGGTCTCAGTACATTAGACTTCAAAACCACTGGATTTCAGGTGAGGGTAGGACTTGGCTAATGTTTATGTAAGAGACTATCAAAAACAGAACTGCAGTAGCAGTAGTACACCTATACTGTGCTGTAGTAGTAGCGTTAGTCATCAGCAAAGGCCTGCTTTATTCGCCAAACTAATACTGCCTGGGAGACGGAGAGAACAAGGGAAGGGCAGAATGGGGTGCACTGCAGAGCTGCAGGAGGCATATACATAAACCAAAGAGGTGGTATTGTCAGGGTAACACAGCAAAAGGCCCTTTGCAGAAATGCACGAAATTTTCAGCTAATAATACGCTGTAGACTTTTCTAAATACAGAAATTGCTGAAATAGCAAATAAAATGGAGTGTCTCACACATAATACTGAGGGTGATAAAACTACCTTTGTGAAAAAAGAGTTGTGTATCAGGTTGGTACATTAGTCTTACATGCAGAAAGATGGCAAACAGTTGTGCTTCTCAGACTTGGACAGTCAAATCCTTAACATTTTAAAAGATTTCAGTATTAAAGGCATACTGTCTTGCCTGTTTAGATTAAAATACCAAGACAGAGCTAATGAACCCTGATGCCTTCTCTCTCTGTGCATTTTGGGATTTGCAGTAAATTCTTTTGGAGATTATAAATTATTTATCATCTTCTGGGGAGATAAGACTGTACACTAATTTAGCTACTGTCTAGTAATAGCTAAATGCATATCTGTCTTACGTGGAAAAGATAGATAATTCAGGACAACATATGCATTGAGTGATTTCATAAAATCCTTAAATATTATTAGCATGAGAATGACACATTAAGACTGTGATTTTTATGTGGAAGTGAATCTTGCTACCTCTTTTTGCCTACCACAACATCTGTTTGCAACCACTCAGGTATCCCTGTGTATGGCTACCTGTTCCCTAGGGAACTGGGAGGTTTTACATCCAAGGCAGGGAGTTAAACATTTGAGAAAAGACAACAGATTTTTTTCAAAAAATCATGTTCAGTGTCATTGCCACTCAACAGTAGTCAATAGCTAAGTAGGACTAGAACAGTATTTCTGCAAGTTCACAGCTGTATCATAACATATTATGGGACATGAAATGCCAGTGGCAGTGAGGAAGAGCTGAAATACCATATTAGGTGCTAGTTGAGTTTTTTCATAGGGAGTTAAATGGAAGAGTGTACTTTTGCAGTGTATTATTCTATAATTGCCTACTGTGGAATTTCAGGTAATCACATGGCCCTGGGCACTGAGTAGGATGACTGAATGTAGCGGATTCGTATATTGGCAGTTCTTGTGTTTTCTTGTATTCTCCACGCTTCTTTTCCTTGGCCATTCCCCTGGACAAGCTGTAAAGTTATTTGGTCGCTGCATGCTCCCTTCAGGGCGGGGGGAGTCTACCCAATTCCCTAGCTGCATTCCACTCCTCTCTGGTGTATTTATACCCAAGAGGTCCAATTCATTTAATTGTTCTGTAAAGTGCCTGTAGCTTCTTAGAAAAAGCCAGACTGGTTTGAAGGCTCAAAATTGAAGTCGCGAAGAGCAGAAGTCAATGATGCATGATTACTAGCTCCTGAATTTCACAGTGCTAGAGCATATAAATGCTAGAGAAAAACAGAGATAAGAGGGATAGCAAAAATTAATCCCATTCATCCTCTGTCCTAAGGCAGGATTCAATATACCTGCACTATTCTAACATAATTAATACTAATTTATACTCAGAACAAAAGTGTTCATTATTAGCTTTGGACTTGACATGCAAAATTGTAAACATGAGTCTTTTTCATTTATTCTTAAATTGCTGTTAGTCTAAATTTTAGAACTGAAGAAGGTACCACATTTTTATCAACAAGTGTTTAGTTAGAAAGCATTTTAAGAGACCAAGGTAAACCACATCTTATGAAGTAATCTTTATTGATAATTACAGTACTACAGAAAGTAAGGATGCTAAGAAAAATTGTGTTAGTTGCCTATGAGGTCTGTACACTGGCTGAAAATGTATGATGTCCCACAGTGGTCAGTGCATTTAGCTGCATGCAGAAGAAGAAATGTAGGCATGCAGAAGCAGATGAGAGACACAGTTTGTTCTTTCCTAGAGTTTGTTCTTTTGGGGGACAGTCCAGACCTCACTGTAGCCTGTCCCTGCTTTTGCTGAAATACAAACTACAGTCTGTATTTGTAAGGGTTTAGTCATGTTAAAAAAAAAAAAAAAAAATGCATACAGATCAAGTCAGCCTAAGAGGTATGGAAAGAAATACTTTTACTGAATTACTAAGGTGGGCTAGAGAATAATGGCACTGTAGAATTAGAGAGCTTGTTCAAACAACAGCTCAGCTAATTATATATTGAAAAGCAGTTTTGGATCAAAGCTGTCTAATCACCCTGGAGAAATGTCAGCACACAGTATTACTCTGTTGTAAGTAATTCTCTCTCTAGAGGATACCATCCTAAATTCAGGGTTGATGTTTTTATAAAAGCAGGTCTGCTTTCAGGTTAACTTGAAAGAAACGCTTTAAATTTACGTACAGTCTCTGCTAAGTGCTGGGAGATACTACTTGAGATTGCCCTGCTAGATAGACATACGGTGTTGATTTTATTCTAATACATCTTTCCCTTTCTCATCTAGGCTGATGCTCCTAACCCAGGGCTTATTCCAGATGCAGATGCAGTAGGTGTAACAGTTGTGCTAATTACATGCACCTATCGAGGTCAAGAATTTATTAGAGTAGGCTACTATGTAAACAACGAATATACCGAAACAGAACTGAGAGAGAATCCACCAGTAAAACCAGACTTTTCTAAGGTAAGGCACATACAGTCTATCTATTATATGCTTATAAAATATTTTTAAGACCCAAACTCCAAATGATCCCATAAACTACGTTTCAATAACACAAAAAGACTGGGAGACAAAGTGGAAGTACCATGTATTTGCCACAAATTTGGAGAACATTCAGAAATCAGTAACAATTTCTGCTAATTTGAAGCTTTGTTTGGATGTCAGTATGAGTTTGTTCTCCTGAAATGACATAGAGACTGGGTTCCCTCTATCTGAATCACTGTTGACAAAGTGGCTCTGTTCCTCAAAAAAAAAAAAAAAAAAAAAAGCTTTTTATAGGACAGGAAATTGGGATCTGAAATTGAAGTTTTAATTCAACACAGTCCCTATACAACTACTCCGATTTTCTGCAAGGCAGAAACAGAAAAACAACTTCTCTATGAAAAGAGAGAAGATGGTAACCTGGTAAGAGCAGGTTGGATGACTATTCAATAAGTGGACAACATGGTCAGAAGTTTCTATTTTAACTTGAAAAACATAGTTACTTTCATGCTAAAAACTGAACCAGGAATAGAATGAGATGTGAAACAGAATTATTTGGAGGAGAAAAGCCAATTAAACATCAGAAACTAGTCAGACCAACTCCTATGGAACAAACACACGTAGTTCTGTACTGTATCCTGGCTTGCTTTAGTAAAAGATCTTGTGGAATTGAGGTTTTCTCTTCATGAAATCTGATGTGTACACGTTCATGTCCACAGTGGTCATGATAAAAAAATGGGCTATTTCTCAAGTTTATATGAATTATACAACTAGGTATATGAAGAACTGAGTGGAATAATGTATATATTGTAATGACTACAGATATAATTCCCATAGTCTGAAACAGATTTTTCAAATGTAACTTAACTAAACTGGAATGTAAACAGTCTTTTAGAAGTTGCTAATGATTTTCTATCCTTAACTTTGTTTTCAAGGATCAGATACTTTAAGTGTACTCAAAATTCACAGTTACTGTTAATTTTTGATTCTTAAGCTTATAATCTGTTCCTTTTTTATTTATTGTGTTATTGAAATCTTTTGTTATTTTTAGTGTGAATGCTAGAATAACTTTCTTTAAGCAATTGAATTTAGAAATACCTTGTCATAATTCTGTTTTTGTTTTTTTTTTCCTAATATAAAAAACTGTTTGCATGAAAAAGAACAGCAAAAGCTATCACATATTTGTACAAAAAGGTCTTAAGATGACATCAGGGCAGAACTTAAACATGCAAGAGGAACGTAAGGTCACTGAACACATTTAACTGTTGTTGATGGAAAGTAGACCTACCAGGTCACCTTAGTTTGCATAAGGGGTGGGGAAATATTTGAAAAGAGAACTTCCTTGGGGAATAAAATAAACATTACTAACAAGGAAGACTTTTTCTGTGACCAGTTTTCTCTTTAATGAGATGAGGGGTCAGTTGTGATAATTTGCCATCCTTCAAAATTAACTGTATTATTTGGAAAACAGTGAAAGATGGAGAGAAGATGAACCTTTTCTTTTTGGGCTGCATACATATACAAATGTACCACTTCTTCAAAGACAAATTATAAAAACTACAAAAATAAAATGTGACCAGTGTCAAGGTCTGCCCACTACCAAATCAGAGTAATGTTTTTTCATTTTAAGATGAATTGAAAGCATAGCCATTTAATGTAAGGAAAAGCTTTTCTCTTAGATGAGGAGAGAAAGTTGATGGAAGCAGTAAAATTATGGCAAACACCATGAAATTGATGTAGAATTTTATCAAGTTGTGCGGCACACGGAATGTTTGCAGGAGTAGTTATTTGCTTTACTTTAGGCAGTGCTTATTAAAACCCTTGCACTTTGCAAGTAAAGTTGTATAGTCTTGAATTCACAGAATGCTTAACTGCTTTCTTAGGAGGATGCTTTTATTTTGCTGGATTGGATATTAAAGTAAATGGACTAGTAGTGTATTTCTGTAAGCATGTTTTTATCCATATGTAGTAGCTACAGATTTGCATTTACATTAACAAACTATTTTGCACATATATGGCTGTGGGAGTAAAAGGAAAAAAACCTATATGAATGTGAATTCTGACTAGAGACATAAACACCGTATAATCCATTTCTTTTCTTCCCACCCAGCTTCAGAGGAATATTTTGGCATCTAATCCCAGAGTCACAAGATTCCACATTAACTGGGAGGACAACACTGAAAAACTGGAAGATGCAGAGAGCAGTAACCCAAATCTACAGTCGCTGCTTTCTACAGATGCATTACCTTCAGCATCAAAGGGATGGTCAACATCAGAAAATTCATTAAATGTTATGTTAGAATCTCATATGGACTGCATGTGACTAACCACCATCGTTTTGGTACTGTACATGTATTAAACTGTAAAGACAGCCAGAACTATTTCCCTCAGTTTCCCTAAGTATATAGTTGACAAGCAATGTGAAGAACTTGTTTTAAAACATCCTGTAGAAAGTTTATAAAAAAACAACAGAAAAAAACCCAAAAAACAGTATTTGAGCAAATTGTGGAATATAAATACAACTATTTTTAAGTAATTGCTTTTTTTTCTCTAACTTGTTACTCTGTTGGTCTAAATTGAACCTTATTAAAGTATGCATATTCCTCTCCCCTCCCCCTTTACTTTGTAAGCACTGAAGAAAGCAAAAAATCCTGAAAGTTGAAATAGTTAGGCACAATGAAGCAATAATGCTATGCTGTGTCCTTATCTCTGATATTCAGATTGCCAAATATAAAGTACCCTTTAATTAAACACCTGAAGAGCAAAGCTGTTATTAGAGGAAGTATAAAGACAAGTGCTTTAAAAAAAAAAAAAAAAAGCCCCCAAGTGTCCTCTTCCTGTGGAAGTGGACAGCACAGTATAACTTTAGGTGCAAGCTTCTTTTCATTTCAAGGCACACACTTGTTACTTAAAGCATGCAATTTGAGATTTATCATCTGCTATCTTCAATTTTAGGACTTTTCTTAATCTCCTGCTGCTAGTTAAACTGTTTTTTTTGAGGATAATGTTTCATATGGATTTAGGTGGGTATTTCATGAGAAGACCCTTTTGCAGCCACTGAATGGTATACAGAGGTGGTTGGGAAGATTCAAGCAACTATCAGAAAATTTAATTGTCAAAAGAAATAGCACGAGCACCGCCAAAAAATGGCTCTTCTGCAAGATCGTTATGCACAGTTTCTGGTTCATACATTGATTTTTCAAGTATGCTACGTTTTTGTTGTGTTTTTAACTTGTAGTAAGGAGTTTGGGTGTTTTCTTTCAGTTTTTTGAAAGATCTGGAATTTAAAATATTTCAGTTTTTTGTAGCCCTTTAAGGGAAAATAATGCACTGGTATAAATTAAGATTCAAACCCTTTTGTGGCAGGCACTTCACGCTCAAGAATGCACTGCCTATCCTGAAGGTCTTGCTGTGACACATTCCCTATTACCTGAGACACCCTTGAAGATAAAAAAGAATAAAGCAGTGAATTGTAAAGACTTAAGACATTGTTATGACACTAACAATTTAGTTATTCCTTCTAATCCTTGTCAGCCTTATAGGTTTACTGTGACTATATATGCATTTAAAATTGTAATCTGTCATGTCAGATTACAGAAATAAATATTGTTCTGCTGGTTACTAGTAACTGCACAAACTCTGAACCCTTGTAGGTTCCAGGCTCTTAAAACAGATAAATTTCATGATGAATTTCATGATGACTTGGCAGAATAGCTCTGAATAAAAATAGAATGCTTTCTCTCCATTTTCTGCATTATCAAATAAGGTTGAAGATGTCCCAATCAGTTAGCATTTCTTCTTTCTCGCATAATTAGTACAACTGTCTTTAATTTAAAACGTATACTTTCAAATTGCAAAGGAAAGACCTGATGTGAATGTTACATGTGCACGTTTCTTTCTTGCAACACAGCTCAGCAGAGCATATGGTAGCTGAATGACCAAACTGTATTGAGAGCCATTAATATTTGGAACCCAAATTCTAATGTGATACTGCAAAAGTCAATATGTCTCCAATGTAAACATTTAACATAGTCATCTGCTGAAAGGCTAATGCTGGTAGGCTAATGATGTCTGACTTACTTAAGCTAAAGCTATTGTAATAGTATTTCAGACCTCTGTTTCTGCTAGTAATTCCAAGTATGATCAGGTACAAACTATAACCAGGATTCATCCACCAACAGCACAAAGGCTTTTTAGAAGCACTTGCTACAAAGAGAGAAAGAAGCAAACTGTTACTGCCATTGCAGAATCAACTACAAAACATGGTGAGCAAAACTACATCAGTCAGCCTGCAAGCCAGTTAATTCAGAGAAATTCAGAAAGTGAAGATATACTGTTTAGAAGGAAAAAAAGGTTAATTGTACTTGTGAACTTCTCTGCAGTAAACTTCAATCTAGACCAGATGTCATAATGCTGCAACAGAATAAGACAGCCCCTCAGTGATACAAACACTACTTATAGCTGACCCATCAACTGCAGGAAAAAGAATTGCCATGCTGTGTTTGGTGATGACTGAAAAAAACCACCATACCTACTATGAGAGCACCTCACAGTCTTTTTGAGAGGAGCGGTCTTTCTATGCTTTCTAAAAGATAGGAAAGCTCTCAGGTTTTCTTCAAGCCTGTCTAGATCTTAGCAGTCCATACAAACTGTCTTCTGTATTTGCCGCATTTCCTGGCAAAACCATATTCCAGAGATAAGGAATTTGAGTATTCTAGATGCTTTAGGACTAATGATCAGGTGACATCAAAGCACAAAATTAGTGGCATTAAAAGATACAGTGAATATACTGCACCTCTACAAGAACTTGTCTCTTATCTCTGAACTTTTCAGTACAGCAGGGCTGCACTGAACAGGGTAAGCACCAAACGTAGGCAGGTAGCACTGACAGCAGAATATTACAATTTCAATGCTGAAGACAAGTTCACTTACCAACAAACTTCAATTTGCATAAACTATCAACATGCAAGAAAATGCTACACTCTATTGAGAGGAATAGTGATGCATCTCATTGTACTTCAGCTATCAGCTAGATATACTCAATTCCATTAGAAGATTGTCATAATATTCATCAGAGATTTTTCATATACAAAGAAACAGATGGATCACACAAGGCCTTGTTACTGATGAAAGATGAGGTTATTTTTCTGTATAGCTTGAAAAAAAAACACACATTGTCCCTTCATCTTACAGTCATTGTGATTAATTAATGCATTATTCTAATTTGAATTACTATGACATTCAGAGTTGGAAGGGGGCAAATTACTCTATCTCCATCATAAGGAAGACTGGTGAAGTGTAACCTCCCTAATGGCTCTGCAAAACACCACTGAGAATACTACTCTCTTTCTATCTTCAGGGCTCAGAATGTAGCTACAATAACCATGGTCACTTAGTTTACAGCCTGCCCTGCAGTTTGTACTCCTGAGTAAGTCACAGTGTCAGAGACAAAGCTGACAATGTGACAATCCATTATTTTTCTTTGGAGGGCCTCAACTGCTGGTTTTCCTGAAGTCAGCTGACTGACGGCCAACCCAGTTGCATATATATATATAGATTGCTTATTGCCACCCGAAATTGGTAAGGAAGAAAAAGGAAGAAAAAAAAAAAACCCTTGTGCATGCACACTCTATGATAATCCTCATTTACAAGAGAGAGAAAAGAGCAGAGTAACTAAATCTTGTGACTTCTGTCTGGACAACAGCAGGAGATCTTTCACTTCCTTAATTACGCTGCTACTCATCTACAATTGGTCTGCAAGTTTAGTGAGCCAGATTCTTATGTTGTTGAGAGCCCCAAAAGAAGTTTAGGCTGGAGACGGTATGTTACATTTGTGGCTTGCTGGAGAGTTCTGCTCAGGGTCAGCAGGGAAGACAAAATGAAACTACCTATAATGGTGGACATCGTATGGGGAACTGGTCATGTTAGGCCTTCTCATTTGTATTTATGTTTCCAGCTTAAGTTCTGCTCCTTAAGAGCTGGTCTTCAAATGTGGGCTGCAGAAGACAGGTGGAGGTATTTTCGCTTGATTTTTAGTCTCAGCAAAGAATTTCTAAGAGGGAGAAACCAGCTGGAGTCACTATGGAGGCTACATTCAAGTTAAACAGGGTTTGTATCTAGAATATAAAGGCCCCTCGGAAGTAAAGAGTGGGGTGGAGGGAGGACATCCATCAACATTTCTGACTTTTGCTAATCCTGGCTTGGAAGCATGGTGGGCAGCCACTGTTCATGGTATGGGTGATGTGACCAGCCTCCAGCAGACAACCAACGAAAGAGTTTGTGCTGCAGAATGACAGTACCAGATGTAGGAAATAACAGCTAAGTGTTAACAGCAATAAGAACTGGCTGAAATGTCAGGAGTTCACAGGTTTCCCTCTGAAAGTCCGCTGACCTTAACATGATATTGAGGCTTATCTTTCCATATAAAGGGTCCTCCAGCTTGTTGCATCTCACTAGAAAGGTGTGGCAGACCAACAGTGATACAGACTGGGAAGAAGCAGAAGGCTTTATGGTACAGCAAAGGGAATCCTAAAGTTTTGTAACAGAAATCAACTGAATGAAATGCCCGACACTTCAGTAACAGGAAGAAACCTCTCATGAAGGCCTGCCTTCTGCCAAGATTGTGACTTCTGGCCAACACTGTTGATAAAGATGTCCCTCCTGCAGTATTTCTTGTCCCTCCTCTCTGGAGGTCTTCAGATACAGTAGTGAACAGACTGATATTTCTGAAGACGGACTTTGCTCTAATCTGTTACATGTAGGTAGCAACTGTCTCAGGACAAGGCCACAGCATTAGTGAAAGGAAGTTAAGGGAATCTGCAGATCTTCAGGAGATGCTGCTCGAGGGATATTGCATTTCTCCTGGGAGCTTTTATCAAAATTTCAAAATTCACTCCTTAAAGAAGTTTAGCAGACTTCCTATAGAGTTAAGGCCTCCTCAACCTGAGGCCAAACTGCTTAGGGAAAAGCCAGTGAAGTCATACTATAAGAAAAATATTTTCAACATACATGCTGACAGAAACTACTACGAGTTCATGTACAATTTTGAATATATTTGAATAAGAATTGTGTGTTAGGAGTAAACATGCAAAAAGACTAACCTAAAGGCTAATCTCAACAACCTAATCGGGGCCATAGTATGGATCCAAGCACTGCCATGCTATTATCCTCAGCAGTAAATTGTTAGCTAGCATGTTCCCTGTCACTTCCTTAGCCTGTATCAACTAGCAAGTGCCCAGAAACAGCTTGGGGATCTACGGATTGGGAAAATGTCTCCAATTTCACTACCTTGTGTATCCCAGGATACTGATAACATGTACTCTATTCATAACTGTAATTCACAACAAGCACTTGGATGTGGTTTCTACTGGATGATAAGAGAGACAAAGGTTAGCATCTGAAGACCATGTAGCAGGTAAAGGCTTACTACAAGCAGAAAAATGGTTGTTTACCCTTGAGTTTGTTGCCTTCAATGAGAAGCACTAAAGGAGCATATCGTAACAAAATGCTGTTGGCATCAATATGGACAATGACAGACTTTGCAAAATGTCAACAAGAGGCAATATTCTGAGGGGAGTCTATAGAGGCTGTAAGAGGAGAGGCCAGAAGGCTCTATTTCATACACCTCAGGGCGTATTGTACAGAACTGGAGAGTAGGAGAACCAGCTGATAGTCTCCCACATTTTAGACAAGCTGTTCTGAACACAGTTCACAAAATCCTTTATGTAGCCCATCTGTGGACTGAACAGAACTCTCCAGAAATTTCAGCAGCCAAGTATGCACCAGAAAATGTCAGCATGACTGTGGACTGAATGTCCACGAGCTTCAGACCCGCCAGCAGCAGGCATGTGTGGGCTGCAACCCCTATGCAAACACACTGAAATGATTGCTGCAAACCTCAGGCTCCAGGGAAAAAGGAAATATTTTCTTTTTAGTGATTATCTCATCCAAATACACACACGGAGTATTACAGCTGTGAGGACTGCAAAACATTTAAACTCAGTAGTAAGGCAGAAACAGAGAGAGATTTTGTTAAACTTCTAGAGTAAGTCTCCTTCTGGAAAAGTACGTACCAATACTGAAAAATTAAGGGCATATGAATGACTATCTGTCATTCTCAGATGGGAAGCAGAAAGAATGAACCAGGCCTTCACAAAATACGAACGCTCTGTAGACAAAAAATGTGAGATAGGTGGTTCCCATCTTTTACTTACAAATCAGAAAGTCCTCTACTCTCAAAGGAAATTTTGGCCACTGAGTTGCTGCATGTGGGTTGACCTTGTGGCTGACAAATTTAATGGAAGAGATGACAAAGGAATAAACCTTGGTTCCTTGTAAAATTCATAAGTTTGGAGAGAACTATCAACAGAAAACCTGTATTACATGTTAGCAAGAAAGGCATCCTATAAAACAAGTAAACTCAGCATCCTATCTAGAGACTGAAAGTAAGGTTCTGTTTTTACCCACAAATAGAATGGATTACTTGTCCTTTGGAAAAGTTATTTGCAGCAAGCTGTCAACTTGAGCCTCTCAGTGAGATAAGAAAGATGAAGCTCTTCAATACTGATTCAATTAAAAAAAAAAAAAAAAAAAAAGGATAAAAACAAAACAGGGTGTTAGCCTGGATCATACTTTCTGAATCAGCAAAACATATCTGATGAAGCACAGATTTTGTTTAAAAAGCCTTGGGGGAAGCAAGGTCTGAACCTGTTTGAAAGAGTGGGGGACTTGACAGTAAATGACGCTAGAGTTGGACTGCTTTTTCAGCAATTTTGCAAAGTTAATTCTAGTTAGGCTTAGATAGGTCAACAGGTTTGCAGTAGGCAGATGACACTGCAGGACCCCAAAGAATCATAACGGATCTAAAAGGAAATGTTTCCTAAGGTAGAACAGAAAACAAAAGGAGTTTTGGTGCAACAAGTTCATTAATTATCTAGTACCATGTCCAAGCATCAAGAAATGCTTGTATAGAAAAATGGAAAATTGATATGACAGCTTTGAAAGAATTCCAATGTCCCCAGTTACCACCAGATGGGCAATAGATACAAAATATGTTAACGTAAAAGATCTTATCAGAGTTTGGTGAGTTATTGGCAGATTTCTCTGAAAAAGGAATCCAAGTATGACAACTTTTAGCTTATCCAGACTTTTACCAATTCATGAGTGTGTCTTTTGGCATATGCAGACTGTAATCATAAAGTCAGTAATTAAAATGCAGTCCAGATTACTTTTATATAATGTAAGGAACTAGGAGGAAACGAAACTTACAGATTTAGTCTTTCTACTGTGGAGGAGAAAATATTCATTATGAGTCTCCTCTAATGAGAAAGTAAAAATTGGTAATTTGAAGAGTGCAATTATGACAAGAAATTTAACACAATTTTATAGTACTCAAAACTCATCATTTGGTGCTTCTGCATGAACAGCAAGTTGACAAAAATCAACGTTAGGTACAGCTCCAAAAATATTAATTAATAAGACACTCCGTGAACAAGGAGGGCAAAGAAAATAACTCAAGCTACATCCAAACTCTTGGGCTAGAAATTAATGCTTTAGTCCAGCAATTCAAATGATGAAAATGTTCTCGACAATTAAACTATGGTTAGGGCTTCTGGTGAGGTACTCAAGTTTCATTCATGATAAGAGTTCTTAAGAATTTCAAAGTGGAAATTTGACACACCTGCAGTAAGATTTCAGGAAAGTGAAAGAGATAAAGTGTTTTTAAAGGGTAAAGAAAAGTGAAATGTAGAGGATTAAAGACCTAAAATGATCATTTCACAAGAAACTATTTATCTCCACACATAATTTCAGTTGATTCTATTGCATGTATATCACTATAAGCTTGTAAACCTCCATATTGGTTTTCAGGGAAACGTCTTTGAACATAACTGCCATGGCTGACCTGAAAACCAGACCATACAGAAAATGAAGGTGAAGTGGGAAATGTGGTGAAGAAGACAACAGCAACATCAGAAGCCAAGACCTGCTGACACAGGGAGATTACTCCCAATAAAAGCGGGCAAGATTGCAGTGAAATTCATGACAAAATTTTACTCTACGTCAGTGCCAGTCCCTGGGCAAAATTTTAATAATCCAGCCTGTTCTTAGTTCTTAACACAGAACAAAATGTAGACATAACATTATGCTGAGCCAAAATAGTTTCTCTTAAGACACATTTGTCAATTGTTTGGGTGGAAAATCAGGGGCACGTGTATTTCAAACAAGAGTGTATGTGCTCATTCCACTACCACTGAAATAGCTGTCAAAGCTACAGAAGACACAGCACACACGTACGCATAGCTTCAGAACTGGCAAAGATTTATTATCTGGTTTTCCTATGTATAAATAATGCTGTTTCCAAACATAAAGTGAACAGCAATATCTGAGAAACAGTTAAGATATGCATGCTGGCTGAAACCTTCTCATTTTTGTCCTTAATTATTTCACAATGTACTAGTAATATAGTCATTTGCTCAAATGAAGTCATTTGCAGAGGTGATGTGAACTAGCATATTGTCCATTGAAAAGTCCATAAAGATACCTAGCATTCAGAGGCAGCTAGGACATACTTAAAGCTTGTCAGAGGGTTCTTTTTTTTTTAAAAAAAAAAAAAAAAAAAAAGACTGGGTTTTTTAAATAAACTTTGCTCTATTTTTATATATCAGAAATAGTTCCTCAACACAGGGGTATACTTCCAGAAAACAAGGAGAAATCAAACTGGGATCCAGCCAAAAATATATAAAACAACAGAAGAACATATATTCCCCTGAATATATATGTTCAGGGGAAACCATATGATTCTAGCACATCACACAATATGAGCTCTGGAGAGAACGTCACATTTGTCATCGCTGGGTGGAACACTAAAAATACAGATCCACATCATCCTCTCCTAGCAAACCAGTGAGAGATACCTCTGGATGGAGCTCATAAGGTTCCCTGTTAAAAGCTCATCACACTGCTCCACCGATACAGAACAAGCAGGACTGCCCTCCTGCAGAGACATGGCATGTCTCCACCAGCAGTTTTTTTGCTTAAACTACACTCATACAACCTGAAATCCAGAAGTAAAAGGCCTCTCTACATTCTTTGCATTGGAGTACGTTACAAAGACTTCCAAGTGAAGAAGCACATACCTGCACTTGTAGATCCAATTCCTGCAGTAAGCACAGACCGTGGTGTAATCTTTACCGCATACTTGAGAAACTGAGATTTCCCTGTTCCTGGGTCTCCAACTAACAGAAGATGTGATTCACCTTGGGGGAAAATATTGACATAATAGTAGATAGTACATATACAGAGAAAAATATATGCAAAATGCTCTGAGTTAAATAATACTTCTAATTCTCCATCTCACATTTAGTACTACATAAGCATTACAACATATTTACAGGGTGTGATCAATAGATCATTTAATAAAAGCATAGTCATATTGTTGTACCCAAACCAAATACTTACAATGAATTATTTAAAAAATAATAGCAGGTATTTGACAAAAATACCGTATGCAATATATGCAAAAATATAGGTAATGCAAGTTCTTACACTTTAGAATACTCCTTTCTTAGACTCAGCTTACTCTTTAACATGAAACAAAAGGATATCATGGCTTAGTTAAGTTTTCACTATTCAGTTACTTAAATTACTGCAAAATGACCTAATGAAATCATCAGGTTGTTTTTCTTAACTAGTATTGTTATATCATCAATAGTTATACAATTCAGTGATTCCAAAACAGTGTAATTACATAAGTAAATTATTTGGATACTATAATCTCAGTGAAGTGAGATTGTCATCCACAAAACATTATTACAACTTCAATTCAAACTATAATTTTATTTTGTTGCTGGAGCACTAAGAAGATCCTGTATTTGTATACGCACTCATATTTACTTTAGAATTATTATGACCTACATAGATTATGACCTGTGTGCCACCTGGCACATGGCATATTTGCCATCTAATAACAACAGAAGGAGAATCAGCAGGTGGACAACTTACAGTAACAGATCTAAGTGAGAAGTGCTGACAATCACAGATGGAAAAGTCTGGCATTAGAAAGTAAATTGAATCCTTTAAATTTTCCTTTCAGTGTACTATAGTGATCCATATTAAGAAAATATTAATATTTCATCCTTTGATGCCAGATGTCACTGGGAATATTCTACTAGAAATAATTTCAAAATGTCACTTATCCAATAAAAAGTGAAGTTAATGTTTGATCTAAAAAAATTGCCATTAACATTCCACCTAATGGAATCCTGAACATGTGTTTTTACCTGATTTTATTAGGGAAAAATTAGAATAAAAAAAAAGTCCAGTCATCCTCTTTATTTTCTGTTTCTGTAATAGCAACTGAGTCATAGTTGCCACCACACAACGGCTTCAAGCTCCTCCTGTTTGTTGCCCATGTTGTGTGCATTGGAGTAGATGCACTTCAGCTGTGCCCCTAACCTCACCCCTGATCTCATTATCAATCCCCCAGGCTCATCTCTAGCAGGCTTGGTTTTATTCTCTTCTCCCTTCATATCTAGTTTAACGCCTTCTCCACAAACCCTGCCAGATCCTGGGCAAGGATCCATTTCCCCCTTTGAGACAGGTGAGATCCATCAGCAGACCTCAGGCCAGCTGCTGAGTAGACCACCCGATCGACAAAGAACCAAAATTCTTATGTTTGCACCAGCCTCTCAGCCATGTGTTTATAAGATGGGTTTTCCTGCTCCTCTCGGTGTCCTTCCCTGCTACTGAAGGAGTAGAGGAAAATACTACCTGTATGCCTGCTCCATTAATTAAACACCCCAATCCCCTGAAGTCATTTTTTATAGTCCTCAGGTTTCCGTCAGCAACCTCATCACTGCTGGCCTGAACTATTAATAAAGGGTAATAATTGGAGAGGCAAATCAGACTGGGGAGTTTTCCAGAAATATCCCTGACCCTGGCCCCAGGAGGCAGCACATCTTACAGGGTGGGTCAGGCTGACATGTAGGGCCCTCTGTTCCTCTCAGAAGGAAGTTGCTGACAACAGTCACCCTTCTTTCCTTCCTGGTGGAGGCAGACTTGAGGTGTGGAGTTGATTGCTTCACCCCAGACAATCTTGCAAGTAGACCTCCCACCACATCTTCTCTCATCTCTCCCTTCGGTTCCAGAGCCTCAAACCTATTATGTAGAGGAACCTGGGGAACTGAGGTAGGTTAAGATGGGGGTTGACTTCAGCAAAGCCTTCGACACTGCCTCCCACACTATTCTTCTGGAGACACTGCAGCCCATGGCTTGGACTGGTACACACTTTGCTGGACAAAGAACTGGCTGGAGGGCCGGGCCCAGAGAGTGGTGGTGAATTGAGTTAAATCCAGCTGGCGATCAGACAAGTGGTGTTCATCAGGAGTCTGTGCTGGAGCCTGTTCTCTTCAATATCTTCATTGATGACCTGGATGAGGGCACTGAGTGCACCCTCAATAAGTTTGCAGATGACACCAAGTTGGTAGGAAGTGTCGATCTGCCTGAGGGTAGCAAGATCCTACAGAGGGATTTGGACAGGCTGGATACTGGGCTGAGGCCAATGAAATGAAGTTCCAGAAGTGGCAGGTCCTACACTTTGGCCACAACAACCCCAGGCAACACTACAGGCTTGGGGCAGAGTGTCTGGAAGACTGTAGAGGAAATGGACCTGGGGGTATTGAGTGATGCTCTGCTGAACATGAGCCAGCAGTGTGCCCAGGTGGCCAAGAAGGCCAATGGCATCCTGGCCTGCATCAGAAACAGTGTTGCCAGCAGGAACAGGGAAGTGATTTTACCCCTATACTGAGCTCTGGTGAGGTCACACCTTGAGTACTGTGTTCAGTTTTGGGCCCCTCACTGCAAGAAAGACACCAAGTGTCTAGAGTGCATCCAGAGAAGGACAATTAATCTGGCAAGGGATCTGGAGCACAGGGCTTATGAGGAGTGGCTGAAGGAGCTGGGATTATTCAGTCTGGAGAAGAGGAGGCTCAGGGCAGACCTTTTTGCTCTCTATAACTACCTGAAGGGAGGCTGTAGCGAGCTGGGGGTCAGCCTCTTCTCTCGTGTTACTGGTGATAGAACTAGAGGGAATGGCCTCAAGTTGCACCAAGGGAGATTCAGGCTGGATGTTAGGAAATACTATTTCTCTGAAAGAGTGGTCAGGCACTGGAATGGGCTGCCCAGGGAGGTGGTGGAGTCACCGACCCTGGAGGTGTTCAAGGAATGTTTAGATGCTGTGTTGAGGGACATGCTTTAGTAAGAACTGTTGGTGATAGGTGGACAGTTGGACTGGATGATCTTGGAGGTCTTTTCCAACCTTGGTGTTTCTGTGATTCTATGATTTATCTAAGATTCTGGAAGAATATTCAGTATTAAAAAAAATAGCTCTCAGTCACGGAAATGGGATTATTATGCTTCTGAAACCTTACTAATTTGGAAAGAAGGAGGAATATGAGTGAAAACAGCAATGGGAACAATTGTTAGTACACAAGACACTATCAGAGACAATACTAACCTCTGATTCGAGTTCCAGTAGCATCAATCCTCTGCACACCACCAGCAAGCACCATGGCTACAGCCAGCTTTACCAGGTACAATCCAAACACTTGAGGACATAAGCTAGCCAAAATTTCATTCCTCCCTAGAATATGAGCAGAAAGTGGCATTCAGCACTGCCCTAAGAGTAAAACTTCATTTCTCATGGATATATCCCTGCACTGACAAAAAAATTGGGCCTGCTTTTCTTTCCTTCCTTTTTTCTTTTTCACTTTTTAAATGAAACTCAAATAATTGTTTGATCTTAATGTTCTTAATTTTAAAGAAGTTAAATCTTCCATTCTCACAGGCAGCAATGCCAATCCTATCACAGTTTAAGGAATGGATGGATGATTTAGGAAAAGGCTCTAACCAAATGCCATCACACAACTGCTTTTGTTTCAAATAAAAGTGTAGAGGCTGTGAAGATTTCCACACTTCAAAATATCCCCCTGAAAACTGGTGTGTTGTACATTTAAGAAAAATAAGAAAATGTTTTCACACAGGCATAACACAGCTCATTTTCTCATTATCTTGACTATTTCTTCAGTGTGTTTCTCCTCTCCTCCTCCCTTCCATAGCCTCAAAGAGCAAAAGAGCACTTCCATCTGCTGTGATAATTTTGTTGGCTTGCCCTTTGAGATTCTGAATACCAATGGCACACAAGAGATCGCGGGATTCATGTCATACATTAATTGCACTGTTAGGGCACATAAAACAAAGCAACCAATTTTGAGTTCCTAACATGTTTTAAATTTGGATATAAGTACGTGGTACTGGCTAAATAAGTAGGCACCTCATAATGACTTGTGGCTTATATGCCTCTTGCGGAGATCTTTGAGGGAGTTAACATATTTTTGTCCAAAAAGGAAAAAATTCTAAAATTCAGCCACGGCATAACTCAAGATTTAATTCCATAGTTGCCTCTATGTGACTTAAGAGTCATCTGCCTTGTCAGTGATGAACAGCCCAGAAGTTCTGCGTCTTCTTAGTACCCAGAACAACTTAGTACACTTGACTAAGCTGTCTTCTCAGGACATACCTAGTACACAGCATCAGGAACTGACTGACATGAAATGCAGAACTGGCTACCATTGTTTCTTGAAAAACAGTAAACATACACATACAACCTGTTCTGAAATGGCCTTCTCAGTAGACTCATGAGGTTTGATCTCTGCCCTCAGCAGAGAGGATACTAATTCAAAAAAACAGCCTGAAAAGAAAATCTTGGACAGTCAGAGTTCTTCCGATTTCCTTCCCCATTTTCTTGTAGCCACTTCACATCCATTTAATTCTGAATTACTAATATTGCATAAAACCACAATGCAGGCTTCCAAAAATCATCTCAAGAATGAAAGACTACCTGGGACCATCAAAGTAGATCCAAAAGTTTCCAAAGTTTCACAACAGAGTGGTAACAATTGTTCTCACTCCAAACATTTGGAGGCTAGCAATTAAACTACTTTCTAGGAAATGTAATTCTGAAGAATGTTTGCCATTGATGTAATCTCTGATTTCTCACATGAACAAGCTGATTTTTAAGGAAAACACTGACACCTACTCTTCTTCCATTTGTCTTTCAAGGAGAAAGACTAAGTTCAAAATTTTAAAAGATGGTGCTATTTTGAGACAGTTCAGCGACATAAATCCCAGTGTCACTGGGATTTACATCAATGGAGAGGAACGGAGTTCAGGGCACAACGTGTAATTGCTAGGTGGCAGACTGAAAACCAGAGTAAAATTAGGAGCCAGCATGCTGAACATTCTGGCTGTTGGAAGCCACTTTCAAATCAGAGAGTCTCTCCGTATGTGATGTGAGGCTCCACAGCACTCAAATCATGGGGCTATACATTCCAGAGTAAGGCTAAAGATGGCATACGCTAAGACGCTTGGCAATGATTCAGAGTTTAAGTTGGGATGCAGAGACAATGAGACATCTAGCCCCAGAGTCAACAGCTGTTACTCAACAGCTATCTATATCTGGTCCATATTACTTCTAACGGGTATGCTTTTTCTTTCATGTTTATAAAGCACCTATTTTTCTTTCTCCTTTTTTCATTTCTTGCTAATAAACATTCCAGAAAACACTTGACTATCTCAAAAGAAGAAAGATCAGTGAAAGATGTTTGGTACTATTTTAAAATAAGTACTTTATATTCCTCTACTGGAAAAAATGTATTTTTGGAGGAACTGGTGATAGGAATATATGGGGAAATATATGCTCAGTCATTGTACTGTCACTCCTAATTTCATCTACTTTAAAGCTTTCAAGCACTAACCTGCTAAGGGATTATTCCTATGCTTTTCCCAGAAGTCTTCAAATTCCTTGCGGACTTCTTCGTCAATTATTACACCTGCTAGCTGCTCATTATTTACTTTAATGTAGTTGGCTTTCAAAACAAGCTCCAAGTCACAGCGTGCATCCTGATGGAAAGGTTTCCATCTCTGCATTACTACTCCATACACTGTGATGTCATCTCCTGTGGGTAACAACAAAGACTGGTTAAAAAAAAAAGAAAAAAAAGGTAAAATCTATTACAACTGACAAATACGTGTCTGTGTCTGCAATAATGGATAATAGTACAGTTTAGACCTGTGTAAGAAAGAAAACCAACAAAAAAAATACAGAAAAACAAAACAACAATAAAAAACAATCCTGCAATTTTTAAGTCTGAAACAAACATTAACTAGATTCCTTCTGTCTGTAGTAGGAAGCTACTATGTCCTTCTACTTCTAAATTCTTGAAGTTATACCTACCTGCGTTTCCTCTTTTCTAAAAGAAGAAACACCTACTTAACCTTTGATAACTTTTGTGAAGAATACCAGTATCACACATGAACCTTCTGGCCAGTGTCATCAGACAGTACAACCAACAATGAGTACTGACTTTCTCGTAGGGATATAACTAAGAATTTTTAGTCCATTCTTATTCATCCTCTCACCAATTAGCTTCCTTTTTGGAAGACAAGCAGCTTTTTCCATCTGCAGCATCTGTTAGATAGGTTAGTTTGCACAGTGTTCCAAACCTACAGACATCACACTGCAGGTATGGCCCAATCCATTTCCTCAAGAGGCTTGGGGTTCTTGCGCTAACAAGCTTAGCATACTTTCAGTGCATCACAACACGACACTTATTGAAACTGATCTGTCAAATAATCAAGATATAGCATGTAAATAGATTCACAGTGCCTTCTAGATCAGTCTTCAACTGCCATGCTAACTTCTAAGCTGAAACAACAACATGACAGACAAACATATCTCATTAAAAAAACCCTCAGTGCTGATAGACTGCTTGGCAGAGATCTCAAATGGAAGAGTAAAAACACTTACGGTACAATTAAATGTAATGTATGCTATATCCTCACCAGATTTGCAACTGTCCACTAAGTCATCTTCCAGAACAACCACCATGCAACGAGGGATGCTTCCGACAGACAGTCTTTGAACCTAGGAGACAGGAAGGAATAGCATTAAGAATAGCACCTTTCAAAAGTCATTTATTGCCACCTTGCCTTGAAGACCTTTTATCCCTACTTGGGACTCAGGTCAATCCTTGCTTTTTCTCACAGAACTTACATGGTATACACACTACTGCTATCAAGAGTTTAAACATGGAAATTTGATGTTGATAGTAATGGAGACAGACCTGGTATTAAATTAGCTGAAGGTGCTCAATCCTGGGAGGTGCTGAGTAACTTCAGTATCTTGCTGAAAAAGCCTCACTAAGAGATGTCATTTAAAATAACTGATTTTTGTTTGTTGTTGTTAATATTTGAGATATTTTTCAGACACTTATTCAGTAAGTAAAATTTATTTTGAGTTCTGAAACACGTCCATGGGTTAGATAACCCTTCACTGAACTATATATCGAAAGATTATTCTCTACATTTTTCTAGTATATTGTTAAAATTTGACAGATTGAGATTTAAGTTACACCTAGGTGTTGAGAATTAAATTTGCACATGACAGATGCATGTGTATTGACAAATGTGCCACTAACCTTTGAAAAGACTTTCCTTTTCTCTAGGGTAAAGTATGCAGATTTGTCATGGTCTTATTTCCAAAGAGAAATCTTTCTATTTACAATTAAAGCTTGCAATAGTTGTTAAAATATCCACTGCACAAGAGCAAGAATCGGAAATGACTTTCCATTTTACAGCAAAGGAGTTTACATACTAGAACTCCAGATTTACTCACTGCTTGTGCCTAGAAAGGGTAATTCACCCTTGTTAGTATCTAAATGGCCACAGGCAGTTCACATCACTGTCAGCACTGGTGGAACATGCAGTTACTCGCAGCACTAAATAGGAAATGAGTGAAACTCATTCTTGGTTTAACACTCCTGTATTTAATAAGCTCACGTTCCTTTCCCATCATAGAGATCTCTGTGTCACGCAGTAAAACAAAAAAAAATGTTACAGAAACTAAGTCAGAAATAATTATGCAACACAGGGTTTTTTTCCAATAAATAGTTTGATTCCTTTCATTTTCTTTTTTTTTTTTGCTATTCTGAAATTTGAAGCGTATGATTTCTATTTCAGAAAATTGTTAATTGTTTTCAAACAGGTAACACATATACAATATAGATTAGCACCACTATTTATAAAATCAAAAGTCTGAAATAACTGGAGAACTTAAAAAGGATTTATGAACATATAAACAAACATAGGAACATCAGCTGCCATGTATTCAGCTTATCCTCAATTTTCATACATTGTAGCTTTTCCTGTGCCTGTTTTGTCTTACGTGCTACTGTAAAAAGAGCCCTGATTGTTTGTCACTTCTCCAGCTTAACTGTCCTTGAGGCCATTCACTCAGAACTAACTTCAGAAAACAAATGCCAATTCTGTGAGGAGCACATTTTCAGTAACTGTTAATATGATTGTTGATTGAAGGAGGATGACATTTACAGATACCGTGTACTGACCATACTGTACCCCTACAGTTGACCTTGGCTACCACTGGGCTAGCTTTGTTCCTTAGAAATAGCATAGAACATCAACACCATTTTCAGTCAGCACTTAGAGGAACAACACACTTAAGTGATAGAAAGATTCAGCTCTGAAGTTTGATCTATGTACTAACCATCAGTGTTTCATACGATCTTCAATATAATTAATACTTAATAATGGAAGTCTAGTCAACATGTGCCTACTTTTTTTTAACTCTCTGACTGAAAATCTCTGAGAGGTGGATTCTCTGGCTTCTTGTAAGCTGATCAGCCCTCCCTTTTAAATAACAACCTGTAGAACTTTTCCACTTATCTTAGCATGTAGAAGTTTTACGTGAAAATGGGATAAACTTAATTTGGAAGCAGAGTTTCACTAAAATTAGTGGAGATGTCTTATTCCAGCATGAAATTAAGCCCCCAAATTCCTTCCTTAGCAAGTTCATTATTTTAGTATTTGAGACATCTACATCACAATACCCTCCCCCTTTCTCGATCTTTTTTTCACCTGCTCTTGAATTTTGATTTCTTGATAATCTCTGCAGCTGGTAGGGGAGGAGGATGTTCCAGAGAGGCACGTGAACTTGGTTGAGTTGCAGCCCTCTTCATTCAAGCAGGCTGATGGACGGCAGAAAGCATAGTACTGCTCAAAGTCAGCCTTAGCCACAAAAACGTGTTTGCACTTATTGCAGATGTAGCTCCTCTCAAATTCCAGCACTTTCACCAAACTGGTACGGATGACAGTCCCAGTGACAGACAAGAAGTGACCCACATCCTTAGTCTTAGGAATGTGCTCTCGAGTCAGCTCTGGGCAAATGGGCAAACCTGTTAAATCAAATTACATGCAGCATGAGACCACGTGCATGAAACATACTTGCAGTGCAATTAAACAGAGAGACTGGGAAACATATCTGACCTATTAACACTAGCCATAGCTGTTTTCTAAATACAATTCAACAATTCATCTGTCGCAGCATACATGTGATTAATTGGTCTTCAACAGTGAAAAGCATCAGATGCTGATCACAATCAGAAAATATGGCCATTTTACTCTCCTACTTTTGTTGATGGCTTAGAAGTCACAAGCAGTTTCCATTCATGAAAAAAGATCCTGATGTTCTCAGATCTATCAATTCAAATGATCTGCCAATGTCCTTGATTCTCAACTGGTTTATCATAATTACAAACCTTTAGCTATGCTTTAACTGTGGTTCAGAATTGTTCCCCTGGTTAAAAAAAGCACAGTTCTGCATCTTCTGGGAATCCTCAAGTCTAAGCAAATTCTAAAGCCACAGTACATGAGCATTTGACCTTAAGTCTACGTTTGTGCACCAGTAAACCTGAAGCACACGGAAGATGTCAGAAAAGGAATAGAAAAAGGTTAACAACACAACCAGAGTGAAGTCACTTTTCTGTTCAGATAAGTGGTGACAAAATTTTCATGGCACTTCCCTCGTTTAACTCCACCCCAACAGTCAGCTGTGCTGCATGGATCCCACTGCTGTGTTCATTGGTACGGACACCACCGCAGAACAGCTGCTGAAAGCCCGAGGAAGATCAGTCTAAATCAACTGCCTGCAAAGTCTTTATAAAAATAAATGGCCTCTAGAATGCATTGCCTCTTCAGAAGTTATTTTACGAGAAACTGTAGAACTCAGTAAATATCAATTTAAACAAATTAACTTAATACAATTTCTTACAGTTTTACTTCCGAAACAAAGACAGAAAATGGAGATGTAAATAGTAAATCTGCTGGAAAATGATTTTTCTAAGGGGACCAACACTATTTGTGTATTTAGGTCAAATCTGCTCAGTAGCTTTGGCTGTTAAGGAAAAGGCAGAATGTCCTTATTTCAGTATGTCCAAAATCTTTTGTTTCAGACACGTTGAAACATTCAGCTTTGATGCTTTTAAGCAAAGTGTTTGAGTTTTTGCTTCTGTTTAAAGAAAATATTATTAAACATTAAGCTCATTACAGACGAATTAAGGAAGTAATTTGGAAAAGAAATGAACTATTATGTAGAACTAGAAACAAAGTAATTTTCTGGTTGACTGTAACAAAGCCGTTTATAGCTTCTTCCAAACCTGGCAAAAATTCTCATTCTCCCACAGGTTTTTATTCAGTTTAGTCAAAAGGAAATAAAAATCAGAATCTGATGTTTCTCAGCTTACATCAGAGAGGTGCAACCCTGTTGGCAGGATATATGCTATGACTGTCCCAGTGAATAGCAAGAAGACAGGAGGCTGGACAGGGAAAAAGGGAGCTTTCGCTCTGATTATATCAGACTGCTTCACAAACTATTTGAGTGCATGCCTCTTTGAATAAGCTTTTGTGTATTAGTAATAACATGTAAAACTGAACTACCAGCAGCAGCATGGCTATCAGCAACTGACGTGAGCGCTCAGGCTAATGGTAAGGAAAAATTCTTTAATGGATTTGCATCAAGAAGACAACTGACATAATTAAATTCGTACAATGCTGAAATTCAGATAATTGCAACTTCTTCCCTCCTCAGGGAAGGAGAGGTAACCACCCACTGTCAACCACTGCCTATTCACACCACCTGCATCCTTCTCTCCTTAGCTATCCTGTCCATATCAACGAGTGTGCCAAGACTGCATTCTTATCCCTAGCATGAACCAAACCACTTTCCCTCACTCCAGCTCAAGCCTGCAAATGCATCCTAGAAGACTACAAATACAGTTTTCACTTGCTCATACTTTTATTAGTGTACTGAATGTTTCAATATTTTGTGCAACACAGAGGACATCCTTACACATCACGTAGACAGCAGTTGTACACCAACTGCATGACATCTAAGCAGGTCGCAAACTGTTGTGCTTTTTTTTCCCTAAAATCGTGGACAAAATGCATTATGAGAGCCACAAGGTAATTATATTTCTCGTATTTATATTTTAGTGTCAGCATTTTTAGTAAAACATACTGGATAAAAACACATTTATTCCCACAAATATGATTCATTGAATCAATTACAGAATGGTTTGGTTGGAAGGGACCTTTAAAGACCGTCTCGTGCCAAACCCTCTGCCATGGGCAGCAACATCTTGCTCTGGATCAGGTTGTACAAAGCCTCAGCCAACCTGATTTTTACCACTTCAGATGATGAGGCATCTACCTCTGGGCAACATGTTCCAGTGTCTAACTAGCCTCAACATAAACAATTTCTTTCTTACAGAAAACCTAAATCTGCCCTCCTTCAGTTGAAAAGCACTGTCCCTTGTCCTGTCACTGCAGGCCCTGCTAAAAAATCTCTCTCCATCTTTCTTACAAACTGCCTTTATAGACTAGAAGGCCACAATGAGGTGACCTTATGCAACCTGCTGGCCACACTTCTTATGCAAACCAGGATACACTGCAAAGCACATGCTGCTGGCCCCTATCCAATTTTTTATCTGCCACCATCCCCAAGTGCTTATCTGCAGGGCTGCTCTCAACCAATTCATCACCCAGTCTTCTGATGTCGGGGATTACTCTGATCCAGGTGCAGGACCTTGCTGAAGTTTCTTATGAATTCCTTCTCTCTCTAACAGTCCATCAATCAAAACGATATATCTACAATATAGAGGCAAGAGAGGGGGGCTATATTGTGGGGGACCATGTCAAAGGCCTTAAGGAGGACAAGGTAAATGACATCAATTGATCTTCCCTTGTCCAGTGATAGTGGTCACTCCATCACAGAAGACCACCAGACTGTTCAGGAACATTTTACCCCCTCAGTGTCACTAGCATGGATTTCACTTCTTTAATTACAAAAGATTATTCCACAAACTCTTGGGTTTACTCAAAACAGAGCTGCGGCTGCCATGTGCATGCTCTCTACGTTCCAGCTGCCAGAAGACAAATGATCATAAAGCACTCGAATATGGGGCAAGGAAGGGAAACAGTGGTCACCATCTCCTGCCTTTGCAAACTGGACAGCTCCAAATAGTCACTGTCAGCAATGACAGGACGGGACCATTCCACCACCAAACCCAGTTTCCTACACCAGGTGTTTCATCTTCAGAACCTGCACTTCACAACTACTGTACCTCAAAGCCACTAAAGTCTTCCCAACAGTGAAGAATAATGGCATTTGAATTTGTAGCGAAAAAAAACAATGAAATCCATTAGTAAAGACCATTCTTTCCAACAATTCGTTCCAACAGATAATTTTATAACTACTAGTTAAGCATAGATTTTAACTAATTCAGATAAAATTACAAGACTACTTACCCTGCACATAGCAGGGGAGTTGAAACTAGATGATCATTGTGGTCCTTTTCAATCCAGGCCATTCTGTGATTCTATGACAACTCTAAATTTGGACTCTGCCTATTCTGGAATGTGGTTGGAGCCGCAAACTATGAGGAAGTCATAGGGCAAAAACGGCTAGGAACTGTACCTTCCTCTAGAACTTTTAGCTAGACCTTCTGGCTGTCAGGACAAACAGCCTGAGACCATGCGCTGGTCTGAGGAGCTCTTTTCTCATGAGAAGACTGCGGTTTGAGTCCCGACCCTGTAACAAACCTAACCACTGCACACGCACCATAAGGGACATGTGCATGGCCTACGTAACTCACACAACCTACTGACAAGTGTCACAGCACAGGGAGAGTCAGAAAGACCAAGGAGAAGTTGAGAAGTCGCCCTGCTGCCTCCCTGCCCACCGCTCACCTGAAATCCTGGTGTGGAGGTTGGGCTTCATGCGGAGCTCCGGGGATGGCGTGGCAGCCTGCAGCACCGCCATGGCAGCCCGGCGCAGCGCTCCGTCAAAGATGGGCAGCACCTGGCTGGGGAAGGCGTTGAAGTACTCCCCGATCTCCATGTTGGTCTCGAACAGCGTCAGGGCGTCGACGAGGATCGGATAGTGTGCCTCGTCGTCCGCCTGGCGCAGGATGCCGAGGATGTCATCCCGGTGGTGTTGCAGCAGGTAGGACTCGAACACCTGCCCGATGAGGCTCACCTGGTCGGCGCGCAGCGCCATGCCGAGCCTGCCCGGACAAGCAAGGTAAAGCAGTTAAAAAACGAGAGGCTTCGGAATCGAGTCATGCGGGAATCTACAAACTTAGGGAAAAGCTCGCAGCGGAGCGAGGCCCAAGCAGGCCGGGGCTAGGCTGTGCGGGGCTGCCACGGGCACCGGCTCCTTCCCACCCTCTCACGGCTGCGAGGCGGGATGGCGGCTCCCGCCAGACAACGGCTGCGGGCGATGCTACAGCCCCCGGACAGCCCTCCGCGTGGGGCGGCGCCGCGCTCCTCACTCCCGCCCGCCCTCAGGGCAGCCGGCGCGGCAGGGCCCGGCCGGGGCTCTCCCCGCCCTCAGTGCAGAAATGAAACCTCCCGCGCTCGCTCGGCGGCAGCCGCTGGTCCCGCCCGCCCGGCCCGGTAGTGAGCAGCGCGGCAAGATTTGAACGCGGCGCGGCCCGGCAGCGCGCTGTATAGGCCCCGGCCGCGCTCCCCGTGCATCGGTACCTGCAACGCGGGCTTCCGCCGCCCCTCTGCCGGGTCCCACCGCTCCGTCAGGCGGCGGCGGGAGGAGCGGTCCCGTCTCCGCCCCTCTGCGAGCCGGGCTCGGCAGATCCATCCGCCCGCCCGCTGGAGGCCGCCCGCGCGGCTCGGGGCCGTGTGCCATCGCCGGCGTGAAGAGTGCAGGTGTAACTTCTTTGTAAGGAAGTTAGAAATCGGCGATAGGACAAGGGGGAACGTCCACGAACTGAAGCCTAGGAAGTTCTGCACAAATGTGCATAAGAACTTCACAGTAAGGGTGATAGAGCACTGGAACAGGCTGCCCAGAGTGGCTGTGGAGTCTCCTCCTCTGGAGATCTTCACGTCCTGCCTGGATGCCTACCTGTGCAACCTGGTCCAGCCCCTACAATTCTGTGATTCTGTGAAATTCTCTGTTGAGTTCCTGACTCTTAGGATCTCCCACTGTTAACTTGTGTTAGTGGTAAAGTCCCATTGCTTTACCAAATGGCCTTTTGCTAACCAGTTGAATGAACGTTCCTGCAAAAGCACTGCTGAAATCTGCACTAATACATAAATCCATCATTGAAAATACGGAACTATTTCTGACAAAGCATCTAGGTGTAGTATCAGCCTGACCCTGTCTCCACAGTGCACTTTCAGTGTCAATTTTATTCATCCTAAGGTGCTGTCTTGCAAGGTACACCAAACCAGGCTGCTTCTTTCTAATGATGACACAGATAATGTTGGATATTAGGAAAAGAATATTCTTAGAAAGAGTGATGAGACTTTGGAACAGGCTGCCCAGGGAAGCAGTGGTGTCATTGCCCTAGAGGTATTCAAGAAAAGGGTGGGTGTGGAACTGAAGGTTATGTTTAGGAGGCTTTTTGGGGATGGGTCAACAGCTGGACTAGATGTTTTAGAGGTCTTTTCCAACCTTAATGATCCTTTGATTCTATGTTTCTGCACACCATTTGGGTCAGTACAGTTATCTGGTTTCTTGTATGGAAGAGATAGCCAGCAGCTGGAGCAGTTAATTACAGCTACAGAGCAAGTGCAGGTTGCAACTAGGTAGTGGTTCCTAAAAAAAAAAAAAAAAAATGAACAAACAAAACCCTCAACAACAACAGAAAACCCAACCAAACAGAACAACATAAAAAGAAGACAAAAAAAACAACAAACAACTAAAGCTGCCTGAAATATTTATCATTGTCAAATGATAACTAGTAATAACTATGTGCTTCTTCACATATTAATGAAGAAATACTTAGTCAATAAAAAATCCTCCTACAAAAAGTACTCCTTGATCATTTGGAAATCCAAAGGTGGCTTGTGAATCTAAAACTGCTTTTTAGTTTTACAGAATACAGCTTGTGCCATGGAGCTAGCAATGTCTCAAGAGTACAAGAACTGTAGCCAATGCAGTGGTCAGTGGTACACATCCAATATGCAACTGGGATGCTGCCAGCGGGGCTGCATGGGTGCTGAGATGAGCTCACGGATCTCACAGGTTAGGTGAGGATTCAGACTAAGCAGGATGAATGAGATTTGCTGTTCATCTGACAATAACACTTGAGCTTACATGCTACCTTAGTTTCTTTTCCATTGTCAGGCGCAACTGTGTCTGTCTCTCCTGTTTACAGGCTGCAGTATGGTTATATGTTTCTCTATGCAGCCAGGCACCACAGCTGATGGTTTCCAACTGTGTTCACAGTTCAAGGACTATTGTTCCAGTTAAAGTACTAGCTGCCCTCTGAACTCTTCAGCTGGACTGTAGGGTTGAACTTGGTAGGCTTGATCATCGAATACACCTTGTTATAATAAGGGCAGATTTTGGTATTTGTGGAATTATACTTTTATACCATTAAGCTTAGCTTTTCTTGTTTCCTAGCAACATTGGTATCAATACTTCTGGCATCATCTGCTTCTCATAGTGTTCAGCCTGCTGTTTACAGATACCACGGCTAACTGAAAATAACTGAGTTATATTTTACAAAATACTCTTTAGATGTCCAGGCCTTATGGTACAGTTTAAACAGTAGATAAAGCCTGAGTTGTCTAATTGCATTAACTCAACAAAGGAGTGCAGCAAAGGAGCCCAATGGCAATCCAGGCAACAAGTTCAGTTAATAGTCAGGCTGAGCAGTCAGGCTGGAGAAGTTCTGGTTCAGCCAGGCTGCCAGATTTTGTTACATGATCCCAGTGCTACCTATATTGCTATTTCCAATTACTTTAGCTAAGTCACCTTCCTTATAAGCAAGAAAGAATTAGTGAAATTTATCTGTGACTAGCATTGGAGTCATGCAACCATACTCATATATATCTTAAAATAAGAGGTTGTTCTGAAATCCTGAACAAGCCTGATTTCTAATGTTGTGAGTGTATTCTGTATACCATTTATTGCCAGTATAGTAAATGCAGTGAAGTAACAAAAAAAAAAAAAAACTGTAGTAGGAAGGAGTCAATCAGATAAAGCAATACTAATTGTAGCTTGGTTTTTCAACTGTGTGGTTGTATTTTTTTGTGTTTTTTTTTGTTTGTTTGTTGTTTTTTGTTGTTGTTGTTGTTGTTGTTGTTCCCTTCAAGTATACCTTCCCTTCAAGTATACCTTGATTTAGCAGAGGGTTGTTGGAACAGGGTAGTATGGTCAGGTTGTGGTTGGACCTGATAATCTTTAAGGTCTTTTCGAACCTGAGCAATTCTATGATTCTATGACTCCAGGTACAATTTCTACTGCAGAACAAAGCCATGCAGTTCTTGTGACGCAGTTCTTCATTGTGATATGAGAGTATGTATGTAAAATGGAGCATCTTCCTGCTAACCTGGAAGATTCACTGCGTTTCACAATCATCACAGAAGTAAATTAAGCAATCCAGACTGAAGAGCCAAAGTTCTGCCTGAAGGCAAATTATTATGACATTCTGATTAAATGTAGTATTCTTCTGCATTTTGCCTTGGTGTCGAGTATAGTTTGTTACTTCCTTCTTCCATAGGAAAACACAGTAAGGATTAAACTACATTATTTTGTATTTGCTCTTTGACTTCTCATTGTTAATTTCTTTCTGGATAAAACTGTTCAAGGTCAGAGGGGTACTAAATCCTGATAATCAGATTTATGTCTCAGATAGCAAAGAGAACTCTTGAGAGTCAAGACATTTCCCCCACCGCTTTAAATAATACCACACAATTTCACTCTAATTCTGCCCCTCTTTAACTCAGAGGTGTCTGCTGAACTAATAGGAGGGCAAGAAAACACCCAGGAGTTAAGACTGTGGACTGCAGAACTGGACCCCAAATACTGCAACAATGGTATTGTGACAAGTCAAGTTCCTGTATTAATCCAAAGTGTTAACTTCTTTTAGGAAAGCGTATTACAGAGTTCTCAATGCCATTTGATAGAAACTCATTTTTTTTCCTAGTTTCTTCAGGTTGTTTTTTAAGAGACTGATTTGATAGTGAAACAGCTGCTGACTTTGGCAGACGTGGTATCTTCTCAATTTTCTCCTCCTTATAAAAACAAATGCCTGCTAGCAAAAAGAAACCTTGGGCGGACCTTTTACTGAAGTCTAAAAACACGAGCAGTTAAAATGAATGCGTATATTGTCATCTTACAAATACTGTTCACTGTTACATACACAAAAATGCAATGAAGTGGAGGATGGGAGAAAAAGGCAGAGCCCTTTGTATACTTTGCAAAGCGTGCAAGAAAAAATACACAACACTCACTTCAGAACGTTATAACAAAATGAGCTAGTGTATTTTATTTCGGTAACAGCCAAGAAATCTGACATTTTGCCCAATATGGCTTTCTTCTAAAATTAAAAAGTTGCATATTACCTCCATTTGAGTGCACCAGCTACAGAAAATCTCCTGTATATATCTTCAGTTCACAGCAGCATCACCAGAGTACGGCTTTCAGTGGATTTTTCAAGCAGAATTGTAAGATAGAAGTTTTAAAATGTTCATTTAGAATATTTTATATTGTTTATATGAAAACATACAAATTTTTCATTTATACATATACTACATATAAAACTCATTGCAATTAGCAAGTATATTCATTTGGGTATTTACCTTTGTGCATACAGGGGAAAAAAAAGTATGTAGTTAGGGCTTCAGGTGAAATATTAAAGATAGAGACTTTAGTATATGCTAACTAAAACCTTATTTAAACAACTCAAACAATTGTTCCTGCTTTTAAAAGAGAAGAGATTTAGCTTAAAAATACATTCATAAAACAAAGAGACAATTTTCTCCCTGAGACTACCAGTGTGAGTTACTTTGTGGTAATCATTGAATGAAAAAATATAAAAGAGACAACAGGCTTTTTCTATATGCCGCAGCAAATTTCTGGAGCAACACCAGAATCAAAAAAGGTGTAAATTGGAGAATCATGCTTGCTAGCTGAAAAAAAACATGTTCATATATTAGACATTAAAACTCTTAATACAGACAATTGAAGGTAATTAATTTTTAAAGATTTGTATCTCTAGTATGTATAAATGGCAAAAAGTTTTTTGAATTTGATTATTTACCATTTCAGACATGAATTTTATCTAAAGCAAGACTTTATGCCCCAAACGTAGACTTTTGATTTATGCAGAGATACGTAATATGGTATTCTACAGGTTTCACGCATGTCTTTCTTAATACTCGTAACATAAATGCACAATTTGTGTGAACAGTTGCTGTTTAAATTCAATTACAAGATGTTAGATAATAACTAGAAGGTAAAGTCTCATGGGCATCGGTTAAGGTGTCCAAAATCTGTCCCAATGAAAAAAATCCAGCTTCTTTTTTATGGCCTTCTCACTCTGAGCATCTCCGCTGATTTCCATAGAATTTATATTCTTCCTTTTAAATGTTAGAAAGGGGACAGTTTTTAAAATGCTACAAAGTAACAGAATAGAACTGGGATGGATTAGACATACCGTGCCCAAATTGGAGAGAATTTTTCCTTTCACAAATTACATTGTATTTATAACAACCATGCGATTTTTTTGGGAGGAAGCCTTACCTAAAAGAAAACACATTCATAGGAAAAAGGGGGAAAGCATTATGTTTGTTCTACCAAAATTTATTATGTAGTAATTACAAAGTTTAAAGATCCTTCCGTCTTAAGTAAAAATAATAATTACACACATTATATAATACCATGTCAAGTGATTTCAACAAATATCACATGAAATACAGTGCATTTTCAAATCAGAAAGACAAATATTTTCTCATTCACAGTGTTTGACAAATTACAGGAAAGCTTGTTCACATGAGGGTTTACTTAAGGTCATGCTCTTATAAACAGTCCACATCACGCTGTGCCACAAAAACAAATCATCTCTCAGAATGTGAAGTACCGGGCAAGCCACTCCTGGCGTTGTGGATCTGGTGAAGCCACTGGTGAAGCATCAGTCTGAGGAGGGCTAAATTCACAAAAAGAAAAAGATATTAACCCACGACTAAATGGATTACCCTACTTAGGAGGAAAAGATTCTCACAGAGAATATCAAGTACAGAACAATCTTGTTTTTCCTTGGATTCGTTCTCAGCGTGCCTCTGGATACGATTTAATGTCTCCCTATAGAACCTGTGATCATCCACTCCATTGGAGAGCATCAGCAGCACAGACAAGTCAATTCAGAAGCCACATTACAGGGTGGGCAAATAAGATTTTGGGAAATGTAATTTAAAATCTCATGAACAGCTGTGTACTATCAGAAGAATAAAAAGGGCTTTCTTGGAAAAGTGTGTCTGTAGAAGGTCCTCTTTTAGCATCCTTTTCCTGTGGTAAAGTTAATTTTCAGAAATATGATGCAAGCATCATATTTGTGGACATGTGCTCACAGAGACTGGTTGGTAACACACTATTTTCATACTTTACACTGATCACAAATATCACTTGCATTGTTGTTCATGCATATATTTTAAATAGTCTAATAGGAAAAAATAAATTGCTGCACTGCAAACAATATTTGATTCCCCTTTGAACCATTTAAAATCTCACTGAATGAGCAAGAAAACATAGTTTCATAATACAATCACGTTTCTTTATCAATAAAAATCCATAATAAAATAATCCCTACGGTATTACTGGGTAATACAAAACACAAACCAATTTGGAATGGAAACTCTAGCATCACAGTCCATGAGTTCATGCACATGCATGATATAGGTATCAGAACACAATCATGCACATCACATGCACAGGAAAAATAAGAAAGACGGTATTTTTGAAAAATAACTGTTTAGTTGACATAGACTTTTCTTTACTCATCTATTTTGCATTCTACTTTTGCTTCCTTGAATAGTACGTGGTTGCTGGGTATGTGGCCTTCCACATTAAAACAGAAAAAAAAGGGTAAACAGCCAAGTGTGGATCTGGTAATTATACTCTGCTTTAAGTTGCCAAATTGGAGGTAAGAGGTCAGTACCAACTAAATACAGCACACAGCACTTTTTCAGTGCCTTTAATATGTAGCCATATAAAGCAAAAAGATTAAAATCCCACCTCTAAGAAACCATTTTAAGTGGTATCATTTTAAGTGGTTCATTGTATCAGTTCATTAGAGAATGACTTGAGACCTCAATGCTGACTTAGTTACCGGAAGCTCAGCATTAAGCATTCAAGCATATACCCTTCCTGTTTCTGCAGTAAAGTTTGCCTGTGATTTGTTATAGGTGAGGAAAGGGGAAACATACAACATTCATGTAGCACAGAAAATCATTTTCTAACATAAAAACCATTATCACACAATACTGAATAAAAGAAAGTCTGTGCTAGTAACAATTTCTAAATGACATTCAGCAAGTAACACAAACATTTAAAACAATTGTTCATATATGTAAACAATTGGAAGCACATGAATTCTGCAAAGGTATCTAGAGAGGTTTTCAAACTTCAAGACTTATGAAAAAGTGAGAATATACTTCAATAAGGTCTACAATAAAAAGGAATACTATAAAGAGGTTACAAATATAATGTAAAAATTGAAAATTCTGTAATATTACTTGTACCTCTGAAAGGTTCATGAAGCAAGTGGGATTCAGCTCAATGCAAAAGCAAAATTTTCCTGAGTTAAGAAAGAAAAAAAGGTTGGTGAGGCAATGCTCACCTCAAAAACGTCTTGGACTCTTTGGGTGGTATTGGCTGTGGCAGTGGTTTGCTGCTGTTGAACTCAATATCGTGGATGGGTGAGTTAGGAATGGGGTCCAGGCGGTTAGGATGTCCATTGCCCAC
This sequence comes from Meleagris gallopavo, assembly GCF_905368555.1. Lineage (NCBI taxonomy): Eukaryota > Metazoa > Chordata > Aves > Galliformes > Phasianidae > Meleagris > Meleagris gallopavo. The sequence continues at coordinate 61,933,432 of NC_139405.1, read as the reverse complement.
TCCGCTAGATTCCAGAGCACTTAGATTGGGGACACTCACAAACCTGTTTGTTGACTTATCGTTCTTCTTCTTTTGCTGCATTAAAAATAACAAATATAAGGAAGGCTTCTTGTACCAGGACAGTTGAGGAAATCTGCAAATTTAGGATTTTTTTTTTTCTGGCTTTTTGTTGGGGAGAGGGAGAAGTTGGATAGGAAGGAGAGCAGCTGGGACAGAGTGGCCTTTTCTTTTTTTTTTTTTTCTCTAATTGTAGTTCTACTGTTTGTTTTGACCAGAACTGAACAAAACGATTTTTTTTCCCCCAAATTTCTAATTAAGATCTACTATAATAATCAATGAGCACATTATTTTTAAAGATCTTCCAACATAACATTTTGCTCTATTTTAAGACATCAAAGATACTAAGCTTTCCTGAAATTTACCGGTTAGCCTGTTAAGCTTTTCACCTTTATTTAAGTCTTGTTTTGGTATTAGTGGAATAGCTTTACTGTCGTATATAATCACAGCAAATTTCAATGATGAAAAAAGCAAATCTCTCCAACAAGTTTCACCTCATTACTGATGTACATTTTGGTCAGTAAAACATGGAACTTAGAGAAGCAGCTACATTTCTTTTAAAGTAATTATGCCCCCAAAGTTAGCAAGCATTATAACAATACTGTTGAAGAAGATAATACCGCATGAGAGTTCTGTCTCTTGCTCAAAGAAAAGGCTAGGCTTCTAGTGCTATTCCAGCTAACGCTTCTGAGCACCAGATGGCGCAACTGAATATTTTTTCTTTCTCAATACTCTTTAAACTACAGATAATATTCAAGGGACTCGAAATACTGACAAGATTTTATTTTGATATAGCTGCTCAACTTTCAATAACACATCATACAAAGGAATCAGTATTTATCTGCTTTTATAGATATTTTAATGTATAAATATGCTTCAAATAATTCTCTATGTCTTCAAAAATAATCGACAGAATACCATGTGTGTTTCCCGAATTCTATTGAATATTCCATATCAGTGATAAGGATTATTAAAAAAAACCCACCATATTTAAAAAAAAAAAAAAAAAGATTCATTTCTTCTTGTGAATTATCTATTAACTGAGAATATAATCAATACCGTCAGCAGAGGAGCTACTCTATTCATTAGTGTCAGGAGTTCAAATGGAGACAGAGTCCTACTGCTTGTTTGTTTGTATTCTTCTGTTTAGTTCTCTCCTAGCTTTGATTTCAGTACCTGCCCTCTCCAAAGCTGAGAGGTGAAAGTGCTACTAGTATAGTGCAGTGGTGCATATCTTTGTAACATAAAATTAAATATATATATTGAACAGAAAGCTATACTAGAAAAATAACCTTTTTTAATCACCACAGTAGAAAACCACTAGCTGGAAAAGCTTAAACTAATTCTTCAGGCTGGAGAAGCAAGAAATAACAGCATCATCGGAAAACTGTTTGGTAAAACTAAGAGTAGCCAAATGTATGGAAAACAGCTGCAAGGTATTATACAATGCAATTAAAACTGTGTGTAAACCACACTGTAGTTAAATCTGTGTGTTTCATAAGTGGCTTATCTCTGCAAAATGTATTTATCTCTATCAGTGCTTTGAGAAACACTACAGATTGTATCTTATTCTCTATAAAGCACTCTACACTTCAAAGCAGTCAAATCTGGAGAAAAACTGCGTGTATTGTTTCCATGAAGTTCATGCAAAGTATTACAAAACATCAGATTCAACAACATAATACTAAACAGATCCATTGCATAAATTTGAGAAACTCCAATACATACTGCAATGGTTGTAATTTTGCATAAAACTGCAAAGCCTGCATAAATTAGTAACTTCTGGGTTTTTTATTATTACAAAGAGAGTAAAGTTTTCAGTTTCTCTAATTCATTCTCTGATAAACATAGTATGTGCTTTGATAAAGTAACATGTTCCACAGATCATGAAATGAAAAACTAAAATGTTCTAGCATACAAGACTTTTTTAGAGTCTTAATTTTAAGTGATAGAAGCATATGATAAAAATACATGAATTATCACTATGGAAATCTGATGTTGAAGTACTTTTCCCAAGCACGTCAGATTTCACACAAAACACAAGCTTACATGCTCAGTGATTAAATTTCACATCTTTATAAAGGAGTGGTTCAGACAAACTTCCAAAAATTTCAAATAACTTTTCACACAACAACACAGAATTCAAGTTAGTTTTGACCTAGTAGAGACAATACGAAGACTACTAAATTCTTTTATGCAGGTATGCATAAAAGTTAGGTATCAGCAGATAAACTTGCCAGAAGTGCTGGACTCCTGAAAAGTGTTGAAGAGCATTGACAATTTATGGCAGAGTTTGTGCAGATGAAAATACGATGATCTGAAGTGAAACCATAAAGCTTAGCTAAATAACACAGCCTGATCTATTAAATGACAGAGAGAGAGACCATCCTATTTGTTCTGGTTAACCCACTTAATTGATAACTAAAAACTGGATCTTAGATAAAATTATTCCAGTGTTAAAGAACCCTGAACTGCGTAAGGCTGTATTGCTTTATTTGGTATATCTTGATTTTTTTGAACTCATCCCATACATGCCTGCATTTGTGGCAATCTGAGTGTCTACATATAATTTTCGTAACTGATACAACCGGGAACAATACTGGCTAGAGAAACCAAGACAGAAATTCTGCTCACCCTAGACTGGGCATTTACTCCGAGCAGAAGACCACTGCACACCAAGTTTCCTTAATTATTACTCAATTATCCCTTAACTGTAACAGGAATTTAGGCACATAGTGCACATGTAGATTCTGATATGCAAATATATTAAAGGAGGCATCAATACTGAATTCGATCTTGACCAGACTTTTTATGATATCCACTTCCTAAATGCATAAAGGTTGAAAGCTGATTTCTGTCTTCTGCTGTCCTTACAGTCCATACCTAGTTTATCTCTCCAATTCTCTGTCTTTTTCCACTCAGTCTTATTCCATACTCTTTTTCTTCCTATTTTTGCCCCTATTTCTTTTCTTTCATGTCCTCTCTCCCTTTGTTTTTCTACAACAAATGACTTTCAATCCTGCGCCATCTGAAAAAAAATTGCCTTTTCCAGAATAGCCAAGAAAAATGATGAAAATTAAAACTAATTTGGGATGTCACTGTTCTCTTCTATTACATGCTACATTTCTGTTCTCTGTAGCCTTTCTGTCCCTTTTCTATTTTGATTTTACAGTTTTGTGAGTAGGAAATGTTTTATGTCATACATACATACATACACAAAAGAAAGAAATACCTGCACAAAAATCAGGAAAGACAAATGGAGAATGATGTTCCTTGTTTTGAATTTGTCTTTAAATAAAGACTGATATATGCACACATACACACACATTTCTTCTTTTTAGTATATGCTAACTTTAGATTTCTTATTTTTTACTTTAGCAATGAAGTCCATGGAACATACCTTCACCAATGGATTAATAACACCAACATTAGGGCTTGCATTAAACACTTTGTTGTAGTTAGTCTCCCTGTTAACTAGCTCCAGCTGATAGAACTTTTTGTCCTCCTAAAAAGAAGAACAAATAGAAACTTCTTTTTATGCATTCTCAATCACTTAGTGGCCAAATCTGCCTATAAAGTGATTTAAATAAATCTATGCTTATGTTTTTAAAGAAACTCATACTTCTAAATACTACATTTCATATTTAATATTAAATGTATTATTATATGTAAATATTAAATAATTTCTATTTATGCAGTTCTGTTGTATATGTTCTAATTGTGCAGTGGTAAAGATTCAGTATAGATAATTTGAACTTCCCAAATTCCTTCTTGCTTCTGAGTTAGAATCTAATCTGAGCCAGGCTGCCAAGGTGTGACTTTGGGAAACTCAGTGCATCAAGAACTTAAATCTCTTATTAGATATCTCTTAGAACCCTCTCAGACAACTCATAGAAGAGACTGTTTCTTGTATAGATTACATGGCTGGCTTCTTAGTCCAGGACTGCAGATAGGATATGCCTGACCAAGGTCATACTGCAGTATTTTTTTGTAATAATGTATTATGCTTGACTGTGCAAAATTCTGTTTTTAATAGGTTTACTGTTATGAGACGGTGGAACCACAGGGACAGTGTGTTAAAGAATACAAATACAAGCTATCAGGATTGATTCTTTAGATGCATTTTGAACACTCTGAATTAGATTAACATTTGTACTTATTAAGATATTGAAGCAAGAGAACATAAAAGTCTTACGATCAATTTCTTTATGAGTTGGTCCCGTTCTGCAATTAGGTCTTTCAGTTCTGAGATAAGCTGCAAGTCTTCTGGTCTTGATTCTCTGTTTTTATATTTTTCTTCCATTTCTTCTAAACTTTATAGGAAAGAAAAATATCCCCTTTAGCCTGATCAAGTGCTAAATGATGAGTGAATCATATCTTTCATTTATGCAAAAGAGTTCAAGTAATAAAAATAGAAGATGACTTTTTTTCCTTGAAGTAAATTAATTTCTGTGTTATCACTTAAGTTTTGGCTAGTTGAAAATAACAAAACCCAAAATCTTTGCTATAATAACTAAAGTTTGGGGCAAAATTCCATAAACTTCACAACCTTTTCATGCATGCAGTACTAGTTGTTAGAAAAAAGGCCTCTTCGAAGCCAGACTGAAAAGAAGGCACTCACAAATAAAATGAAAAATGTGTACAGTACAATTACAGAACACCTAACTGAGACTGGTTATTATGCATGATACAGGAACTACATTGCATTATATTTAATATTAATGTAAATTTTAAAAGCTGACAAGTGACTTGGTGAGGAAAAAACCAAACAGTATGATTTTCTTTTAATAGATGACTACTCTCAATAAAGTTGCATGCTTGTGATACTGGAGAAATAGATAAATCTGGCACCATCTTCTTCAGTTCATGTAGAACATACTGGGACAAAGATATCCAAGAGCAGTGAAGACTAACAGGTAACTAATTCCTCTCCACAAAATCAACTTAGTACCATTAGAGCTGAAATAAAGGAATGAGCTGTAAGAGAAAAGCAATAAAACCTGGATATTAGGATATCTGAATTAAAAGAAATGCCACGGTTCTTTATTAAAAAAAAAAAAAAAAAAAAAAAAAAAAAAAAAAAAAAGGAAACCCAAAATGCTTAGTGGGAAAGCATTAAAGGAGAGAAGTGAAATAAGCAGACTGAGATGAATTGCACAAGTAACTGCATAAATCTCCTTGTTTCTTCTTAAAGAACAAATTTTGAAGGCACCTGATGATTTCAAATAGCTGCATGCATTTCTGAAACAAACGATGTTCATAACACTAAACATTGCTCAAAAGGAAACCACTAAAATACTAGTCTCACATATTCTGCTTTCATATAATTCAGTGTACCAAGTTTCAGAAGAGACTCAGATGAAAAAAATATTCCTGAGAAAAACCAATGAATTTAAGGTGTCCAGACAGCTCAAACTTAATTCCACAAGATACTGAAGTGACCATTTTTCAATTTAGGTGGCTAATTTCTCCTCCGAAAGAGCTTCATAATTCTGACTTTAAGTTGCTTCTGAAAGCACAGTGCACATTAGGTTATATTTATAACCTTCAAATAACCTGTACATAATTTGATGGGATTATGTAATCTATTTATATAATACATTATGAATGTGAAAAAACCCCTTTTTATTTGCAGAAAATGTGTTTGACTCAGCATAACAAAAATATGCTCAGATGGCTTAATTTTTGGGCATACATTTTATGCTAGGTTAAGTTGTTGTATACAGATGTCCAGAGTGTAACATAGTTATGCACAATTCACAGAACTGTGCATATGTGTACAAAGGAACAAGAAGCAGAATTTCCTACAGTTTCCGAGTGCTCACAGTGTTAAGACAGAATTAGATTAACTTATGCTTTACTGGCCATTATTAGTTGATATTTACGTAGAAAAGTTTTCTATCATATACTTGGAACCAATTACTTTCTCTACCGTACATGTTGTGCTGCAAATCCAAAATCTCTCACTGACCATTTTTTTTGGAAAGTTCTCAATGTCTTTTGGAGCCCTAGCCAGAAATCTGAGGTTACAGACCAAACAGGTTACATCACAGACAGGGAAGAAGAATGAAGTACGTTGAAGACAGGAAGACTGACTAGACGACATATAACTACACCACTTCTCCTCAGACTTGCTCCAACCACAAGTGGCATTTTGTCTCAGAGGCACTCTTTAGTATTACATTAAGCTTGTATAATCAATTTCAGTAGTTAATTTTCTCGATGTTAGCAAACCTGAAAATGTTTGTGTTACTCACTTTGTATAATCACACTTAACTAATTACTACTGTACTACTTTGTAAGCTTGCCGAAGAAACTTTTGTATTCTCAAAAAACTTACATTAATGTTTGAAAGAAACTCAAAACACTTGAAATCACACTTTACCCAACATTTTAAGAACTGCACAGACCTAATAGTTTTCCTACTTCAATTTTTTTTTTCTCAAATCATTAAAAATGGTCTTGCTAAACTATCCTAAAGCTTGCAAGAATTGTGCCAACAAATGCAACATTAGGCCCCATATTCGAGTGAGTTTTTTGCACCTCTGTACCTCTGCAACATCTTCAGTAACTTATTGACATCAAATGAACTAATGTTGACTCAAACGCAGCTACATACAAACTTTTTTAATGCAACAAAACTTACGAAACTTGTAAAGCTGAATTAATTTCCTTGAGCAGCTCTTGGGTCTTATTAAAATCTGCCAGCATGCTTTGTTTCTCTCTGATGTGATCTGCTGTCAAGACATCCAGCTCTTTCTCATGTTTCTTGCTTAAATCTTGCTCATGCATCCTGTTTAATTTATTTTTTGTTAAAAAAAGAGTTATTCTAAAATCAGACTGCTTTGTTCATCATGATTTTCTGCCACTCTTTTAATGGCTTTTACACAATACCAGACAACACACAAAGGAACTACTGATTCATCAAAACCCACTACTTACTGTCCTCCAATCTCCTAGCTTATTTCATTGAAAATGCATCTCCTTTAATGCTTTTTAAAATAAACAGACATAATGAATTAAAAAAACAACAACTGGACAACAACAACAAAAACACTTCAGTGGATTGTTACTAAAATGCACCAAAATGCGTTACTCAAATGTAGCTTAACTGTATAGCAATATTTGCTAACTGTACCAGTACTGAGCATAGTCTTTCTGAATGAAAAATGACAATAAATATCATCACTTGATTAAAATGATAAATTAAAAGCTGCAAATGGTGAGGTGTCTCACGGAAAACAAGACATTAGACAATACACGTTTCAGTTTGGAGTGGAAAAAATCATACCTGATCTGTTGGTTAGATTCACTGCGTATTCTAAGGACTTCTTTCCCTTTAAACTCTAGTTCCTTGGTCAATGCACTTATATTGTCATGAAGATGCAGAATCTCTTTGTCCAGTTCAGCTATATGATGGTCTCGATGTCTCAGTTCATCTTGTAGATCTGATATTCGGCATAAAAATTCTTTCTCCTGTAAGTAGCAGCAGCAAAAAGTATTTTAATAGAGTTGCCTCTCAGAAGCACAACACTTGTTTGTGGAAGATAATAGCTGACCAAAATTTTCCATACAACACTTAATTTTTTTCTATTGCATGCAAGTACAAATAATGAAGAAATCAAAATTAGACAACATAAAAAACTGCTCTGTGAGAGAATTTAAAAAACTGTAATTGCCATTAAAGTTTGTGTTCGTTACATTTTCCTTTTGCCCATGAACACAACAAAAACAAATATAACTAAGAGTGACAGGGCTGGCATTTAGCAATTTCTACCTCTACAATATGGGTAAAATCATAACTGATTTTCTCTTTACAAAACCATACTGAAGAACAAAATAGCATAAGATGTGCGCCCTCTGCCAATGAAGACAATGATTCAGAAATTTAATATCTAATGTATATATAAATGCAACAGTCATAAATGTTTTACAGCTCAATACACGCCAAATTACCCATCTAGGTAAGATACTTGCCTAGATATAAAATGTGTGTTGGTATGTGTTTGTTTTTTTACTTTCTCAGTGCAAAATATCACTTCTACATTATGTAATATTTACATTGTGTCCAATAAATTAATAAAAGTCATTATATTTACACAACAAATTCCTATACAGCTAACATCTGAGAAGCTCTTCTAGATCCTATCCCAATGGTTTTGATAATGATTCTCCTCAGTTTAGAAACAATCTGTAATAACATTAATCTTTTTTAGGGTTTCCCATTTCCATCCATTTCACTTCTTAGTTTCACAATAATTAAGCACCATATCGTTTGTAAAGATAGAAAAGCTGAGGAGATTTCAAAGTAGTTTCATGCATAATTGTGTTTTGCGTCTTCACACATCCAGGAAATACAAATATATCCTAACGCACAAATTTTACTGTATATCCTTAAAGATAAAACTTTAAAAATAACTCTCTTCCTCCCTACAAAAAGACTATATGAAAGTTACAAGAAAAAGCAGTGGAAAAGTTATGTCCACATATTCAAGTATTTCAAAAATTAAGAAATATAATCACCCTGTTTTGACTTCTATGTGTCTAGTTCAGCTCTGATCCTGTAAACTGATGGGTAACTCAACACATGAAAACACAACTGGTTGCTTTGTCCTTAGTACAACTAAAGCATGTGCTTAGCAGCTTGCTGTGCTGAGGTCTAAAATACTAGGCATTGGTTGGATCAAACACGAGCTCTTGAACTTTACTTTGTTTCTTACACATTTAGGTGTCTCAAGGCTTCAACACAGTACACTGAAATTACATCCTACTAAACCCTCAATGTTTTCTTTCATGGCTGACAGCACTACATTTTTGTTTGTAGTGCTCATGCATTAAAACCCACAGGGAAGAAGTAAAAAATAAAAGGCTCATCCTTGAGCATCTTTGTTTTTCTATACAACTAGAACTGCTTCCTATAACAACATACTTTAAAAGCATGACACATCTCTGGTACTGGGCTATTGGGAAATAAATTCTGAAATGCCTATTCTATATTCAAATAAATAAATGACATTTTCATTTTGTTATTTTCAGGAATCTGCCTTCTTTTCAATACAGATGAAGCTTTGAATTTTAATTATGAGTGGAAAAAAACTGATTCTGCACAAAGTAACAAAAAAGACAGATAAAAGTGAAGGATTCAGTTTGCTGCTGATAGCAGTGGTAGCCCATAATGGATTTGGGGTTTTAGTTTCTATATAAGAAACAAGTTGGAAGTAGTTAGGTTTCTTAAGAAACTAATTTATCTTTTCCAGGCTGGCTCCTGAAAATAAAAGATATTTGAAGTTTGAATCAATCGTTTGGCAATAAGCAATCACTTCTTAACCATATCACGTTAGGAGAGAGAAATAGCTTTTCCTTTTTAAGTCCTGCTGGCTGCTGAGGATGAGTAGAATTTTGTGAGAATCAGCAGTTTCCTCCCAAGGAAATTCAGTGTGCTCTCAGATGGCTGCACAACTCTAAAAGGAAACTGCCCAGATATGGCAGCCTTTATGAGGCTTCTAACAAAGTTTGCTGAAGTAAGAAAAAGCTAAGCAAGAAAGTTCAGGTGAACAAGTAAGGATGCATTACCCACTGGTTGGTGCTGACTGACTCTGAAAGATTAAATTCCACCTTACGTTTGACGAGTTACTGCCTCCAGCTAATAGATTACAAATACCGATTATATAGTTTTATAGAAAATCGCCAGAAGTGCCTCCTACCTGTCGTCTGCCAAGTTCTATGCTTCTTTCAAGTTCCATTTTAGCAGCTACCAGTTCCTGCTGATGGTTGTGCCTTAGTTGGTCAATTGCTGCCGCATGTTGATGATTTAGCTCTGAGCGCAAGGAAGCTAGTTACCATGAACAAAAAGAAATGTTTATTTTGCAAATGCTATTTGTTAATTAACAGTAACAGTCAAGCTCCTTCAAGTACTGCTGCTAACCTAAAACACACTGCTTATATTAGCCACCTGAAATTTCTGTTGAAGAGGTTGAACTCACGAGCTCTGCAACCACAAAGTTTTAGACAGTCACATTTATTTGGTACTAAAATACAAGTTATTAGAAGATATCTTAGAATTATGAGTTCCGTATCAAAAGATGGTAGATTATCCATCTCCAAAAGCACGGCCTATGATGTAAAATATTTATGGCCAGAACTGAAAACAGGACCTACTTTTCCAAGTGCAAATACTTGTGTATTTGCTGTTACTTATGCATAGGTAACAGAACAATCATTCGTTTTTGCATATGGGTTTTATTATGTACATACTCAATCACTTAGACCTACAGATATTGAAAACTCCTGTAAAGGGAAGCTTGTAAGGACTTTTAAAAGAGCAAGTCTCCAAATAAGATCTATAATGAAATCTTATTTGTACACATCACTATTTGCTTTGTTCTGATACTTTAATACAGGTTTGTCAGGATTAAGAGGAAAAAACCTAACTGGAGAAAAGTTCTATCTGCCACCACTGACATTGCATACATCAGATTATTAACAATATCTACATTAACAATTTCCAGATGTCATTTACTTTCATGTTACATATTCCTTGTCATTAATTTATATCTTTCAGATATTTCGTGATGACAGAATGTTTTTTTATACCTTAGTAATTACTCTCCACTTATCTGGATTTTTCACTGTCATGGATTAAACTAGATGAAGAGAGAGATTTAGGATTTCTTTTTCTGGATTTTAAGAGAATTATTTTCTCTACCTTAGTGACATCCATGGCTAGATACTGCTAAGCTTTTACTGTCAATCAGAAGCAAGGATGAAATGCTATTTTTCAGAGTAATGCTTGCCTTTCTAATTATTTATTGCTCTGTTTCAGAAAAAAATCTCTTTGCATCAGTTTCCCCTGCCCTATGCAGAATTTGGATATAATCCTCAACTCAAATCTTCTCATTCAATTCACATATTTTTGAAATTCCTATATTTATAAAATTCCCATATTTTAAAAATTTGTACTTTGCTGGTAAGATACACATCAATTGCCTTTTAAAACATTTTGAGACTCTTTGCTTACTTAACAACCCAACAAACTCAAGCACTTGTTATGGTTCTTTTCTGCATCAGTTACTATGATAATATTAATGTGTGTCTATTACATATGAACCAAATTCAGTTAGGACCTATAAGATTTAATTGCTGTTTTGTAAATCATCATCAACTCAAATAAATTCTACCGGTTTCATTGGGCTCTGAAATAAGCCCCCATATAATAAACAGTTACTAACATAACATTCAAGTCAGATTCAGGCAGAACTTAGACCAAAGTTTCCTTTATTTAGTTTACACTTCTATTCTCAACAGTAAAATTCCACCTATACAAACTCAGCCACATGGGAAGCACAATTCACAGACATGCAGATGCCCCATCCCTGGAGCTGTACAAGGCCAGGATGGACGTGGCCCCAGGCAACCTGATCTAGTACGTCATCTAGTGCTTGGTAAATGAAGTGGAAAAGATGCTGAACTAGTATAAGAAGACAGATTTCTGGCAACGAAGACAAGCTCTCCTGGCAGTAGTGAAATTTTATTCTGATGTGCATTGTACAAGGTAAGATATTCATTTCTCAGAGAAGAATTGTTTGTATCTAGCTACAAAAAAACAACAAACAAACAAAAAAAAAAACCAACAAAATCCACAGCATTCCCACTGATAACTGATTGACACATAACACCGACAGAGAAAGCTGGGGTTAGACAGAAAACGTCAGTGAAATGTCACAGGCCTTTGAAAAATGTATCTTTCTACATATATTTAATTATTTTACAGCTTATATGTCCTGTTTTTGGCTGCTGTTGGGAAATAATAATAATAATAAAAAAAAAATCTATGCATGCATTTCATGCTCTTACATTTTCTCTGCAGTGTTTCCAAAATTTTATTTTTCCTTCCTGTGTGAAAAGGAAAATAATTTCTGTACATTTACCTCACTTATCTTATTTGCAGTGATGCCATCTTTTTCTTTTTTCACATTACCCTTGTCATTTCTACGTTCCAGACTACTAAAATGCCATAGCAGATATCCTGTCTTCTCTTCCGTGTTTCCTACCTTGCTCAGGAGTCTTTTTGTCTTTCACATCGATACTGAGTATCATGCCATCTTTTCTACTTTCATGAAATTTCTTCCCAGATTTTTCCACCCTCTCCATTTTATGTTATAGCACCATTTGTACCCTTAAATCTTTACGTGTCATAGACATCTATTTTCCTCCATAAAACCTTTCCTACATGTGAAACTCCTAAAGTCTGTCCAACCAGGACATCTTCCTTGCCTCATTCCAATTCCTTTCCAAAACTGATTTGTGCTGCTTTGTTAGCAGAAAAAGTGTGCATGCATGTACGTGTGGCAGGGGAGACTCCTTAAAGTACAGATCTAGCAAAAAATGCAAAACTATACAGAGGTATTCAAGTGCTGTGGAGTAAAAAGTATGGTACTTTTCACTATCTTATTACATTATCATCTATGTACATCTATCTTGCGTATGTTAAGATTGAGACTGTGTTCAAACGTAATTTGCTTGTGAAAACCCTGTTTCATTTCTGGAACAAAAAATAGCATTTCATGTACATTATTGAGAAAATAAACAAGGAACAAACACTGTTTTCCTATGGTTTTGTCTTATTTATTGTGTCATATTCCTTAAACTGGCTGAAGCATTGCATCCTTCCAAGCACAGCAGTACAAAATACAATCTAATTTCAAATTCAATGTATCAATGAATTCACTAATCAGTGTATTGCCCTAGTATTTTTTTACTTCAGAGATGGAGTGTTAGGGTTCATACTCCTAAAAATCAGTGCACACAGAAATCAACTACCCTGTCATTTTATTCCTTTAATTTTCCACAAAATACATCATGAAATTCAGTTGCTTAATCCTTAAAAAAAAAAAAAAAAAAAAAAATTAACAGCAAGATATTCAAAAGTGAACAAGTTTGACTTACCTGTTAAGGCTTATACTTCTACTGATTTTAAGAGGAACAATTACATCAAAACTGAATGGCACTACAGTGATATTACGTACATTTATACACATCTACAGGTAGGTCTGTGCATGCACGTGTATGAGTAAATATTTATAAGTAATATTTTCAGATCTAGCTCCAAGTTTGAAAAAAACTGTACCTAACATAGCTTTTCCTTCATCCTCCAGCTCAAATCGCAGAGTCTGAAGTTCCTGTTCCATCTCCAATTTGAAACCTTCCATGGCTTGTTTGTGTGTTTCTTTCAGTGCCTGAAGTTCTTCTGAATGCTTTTGTTGTAAACGTTCTTCTAATTCCTACAAAATCCAAATGATCAAGATTAATTCTAGAGTAGCCTTGGGAATTATAAAATATTAGACAATAAATTCACAAGTACTGTCATACTCTAGAAACTATTAAAAAAAAGGCACTGATGTTACTCGTATTTTTTCTCACTAAGTTACCAAGCACTGGGTGCAGACAACTAGGAAATTCATTGTGAAGGTACACTCCAGATCTGATCTAAAAAAATAAAAAAGCTATACACACTATTACGTACTAATACTCTGTATTCTATACTTTCATTGTGCTAGAAATTGTGTAAACTGTTTTGCAACTTGAAAGATAATTTTCATCTCCATTTTTGTTCAGACCTTCACTTAAACAAAATATCTGAGGTGTGACATTGTTCCAAAATGAAATTACTTTGCAAGATGCGAAACTGCACAATTTCCAACACAGTGAAAGTATAGAATACATTACAAAATGAGTCAATCATCAGGAAATACCAGAAGGCACATACAGAATGTGATAAATATAATAGGAAATAAAAATAAATCTCTTTTAAATCAAACCTAAAGTATAATAGATGACAGTCTCAAAGTACTGTTAAGAAATGTGTGTGCAGGTAATAATTATATATTCACACACATGTATACTATATGTGCAGGTAATAATTATATATTCACACACATGTATACTATATATACACATAGTAATGAGTGCATACATAAATATGTGCAATTATATAACTATCAACAAGCTGCTAGAGTATAAAGCAAGATGTGAAATAATGCCAGTATTAGAGATGACTTTCAGTATGTCCTAATCAGATCTAACAGGACAATAATGTTACTGTAAGACTCATCATCTGAAAATAAAATTTAGTAGTTATGAAAATACTTTTCTTTACTAATTTTCCATGTGTATTGGAGTTGCTAAATTGGCAACATTTTCTACATAATAAGGAATATCCATGTTAACATGCCTTTTGTTCTTGCTCTTTTGTTTCTTCCATATTTTGAAAGGCAAGGATATGAGCTTCCTGAAGTGACTTATGCCTTTGCTGATGCTCTTCTTCTAATTCCTGGATCTCCTGAGTCAGCCTCTGGCGCTCCTGACTGAACTGGGCTTGCAGCTGTTGTAAAGAGCTCTGTGACTGGGAAAGCTGCATCTCCAGATTCTGCTTGAGCAAGGAGATCTAATCCACAGAACAGCAAATATCAATTAGTCATTAAAACTAAACTAAACTAAATAAACAAAAAATAAATCAGAAAACACTTGAAAGTTAACCAGAATATTAACTACAAGGGACAAGCAGTCATCCACTGGATTTCTTGTTTGAGTTATATCTCAGGGATATAACCATTACATTACAAGTAGCTCCGTAAGGGTCATGACGTTGATATACTGATACTACTGCACAGCCTATAACACAATTGTTCATGGCCAAATTATTGAAATTTAATTCTAAGTTTTGTATAAAGATCAATAAAAATGACACTATCAAAGTCTGAAATCAAATGTCTGATTGTTAGAATAAACTTCTCTTCATATCAAGACTACATCAATTCTGTATGGAAAATCCTGCAGTTCATAAAGGAGTATAGTTCATGACATATAGATTGATAGATGTAATTTTATTTTTAAAATCTTTTTATATAGTATGGTCTTATCGGTCTCTTTTTGATTTTAAGACATGGTGACTTAGGACTCTACATGACAAGTGAAATACTGCAACTTGATGGATGCCTTTTCTATTGTTGTTAGCTCAGCAGTATAATAATAATGATTTTTCTGCTGTTTTCTAACTAACACGAAGCAGTCTGAGTCACAAATACTCATCTTCTTACACGAGTATTACAAATGATTATTGTAAATGATGCTTTTCTCTGAACAAGAATCTTAATACAATATAGCACACTGTGCTCTTTGAAAAAGTTTCATTTTCTTTTATGTAATATTTTTACACATTGTTCTTCACATCAAGAACAACATCTCAGACTGAAAATACTAAAATTCTATCTTCTTCGGAAGCAAACAAGAAAGATATATCCTCAAATCCTGAAAACAAAACTTTACTAAAAGTGAATTTTGTTGCAGTGACTCAAAGGAAGGGAAAATAAAATTGTCACATGACAAAGAATTTGAATTAGTAAGGATTTTTTTCAAGCCTCAGAGTTATGTCAAATTTATTACAAATGAAAAGTCTGATAGTGTCATTTGAATCAGTGTATCTTACAAATAATTTTGAACAATTAATAAGGTCATTGCAAATCAATTTATTGATTTTACAGAACATTAAAATTCACAATTAACAGAAATTTAATAGCATATCAGGGACAACTTGCAGCATGAGCATTACTGAACATGTTTTTTTTAGAAGGCAACAGCTTAAGCATGTTTAGAAGCAAGAAGCTATATTTAAAGTAAAATCAGCAATAAAGTAAAACACGCAAATTAATTTGAATGAAACAACCACAGCTACTTGCACTTCAAATTCCTCAGGTCTTTGTATCTGGTTATATGTACACTAGCTTTCGTGTATACTATATCAATAGTATTTTACTTCAGGTAACTTTGAGGGAAATTAAATGTAAGTGAAGGAATATAGTGAAGGTTGATAGCGCATTCTGTAATCTGAACTATACATGCAAAACCTTTTACTGAGTATATTAAATATAAATGTCACACACAAATTGTAAGTCAGAGGTTTTTCTTATCTACTATTCTCCTTCCAGAAACATCCGGCCCTGGTTAATCAGGGAAAAACAAAAGGCCAAGAAATAAATGTAGGGATCTTGACTTCAAAGTCTACCACCATTCCTCATTATTTCTTAAACCCAAAGAAGTGTTTTTAGTCAAATTCCTTCTTATCCTAAAAAATTTTGTAGAAACTGCAAACTTGCCACCTTACTTTACATAAAACTGCAAAAGAAAGTATATTGAACATCAGTAAAATTCGTCTAACTTTACTGCATCAACACTGAATTTAATTCCCATCTTTCAGCCTGTTTCTTATCTATACAAAATCTCCCTTCCTATATCACTGAGTTCTAATTTGATCGAAAGCCTTAACTTCTCAGCTGACTCTTTGCAGCACACTACTGGTCAGACAAGCCAATAATGCAACTACACATCTTCAACTCTAGAGCTTCACTCCACTGATGTAGTCAATCTGCACCACATCCCTGCCTGCATGGCCTACTATGAATTTTTACATATGCATCATAGCTCAGTATTGCAATGGGCTACTGATTGCTTTCCTTCTCCAGAGGAAATAGAATAATATCTCCCTTATCTAAACTCTTTGACTTCTTCACATTCCTTTCTATTCCTACTCACAAAATATTAACTGTCTCTTTCCCCGTCTTTCTGCAACCTCATACCTATCTGGGTCCATCTGTAAGCCTTGCTTTGTCTTTATTGTCTCTTTCTCCACAACACTACACCTAGCAGAACTTGCACCCTATCTAGAGGTCTGTTTTTCCCTTTTGCCATGAAGTAACTTCTGTGCTTACTTAGATTACCTCTAATCCTATTTAACCACTACCATAGACTCTCAGAATGTTTTTTTTTTTTTTTAATTCATTTGTTTTCATAACATCACTATTACAACTTGGTCCTAGCTCATCTACTTCTCATATTTTCAATTCATTCAATATGCTAGCATCTCTACCGTGCTTCTTTTCTTCCTTTACTCTTCTTTCTAACTCCGCTTTCAGAATCATAGGAATGAGCAGTAAGGATAGGACAGCCTTAAGAGATTATTCAGTCCAATTTAGCACTAGTTGGGAACTTTACATACAAATTACTGCTCAAAAACCTTACACAAAGAAAATCCCACCATTTTCACTCAGATAATCGTCCTCTGAGTGCCTGTGACAGAAACAATGAAATACTAGACAGACGTTATGTGCACTCATAGTGCTTTCACCACATATCTGCCCCTTTCATGATCACAAAAACACAGAATTGTAGGGACTGGAAGGGACCTCTAGAGATCATTGAGTCCAACCTCCCTGCCAAAGCAGGCTCCCTACAGCAAGCTGCACAGGTAGGCATCCAGACAGGTCTAGAATATCTCCAGAGAAGGAGATTCCACAACCTCTCTGGGCAGTCTGTTCCAGTACTGTGGAGTGAAACTGTCTGTTCCTCACTGTGAAGAATTTCTTTCGCACACTGGTGTGGAACTTCCTATGCTCCTTTTTATGGCCATATGATGGCTACAAGGAGGTATAATTTTACGGGAAGTCCTGCTCAGTCCTCCAGAATCTCAGTAATACAAAAATGGCCTTTCATGGTAACATTCAAATGGAATGGACTACAATTTGATATCTTAGTCAAATTTGTATGGGTTTTTATGAAGATGACAAAAATAATCATATTTTTGCTAGAAGTTAAATCTCCCTCTTACATAGGTCCCAGATCCATAACTCTTACTGCAACATTTATAAACCGTTTAAGCAAGGAAAGTCATTTCTTTCTTGGAAATGTATGAAACAGTTTAAATGAGATGTCGGTAGAAGTATGACATCTGGCTGGGAAGCCATTTTAGAAGAACATCCTTCCCAAGAACAGTTTGGACTTTCATCAGATTAAAATGACTGCGAAACCACAGCCTGAAATAAGTTAATCTCTGAAGAAGCCTATTTGTGCCAGTAGACTATATAATAAAACATTTAGGACAACAAAGTTTAAATGACTAACAACCAAGTCAGATCAGCCTACCATTCTAGTACAACAAGTATTTTTTTAAAAATAGTTATTTTAAGAAGAGTACATAATTTTACATGTTATTTTGGATATATTATACATATACTGATACACTTAATATTTTTAAATATCAGTGTGTCTCTCTGCATTTCTACATATTCTTGTATAGAAGATTCAAAAGAAAAACTGAACGTTATTCTCTAATTTTTCCACGCTTTCATCTAAGGTTTTCAGCATATTAAAAATATTGTTAAGAATTTAAGAAATAAAAATAGAAAAAAGAATATAAGAATATTCTGGCTACATTAATAACTTGCACTGCAAAACTGCAAATTATAATACATTGATTTCATGCTTTGCAGAAAGCTCTGCTATACACATTTGCACTGCCCACAAGCTTGCTTGCGTTAATGATGACACAAAAATGTTGCTTATGTTATGAGCACATATATGATATTTGATGTCCAGTGACACATACGTTTACACAGATGGCATGGATGCAGAACACAAGCTTTTGATGTCTAGCAGCAAACATGTTCTCCTCTCCAAAATTATTAAATACTGTATTTCACAAGCTAAAAGCTTTAAAGCAATAATACAGGATATGCAAATTTATTAGTGCAAACATGCCCTATTTACAAGTTGTAAGTGCAAATCACTTACATTGCTGATAGATTTATGCAAAGCTTCACCGAGACAGTGCCGCTATGAAGAAAAGATCACAGGAATAAAGGGAAACATTCAGAAATCAACTAAGTAAAAGAAAAAGGGATAAGGAAGGGAGAGTAGAACATAGAATATTAATTATAGTATGACCAGGGAAAAATAAATTGAAAATTATTTGGAAAAAGTTTAAATGAATAAGTTGTCTTGACTTGAGATACAAAGTACTGAATATATAACAAAATGAAGTATTTTCCTCTGTTATTGTATGAACATACAGCATAGCATTAACTCTTCAACATAATCGTACATTATACTTCTGTATTATTCAACTGAACATTTTGGAAATTGACCAAATGTTTTCTCCTTTATGGAAAATAATTCTGGGAAGAAACCATTAAGTACATCAATTTGCATTAGTATTAGAAAATATATTATAATATATTATAGTTAAGGATTCAACCAACAGTCAGCTGTCTCTCTGAAATCATAAGCATATTAAGTGTAATATTAAAGATCCGATCTCACTACTAAAAGGCAGAAAATTACTTTAGTTTGCAATGAAGGCATACTACTATTTTAAAAAAATCAGATTGAGATGTGTAAATAAAAGATTTTTTTAAAACCCTATAGGAAAATGACTTACTGTCCACTACCTATGACCAGCTTACATTGATGCTGATTACTAATGAAAAACAAAAATAAAAATAGATCACCAATTAGATGTTCTATATGTAAAATTACTGATAATATGAATCTATACATCTTCCATAAGTAAGCATATATAATTGCTTGTGTGTTTATACATAAACATGGATTATATAGATAGGCACACGCACAGTGGAATCATTAGAAATTAAGTGAGAACAATTTTAAATCCAGCATGACCAATTTCCCTTTTGGCATAGGTCAGTCACGAAGACTGCTTTCTCAAGGAGACAGTAGGTATTTTTACAGTATTTTTACACCAGCTTGGAAGCTGGCTTGGGAACTTTTAGGTAATACTTTGTCCAGATACAAAAAGAAGAAAATATTTTCCCTTTCTTGAATCTACAAATAGGAATAACTTAGAAAAACATAACATCGGAAAATCCACAGTTACTTTATTAAAATTGTAGAAGAGTTACCCACAACTATTTTCTAACCAAGTCTAGACACTTCTCTTGTCCACCAGGAGGCATCATACTCCAAATAGACAAGAGAATGTAATAGCTCAGATTTCAACAAATAATGTTACCAGTGCTGATCTGAATAGATCTAACAATTTTTCTATTCTGTTTTGTTCAGGTTAGAAGCTCTTAAGAGCAGGAATTATTCTTTACTAATTAAACATTCTATTTCCAAAACATTTAGGACTTAATTTTGACTGACTCATCTAGGCACTACTGTAGAAAGTTACTAGTGTACTATATTAAAAATAAATTGCAAGTAAAAATATCTTTTTGAAAGCCTATTTTGAGTTCTATAAATAAGAACATATGAATAAAACACTGAAGAAAGCGAGACTTGTCCTTGCTGCTCACAAAATATCAGATTTCTTTCACCAAGAAAGAAACTTGCTTTGCTGACAAAATGGCCTTATAACTGACAGAACATCTCAGGCTAACCATTTGAATACATGTGATGACCAAGTTTCTAAGTCTTAGGTCTGGAAACAGATGGAAGAAAAATGAATTTGTGGTGAAAGTTTTGGAGTAAAACTCTCCAGTTAAGTTCAATACCTAAATTTGTCACATACTTACTAACTGAAATGAACAGTTGCTGGTCTTCCATGATGATGGTTCCAGGGCAATCATACTGTATGATTCTTCAAGAAGGAAACTTTATCGCACCACTGACATTTTCACTTTTAATTCAGTTGTACTACTTCTTGCAAGACATCAGTTTACCGGATGTGTGGAAATTCTCTCATTTCATTGCTTCTATTCGCTAAAAATTACCTTTAACCACATTACAGAGACTTAACACTAACATCAGTCTTCACGTCATTCAAAGATGAGTTATGTAACTCTTTCTCACTGTACTTACTACAGACATTTTGGTGTCAAATCGTACCAAGATCTGACTTTAGTACGTAGTTTATTGAGTTTTCAAAAATACTGCCAGCAACAGCTGTTGCTGTACTAATGCCTGAAAGTGGGTGGAGAAGATCTAACTTGATCTGTTTTATCAAGATTACCGTATCTATACACTGTTTTAAGAATGACCTCAGATAAATGCTGCTAACCTTTCTGAAGAGGAAAATCTATGTGCATCCACCTTGTGTTAATAAAAAGAAACTACTTTAAGATGTCTACTGAAGAAGATGAACGGACTTTTGGCATAAGTCTATTTTATCCAACTATAAGTGATAATGATAAAAAACATTACTCCTAGTGTCTGCTTTTTTCACTGTTTTCGAGCCTATGCAAAAGCTATTTCAGCAGTCACTGGACTTGAAGGGATCATGGAGATATTTACCAATACTCTGCAAATACATGATCAATTATCTTCTAGAGCAAACAGTTAAAGTAATAGTAATGCTTTAAAACTAGACTGTTGCCAGAGACTTGGCCTTACATAGAGGGAAAGACCTATATAGTTACGAAGTAAAAATTTTATCTGGGAAATGGTATTACTGTTGGATTTGATTTAGATTTCTGTTTATCAGTTCTTGAAGTGTAAATGCCAAGTATCAAATTAAATTCTTTTTTTACTCATGCATTGTTAATTACATACTGTAGTAAGAATTTAATGTTCTTTTCATCCACCGATGGTAGAATTTAGAGTCTTTCAGTCACCTCCAGATTTACTAACTCAATTCCAAACAAAAACTGATAATGTTACATTCCAATTAAGTTTATGGTAAGACAGACAAATTTATTTGGAGATGATGGCATCACTGTTTCAAGTATCAAACTATATCTGTTTTTTAATTTAATTAAACACAGCATCATGGGAGACAAAATTAAATGGAGTCCAAAAGAGAGATTAAAATGAATTCCACTAACACATTTGTTCTAAAACAGAGAAACAAAGTTAACATCTATTAGTATTCCTACTGCATCCCAGTGAAAACACTTTGAAAATTCTTGATTTGTTCTGGGACTGTTTGGTCTGTATCACATCTCTTAATTTTACATTGTCTATAATGAATTTCCTACATTAAATTCAGAATCTTTTAAACAAAGAATAAAATAGACACCATAGCTAGGAGCTCAGAAAAATAGATGGTACAGCTGGCTGCATCTCGTGCATTTGTTTTTGTTCAAGCTTCAGAAAAAAATTATCAATCTCCAGGATCACATCTCTGCACAGATTATGGAGCCTGGAACAAAGGAGCTGCCTTATTAAGAAGTGCAGACAGTCATGAAACAGGGAAATACCCTCAACAGATGGTCTTCTGAAGGCTGCAGTGACTCTGAATTACGAGATTATTCATATTCTCAATAAATCCCAAAGGAACTGAAGCACAGTCCTTTTAAGATCACTGTACTCAGAGCTGTAGTTCACTTGTGACAAGTTTGCAAGAGCTATAGAAAGCTTTGCCCCTTTGGACACAAAATTCTACAGAGAAAAGAGACAGAACCTTACTCTGATCTGCATTTCAAGTCCCCTCCTTAGTGTAACTTCTCTTTTTATTCTTATGGATTTTCAGATTTCATATTTGTAAGTACATTTTAAATCTTGCCCAGAAACCCTATGGGAAGACACTATACATCCACTAGATGTCATACTAGCCTTACCAGTATTACCAAAACCAAGAATGACGACAGTTAGGATGGACAAGTTGCTTGAAATTTACATCCTACTCGATTCTGACAGACAAGACTTTACACAGTGTGCTCATGACAAGATCAAGTGAAAGGAAGCAGAGTGAAGTGATCCTTAATCTCCCTTCCTTCAGGAAATGGATGTATAAATGTATGCAGGTTTTCTCTAATAGAAATTTCCAGCATCCATTTGACAGCAAATCTTCTAAACCAGGGATTACCCAGACTGTAGAACAAGCCATTAATCCTTTTGCTGAGGAAAGAAATCAGCATTTCCTGATTTTGCTTAAGTGGGCATGTGGTCTCTGAACACAGGCAAATAAAAACGTAATGCCCTCGGGTAGAAGACTGGTCATGTATAGATGTCCATAGGAGCTTTATGACTTTTCTACAGCATTCTATTTTCTGAACAAGAATATTTTCAGTGACTTGTTTTCAAGACTCTGTGAATGAGCCTGAAATTTTCTGAAAAATAGTTTGAATAAGATCTCCATCAAAAAGAAATGTTTATATTTTGATATCAATAATTTTATGCTTACTTTGAGATTAAAGTAAGCTTAAAGAGGAAATCTCACCATAATAGAAACAAAGTCTGAATGGAAAATTTTCACCATCTTTTCAAAATAGTTTTCAAAATCCTTTTCAACTTTACAGCAGGAAAAATAAATAATAAAGGGCTACCAAACCAAAGTGTATGTAATATACTTTTGTCCATTCTCACTTTTATTTCCATTACTGTACTTTCATATCCACTTAAAAATGATGGTATCTTCATATGCAAAAAGTTGACGAAGTTAGAAATAAGAATTTCACATTAGTATTTGACAGGTAATAATATGAATATCTAAGAACTGGGAAAAAAGGCTGACAAAAAGTTTCTTTTATCTTACTGAACAAGTGTTTTACTGAAAGTAAAGAAGACAGAAAAATCAATATTTGCTCAAATACAGAAAAGATAATCCACAATCAACACTCAATTCAGTTTACAGAAAGAAATACTTATCACAACAAGAAATATATAAGAATATGCATTTCTTAACCTGTGCATTTAAGTTCTCCTCAGAATTGATGGTTGCAGAACATGAAGCAGCAGAACAGAGAACACACTCATGCTTTAAAAAAGAAAATTCCTTCCATTTTGTTCATGGTGAAGTTCTCTCAGCAGTGAAATTTCTTAAGAAATAAAACATTAAAAGTGCATTCCACAGCCAAGAAAAATGGAAAAGAACCAGCACATCTGAATTTCTTAAATATTTCATGAAGGAACTCCTATGTGGATTGATATAGAGGTACTTAGTAAAATTTACAGGGGAAAAAATAAAAAGCACTTTATTTTAATGCTTTTTATCACCATTTCTCATATCGGAGATGAGAGCTACACACAAGATAGACACTGATTGAGTTAACCTATCAACCACAAATCTAACTGTAGATGGTAAGTGAGGTTATACAGCTGGCAAAAATGCATTTAAGCATTTGATCAGCTGAAAAGCATTTGCTCTCAAGGGAATTATTTTACTCATAACAAAACTCTACTGTTACAAAACCAATAAACCTACAAGCATTCTAGGAAAGACTCCTTAGGCAGTAATGGCATCAAGGCAAAAATATTATCTTACTTGATGTAAAAGCTAGATTTCATCTACTAAATAGGCAACAACTAGTAGAAGGTAGAAATTTGGCAATTAGTATAATAAAAGAAAACCTAGCATGTTCTATGGTCATAAATTATTGATATTTATTTATTTATATACTGTTGCCATTGATAACTGTGTCTTTTCAATTATTATTCTGACGCCACTCAGGAGTATCCCAAAGAAGGAATATTCTGTACAGTGTTTCTACAATGTACCCATAGGAATGAAAACATATAAGAAACTTATGAAGCAACACAGTATTTTCTAGAGTAAAAAGCACATTATTATCACTGTTTCACACCGAACATTATATTTTATCAATCTGTGAAAAATAATACTGAAGTCCTTTAAACTTGGGTTATATCTGTCAAATATACATTATCTCATTTTTGTCTAGAGGTAATTTGTTACAGTTCTCTCCTTCCCCCAAATAATTTGTCTTTATTAGATTCTTCTGAAATGCCTTTTACTGCAATATACTGAAGAGAAATTAATTTATGAATTAAACCTTTCTGAATAGCATTTATACAACAAAAAGTCAGGATCTAGTCACTTTCTCAATATAAAGAGCACAGACCACGTTTTCTGCCACGTTAAGAGTTTACAAATGATTTTGTAGAGAGCATGAGCCTTTGCTCTTGTATTATTTTGATAAACGATTGTACAGTACTGCTGGTATGGACTGGAGCAATGCTTCAGGTGTAGAAGTCCAAACTACAGAAAGATGAGTCAGAACTCTGCTCTATTCCCAGAAATGATATGGATCTCATGATTTTCAGATGAGTTGCAAATGCATCTTTCAACTAATGAAGGCTGGGACCACGTGCAACAAATTTACAATGAAATGAAATGAAAAAACATTCTTTTGACAAAATTAAACTGAAAATTGGGATTCTTCCTAATATCACTGACTTCATACACATGTACATGTAAAAGAAGAATCTTATTTCAGTACTGCCTCCAGTCTGTTTAAAGTAAACTATAAACTCTCTGGGGCTCTCTAAGATGAGCTTATTGCACAAGTTTTTAAAGTGTTGAAGTAAGTCCAATGCAGAACAATAACATTCTAGACTAATGCAGCCAAAGACTATAGTCAACTCTATGCTGTGAAATGCATACTAGAAAACCCCCACTCTTTTCCACACTGAAGACACCATCTTTGATTTTTTTCCATGATGAAGTGATTACATATGTGGATAAAGAGAAAGCAGAGGATGTCTGCAACCTTGACCTTACCAAGATTTTTAACATTCTTGTGTCCAGCTGTAGCACAGTTCAGATGAATGGACTGCCAGATAAGAACTGACTGGCATACAAAGTTCAAAGGGCAATAGTCAATGGTACTCTACTTGAAACACTTCTACAAGTAGAGTTTGCAAGGATTTTTTATTTTTTATTTTATTTTATTTTTTAAGGTGCCTCTGTGTTCTGAAGGAGGACACAGGAATTGTCATAACTGAATGATGAGCTGAGGGGCATTAGAAGGGAGGACGGGACAAAATACACTGAAAAGCAAGGCTACTATCCAGAGTGGTTAAAGTTGAGAGCCAATAGGAACCTCATGAAATTCAACAAGGACAAATGCAAAGTCCTTCCTCTGGGTTGGACTAAACCTCTGCACTGGTACATAGTGTTTTACAGCTCTGCTGCACATAATCCAGTTAATGGTAGGCTAAACATGAATCAGAAGCTGACTCTGGCAGCAATGAATGCCAGCAGGATACTGGGCTGTAGCAACAAGCAGTAGTTTCAGGGAAGTAAACAGTTCCCTTGGCATGGCATTTGATGTATTTCACTTGGAGGGAACACACTCTCTCTTCCTCCAGTTCATTCAGCTTTGTTTGCCCCGGTAATGCTGATAAACTTGAAGACATTCCAAAGGGAGCCACCATGAAGATGGCTGTACTGGAGCATGCACACTGCAAGAACAGGCCAAGGGAACTAGATTTGTTCAGTCTAAAGAAGAAAAGGCTTTAGCCTTCCAGTACCAGGTTAGCAAGAAGATGGATCCAACCTCTTTACAGCAATGTATAAAAGGTAAATGAGAGACAACAATCATGAACTGAAACAGAGGAGGTTCTGATTAAATATAAGGAAAAAAAAGAAAATCACTGTGAGGATAATTAAGCACTAGACCAGAATATTCAGAAGGGCTATAATCTTCATACGTGGTAGTGATCAAGACCTGGCTGGAAAAAGCCCTAACCAACTTGTTAAATTCAACATTGACTCTGATTTGAAAAAGAGATAGGACTACATGACTTCCTGGGGTCTATTCCAACCTCATCAAGTCTATGATTCTACAATTCAACTCAGTGCAACTGCCCTCTGTGTCTGGCAATCGAAGAATTTACTACAAATCCATTTCTCTAAGAGTTAAGTTATCCATCATAGACACTACAGACTGAAATTCTCTCCCTTCCAGATGTAATGGATAAAATGTAGAAACTAACTGTAAACGCTTACAGATGTAAAGCTTAATTCCATACCACCATCCACAATAATCTTTCAGTCTTTATGAAATAACTATCCAACTCAAACACTGACATGGAAAAGCAACAGTTGGATTAAAAATACAACTGAAGTCTCTCTTGCTTTTGTTTCTTGTCCAAAGACGCACATTATTCATAAATGATGTAAGTTCTTGGTACAGTGAAAGGAATTTAAAAAACAACAAAAAAAATTTTTACATATGCAGTTCATTTCTTCACTCACAAACTCTCCAGTAAAATTCTTTTTACAGTTGTAATAAACATGTCATAGTAGCTGAGGGATGTTTTGACTTTTCAGTGACCTGTACATTTTCTTTACTGTAAAGATATCGGATAACATCAAGTCTAAAGTATTAGCTTTGGTAAATAAAGGTGAGCAGAGAGACAATTAAAAAAAAAAAAAATCTTACAGTGAAAAGGTGAGATTCCCACTACCCCAGGAAAAATCTGCAAAAGTTTTATTCACATTTAACATGAAGAAGGACATTAGTATCATTTTAAGATACCTTTACCTATTACTTGGAGAGTTCAATAATTATTAGGCTTAAAAAATCATTATGGTAAGAAAATACTTTTCAAAGAGAAATGTCACAACTAATTTCAAGTAGCTAATCAGTAATAAAGTGACTGAATTGTAACGACCTTCAAATTCTCAGAGAGACCATATTACCTGGTCTAAAAGATCTTCAACTTTTTTTTGCCATCCATCCCTGGCTGCATTTTTTTCACGTTCTTTAAGCTGCAATAGTTGAGTCATAGCTGCCTTCTTATCTTCTTCATGCTGAAGCCTCAGCTCTTCACGAAGCTTATTACATTCCTGTCTAAAAGTAAAGGTCAAATAACTAAAATGCGAGAAGTGAAAAAGAATTAAGAGTTCAGCAACAATTAGAAAAGCTTAGATAATAACAAAAAACTTTGTTTTGCTATTTCATTTGCTATTACATTTGCACACAATACATACTTTTATTCCTTCAATAAGAAATAAATACTAAAATCAATACTTGCCGAAGATTTTCTGTCCATTTAATTTCCAAGTCCCGAGCCATTCTGTCAACTTTGAACTTTTCTTCTTCTCTCATGGCAGCAATCATTACCTCGTGCTGTTGTCTCTCCTGATCTAGCTCTCCCTGCAAACACAAACTTCACAATAGAGACTGATCAGCAGCAAAAAAAAGTATTTCAAGCCTTACATTTATAAACCTAACATTTATATTTCTATATTTACATTTCTAACACAGACTTCAGTTACATTTGGCTTACAAAACTTGGACTACTACTTTTTCAGTAAGTACCTTCTGATTAATGCCTTACTTCCATTGCATAATTTTAGAACATATTTCCTCTACAAAGTAATAAAAAGGAATTTCCTAATAAATAATTTTTGAAGTAATATTTTCCAAAAGTATTTAGTATTAAAGTTGATGAGTCACTAACAGATTAGCATAGTTTCAGAACTTTACATTCATATAACATATTCTCTTCCTTAGAACATAATAATAATAATCCTCACAGTGTAATCTTACATCTCATGTTATTGTGATTTTAATGAGGAATAGTGTAGGTAAAGGTGAACCACCTGGAGTTCAGTTCTTTAGAGTCTCGTGCATTTTAAAAGATTTGTTCAAGCATGCTAAGTCATGTTTGTTTTATAATTTTCTGAGATTGTCTTGTATCTGTAGGAGCTCTATACCTTACTTAAACAGTGCCTAGGAATGGAAAAATACTTATGGTTTAAATTCTGCTAAAAAAAACAAAAAAAAAACAATACTTTCTTCTCCTTCCCCATTTTCTTACTGGAAATAAAATGGGAATTAATTTCTAATTACTACACAGCAGAAGAAATATTAATAAAGATTTAAATGTCTCAGATGTATAAGATACTACAGTGAGCTGACAAACTGTGGGACTAGTAAGAGCTTTTCATCTCTGGAAAAAAGGTCAGAGGCCAGAAAAGCTACAAAGCTGACAAAGCTACTAAGTTGACAAAATTTATGATCAGACAAATGAGTTGTTTTGTGTAAAGAGGTCACATTTTCTGGATGTAAGTCTCTCATCTTCTAAAGTATCATAACATATATCTCTAAACTATTCTTAAGGACCTTCTGAAATCTGAATCCAAAATAAAGACTGACCGTTATTTGGGTTAAACATGGTATGATGTAAGACCTCTAGGGAAAGGCAAAACCAACAAACCAACCAAACAAAAAACAATAACAAATTTTTCAATTAATTCTATAACTGGAGTCTTGTTCTGTGTCTTGTTTAGTTAGCATCTATTGTCTGGATTAGGAGTGGTTTAACACAATCCTTTTTACATTTTCATGAAATTCTTACATTCACTCAAATCCCTGAAAAATTCAACTCTGGATATATTTTGCACAGGCATACTTTGGCAGCTAGAGTTTATATTAACTACAAAAAAAGTGCTACAGTTATATTAACTATCAAAAATGTGTTTGTAGCAATATGCATCAAACATTAGAAATTTTCTTTAAAAAAAAAGATTTTGAGATTTTTCATTTTAGCTTCGAATTAGAAGTGAAAACTGTCTTTTAATGGAACTATATAAACCTCTTTCAATAATGTATAAACTACAATATGTCTTGCCATGTTAATAAAAGACTGAAATCACTGCAATGGTATTTTGCACAATTTATTCTCCAACATTATGTTTACCTCAACATTATACAGTGAATCTGTGGTCTCTCGCAGTCTTGCTCTAGTTAACTCTAGTTCTTTCTGGAGTATTTCCTGAGCTTCTTGAAGACTGGAGATATGTCCTTCTGCAGTACCAAGGCCTTGTTCACTTTTTCGTACAAGATCTTGCAGACGACATACCTTCAATATATAATTAAAAAAAAAACACTAATTACATAATTATTATTAATACCAGTCAAGTCAACTTGGTTTCATTTCCTTCTATCAATTTCTAATTCAAATAATTTTTTTCTTTGCACAGCCTGTTCTATTCTCTTTTAATATCACTTAATCTTTGTGTATTAGAGCTAAATTATAATATACTATAAGTTAAATAATTTAAACAGGGATAAAAGGATTTAAAAGATTACACAAGGAATGACGTTACACAAAAGTTCTGAAATTAGCAGTATTTTTACTGTGAGAAAGCACATTTTATGCAAATTAAAATCACAAGAAACACTATTTTGAAATACATAAACAGATAAATTAACTTGTGCCAAGATTTATGTTCCTCTGTCTTCAGATTGTCCATAAGTCAGCCCATTTAAAGCTCAACCTAATATCTGTTACGTGACCGTATCACAGAGACATAGAATCAAGTTGAAAAGGATCCACAAGGATCATGGAGCTCAACTCCTCACTCCCCACAGGACCACCCAAAATTCAAACTCTTTGTCTGAGAGCACTGTTCAAATCTTCATGACCACCACCAGGTTTAAGGCTGACAACCACCAAGGGAAGCCTGTGCCCATGCCCAAACAAATTCTGGGGAAGAACCTTTCCCCAGTCCTCAACCTGATCCTCCTCTGATGCAGCTCAACTCCATTCCCTGTCACAAGAGCAGAGCTCAGCGCTGCCCCTCTTTTCCCCTCCTGAGGAACTGCAGGCTGCCATGAGGCCTCCCCTCAGCCTCTTGTCAAGGTTGAGCAAACCAAGAGATCTCAGCAGCCTCTCATACATCTTGCCCTCAAAAGTGTTCACCATCTTTCTCCTTTGGATGTTCTCTAATAATTTTATCACTCTTACATCGCAGCTAAGATTTCGGCTTAATCTGTGGTATTGTTTTCCATGGCATTTTCATTTGCTATTAACTATTACTGCTAGTGATAGTGATACTACAGTAGTAGTAGTAGTAATGCTGTTAGTGATTACTCTAGTCTTCCAAAGTTTGGTGTTACGAATTCTTGCACAGAGTGCTGGTGAGAAACCACAGGCTCTGTACAAAGGTCACCGAAGAGTAACCAAGAGGTTACTCTTGAGGCATGTGGAGTCACCACATAGCAGAGACAACCTGTCATATTGCACAGAAGAGCCTGTAAACACATCATATCCCCGTGTTTCTCAAAATATGTGATTAATATTCCTAACTACTCGTAACAATACTTTCATGTTTGGCTGACTGCTCCTCAGCTCCCCATCTGTAAAACAATACTATACTTCCTTTGCTTTAAGAGTGTGAACTAGCTATAAAAAAGGGAAAAAGTTTTTAAATGTGCAGACTGGAAAAACAGAATAATGGCAGGCCTGCAAGACCAAAGAACAACAGCTAAAAGGAATTTAAGACTTTAGAGAAGTAATAGCCTATCATAGTCTCTTTCTGTTGATATAAGTATCGAGGCACAAGTGTCTTAAAAGACTAACTTTTGGTTTCTGAATATGAACAGGCAATATTAACTACTGTTTTTGTATGTCAGCAAAATTACATGCAAGTACTATTAGCTACTCTAAACACACACAAACACTCATCCATCCACCCATCCACCCACCCACTCACACACACACACCCCCCTAGAACTCTCTCCCATTTAGGCAATCCCATAAAACGTTGAAGAAAGACTACCCCTTTCTTGTCAGCAAGGAATCCCAAATTGCTTTGGCATGACAGGTGTTAGAGGAAAAACTTTTATCATTTTAAGCACTTACCTCTAGGATCCTTCTCGCTATATGCAAACTAGTAATTCCGTAATTCACTACAAAGCACTGCTACTTAGAGGAGAATCCTGACATGAAAAACTGCTCCTAAAATTGTATCAACGTCCCTGAGATACATCATTATGTACTTGGCACTACCACATCACTTGCAGTAAAAATTAACAATAGTCCTACAGATCTAAATAATAAGGAAATC
The DNA here is from genome assembly GCF_905368555.1 of Meleagris gallopavo. Taxonomy (NCBI): domain Eukaryota; kingdom Metazoa; phylum Chordata; class Aves; order Galliformes; family Phasianidae; genus Meleagris; species Meleagris gallopavo. The sequence continues at coordinate 61,902,045 of NC_139405.1, read as the reverse complement.
TTATGCAATTATGCCATTCATGAATATATTAGTACACTGTAAATAATTTGTCTCCTTATAAGCAAGAATGGCATACAGTCTTTTGTTGGAAATATAGAAGATGCTGCTCCAAAAGTAACTTGCATGCTAGTGGTGGTGACTATGCTGAAAAATAGTATTTTGTAGTTAAGAAAGTGCTCTATCAAACAGTGTTACTGTGTTCTTTGTCGCTGCTGTAGTTTCCACTGGAATAAATAGAAGGCAGTACTTTTGGAGAAACCTACATATGAAGCTAGGGAGTTGACTAAATTTACTGTGTGCTAATTATGAACCAGTATGGCTTTAAACAAAAATAAATTCCCCCTCGCCCCCCCACATTTCTCTTGACATGCTTTGTGTAGAGATCTAAATATCTAATGAGAAGATAAGCAGAGTTAACACAAGTAAGGTTGTTCTTGTCAATTTTTTTTTTACACTTTTTTTGCTTTGATGTTTTTGGAGAAGACAATTAATCCATTGCTCAGAAGCAGACAAGTAACTTACCATGCTTGACAAATATTCTACTTTTAGAAATAATGCACTACACAGACTGAACAGTATAGTCCTGGCTTTGTACAGGACTCTAAGCACAAATTAAGTATAAGATCATTATTGATTAAATGCACAGATGATCAAGCTCAGAAATGTTAGCTGATACAATTAAGTTGACTCTTGCCTCCTGATTGGCAGAAGTCAGTTTCGTTGTCAGTTCTTCCCTCAGGTTTTCCAGCTGCTGTCGAAGCTGATTCTTGTCATCCTCCAAATGCAGTTTCTCCTTCTCAAACTGCTGTTCTAACTCCTTCAGAAATAAAAGTGAAAGAAATATGCAGTAAGATTATAAAAAAGTACAAGTACATGACAACTCTTCATCCTGGCATAAACAATACTCCTTATCTCAAGCAGGAATTGTCATTTCCTCCAAGTGTCAAAATACGAACATTTATGTCCAATTAAGATGGAGGTATTAATTTTTCAGTTTGTCATCTAACATCCTTGATTAACCACAAAATAAAGTTATGCAAGACTTCCTTCTCAATCATTAGTTTCGCTTTGCAGAAAAATCATTAAAACTACAGCTACTTACTTTCACAGTTCAGCCTTCTGTCAGCTCTGCAATTAAAATAAATTTTATATAGAATTGAAAGAAATCAGCAATCTTGTTTTCAATTTCAGCTACATGCAAATAATCAGCTCTACAAAAATTGAATGAAAAAAGTGTTAACAGAGTTCTGAATACAGCTATGTTGGATGAGCTATTTTTCTCTTACATGAGTTTACATTGTTTATGTCTTTGTTGGAAGCTTTTTTGCTGAAGGAAAAATGTAATTTTATTTTTCAAATTTACTTTATTAATGTTCAGAATGAATTTTCAGTCACGAGACATTTAGGCTGAAGTATGTTAAAACTAACAGCTTTATTACATATTTCAGTTGAATAATACATAACTCATTCACCACCAAGTCATCTTGTAGACAATTAAAGTTGCCAAGTAAGGTGCTCCAGAGCCAGATAACACAGGACTTTAACGTAAGAATCTATGTCACTACTGGCTCCCTTATTAACTTCCTACTAGGAATTCAGCTGTAATGCAAGGCTTAACATCAATTCACAGCATCTGTGAATACCATGGCTCAGACTTCTAAGAAATCAGTAATATCTTAGAAACAGTTATGAGAAAATACATAGACCAGAGTCTTGCATGATACAAAAAGCACAACCGAAGCATCAGTAAGATTCTGGAGAAATGAAGATTCAAAGCTCAAAAATTCAAGAGGAAAAAGATTATCATAAAAATGGATAAAACTCTAAGGAAAAACAGCAACATATTGTCATAAGAAGAAATGGAAGCCAACCCTTCCTTATCTGATTATTCGAGCTGGTGGTGAGCATATTAAGCCTAGCAGTCTATTAACTCAAACGCTCTATCTATTGCAATATGCTATAATAAAAATACACAGCTTGAAATAAATCTGATTGTGGTAGAAGCTGGACAAAGTGACAAAATAGAGGGTTGTACTTTGAATAGTACACTGCTATACAACATAACGAATGTATGCTTTCTTTAGCAGGCCCAGCTAACTCACCACATGACAAATAATGCTTGTTAAGTAAGACTTGTTCTGTTTGTATCATGAAATCTGCTGTTTGCAAAATTTCACTGGTGCCATTCAGACTCTATTCTGATAACTGAGTAATTAGATTCTTTATGACACCTCTCAGTTTAGCTGTGCAGTACTGAAAAATTATTAGCATTTCTATTTTCATCTTTTTATCTGCTGATAAGCTACCAAAATGGCAGCAGTCCATACTATAAATGGAAAAAAAAGATGCAAAGAAATTTAAGTCATTTCTTCAGGGTTCTATTCTCATTCTTTAAAAGTCTCTTCATGCCCCATTCTTTCCAAAGACTACCAGATAATTTTCCTAGTCTTTCAGTACCAAAGAAATCTCCATGTCCACTATCCAAAGCTTTCTTGATCATGCTTCTTTCACAGATTAAACTCAACACCTCTCACCATCTGATACCATCTGTTTCTCTCTTGAATTACTCAAAACCCCCACCCCAAATTGTGATTCAGGACATACATTCCACAGAGGAGACAGTACAGTGATTAAGATTTCACAGAATCACAGAATGGCCAGGGTTGGAAGGGACCTCAATGAATCATGAATCTCCAACCCCCCTGCCACATGCAGGGCCATCAACCTCCCCATTTAATACTACACCAAGCTGCCCAGGGCCCCATACAACGTGGCCTTGAACACCTCCAGGGACGGGGCATCCACAACCTCTCTGGGCAGCCTGTTCCAGCACCTCACCACTCTCTCTGTAAAGAACTTCCCCCTGACATCCAACCTAAATCCTCCCTCCCTCAACTTAAAACCATTTCCCCTCGTTCTGCAGTTATCAACCCTTTCAAAGAGTTGATTCCACTCCTGTCTGTAGGCTTCTTTTAGGTACTGAAAGGCTGCAATGAGGTCACCCCGCAGCCTTCTTTTCTCCAGGCTAAACAAGCCCAGCTCCCTCAGCCTGTCTTCATAGGGGAGGTGCTCCAGTCCCCTGAACATTTTTGTTGATTTATTGAGATCTAGACCCTGACATACCTATAAGTTAACTTCCCCTGACTAGAATCAAGTTTCACAATTCTCATATTTATAGTTAAAAAAGGTAACATCTCTAATTTCATGACTTAAGAACAACTATTTTATGATGCCTTCTGTTTTACGCTCTACTTTAATTTTAGTAACTAATTCTTCAAAAAAATGTTTTGTAAGGTAGCCAAGACATAATGAAGTAAATTAATAAAAACATCATTGAGGCAAACGTGTTTTACAATAACCTAAAAGGTTCAAATATTTTCATCAGCCATATGGAAAGACTATTACATACTGAAAGCTAATTTAATTACTTACAAAAGGCAAGAGTGTCACAGTGTCCCTCAATAAGTTACCTTCCCTAAGCATCAGTGACTACAGCAAAAACATTTTTCTCTTATCCCAAAAGGCCAATTCTATTACAGCAGCAAGCCTTTCAGTTTCAAGATGCTGAAAAACTGATCTTGAGTGAAATATCAACCATTCACGGGCCACAAAAACTGGAAAAAGACGCCTGTTAAATTAAAAAGTAGTAGTCTTCATTACAAAGCAAATTGTTTTGAGTTGAGAATTCTTCTCTATAAAGAGAAGAGCATGAGTTTCATGTTGTTGTTTTTTTAGATATATGTTACTTTAAAAAAGACTGAGCAGTTTCTTCAGAGTGGTTCAGCAAATCTCCAGATAAAATTTGCCTTTCAACAAAATGATGCACTACGGGGTTCAAATTATACCATCTGCATTTTTTGAATTTGTTTGATTATTCAAAGAAGACAAACCTACCATCTGCAGTTTTTTTTTATCCTTATTAGCATTGCTGTGTGCAGCCTCGATTGCAGTATGGTGTTTCCATGCCAATTCTTCTAAAGTTTTTGAATGAGCCTCTTTCAACTGTGCAGCCTCTCCTTCTAACCTTGCTTGCAGTTTTACCAACTCCTTCTCATAATATTCACGTTGCGTCTCCCTTGCTTCATTTACTTTCTATAAAAGACGGAGAAAAAAAAATCATTTGTATTCAAGGGTAACAAAATCCTATCATAATTCAAAGAAGAATGTAGAAGGAAACTAAGATGAAATACATAAAACTTTACTGATAACATAAATCTACAAAAATTAACTTTCACATACAGAAAATTGAGCAGACACTAAACACTTATTAATTCAGCAAGTAAGCAAAGAAGCAGTTGAAGTATACTCAGGCAAGCAATATGTCTATTAAAATTTGGGTTTTGTACTATTTAATCTGAAGAAAGAGCCATCAGGTATCAAGTCTGCAGAAAATTTCAGTTCACTGTTTTCAAACATATACAGAAGATCTTTAGAGAATCTTTTTTCAAGTTATTTAACCACTTCACCTTTCTCTCTAACATGACACTTTTGATATTAGGTATCTGTGCTTATCACAGTAAGTAAAATGATGTCGTTTTTAAGATGTCTGAAAGAATATGAACAGTATCTAGCCTAACTTCCCTCTGTTCTCACTTTACGGTCTACATTAGTTATTCCATGTTGCAATGTAAGGTACATTTGAAACAAACTAATACTGGTCCAAACCAGGTCAAACTTAAAAATTAAAACATATATCCATTTTTTCCTTATAAATGTAAGTCTTCTGCTCTTATTCAGCTGAAGCCAATAAGTTGTCTAACCTTCTCCAAGGCCAGAATCTGCTGCCTTTGTCGCTCATCCAGACTCTGTGTTTTGCTTTGTAGTAAGTTTCTTTCCTCTTCCAGTTGGGATAGTTTTTCTTTTAATCTAGTCTTTTCTGATTCCAAATCTCTGATTGTAACTTCTTGTGTCATCTGGGTAGCTTGAAGCGTTCCAATGTGACCTAAAAACAAAACTCTTTAAAACCTCATGTCATTGGTCTTGTAAATGAAGTACACGTTCATACCCTAATGACTTCTAGAAAAACTTCAGTGGAAATTTTCATGTGGATCTCCACACTCACTGCAATTCTTACCTTCCCCTCTATTTTACTCTTTTTTATTTTTATTGTTGAAACATCCAACAATTGCAGAGACTTTGCTGTTGGGGCTCCTTCAGTTTCAGTTTCTCTGCTTCAAAGTTGCATATTGATTCCAAGAGAACACAGAAGTAGGCAGGACTAAGAAGATGCACAATCAGTCCCAAAGAACTAACCTCACCTAAAACCACGCATTTTTACCCCACAATAAGCTACACAGAAGAAAACAAAATACTGAAGTCAGTGGCAAACGTTATCAAACTCTTAATTTTAATCAGCATGCAAGGAATAGCAACTAAAGCTAAAAACTAAGCAACTAAAAAGCAACTGAATCTTTGCAGGTCAGAAGCTTTCTTTTGATGCCTTTTTGTTTTTTGGAGGATCGGCATCCCATTTGAAAGCTATAACTGAGATTATCTTAACAGGAAACATATTCCTTTTAGCTATTTACATCCAGAAGGACCTCACAGTTTTGGGTCCCATATGGCCTCTATATTGTCAAAAGATAAAACCTAGCCTATTCCAAGCCCTTACATGCATAGTGTGTACATCCTAGGCATAAAGCTCTCCAGACGGCAAATACAATTAGTCCAATCTATAGAACTGCCTCAGTATTTGAAGGAAAAAAATAAAGCCTTGATACAGGCCACATATACAAACACCATTCAAAGGCTAGGCCACGTAGCCATTTGTAATAGTAACTTTACAGTATTTGCAAGTTAATGCTGTGAATTATTTTCTGTCTCCAAGACCAATTGGTCCAGTCTGGCAACATCCCAGCCCTCAAAAGAAGGTGATTTTATCCAAATTGACACTTGGGAAGGACCACTCCCCTCCTTCTCCCCCCCACTTTTGCTAACTTCTGGAAAATAATCAGATGTTTCTATGATTGTTCTAGTTGAATAAGGCCAAAGATAAAGCAGGGGCTTATTTTTGGTCTACCTACAGTATAGTTAATGAAGTTCAAATCCATACCCAATCACCAAACAGTTTGCTACAGATACAATACTAATGAGGTAAAATCCACATATGTACAATCAAGTCTTAAACCATTTTATATGTCATTCCATATGTTAATAAGCACAGAGAAGTCAAGAAAACAGCTATAAAGAAAATCCTAACAAATTTATTAACCAATAAACCACATATCTTCTGAAAGCAGAGGTAAAGCAAAGTACCACTACCTCAGCGAAAGCACAAAGCAAATGAAAAGGATGGAGAAACAGGAATAATGTTTTTTGGTGATTACATAGAGAACACACAGATGAAAGACAGAAGCATATTATACAAGTACAGTGTCATGAAATCATGACATATAGTTAATGCAAGATGATTCAAGGCCTATAAGATATATACAGAGCACACAAAGTAAAACATTGTACTTGTGTACAATTAATTACACACACAGAAAAAAAATTCTAAGTGCAAACTATGCAATATCAAAACGATTAATAAAAGAACACTTGTCAGAAACATGATTTAGCAGAGGGTTGTTAGTTAGGATAGTATGGTCAGGCTGCAGTTGGACTTGATGTTCTTTAAGGTCTTTTCCAACCTGAGCAGTTCTATGATTCTATGAAGAGCATGAAACAGTCCTTAGGCACACTAAACTTCCACAAGCTTCAAAGAAAAAAGAAACGCAAGAATCAGTAGATGAAGATCGTTTTTTAGATTACATTACTAACATACATACTGGCTTTGAGAACAAGATCAGTGGCCTGCTGTTGTAAGCGCTCTCTGGCAGCTGCTAGCTCACTTTCCACTTCTTTATGTTTGCTTAGCAATGACATCTCTTCCTCCTTCACGTCATCTAGCTGTTTTTGAAGAACCTACAGGAAATATGGTATAACGTCTAACTATATAGAATAACATTGAAATGAGCATTAGGTGAAAATGTACAAAAAAGACCTGTCAGCAAACATTTTATTTCAACACGAGCTGAAATCTTGTAACATTAACATCATATCCATGATGTGAGTTTCCCAAAATATCATAGAAGATATATGGCATGACAAGGAAGCATGAAGCAAAGTGCAATAATATTCAAAAGTGTGTATGAAAAATAAACACGGGATCCATTTGAGAAACCTGGTGTCTCATATCTCGGAGTTCTTCAAACTGAAGAATACGTTGGATGCTTACAGCAGTTTTCAATCTCCTTAATTAAACAGAATTGGAAATGGACTTTTGGAAGACCCTTGGGAGACTGGAAAAAAAGACTATTTTGTATTCATCTTCTGATACAGGAATAAGGGAGTCTTCTTTTACCTGTAGCCATTACACAAGATGACAGCAAAATAGTTCAAAGGATTGGCTGGAATTAGATTATAAATGGCACAAGTTGATGGTATATCTCAGCTCAAACCAATGAAGTCCTGGATTCTTCCAGAACTGCTATAACTATCTTATTTAAGATACTTGGAAACATGAGAGTTACTAAAACTGCCCAAAGTGAGATATTTAAGCTCTTCCACAGTGATCTTTATAACTAGGCACAGTTACAAAAAGCGAGTAATATTTCACAGAAACTTTTCCTTTAAGGACAATATACATAGTCCTATCTCTCTGCTGACCAAAAGACCTGTCTTTGTATGTCGGGGATGTCTTGTCTGGGATGTCTTGTCCTTCTTTATGGACAAGAAATGTTAGTATTGAACAGCAACTTCAGAATCAAAATAACTCTGAAAACATATTCAGCATTTTAGTTACTGTCTGTAAAAACATCACAGAAGGCTCTTTTTATTATAAAGCCAGGAAAGCTAACATCCAGGAAGTTTTTGCTTTCTTTTCTTCTCAAAAAGCTACTGTTCTTAACACTCTGGATGTTTAGGCCAGATAGTCACCAATGATCTCTACAACCACAACTGCACTGAATACAGAATATTCATCCTATTTATAGTCTGTTCTATTAAATTTCTGTAAAATATATTAGGCTGCTTCTTAACTTTTTTTCATCTTTTCTAGCATTTCCATTTATCAGCATAACAACTCAGACATTATCAGTCATCAGCATCTTCCTTCCTTCTGAAACTTTTGTATGGGAGGTATGGATGAATTTACATGGAGAACTAAGGAAAACATACTTGTGCAAGACTTTTTTTTTCCTGTTCCCTAAGTAGTAATGGTTTTGAATACTCTGTCCAGTATACTGTACTTTGGGTAATATGACTGGAACAACCAACTTCTGTTCACGCTTAGTGGAAAGCAAGTCACTTTGCTTGTACAAAGAGAACAAAACTTTCCCATGATTGGGATTTCTAGAGTCTACTGGAATATAAACAAATATATATTAATTCAGACTGGGGAAATTAAATAATATAAATAAAATATCTAGAGTGGATGAAAAACAATTATGAATAGTAGAAAATTCAGTTTACATGTTTCAATCATCTCAGTGTAATAGTCCGGCAGCCTAAACTGGAAAACGAAAGAAAGAAATAAACTCATTTTTGGAACAACAAATTATTGACCTCACCTGAACATTGTTTTCTGCTGTACTAAGAGCCACCTGAAGTTTTTGGCATTTTTCCCGAAGACTGGCAGCTTCATCCTGGACCATTTGCAATTCAGTTTTAAGTTTTCCCAGATTCTTCCGTAAAATACTTTCTTGATTTTGAAACTCTTTCCTTAGCTCCACCTCTTTTTCTTTGCAAGCATGCAGACTTTCAGCTGTAAAAAGCTGGGATCTTTTCAATGAGTCAAGTTCATGTTCATAGAAGGACTGTGCTTTGCTGAGTTTACCTTCATAGTCCTCAATGAGTTTTTTTCTTTCCAGTCTCAATTCCTCAACTTTATTATTCAAGTCTTCAAGTTCCAGTCTGTGCAGTTCCTCTAGCTTTTCTTGTCCCTTACTCAAGGTTGCATTCTGATTCTGTTGAGTCTTCAGAAGTTCTTGAATCTCAAGCCTATGCGCAGCTCTCAAGTCTTCCAGAGCTGAGCGCTTGTCCTTTTCATATTGCACTTGCAACTGTATGAAACTTCGTAGCCTTTCCTCAAATTTCTTCCTGATCTCTTCTACTTCTCTTGACATCGTCACTACACGTTGGACATGCTGGGCTTCTGCACAAAGCTGCATGTCTTCAACTCTATCCTTATACGCTTCAAATTCTGTCAAGGCCTGATGTTTCATTTTTTTATGATCTTCCAGTGACTCCTCCAAAACCTGGATCTTTCTCTTAAGATCCATTTCTTCTGCAACTTTACTTTTATACTGCAAGATCTTCTCCCTTGTTTCTGCAAGAATTTGTTGAATTTCTTCTTCATGGGCATCCTTAAGGGCTTGAATAGCAGCTTCATGTTCATCATTTTTAGTGTTCAAAGCATATATTACCTACAAATATGAAACAATAATATACTGAGAAAAGGCATTCTGGCTAACTACTAAATAAAAAATAAAAAAATTAAAAGCACCCTAGGCATTCTGCTACTTTGACAATCTGGCATGTTTTCCTGATACAAGTGAGACACCAAATGTTCGAATTTGACTGCATAAATTCTGATTTAGTCATTACAATCTTACACATTTTGTGGAACAGGCTTTCTACAGTTTGCAACCTATAATTTTGCTGATTAAAAGTTGGCCTTTATATACATGTTGTTGCTGTAAATTCCAGTGGTGAAAAAAGCACATTATACATATGAAAAACAAAACATAATATTTGAACAGAAATTTTTCTGCCAGAAAATATACACACACAACAATACAAGACAACAATATATGCTCCAATTTCTTTTCCTGCAGTAATAAAGTCCAAATCTTGAATTCCTGCTCTTCAACTGCAAACTATTCTTAACTATTCTGTTTTAGACACATCTAAAATGCCAACACTGATTGCTCTGGTTTACAGACCTGTAAGTTGCCCAGATACAAGTTGCTTTTAGGCAGTTCATCTATTATACAACCTGTGTATCCAAATCTCTTAAGATCTGAGGTTTCTAACTACATAAGCTTGATAAACTTCCAGCTAGTCAGTTAGTTGAACAGAAAAAGAAGACAGCAGCTTGGGGAGTCAAGGAAGCTAAGCAGCTGAAGTTGGTTGTGAAGCCAGCAAAACTACTCAACATTCGGTTAAAGTTCTAGAGTAACTAGGTATATCTCTTGGGATGTATCAATTGCACAACACTGTAATTTAAAATAAAAAATTCAGCCTAACTCTCACAAACATACAGAAGTGTGTTCCTTTTTTACAAATACATCAGCAAAGAAACTATTCATACTGTAAAAAATACTATAAGATTGTCAGCTAAAGATCTTAATACCTTTTATACAAAACAGTAGCATAACTAATAAGAGTCTAACGAAATACTATGTGATTCAGTCTACAGAACTAAAGAGCATTAGTAACAAAACCAGTAATGACCTTTTTATGCCAAGAATCAAGCACTGAACTATTTAGCTCTACCCCGTGGAGTATAACAAAGGAAAGCTTTTTCTGCATTAGCATTGGTGTCTTGCACCAACACGGAATACAAACAACACTATTTGAAAGTGTGGCTGAAAGACATTTGACTATTTGGCTAAGAAACATTTTCAGCTCCAAACCAGATATTATATTCTTACATGGCCAGCTTCACTTGGGTCATCTGCTCCAACCAGCAACTCAGTCATGATAGAATGAATGTTTTTCCAATTAAAAATACATACTTCACCTTAATACTAGTATTAGGTGCCAAGTAAATTCTGCAGCACAGAGAATATCAAAACAAATGAGTGGTTTATTCTTTTGAAGTTAACATGGAAATAGGAACTGATACCTTTTAGAAAAACAACAAACTAACATGTCTTGCACAAACAAATTTTATATCTTTGGTAAACCTTCATTTCAGACTCAACAAATGGACTTCTGAGACAGAGCATACATTTAGGTTCATCCAACTGATATGCCTTATTCTCAGTAAACACTTCGGTGCTGCTGCCAGTGCATGTTGATGCTTCAGCCACCAGTTTGAAACAGCCCAAGACTGCACTTCTCTTTAATAAGCTGCAACAAAACTACAATGACAACAACAAATTGTTCATGTGCAACTTATTAATGGTTTGGAACACAAACCAACAAGCCCGACCTACTCTATCAGTAGGTAAATGAGAATTGAGCTGTTCAACACAGAAAGTACTACAGTATGCTGAGAAACAATAACAAGACTTTTCTAAGGACAAGTCATTACCTACAGATAAAAGGGAGATACAAATAGAAAAGTTGAAGTTTACAAGATAGTAACATTAAAATAACATCTTCCAGGAATTACTGTACTACTACAAAAAATTAATTCATATCACCTACTGCAGTACAGAATGAACACTTTCTCCATAACAATGAGCAAAGCATTCATTTTTTCCACCTTTTCTTCCTCTCTGCTGACTAAATAACGGTAAGTAAGTTATATTTAAGTTTGGTTTTACTAGATAGATATCTGCTCCTTAATACATTAAAAATATAGTAGCTTTGAAGTATTTTCCTGGAGGATTTAAAAAAAATAACTGTTCGGAGAAGTTCTCCACAATTGCAAGTACATTCTTATAAATGCTTTACTAACAGATATATGAAGTAGATAGCTGATAACGTTTTATTCCTTCTCATGCATTACTAGCCAAACATTGAACTCCACAAGATAAACTCTGAAGTTTTCTTCCATATAACAATTAAAGTTACATTTTTAATGACATATTTTTCTTTAACTGTAATCAAGAGACAACCCTGCTCAAAGCATTCAATAGGGAAACCCAAGTTACTGCTAAGGCTAACATGCACACTACTCTCTCCTTTTAAAAAAATCATAATATGTATGTCCCTCCCCACCAAAACCTATGGATGTCCATATTATCTCTATTTTTACTTTTCTTAAATAAATAAAATTCTTTTAACTACAAAGAGTTTTTGTTCCCTAGGGAAAATACAGTAAATATAGATGCTTTGTCAGTTCAGTCCTTTGTGTTGCTGGCAATGTAACAAGACTCCTTAAGCCCAGAACTTCAGGCCAGGATTGCTTGGACACCACTGAAATAATGGAAGAAAGAGCATCTGTTCTTCAGCCATCTGGTCTACTGCAAGTCTTCATAAATGCTGGGCCAGCACATTAGGTGCACAATACGACAAACAGAGAAGCGACATATAGAGTCTGCAGCTGTAGCAACTCCCTCCAACAGCATCTCTCCAAAAAAGCTAGTCAAACTACACTAGTCTGACTGTGCTTAAATCCAGATAGAGCAAGAACATGACATTCCTCCCCAGCCCTCAAAATACACTCCCGCTGAAAATTAAGTTCTTAGACTGAAAACAAACCAAAATCTAAAATAATAATAATAATACAAAAAAAGACTATTTCTCTGTTTTATCATTCAGGCTTTCATTATTTTATTACTTTTAATATAAATCAAGGCTAAAATTTCATTATACTGTTTCACCTTCAAACTTAGCTCTGTATGAACTCTTACCATCCCAAGTGTCATGATTTTAAACATTTAGTTTTCATTACATACTCATCATGAAAAGTTGACTGATTTTTTTTTTTTTAATTTATCTATGTATGGTCTAGCTGAAACCACATCATTTTTAAATAACCAAGCATGCAATAAACAAGTCTTGTTCCATCATTTAAATATTTTTTGTGGAAATGCTCGCTAATATTGGTATCTGAAGCTAGAATTGTCTTAACTAGTCAGAATAATATTCATTTTTATTTTTTCTTTTGAGGTGGGGGAGGGTAATCAGGGCTGGAAGAGACAGGAGAATAACTGGGGAAATAAATATAAAGAACAAAATGATCAAAGAATATTTAAATTGTAAAAGTTTGCTAGATCTGCGCTATTACAGTATTTCATTCTACATTTACTGCAAGATGTTAACTCCTACTGATCCAGAGATTAATCATACAAAGGTATGTAAGTAAATGTTTTCAGAGTTTCTCACCAAGGTCAGACAAAGAAGGATCTTCATCAAGGACTCAAGTTTTGGGCATCAAGAACTATCCTAAGCAGCAAACAAAATCTCTAAGAGTTGATATCATATAGAATGATTAAAGGAAAATCAAGAAGTCTAATTTCTTCAGCACATGTTAGTGGGTGTTTTTTTTTTGTTTGTTTTTTGTTTTTTTTTGAAAATGTAGCAGTTCAGAAAATACCGGAGATCTTAAATCAGGGGAAACATCTAAGTATGCTTGCAAGAATTTGTTACTCCTTTTTAATTTTTTTTTTTTTTTAAATGGAGACATTTGCATGCAACTTCATGTAAAATAATTAGCTCAAGGCCTTTTCCTTGAGGCACACACAGGTCTGTATGATGCACATGTCAGTTTACATATACATTCATTCTCTCAAATGAAATTGCCTAGTTCTGACTACTACTGTAAGAATCTGATTATTATTTTTTTTTTAAATGGAAACAAAAAAAAAAACCTAAAATGGTGGTGTATTGCAAAATAATCCATCAGCTTACAGAAAGTTTGAGAATGATCCAAGTAAGCTAGATACAAATCATAGATTCATAGAATATCAAGAAATTACTCTGAAGCATTTCTAAAGGCTATTCTATGGATAATGCAGATTCCAAAGCATTTTTTTTTTCCTGTAGAATTACAAATGTTACCTTAACTTTAAGAGGCAGTGCAGAAAAAAAAAAAAAAAACACACTTTGTGGAGTAAAACATTTAACTGAGACAATCAACTTGCTCAGGTCTAATTACTTTTTCAAAGTTTCAAGCTTAGCCAGCAAATAAGTAAACAATCTACATGTATTTAATTGCATCTATATATACATATATATACATGCACACGTTAAGCACAAGTGTCTCTAACAATTAATGCACTCCTCTTCCCCTACCACAGTCAGGAAAGATTTTGATACCTATCTTTCCCTTCTCATTCAGTTTTAGCAAGTTCTTTCCCTAAATCGGTATTTAAAGAGGATGTTTCCTATCTATAGCCTAAGGGTTAGAAAGACTGTGTATAATACATCTTCAAAAAGAACATCTCTTCTAATGGAAGTGTAAAGGTTATTTATGATAAGGAACATTAAATACAAGCAAGCTTAATGAATACTGTTGTGGATTAATACCAATGGTCAGCAAAGGACCATACTGATGTTCTTTCATTCCCTTTTCTCAGTAAAAAACAAAACAAAACAAAACAAGAAAAACATCATGAAATATTTTGTGGGTTAAGATAAGAACAGGGTGTCACTCAACAATTACTTCCAAGCTATAGAAAAAGGTGCAGGAAAGTCTAATGCTGTTTATTGCCCATTGTTAACAGACTAGATCAATGAGGAATAAAAAACACCTTCCTCTCACCTATCTTTTATATTTCCTCCTCCTGAGCAGGGCATGGGAACAGGAGCTGTGCATAGGCCATAACACTTCATCTGTGCCACTCCTTCGTGGTCATTCCCTATCCCTGCTCTAGCATGGGGTCACTCCCATGGGATCCTGTCCCTCCCAAACAGACCCCATGTGGTGTTTTCCTACGGTCTGCAGCTCTTCTAGCACTGCTCCAATACAGCTCCATACTACGGGGCCCATCCTCTGGGATTTTACTGCTCCAGCATGGGCCCCATGAGTGGCAGCTGCCTGAACCCTCCTGCCCCTGGGCTTCCTTCAAGCCACATCCACTGCTGCACCGTGGGCTCCATGTGGAGATCTGTTCCACACGCTGCCCATGGGCTACAGAGGGACAGCCTGCATCCCTATGGCCTCTCCATGGGCTGCAGGGAACTTCTGCTCCATACTTGAAGCACTTTCCTCTTTCTACACTGACTTTACTGTCTTCAGGGCTGATTTGCTTTTATCTTCATCCCTCTCTATTGCTACTGTGCAACAGCTTTTCCCTTTCTTTAATCTGCTCACTGGTCATGCTGGGCCAGCAGCCTGACACTTTTGGAGCTGGCTTTCATCTGACATGGGGTAGTGCTGGGATCTACCAAGAGGCCACTCCTGCAGCCCCCCCCCCCCACCTAAACCTTGTAATACAAACCCAATATACATACCAACAGAGCTAAGTGCATTTCATACGTGATTTCTTTTTCTGACAGAAATTTAAATATTTGCACTTGTTAATTTGCCACAGGATTTTCAACAAGTTCCTAATATACATCTTATATTTTAGGCAGTCTTCTATCACAGTATAAGGATACAAAACACACTAGGACACTATGAAAAGATTCCAACAAATTAAATGCAATGTAATTAAAATGAAACTTCGATAGTATCCTTGAAGATAAACACTGCAAAAAGAAGCAGAAATGAATAATGGAGTGGTTACTTAAGTATTAAGTAATCACAAATTCCCTTGCACTTACTAAGAAGTTAACTTACTTTCTACTCCAATAACAAACAAAACACATCAGAAAATACAAGGACCAACACAAGCTAAAGAAATCCGAGTTTAAGGCTATGGAAAGAATTACATATTCTTTCAATCCTTTGTCAACATCAAAAAAAAAAAAAAAGCAATACAAGCTGCCTTATAAAACTCTTAAGATGCGCTGGAAAGAAAATTCACATCTGTTAATACTACATTGTACTCCAGATAGACATAAAATGAGCTGAACTCTCTAATTGATACCCCACCCCCACAATCTGTACAAGACATTGACAAGTGAAATATAAATAATAAATACAACTTCTTCTCTTTTCCAGAATGGAGAAAATTAAGCTAAAAACAAGCTGTGCAGTTTACTGTACTACATAGTTTTTGTTCGAAAGATATGTAGTTTTCTTTAGAAAAGAAGCATAAGGAAGATATACATTACATGAAGGTGTAACTATCAGGAAATTCATCTGTTTCAACATCAGCTACATCCTCCTGGGACTCTCAGCAGGTAATCCACCGTTTAAGGAAGGCAGACACAGGAATACAAGACCAGCTATGCATGCATCCCCAATTTGTTATGCAAAAAATTAGATATTTGAATTAGAGAGTCAAACTAATCAGATGACTTCAAGCATGCTTATTTTCACAGCTAAGTACACATAGGAGTTGATGAAAAAGGACAGATAATTCCACTGTGACAATAGGACAGACTTGCAGAAGTAATCTTACACAGCCCTCTAATGAACAAGATTAATTTAGGTGTTCATTCTACACACAGGTAAGAATCAACTATTTCTTCAGACTAGTTAAGCATATATTTGTCATTACAACCCAATGTCCTTGGGCTGGGCAAGGCACAGAATAATTGCCAACATCATCCAATTAAAGCCCCTTTTTGGTTCTGGAATATTAACCTCTAACAATCAAGTTATGTCAGGCACAACCATCACAAATCGCAATTAGCTCTAGGCAATTTGCTAAGATAGTTTAATCTTGAGAAACATACTGCAGCACCAACAACAGCAAAAAAGATTTAGTGACAGATGTACAATTCTGCAATCTGCCTCCTAGTGAGAAAGAAACACATTTAACTTCTAATCATCTAACTAGAATATGGTTAACACATCTGCTGTATGATTAGTCCTCACTGCAAGAAAAACAAAACAGGCCAAAGGACTACAACAAGTTATGATTTAGTCACTGAGCTGCATTGTCTTATTTTTTTTTCTTTAATATTTGCATAATTTAACAAAAACTTTCAGGTACAGAAAGTCTCAGGGGAATTTAAGCTAATATATCTGTACTGCGTTTGTTTGTGGGTATTTGGACTCTGAAGCAAGGCACAGACAAGTTCTCAGAGCTGAGCAACTGACTTAACATTCAGTAGACAACATTAGTTTGCTGCTGGCAAAACAAACAAAAACACATAGCAGAATATTAAGTGCAAAGCTTCCAAAAAAACAAAAAAGGTAAACCCCTTTTTTTGATTAATCATAAAAATAACTGTTTTTAAAGCATTATATAATATCTCAAGATGCAATTTTCTCATTTCTTTTGAGAGCTATGAAGAATTTTGAATCTAACAGACTTTATGTAACTTTCAGAAACAGAAAATTTTCTTTTAATAAATTTGATAAGACATCTTTGTTTTTCACCTTCTAAATTCTCATAAGGTAGGAAGGTAATTCTTTCAGAAGACTTAGATGAAATTTAAATCCTGAAATAAATCATCAATTTTTTTTTTTTTGTAGAATGTTTCCTAAATTAGCTTTAGGAACTCAAACTTGAATCCATCTTCTAGAATTTTGATATCATGAATAAAACACTGCTTTTCACTTAAATATTCTCTAACATACCTTAATTTGCTAATCAACAGAATACATGGAATAATATCAGTGCTATTTCTAAGTTTCACTTTTCCATCTTTCCATCATTCTTTCGGAGAAGCCAACATCAAACAAGGCACCTACACTGAGGTAAATAATTCATTGCACTTATTTTCACAGCATTCAGTGTAATCAATGTAATAGCTCACGACATAGACTACATAGAAGCCTTGGACAACTGTAGTTTTATAAGTTGAGTGTCTACGGAGATAACAGGTTAACCTACTGATAGATAGAAATGATTTGCCCCTGACGTCACTGGCAGTAAAGTTAAAATAATGAGACAGCCCTGTGCCCAGCACCACGGACAGCAACAGGCTGGCGGCCCGAACCGAGCCCTGCGTTCAGTACCGCGGACAGTAGCAGGATGGTCAGCCGCGCCTCTGCGGGAGCTGAGCGAAACACCGAGCAGGAGATGGTTCCATCACAGCACAAGGCGAAGTGTCACGCGAGCTACCAAGTTTCCAAGAGAAGCACGTACAGGCTCAGACTTCACTAAAATACCTGTGTCAATATTACGTGACTCTAATACCTTTTAATAAAATCAGCTATTGTAGATAGGCTTGAGACTACGCTGAATTATTTGACAAGCTACTGGTTTTTATAATTTCCAGACAAGAAAACATTCTTTCAATACAGTTAAACAACTGTTATCCTTTTCTGTAAGAGCCTGTAAGAATTCCTTTTCTATGCCTGAGAACAGCAGAGGCTGAAGAATTACTAGCAAATCTAGAGCCCAACACAGTATGTTAGTCAGGACTCCAATAACATCTTAAGAGGCATGCTCACCAAAATTTGATGTGGGTACATCTCTGAACAGCATTTCACTTTTTTTATATTGTCCAGTAAGAGGACATGTTATTACTGCCTCCAACTTTGCCAAGCTAAGTTTTCTGAAAGCAGAAAATTAACTTTCTCACATGACTAGTGAACATAGGCCCATTAGAAATACACACACACACAAACACATATGTGTGTGCGCATGTGGGTACTTATATATAAAATAACTGACATTAAAGAAAAAGATTTATTTTATTAAGCATGTATCTATAAAGAATAATCTGAAGTTTGGACTGTAGCAGCTGTGACTTGATAATCTAGAAGAAATGGTAAACAATACAAACCAATAGAAATTACATTTGTTTTAGGCTCTGTGCTTATGCAGAATATGGAAGAACACAGAAAATGGCAAGGCCTGCCCGAACAGGAATACAGTACAGTGTTACACTGTAGATATCCAGAGGTGAGGCAGAACATACCCAATACACCAAATTATGAATGATCTATACAATTCTGTAGAGATCCACAAGACAAAGTATGAAGCAGAGCATGAAACTAAATGCAAGACAAGAATCCAAGGAGCAGAGAGAATGGACACAGTGTTGTTTCCAGATCAGCTCAAAGAGCACGCAAACTGATCTTACTATCAGATTCCAGCCTCTATTAGGGCCCACTTTTTGCACTTAAATCTATGTAACACCTATCTCAGCAAAAAATAAAACATCATATGCTTTAAAAAAAAAAAAAAACCTAACATTTTTATGCCACAGGAATTTAATTGACTATAAATAAATACTCCAAAGTCTGATCCAGTTTGGCCAAACTAGTGAACAACTCAACCAAAACAATGTCTCAAAAATTTCAAATTAAGTTTCACCACTCAGTGGCACAACATAAATGTATATGCATTTATATATACATGATGTACATGATGTATATAATCTTAAAATAAGTCATACAAGTAGCATATATTGTAACACTGCAATACAGGTTGACATTGGAAAAAAAATACATGGGTAGCTTAGAAGCACATCTCAGCTAAATTATTACCATAAGATACAAACAAAAAGGCTTTTCTGAAGGGAAGCCTACGTTTATTAATACAGAGCACAGAAAAATAAAAACAACAAACCTATTTAAAGTTCTTTCATCTATTCTTTATTACTAGAACAATTTATCACCATTTTCATTTCTCAAATTTTAAAATGACAATCATAAGAAATTACTGCAGTACATTTCAGTACAAGCTATCCAAACATATTAGCTTTCATTCTGGATAATATTAGATCTGAGAAGGCAGTCTCAGACATACCCTTTGCTAAAAGTTACAGCTTTCACTCACATCATGAGCAAAATCATCATTCAATTAATAATCTCTGGATTACAGCACACCTGTTTTCTAAACACATTATAGTTCAGATTTCTAGTTAAAGGAAACTGGCTGAAATAATTTCTTTCATCTTATAAAAAGTAAAATAAAAATACATTTATTTATTTATTGCCATCACCTCATACTTCTTATATTAGCTAAAAGCTTGTGTTTCATTTAGCAAAAGCATCTTGAACAAAAAGGACTTTGTGAACTTTTTAACACTGGCAATTTGTAAAGGTTGCCATTTTGAACCGACCCAAGTGACAACCTAAGTAAAAGGCTGTTCTGTATAAGTTTCTATATGCAGTTAAAAAAGCCACTGTAAAGAAACAAAGAAACAACAACAGATAAAGCATTAAATACAGTAAGATGGTTAACTGCTTCAGACTACCTTTCTTTCTTCTGGTTATTTCTGCAATGTAGTGCCTTTGGTTACTGGTATGACACTGATGATGTCATAGAAGACTACACAATCTTGCTTACCACTGCCAGCCTTGTTCAAGCCAAGAAACATACACATCTGACTTCACAGCACTATGTAGAGTTTTACTGATAAGTAAGTCTACAAAAAAGAAAAAAATCTAGCAATTAAGGTAATGAACCTCCCCTCGCCTTCTTGTTGTCAACTCCAAGAGAACGAAGTTTTCCATGTAGGTTCCTCACAAGAGACTTAGAGATTACCAAGTTTCCCCTCCCCATTCAAAAAAAAAAAAAAAAAAAAAAAAAGTGCACTACTGCACTGATAGAATTGCTTTAAAGCAACCCTTAAGTCCTTCAACAAGAAAGTAAGTATGATGCTAAAGCTAACCACTTCTGCTTTTAAGTCTGAAGAAGAATTCTTACACAATTCAATCTTTGTCCTTAAACCATCATAACTACAGAAAAGTTTCTCCTCTGTGAATAACCTTTGCTAAGACCACAACTACTGTAGACAGTAAGGACATAGTCAGAAAACAACGTGAAGAGTTAGAAAGGGGAGGTGGAGAAACTCTATTAGCAGGATTTAAAATGAAAAATCTTAAGATATCTGCTTCAGAAATATCACCTCTGTTCCAACTAAAACAACGTAACATCTCTTCCAACATTACTAGCTGGAAACATACAAAAAATTTTGAAATTCAAGTCTGTAGTCAAATCACACCCTTTTTGAAATTTCAGTCTTTTTCATGCAATGCTGGAGCTTCAAGCAAACACTGGCCTACTGCCAGTGTTAACAAACATTGGAGAGATGACATAAGGTTGCTTAAAAAATGAAAAATGAATTTTTTGAAAACTGTTATTGGCATCAGCTACCACATGATGACAGCTAATGTCAAAACATTTTGAGAGGCTCTTTTAGATTCTCATTACTTTTCTATTTTTAAGGGCTCTTCTTTTAAATTCCCATATAACCCTATATATAATGAAGCTTATGTGAGAGATTTAGATATTTTGTTTATTGAGGTTGAATAATTTCAAATAAAATCTGACAAAGTTCCACTAGAAATACAACATTTTAAGTATTCTCATTAATAAGCTAAATCTTATAGCTACTGCCATAGAACTGTACTGTGTTAGCTGAGGGAGGGAGATCTCTAACCTTTCAGGCCAAAAAGTTCACACAATAAGAAGCACAAATGTGAATTAAAGGCTATCAAATTTGTTATTTAGTCTTTGAAATAAATATACGAGGGCTGCTCTGAAAGTAATGCCTCCTATTTTGCTACATTGGCCCACAGTGTCAGAGGTGGATGTTGATGGTACGGCAGTAGAGGTTGAACCTTCCAACCAATATTCCATTACATTTTGTTGCTGTGTGACAGATGGGCAGTCTGACAAAAGACTTATAAGACTTGTCTTATAATGGAAGTGAGTATAAAGGAAGGGTGTGTCACTGAATTCTTACATGTTTAAACAACTGCACCCACTAACATTTGTCAGTGCTTGTTGCACATTTATGGACACACAACAGTGGAGGTGAGTACAGTGAGGTGGTGGGTGGTGCATTTCAGCAGTGACAGCAGTGACATGAAAGACAAGCCACATTCCAAATGACCACACACAGCTATCATACCACAAATTGAAAAGTGCCTCAATCAGCTCACCTGCATAAATCAGTGGATTACAGTCAGAGAACTGCGTAAGGAGCCAAATAACTGCTTTGATGCATTGAAAATTATGATAGCAAAATGGGAATATCACAAAGTTTGTGACAAGTAGGTCCCACGAATTCTCACACACATACAGCAAGAATGCCATATGCAAGTTTTTCAAGACCTACTGAGCCAGTACAAGGCTGAAGGTGACTGATTCCTGGATCACATCGTTACCAGTATGAGATTGGTGACACTACTATGAGTTCAATTCAAAACAGTAGTTCATAGAATGACATATGAATTCCTAATTGAAGAAAAAGTTGAAGATGCAGCCCCCAGTGGGAAAAGTGATATGCAATGTCTTTTGAGATCGGAACAATCCTTCCAGACTTCCTGGAACCCAGACAAATGATGAATCCTGATCGCTACATCACCACAGAGACTAAGCTGAAGGCTTGAACTTCCAAGTAAGGCCAGAGGAGAAGACAGACTTTCCCTTGGAACATGATAGTGTCAAGCCCTATACCAGCTTGAAGACTGTAAAACATTCTGCCAATCTTGGCTGCACTGTCTCCCTATGCCCACCACACAGTCTCCTGACTTCCACCTGGCTCAATGAAAGATGAAGTGTATAGGCAGTATTTTCCCAACAGTTACGCTATCGTAGCAGCTGTGAAAGGGTGGATCACCACTGCTGGTGCAGATTTCTGCAAGCACAGTATGCGGACTCCTTCATTGCTGGTGAAAATGCATAGTTAATGGTGGTGACTATGTTGAAAAATCGTGTTTTGTAGCTGAGAATTTGCTTTTTCAGATAGTGTTACTGTGTTCTTTGTATCTGTTACAGCTTCCATGGAAACAAAAAGCAGACGTCTGGAGTAACCTACATATTACTACATGACCAAGAAAAATGCTATGCTAAGTATTAAAATATATTTGCTAAGAATATCTCTTTAAAATAAGATGATAGAGAGGAAAACAAAGAAGAAAACTATTTTCCAAATTTATACAAGATGCAGACTGCAAGATTCAGAACAGAACTCTAGTCTCAAGAGTCCCAGAATCTAGTTTGTTTACTATTTTATCTTTTTTGGAATCATCCCAAAATTTAACTATTCTGCTCTAGGCATGTATCAAGGGAAAACATCAATTTTGCTGATTTTTTTTTCTTGTTATGAAATTGACCAGCCAAATAGGAACTATCACTGTAGCGCACCTGTATGGCACTTACAGACTCTTCCTTCAATTCATCTAAAGTTTCTGCAACTAGGATCTAGGAAATTTCCGCAACCAACTCAACATTCAAGATTCTCACCATATAATGCCAGAGTGGATCACCTAAAGTACTTCATTAATGTCCATAGTTTATGTTGACATCACAAAGCTTGCAGAACAGATTTTGCACACAAATTTAAGATGTGAATTTCTCAATTACAAATGCTTAAGCAAAAACTACAGCATAAGAGCTATGGGGACAAAAAAAAAAAAAAAAAAAAAGAAGCACCAAAACAAGCCAGCAAGACCACTGAACTTGTACTCTCCAAGTAACCGTGAAAACAAACCCCACTCTCCCGTACTGACAGGATCAAAGCAACAACTTAATTTTTGTTTCCTATTCCAGTTGTCTTATGCAAAGTAATTAAAAATACATATGCATATTTTCATCTGCAGCAAGCATAATTCAACATTGCATTAGTACTTCAGCACATAGTAGTACAAACACATATGCAATCTCATAATCGCCAGCTTATTTCTTTTTGGCTTTAATCTTTGGTGTCAGATGCTACTTTATCCCCATACTGGTACACAGATCTTTCAACATGTCTAAAATAAGGAGCTTATCCTGAAGCAGAGGTCCAAAAATTGCTTCAGTTACAATTTCCACAGTTTTTAAACATGACATGAGCATCATGTTATTTTTTTAAAGCTGAATTTCTAGCTACTGACTTGTTTTGCCTTCTCCTGTGAGTTAAACGTATTAAAGTTACATCAAGTTATATTTTTTTCAAGAGTAAAAATACAGTTAAGCATTTCAGAAGCATGCCCAGTGAAACAGAACTGCATTTTATTTTGCCTCACTCTGAGTTTTACTGAGTAAAACTAAGCATTAAAAACAAAATTCACTTCTTTCTTGGTATTCTCAAATGGTTTCAACCAAAACATTAAATTCTCTTTAAGTAATGTGAAAATATAACATAGGAATTCTAACTTTGAAATTTTACATTCACTTCATGAATGACCTCCATTTCTTATGGGGAAAGCATTTTCTTTTGCTACTACTGACAGCTCATAGAAAAAGCTAAACATGAATTGGAAAAAGTTCAGAGTCACATTTCTTTTCTCAGAAGATACAAGCTGCCCAATTAACTATGCCCCCTATGTATTTATATTTCGTTTCACTGCACTGTGTTGGAGGTTTTGTTTTGATCAGATAAAATACCTGACTCCAGTTCTGAATCCACTGGGACTTGATAGATCTTCGAAGCAGTTTCAGAGAAAAGTATGAAGATCAAAAAAAGGGAGGGGATGAGAGGGGAGGAACAGCTGGAAGGCACAAGATTTTATATAAAGATATTACACAATCTGATGTATATGTAATGGCATACTTATTAAGAAGTTCCTAGAATACTTAAAAGTAATTCTATACATACAAGTGAGTAAGCATCTGACAGAGCCAGACCTGCAGAATTTGGCCAAAAGTCCTTCACAGAAGCACTCTTACATCTTTTTTTCACATCATTCAATTTGGATAGCTTATTTCCACAAATCTTCTGCAAAGTAAAGTTAATTCTTTTGACAGTTAACTCTTGTTTATAGAAATTAAGTATCATGTTTATTGCTTTTCCCCTGCAGCTAGATTCCCTTCATAGGCTTCACATCCCAGAGCAGGTGGAAACTTCTTCAGGGTAAAATATACTCCTTACGTTTTTTTTTCTCTCTCTTCTAAGCTTCCATCTCTGAAAGGTCAAGTAACAAGCAGAAACACCAGGCTAGGACTCTAACTGGAAAACCATCAAGATCTGCACCTCTATCTCAGTGAAATTAATGTTTTAGAATACTTTTAAATGTAATCTTTAAATTCTTTATTTTGCTGTTGCAGTAGGTACAAGAAGAGTATTTTCATTATGCACCCTATTTTATGTTTAAAAAGCTGGTTCTCTAGCCCAGACCTTTGGTTTGTGAGGATCAGCAAAAGTCACAAGTTTTTCCCCTGGACCTTTAAAACAGAACACAAACACAGAAAGTAAAATCTCACTGGACTCTGCAAGTAAACAAATATGAGAGTCCAATCCCACAAAAGCCTAATCCACCAGTAAGATCTTTGGACAATCACAGCTAATTTACAGTTATTGAAATACATAACCAGAAGGCCACTTGTAGCTTCTATTTGCAGCATTCTGAAACCTTCAGCAGAACTGGCATGCACAAAATCTTCAGAATGTTAAAAGAACTCTATTACAGATCATAAAAGACCTTATGAGTGAGGCACAGTACTTACTTCTACTCCCGTCAACTCTTTCAATACAGAAGTTCAAAGTATTCCAGCACTATGCATTTATATCCCCATTTAACTCACACTTGTCTCAAGCCATCTGAAGTACACTAACTCACAAAACACAGCACACATGTCTAGTGATGCGGAACTCATGGCTATACACACATGGTTTCACAACAGAAATGGAACTCTGTTTCTGAAATCAGCTAAAAACTGATGGGTAATTCCTAGAGAAAGAAAGGGAAAGATATCAAAGGGCACGCAGAAATAAAAACTGTTATCTGAAAGAATTTGCACATGTAACTGGCCTTAAGGTAAATCTAAAATACATTTATGCTCCCCAGGTACTTGTTGCACCTTTCAAGAAGCACAAGTCTGTAGCAATATCTTCAATATTCTGATTCATAACTCAAACAAACCACAGTGATTTTTAAATTGATTTAAATTCTTGTTTTCTTCTTAAGATATTAAAATTTAAATTTGACTGAAATTAATATATCAATTTGAATTTAATCTGAATTTAAAACCCAGCCAAAATATCCCTTAGTCATCAGTTTTCCAATAATGTAAGGTGTGAAGTGGTCCATAGTAAACACTATTTCACTGATCACTTCAGCTGTGCATAAATATGAACTGTCTCCACTGGGTGATTGCTGGCATTCTTCATCGTCTCTATTTGTGGTTCCAATGAAATGTCACCTTCATCCATCTTAGCCCACACTTGAAGAATGCTAGCATTCCCCCATAGCGCTTTTAAAGATACCTGTAGATGTTTTAAATATGTAATTATTGACAGTTGTTCCTTGTGTATTCTCATTAAGAAACGTATTCTGCCCTTCACTTCCTAAATAATGGTATTCACTTATGTCTTGAGCATCATACAAGAGAGATTACACCACCACAGTGTTTCTTTCTTTCATTTTTAAGTTATTCTAAATAAGTCTTAGCTACAATCAGATCTGAATTGTGAGGCCTGCCAGCTTTAGTAATATGCTTTTAAAGCGTGTTCCAGTTTGACTGCGGACTTTAACAAAGATACAATGTATTTCCTATACTGGAAATGCTCTAAGGGAAACTGTTAAGTCAGTAATACAGGGTTCAAGGTATGGTCACACATCACGCCACCTAAGGCATTTGAGACTTTACTAAACGCCTTAAATGGGAGCACCTCTCTTCAGCAAAAGGACAGCAAGCACCACTCGAATTTCTCTATTTAACAAGACTCAGAGAAAAGGTTATTGAAGAGCTAGAAAACAGACTCGCTTTTTCATAAACAAATAGCAAACATCAGCCTACCAATAAAGGGCTGACCACGATGCCTGATCGCGCCAAACTGAGCCCGGACACAGCGGATGGAAGGCGATGCCGCAGGGCTGCCTTCCCCACGTCACCTCCCTTCCCCAGCTCCCAGCGCCGGGCCAGGGGCAGCTGGCGGGGCAGGGCAGGGCAGGGCAGGGCAGGGCAGGGGTGCTGTGCCAGGCCCGGCCTCCCGGGTGCGAGCCCAGCCGCATCGCGCCGCCTAGGAGCGGGCATCGTTCCGCTGGAAGAAGCAAGCTCAGGAGACGACCTCTCTTCAGCGAGGCTGAGCCGAGGTGGCAAGACGAGGCGAGGTGCAGCGCCTCTCCTCTTCACGTGTGAAATGAACAAACGAGGAGGAGGGGGAAAGAAAAATAAGAAGGGAAAAACACCCGAGGCGGCAGAGGAGCCCAGAGGCGAGGACCGTCTCACCTTGGTGAGCTGGGCGATCTTCTTGCTCATTTTGAAGTGCAGGTCCGGGCTGTGCTCGGCTCCCAGTCCCGGCGGGGCAGAGCCGGAGCCGAATTTCCCCGCTCCGGGCGCGGATCCGCCGCCGTAACCGTGCTGCTGCTGCCAGCTCATCCCCGGGGTCGCCATCTTCACCGCCGGCCCCCGCCGCCGCTCGGCATCCGCCGGCACCGCCGCTGCCGGGAAGCCGCGCCGAGGCCGCCAACCGCCGTCCGAGACCTCCCCGGCCGCTGTCCGCAGCCCCCGCGCGCGGCCCCTCAGAGGGCGGGGGGCTGCGGCATCAACCCCGCGGGAGGCCGCTGCGCGGAGCGGTACCGGCCTCTCCCCAGCGGCTCCTCCGTCCCTTCCACCCGGCACCAGGCGGGGAGGCCGGCCGGCCCCGGGGCAGCCCGCCCGGCCGGGGGACGAGCGAGGGGGCCGCCGGCCGTTCCCAAGCTGTCGCCGCCGCGCTGTTTACGCCGCGCAGGTCGCGTCACTCGGCAGCCCCGCCCGCTGCCTGCCCGCCTCGGAGCGGCCGGCGCCGCGCGCGCCTCCCAGCGAACGGGGCGTCCGCCCCTCCACCCTCCCCCGTGCCCGTCGCTCTGCTGCCCGCGGCACTCGGCCGTTGGGCGATGCTCCGCTTTCAGGCCCTGCTGTAAAGGGGCTCTGTCAGACGGGGAACGCGTGTACGGGTCTGGGTGTATATATCCCGTCGTGGCAGGTCTCGGGGTGCAGGCACCGACCGCCAGAAGCTTCTCACAGCCCTGAAAACGCACTGGGGGTCATGCGGGGCTTAGAGCAGAGCTCAACCGCGCTGGGACGGCTCCTGGCTCGCTACGGTGCTGCGATGTGAGGAGGCGCCGGGTGCTCTCTTGTTGCCCCCTGGGTATGCGTGAGGGAAGAAGTGCCATTTTCTCACAGCAGAGCGATAGAACTGTTTGAGTTGGAGGGGGCCTTTAAAGTCCATCTAGTCCATCCTCCTGCAATGAACACCTAAAGCTAGATCAGATTGCTCAGAGCCCCGTCCAGCCTGACCTTGAGTGTCTGTATCCGGTAGTTGGAGTAGTTGGTTGTAAGGAGTAACATCTTAAAACTGAAACGAATTGAGTAAGTACAATGGCTGCAAATTACTTTAGATACTCACAGATGGCGGAGTGACCCAGCAGGGTGAGAGGGGAAGGCATGCACAGAAGTTGGTCAGCCACTTTTCCTAGGGACACAGCCTCTGCAAACTGCAGATACAGACCGCTGATCTGATGGGATGAGTGCAGAACAAATATCTCTGCCAGGAGGAATTCACAGCCAATTTTAGTATAAGTTTTCATGTGGAGATGACTGCTCTCTTCTTCCATTTCCATCCTGTGCACCTCGGGAGAACAGCCACCATGTTTAACAATTTAATGTCTCTTTGCTAGGCTCTGGCCTTAGGAGAACATAAATACATTAATCTGGTTGGACATGTTGGATTTCTAGATTAGCAGCCTCTGCACTGATCTTTTAAAAGTCCTTGATATGCTCTATACTTTTTCTTTCTTTTTCTTTTTTTCTTTTTCTCCTTTTTTGTTTCTTTCTTTTTATTCTCTTTTTTTCCCCCTTCCTCCTGCTCTAAAAATGTATTTGCATGGATTCTTTGTAGGCATACAAGTATCAAATGGTGAATGACTAAATCTCCTTCTCAACATGGGTGCAGGAAAAAAGTATCACCTACAATGTGAAAATGACAGAAATCAGTGGAAAACAAGGCCAGGTTGAATGGGAGCCCTGGGCAGTCTAATCTTGTGCCTGATGTAGTGAGTGGTAACCCTGTTCACGGCAGAGGGATTGAAACTGGATGGTCTATGAGATCCCTTCTAAAACAAGTGATTATATGATTCTGTGATTCTATGGGTAGTGGGGAATATGAGAAAGTCCAGATTACAGAACAGCGTGTCTCAGTCATAGAGGTTCATGCTTATGTAGTATGATAAATAACCAGTTCAATGTGAATGGGCAGTGCAAGTCAGAGGCTGTGATGCAAACGAGATTCCCTGATGCACAGATGGGGCACTAGAAAGAATGTACAAGTAGATTCTTCTACTTTTGCATAAAGGATATTTGTGAGAGCGCAGCTGAAATACTTCTGTTGAGGTCCGGTGTCTGCAATTTCCACATGTCAACATACTGGAAAAAAATTCAGAAAAAGGGCCAAAAAAACTACAAAATTTGGGAAAGGATTCGTATATTGGAAGACTTAGTAAACCCAACTGTTTTGAGGAGTTTCAAAAGTGATTTAATCTCATTCTTCAGGTAGATGCATTGTGTTGAGCCCAAAATTTGCATTGTTCAGAAAATTCTGACACTGATTTATTTTTTTATTTTTTTCATTCTGAAGTGGCCCATTCTGGCAAAGAGAACAAAGGACAGATGGTGCTTACCCAGGCAACGATTCATACAGATGAAATATAAAAGGTAGAAAGAATATTAGGAGCATCTGTATCAAATATGTGTCCATAGATGACATCTATGAATAGC
Source organism: Meleagris gallopavo (assembly GCF_905368555.1). Taxonomy (NCBI): domain Eukaryota; kingdom Metazoa; phylum Chordata; class Aves; order Galliformes; family Phasianidae; genus Meleagris; species Meleagris gallopavo. The sequence goes on along the minus strand of NC_139405.1, from coordinate 61,872,802 downwards.
ACAGACTGTTAATTCAGTTTTGTCAAATTAAAAAATAATTCAGTGACTAAGAATGATTTTCCATACGTAGGAAGGTCAAATTACTAATTAAAGCAGCAGACTGATTCCAAAGACTTGGTTTCGGTTAATGGTTTTGTCTGGCTGACTGTGTGACCTTAAGCAAGCTTCTTTAACTTCTGTGCTAAAGAGTACTTTCTTTGCTGTACCTAATAATGACTCTGCTATTAAGGAATGTCTGGTTAAAATTACTGTTGCCCTTAGAAATCTCAAAAGTTACAGGAATTATTAGCATTTTCATTTTATCTGCACATTTCAAATTATTATTTTTCAAATAATGTGGTGTTTTGAATTTATCACAATTTCTTCTGAGACAATATGTTTTGCTCTTTTCATTTTCTTCTGAGAAGTGTACACATTTGGTGTGATTCATATTGACTCCAAATTATTGTTTTGAACCATTTTCAAGTGTCTTTCAAGTATTGTTTTGAACCATTTTGGCTGTGACAAAACAGTGAAGTATGTTTATTTTTGTCTGTCTCGTGTATTGGGTTGCCAAATATTAGAATTTGTCTAGATGCTCTTAAATTCAGGAGGTGGTTAAATATGTTATGCCTTTATTTTTCTTGTCTTCTAGTAGCAGTTTTTGTATTTAAAATATTTGCAAGCATTACTTTCCACCTTTTATGCCTTTAGCACTCAGATGCCGACTGCTTAACCTCATTTCCATTAATTAATTTCCACTTGTAGCATACAACCTGTTTTCTTCATGATCACTGTTGAAAAGAGCAACAGCAAAATAGCAGGGACCTTAGTGCTTTTTTCTCTTGGTGAGATTTCATGTCTGTCAGTATATTAGGATATGCAGAGATCTCACAGGCTTTGGGCTGAAACCATCCAGAGACAAATGAGGAGACAGTGCTCTGTGTCTGCTGATGGGTACGGGAAACGACTGAATGAAGCTGGGCTCTCTTAATGTGTATCGCTGCCATGAAAGCTGTAAAGTGAAAACTTTAGCATCTCTTGTCACTCTCTTATGTGAGTGACAGACAATTTATTTCTATCCATCTAAAAGTGTAGGCTCAATGTAGGAGTGGTTTTTGTGTGTATATTCACATATAGAAGATTTTTAAGAATGAAAAATACTGTTAGTAAAATTATGCTTTTAAGATTACACTTTTATATATCTGCCATGTATATACATATACATACATATATATATATATATATATACATATGGAAGCATACTTGGAAAACTTACCATGACTTTGTAGTTTTGCTTTTTCTGTTGTAAAATCAACAACTCTGCCTATATGAAAATGTATGTATACTTTTTTTTTTTTGTATTTTCCTGCATAACTATTTGTCTCCATCTTTATGTTTTATACTCATATGTTTCAGTATGTGTGTCTCTTTTCTAAAATGATGAAATATTTACCATATTACCAGAGCTTGCAATCTAGGAAATAATTTCATTTAAGTTTAAACTGCTTATGTTATACGTGCATTACAGTTTCCATGTGTACAAAATGCTTTGTTTATCTCATCACAGCTTTGACTAAGACAAATGTGTGCAATCACTGTATGCCTAAGTTTTAAGCCAAAGGCACAAAACCCCCTCTCTCCCTTATAGATAGAAAGTGTTACAAAGACTAAGCTGGCTTTGTGATAATGTCTTTTGACAACTCCAAAGATGTCAGAGCAGCTTTTACAGAAAGGACAATTAACGAGAAATTTGACCTAGCGGTATTTGCAAGTTTATTATGTTTGATTTGTAAACTTCCAGCAATAACTCTAAATAGTGAGTTTTCAATTATTTTGCAAATATGTATGAGTATAAATGCTTTTTATCACAATTCTCATTTTCATTTAATGATTGAATTATGCAAGTATTTAATAACTAAACACTTAAAACATGGAGACTCTTTTAAAAACAAAATAGACGTTTGTTTCTTACTAAGTGCTAAACCATCCATTTGTTATAGACACAATGTGAGTCTATATGTTTATTTATTTTCATTAAATAACAATTCACCACTTAAAAATAACATGAAATCTTAGCTGTCGTTTCTACTTTTTCTAGTTCAAATAAACCTGTTGGAATATAATAACCGACTAAATCCACAATGTCCTACTTTATCACGAAAACCTCATTGCCAAGGTTGAGGTTAATCTATTGTGCTGAGTTATCTGCATGAGAAATCATGTAAAGCAATTGTTTTTTTTTTAAAGTCTGAAAGTAGCAAGGGACTCTTCATTTAGTTGTATTAAATTGTATAAAGAGGGGTAAATTTACTTTTTGATTTTCAAAGATCAATAAATAGCCCAACTTGTTTTCTATGTTTGTAAACAATGAACAACACTTCAAATAAGCAAATAAACAATGGGCACAAACAGCAATACAGGAAGTTCCATATGAGCATGAGGAAAAAACTCTTTATTTTGAAGGTTACAAAGGACTGGAACAGGCTGCCCAGAGAGGCTGTCCTGTCACTGGGCACAACTGAAAACAGCCTGGCCCCATCCTCTTGACACCTACCCCTTAGGTATTTATGAGAATTGATAGATCTCCTTTCGGTCTTTTCTTTTTCAGGCTGAAAACAATCCCAGGTTCTCAGCCTTTTTTCGTAAGAGAGATGCTCCATGCTCCAGGATATAATAGTCTTTATAGTCTTTCACGTGACCTGCAAAGATTTAAAATTTTAGCTATCCCTTCAAATTTCACACACACAAATCTAAACCAGGAAAACTGGCAGCTCAGTTGAGAGAATTTAAGAGGAATAACAAACGGACAGGAGGACAGAGACAAAAAGCTCTAGTTGTGTAAACCTGGGCCCTCTAGGGTAGTTTTGGCCTTTGCAGTGAAGAATAGGACGCCTAAAGATCTTTCATTTTGGATGAAGTCTGCTAAGCAGGGCCCACACAGGGAATTTCAAAGACTTTAAGGGAAAAGCCATTCTTCCTGCTAAACCTGTATGAATCAAATTTGTTTTCCACTCCCTGAAACCCAGTAGACCAAACACTGATCTTAATGTTTCAAATCACTCTCTAGATTTATACTGTAGATAAATTTAGTGATACAAAGAAAGCTTCATTTAATGTCTCTGTTCAATTTATTTCAATATAATTTCTCTGCTGTATACATATTTCTGCACATGAAAGCACAAATTTATCAATATTTGTTAAATTTAGTATAGTTCTTATTATGTTGACTTTTCTACTGCAGAAGAGGGATCCAATCTTGCTTTCTTCACTGGACTGTAAACTTAGCTGTCCATTATGCTGTTATCCAAGGACGTTAGAATATTTTGTTGTTGTTTTTAATCGTTTTTATTATGGATAAAATGGCAGATATGACAAAAATTGAAGTATTAACTAACAGATTGATTTAAAGTTCTTGATCTGTATGCTCAGTCTTTTACATTCCTACGTTTCCCTGAAAATAACTTGGAGAGCGTTCAGAGTCAAAAAACAATATATGTCAGTTAATTCAATTAATACATTTGTGTTTGTATTCATAATGATGAAAGCACTTCTACTGAAAGGAACAATAACCTCTGGTATATTATCATACCTTCTTCCAGGGTTGCATATGTTTCTAGCCATCCAATGGTTACCTCCACCATTTTAAGCACATGGCATTTGCCATGGTGAGCTTGTGGGAACGTGGTATAATCCACTTGCCATGTCTTCCCATATAATCATGCTAACTTCTGTAATGCTTCTCTAAGGACGTAACTGCAAGGGAGTGCTGTGAGTGAGGCTGAGTTGTGTTTAATGCAAGTGTTACAAAACACTCAAAAAGGGAAAAAGTTGAAGGAAATTTGCCATGTGCTTTCAATAGTAACTGAATAAAGATAATTTTGTTATACTAGTAAGACTTGCTCAGTTCAGCCCTGATGTTACTTATATGTGCTGGACTTGCTTGTACAGACATATAATACCCTTGTTTTCTTCTTGGAGGAAAAGCAGCTTTGTAGGCTAAAATCTAAAAATAATTCTGACTGATAAAAACATTATTCAGAATGTTAGTCTATGATAAACAATACTAAACAATTGTGATTGAGAATAAGATTTACAATACTGACCTTCCTGGGAAAATCTGGCTGGCTGGCTGATGATGTTTGTTGGTTTTAGCATAGTTATTGCCAGCTGGTGTTTATCACATCTGTTATGCATCTTCAGGAAAAAAATCATCAGTAGGGAAAAATGGCTACAGCATCAGCCCACAGTTTAAGAGTTGCTGCTCTCAGCAGTTTAATTTAACATTAAATGCCTGTTCATTATAGGAAAACCAGTATAGAGTTAACCTAAGCTAGGATTTAATTCACTGCTTTCTATGCTGGCTTCCATATGTACTCATTCTGACCTCAGGAAGCCTATAAAAGGCATCCACCCTCACGAACAACATGAATGAAATGCAGACATTTTTGTCTTCTTGAGGTCATCTGTGGATGGTTGGATGCAATAACTTAAAGCCACATTGAGTGGCAAGTCTTATCTACAGTGCAAGCATGGCACCATATGCTGCAGGACTACCCAGGTTTTCCTTCTCCATCATTGCCAATGGGGTCATTTGGAAGCAGATAGAGAAATGTTCCACAATAGGAAAGTTCAAACAGATGGCTGGTATAGCTCTGATCCTGCCCTCAGGATTATTCTGCAAAGCAACATTGACAACATTCGCAAGCTGTATTTCTCACTATGATGGTATTGGAAATTCAAGGATTGGTTGCTTGGAGGGTTTTACTTTGAACGTGAATAATTAATCTCTGACATTGGTTCAGGATTTTCTGATCCGCACAATTATCTTGGGTCTATTCCCTGACTCATATGACTTCAAATCACTGCATCTTGCCAATAAATTTGGGGGGATTTGAGCATACAGATTTGGACTCCAAAGAGGATTGTTGTTATGCTTTGAGAAAGAAGAAAGATAGGCTGGCATCATTCCAAAAAATTAAGAGCGATGCATTTATGGTTTTGTTAAAATTGGGTCGAGGCCCCAGAGGCTTTGTACAAGTGTCAATTAAAAATAAAAATTCAAATAAAAATGTCCTTTGTAAAGTTTTCTATCCCCTTCAAACACTTGAAAGCTTCTCTTGAAATGAAATGTTTTGAAAGCAGCAGTATTTTAAGATGAATTTGTACATACATGTTCATAAAACCATGACACTGACTGAAAGTTATATTTTACAGAAGTGTTCCATAAAAATTCTGGTTAACGGAGGATAAAGAAGAGCACTTAAATTATTACTGACCTCCAGAATCTAGCTATCAGAATGTTGTACTTTGACATAATGTAGTCCCTTGAAACTGATTCTGAAATACTTTTAAGTTCTGTTGACTGTACTGTTATTATTAGCAGAGGTAATGTTTTGAGGCCTGCTTGCCAGTCATCCAGATTTGACTCAAATAGACTTCCAGTTGATCAGAAATACGGATTAAGTGCGTCAGTCCTGAAAATATGCCACTACGCTCAAACTCAACACAACGGCAGCACAGCCTGCATCCAGAAAAACACTGGGGCCCTAGATCTTAACAGGACAGATCTTAACAGGATTCCAAACAACTCACCAATATTTAAAAATTTGGAAGAGATCAAAGTTAGTGTTGCACAGATCTGGTTCTGGACAGGCGTAAGAAATTTGCTTTGAGAATGAGTAAAGTACATCCTTCTCAAAGTCTGCATTGACACGAATTTCAGTGTAATACACACACAGTTTCATCAAGGGCATAGCTTTCTGCTTGGTGCATAATCAGACCAGTCTATAAGCACAGAAGTATGTATATTTTTAATTATTATGGAAAATGTTTCTTATTCTGTTGAAAAATGTTCTTGAGAGTAAGAGAAATGACACAGATTTCTTCTACAAATTTAGGAATTATTGCTTATGAAGTTTAGGAGCAGGCATTTTCAACAAAAAAAAAAAAAAAAAAGAGGGCTATGTTTTTTCACATATACTTTATAAAACACTCTTGAGCATCTTTTGAAAATTATTATAGTTAGGTCAAGATTGTAAAAATTAAATATCAGTGATAGTCATTTCTACTTCAGTGTTCATTTTTTACTTTATTCCTTAGTTATAAGTGCCCATAATTTCTATAATAAAATCTAATTTACTTGCTTTTTGGGTATCAAGGGTATAAGCTTGATATCACCAACATTGTTTATATGATAATTTAGTCACTCACAAGAGTCTATTGATTTTCAAATAAATCCATTTTTTCAAAATTAAACATATCCTGATTTGTAAGATCAGAACTAAATGAAATATTTTAAACTAAATAAAACGCATACAACACAGCAAGGAAAGTAGCAACTTCCAGCACTGGAATATCAAGATTTACTGCATAAGTAATTAATTAAAATTAAAAATTGTGATGAAGTAGTGTAGAATCTCCAAAATAGAAAACCTGAAGGACAAAAAAAGAAATTCACCCCAAGTCTTTATCCAGTTAAACTCCAGGATCATAGCCTCAGTTCAGCAGTTACATATTTACCCTTGAGAATTCAAGTAATCTGAGATCAGCTTTTGCGTAATAAAAATCACACATTCTACCTGCGTTGCTCCAATAGCAATACCTCCTATTTGATTCCATGGAAGCTGCAACAGATGCAAAGATCACAATAACACTATTTGACAGAGCAAATTCTCAGCTACAAAACATGGTTTTTGAACATAGACACCACCATTAGCTATGCATTTTCACCAGCAATGAAAAAGTCTGCATGCTGCACTCTTAAATACCTGCATCAGCAGTGATGACCCACTCTTTCACAGCTGCTATGACAGCATAATTGCTGGGCAAATACTGCCTGTGCACTCCATCTTTTATTGGATGGAAGTCAGGAGACAGCAAATGCAGACTATGTGATGGGTGTAGGAAGATAGTGCAGTCAAGATTGGCAGAGCGTTTTACAGTCTTCAAACTGGTATGGGGCTTGACACTATCATGTTCCAAGAGAAAGTTTCTCTTCTCCTCTGGCCTTACTTGGAAGTTCAAGCCTTCAGTTTAGTCTCTGTGGTGATGTAGCGATCAGGATTCATCATTTGTCTGGGTTTCAGGAAATCTGGAAGGATTTTTTCTGTCCCAAAAGACACTGTGTATTGCTTTTCCCACTGAGGGCTGTGTCTTCAACATTTTCTTTGGTGAGGAATCCACTTGTCATCATTCCATGGACTTGGACTCGTAATGGTGTCACTAATCTCATTACTTGAAATGATGTGATTCAGGAAACTGTCAGCTTCAATCTCATACTGGTTAAGTAGGTCCTGAAAAAGTTGCATATGGCATTCTTGATGTTTCTGTTCCTGAGAATTCGTGGGACCCACTTCTCACAAACTTTGCTATACTGCAATTTTGCTACCATAGTTTCCAGTGCAATGAAACCAATATTCAGCTCCGTATGCAGTTCCCTGGTCATAATCACTGATTTTTGCAAATCAGCTGATTGAGATGCTCCTCATTTCATGGTGTGATAGCTGTGCATGGTCAATCAGAACATGGCTTGTCCTCACATCACTGTCGTCACCGCTGAAACACACCACTCAACTCCTCACTATTCTCACATGCACTGTTTGGTCTCCATCAGTGTTCAGCAAGCATTGATGAATGTCAATGAGTACAACTGTTTCAGCATGAAGGAATTCAGTCACACACCTTTGCTCCTTAGTACTTCCATGTCAGATATTATTTTGTCAGACTGTCCCTACTCTGCCATCTGTTGCACAGCAGCAAAATTTAGCGAATACTGGTGTTAGTCTTCCATCAACATCTGCCTGTGATGACTCGGACCAATATAATAAAATTGGAAGCACAGTTTTCAAAGCAGCCCTCTTATAAGTTAGCTGTAGACATGTAATATTTCTGGATATTTCTGCTGCCTAGATTTTTATATATTCTGTGACATTTGGGAAATTTTAGAGTGAAAGTCACTCAGAGAAATAATAAAGGAGAACAATGAAGATATTTGAAACAATATTAAATCCCAATTTGGAAGAAAATCAAGTATTTGTAAATTTTATGACATTAATGTCATAATCTTTGTATTTAAAGTCCTTCACTTCTCTCTAAGTACTTTGAGGAGTGTTTCTGTGTAACTTCAAACACCAGATTTTTGCTTATAAGATTTTAAATTCATACTTGCAGTGCATTTGCAAAAGAAATTGAGGATAACCTTCCTCTCACTAAAAATACATCTCTTTTAGAAAGATTTTCTAGAATGAATAAACTCCATGTCTATGCAGCCTTCATATTCCCATACACAATGCATTTGGCTGCTTTACTTTTTGCCACGGAAGCTTTTTGATGCTAGACTACGCTTCCTTGTTTAGTGACTACCTAGAGAAATTTGGGGAAATTATCTGGGAAAAGAAAGATGCTTCACATATTTGTATTATAAATAGTATCACTTCTCCTAAAGACAGCTTAAATTTCTAGCAGTTGGTTTTACTCTGGGGAAAAGCATTTGCCTTTCAGAAGCTTTTTTTTTTTCAGAGCCAGAGCTTATGAGGCAGCACAAATAGGTCCATCATAGAAGCAAGTAGCTCTCAATTTGGCATCCACCCAAAAGAGAGAGCAAGGCCAAGTAGATATTGAGAAGTAAGGGACTGATTCTACTCCATGTAGCTGTCATACAGTGTGTACTCTGGAGGCATGTCAAATTTGCCAGGGCAGGAATTGTAATAAAAATAGGCTCAGATCAACTCCTGCAGAAGTAGTGCAAAAAAGCCTTCTTCTAAGAGATAAATCTCCATAATATCCTACTGTTACAGAAGACCTTCAGGATCACATCTAATCCGTATCTGTGTATATGTATGTGTGTATATATATACACACACACACATATACAAAGAATACTAACTTGTGCTTGCCTAAATGGACAGTCATTTTAATAAAAACAATTTATATTATGGTTCATAACTACATAATACAAATACATAGAGAAATGCAGATTGTCAGTTTGTACTGATATGTACTAGAACCTGATATTCATATCCCGAAATAAAATTCTTACAGGAAAGAGAGACTATTAAACAGTCTTCGTTCTATCTTTGGGAAATCTGGAACATCTAAGTCTAGTAAAAGATGCAATTCATATTCAGGGAAAAAAATCTAGATTTTGTTGTCATCAAGTAGATCTGCAAAGTATGAGAACTACTGAAAGATATACAAAGATTTTTTCTTTAATTTAAAATGTTTTAATTCTTCATGTAAAAATTAATATTTATTTGATCATAATACATAATTCAGCTGCTCAACTCTCATCGAACATCACTCAGGGATAAAAGTGTCTGATTCAGAAATAGTGCCTGCCCCCTGCACAAACTCAGTTTTCATCATGGAACAGCTCTTCCGTAATTATCAGTCAGCCTTATAAGATTATCATGCATTCCTCATTGTGTTTGCTTTGCCAATTACCTTACATTTTTCGTTCCTTTTCAGTGATGAATAATGAAGCAAAATGTACCTCTGCCTATTTTTTATTCTAATCCTCAGTTTCTTTAGGTAGTGTGTATATGGGTAGTTGACTTGGATATTTCTTGTTGGTCGTTTGTAAATATTTTGATGTAATTGAAAGAGTGATATCAGAGCTAAGAGACTCCAAATTAGTGTTCAGGTTCATTCCCTCAGTGGTGGAAAAAGAGAATTCCATTTCAGTGTGATTACTTCATGGTATTTTCTTGCTTGCTTAACTTCTTCAGAGGAAAGAAAAATCTAATTCCAAGTTGTATCTGATAGAACTTGCTTAGCTTTGTCAGATCAAAATGTTAAGAAAAAAAATCATTGAAATTATCAAACAAAAGAGTATTAAGATGCTTATTTTCTGCTACTTCTCTTATAAAATCAAAATGTCCAGAAAACAGTTAGCAAAATTTCTGTTATGGCATCAAAGGGCTACTGATACCTTCCATTGTGAATTGAACTAGATTTCCCCTCTGCAGAAATGTAAATTAATTTCTATGCATATATCTTAGAATTTCTATAATGTGCTACCTAGCACACTTCTGTCTTTCTAAGTATCAGACATCCATGCTAATGAAATGAATGTTGTGCCAAACACCAGGTAATTTTAAAATCCATTTATAAAAAATTACTTTAAAATATTTTATGTAATGTACTGTTGAAAATACGTTCTTCTGTCAAGTCATTTTGATAAAAATAAAAGAGAAAGCCATATGCAAAAAAAGATGCATGTTTACTCAGGAGAGATGATTATTTCTGCAGCTCCAATTATTTCCATATTTGAGAAAGTAAGTATGAAAAATGGAATGAATTTGACATGGCTGGAAAAAAGAATATTAACCTCTGTTTGAATTCTTGCAGCTTCTGCACTTTATTCTTCCTCAGTAAGCACAGTGGTGAAGATGGCTTCGCCAGATGCTAGTCCTAGACCCAAATATTCAAACTTAGACAAAATGTAATTTCTTCCTAAAAGAGGAACAGTCTATCAGCATTGTTTTAGATACAGAATATTACTGACAAATCCCTTCTAACATACACAGAACACTGCAGAGTTGATAGTTCTAACGGTGCAGAGCTAATTTAGAACCTAGGCTACAGGGTTGTGATTATTATTATTTGCTAGAGTCGCTAGTGGGACTGAACATTGTTTTCTTTTAAAGACAGTTTCAGATCTTCAGTTCAATCTATATCATCTAGAGAAAACTATTTTTACAATGCTGTTAGAAGTTCTTTCTAGTATCAGTTTCATGTTATGATCCCAAGACAAGCATAGAGAAGAAAAACAGATCTGAGAGACTAATTACATAATACTCATTTAATCAAGATTTGACATCTTAGCAAGTGAGAAATCCCTATAATAATTTTGCATTACTTATTCACCAAGAATGACAATCTCACTATTATATAATGAAACAAAGACTGCTCTTATTCTCGGATTCTGGCATTCTCTCTTTGGTACATCTGTACTTCCTGAGCACTTCAGTTACAACCTATGCCTCCATGCAAAAACATCACTTTTCCTGTCTCTGCTTAGTACAGCTACATCTTTCCTTAGTTCCCACACTGTGTTAACAAACCAATCTTCCATCATATATCTATAAAAAATTTTTCATTACTGTTTTATAAGCTACAAGTACATATTTTTCTTTTTTGCAACATTTATTCTGTATGTCTGTACAGCATATCAGCATATTTCACAACAAATGATACAAATTTAAACTTAAAGTTCGTAGGGCAACTTTTAACAAATGCATCCAAAGCTGTATTCCAAATGACTGTGAGAAATTATATTTGCAGCATTTTCTGGTAAAATGACAGCTGAAAAGCAGGATTACATATCATTCATAGAAATAATTGATATAGGTCTATGGTAATTCATTTTAGCATAACTTAACTCTTCCATGGTTCTGTTTAAAGGCAATAAACTTGTCTAAGAATGAGAGCAATGCCATGTATTATAATATCCAAAGTTCATTTCATTGATTTTACTTCCCCTTACCACTTGCAAAGAAAAGAAAGCCAAAGTTTCACATAAACACTGAATATTAAAGCAAGGTTCTTTTTGGCTGATAGCAGTTCTGCTCTCTAATAAATCTTACATTGTCTTGTGAAATTTTAACATTAGACATCTAATTACTAGCATGTATCTCCAAGTCAGCTAAGAATTCCTTTGTTAAATCCAAGGGCAATCTACTTCAAGTATGCTTCTGCTAAGTAGTTACACGCAGATCAATCATTCCTAGACAGCTTTATAATTCCAAATAATAATAGATTAATTAGGAGAGACTTTGAGAGACTATGTAGTTCAACTTCCTACCCCATGCAGGCTCAGATGTGAGGTCAGGCTTTGCCCAAGTGGACTGGAAAATCTCCAGGTGTAGAGGTTGCACAGCTTCCCTGGGCAGCCTGCTACACTGCCCAACTGTCCTCTGGAGAGAAGGTTTATCCTTGTATCCGTCTGAACCTATCTTGTCCTGCTATGCACCAAGCCTAGCTCCATCTGCTTGATAACTCCCTTGTAGATATTAGCAGGTTGCTCTTAGATCCCCACTAAGGCTTCTCCAGTCTGAGCAAGCTGCAATGATATGGTTGCAAATTCATCCTGACTAGCCTCAATAGGAAGCATCAGCAACAAGCACTAGTTCCCATTATTTATAGGGTTTTTTTGTTTGTTTGTTTTATTAAAATGCTACCTGACATGCATGCTGCCCTTGAGTTCCTTCTTTTGTTTGGACCATTAAATGCCACTTTTGGTAAGCAGCTGCTAGGTGAACCAGCTGAATATACAGCATTTGTCCCGCAACTGCAACACATACAGTACAGTACTGCCTGACTCACCCTCCTAAACATTCCTTTTTCCCAGAAAAAGCAATAGCCAAAGTAACAAATGATATTTCTAAAATAATAATTTAACAAAACACAGCTATTTAAGAATAGTGTGCCTTTGCTTTTCTTAATTTAAGAACTGAGGTAATTCTATTGCCAGAGTTTGCGAACAACTGGAGGACATGATTGAAATAGAAATATGAAATACAATGAAAAACACAGAAATGGATAGACTTATGCATGAAGTTTATGCATGTTGTGCAGCATGGTACTCTAGCATGAGATTGGGAGTTTAATTTATTCTAAGTAAAAAACAATACCCAGTTCACATCTTAGTGCCACTTGGACTAAGATAAATGAGTAACAGAGAATTGGATCTTGTTACTCTCTAATTATCACAAACTTCACTCCTGCTAAAATGTTAATTGAGGAGACAAAAATATGTTCACAGTAGTACAGTGCCAACAGAAGTAGCAATCCATAGATTTCTTGCATAAGAAAGCAAGCAAATAGTCTGACTGCACAGAATTGTCTTCCCTGCCCAAATTAGATTACTTCAGTGTAAGGATAGGTACAAAACAAAACCAATACTCATCAACTAATGAAACAAAACCAGAACTAACAGACTAGAGACGGAGTTTTAGAAGGCATGAAGTGTAATCAAAAGAGAAGAAATATAGCAAATGTGACATGATAATGACGGTTGAATAAATGTATTTTTTTTTTCACATAGAATCTTGTGAGAGTTTATTATGTTTTCTGAGAACAAACAAGCTAGAAGCATGGATAAATCTGATGGAGACAAGAATGAGAAGATAAATGATAATGCATCGGTTGGCAGCATGCCACTAGCATAGGCATAATTAAAAAAAAAAAAAAAGAGAAAAACCCCCAACACCTGAATAGAGTCTACACTGAAGATGGTAATTCCATGTAATGAAAGACTTCAATTACTGGTTAACTTCATGTCGTGAACTTCTTTATAAAAGTTCTGATGATCCTCATATTTTAGATTTTTGTTTTGCCTTATTTGTAATTACAATAAAGTGTCTCTTGAAACAGTTTCCTAAAAACAAAAAATCAAAACCAGTTTTTAGTGGGTTCCCACTTTCTCTATATGATAAAAAATACATCATGTAAATGGAATGGAGTTATATTAGAGTTCTTCCATTCAGTTCAACTTGTGAATCAGTAGTTCCAATGAGCTAGTCTGTGTAGATGTAGGTGATACATTTAATCAAATGTATCAAGAATCAAAAAGATTTGAAAATATGATTTAAATGTTCAGCTCATATTCCAAATTATAAAGAAATACATGATGAGGTAAACAAGCTGCAGAAAAGAGACAAAAGGCCTAAATTTCCTCACTAGAAAAAGTAGTCTTGCTGTAATTGAAGCTTGAACAAAAGAAATGTAAAAGGCATCCAGAGAAATCAATTATTTTCATATTCTGACATCATCCTCACTGAACTAGACGTCTTTTAATCAATTACAAAAGACACAGACACCAAGACAGTCAGCATCCAAGACGATCAACAATCTCTTAAACTGAAAAGGTAAAACTTGTTTTTCTTACATAGATATAAAACAGAAAAGCCGGCTTTCTCTACTGCTCATGCTTCACAACACTTCATAGTACTTGCTAAAAAGCCCAGAACCTACAAGATAAAAATCAGTCCATTAAATGAAAACACACAACCTTCCTCATTAGAAAAACACTCTTTTAAACAATCTGTTCCAACAGAATTACCAGGAAAGCCACTTGCTCTGTCTTGGCAACAGAAAAGTAAAGCATAAAGCTAATAGAGGGCTCCAAACGTTTTCAGTGATAACACCCACTCAAGATTTTTCAAGGTAACATTATAATTAAATAATAATAATAATAGTGTTACTTGGTTGCCTTTTCCTGCTCTAAAACTTCTTACATACCGCTTTCAAATTTCAGTCTTTCTTTGACTTGTCAGAGAATTTTTAATGCTGCTCGGTGGTGAATATATAGGATGAAAGTAGGTCATTTCAGTAACCTGGGGCTGTCTTTGCTCTGTCTCAGTGAACATTGTTGGGCCGTGGTGAATGAATTATTTCTTTCCTTGACTGACAATAGAAGGAATTATTTTAGGAAATTTTATGCCCATTTTAGCCTTGTTATATATTATTATATAGTCCCCTTCAGTTTGAAGACGGGGCAAATGCAGTTGGCATTTCACCACGAAGACTACCTGGAGGAGTCCCAGAAGAAACAGTCTTTGCTTTTTTTTTCTGTTCAGTGCCTACTTTTATACCATTTTTCCGTGAACAAGCAGAAAGACCGTGAGCCCAGGTACCTCAGAAGCAGGGGCAGCGCTCGGAGCCATCCATCCTAAGAGCGAACAGCTGCTTGACTGCCACCAAGAGGACAACAAGAAAGCACACAGTATGCACGACACTTCCGAATGACATTTTGTAGTCTCCTACGAGAAACGGCGGCACCCTGGGAGCCACGACCATTTCCACGCCGTCCTCGCAGGACGCAGCACTACGCCGGCCGAGCCCCGCCAGCTGCGCGCATGAGCAGCGCAGCGCACAGCAGGTGGCTGCTCTCTTCTCCTCTGCTCTGCGGCGGTTTTAGGTTTGGAAAACCACTCTGCCCCCTTTGCTTTGTAGCCGGAGCTTTTTTGTTACTGCTTCTTGTTACAGTACACACAAAGCCACTGCGGGGGCCTCAGAAGCGTTCAGAGGTTCTTGGAATGCTTCGATATATCTGTATCTATCAGGGTTTTGTTTGTTTGTTTGTGGTTTACTTTTGATTTTCCATGATTGGAGCTGAGATGCTTCACCAAAGCACTATAGCTTAGTGTGAAAATCCCCAAACTGCCTGTCACAATATGGATAACGCTTCTTAAATGCTATGTCTGGAAGGGCTGAACTGGAGCTTCTGTCTGGACAGGGCTTGTTTATTCCGACTGATTACAACCAATCTTTTCCAATACATGTTATTTATGAAATGCTTTTGTGTCAGGCCTGATAAGTACCAGGTCCATCTGCAATCTGTAAGAACTGGCCAAATAGAGAAAAGAAAGCAAATTTTTTTTCAGCTCCAAACCTCTTCTTACTTTGAGGCAGACTGCACAGCTTCAGCACAAACAATTGGAGACTTCCCAAATCTGGTCCTTCCATCTCCCACTGCTCTGCTACACAACAGATTAATTTGTTCAGTCATGGCTCGAGCCGTGCACCCACCCACTTACAGCTATTCTTATAGAAAATAATTTCCTTTCCCACTGACGCTCATAATTTGTGACTTCTGATAATTGTATGTCTGATACACAGAGAGAAGATAATAATGGATAAGTACTTCAATTTGTTTCCTGACATACAATTGGAATAAAAAGGCTATGAATAAAGTTATGTCTGTATACATTTTGTCTATACAGCAAATAAATAAGTAGAAATCTTCAAACAAACTATTCAGTAATGTCAGTGATTTTCTGAGTTTATCACTGGCTGAAATGGCATAAAATGAACATAAATACATTCAATGACTGGAAAATACCTATGCATATTCATAGATATAATTATGTTTGTAAGTTACATTATATGACACAGGGAGCACAGATGATCCTCCTACTACCACTTTCAATGTTATCAGCCTTTCTCATTCCAAGACATTCTGAATCAGACCTTTCTACACTTTTGTGATTTCTTTTCTTGTCTATTTTGTCCTTAACCATGCCAATTTTCAGGGCTCAACAGCAGTTCCGCAGGTCTACAACCCATTGCATTAAGAACAGTGTGCTTCTCATGGTCGCTTTTTCAGTTTCATCTGATGTTATTGTACCTGCCAATTTATAGATAATCAAACCCTATCACACTCTCGCTATGTGTCATCATTTGATAAACTTCTACTATACGTAGATGTGTTTCCTTTCCTGAAAAGTCCTAGCTTAGTTGCTTGCTTATCTGCTTTATGGTATGAGTCATCCTTGTTGACAATCTCTGAATCGTTCTCCAATTCTGCCACATACTATTTGAGGTGGTGATACTAAGGATGCACACACAACTGTTCAGATGAAAATTAATAATTGATTTTTAAATTATATCATACATTCTGAATGTTACAACTGGGGAATAAAGGCTTTTTTGTAGCTGCAGTTAAAATGTCCACATTACACACTAGACTGTGGTATCCAATTGTTCTAAAGAATGTCTTTTCTTGCTAAAGGGAACATTAATTTATTTATGTTTGGTAACACTGAGACTTCAAAAATGCACTGCTTATAGAGTTTAAGAGTTTACTCAAACTAATAAAGCACACAGAGTAGAAAAACAGTAATTAGTCATATATTTGGTATTCAGATGCTTAAAGAGACAATGGGCAAATGCATGCCTGCAAATTACAAGAGTTAGACTCTGAAAAACTTTCTGAGAACTTTGGGGAGTACCTAGCAACATTTACAACTTTTACAATGTGTATTGAAAATGTGAGGAACTGAAATACAGAACTTCCATAATTACAGAGCTGTATATTTTCATATCTACCTAAATTAATGTAAAATTCATCTATATTCTGGAGAAAGAGTGGTCCCTGAAGTGGCTGTAGACAGTGCGCACTGTGCCTTCCATCTCCACATAAATGCCTGATCACGAGCGTATGGCTTCCTTGGAGGCAATCTGAGGGCAGACTCATCAGGTGTGTCTGTCACTGTGCTCATCAATCAGGTGTGTTGAAGTGGCTTTATTCCCACATGCAGCAGGTAAATCTAGCTGTGCAGAGTTCATGCATACAATTTTGAAGTTTACAGAACTCCTCTTCAGAGCTACCTTTGGCAACAGGAAAAATAGTTCCAGCAGAAATTCCTTTGCATCAGTAAATAGAAGGATACCTGTTTACATACATAGGTGTCAAGAAAAGCATAGCTCGTTGTCATGTCTATAAACATGCGCCCTTTGATTTGATCATATTCCATTAACTGATACCATTCACATCTTTTCTTGCATCTTAGAAAGTATAATGTCTTGAGATACTACGTGTGGCTGTATCCTACACAGAGTTCATGGGAATCATATAGGTGGAAAGTACAGAGCACATTAAAATTATTGCTAGAGAAAGAAGAGCAATGAAAATTTGCTGGCAAATGTAGGTCACTTATTTGTGCAAGTAAGTTTTACAGTTCACTGCCTAACCTCCTGCCTTTTTACCTGAATAGGACTGTGTAGCAAGAACAAAATAAATATGTGGCACATAGACCGTGTTAATCTTATTTAGATACTTTCCTGTAGAATGAAATTGAGATAAATAGCTAGATAATAAGAAATATACTGGACCACTAACACAATCAGACCAGTGTAAGTATACAGGATTAATAAGTAATATTAAAGGCCTCAAACTTTCTTAGAGTTCTTGCAAATATATTGACGTATTATTTGTTAATTTTCATGCAGTCATGTCTTTTAATATTGCACTCTAACGTACAAGCACAAATGGATCTTTTTTGTTACTATTGTTAAATAGTAGCAAATTGAGTTAATCCTCAAAGGATATTTCTTGCATGTGACAGTAAGGTAATACTTCAGTATCTAATTTTGCTATCAACTTTAGTCACAGAGATTTTTCCTATGGAGACTCTTTAAATGTACATATTTTCAGGGAATAACTTTCCACAGGTGTATTGAAAAAATAGAGAGGTACCAAAAATTCCACAGATTAGTGCTCAGTTTGCACTTTATTA
The DNA here is from genome assembly GCF_905368555.1 of Meleagris gallopavo. NCBI lineage: Eukaryota > Metazoa > Chordata > Aves > Galliformes > Phasianidae > Meleagris > Meleagris gallopavo. Next base: position 61,854,800 of record NC_139405.1, on the reverse strand, counting down.
TGAAAAAATACATGCCATTCTCTTCAAAATATGCACTATTGATATTGACTACAAAATTTTCTGGGGGAGGTTTGGTTTGTTTTGCAAATCTGACCTGACTGAAAACTCATCCAGGAAAAGCTGGATTTTTTTAACCTAGATCAGTACTCTGATCGGATTCACTGGACAGCAGCACAAACAGCTATGGCAGCACAGGGCAGGCTTTTGGTGGTGGACAGAGCAGCTTCTTTTGGTAGCAGTGTATGTTTCTGCAGCTTTAAAGTGTTTAAGAAATGACAGATCAGTTATGCAAATCCATAGTGACTTGAGTCTGCTTATGCTGGTGCTTTCATGGCCCCATGGCATTCCGTTTCTTCTCTGAGCTGCACATTCTCAATTCCTTTGTTTTAGCACCAGATTTTGACATACTCGATGATGAGCTAGTAGTGAAAGCGGCAGAGGACTGTACATTTTTCTTTCTGGTTTAATTTTCTATCAATTAAGCCATTTAAAACAGCTTAGGTTGGTTTAAACTGTGGGGCAACGGAATTTCAGAATAATGTGGTTTATTCTCCTATAGATCTTCTCTGCTGGATGAAAGACTATGGCAGTGAAAATAGCCACAGCTCAACAGTGTGTGAATTGATCTATTCCTTCTGCTGGGTACTTTCTCTTCCCAAAGGCAATGCTCGAGGGCCTCTGATACCTGTTCAGGGTGCATGAAAGACAGCCCAAGAGAAACACGTTCCTCAGTTGCCTACTAAAATGTGTGGTAGAGTTTGTGCATGAGTTAATGTTCACACCAAAACCTCCCAGCGTGTTCCTGCCTTTCTGAATGCCATCATCTCAGTTTGTGAGACATTAATTCTGTCAGCCACTGAGCAATGTGACAGGAAGAGATGAGGTCTTGCTGTCCTGGCAGGGAAAGTGTTCTGTGACCTGTGTACCTTGTTAGAGACTGCAGGCCTTGCTGTATTTCTGACTCACTGACTACAGGCAACAACTAGCTGCAGCCTGAAGCATACAATGCTGACAGCTTTAAGTAAGTCAGATTTTTCAGAAAATCTATTTTGTGAGCAATGTGGCTCCCTGGTACTGTAAAACCTCCTTTTAAAAAGTGCCAGCAGATATGTATAAACATGCTTGTTGTAAAAATAAATAAATAAATTATATATTCAGTAAGTTAACAGTAAATAGGCATAAAATAGAAAAAGAAGGGGAAAATCCTTCTTCATTATGTGTATTTCTGGCATAAGATAATGCTGGAAATCACATCTGGTGTGTATACACGGCTTTAAGAGAGTTGTGCATTTTGTTGGAAAAGCATTTAAGATATACCAAATCTCAAGAGAAAATATTTTTTTTTTTGTATTTATTGTCTTGTGTACCTTAAAATACAGCTTTCTCTAACACTGTATTATTTATAAATTCATATTTGTACGTAATTTCCATATAGTTACTCTGAGAAAAATGATGAAATATGAAAAAATTACTAACATTTTCATATGAAATAAAAGTAAAATCCTCAGTTGCCTTTTAAGGTGCCAATCTCACAGGCTGTATTTAGAATGTAAAATAATATTGAAATTACAAACATGATAGTGTCAGAGTACTTTTTTTAATTTTTTTTTTTTTAAGACCTGTATGTTGCCTGGAAAAGGCATTTGCTTCCTTCATGTTGCACTTCACAGACATTAATACTTGTGTTGTACCCATGAATCAGTGTTGTAATGAGGTTCTGATAAAGACCCCGAAGTTGTCAGAAGGAACTTGCTGTTCTCTTTATAAGGAACTTTTCTCAGAAATCTGTGGCAATTCCAGAAAAAAAAAAAAGTCATTGCAGTATGAATCTGCAAATCTGTAGGTACACTTTGTATATTGAGAATATTTTGTGTGACAAATGTGACATCTGCACGTGTCCTACATGTGCCATGAAATCTTGTCTTAGATCAGCTCTAAAGTTGGGACTATTCAATTGTCCTATAGTCTGTAAACAAGATGACTGAGAGTCAAAAACCAAAGACTCAAAGACTGACTCAATAAGAGAAGGTTTTAACGGTGTTTTAGGTATAAATTTTGAAGTGTAATTATTTTCTTTGTGGTTAAATTAGTTAGGGTTCATACTAATAGCTTAGGCTATGGGTCAGGGCAGTAGAAACCTAGATGTATGTTCCTTTCTGACATTGCTGCTGTTGGAGCAGCATCCCCTGGAACAGAGACACTGCAGATACCTGAGGATTTACATCCCCATACAATATTTGTCAGGGAACATTTGTCAGAGCCTGAAGATGTTACAGCTGCGTAGGGCAGGGTGGAAAATTTTGAAAAACCAAGTACTGATGAGGAAAGAGGACAGCAATTTTTATCTGCCTAGGGCAGCCAAAAACCTTGCATCAGCTCTGCTCTGTTTTAATACAGATTTTATTCAGGTTTTGTTTAGTTTTCCCAGGGAATATTGCGATGTACATTTGTGTTGCATTATTCTTTGTGTTATTATTGGCTCATCTAATTCATTTTGGAGAAAGGCATTCTTAGCAGAAAACATTTTACTTTTCAAAATGCGAAGCACATCAACCTAATGAAATACCCTCTGGAAGAGTCTTGAACCAAAAAGCCACATTGTTTCATGCAATGGCCCCTAGCAGTTCGAAGGTAGTGTTTAGAAAAGGTCATTGCTGCTAAAGTACATACCAGAGGAAGTGAAGGGAAAATATTATAACTAAATAAATACATAAAAATTATTTGCTTTCACAATAGACTATGGGAAAGCTACATATCTGAAGATCTGTCAGCATTCACTGTGGCATTAAGGGTCATGGTTTGTGATGGGACTCAGCAGGTCAGGTTAACAGTTGAACTTGATGATCTTGAAGCCTGAATGAAGCTATGGTTCTGTAATTTACTGTGAAGGTTCGACAAAAGATATATATGTGTTTTCTTTCCTAAAAGAGCTGCATACGTTTGTCTGTAACTTGCTGAGCCATAAAGGCTGTAATACAAAATAGTGCAAGTTCAGTGTAGAGATAATAATGTGAAATATTGAGAAGCTGTAGTAACACAGTACCACCTAATAAGTATAAACAGACTTCTGTCACTTTGCTGTAGTTCAACCAGTTTGTACTAGCCCCAGAGTTGTTATTCAAGATACAAATCAGGTTGTGTCTGGAATGTACTTTGTCAAAGAATGATGAGTGAAGATTAGGTTACTTACAAAAATGCCAGTGAAACTTCAGAGCTTTATATTTCTCATTACAAAGTCATTAAAAGTCTTACTTAAAGCAATCTTTCTGCTTCAGTTTTGGAGTAAGCTCTTCTCTTTCCTCAGGAGCTTGTAAGGGAGCAATATTGCTAACTCTTCATAATCAAGTATGAACTCTCTTCCTGATATTTTCTTGTCAGTTCTCAGGGAGAGGTAGCCGCTCTCTAAGGAAGGCTGACCATGGAGCCAAGGTTGACCCCAATGCACTCTGTGGCTTCATCACCAGGCACCATCTCACAGGATCAGACCATGGTGGGAGGAGCTGGGGGCTGTAACAGGTCCATTGGCAGATCCTGACACGGGAAGTGATGAGTCATCGCCAGGGTCCATCCAGGGTCTTCTGGCAAGAGCTAAAGGAGATGCAGGACCAGAGATCAGTCCACAGGGTGGGTCCAAAATTCATCTCAGGGGCAGGGCCAGAGGGAGGACTGGAAACAACTTACAATGTGTGACCATCCAGGAGACCAGCTACACGTAGTATAGTTCCACATGCACCCAGGAGGCAGAGCCAGAGCTAGAAATGGAAGACTGGCATTACACCAGCATAGCCCAGGCTAAAGAGAAATGAGGTTCCTGTGCCCGTGTGCAGTGCTTGGGGTAGGCCCCAGATGAAGCTGATAAGAACCATTTAGGCCTATATAAGGGTGCTCTCAGGGTTCTGACATTTCCAACGAAAACTCTTTTTAACTACCCTTCCCATCATTCCTAGTGTAGTACTGACCACTCCTTGCTTAGTACTGAAAATTGGTTGTGCACAGAGCAGTAAGTGATTCTACTGAGGAAAACTGAGTGAGAAAAATAAAAAAAGAGCCTTGAAATCCCCTCCTTAAGAGGAAGACATGTTAAGAAATGAGATCTGCTTGGGTAGCTGCCTACAACTATATTGTTTAGCTTCTCCTTTTTTTTTCCGTGACAAATGTCGCATTTTCACTGCTTTGTTTCAGAAAAGCACAGAAATAGAGACAAATGTTTTACCAATGAGACAAGTTTGTTCCCTTAGTTCACAGCAATTAAACAATTTCAGACTACCTGGAAATACAGTATAGAAAAATATCATTCAGGCTGTAGTGTGGGTAAAACTTTTAATTGTTCTTCAAGATCACTTTTCACTAATGTACCACTAAGCTACTGGGTTCAGTTGTATTTAGAAAACACACCTCCCTTCTCCCTCCCCCTCCCATTTTCAGGGTTCTATCAGTGTTAATTGAAGAACACCTTCAATTTAGTGATTTCATCATAAGCCTATCCTTTGGTAGGGTTCATGCACTGTGTCACACCAGCTGTTTCCTCTGTGAAAGCAGAAGTAGATTACTTTTAATTTCCACACTTCTCCTTTCACTGAGCCACCGCTTACGTTTGGCTTTTGTCAGCATATATGTGTTGAGGCTAGATTCCTCTCTGGAAAATTTGCTGTCTCCATTCTGACTGATAACTGTGGCAGTAAGTGTCCTCAGTGAGTGTCTCCTATTTTGAATTAAATTGTGAGACAAGGACGTGTAAGTCTCCTGTGTTACCAGACTTCCATCCCCCTGCTGCTAATTGCAGAACTACAGGGACTGCTAGAGGGTTTGACAGTGGACAGGGGCTATCTGCAGCCTCTACTCACTGTCATTTTTTCTGGGATTCTATGCAAGTGATTGGCACGTTCACTTGGGGAGCTGTCATCTCTCATAATCCACTCGCACAGATATCTCAAGAATAGCTACCTCAGAAATATCTATCCTGCATTTTTCTGTGAGTGAATGTCACCCTCTAATTTAACAAATGTGTTTCCAGTTATTTTAATAGCACTCTTTATTTCTAACATGATAAAGCATGCTCTTCCGTATTTCTGTATGGATTGACAGTTACCTGGGTGAGATTGCAAATATATTTGAGGTTTTGCTGCCATCTGCAGTTGAAATCTAACATTAATCCCAGTTTACGAGTGATTCCCAGTGTCTTGAGACTTTCATATCTCAGACGAGCAACAAGACAAGCTTTAATGAATATCATTGCATCCTGAACTACCAAGTGCTTGTTCTAGCAGAAGGGAGGAGAAATGGTTACATAATGTTATATAATTTCTTCTGTCTGTACAGTACACCTTGATGGTGCAAATAGCAAACCTCGTCAGTTGTCTCTTCAGATGTCTTTTTGGACAAATTATTCTCCTTCCAGTGTGTAAGAATTCATAACACAAAGCCCCATTTAAACTTAAATCCACTAATGTTTCAGAAGCTTTCCAGTTGTAACACAGAGCTTGAGTGATTAGGGATTGAAAGCTATACCTCTCCATTTTCTAAACTGAATCATCCATTTGTTTCATTCCTAAAACAAAATAAGAGGAAAGTCAGATGTAACATAGGTCTTCCAGTACTACTGCACTGAATTTTCTCATTGAGATATGCAGTGTGTTCTAGTACACAACAGCAAAGCTTTCATTCTGGCATAGAGCAGAATAAGAAAAGATTTTTCTAAGTAAATTCAATAAGATTTACCTCTTCAGTACTCTAATCATTCTAGGCACCAGAATATCTAGAAAAATATAGGCGCATCAAAGGACATTTGGGATAATTAAAAAAAAAAATAGAGTTAAATATCTCTCTATATGTTTATCATTGTGCAGATAAGGTATATAAAAAAGTAGAAGAGAAAATCATATTGTAGTTCTTCACACTTTCTGCAAATAAATGTAGAAATAAGTATGTAAAAGAATGAGAAGAATACAAGGGAACTGAGTGCACATAGTTAAGTTGGTGTCATTAATGTATTCTAGGCATAGTATATGAGAGCTGTCCTGAAAGTAATTCTATTACATTGGCTTGCAATATAATAAAAGAGGCAAATGTTGGTGGTATGGTGGTAGAGGTTGAATCTTTCCATCAATATTCTTTTAAATTTTGTTACCATGCAACACATGGCAGCAAAAGGACCATCTGACAAAACAGTGTTTGACATGGAAGAGTGTATGAAGCAGAGGTATGTAATTCAGTTCCTCTATGAGGATAAGATTGCACTCATTGACATTCATCAGTGCTTGCTGAATGATCACAGAGACCTAACAATGGATGTGAACACACTGGGTTGAATGGTGCTTTTCACCAATGGTGATGGTGACATGAAAGGCAAACCATATTCTGAACAGCCATACACAGATGTCACATCATGAAATGAAGAGTATCTTGATCCGCTCATCCATGTGAATTAGTGGATTATGTCCAGAGAACTCTGTACAGAGCTGAGCATCAACTTCGATGTGTTGGAAACCCCGGAGTAAATTTTGGAATTTCACAGAGCTTGCAGCAGGTCCCACAAATGCTCACAGGGGAACAGAAAGAGCACCATGTCTGAGTTTGTCAGGATTTATTGAACCAATATCTTGCTGAAGGTGACAGCTTTCTGGATTGTATCATTATTGGTGACAAGATTTTGTGTCACCACTATGAGCTAGAGTCAAAATGGCAGTCCATGGAATGACAACATGCAAATTCCCCACAGAAGAAAAAGTTGAAGATGCAGCCCTCTGTGGATGAAGTGTGTAAGAGATTATTCTTTTACATCATTGTCTCAAAGCTTGCTGGGGACACAGATGAACAAGTCTAAGTAAGTCTTGGGCAAGAGTTGAGAAATCCTTTCTCTGGAGAACACTGATGGACAAGTCCTGGGCAAGGGTTGTGAACTGAGGGACACAGATGGATAAGGCCGGGGCAATGAGAGAAAGATAAGCCGCAGCTTAATGGCTGTGAAGCGGTCTTTTGTGTGGACTTATCTTGAGGAAGATGGCCATCTCAGGAGATACTGCACATGACTCTTACCCAAGCACCCATGAATGCCACATTGGCAGAAGAAGGAGGATAAAAGCGGAATCGAAAACCATGAGGTTTAGGTTTTCTGGCAACAGATTCTTCATGAAGAAGAAGAGGTTTCTGACATGAGAAGCCTCAGGACCTGCCTCTCTCCCTCCTGGACTTGCTCTGCGCTCTACCATGATGCTGAAGAAGAACAAAGATGTCTGCCATCAGATTCCTCACTATGGAATTCCTGCATGCTGATGGACTCTCCTAGGCCTGCTTGCGTGGATCAAGAAGAAATGGACACTGTCGGCAATATTTTCCCAGCAATGATGACATCACAACAGCTGTGAAACAGTAGGTCACCGCATCAGGTGGCGCAGATTTTTACACAGAATTTTATTGCTGGTGAAAGTGCACAGCCTGTGGTGGTGACTATGTTGAAAAATAGAGCAAAATCTCAGCTATAAAACACTATCGAGTACTGTTATTGCCCTCTTTGTACCTGTTGTAGTTTCCATGAAAATAAACAGGAAGAATTACTTCTAGGGCAACTTATATAATTTCTTCTCAAATAAATGTAGTTAAACAGTTTTGGTACTTTGATAAGAAACTAGATCTGACCATCTGCATAAAACAGCAAAATACTAGTTTCTATTAGATTTGAAGACCCTTATGCTCCCAAGAAGAAGTTACATCCCATTACACAAATACTGGCTCTAGCTTCTCTAACACAGCACAACAGCACAGTTACAACTCAAAATCTCTGTACTTGAGAAGATCTGCTATACAAATCTTGAATTTCAGACCTTTGCAAACCATAGCAAAATGAACAAATATTGCAAGTCTAATCCTTCTAGACTGTAAATCATCATTTCTCCTCTGCAGCAAAGAGTGAACTACCAGCTTCTTTTTGCAGTCACAGAAAATCAATGTCTTAATTTCTGACAAACGGTGATCGTTTCTTATGCAGATAGTGCACAGATTAAATGAGAGACTGAATTTTGACAGTTTGTGTTTTTCCAAAGGATTCTTAACACAGCAATCTTGAAGTTGACATAACAAGAAACGGTTTCCACGTTGAGTTCAAGGTCAGAAACTGTAGCCATTATCAATCCAGTTTCAGTGAACTGTCTGTATGGTCTAGAATTTGTCAGAAGGCATGTCAGGGAATCTGGGAATATTTCTTTCATTAGGAAGCTGGATATAATCATGTTAATATTTATTTTCTCCCTGTACTGTTCATGGGAAGAGTTTATAGCCCTCCGATGCACAGAACTATCTGTTCTTCAGCATCAGTGAATCACGGAGATCTCTTTTGGCTATGCTGTGAGACCTTGAGTAAGTGAATTATTTTTATTGTAGTATTAAATATTAGGTCTTCATACTAAAGTCAATAATACCTGGCTGACAATTGGATTATGAGGTTTAATTGATTAAAATGTTCGGAAACTTTTGACTTCAAGTCATTTAAAAGCTCTTATTTTATATTACGTGATTTGACTAATGATTAGTACATTCAGAATTCATAAAAATTAGCTATAAAATTATCTTCTATAAAATTATGCTACTATATTTTTTATTATAATGCATTCAAATTTTATCTTGAAAAATGATAGAGCAAACCATTTTCTCCAGATTACTTTAGTAAACAGTATAGCCAAAAGATATACTTACATAAACTTAAGTTTACTTATTTACTAAATTACCAGTATATTTAAGAATATCCTGCATCAGCCTATCAATTGAAGGAAGACTACATGGAAGTACATTATGTTCTGTGTAACAATTCTTAGTGTGCAAAGCCAACCTTATTTTGAATTACAAATGTTCTGTGATCAGAAAGTTTTAATTTGTGACTTAGCTCAATTTCTTACATGTACCATAAACCTAGCATAGGTAATTTGAGAATTCAGCTTCATTTAGATCCAGGGTTCAGGTTTTGGTCATGTTTTTTAATTTTTCTTTGGAGCAAAATTCTTTCCTGAAGGAGAACATAATGTATTTTCTCTCATACAGGAAAAAATACTCGAGGAATCCTTCTGACCAACAAAATAACATCAACTAACAAGTCATCAAGCAAAAATGCTTTAGAATGTGCTGTGGGCCTGAGAGTTAGAGGGAAAGGTGCAAGAGCAGACTAAAACTAAAGCCTCCCAAAATATGTCTGCCACAACATACATCATCGGATAGAGAGTCTATGTTGCCACAGGATTTGCTTTTCAAGGCCCAGGATAGTATTTCGGGCTGTGGGACACAAGACATGTCTCCAGCCATCTGGTGGTTGCTTCCTCCACTGTAAGCACATGACATACATATGATGAGTTTGTATGAGTGTGATATAATTCACCTGCCAGGCTTCCCTGTAACTATATTCCAGTCATTGCCCTCCACACCAAACTCCAGGGTTAGCAGAATTCTGCATTGCCAGTTGAAATCATTTATCTTTGCAAGGGAAAGGTGACAGGACTTTTCCAAAACTGACACTGATTTAATGCTCATCCTTTCTCCTGGAATCTGAGGCTGGCCTAGATGCATGCTCTCTCTGAGCTTCTGCTTCATTCCATTTGCTTTTTCTTTCAGGAAACTGTCAATAAAGACTGCCAGAGAAATCAAACAAAACTCTCCTTTACTTATGATTGACACTGGTTGTACATGAGAAGAGAATAAAAGATTAGGTCATTTGAGAAGGATGGGTTGCCTTCCACCACTAAACTCTGTAAGTAAATGAAAATGAAAAGGAGGGAAGAGAGGAAGAAAGTAAAAATCCTGAATTGTCATCTAACTTGCAGATTAGAAAGGAGAAATAGTGGCAATTATGATAAAAACGATAACAGTAACATGCTGTGTAGTGTTGCCTTTGCAGGATCGTGCTCTACAAAATGCCCTTGTTACTCCCCTCCAGTTTCTCCAGTCTCTGTGAAATCCATCCATTACTCACACATCTCCCTGATAGAAACTCCCTCTGCAATACCTGCACTGTCAAGTGCAGCGTCTCATTTTGTTATAGCCACCTGCAGCCCTCTGCCACCAGCAGTTCCTTGCCACCTTGTCAGTTGGCAGAGTTCGCAGCACTGGCCCAGACATCTCGTAGCAGCCCTGCTGGCTTTTAGGGCCTCTGAGAGGATTGGACTTCAATATCTGCTCATTTACACTTTCTGCTTCCTGGGCTGGGTGTGTGAGAATCTATAGCGAGTCCAGCAGTACAAGGCATGCCCTGAGTGAGGAAAGAGCTCTCCTGATTTCTCTGGGTGAAGAAATCACTCATTTGTAGCATGATGGTGGGTTTCATTGTAAAGTAATTCCATTTTGGGAGCTCTGTTATGAATAAACGAATAACCTTGCAGCTGCCATTATGAGTCTCCCTACTTTTGATTATAGCTCAGAGCTAATTGCAGAGGGTAAATGGGGCACAGCCAGAAGAGGGAAAAGCTTTAAAAGCTGAACAGCTGGCAGTTACTGAGGCAATAAAGCAATAGAAGGAAGTAAATAAGGATGTCTAGAAGAAACTTGTTCTTGCTGAAGAAAATTAGGTTTTCTAGAGGGTATATTTATCTATTTGGTTATCACTTGGTTTTTTGGAAATTTGCACACTATTTGAGAGCTGTGCATTGACATAAAAATGGAGACATTGCAACTGAAGGTATTTGGATGCATTTTACATTTGACAATAGTTCTGGAACCTGCTGGGTATAAAGAAGGATCAGAGATGAACTATGTGAGAGTGATGAAACCCAAACTGTGAAAAGCTAATTAACTGAGAGTTGGCCAAGCGTTGCTCTACCTGACCCACTTTGAAAGAAAAGTAAATAAAGAAAATAAGGGATTATTGAATCAGAGAATCTTTTGGGTTGGAAGGGACCTTGAAAACCATCTGGTTCCAGTCCCTGTGATATGGGTAGGAACTCTTTCTATTAGACCAGGTTGCTCAAAGCACCATCCAACCTGGACTTGAACACAACACACAGGGTTGAGACATCCATAGTATCTCTGGACAATCCATTTCTGTGCCTCAGCACCCTCATAGTAAATAATGTCTTCATAATATCCAAATTTATATTTTAATTTATACAGCTGTTTTAACCCTGACAAAGAGTTTCTCCTTATCTTTCTTAAGAGTCTCTTCTTCTTTAAGTACTGAAAGACCACAATAATCTCTCCTCAGAGCATTCTCTTCTCCAGGCCAAACAACTCCAATTCTTTCAGCCTGCCTCCATAGGAGAATTTCTCTAGCCCTCTGATAATCACTGTGACCTCATATGGAGATGCACATTCTTACACTGAGAGCCGCAGAGCTGAACACAGCACTGCAGATGTTCATAAGAGTAGAGCAGAGGGGGACAATCACCTCCCTCACCCTGATGGTCATGCTTCTTTTGATGCAGCCCATGATATGGTTGGCTTTCTAGGCTACAAACACACGTTGATTGCTCGTGTTCAGTTTTTTGTCCACAAATACAGACAAGTATTTTTCTGCAGAGCTGCTCTCACTCCACACTTTGCCCAGCCCTTATTGATATGTAGGGTGATATAGTAATACACTGCAGTAGAAAAGGGCTAGCAATTAGAAGTAGTGTTACTATGACACTAAAACAAAGAGAAGAGTGTACTTTTAATCAAGTAATGCAGTTAGAACCCATTTAAATGAGGCTGAAATCAAAGCTTCTGATGAAAACCTTTGGAAATGTAAGCTTATCTGATGAACTTGATTTAAGAAGCTTAGATGCAATCCTAAGATAATGAAAAATAGCACATATGCTACTAAACAAAGTAATGTGATCCAGATAGGTACAGACCTGTTTAACTGCCAAAATATGTAAGCCCTCATAACCAATCAGGATTTGAAAGAGTGGAGACCTTATTTTCTTGAAAGAAAATAATTGGTTTAGTTTAAGAAGTTTAAGACTGAAAAGAAAATTGTTAAGCTATTTTAAATACATTAAGGTAGTAAACATTGGGATAGAGGGTATGTTTAAATTACAGGATATGATGATAGCTCCAGAACAACTTAGTATAAAGTTAGTAAATGCTGAAAGAACAATCACAGCATTAAAATTCTGTGATAGCTCACCAGCAGGATTAGTGGGACTTAGAAGTTGTATAGGCTTTGGCTGGTACTTGTTCATCTGCCAAAATAACTTACGCCTGTGGAGACTGCAGAGGACAAAAATTGATGACTTCAAAATGTAAGACTGAGAAGGACATTACATTTCTAGGCATACAAAGTGAATAGTTTTCTTAAACAAAAACAAAAAAAACTGACAAAGCCTACATAAATCACTCTCATTCTTAAAACACAAACAAAAACCCCCACATTAATATTAAAGGTATATTATTTCTCTGAGGGATCTAGGACATTTTACGACACTGAAGAAGGTAAGAAGTATTTATTATCAGGAAAGTGTAGACTCAGGAACTCTCTGCACCAGAGTCTGCACAACTGTCATGGCCTTCTTACATGGTAAATGGTTATATTGTCTTGGTCTAAGGGAAAGATACCTTCAGGTGAAAAATTGCTCGGGTTGCTGGTTTTGACAGAAGACAGACTGTCTGTAGGAATCCTTTTATCTGAAGGACAGACTGCATCCAAAATAGATGCATTTTTAATAGTTGAATCATCCATGTCCACTTAAAGCCATTACTAAGATCCCATCCTACTAATGAGGTAGTGAGATTTTTTGTGTGTTTCTTCATCTGATGGAAAGAAAAGAACATTTGATTCGGTCTGTTGCACCTCCTGCAACACCTGACTCACAGAACTGCAGCTTTAGGATTCTCATTTGAGTACTTTCCCGTGCATTTTAGAATTTAGTGGGTTTCTAGTAAAACAACAAGTCAGCATTTGACTTGTTTTCATTAAGTCTGTGCATCTATCAGAAATTATTCTAAATATTTGCAGCATAGAAAGTTTCCCTAAACTTAACCAAAACGCTCTGCAGTACCCATTATCTTATACATATAGTTGAAGGAAAATCTCAGCTCTCCTTCTGAACACAGAAAGAACTCATATCTTTATAGAAAACAAACTGAACTTGTATCACAGCTGACAAAGAAGTAAATATGAAATAATTATGCTGTTTTAAAGGCTGCAGTCTCATGGGCAGAAACCAAAACTCTTGTTTTATGGAAGACATAAATAATAATTTACCAAATTAATTAATAATAAATAAATAGTTTACAAAAGCTCTGCCTAGGAGTTTGCAGCTACTGCTGTGAAATCCCCTATTTTTTTTTTTTTTTTATAGTGCATATATTTTATTTGGAGCCATTTTTAAAAGAAGTAAGCAGAGAAAGTAAACATGTGCAAAGCGTTAATTTGACAATAATGTTTGAAGTATCATCTGAATAAAACACTCTAGTACCAAACTTTGGTAAGGGATGTGGTAATGTATTTAACAGGATTAAATAATATTTATTTTCCTTTCTGAATAAATTATAAATGTCACAGTTCCGCACAGCTGAAAAGATTGAATTAATTAGCCTGTCACCTGAGAGCTTTCGCCCTTTCTACAAGGGAATGAAGTGATTTGAAAGAGTGCTGGAAAGGGCCCTCTTTCCACTTGACCTTTCCAGAGATGCGGCAGATAGATCGATGGGGAAGTAACTGCAACAGGCTGACACCTTGTAGAGAAGGTATGCTTCAGGAATCAAGAGTACCTAAATAAGTTACAAAAACACGGAGATCTATTGCCTTGTTTTATGAAGAGGTCTTCTGTTATCTTGGTTAATCAGAGTTAACTTCCAATCATTTTGTTGACTTTTTTTTTTCCCTCCCTGTTTATTTGGTTGTTTTTAAATTATCTGCATCATCACTAGAATAAAATTCTTTAATCTGAGCATCAGTGGTGCAAATTTATATTTGGGATTGTAGTAAGAATAGTAAGATATAGTAAGAATTGATGTCTACTAACTCTTCCAATCAGGGTAGTTTGGTGCTGCTATGAAGCCCAGGCTCTCTATACTATAATGATAGAGCAGTTCTTTCCAGTAAGCTTTGATCTGTTGTTTCCTTGTTGACAGAGAAATATAGAAGAATACAGAGAGGGAAAGCTGTTGCAGTCACCAACTTGCGTGCTGGATCTCTATTTAGAAGATGAATTCCACCAACAAATCCTGTCTTGGGTTGCGAGGGGAGAATTTGAGAACCTTCCCTGTCTACTCATTTTCCATCAACCAAATGTATGTTTTGTCTGTAATCTTTTGCTTATACCCAGTAGGCTCTGAATAGTTAACTAACAAAGTGAAGCAGCATTTATTGCATTTATTGCTGTATGGGCAAGCTAAGTAGCAATGTTGATGTTAGCAGCCAATCCAGGTGTATTTCTACTAATCACTCTCAAAATGTAGATAGACATAAATGCCACAAATTACTCAATAAGGAACCTGTAAGATGTTTCTTGGATTGTTGTGTAACAGTGGAAGTAAGTAAACTGTGACCACCTTGCTAAAATACAGTCTTCCAAAAAGCTCAGAAGCATGTATTTGCATATCCCATTGTGGGTACTGTTAAATCACTCAGTGCTGCTTTGGAGCTAAATGGTAGTATGAACAGGATTCATACATCTATGTCTATAACAGCAAATAAAATGATGCCTGGAACTTCAGTAACTGTGACACTTTTTTTTTTTTTTTTTTTATTAAAAAAGAAAGCATAGTCTGTGGCTTCTTAGGTGGATCAAAACGTGCTCTTCTAGTATAAGCCAAGGGCTGATCAAAATATGGAATCTGAATGTGGCACAACTATTCTGCAGAGAAAGAGCTTTAGTGATATGGATGTAGATGGTCAACAGCAATTGCTATAAGGGTCAGAGAAAAACCTCTAGAACTGTTCAGTTTTTTTTTTTGTTTGTTTGTTTGTTTTTTGGTGTCTGTATGCGTAAGGTTAGCCAACATCTCTGGTCACAATAGAAAATCCAAGACAAGCTGAAGTTGACTGCAATAATTCAGCTGTTTCTTAATGTGTATAATAACAAGGTCAGTTGTCTGTAAGATGATGCTGTAGTCTCCAAGCCTTGCTTTGATGACTTTTCAGTCCTAAAATTAAATGTTTGGTGTAGATGAATAGAATGAATTCTGCCTCTGTACAAACTACAAATGTAGCTCACAGCTAATGCTGAGCCATGTGCTTTTGTACTCCTTTGTCTAAATTAATCTTGATTTCCCTTTATTAAACATTCATTTAACTTAAACAAGGAATAATAGGCTGTGAATTTACATCCACGCCCCCTAATGTGGTGATCAGTTACTTTTGTTTAAGATGAGAAACAAGGATTTATTATTATTATTATTATTTTTTTTTCACATTTGTGGATCTAACTCTGACAAATTGCCTTGAGGGTAAGATGAAGGATGAGGCTGAAATGACTGGATACTGAGTCCAAAATTATACTCATCAGTTTAAAAGTTCAGTATTCAGTGATTTGATTTAGGACATGAAACTAGATACAGACAGCCTGCAGACTGACTTGTGGGTTATTTGTATAAGCAAGTACATTGTGAATGCTATTTGTTATGGCAAGCTCCACTTCTCATGTGACACTGCTAGGAGTTTGAAGTCTCATCTGCTGAGAAATTATGGTTTATAGCTGCTCATTTTCCAGATATCAACTGCTCTGAGGCGAAGAGTGAACATATTCAGAATAATACAAATACCAAAAGAAAAAATGCACCTGGCCTTGCTCCCTTTGTGTACCCTCCTGCAGCAATTAACGTACAGATCTGCAGTAGTATATTGCTGTTTTTAATCTCTCCTGTTGTCTTCTTTACCTCACAACCACTATAAACTTGAAAGTAGCTGAATAAAGTCTTGTCGGTGCTGCTGTCCAGGAGATGTCCAGCTACTTCATTGTTGGGCTCTGTGCTACACTCTTACCCTCTTCATAGTATCGTTCTGGAAGTAAGGGAACTGCTGAATGACTCATTAATTTTTTTCATTCCTATCTGTCTCTTTAAAAAAATTTTTAACACTGAAAAGACTTCTCAGAACTTGTGCCTCCCTTACTAGTCAAGGTTTCTACATAGAAATCTTTGGCTAGACCGTATTATACTGAATTCTTAGCCACTGTTTATTATCTTTTCTGCATTGAAGCATAATTGTTTAAAATGAGTTTAATTCATTTCTGCTGTGTTGTTGTAACTTCCCCTATCATCTATGGAAATACCTCTGTGGAAATGGGAGGTGCTTCTGAAGTCCAAGTCTGAAAGTGATCATGGCAAAGAACATTAACCTACTGTACAAAAGTACCTGTAAGTTTTTGTTCCAGAGATTCTTACACCAGATAAAATGGAAAATAACCAGAACTGTTGTTTTAAGAAGTATTTTCTCTGTATTTCAAACAGAACTGCAAACATGCTAGACAAGAAAACATTTTTTCCTGTTAGAATCTGACATAAAAAAAAAAAACACATGGTCTAATAAAATGTTAATCACTCTTCCTCAGTAAAAATCTCATGATGCTGGATGTCCTGAATTACTAAGTACTGTACAGATCAGACACCTGTACTCCAAATGTTTGTTGTTTAATGTCTTCTTTATACAGTGCTCCAGCTCAGTTTTTGAACTAGTCCAGTTTTAATAGTCTCCAGGAATGAAACTGTCTTTGTGAACTACCAAATTGCCGTTACTGTTCTTTTAGGAGTGGTAGGATTCTGCTCAGATGATCCAGTGTGTTTAGGAGCTGCTGTTACCTTCATGACCTTTCATTGCAAAAGAATAATCAACCTGACTCTCAGTTCCTGAACTTTCCAGTTAGTACATGGAGGTTAGATCCATGTGAAAATGATTGTTGGACACCAGTGTTGTCAGGATGAGACAGGCAAAGCATCAGGAAGCGCCAAAGATAAATGGATATCAATTCCACATGGAACTCCCAACTACTAATCGGGAGCCTCTTGGATAGAAGTGTCATCTCTTTCAAAATACAGGAAGAGCAAGCTGGTATTTAGTGAAGAAAAGTTTGGCAATGTTCAAGGCATTTCCCTTATTTGAAAATAAATAAATAAATAAATAAATCTGGAAATAATTTCCTATATTCCGTGAACTCACAGATAATAGCTGTGCTCTCTGGGTTTATGGATTCGTATAATTGAATAATAAAAAAAAAACCTATGTGGCTTCGTACATATTGCTAAGCTTTATAAGTGGAGAGAATGAGAGAGGACTATACTGGAGCAACAGGAAGATGTCCTCTGTTACATGAGAGACTAAGGTTTGCATCCCTGCTACAGAGACAAGTTCTGAACTCAAATATTCTGTATGAATAAGCACAGGCTAGGCTGGATTGGTGAGCAAGTAGTGGAAAACTGGAAAGTCAGAGTTTACTAGTGTGCCAAGCGCAGACTTGAATTGCTAAACCATCAAGGTTGTATGGGGTATTTTCCTGGTTGAGGATATTTTAAGCAACGCTGATTATTCCCAGCTTGATTTTGGCATGTGCATTTTCTCATACAGTGCCCTGCAGTGGCACTTCTTGTGGAATAGACAGCGACCGAGAAAAATTGAGGTCCTGGGAGATTCATGGCACAACCTTTGTGGGCTTAGAAACACTTTCCTTAACTTGTGAAAGCATAGATAGCTTGCAGTATAAGTGCTCTTTTTATTTTCAGTCTTATATCTGGGAGCCAATTTCAGGTCATTCCTACTTCTGAAAACATGGAAGTGCTGTAGATTGCATGGCATTAGCTAGAGTTACTGATGTTACATGGAAAATATTTCAACTCTGGTGAAAATTCCACAATAACATCTTCAAATATCTCCAAATCCTGTTACAGTTAAGCCCTATAACAAACTTCACTTATCACTTCATTGTTAAATAAAATATAACAATTGGGAAACACTAGCTAACACCATACTAAAACATTGTAGTGTTATAACACAACAGAAAGTACAGCAATAGCAGGAGGGTGGCAAAGTCCCTGGCTACAGGGAATGAGAACAAGCACAACTGCAGTAGCCATAGATACAAAAACAAAGGGGGAAGAACCAACCAACCGCTTACCTTTGAAAGGCCTCATGTAGATAGAGCCCTCCAATGAACTACCTTTGCCTCCATTGCCAACTCTTAAATGAGGTCTGGGAAGGGGCGAAACCTGGCTCCACCCTTTCTGGTCACTCAGGTATACTGCATGCAGCTGAGCTCCCCTGGGTTGGCCCTGCCTTTCTACCAGGTGTTCAATCACTGTTTCATGCCCTGACTTAACCATTTCTGCTACAAATGTTCAAAGTGGTAACAGGTAACAAAGATGGAAGTCTGCCACAGCTCTATATCTAGGCCTGGCATTTAGAGAAATGAACATCTGAGCCCCATCCTCATTTACAAATGATTAACAAAGACAACAAAAAGTTTATATTAGGTTTTACAACTTTTCTTCAGATTTATCTACCTGAAGTGAATATCTGATACTAAGATGTCTGCAGCAATCTTAATAGGTAGTATTTGATTTCTTGAATGATATTGTTACTTCATCTCTTAGAATAGAGATCCGATTTTAAAAGCCATTATACAAATTAATGTATGAATAAAACAAACAAACAAAAAATCTCCAAACTCTCTTTCTTGATCTCATGTGTTCATGAATTGGACTTTAGCCTGTTGATTCAATTAAACATCTGATAACAAGATAAGCAGCACTCCATATGCGAAAGCTCTTTTCCCAGACAGATAAATTACCAATTGTATAGAATAAGTTGTATACAACTGCATTATTACTTACATCTGTCCTGGTTTGCTGATTTTTTTACACTGTTCTGCAAGAAATTGCAAATCTTGAACTTTATTGCAGTAGCGTAAAAATATTTAAGCATCTTTTAGATACTTAGTCTTCTGTAGGGGCTACAAGGAAGGATAGGTTTGTGGGCAAAGCACTAGCCATGGAATTATTCACTTGACTGTCTCCTTCCTTTTTTACTATGGACTAATTAAACAGGATAAGCTTTTTTCTTTCTTTTGTTTTTTTTTTTTTCATTTGGGACTTCAGCAATATTGCTTCCTTTCTGTCTTTCCCATGTAGTCTATAACTTGAGACAGAAATAATTTCTTACAAGTCCTATGCAAGATAAACTAATGCCTACTTCCAGGCAGGCTACAAACTAACTGTTTCTGCTGCTGTTAATTTTCTTGTGTTTTTATAAATACCATTTAAGATTCCTTTAGGTAAAGCCACTCAAATACATGGTATTAGTGTAGTCTGTTGGTCTACAGCCCTTTCTCTTTTTCCTACTGGTCCCCTCTCTGACTTTTTTTTCCCCTTTCAGTGATGTTACTTTGCCTGAGTCTAGAGGACACAGGTGTGCAAACACTGAAAAATTGTGTTGCTCTTGTTCTCTTGCAGTGGCATAGTCTTTGCTTCAGGGAGAAGTCATTGTCTTTAGAGGATATTTGCAATTACTTCTACTTTCTACTTTCTATGTAATGCTCATATATTCTCTTCTTAAATTTTCTGTCCTACATATGTAATTTGGAATAGAAGAAACAGAATAACCTCAGCCTTTTTTTTTTTTATTATGTAAATTTAGAAACATAAATCACTTATAAATTAAAAATGATGGTGTACAAGAGGCCATCTTCATCTCTAGAAGTGCACACTAGTGTAGTATTAGTGCCTTTCTTCTAATTTTACATGAAATTGAATGATCAAAAAAAGTTTCAAGCTTGATATTTTAGAATTCTGGCAGTCTTTGAGAAAACCCTATTTCTTGGAAACTGGAGGAAACAGGAATTATTTCCTTTGCTTATAATTGAAATCCCAGTCTACCTGTTTGGACTTTGCAAAAAATTTTTGTTTCACTTTAAGGTCACAGGATTGGTTATTTTTAATTATTTTATTGTTTTCCTCTTTTTCCCTCCTTTTCAATCAAATGGCAGTTAAGAGACAGAACAAGATTTCAGCCAGAACCTTGTTACAAACTATTCACGTGAGACTTACTGAGCTGACAAGGACAGAACTGCCTCCAAGATGCTATTGCTTCATTTAAAGATTTTTTTAAAGTGCTGAGTAGCAGTGCTATCTATGAATTGGAGATATTGCCCAGTTTGCATCAGTTCTAAATTTTCCTTCATTTCTCCCATAGGAAGAGGGTAATCCTACCTATGCCTTTCTACAGCACAGTACTTTTTCTGAAGCCTGCCTACACCAATCTCCCTGCTGGCCTCATCAGAAGTAAGAGGGATCTTTAAGAGTATCAGCAGCTGTAATTTGCTTCTACTCATTTAAATTCAGAGGTCCTTCTGGAGTTTCCATAAGCTTAAGGGAAAATACTATTACTCTGCTCTGAGTCAGATTTGCAGTGTGAAACCATCTCTCCACTTACACACTCCACACATTGTATTTTACAGCCATTGTCTTGATTACTAAGCTGCAATTGATTCACTAGGCAGCAAATTGAAAAATTATCTCTACACTTCTCTGTAAAATTACCTCTGATAGCAGGTGCATTAGACAGTGCTTTAGTGCTAGCAGAAGGCTGTCAGGCTATTGCCATCTCTGCCAACTAACTCTCACTGCTAGGCAAAAATTGAAGTCCTGAAACATTCTTAGGAGCTACAGCTACTGACTGATTCCCTCTAAATAGTGGGAAACTACAGGATGGCATGTTGAGAGAGAGGGAAGTAGTCAAGTTACTATATAGAAGTAAATTCTATGCTTAATTGTCCTTAGGAGTAACGGTGATTAAAGGGATCTCACATCAAAGTTGGTTAGATACAGCAATGTCCTTTCTTATACCAGCACCTATGGATTATAACCCCTATAGTGGACTTCTTCTCACTCACATGTGCCTTGGACATCTTCATCGGGACGAAGAGGCTCTCCATGAAACTCAGGCAGTAGCTTTAGAGCAAAGCAGGCAATAGCTTTGCACAGTGCATGATGAAGATGTAGTGCTTAGTGTTATAGGTACTGCAGATGCTATAAGTACAAATAAGTTTGCCTGTGTGTCTTTTTTTTTTTTTTGTTTCTCCATGGAGAATACAAGGGAGTTGCGAACTGACTTTTGTATCAGAGTACAATGTTTTCAACTATCTTGACCAGATAAATACAGATCTTTGAATTAGAATGTAATTGAATCAAATAATGGAGATAGGACAGAAAAAAAAAAAAAAAAAAGAAGGTGAAACACAGAATTTTTTGAGTTGGAAAGGACAATTGGAGGTCATCTAGTCCAACTCCACTGCAATAAATGGGGAAATATGCAGCTAGATCAGGTTGCTCAGAGCCCGATCCAGTCTGATCTTGAATGTCTCAAGGGATGAAGTGTCCACCACTTCTCTGGGCAACCTGTTCGAGTGCCTCAAAACCCTTAGTGTAAAAATACTTCTTCCTTATATCCAATCTAAATCTCCCCTCTTTTAGTTTGAAAATATTTTCCTTTTTTTTATTACAGCAGACATCTTTCTTATAACTCCCTTTATGTACTGAAAGCCTGTTGTCAGGTCTCTCTGGAGAATTCTCTTCTCCAGGCTGAACAGCCCCAAATCTCTCAGCCTGTCCTCATAGAGGAGGTGTTTCATCCCTTGGATCACTATTGTCCTTCTCTAGATGTGTTCTAACAGGTAAATGTTTCTCCTGTACTGAACACTCCACTCTACTCCACTCCAAAGTATTTTTACACTAAGGGTGTTGAGACACTGGAACAGGTTGCCCGGAGAGGCGGTGGTCACAAGTGATGTCTCAGCAGCATGGAGCAGACAGGCAGGATCTCCTCCCTTGCCCTGCTGACCATGCTTCTTTAGATGCAACCCAGGATATGGTTGGCTTTTTGGGCTGTGAGGGCACACTGCTGCCTCATGTCCAGCTGGTCATCCATCAGTATACCCACATCCTTTTAGGCAGGGCTGTTCTCCATCCTTACACCAGAATGTACTGTAGCAGGGGTTGCCATGACCCAGGTGCAAGACCCTGCACTTGGATTATTGAACTTCATGTGAGTCACCTGTACCCACTGCTTGAGCCTGTTCAGGCCTCTCTGAAAGTCATCCCATCTATCAGATGGATTGATGGCATGACACAGCCTGGTATCATCAGCAAACCTGTGGTGGGTGTACTCAATCCCATTGTTAGTGTCACTGGTGAAGATATTAAAAAGCACTGGTCCCAGTACAGAACCCTGAGGTACACCACTTTTCACTGATCTTCATCAAGACATTGAGCATTGACCTTTGCTCTCTAGGCAAGATCTTGCAAGCAGTTCCTCAACTGTTGAACAGTCCACCCATAAAATCAATATCTTTCCTATTTGGAGAGAAGGATGTTACGGAGAACTGCGTCAAAGGCCCTAAGGAAGTCCAGACATATGGCACCAGCGGCTCTACTTTTGTCCACTGATGTAGTTATGCCATCATAAAAAGCAACAACGTTAGTCAAGCAGGACCTGCCCTTGATGAAGCCATGCTGGTTGTCCTGTATCGCCTCCCTCTCTTCCAGGTGTCTTAACACAGCTTTCAAGAGGATCTGCTCCATGATCTTCCCTGGCACAGAGGTGAGGCTGAGATCCCTGGGTCATCCTTTCTACCCTTCTTAAAAATGGATGCGATGGTGCCTTTTTTTTTCAGTCACCAGGGACTTTGCCTGATCGCCGTGACTTTTAAAGTAGCATTGAGAGTGACTTGGTGACTATATTGGCCAGTTTCCTCAAGACTCTAGGATGCATCTTATTGGGACCCATTGACATATGGATATTCATGTTCCTTTGCTTTGCTTTGCAGATTCCTAATCTGATCTTTGCTTATGGCAGGAGGAGCATTGCTCCCCTAACTCATGGCTCCAACAATTCAATACAAACTTTGCTCTGGGATTTCAGGAGGGATTTTGGTACTGAAAAGGCTGAGCTGCAGAAAATTAGATTTCAAGTGTGATACTTACATTAAAATTTAAATATTTTAAATTAAATTTTAAACCTTTAATTGAGTTAAGGTAGTGGTTTCATATAAGAGATAAGCAGGATGAAATGTCTTTCAATTTAGTTTCTAAGAAGATGTACTTGAAAACAGTGGAGCCTCAGGCAGGCTTGTGTTGAGAGCCAGAGGGAAAAGAGGATAAGGTCAAAAGTCTGGCTTGATGTTGGTGGTATGTTTTTGTTTAATTTGGAAAATGAATATATTTGCAAGAAGGAACAACAAAGGAGCAGCTCTGGGTCAGAGAACTAGGGAAGTTCTTGTCTTCTGAGAGCTATTTTGAAGACACTATTAAGCAACAGGAGGAGAAAAGAAATGCCTGCCTTCTTAGGGTCAATGAATAGAGACTGTTTTTACACAAGAGTGCTTTTTTTCCTCTAGGAAAAATGCTATCATTGATGTAAGTGAAATTGTTGGTTCTATTCTATGGTAAATTGCATGTACCAATGGGGATTCATGTGAATATGTGCATTACTCGCATCTCATGGGGAGTTTCTAGAGACTGTGATTCTAAAGTCTCCAAGTGGATTCAAACCTATTATAGTTTCTACTGTGCTCCTTTAGCCTCAGAAGTCCTCTCACAACTACAATGTCTTTATTTAGGAGATCTTATTTGCATGCTTAGGCAGGTGTGTGCTTGTATGCTCTGGCCCTTGCAGCTTGTGAGAAGACCACAAGCACCAGCAGAAGTGACCTTCCTAAATTGAAGATGACGGTGCTTTTATCCTTCTGCTTGGCATGTCTGGGAGCTATAACAGTAAAACAGAAGAATGTCTTCTTTTCCGTCCTTCCCTTCCACTTCCCACCCAAACAGAGCTTAGCAGCCTGCCAAAGGGTGTTTGGCTCCAGCAGTTGTGTAGTGACCCCTGGCCAATTTATAAACTCATCTCTGCCCTGAGAAGGAGGGGCTGACACATGCCCTTGTGTTTTCCTTGTGCTCTTTCAGTGCTTTCTGCTTGCTTTTCTTGCCAAGCACTTTGACATCCTGACTTATTTTACAATTACAGCAACTTGCTGCTGAGAGCTTAATGAGTACGAAAGGGTACTCATGATTTCCAAACATCATAAGGCAAAATAGTGCTGTGGGGGAGACAATCTAAAAATGAACAGAAACAGTGAAATACTAAAGGGTGAACAGGGTGGTGCAAAGCCATCTAGAAATATCCACCTGCCCTAAAATGACTTCACCTCACCTGAAAGTCTATCTGTATTTCAAGCATGCCTAATGGCTTTAGAAATGTTGGTGCAGTGCTAGCACAATGCAAAATCTTATCAACCTGAGCTTGCTATTTTATGGTGGGATATTGTTAATGCTTGGAAACCTCTTGAGAAGTAGTCTGCTTTCTCTGGACTCCAGCTCATATTAGCAAATGAATGAAAGCTTATCATTGTGGTGAAGATCCTATGCCTTCTTACACTAACAAGATTTTCAGTGCTTTTGAGATATGCAAAGGAAAGCACATTCTTCCAGTTGTTTCAGAAAAGTATAATAGTCAAACACACCCCAAATGCAGGTAACCTACATATGTAACAGCTCTTAATTTTTAACTAAAGGCTGTCATAAAGAAAATGTGGGCTACTGAGGCAGACCTAATGACTTTAAAAATGTAAACCAAATCACCAGAGCAGAAACAATAAGGTCCCCGTGAATGTGGGGGATAATCTTGGAGTTCTGTTCCTTTCTTGATGTGCTAAGTGCAGCTGAGGGTACATTTGCAGGTTGCTCTGAAAGCAATGCCTCCTGTTTATTTCCATAGAATCTGCAAGAGGTACAAAGAGCACGATAACACGATTCAATAGAGTAAATTCTCATCTACAAGACACTTTTTTTTTCCAACCTAGTCATTGCCGTTAGCTATGCATTTTCACCAGAGATGAACAAGAGCCTGAATGCCATCTCGTAAAAAATCTGCAAAGCCATCTGGAATGTGGCTTGTCTTTCATGTTGCTGCTACCTCTGCTGAAATGCAGCATGCCTTTCTGTGCTCACATCCACTGCTTGGTCTCCATAAATATTCGGCAAGTATCAATGAATGTCAGTGGGTGCAAATTTTTCTGCTTGGAGGAAATCAATGACATACTTTTGATCGGTAGGCACTTCCATGTCAGATGCCATATTGTCAGACTGCTCCTCTGCTGCTATCTGTTGCATGGTAACACAATTTAATAGAATATTGGTGGGAAGGTTCAGCCTCTTCTGCCATACCACCAACATCCACCTATAACATAATGGGCCAACATAATAAAATAGGATCAGCACTCGCAGAAGCCAGCTTTGCTGAGACCCTTTCTCCTAGCCCAGACTGCTTACCGAGGGCTTCCCTTCCCTTCCTAAATTGTGCCGGGAGTAATCACAAAGTTACAGTAAGCACAGTATGCTCAGCGTGGCTCACTATGCTTGGGAAGCAAATCATGATATCTTGGGCTCTTATGATGTAGAGTTTAGCCTTCAGAGACTCTTAGATCGAAGTTACTGTTGGTATTTAGAATTGCTCAGAAGGACAGAGGGTGGCAGCACAGCGCTGCTGGAGCTCACTCAGACAAATTACAGAGCTGAGGCAGCGTGGAGTGGGTGTAAAACATTTCATACACAATTGCTTCTAATTAAATGTACACTTTTCGTTGTTGTTGTTTTCTTTCACAACAGATATTGCCTGTTTTTTTTTTTTTAATTAAATTTTTATTTGAAACCATGTCCTTGACTTAAGCTTGACTTAAGCTTAAGTAGCGAAGTTGAAAACCATGCGTCATATATGTAGGGTATATGAACAGAGACAAAAATTGCCTCTAGGAGGTTAATCGTGAAACTCCAACTTATTAAATGCTATAAAGTTACTGCCTGTTCTGATGATGAAAGGGACATTTCTTAACATAAGGAAGAGTAACAAGTGCAGATGGTACTGAGGCTGTGGCAAGTTCTGAATTGGGAAAAGAGTGAAGAATCTGCAGTGAGAAGCACTGTAGGAAATGATCAGGACTGTGGAAGGAGATGTGTTTCAGGGAGCCTTATAATAGCTTCAGTTTGCACATTTCTCCCATGGAGAAACAAAGTTAAGGTGTTGCTTAATGTGCTGCTGGAAGAGACTGGTATTTTCTGGTGCTGAGGACTAAAATTTACAAAAACAGAAGCCACAAAACCCAAAAACTTAAACCAAAGCTGTATCTACATCTACAGCCAGATTTGGAGAATTCACTCAATCCATATTCCTCTTTCATGTTCCCAACTAAGTGAAATGAAGACACTAGGCTATTGATAGCGTACAACTAGAAGCATGCATGGCTAAAACATTATCCATGAAACATTTTCTCTGTTCTTGTAGGAAAACAATAAGCAGAATTTCTGAAGCATCATGGGGAATTGTTAAAAATGATATAAGGCTTCCTGCATGAGTGTCAGAAATTGCTTTTTTAAAAGAAGCTGGCTTAGCTTTGAAAGGAAGCCTTGCCCATTTCCTGTGTGAACAGGAAACGTCTTTGTCTCTTATACTTTTTATGAGATGGCAGACACAAGTTTTGGAGCAGACTGATTAAAGCCCAAAGTTATGTATTTAACTGTTCTATATTGTTTTAAATTGGTGATGTGATTTGAACCTGTGTTATGCATTGATTATGTTATCTCAGACTTGTAGAAATTTTCAAATTACAGTTGTAACTACCAAATTGTTTTTTTATGGAAATCTGTGAAGGTAAAATATAATTTATGATTTGTGTTATAATAATAGCTTGGTTAAAAAAGGAAATACTTTATTTTTTTTTAAACACACATGCACAGGACAAATTTTACAAATGACATTTTCCTCATTCACTTTGTTTACCACTTCAGCACTTCACTCAGATGAGATGTTATATTTTGCTTTTATGTAGGTTAATTTACTTAATCTTGTCTTGCTATGTTTCGGCTAATCAGAAAATGAATCATAATAGTTTTCTGTGTGCAGGTGAAATTATTTTATGCCTGATAATCTCAGGAGAGATTATTTCAGTTCTGAATCTTCTCCAGAAGGCTAAGTAGCTTACAAGGAAGCAGGACCAATATGCATACTTATTTAATATCAATCATGATTTTAGTTCAGAACAATGCAAAAGAATGTCTCTGAACTGAAGATGTCATACTCAGGAAAATTCAAAAGCTTTTTAGGTGTGGAAAAATTATTCCCACCCTTAAGCAATAGAAGAGCTTGGTAGACCCAAGTCCAATGAAACACGGAAGAATGGAAAGAAAAAGCAGCCTCTTCTACTTGACTTTTGCTTGTATTTGTGATTCCAGTCACTCTTTAGAATCTGTTTCTAACATCATCGCTGTTTTTTTTTCTTATTTTCTTTTGGCTGGCAATTGCTTTTAACTGTAAAAAAGAGAAGGGCATCTCCCACCTCAATTCCTTTTGGATGTTAGTTCTCTTATCTTTTCATACAGGCATTAAAAATCCTTGAAATGCCAAAGGTCAGCTTTGAACAGACTAATTTATATTATTAAAAAAGAAAGTAGTATTTAAAAAATGAAAACCTGATTGATAGAAATCACAGCATGCATTTTCATTGGAACTGTACACTATAGAATCATAGAATCATAGAATTACTCAGGTTGGAAAAGACCTTCAAGATCATCAAGTTCAACCGCATGTATATATAAAAAAAATCTGAAATGTTTCTGAGATAATCTTTTCAGTTGCCTCTCTTCATAACATTTTGAAAATCTCCCGCAGTTGTGTTAACAGTGACGGAACTTATGTATTTATTTCCCTGACATTACATTTCTTATTTACAGACTGATCTTGACAAATTAGAAATAATGTTGAAAGACATAGGTCTGACAGACCATTTGCTGCAAATGCAGTATTCTGCTCTGTATGAATCATTGCTTTAGAAAAGCTTTCTTTGCTAGAGGTTGGGCACAGCATGCAGTGTGTTTCTCCAAAATACACAGGTAGCTATTAATTGCAGCTCATGACACACACTTCCATCTCAGAGGGAAGAGGTTATACAAGCTAGGAAAGCACTTGATATCTGGCAGGTTTGCTTTCTAGCAGTTAGAAAGCAATAAAGTTGCCCTGATTTGAAAGGTGGAGTTCCCCAGTCTGGGGAAACCTTTGTGATGGAAAAGGCTGTGAGAGACACAGCCTCGGGCTGCAGTGTGGTGGCACTGGCTGGTGTTGACAGGCAGATGAATGCAGTAGCAGTCACCTGCATTTCTCTGCTGCAAATGAAGTTTTCTTAGGTGGGTTCAACTTGTGCCAGGAGGCAGAGCACCTTGTCAGGATTTAGTGAAGTGATTTTAGCCAAGCTCAGGAAGACTCCAACACTGTGACCTTAAGTTCTGAAGATCAAGAAGCATTCTGACATAATTGTTCCCAGTGGAGACTGTAATGAGGTTAGGCTAAACACATTAAATAATTATAATTCCTTACTGTCTAATGACACCATTTAAAATAGCATTTGAGATCCCAGGTAACTGTGTTAGATCAACTTTCCTCTATTTCATCAAAACATCTTTTCATTCCTGAGAGATGTATCATTTTGTAACTGACCAACATAAGTTTCCTGTGTTTCAGCATAGCAATCTGGCTTTCCTTTTTTGCCATATATATAGACAAGATATTTCTTTGAGGGTAACTTAGAATATAGTTTTCAATATAAAAATGTTAGGTAGGGCAAGAAAAACAAAATCTTTTGAAATTATTCAAGAGAGGAAGATCTTTATGAGCTGCTATATCAAATCTAGACAGACGAATTGCAGCATCCTAGCATGCTGTTAGTAACTGACTCATGGCTGAATTTTTTTTTTCCCCTACCAGTCCTTTGAAATCTTCTTCCTTCAATTAGTCTCTGAAAAGAGATCAATAAAATAGTTTTCTCTTGTAAGAGTAAAGATGTGTCTAGACTTCACAATGGATAAAGTAAAAATTTGTCTGCAGGAATGATGAAATTCTCACTCTCAACCATTGTAATATGTCTGTGGGGCTCCCAGTGTGACTGGACAATCCTCATGTGATGTGCTTATATGTACACAAAAAAAGCAGGATTTTCTCTTGAAATATTTGCAAACAAACTAAAGAAGGCTTATGAGAGCAGTGATGTTGGTCGGAAATACTGTGCTATGTTCAATCCCATGATAAGAGTAAATTTAAGCATTTGGAAAAGGGAACTGTTTAAAATAAGCTTTTTTTTTTTTTTTTTTTTTCTAGATCTGTTCTCTTACTTTGACTCAGCCCCTAAATCTTGTGAATGTAGTCAAGAAATTTATTAAACTTTGAGTTTTCACAAGCATTGTTCTGTAGTTGTTCATTTTTGTAATGAACAGTGAGCCTGTGAGAGACTTTACATCTCAAAAGAAAATGATAAAGATAATAGTGGAGGCACCTGAAACAGAGCATGCATGAAGATGACCAAACCTGTTCTTCCTAAGTACTTATGAGATGAATGATGTTCCTGCAAGCCAAACTTAGCTGTAAGACAAGTGAGTCCCGGAGTAATTCCTTCTGGAAGAAATTGTAGATATGCCTCACCTAAGCTTGAAGATAATGCAGAGGTTGGAAAGTAAGAGAGTTTTATGTATGGACAGTGAAAATGACTTGTTGATGACTACACCAATTGTTCAGGTAAACTTTAAGTTAACCTTCTTTCTTTCTGCTTTTAAGTACAAACAAATTTGACAAATAGAAATAATATGCAAAATTCATCTTGGTCCTGTAGACCATAGCTGTGTAATAATGAACAAGCTTGGATTGCAGAAGCTAGCAGCCTGGGAAGGCTACCAGTGAGATCTTGATTCTGCTACCAAAACAAGGTCCTTAAGATCTCTCTCAGTAAGAGAACCCAATGTCATGCACTAGGTGCATGACAGAGTAGAGAATGGCACCTCTTCCACTTGGAACCGGCAGACTCCCCAGAGAGTTGATCCAGATTTTTATTCGCTAGTCATAGCTACAGCAGTCACCCTGTAGTTTAAGCAGATGAGTGGCTTAACCTACTTAATGATGTTAGAGCTGGAAAAACATTGCCGATCTCCTTATTCCTCTCTGTTTGCCTTGGCTTTCTCAGCTTCACTGGGGAGATAACAGCAACACTGAGATAACCAAATATTTGTTCTTATGAGTACATTTCTTAATTAGCAAAGTTCTTTGAAAAACTGTCTACGGTAAGTGTTCCAGCAACAAGAGGAAGCCAGAAATTGTTTCCTCTGGCGTTTAGTCACCTCTTAGGATGAAGCCACTAATTTCTCCTCCTCCCCATTTAGCACACACATTATGTAAATAATCCTAACAATAAGCTGTCTGGAGTATCTTATTGCTTAATTAATATGGTTTAAATATTATGAATAAATAAGATCACATTCAGATTCTGAGTATAGTAAAGTAAAGGGGATATGATCCAAGATGGAGTTTCAACTCCCTTCGCATCTGTTCCTCTATTTTGTTGGATTAATTTTATGTTCTAAATTAAATTATTCTTATGAATCTGTTTCCTCTGATGTCTGCCCTCCTCCCCTCATCTTCTCATCATCTGTCTGCTCAACTCCTTTTGCATAGGGAAATAAAAGCCACTTGACAGCCCAGCTGGATGAGCAGGTCTGTGCTGCTCCCTCCATCCCTCATGGGGCTCCTGAACGTGAGAGGTTTGGAAATCTCTGGACTGGTTGCTCTCTGTTTTCAGATAAGTGCAGTCTTCCCAGCTGGCATTCATTTTTATTTTGATCCATGTTTTAATTAAAAACTTGGGAATTTAAGATCAGTTGAACTGAAGTGGACTTTTTTTTTAGTAAAAGATCCTAGTCTTCCTCTTCTCTCTGCCCCAAAATAAAACTCAAATACAGGAAATTCTCAAAGCTTTGCTTATTTTTGCTTAGTGAAGGAGAAAAAGTTGTTAAAGATTTATTTTCTTTACCTGGTTCTCACAAATACACATTTTATATATATATATATACACACAATAATTTTGTTTTGCTATCTTATGACCTTTGTCTGAAGATATGCTTTCTTTTTTTCCCCTTTTTTCTGGTGACCTGGAAAATGTGGCCACATCACTGTTTCTGTAGCCAAAAGTTATATACATATATATTGAGGTTTCATTTTTATTTCCCTAAATTATAGATCCTTAATGGAATTAATTGACCCTCTCTCTGGCTGGGAAAAGGAGCTGGCATGCTGTGTGTTTAAGGCTTTCTATAAATAGTCTCTCCATTTTGTTTCTATGCATTTTTAAGTACTTAGTCGTGTAATTGTCATTGAAATTCAGGTGTTCCACAGTTGGGAAAAAACTTTGTTGAAATCTTTGTCAGTGTTTAGAAAACCCTTGGAAAGGGATAAACTAACACAGGATAACTAAATGGAATTTTAGAAATTAATTACATGTAAAAAGTCACTGTTTTTTTAGAAGCATTGTCAGACCATGGTCTCAGTGCTGCCATGTCTCAGTGGCAGAGACTGGTCTGAAACGTTGTAGAGGTGTTGGATACATTTAAAGAGTGAAAGACAAACACAAATACCTCCTTTTATCTCTTCAGGTTTTTTTTTGCTTGTTTGTCTTCACCTTCTAATTTATTTAATGTTATTCTTGCAGTCTCACGTTGCAGACTCTTGATTACACAAAACTGCTTATAGAGTGGTCTGTATGGCTTTACAATTTTGCTGCTTCTTTCAGAGCATGTCGGTGTGGGCAAAGGGAGAATGTAGGAGGATCCTGAGCCTGCTCCCATGTGCTGAGAGGTGTACTGTACCTGTTACTTCATGATGAAATGTCTTTGAGTCTGCCTGCTGAAACCGAAGATGCTTTTTTTTTTTTTCCTGTTTAAGAAATATTAGCCATAACCTCTACACTTCTCAAATTAATTTCTTTCTTCTACCACTACTTATGCTTATCTCTTTGCCTGCAATGAAAGAAACAGCAACTTAATGCAAAGGAAATCACACCCGATCTATTTGTGCTTGTGTAAACAGCATGTATTTCTTCACATGCAGGTAAATTGAATTATAAAAACAAGACTTTGTGAATAAAATTTTGAGAAATGAGAGTTCAGTAGTAACTCATTTACCATGACAGGAGATGAATAGAGGTAATTTAGTCTCGTAAAAGTAAAATTGGCTCATGTCTTACACAGGAGTGGGAGAAAGAATATTGTTTAGTAGCTGGAAAGCAGCACAGAGTTAAGAATTGGCAGCTGTGCTGAGGGGGATTGTCTGCCTGCCTGCATAACCTGGGTGAGTCATTTTGTGTGCCTGGTGTAAGTGCTCCCTTTTGTAAATACAGGTCTAATTTTTTGGTGAGTTCCTAGAGGGTTTTGTTCTTCACAATGTGAAGCATGAGAAAATAGGACTCAGTGTGGTGCTGGTCTATTGCTGTGTTTTAATAAGAGTTTCCCTCTCTCTTTTCTGCTCCTGTGGCTGATATATTTGCTCTGTAAGTGTTTTTCAGCCTTCAGATCTGTCCTGAGCACAGTGAGAGTGGAAAACAGGCTTGAAAGTAATCCTGAAGGAAAAGCAAATATCCCTTGGTTTTAAAGATATATATTAGTTAGATGAAAAGATTAGAGCCTGCAGGAGTAGGCATGATGAGGTTCAGATGAAGTACAAGATCCTCTAAAGTACCTGCTTGGACAAATAAGCAGGATTGGGGGCACAAATGAAGTGTGCCTGGGAGGATATTTCCTCCAAAAAAACCCCCCAAACCCGAACCAAACAAATGGGAAAAAAGAACAACTCAAAAAGAAAAGAGAGACTGAGTAAAACTACATGAAGAAATTCCCCTTGTTACCAGTTAGAGTACTGGGGAAAATCCCTGAGCTAGGTGATGCTCAGGGCCGCTCTGTGGTGCTGGCTGGCACCAGTGGCTCCGGTCTAGAGCCACTGATGACTGGAAGTGGGAGAGACCAGGCAAGGAGGAGGTGGCTACAAAAAGTGTGTGAAATGAGCAAAGAGGTTTTTCGTAAATTGTCTGGAGCACTTTGTTTCCCACTATGTAGGAAAATGGCAAAGGGTTTTGTTGTGGTTGGTTTTTATTCTTTTGTTGTTGTTGTTAATTTTGAAGGTGAGACAGAAAGAGAAAAGAAGGCTGTCAATGTGATCTACCTATGGCTGTCGATGTGGTCTACTTAAGACTGCTAATGTGGTCTACCTGGATTTCAGTAAAGCCTTTGACACTGTCCTCCACAAAAACCGCATGGAGAAGCTGGCTGCCCATGGTTTGAATGGGCGTACACTCTGCTGGGTGAAACACTGGCTGGATGGCCGTGCCCAAAGACTTATGGTCAAAGGAGTTAAATCCAGTTGGCAGCCAGTCACAGAGCGATGTCCCCCAGCATTTGGTACTGGGGCCACTTCTATTTAACATCTTTAATAACAATCTTGATGAGGGGAATGAGTGCACCCTCAGTAAGTTTGCAGACGACACCAAGTTGGGAGGGAGTGTTGATCTGCCTGAGGGGAGAAAGGCACTACAGAGGGACCTGGATAGACTGGATTGATGGGCCAGGGTTAACTGTATGAGTGCCAATAGGGCCAAGATTTGGGTCCTGCATTTTGGTCACAACAACCCCAGACAACCCTACAGGCTTGGGAAGGAGTGGCTGGAAAGCTGCCTGATGGAAAGGGACTTTGGTGTACTGATGGACAGTTGGCTGAGTATGAGACAGAAGTGTGCTCAGGTGGCCAAGAAGGCCAATGGCATCCTGGCTCGTGTCAGGAATGTCTTGGTAGGCAAGAGTAGGAAGTAACCTTGCCCCTGTACTTGGCACAAGTGGGGCCCCACCTCAAGTTCAGTTTTGGGCACCTCGGTACAGAACGAACATTAAGGTGCTGGAGCAGGTCCAAAGAAGGGCAACAAGGCTTGTGAAGGGCTTGGAGAATATGTCCTATGAGGAGAGACTGAAGGAACAGGGGCTGTTCTGTCTGGGGAAAAGGAGGCTGAGGTGAAACGTTATTGCTCTCTTCTGATATCTGAAAGGTGCTTACAGCGAGAGCGGGGTTGGTCTCTTGTCACTGATGACAGGTACAGGTCGAGGGGAAATGGCATCAAGTTGTGCCAGGAGAGGTTTAGATTAGACATCAGGAAAAACTTCTTTATAGAAAGGGTTGTTAAGTACTGGAATAGGCTCCCTAGGGAGGTGGTTGAGTCACCATCCCTGGATGTGTTTAAAAAGCCATTTGGATGTGGTGCTAGAGACATGATTTAGTGGAGGGTTGTTAGAGTTAGGGTAGTTAAGTTGTGGTTGGACTTGATGATCTATAAGGTCTTTTCCAACCTGAGCAATTCTATGATTCCATGATTCTAAGAGGTTTGAGGTTAAACTGGATGGGTGCTGACATAGCCTTTGTTCTTAGAACGGTCAAGAGTATATGCTTCATAAAAATCTGTACTACCAAAAATTCAGTGGTTCCACAGTGCAGGTAATGTTTGTTTAATGGTGTTGAACAGTTTAAATAACAGAAGTGTCTGTTTTCTGCCTAAGAACGTAGCTTTCAGCATTTTCACTCTCTTAAGAATGAACACTAAGACTGATTGATTTCTATTTTGGCTCACAAGAAATTGTTGCTCTTGGTCTTTTTGAAGGCTGGTTATAATAATCTAAAACAAGGTTGCTAAATCTTACATTATCATTAATTAATTTAATTATATGTTTCTGTTTTCATTTTGGTGGTGTTCTTAGTTTTCCTGAGTAGCAATGATGAGCACCAATCTGTGTTCTCTTAAATAATTAACACATTATTTCTGGTAGGTGGAGACGGTGAGATGACTTATGTCTCTTTAAAATGTTCCCCTGAATTACTCAGAAGATGCTGCTGTGTCGATAGCTTCCTTCTGCTTCTCTGCTTTTAATCTGTTCATCATGCTGCAAATCTGTAAATAATGTTATTTACAACATTTTTTGGTTCATTACTAAGCATGACAGCCAGCTTTGGCCTGGGACTCACTGAAATCGGCAGTGATCACTCTGGACCAGCACTAATCCAATCACTTTGCAGGCTGGGTTGTGCGATACCACTGGGATTTCAAAAGACTTTTCAAACCTAGCTAGCTGTAAAAAAAGCTTAGAGGCTGGTCTGGGCAGGAAAGAAAGAACCATATGAACTGGAGGAAATACCTGTCTATCCCAACATTTAAAATGTCTGTGTGCATCCGTCTCTAAGATGTTTACTTCAAAAAAGTCTGTAGCTACATACTTAATAGCAAAAAGGGGCAGCAAGGTGTTAGAGCAGGCTGTGGAGTCACGGAGGCTCAGCAGAGAGCCAGGGAGATGAATAAAGACTCACGAGTAATGTTTGCATTGCAGGGTAATGAACAACCCATGACTGCTATCTCCAGAGGCAGGGGGTGGGGGCGGGAATTACTAACTCATGGAGTTTGTTTCTTTTGCTGTTTTAACATAGAGTAAGACAAAAATTGATTGTAATATAATATACATTTTAATAAGCCAGTGAAAGAGAGCCATGCAAGAATATTCTCAGCTTTTGCAGGCAGGCAAATTCTTTCACACTAAGAGCACCCACAGGTACTGTGGGAAAGCACCAAGCCCATGACCACACTGTAGAGTGGCAGGTAAATTGTTGCACAATGAGGGGGCACGATACAGCCTATAAATTCTGGCTGATATCAGAGTAATGATATTTATATATTTTTTCTGGCTGTAATTATCTGGTCATATTTTCAATGGTTGACTTCTACCTTGGGGTGAGCTCTAGGATCTTGCCTGTGCTGCACGTCTCAGGCCCCCTAGGAGGAATCTCTGAAGTGTTAGTGCAATTTCCACTGCAGTCCAGTTCTTAGTCTGCTTGAAGATGTCCCAAAGAAGGGCAATGAAACTGGTGAAGCATCTAGAGAAACAAGTTGTATGAGGAGCAGCTAAAGGAACTGGGATTATTTAGCCTAGAGAAAAGGAAGCTCAAGTGAGACCTTATTTCTCTCTGCGACTATCTGAAAGAAGGCTGTAGTGAGGTAGGATCAGTCTCTTCTCCCAAGCAACAACTGACAGGACAAGAGGAAATGGCCTCAGGTTGCACAAGGTTTTGGTTGGATATTAGGAAAAATTTCTTTACGGAGAAGATTGTGAAACACTGGAATAGGCTGAAATAGTTGAATCACTAACTCTGGGTATTTTAAAGGCGTAGATGCATTGCGTAGGGACATGCTTTAGTGGTAGACTTGGCAGTGCTAGGTTAGCTATTAGACTTGATGACCCCAGGGGACTTTCCAATCTAAATGATTCTATTGTCCTTACCCTGCTTTGTGCTTTATGCAAATGGAAGTTTATGATGTTGTCTCTTATCCAACATGGTGCTTTCTGCAACTCATTTTGCCTTAATCTTTTCACACTGATCTCCTTATGCCCTTATCTTGTTTGAGCAATAGACCAGTGACTTAAATTTATCATATTTCCTATAGTAAAAAACATTTCAGGAAGAGAATGTGTCCGCATAACTTGTTCTACGTTTAAGGCGTTATAGAGTATAAATGGTGGTTATTAATAATGCATCTCAAAAGGGTCTCTTATCTGACAAGTGTAGTTTTAGTTTAATATACAATATTTATGTTGTGCATGTAAGTGTTCTGCAGTGTATTTTATAAAATTAATGGATTCTCAAAAAATGGGAGTTCAGTATTATTCCTGGCTGCTAAATCTCTACTGAGAAATAGAAAGAAGCTGCAGGATTTTGCATGCAAATTATGAAAGGTGGAGATTATACTTTATAGATGCAAGCAGCCAGTGCTGGCAGAGTTTGGAAAAGAGCCAGAGATGTGATGGATGAAAATATTTGAGAGTGATAGAGAAAATAAAGCTCCAAATTTTTTGAAGCCATTCATATGAAGACATGCACACTTTAACTAAAGAAGCCAAATATCAGATGAAATGAAGTCACTGATTTTTTTTTCAGCTGGTGCAACATAGTTCTGAATTATAAGAAAATGTATAGTTTGCTGAAAGTGAATAAATCCACACAGTGTTTATCTTCTAAAATAACTGCATTTTAAAAATAGATCATCTGTAGGATATTAATAAAAAGAAAAGACAAAGCACCTATGCTTTCTTTTCATAGTGCTTCCTAGGCTATATCTGCTTCATAAATTTCCATGTAAAATTGTATGAAATGTTTTCTCTGGGTGAAAAATTGACTTCACTAAAGTACACAGAAATGGGAGTTTGGCTGCTGACTGAAATTGGGCTGTTTTTTCTCCTGTATAAGTTACTTTGAGAGAGAAAAATGCTCACTGATGCAAGAAAATTTCCAGTTAGCCCATCATGATGACAGTGTATGTATAAAGAGAGGAGACTGAGTGCCTCAAAAAACTCATGATCATGAACAACCAATTAACTCTACAGTCAGAAAATATCCAATCACTTCAATATGAGGTTGTTTCTCCTCCTCCTTTTGCCTTTGTACAGCAAGTAATGAGAATTATATGCTGAGACTCTATGCTAAGAGCTCTATGCTAAAGTCTGTCAAATCTTGCCGCAGAAGTGGATACTTGCAAGGATTGCTTACATCTGTAAATATAATGTAAAACACTAACACTCTGCGAGATTTTTCTTCTTTATTGAGAAGCATTCCATTTTTGAGTTAAAGTAATATGTGGACAGCAGCATTTTACTGGACAAATGTATTCGATTTCTGATCTAAATAAAAATTGTACTTTGCTGGTTATTCAGAGATAAATGTGAAACAAGAATGCCAAGTTATTTTTTTCTCTGTAGCCTTAATTTCCTTTAACCTAATACAGTTTTTCAGATCTGTAGATGTGGGTGCAACACCAACTGGCTTCACTCAAGAACTGAGTACCGCAATGGAAATTTTACCACAGTAGTCAAGGGCCATTGCAGAAATTGCTCAGATCCCTCCTGGCTCAGAGACCCTGGGGAAGCCTGCTGACTCATTGTTCATTATGTAGGTCCTACCTTATCTTCTCCCCCTTATTTGCATCTGTGGGTGTCAAGAGAGAGGTGATCAATAAGATGATAAACTCACTTTTTCCTGTCTCTGTCCCACCAGACCATAAAGTTGTATTTTAATTAGTTTTCTATCTGTCCGTATTCTTACAATGATACTTATGGTAGAAAAGTGCTTTGTGAGAAAAAGAGGAAATAAGTTTTCTTAAGAGACTTGAAGGTTTTTCTAGCATTTTTCTTTGAAGTTCCTGTGCTCTCAGCCTGGTAATTCTCCTCCTTTCTTTCTGTTCTCCTGGCATTGTTTGCACATGACCCAAGACACTGAGCCCAGGTTTCTGGGCTGCATGACCAGAGGGTTGTTTTTGTGCAAGTTTTGCTTGGCCTGTGCTTGCTTGGTCAGTGTATGCTGTACTGTGGCTCCCAGTCAGCTGGATCAGCGTGGTGAGAGTTGGTTTTCCACTGTAAAGGCAGTGGAAAATGCATGTTTGAAGCTACTTTTTGGTAAATTCCTGCTAAATGAAAGTACTGGAGAAAAATAAAGCAGTGCTCTTACTTGAGATAAGGAGTTTCCAGAGAAATGCCCTGACTGCAGCAAGCCTTAGGTAAGCTTGCTTCCCTCTGGCTCTGGTTGGAGTGGTGTTGTGTGAGGCTCCTGCCTTTCGGGCAGCTGAGAGTCCTGGACACTTTGATCCTGTTTCTGGGCCCTGCTCAGACAACATGTAAGTAGGCACCACAGTGGGGCAGGGAGGTCCAGGAGGGTAGGACACGGGGTGGCATTTTACAACTCTTACTGACATTTGACCTGCATCTTTCACTGCCCATGTGAGTACCTGAGCCTCTGGTTTTTTGGATGGATTTTCTGGTCAAAAGATGACAGTGTTGGTTACAGGAAAAAACATTTCTAACTAAAAGTGACACTGAAAATGGTGCATTGCCAAGGAGCCATAGGTTCTTACAGATAGCAAAACTACTCCCTGAGCTAGCTGTGCCCTCAGTTTCTTGTATAGCAGCAGTGAATAGAGGACATTTCCTTATGATTTGTACCATAGTCTTAATAGGTTTCAGTTCTCTTCAGACTGAGCAGCAGCCCTTCCTTGAACAGAAGATGCCTGCTACAGTTTAACGTAGAAGGTGACTGACTAAGCACCGCCCAATCATTTGCTCACTCTCCTCATTCCCAGTGATATGGGGGAGAGAGTCTGGGATTAAAAGAAGTAGAATTTGTGGGTTGATATAAAACTATTTACTAAGATATAGAAAAGGAAAAGAGTGGTAGTTATGACTGTGTGTATGTATGTGTGTGTACATATGAATGTATTTAACGAGTGATGCACAAATGATTGCTTCCCACTTGCTAACCCAAATAGCCCCCTGAGCAGCAAAAGAGCCAGATGAATCTGCACTTCAAAACTCTTTCTTCTTGATGTCATATGATATGGAATATCCCTTCAGCCAGTTTAAGTCAGCTGTCCTTAGCAGCAGCTATAAACATTGGTGTGTTATCACTGCTGTTTTTCACCCAGGAACAAAATATAGCATCATAGCAGTCACTCTGAAGAAATTGTCCCAGCTGAAACTAAGTGCTTCAAATTCACCAGTGATGGCTCCAAAGTGGTCACAGCCTCCTTGCTACATGGTTCCAGGACAAAAGGCCATGCCATTGGAATCAGCTGGGTTACAGGTGAGGGGCTGGGAGAAGGGAGGCCAGGAGACACCAGTGACACAGGCAGCCATGCCAGCTGGCAGAAAACTCTGCCTTATACAGGCAGAACATGAGGTCCCTGGTTACTGAGCCACCAAGAAAGAGCTCTAAGTCACTCGAGCTGGCTGGTTAAGCCTCTTCTCCCTTTCAGCACACTAAACGTGTCTGGATGATAAATTCCCTTTGTGAAATTTTGAGTCAGTTTGTTTTGCTTTCCTTAGGCTTCAGTGATCTGATGTTTGTCAGCTCCTACCCAGGATGCCTATGGAGTGTTGCAGTGTTAATTTGTTCTTGCTGACCTTGCCATCTCTGGGTGGTATCTTTGGGACGTTTCTAAATCCTCAAGTAGCTGTAGGTTGAGCAGTGTTATATAAACTGCGGTGACTGGAATTGTCATGCAAAATATGTTTCTGTAGCTAGTCCCGTTTCTGCTTACTTATGTACCATGGAACTGTAGCTTAATATTTAAAGTAACATAAAATGTGTGCAGTTTATTTATTAAACAAAGGAGCCAAACCTCATTCAAATGGAAATACAAACCTTGTATATACAACTTTGGGCATAGTTTTGCTCCTCCTTTTACTTTGTCCCTACTGCTCTGCAGTTCTTCGCAGTCTACTTTTGAAATAGGCTGCTGTAATATTTTAAATTGCAAGTGGAAGGAATGGGACAAAGCTTAAGGTTCTTGTATGCAACATGCAGCCAAAAATTTTCACACAATTTTTACCATACAATTGGACAAAAAAAGCAAGGGTATTAATCTATTTTTATTATTTCTTTTCATAGAATCACAGAACAGTTTGAGTTAGAAGGGACTCTTACAGGCAATCTAGTCCAGCTCCCCTGCAATGAAAAGAGACACCTACAGCTAGATCAGGTTCCTCAGAGCCCTACCCAGTGTGGCTGTGCAACTGTGACCCTGAATGTCTCCAGGGATGGGTTATCCACCACCTCGCTAGGCAACCTGTTTCAGTGCTTCACTGCCCTTACTGTAATAAACTTTTTTCTTATATCCAATTTAAATCTCTCTTCTAGTTTGAAATCATCTCCCTTTGTCCTATCACAACAGATCCTGCTGAAGATCCTGTCTCCTTCCTTCTCATAGCCCCCCATTAGATACTGAAAGGCTGATACCAGGTCTTTCAGATCTTTCTGCAAGTTGAGTGATTTAAAATTCAAGGAAGAAGTGGCACTAATTTGTAAGAACTGGGAGAAGATGTTGACTGTCTTGAGAGCAAAGTGGCCTCACAGGAGATCACAATTTAGAGGGCTGGGCAATCACCAACTGTAAGAGGTTGAATGAGAGCGAGTGTTGGATTCTTCTCCGGGGAGGGTACAACCCTGGGTATACATACCTAGTGGGGGAGAAGAGGCTAGAGAGCAGCCCTGTGGAAAGAAATCTAGAGGTGTTATTTGATGGCAAGTTGAACGTTAGTCAGCAGTGTGCCTTGGCAGCTCAAGGAGCCAACTCTACCCCAGGTGAGGGAAGGGATTGTCCTGCTCTGCTCTTCACAGCCTCACCTTCAGCACTGGGTGCAGGTTTGGGTGCCACAACATAAGAAGGGCATAAAACTATCAGACAGGGTACAAAACAGGGTTATGAAGCTGGTGACAGGCCTAGAGAGCAAGCTGTATGAGGAATGACTCAGACTCCTTGATTTGCTCAACATTGAGGAGGCTGAGGAGAAGCCTCATGACAGCATACATCTCCTCATGAGGGGAGTGAAGGGGCAGTGCTGAGCTGTGCTCTCTGGTGGCAGTGACAGGACGTGAGGAAATGGCATGGAACTGTGTCAGGCAAGGTCAGGTTGAGCGTTAGGGAAAGGTTCTTCACCTTAGGATGCTCAGGCACTGGAACAGGCTGTCCAGGGCAATGGTCACAACCCCAAGCTACTAGAATTCAAGCATTTGGACAGCACTCTCAGACACTGGGTTTTAATCTTGAGAAGTTCTGTGCGGAGTTAGGAGTTGAGCTCCATGATCCTCGTGGGTCCCTTCCAACTCAGGATATTCTATGAGTCTATGACCGAGTCCTGCATCTAAACTGTTGATGAAAACACTGTAGAGAACTGGCCCTAAAACGGAGCCCCATGGAACCCCACTGGTGACTGGCTGCCAACTTGATGTAATCCCATTTAGTATAAGCCTTTGAGCCTAGCCCATCAGCCCATTGGTCACCCATTGTACTTTGTCTAACTTATTGTAGGATCACTAATTTGCAGCACCAAAATTCTTTAAATATTTCACATGGGTTACATAATAAATAATGTTGGGCTCTTCTGTCATGTGTGCCTCTCAGAGCTTCTACAATACAGCAAATCCCTGTGCCCTAGGGTTATACTCCATGATAGATAATTTAATGGTCAGAATATGATAGTATGATTAAATCATGTTGATGATTTATTTATATTTTTGTACTGTTAGGTAGTAAAGACTAATAGTAGCTCTGTGCTATGCTAAATGATAGTGTGAAGGCAATGCACAACTGAAGTGAGAGGACAAAATGTCAGTAATGAGAGTATCCTGTAAAATATCAAAGTGGAAACTGAAAGGCAAAGAACCTATCACAAATCCACCATGAGGTGAGCACAGAAAGTTTGGAAAGTGTATGAGAGTTTCAGAGAAGGGCTTCCAAAGGGAAGGTTGATCTACAGTGACTTTAATCAGAGGATGATGCAGGTAGCAGAGTTGATACCTGAACAGTGAGGCAAAGCAATGATTTCTGAGTAGTGCTGAATGCTAACAGTGTGCTGGTCTCTTAGCTAGACCTGTTCTGCAGCTGTATCACATGTGGCAGCCACCACTTTGCACGCGTGAAAATGCATGAAGCCAAGAGTGAGCAAAAAACCTGTTTTGTGCTTTCTCCTGATAGACGTGCATGAACTCTCAGGCTGGGGGACTGTTCCCTGGGTTTGGCAGCCTGCTTTTTGACACTTGACATCTTGACTAATAATCAACTCAGTCCTAGTTCCTTTCCTTTGGGAGAAAAGAAACTACATGAAACATCCAATTACTGCTCAAGAAGGAGACAAAACTGCACGTAAAAGCCAAAAGTTAAACCTACACTTGTATCTACATCTCAGTGTTGAATTAGTTTGTGTTTAAATTGTTCATCAAGCAGCATTTTATGTGACCCTGAAGCCAGCTACAGGCAGGGGCTGCTCTCTGTCCACTATGAAGATTGTGCATGCACAGCTGTGCTGGAAAAATGAAACACTAGATCAAATAGCTACCCTGAAAAATTACTTGCACAGGTGTGATGAGTAAGTCTTTAGATAAAAATAGATGCTTCTGAGACTGTTCTGTGAAATCATGCAGTTTATTTTACTATCATCTTTCGATGACGGTTTCTACTAGTCAGAGAAAACAAGCTTATCTATGAGGCGTGGCTGTTATTTCAAGGTTTAGATGAGAGATGTTAATGGCACAGCCTTCTGACACAAAGTGTAGTTTACAGTTCTTATGACAACTATTCCTCTCTCCTTTGGAGCATGGGCTAACAACAGTGTTTCATTACATGTTGTGTAGCACTGGGTTCTTTGACAGACTTGTCATCTCAACCCACGTGCTTGTTTTTAAATGGCATTTCTAAATGGCACTTTGCAATGTGAATTTGAGTGACTGACCTTCACTTTGCTTTGCTTGCTGTCTGACTTCCAAGCTTCCCACTTCCATTACTTTCTAGCAAAATACATTTGGGAGAACAGATTTCTTTGAATTCTAGAAACCGATTTTTGTGGTAGTGATTCTATGAGCTAACTAAAATTAACTGAGTATTAACACAAGTATTTAAATGAATACAGAGTACTAATCTGTGTGTAATCAATCTGCTGATAAAAATTTATGAGTATAGCAGCCAAACCAGGCTATGCAGCAAGTTACTGTAGTTACTTCTGCAGTGTACTTAGGAAAAATTAGAACAAGTTGAACAGATATATTAAAAGACTTTATTCACAATAGAGAAATTTTTACAAATATAAGTTCTTAAAAATTAAGCATCTTGATCTATTACGTATTTCATAATTTCAGGATTTATATAAAGATGAGAAGACTAAATGGAATATGCAAAAATCAAAACCAATTTAAATGTCTCAGAAATGGAAAATATGTATGATGAAGTCACCATAGAAACAGTGAGCCATAGGACGTTGCAAAAATCTGTGTACAATCAACAAATATGCAATACATATTTCACAAATGATCAGAACATTTTTTTTTTCCCATGAAACAGTATGGTTGCCTTTTAAAATGACTTATTTCTTAGGACTTAACATATGCAGATTTAAATGTGTTATTTTGCTACAGAGAAGTGGAAAGAGGATAGGCAAGCGTGCTTACGCAAAAATTATACCCCTCCATAATGCAATTTCTTTTGGTCTTATGAATGAGTGGGAACACAAAGCAACCATTGCTAGCCACTTTCACACAGCTAGTTAAGTGAATGGGAAATAAAATGAATGCTATCTCAGCAATCTAACAACGGCTGGTAAGTAGTGACTGTTTCAAAATGATTACGCTAGCTTTGGTGTTTTGGGGTTATTAAAAAAAATAAAAACAAAATAAATATACTCTCATTTTATGAAAAGTTTTCTTACAGTTGGCAGATCTACACGTTGTACAATCTTCTTGTCTACTTACATTTGTTTACAAAAAGTACAGTATAGTGCAGTTTGTACATACAACCTGAATACCAATACCAGTCACATCAAATTTGTGCTCTTTCAAATCATCATAACTATCAAACTAAAAAATATTCATACTGAACGTCTGTATTACAAGTAAACAGTTCTGACACGTATTTAAGCACATAGGACCCAATGCATACAACAGTTTTGTGTTTGCCTGCTTTTTGAAACAAGAAAAGCTTATCAGGTTCTCCATTGTTTCTCTGAAGCTCATTAAATAAACACAAGATCACTGGACACATCTGGGGGGAAGCATACCATTGTTAAGAAAAACATGTAAAAAGAGGCTTACAAAACGCATTTCTCAAAGATTGCTTTTTTGTCTGAGTTATTGAAGTCATTTAACTGATACGAGGCCTATAGCAGCACATGTGCTATCATGTGGTTGGCAGCAGCAGGTGACATAATAAAGATAAATAAGACAAAAGTATATATATATATATATATATATATATTTTTTTTTTTTTAAGAGGGAAGATAATTGTGTATGTAGAGAGATAGCTATCATTTGTCGGTTGTAACTGGGGGAAAAAAAAACAGCTCCCTTATAAATTTC
This sequence comes from Meleagris gallopavo, assembly GCF_905368555.1. Taxonomy (NCBI): domain Eukaryota; kingdom Metazoa; phylum Chordata; class Aves; order Galliformes; family Phasianidae; genus Meleagris; species Meleagris gallopavo. The sequence goes on along the minus strand of NC_139405.1, from coordinate 61,810,084 downwards.
TGAAGAAATACAGTGAAATACTCCAGTACTTCGCAGTTACAAATTTCAGATTATCAACATAAGCAGGAATTCCGCTTTTTCAACAGAGGAGGGCCAAGGATTTCTTCTTCACTTATTCTCATGCTGTTACTGAGACATTAAAAATATAATACTTTTGCACAAGAGCAAAAAATCTCAAGCCAACTTGCAGATTCCATCCAAGCAGGCTTTATATTAGGCAACTGTACATATATTTATATTCATTCTCCCTGCTCTGGGTCGCAGAGGCTCAGTGGAGTCCTTCTGTTAACTTCCATCTATGACTGCACAGCTCTGCCAGGCCTTTGAAAGAAGAATCAGTGCCACTGGAGATACTCTTGCCTTGCCCCCTGTAGAAATGTCTTTTGCAGCCCACATGGCAGACTTTGTCTTCTCTCTCTGCTGCAGTGTAACCACATAGGCAGTGATGTTTTAAACACTCCAGAGGGTAAAGTTTATGGGTCAGCCTCCAATATATATAAAAATGTAATGTTATCTTTGCTTTTGGCTTCCACATAAGTAAAGCCTATTCTGCAAACCAATATCAGTAGAGAAAAAGGTAGTAAAATGTACTCTGTAATGCTTAAACAACCGTGTCTCCTCAGCTCTGATTAGCTACCCTGGGTATGTGTGATAGACAGCTTACAAGGTTTAAAATAGATAACTGATCAGAACCATTTGTTTTGTTGCAATCAAATCAGTTCATAATGCACTTTCTCAGAATGGGAAGCCAGGTGTTGTACTCTACTCAAAATGTATAAAATTCATCCTTTCACTGAGTGAAAACATTTGTAGACTTCAAAACAATGTAAGACACTCCAAGCTACATTTAAGTAAAAGAAGGAATTAATTGTGCCTGATTCTTTTCCCTTTGGTGATACCACAAAATAAAACATTTTTGGCAAAACTGTTACCTTTCTCAGTAAACTAAGCTTCTAATCTAAGGACTATTTTACAACATACTGCATTTCTGACACTTACAGGAGCCAGAGTAGGTGCTTTCAGAAAGCTTTAATTCTATGCTGGATAATTTTCTCTCTGAAGGAGACGAGTTTTCTTCAAGGCATTTGAATATCTGATTTTATTCATAAAGATATATTAAATTGCTTTGTGACAATAAAGTACAAAGACTAGTGTTGAGTTTGAACCAGTCTGAGTGCTTGAGAAAGTCACGGAAAACCAAATTGTCTCTGGTATAATTCTCAGCTCAACTTCAATGATAAATTCATTGAGTAGTTTTGTCTTTTTACCATCTAAACAAATGAAAGCTACTGGATTAAAAACATAAAGATGGCAAGACTCCTTTTCCTAATAAGAAATGATTATCTTATTTTTCTCCATATTGGCCTGACTAAAGGCATCAGGATAACTCCACTTAGAATCGGGAAGAAATTATTTACTCTACAGTAATAGTCTAATAAAAACCTGAAAAACTACTGTGCTAACTAATGTGCTAAAACTAGTTGAGACTAACTCCAACATATACTGCAGTTTCAGAGTTGTGTCTGCATGAGATGAAAATATTCCTATGTAGACTTCATTGGCAATGAAATACATCAGATACTTTACTTTAATGATAGACCCGCATAAGAAGAGGCTTCACAATCACGATATTTGTCTTGGATGACACACAAAACAAATTAACATAGAACAAAAAAAGAAAAAGAAAAAAGCTCTTTATATACTTAATTCAATATGGCTTTTTGCAACATGGCAAAATATTACAGCTTAAAGCAGACATCTCCTCATGGAGGAGAAAAAATTTTGCAGTCAAATTAAAAGTATAACTGGAAACTAGTAACATGCAGACCCTCTGCTCTTTTTGGCCAAGATTACACTGCAAACTAGCAAAATCTGGACAGATGTATTTCTCTTCTAAAAAGTGGTCCAGCTGATGACTGAAGTTTTATGAGTTTGGGTCCATTCATAAATATTTACTGTTAAAGAAAACAGACTGCAAAACATTTGATTTACAAATTTAACTCAAGGATTTAAAATCAAATCACATGCCCAAGTCCTGGAAAGAAACATAAAGAATGAAACAAGTTAAAACTCGATCTATTTTTCTTTTTCTTCTTTACTCCCATTCTCTTTGCGAAGAATAGGGAAGGGATGAGCCTCTGTGTTGAAGACCCAGTGCTCAAATGGAAGAAGATCATCATCAGAAAATAGCAAATATAAGTATCTGGCAAGAAAAAAAAGCAGGAAATATGACTATATCAAGAAAGTGAAACAACAATCATTTTCAAGAAAACATGAATGCCTGATTTCTGTAGATGAATCTATCAATGGAAACCACTGACAAAACAGAAAGTATTAAGTCCTAGCATAATAAAGTTTAGCACAAAGCTACTCCACTCAGGTTGGAATCAATGGCAATAACAGTGGAGACCAACAGCCCAGCTCCTCTATTTTGATAGAGGCCATCAAGGTTGAATACTACTTTATCTCATTTCCACGTTATCCTTTGTAATGTTATTACATATTATTTTGATTGTATATAACCATTATGTATATATATTTTCCTTCTGAATGTTCAATTTATCAGGGTGAAGTAATGAAAACACTATAGTCCAATGCTATCTTACTTCTGAGAGAAACATCTGGCCTAGGAATTCTGAAGAATAAAAGCTAAGTCCTAGCACTAGGACCAAAAGATTGGATAGACATTTATTAAGACAGGATCTATCAAAGCCAGCAGTAAATAAAAATAAATAAATAAATAAATCATTTTATTTAGTATAATGGTACAGGGTAGTAGCTTCTTTAACATGATTATTAAAGACATCTTAGGGGTGAAACTCTCCTTACTAAATGAAAATTTATTCTGAATCACTATCCTTCTGTGAAGGCTTTTCACAGAATCATAGGGGTTGGAAGAGACCTCTGAAGATCACCTAAATAAAACTTTATTCACTCCATTAATAATTTTGGAGACAGCGGTATATAATAAAGACTTTTATTTTTTTCCTCTTAACAGGATGCGTGAGATTACCATGCAACTTTGCTTTTTTTTTCCCCCTCACTCTACAGATTTAAAACGGAAAGTACGTGATATATGCCTGTTAAGTCCTCTGTGCTCTCAATTTGTTTCCCTGGTGTTGGCATATGTAACTAAAACCTATCAATGCTTGTAGATGTAATTTCTCACCAAACGCTACTGAGTTTCTTTAACAGAAGATAATTTTCAAAAGTCATAGAATTTACTTTCCTGACATAGAAGAGGGAAAAAAAGGCAATTTGACTTCCTGTCACCTAAGAAAAGCTCTACTGTTTCAGTCAGATTTTGTTAAATGAATGTCAAGGGTACTAATGGTAAATACTTGTCTGTAAAGATGATACACAGAACTACTTGATATTAATGAAAGGAACTTTCTTAACTTACTTGAGTGTCTCCGAAAGGAAGAAACTTTGCTGCACATCATCATGGCTTTCATGATTACTATAAACATCTCTAATGCCAGAATAGCCACCATCTACTCTGCAGTGCTTTTCCAGTGCCTAAAAACAGGTGAGGGAAAGAAAAAAAAAAAAAGAGAAAAGACAAGATGTTTAATAATATGAATAATCTGTCACATTCTGATTGTTTGAAAATAACACTGTAACTACCATGAGTTTCTGACAATTTTATTTGATCAAGAGCTAAAACTAGATAGAGCTCCAGACAGAAATCTCTTTAAAACACACATGTAGTTTTACATTAAAGAAGAGAATCAAAATGATAAATTCATAAAATAAGTGAATACAAGCCAGTTTTCAGAGGGAAATGTATACTGTTGTGTCAGTGTAAATATATATGTACTACTCATTGTTTTCTTTTTTCTATTTTTGATAGTGTACCTTCTCTGTCATAGGCTTGTCTGTACAGCATTCAGAGATCCTGTCAGACACCTTTCCCAGTCGTATTTTACTGCTTACAACTTAGTGTGATTGAACTGAATACTACGATTAAGATCAGTCTTTTCCTTTCTTTTCCTTAGTTTTGGAAAGGGGAAGCCAACTGTCCATTTCTTGTGTAAGTTCTTAAGGGCTTTTTTGGTTTTTCTTTTTCAATTATTTCATTTTCGATAGGGAAACATCTGATATTGGGCTGAGACTGTATTTCTTTCTGCATTAGGTCCTATAAACTTTCTGAAAAAATCTTTGTTTCTTGTTAGGCAGAAAGCTATGTGACCAGACAATGTAAATATCCTGGAGAGAATCTACAATGATTTAATTTAACAACTCATTATTCAAAAACAAATCCAAATGGTCTTCACCTCTAAATAATTTCTCACAAGGAAAACGACAGTAAACATGATGGCTGACTATGTCAATTCAGGACCACCCTCCTCTGCAACATAGCGATCACTGTGGAAATAGGCATGGGAGTAACAACATTCAAGCAGAAATACCAGGAGCTTCATCAAAACCCTGAGAAGAAGATGAAAGGCTCTAATCCTATCAGACATCTAGTTCCTCCAGTTCTGAAGTTATTACAAATATCACTGAAGTGACTATGAGATGTATAGATTTTCTTTCTGAAAATTCGATTCAAACCACATATAGCAAAAACTAATGAAAAGGCAGAAAGATACGCCTGAAAACAAGCGAGCAGGCAAAATAAGTATTTTCTGATGAAAGATGGGACTAAACGTCACTAATGATTACTGAAGTATCTATCACTTCCACCTGCTCTAAAACCTGTTCAAGATCTGTGTCTTGCTGTGAGTAGATATCCTATATTTCCTTGATGCTGGAGGTATGGTTAGCTATCTGCATATATTTAGCTTGCATGTCAGGCTCTCTATAGCTTTCACTAGAGTAAGCTGCCTATTGTACATTTAAAAGACATTTTTCTCCAGAAGAGATCCTTTAAAATATAACAGGCCTATTTTTCTTCTCTCTTTGTGTTTAGGGTTCTTTAATTTTCCTGGACAGTTTTACTAAGTGACAAATATACTTAAGTTTAAACAAGTAATTTCCCCTGGCTGGTATTCCTTTTCTCTCATCTACTTGAACCTGCAATGAATTCAAAATGCTGAATCTGTGCCTGGATTTTCAATGTCAAACACAAGATTATGTTTTCTGAGGCACAGCAGAAGGAGAACTTGAAGGATAAAGCTAGTATTCAAGGAAACATCTGCATTCTAATCAGGGTGAAGCAAAATAAAACAAATTGCTTTTTTGGGTTTATATGCTCTAATATGTAGTTAGAGCTTTCCTCATGAGGATCACCAGAGTTAATTGTAGAGAGATACCATATACACAACTGAATACACTGCTGTGATAAAAAATAGGAGATTAACCTGCACCATTTTAGCCCTTTGGTGGTATCTGCTTTGTGCAAATGTGGATCATCTTACCCCTGAAAGCTACTTTGCACTACACTAATGGGAAAAAAAATGTTAACATCTGGTATTAGTACCACAAAAAATATATTTGTTGTAATCACTCTTTATCTGGCAGGAATGTCCTTTTGCGCCTGTGCCTTCCATTTCAGAACACAGTGACATTCATACTTACTGTGCATCAGTGGTAGGTGAGGAGAATTGACTTAACACATTTTAAATTAGTAGACCTTGGAAAATGAGAGTGGCTAAGATCAGTTATGCTAGTAATGGAAAACATAAATAAAGTGGGAACCAGCTGTCAGACTCAAAGTCTCATAAAAGAAAAAAACAAAGGAAGTGCTATGAATTCAAAACGTGCCATAATTATAATGCAGAAATTATAATTCATGAGCTAAGCTGATGAAATCTTTCTGACTCAGAAGAAGTGGATTTTGCTGTTGGTTATCATTGCATTTTCTCCAGAAACTGAAGTACATACAGATCTTGGACAAACTGAGGTAGGAAAGCAAGCCTCCAGAGTACAAAATAATGGAGAGACAAGAGTGTTTTTTCAGACTATGAACGTTAGAGACTAAAATAAAAGATGTGTTCTGTGTTGCAGAGTTTAACAGTTCATGATCATGGCACAGGTGCAGCCTCTTACTACATGGGGACTAGAAAACAAACATGAATTATTACTGTCAGTGTCATGAGTTGAAAATGGACATGAAATACCTAAAACTCAGCATTTTCAGACTACAGCAAATGGACAGATTGTCACTCCCCCTCCTTTTTTTTTTTAGGTCTCTGCTTTCTCTTAATGAAAACAGTGCTAGTAACTGGAATTCCCATATTCAGTGGGTAGGGAACTCCCAGAGAGCACAAGGATAGAGTGATGTGTTCTCTGGTGCAAGAATGAGCAAGAGTGAGCAGAACTGAAGGTGCTCAAGAAACATTTAGATGCTATACAAAGGGACATGGTTTAGTGGGGAAATACTAGTGGTAGGTGGATAGTTGGACTGGATGATCTTGGAGGTCATTTCTAACCTTGGTAATTCTATGGACTTGTGAAGTAGCTGTGGTAAATTATCACGACACATGCTGGAACAAAAAAAAAGCATCATGAAGTGGAGCTGTATGAGCTAGAAACATCACAGGAGAGAAAATATTTGAAACCTACAGCTGACTGTATAGCTTCTGCAAGATCTGTTTTTGTGAAACATGCAGCTGTACATTAAGACAATGGAAGATAGGCTTGTACAGAATGAGACCAGCTGCATTTGCCACAGATGGGCTCTAAAGCATTACTTTAGAGCTAGACTAAAGTAGCCACAAGAATGCTAAACAAGGAACATAGGGAGAGCAGTAAGAAGGTAAATAAGTGTACAAACTTGAAATAAACACAAACAAACTGAATCAAACAAATCAACTGAAAAGAATATAATAAGGAAAACATTTTAATTGTTTATAACAATATTAACAGTGTGGACAGCAACAATGAGTCAGGAAAAGCATCTGGAGAAAGAACACTGTACACTTGGCACTGCGGAAGCCTAGTGGGATGACTTCCATAAACAGTAGTTTTAAACATTTCAATTATAATCTGCCTGGGAAGAGTCCAGTATGAAAATGTATGCATATGGATGATGTTAGGAAAGAAGAAAGTATGGAACAGCACTCTATAGTAGAGGCTTTTGGAAAAAAAAAAAAAAAAAAAAAAGAGAGATTTGGAATCAGTAACTCAGCAAGACATCATTTAAAGACATATGCAGCTAACACCTGAAGATAGTAAACACATCCTCCTAAATAACTACACCCTACCTAGCTAAATAGAGGGTTGACTGCAGATGTAGATTTGCACAGAATATACAAGAAATAAAGAGTTGGAAATCAGTATCTTTTCACTATGGAAAGCAGATTTTATCATGAATTTTATTCCTTATGAGTATCTAATAACCAAAATTGAAATGCTCTTTTTGCACAAATTTGAAGTACATTCAGTATCTCAGAGAGTGAAGATGAAGTACAATTACAGATTTTTGTTGCTGTATGGGGAGCCAGGTAGCTGCAGATGTCACGTTGCAGCCAGATACATGGAATTGTAATCTAGTAATAGCTCTCTAGTAGGGTCTCACAGGGACAGATAATTGTGCAACAAGTCAATGTGTTCTTCCCTGACTGTAGAGCAAGCTTCCACGTCTACTTGAAGGCCATTCTGAAGAGTTACAATCATACATTCCTAGAAAAAAAGATGTGTTGGACAAACTGACAAACAGAATGATTTTAAAACCCCAGAAGGCAATAGCTCTGCAAAGGACTGAGGGGTCATTGATAAGAAAACACTGCAGAGTTTTCATTTCTTTCTTTGTGTTTTTCTTTAGAATACAGAGCCACAAAATTTAATATTCTTTAGCCTCCTTAATCTTCTCATAAGACCTCAGTCCACTTAAAAATCTCAGACAAAGAGTGATAGGCAGATATTTTAAGAAGTACAACATCAATGTGAGGAGAAAATAAGTGAACTCTGGAAGCATAATATAAGCCCATGCCTGGAGGACAAAACAAGGTAAATCCAATGGTATCATGTCCAACAGTAAGATTGATTAAAGAATACAAAAGGCATGAGAAGCCTGACTGGCCATGAAGAACAAGGCAAAGAACTCCTTAACTACCTCAGCCTTCTCCATGTCTGAGGAGGCCAGCTCTCACTTCCCATTTCTCAGATGGGATACACTCTCCTTTGCCTGTCTTTTCTGCCCAATGTATCTAAAGAATCTCTTCTTGTTGTTTTTCATGTCCCCCACCAAGTTCAATTCCATCTGCACCTTGGCTTTCTTGATCCCATCCCTATATTATAGAAAATACACTTCATAGAACTTATTTCCATGTCCAAGACTCAAATACATCATATTTTCACTTTCCGTCCACATGCAGCAATACTCACCATCTTGAGCAGAACATTCAAATATGACTTTGATCAGGGAAATATTTAATAAAGAAAAATCACAAGGTATTTTTCAAGTATACAATACCAACAGGAGATGAGTCAGTCAAAATTCATCTTATTTCATTTAGTAAATCTCTGGAAATGTGAGTTGATATTACAGATTTAAAATGATTACTTACTCTTCAACTGCTAAACAAAATCCAGATTTTGTTCAATAGCTCACATACCAAGATACTAGAATTTAGTAAGAAAAGAAACCTCTAGAACGTTACCTCTACAGCTTCCCACGCCCACTGCCTGTACTTTGGGTCATGAGTAAGCCGCCACATGTACATGTAGGTCTCTATGACTTCAGGTCGTAGGATGTAGTATTTTTCATTTTGTCTTGTAGCAATGGCCTCAACTCCACCATCAAATCTGAAGGCTTCTGGCCCCAGTTTCATACCTATCCAATATAAAAACATATGCTGAAGTAAAGGCATTAAAAGGTTTCAAATCATGTAACCTGCCAAATTAATTATCATTTCATACCACACAAGGCATGCTACCTAAAATGCATATAATTTTTGACAGATACAGCAGTTTTTTTTCTAATATTTTGCAAATAATTCACAATACTCAAGAGCTATTTTTTATCAATGCCTTAAACAGCAGTTCCAGTTTGAACAGTGATGTTAACATTTGCATTCTGAGCAATTTTATATAATTAGCAACATATTAGGTTTTCCTTAAAAGATGAGGATATTCACTTTTCTCTGTTAAACTTGATAATACACTCTAGGATCTGAAATGCTGCCAGGGTTATTTTTATAAGATGAAAGAATCCAAAGAAATTTCCTGCACAGATATTCAGTTTCTTTGTGCAATCCTTTGTTTGCAGTATTGTACCAATAGAATCGAGAATAATTTTTTCTTTTTTTTGGCGCATAAAGCACAATTAATGATGCATAAATGAACAGATCACTTCCCTCACTTATATTTGGCTATGAAGAAATTGGCAACATGGAAAAAAAAGCTGTAATGTTAGAGTTACTACGGTGAGTAGCTATAATTCAGATGTACAGAAATTATTTATGAAACAAAGCAGCCATTCTTAAAGTTACTTCTGAATCAAAGCAGCATTTTATCAGAGAAAGGATGAAGAGGTTTTGCTATGATTTAACTTTTATTCACCACTGTGAATTAAACACTGATGGCTGCCTTCATAAAACCAAACTCTCTGATACTGTACTTACTTGTACGATCATAGGATTCGTGGCAAGTTCTAGCAATTTCAGCACCAAGCTCAATGTGATGGCCTGTCTTGTCACTAGGTGCTCCATCCGCTCCTAGAGCAAACATGCCTCCAGCAAAACAAGTCAGATGTCCCATCTTGTGTTCGAGCAGTCCACCCTTCCACTCAGCGATGTATGTCAGTCCACTACTTGATTTTCGAATGAGATGGGTCTCTATGGCCTATGGAAGCACATTATTTATTACTATTAATCATCAAAAGTTTCCACTTGGTAAAGCATGAAAGACCAAGACAGATAACAGAGACCTTAAGACTGTTTTATATGTCAGTTGTTTTTTTCTCTGTGTTGCCTTTGCTTATAAGGTAAAATGGATGAACTGGCACAAATTCAAAGTGTAGCTAAATCAACATAGATTAGAATACATTGGTAATGATGATTAACACTGCCACAACTTTCAGCAATTTACACAGTGTAGTTTAAACAAAAGGCCTAAAAAGTAAAGTAGCAGATAATATTTTTCTTCTCCTTCCTAATTTGAACACCTTCAGATAATTTCATTTTTAATGATTAGCAATTACTTTAGCTTCCATATTTCCAAAATGAACTCTGAGAACGAATTTGTTTATTCATATAAATTCATGTGTATTATATGCAGGTCTAAATTCATATTCAAAACATCTGAGTCAGTGTACTAAACAATGCTGGGCTTTTGGGACTATATGGCACTCCCAACCAAGACCAATGAATTTCCCCCCAAGATTGAATCCCCCCATAATCAAGAGCAGAGACTCTGAGACTTCTAGGGGAAAAAAAAAAAAAAACAAAACTAAGCAGAAGAAGAAACACATCTCTGGGAAAGAATTAGAAGTGGGTGCTGATAGCAATGTCTGGTTACTGATTACCAAATCTAGAAAAACATCCATATGTTTTCAGAGGAATAGAATTAAAACAATGGTGGTGATGTAGGGGAGCATATTAATTAGAAACACACAGACAAATTAAGTTATTGCCTTTAAAGGGTAGTAGAGAGGAAATTAACATCTCTATCACACGTCCAGTTTAACCACCAGTGTTCTGGTTTATTCTATTGAAATCATGAGATCCAGAAACAGTACTGAGCATGCACTGTACAAGAGAAAGAAAATTAATAAAGCATCAGTACAGAGAACTGTTAATAAAAAAGCCAGGATTAAAAACAATGTGTAATAATGAGAAGGCATTGATTATAGTTATTTCTTCTCAATTAAACATCTGTAAAGGCTGTTTCATAAGCTTGAAAAAATCTGCTGTAAATCAGAAGCATCAGCAGAATAATTCTACAGGTTTTACTTACTACACAGCTCTTTTGGGGGGTGAGGGGGCAAGAATGTCACATCAAATGATATAGTTTGTTTTCCACTAGCACTAGTGCAAAGCACTTAGTGAGGGTGTTTTCTGCCTGCCTCCAGGCCCGCTATTGTCTTAGAAAGATACTCAATCTTTTTGTTTCCTCATGGATTATATACTTTTAGCATTGGATGTCAAGTGAAAACATACCTAAATTTTAAAGCATCAGTAAATAATGAAGTTTTCTGTATTTTAAACAAATCCTGTGTAAATCAACCTATAGAAAGAGTAATTAAACACAAAGGGGGAAGGGATGAGAAATGTATTCCTTAAGCATCCAAACAACATACTCCAATGTGGAAGATGAAAGAATTACAGGGGTTAAGGTGATGTGAAGATAACTGTAGTCATGTATTCCAAGTGCATTACCAAAAAGCTTTTCTATCAGGTTGGAAAACTAGTAGTGGATTACCTAGGTACAGCTTTTTAAAATAATATTCTTTGAAATGTGTTTTCTTTCAGTTATCTCATTGGGTATGAAGTACTTTAATGTAAAATTAAAGAACTGATAGAACAGAGTTCATGGAATCTGCTACAAAATGTACTGCTGTATAAACAGGTGAAATTTATGAGGAGATAGAAATTATTGGAAAGCTTCCAACATCTTTCAGTGTGCTGTAACATTTTTGTAAAACAGTTTGTGTACTCCAATAGGATACCTTATTGCTAGAACACACAACTGTTTTGTGGGAAATAGCTTTCAGACGACTGAGGCATTCTCCAGGATAAGTAATCTAAAACCAAGTTCAGAAATGAAAAAGTTTTAATTTAGTGACGCTTCATTAGATCTTTCAGCAGGGTATCTCCATCTCATCAAATCAACAATTCTGTTAATGCCTGTTGCGCTGTTGGTCACTTAACAATCGATTAAGAACCTTTTATAAAAACAAACAAATTAAAATTTGATTGATAAATAAATTTACCTATATTGCCTTTTTTTAAATGATAGACAAACTGAAGCATTGCTGTACCTGACAGAAATAACAGTGATCATACGCATTCAGAAGTACTAGAACCACACCAGACTTTATTATTCTAGCATGAAAATGGATTTTGATATACCAGTAAGCCTCTCAGTGTTATGTTTTTTGTTCCCCTCTTTTTTTTTTTTTTGTCTCTGGATAAAATGTCAAACTGAAAAAGATAACATCAATTGGAGAAATTTTAAAATCAATTTCAGAAGCCAGCATTCAAAAATAACCTGATGCTAACTGATATTAAAAGGTTGCAAAATATAAACAATTTCCAAATTGTTCATCCTTTGGAGAGAACAGTATACATTATAATGATTTTATTAATGAGCCCTATTAAGAACTAGTACTTATATTTATTTATAGTTATCTTCACAATGTAAGCATTTTATTTAAAGTTATTTTAATTATGCAGTTGTTATATATTCTATGGACTCTCAAATTGCCTTGTTATTTTCAGTATAATTGCAGAGTTTGAATTTTAGAGTGGCTCCCTCAGCCTCTCCTCATAAGATTTGTGCTCCAGACCCCTCACCATTTTTGTTGCCTTTCTCTGGACACACTCCAGGGCCTTGATGTTTTTCTTGTAGTGAGGGGCCGAAAACTGAACACAATACTTGAGGTGCTCAAAGAACTTGATAGTAAAAATATTTAGCATTATGAAAGATCAGCATATTTAGAAAGCCTCAAAAATGTAAATGATTTATATATTAATAAATCTATAGCCCGCATGAGTACAACACGTAAAAACATCCCCACCATAACTATTAATTAATGTATTCTCTGAAATTATAAACTGTACAGGTGACAGTATTTACTTTAAGATGTATGGTAATGCCTCCCTTTTCCCCAAAAATCCAGCTTAAGTACAGTTGGATTTCAGAATTTAGTTTGAAATATTGATAAAGCACTACTTCTGGAATAATGTAGTGTTTTTATAATGCATTAGCATATTGCAGTATTTTTAAGGTAATTAATAAACAAAAATCACTTATCTTTCAATTATCAGTTCAGAATCTATATTCAGTGTACCACAGCCATTCAATATCCATCCGCTGGCATTTTTAAACAGTTCAATTTAAACATTTTAATACTTTTACAGGTTAAATCTGTGAGCACTTTTTAAACAGAACATAAAACATTTTTTCTTTTTTTTTTTTTTTTTTTTTTAGAGATAATTTCACACAGCTTTTAAGTGCCATCAGGACAGACTGAACAAAGATTTTTGTTTTTTAAATAAGCTTGAGGTCCAGAGAACAAGGTTAAAACACTGGTTGGAATGAATGGACAAATGCTTAAGGGTAAAAAAATATGAAGACAAAGTTAAGAAAATAATAGGATGAGGAAGAAATACTATCAGTTTAAACGAGAGTATAACAAGTGTCTGAACTTGAGGAGTAGGATGAAAAGCTTGGGCTTATGAGCTCATAGCAAAATGCTGATTGCTATCTGCAGTGCTGTGGGTGAAGTTCTGGCAAGAAACTGAAGTTGCTAAAACAAGTCATTATAAAGGAAGATTAGGTAGCAATTTGATAAGGATCCACCCAAGTGAAAATTTCTATTTGGCAGAATTAATTTTCAATTTCATACTCAGAATCAATTTACCTTCGTTTTGACATAATTATCTACACATTTCAAAAAGGCACACATTTATTTTAAGCACAGCTCCAGTATATCTTAGAGCCTGTCTACAAATAACCCCTTCTGAGTTTCACTATTTGTAAATAAGGTTGTGTCATATTTTCACTGTAGAGACTATTATTTAATTTTACTGCAATGAATATGCTCAACATAAACCAATAGACAATATCTGCAAAAAATCCAAAAGGCTAGGAGAATGTGATCTTTGATGAGCTGATAATACATTATTGATGGCTAATTGTTAGGAGCCAGCACAGATTTCCTTTTAAGTAAATGGAAATTTCATGTAACTGTTTTACAGAATGTGTTTCTGCAAATCAATTAGATTTTTTTTTTTTGTATCAAGGTAATGCAGAAACCCTGTGCAACATAAAAGGTTGCAAGGAAAAAGTGGCTGCAAATGCTTGCTCTCAAAGGGATCAAGAGATGATGTTACCTGCCAGTGATTGGAAAAAAAAAGATGTAGATAATCTGACTCCAGACTATACTTGACAAAAAAAGAAAGGAAGGAAGGGAGACTAAAGAAAAATAAATTCTTGCCAGCTATTAAAACAAAAAAATTCACTTCATGTAAGGGCTGTATGGTATGTGGTTTGGAGTATGCTTCTAAGCTCTTTTAACCAGACTAACTCTTATGACTGATTCAGTTCCTGGAAGTTTTTGTGTTCATATGCTTTTATGCAATGCTCTGCTTACATTCCTCGCTGCAATTAAGCTTTTAGCTAAATTACAGAATCATAGAATGGCCAGGTTTGGAAGGGACCTCAAGGATTATGAATATCCAACCCCTCTGCCACATGCAGAGCCACCAACCTCCCCATTTAATACTAGGCCAGGCTGCCTAGTCCTCATCCAATCTGGCCTTGAACACCTCTAGGGACCGGGCATCCAAAAATTATCTTTTTTTTCCCCATCTTGTGGGAAATTATCTCTCCAATACAATAACTGTAAAAATGCTTGAAAATTCACTTAGAAACACTAGTAGTCCCTTCTACATTTTGTATTGTGACTCAAGTGTACCTTGTAGTACTTCTGGCATCTTTTTCATCAATTTACATGATAAAATTATGCCTCTGCCTATCTGTTTCTTAGTTACCCATTTCCATTTTCACCCACGTAGTCTCCAGCACTATTTGTGATTCAGGAAAACAGGATTCTCTGATGCTAGTCTGTCAGCTTTCCTAACCTCCAGGGATTGCAAGGGACAAAACACAGTTACAAACAGTCTTTTCCTCACCTCTTCCTCTTGTGATTGAGAGAAGTCCTTCATTTGTCCTTTGAGTTGTTTAGGACATAGAACTTGATTGCTTATAGAGCAAAATGGATGATATAGAATTTAAGTAATCTTAGTGTTCAAATGAATTAAGAAAGGAAAAAAATATCAATAACCTTTAGTAGAGGGTATTCTCATGGTGGATTATGTCACCAAGGAAGAAAAGTGTAGGGGCAGATGTAGGCTTCTCAGTAAAAATGTCATGTACCTAAGAAAATCGCTAAATTCAAAATACACAATACAAAAAAGTTAACTCTGCATAAGGAAAAGAGATGACAAATGATAAACCACAAAATATAGTGAAAACTTACACTCTACTTCTTCAAGCATGTATATATTTTAACTCTCCTTTTACAAAAAACTGCTTTATTATGATCAGTGAGTATCAGCAACTACATATATTTAAAGAACAAAACCCAGACATTTCCTTTCCTACCTCAAGATGTCACTGTAGCTGGAGATAAAACTTTCTTGCAAGCCAGAGTTATCCATTTCCCTTCAGCAATAAATTTGAAATTTCAAGAATATCATCATTGTTCTCAACTTCCAAGGCTTATGATATTTGCCTTGGGGATAATTACAACTCTGTATGCTTCTTTATAATAAAACACAATAAATTATCTCAGTCCACACTTTTAATACATTTTTCTTCCCCTAGGGATCTTCTTAAACAGTATTTTGACAATTTGAAGCAACGATGAGTATGAAAGAGAATTCTACAACATGATATTTCTAAGAATTCAAAAGTGGCAATTTTTTTTTTGCTTTTTATTTTAGTATTTATGGCCTGTATGAGTACAATTTATTGCTTTGAACAAGCACAAAGCAGGCAGGTCAGGATTACTGTGGTTGTTTCACATACTTTGAATTTGTATGTCACATGCCCATTTTACTGACTTTGAGTTTCTTTCATCATCTTCCCTGTATTGAGTTGATCTAATGCAACAGGTACTTCTTCACCAGTCTTCACAATTCATACAATGTATCATTTGTCCAAAATTTCAATGAGTTTATTTCTCATTCCAACGAGAAAAATTTGAAATTTCCATTATTCCATTATTACTGCCATTTTGAAGATGGTAGAAAACACATTGCACAAGTTTTTTCCTAAACTTAAATTTTGTATTGAACTCATGTAAGTATTACAAGATACATGAGTCATGTGAAAGCATACTGACAGAGAAGTTAGCATAAAATAGGAAGTTTGAGCATTTGCTACCATTATTCAAATGATTCAGCCAAAGAAAAGTGGGATGGTTTCTGCTTGAGAAACATTTTGACATAAGAAACACTGTGAAGCATTTACTCCTTTTGGACTTGACATGCTACAAAGACAAGCTCACATGTGAAATGAAATACAAATGAAGTAATGGAGATACCTACATTTTCAAAATGGAAAAGTTGGCAAGCATTTAACTGCTATGATACCTATCCATCTGATCCCTAAAAGATGATTAAGTTCTAGAGGAAGGCTGATAATTTACTTTTGCCTGAAAATCTACTTATGTATTTTTGTCTGTAAAGGCCTATCAGCGTCTCCAAGAGCACCAATGCTCTTGCACTAAAGGTACTTAATGCTGTCTGCTACCAGAAGACAAAATTTATTCATTCTTCAAACAGTATTAACAGAATCAAAGCAAAACTCCAAGTCTCTTTCAAAAATTTATATTATCTATTTTCTGAATGTTCCAGAATAAATATCTGACCCTCCTGGCAAGCTTTTTGCTGTATTAGCCTTTGGGAAGGAAAGAAAAACAGCGCAAGTATTAAGGATACAGCTGCTCAGACATGACAGGACTTTCTAATGACAAGAGCAAAGCCCCAGGCAAAACGGGGACAATTTCTCTTGCAAGACTCCTTTGGTTAAAATCCTCCTTCAAGAGCTCCAACAACTGGATAGTTTGCTGCTTCTCATGATAGTCCATATACAAGCAAACAAACAACAAAGTACTTTGTATAGTCCAAAACAGAGATTGCATAGTTCTAAGAAAATCATTAACATAAAAAGCTGCAGAAGCCTTTTTTTGGGCTTTAGAAGCTTTGCTTTCTGTTACAGTCTCAAAACTCCTCCCGTACTTCTGACAATAGAGGAAATCTAACTTGGGAAAGAAAAAGGAGCATCAAGTCCTGTGGATGTTCTTGTCCGTAAGCATAATGAATCTTGTGTTTCTGCATAATGCAGCTTTAGTATCTCTACACATAGAACACTAGTGCAGCAGTATGATAAATATTTTTAACAAAGCATCTGACAAACTATGTAAATAAACCACACATTTATTCATTCTCATACACTTCAGTCATAGACAAAATGAGTCCCTGTCTAAAATGAGTCCACAGCCCTAACTTCTTCACTAGGAAGATCAGCTCCTATTGAGTCATGCTGTCTGCTGATGCAGATTTATCCCATTTTCTATTTCCTTAAGTGCCAAGAAGTGCTAAAATAGTCAATGTCCAATTCATTAATGTACTTTTGGCTTTACTCAGCATGAAAAATTATTCTGAGTTGTTGCAGTTCTATCATTGTCCATATCAGTTATGTAGTTTTTAGGATCACTGTAATAGCAAAGCAAATCACATTAAGTGACTGAGTGGAAACTGCAGTCAACCCAGAGCAACCACCAGCCTGTCACTACAGTTAAATATACCCTCTTGAAACCCTGGAGATGAAAAGGTCCTACCTGCCAATATCATGTTTCATTTTGCTAACGACACATTGCTTGGTCCCTCACTTCAATGAGAAAGGAGTCTGCGTGGCTTTGTTTTATTTATCTGAATGGCTGAACTCTTGGACAGCTCTGAAAAATGTTCATTGCTTAATTTCAACAATTAAATACACCACCACTACTTCCAAAATAAGTAAATAAATAAATAAAAATTCCTCACATAGCTTCCCTGAGTATGTATCAAGGTTACTCTCAACAGTTATTGAGACAAAAACAAACAAACAAACAAACAAAATCCCCAAACCAAAGAGATCCTCTGAATACTCAAAATTCTGAGGCAAAAATCGGCTTTTTTTGCCCTTAATAACCAAAAAAGTTTATGACATTGCTTAACAGCTTTATCCAGTCTAGCAGAAGGCTAAATTTCGGGTGTGTGCTGTTGAAATCCAGCAGAAAATGGCTGCCACCAGGTTTCACACCACCTAGCCTTTTAGCTATTTCTACCATTTTCTATTTCCACATTGTCAGAAGATAACTACTTCCCATGTCACAGTGTTACTTCTAAGCAGTTGTTAACCAGTGAGAGAAATTAGTAAGTCTGAATGTCTAAAAGTACACCACCATTTCTGCAGAACACAGCTGCTTTCCTTTCTGATACCACGGGGCCACTGCTGGCTGAACTGAACCAGCTTGGGAGCTGCTGGTGAGGGTTTTCTCCTTCTTCTATAAAGTTCTGCTGTGATGAGGTACCTCTCCCTTTAGAGCCCTTAGATACGGTGCTTCTTCAGAAATACACTTAAGAAGGAGATGAAGGCAGTTAGAAAGAGAAGAAATACTTAGGATATAGAAAGTTGGAGGCAATGACCAGGAAATATATAATATGAAAATTAGAAACAGGTATCAGAAGGTCAAGAGTGTGAGACAACATATGCATAAAAGTAATGGGAAAATTACTCTTCAACTTTTAAAATGAGGGCTGGCATTCAAGAGAGGACGATTTGATGCAGTTGCTTGTTACTTGCTGTTGCTAGACTAAAGTGAATCCAGAAGGTTCATTTTTGCTCTAAGTTATCATATTATTTTACTGAACCTAATCAGTTGTCCTTCAGAGATCAACTGTGCTAGCTGAAAAGAGAGAAATGTTTCTTGAATGCTTGCAAAGACTGAAAGTTTGTTCTATGGTCAGTAAAATCCTCAAAATAGGTAACATGTTCTATAACTAGGAGATGTTGCATGCTTCTGTTTAAACTAGCTTAAGAAGATCTCTTATTCCTAAATTATGTGAAGGACAATATATAAAATAATGTATTACTTTTCAAAAGAAAAAAATAACTTACAGTAAAAATACATACACTTGTCTTTATGCAAATTCTAGAGTCTATGAATCTCTCTGATGGCCTTATAAATACATTCAGACTGTGCTCTGGTATTCAAAAGTCTATCTCTGTCCCTTTTGCATGAGAAATAAACTTTTCTCAAATTAGCATCAGCCAAATATACACCTCATTCATATAAAATAAATATAAAGCAAATGAAAAGCTTTTAAGCATAGTTTGGTATCTCATTGTGTATTTTCATTTGTGGTTTCTGGATAGCAGGAGATATTGAATTAGGCATCAAGTCCTAACGTCACACTTTTAGAACTTGGTGGAAATATGGAGGAACAAATGGCTGGGAATAAGTGTGCCATTCCCTTTGGTGTAGCCTTAAAAAGAGGGTGAAAGCACTGAGGGAAATTAATCTGAGAAAATATGACGCAGACTCAGAATGCCCAAAATGCGGAGGCTTAGTCATGAAAGACTGCAGTTTGTGCAGACACTTAAATTAAAGCCAATTTAGGTAAGTAAAGGATCAATAGCAATAAAGCCAATTTCAGGATGGATTTCAAAACAGACTAGTCACTCTGGTAAAGAACCTCGCATGTCAATGGCGCCCAAAGAGTCTGCAATTTCTATGATACTGCAGCTGCTCTGATGCTGTTATCTGGACAAGCTACATTACATCAAGCTATTCCTCCACATGCTGCATGTACTCTTTCTTTGATACAGATATACTGCACTACAGAAAGTGGAGAATGCAAACATAGTTCAGATACCCACACAGACACACCTAGCCAGCCAAGCAGGCTGCAAGAGCTGTGCAGAACAAATTCCTGGCCCTTTCCTCCATCGTCCAGGGAAGAGCATACAGGCCTCTGCCCCACTCGCGTGCATTGCTCAGGAGTGATCCAGACCCCTGAGTCTTTACCACCCACCCGAAACCTGGGCTGGAAGCAGGGGAAGGCAGACCACGGCTTTAGAAGTACCACCCATGGAAGTGCGTGGCTGCTCTTGGATCCCTATTGGCAGTGGGCAGCAACATTCCTCTGCATTCCCTAGGGGACAGGGAGCAGGATGTACAGTATCACTGCATTAGCAATGTTCAGCCTGCAGCATCTTCCAGAAGAGCAACTCGCCTTGTTTTATTGCACATGTCTATACACTAGCACTTACTCTGTGTAAGAATGCATTTAAAAGAAAGAAATGACATTGTTAAACCAGTAAAAGAAGACTTTGAGGTGATTCAAAATGCCTTTCACAATAAGATGAATTGATATTGTATTACCAGATACTTTGTTCTTGCTTTTTGGCTGCTAACCTAATGGCTGAGCTATTACAATATCACTGTTCTTATGCTATAACTTCAAATATACTGAAAGCTAATTTAAAATCCACCTTTCACTCAGTTATCAGTGGAAATGAGGCTGACCGCATCCAAATCTGCACTTACAAAATTAAAGGCAGGATTTTCTTAGCAGAGGATGCTCAGTTGTCAAATGTACTACCAGCAGGGATCACATCCTCCCTCAAATCATCACCATATGACTTTTCTCTCTAATGAAAAAAGTACTTCCAGTGAGTCAGGGCTGTATTTTTTAATGCCACCACTTTTTGCTGTGTGGGAAGTAAAAAGAGACTTATGTCTCTTCTCTAAGGACTGCATTTCCAGATGTATGAAAGAATAAGCAGATATTACTTGGCATCTTGAAGTCTTGTCTGCTGAGGCACTGTACATACATACAGTTAATAAGAGATAAAAGTCCCAGACCTAGAGAGCTTACACTCAAAACAGATGAAAGGAGGGGAAAAAAGAAGTAATATTATCCTCTTTTTTATACATATGAAAGCAAAGAACAGAGAAAATGGGTCATTTGCCCAGACTGCAAGGGAAGCCTGTAAATATGGATTTAAACATAATGCTTCACAAGTTTCAATCCAGTGTCAAAAAAGTATTATTTCTCCAAAAACAGTATATTAAAGGAAATACCATCAATAACAAAGCAAATTGCAGACTAGCAGGATCATAAATAAAACAAAGCATTAAAAAAAAAAAAAGTATCAACAATTCTGATTTTTGAGAACTTTCTCCTGTGTCCAATTTGAATAATTGCCTGTTTCACAGAGGTTGGCAAACGTATGCCTCTTGTAACAAAAAGGCATTGTGTAACAAAATTTGTTTTTCTGTTAATATTATCTACCATAATACACTGATCCCTCCTTTGACTACAGTCAAAATACTGTAGTGGCTGAAGTATGAGGCTGTAACACAAAAGAGGAATTAGCTTCTGAATATATGGGGAAAAAAAAAAAAAAGACATTAAGTATCTATATAGAGAAAATTCAGGGAAATATTGAACTTCTACCTGAGAGCTACTTCTAGATTAATTTCTGTTGCATACTTTATGACCATTTTTCAGTAGAAGAAAATTTGCTATACTTCAAGACTCTCCCTCCACTTCCTTCAGTAGCCGTATTCCTTTATCATTTATATTTGATGAAGTCTTAAAAAAACGAAAAACTAATTCATTTTAAAAAAGCACACTCTGGTGGCAAACACATAAATCTCTCACATTGTTAGGACTATTAGAGATTAGATTATAATGGCAAGGAAGATTTAAATCTCTCATTTACCTGAACAGCGTCATAATACATTTTCTTGCCTTCTTCATCTGTCTTGTCTGACATCAGCCATGCCTTCAGCAAATATTCATAAAAGCTATCCCCAAGCCCTCCGATGGAGACATGATCTAAAAGGCAATACAGAAGTTCAACAGCAAGTCCATCTTTAGCACAGACAATAAAATACAATTATAGTTTGTAATTGCGGTAATGCATTTAAAGATGTCTCATTGCTGACTTTTTCACAGGAGTTCATGGAAAAGAAACAAGAATTTATATGTATAACATTTACTTCGTGTTTAGTAGTCTATCTCATACAAAAATGTATTAACCCAATTTGTTTTTTTATCTTAAAAATATCAAAAAAAGTAGAAAATGCTGTGTAATTTGAGAAATTACTTTCCCCTCTTACCATGTAGGCATTGCTTTTGTTTATTGTATATCAAATGATGTGTCATTTAAGACACATCATAAAAAAAGCCCAAATGTTTTAGTCCCCTACTATTGAGGCAGATTTATTTTATTATTTATTTTATGGTATTTGAAAATATCAATCTCTCTCTATGCTTAAAAATACTATTATGTTTTTCAATGTCTAGTTGATTGTCAGGACTCAGCAGTGGTTCTGTAGGAAAAGAAAACTTTGTCACATGTACAGAAGATTATTGCTCTCATGTTGCTTTATTCTGTCCTATGCTTACTACATGAAACACTGTGGAACTACAAGCACTGTAATTATCTAATTGGATCCATTTAGGACTTGGCACTGCAAACACAAGTCAAATCACTCAATATCATTGCACAAGCCACAAAGAAATTACTGGTGGTCTTAGCTGCTTGCACAAAGTTGCATTAGCTTCCTCTCAAAGAGACTCTAGAAGATTCCTGGCAAAATTTTAAGGGACTACCGTATGATTCCAGCATAGACCTTCTAAGTGCATAAAATACTACAGCTAGAGAGTGTATTTCTTTAAGCTCCATTAAACCAAGAGCACCAAGTTTTCTTTTTGAAGTTGATACTGCCTTGTAACATTAAGGGACTTAGCATGTATAATGTCTTCTCTGAATGTTTTTCTAAGTGTTTTACTGGGACTAATCATTTGTAACTGTCAATTTTACAGTAGGGAAGGAGCTTGACAGTTTCATTCAAGACATCCAGGATGGAGATGTGGATACCACATATTGCACTGCAAGTCAGTGAGTCATTTCACAAAATCCTGGGCATGAGAAAAGCAGAACACGTCCCAGGCTCATAAAGCAAGATGCAGGAGAATCAGTGGTACAGACCTCAAGCTTCCCAATACCTCACTGATCTTAACTTCAGAGTTATGCCTCTGGTAGAATTTAAAAGAATACAGATTATACTTATTTTGGGACTCTTTAGTATCATCTCTTCATTGAGTGCATGCTTTTGCCTACTGGAAAGTCATGCAACTGCAGAAGATAAGATTTTTTTTCTGTTCAAATTGTATTAGGACTTTTTTCTATTCCAACTTTATTATAACTATTTTTTTCTTTCTCCCATAGCCCATCACATACAAAAAATAATTTACTTTTCCCAGTGTATTCTGTCCCTTTGTCTAACAAATACATTGTGCCATCAAATCTGGATTACAGGCTGCTTTTTTCCTACCCCCTCCTCTTCTGAATGAGATATATTAATTTTCTGTAAAGAATATACCATTTATTTAATTAAATGTTCATGATCCAAAAGGAAAAGAAGCTTCCTAAAAAAAATGAGAACATTTTCTATGATGGAAGGCTGATCTTTGAACAGCAGCATTTAAATGACCTTTACAGTTTCCTAAATAAATTACCATAGAAACCTCTGACATTTGCAAACTAAATAGCACACGCATAGTTTCATCAATAATAAGCCCTGTTATTATATACATTATTGTAGTAGACAAATCCAACTGACACATGCTGCAGCAAATCACTGTCAATTTACTGTCAAAATAACAAGGGCTAAATGAATTTACAGGAACAATGGCAGTGATCCAGCAGCGCCCTTCACAGTTACAGCATTACTAGAGAAGAAATGTTCAGAAACTACTCCCCCCACCCACTTGACGTTTGAGAGGAAATGTTTCTGTCTTGTACCAATTACGGGTCTAGGCTTTCTTTTCCTGTTATAATCAACTGAAAACAGACTTAAAAAGCAGTCTCAAATAAAATATCTCTCAAATCTTCTGATGGTCTACTATCGAAAAAAATCAATGTCTGTAAACAGAAGCAATTGAAAGAGAATCAGAAGAGATGCAACAAGTAAAGATCAAATTTGCTTTTGCTGTTTCAGCATGGTAGGGACTGACCTGCATCAGCATTTGTGTTCATCATTTTCATGTGCTGGAAGCTAATTTCTATGTCAATACTACAAGCTATTGCAAAGCAAAGGTGGTATAAACTGTAATTGTTACTGCATATGCCAACAGAAACTGGCATTCAATGTGGGAGAGGAGTACATAAGACACAATTATATTAAAAACAGGGAAATGTCAAATGCTGTGAGGTAGCATCAGTATTTGACTACTATAAAACAAATAAGGCAGAGCCACTAATGGTGGCAGCTACTAGCAAGATCCCCTCTTGTCCAGCTCACCAGAAGTATAACTGCATGATTGCAGAACTAAGCTTAATGCCATACCCGCAATGCCACAGATCAGTAATGCTCCTTGGGACACTCAATACTATTGCACTAAATAAGAGAGTTTGATGCAAATCAGGGAAGCTGTTGGCTAGCCCAGTGCCAAAAAGCTGAATTTCTGTGGTTGACTGAAGCCAGTGAGGATTTGAAGTTGGCTGAACACAGGGTCACGAAGGCATGAAGGTAGTCTTCTGATCAAACTCAGTGGTTAGGGCTTTAGAACAAACACTTCCAACGGAAAGTGTTACCATTTTACAAAGCCATGTTAAACCAAAATGGGCAACAAGCAAGCACAGACCTCAGAGCCAGTACAAACACGCCAGCTGCTTATACGCACTGAGCTGCCACAGGCCTGTGGCACTGCAAACTACTGTATCCAAGAATTTCCCCATTTATTTATCTATTTCTACCTGGTCTAACCAGCCCCAGCAGTGATAAACAACAGAACCATATCATCTACCTATTTGTTTCCAGATCAAGATATTTCATCTTGCTACTTTTCTTTTAATAATAGAGGGAAGGAAAATGGTAAATGACTGTGAGAGTGGAATAATTGCCAATTGAAAGTAAGCAGGAAAAGCGGAGAAAGAAGTAGGGTCTCCAAGACTGTATTCCTGCACATTGCTTTGGCTTTGAACATGGGATAAAGACTGGAGAAGGCAATGTATAACGCATACATGCCCAGTCATCACAAAAGAGCAAAGTAGTTCAAAGACTTCAAATGCTTCTAATTCTGGTGTCTCTGATAATGATTTCTGGAGAATTAATGCTATGACCATTCTTTCTAGTTTGCTTCCTCATTTGTTGGCATTAAAGTTTAACAGAAATCACAGCTGATATTAAGCACAAAAAGTTGGTGTTTTTTTTTAATCGCCAGTGGAGCCACACCTGGCTAAAACTGTGAAATTTGATTCAGATGAGATGATAATGTTTCCTTAAACAGCTACTCTAGAGAACACTTAAGATTTTCAATAAAATAATTTTATAGTCTACAAATTCTTTTTCAAAACTACATATTCAGATGCCTCCTTGCTTCCACAAGCCATATTGAAAGCTCAAATAAATGTACATTAAAGTACAGCAAGTAGGAACATTATTTTTAAAGATGCATTTTTTTGCATTGTGTAACTCAGGTACAATACAAAGAATCAATAAAACACATAAGTGACTGAAAGAAGTTAACAACTGCAGACAGCAGTCTGACAGCTCATAGTTCTGAAGAATTGATCTACTTACGTTGGCCCCATTGGCCACTGCTGGGATTCAAATAGTTGGGGTAAAGGCCTTCTGGTTTATCCAGACGACTTAGAACTTTTCGAATATTCATTACCTATTGGAAGGGTATAGAATACTGAGCACTGATACATTTTTCCCCAAAATAAAACAGCATCAGTACAAAAGTTTCAAAGTACAAATACTTCAATGTATACACAGTGTCTGAATATCTCTATGTAATCATATTATTATTAAAAAAAGATCCTCTAAGCTGACATCATCGAGTAAATAAGCTTCAAAAACGCTGGAGTTTCTGTGCCAACTGTTAGTAATGAAACACAATAGAAGAAATCTTCAAAGTTAAGTTCTTACCACACTGAATATTTCGCCCCTCCACAGTGTACTGAAATTCATGGAAGCTAGCTGACTTAACTAAGCTCAGCTACTTCAGCATTATATTCTCCATACTCCCAGATCATAAATGGTATTAAATACTTAAGCTCATCACCTAGTCTAGATACAGAAGTGAACTGTAAGGCAGTTTTGTCTGGAAAGGAGAACACTGCTGGAACTGAGCTTCTTACATCCAAACTGCCCAGAAGAAACTGATCCAGCCCTGAGCTTTCCATCAGCATGATTAAGGAGCTTGCCACAAATAAGTGGCCTGGATAAAATGACAGTTCAGATGTATCCAGTAGCACAATTCATTGCAAAGCATATGAAATAATTTAGACTGAAATTTAACTTTCACAAAAAATTAAAAGATGGCAACCTGGGAGAAACATGATCATGATAACCATGGATCAGAAGTAGTAACATAAAAGTTCTGATTGCTTTATTTTTACATCCTTAAAGTTTAGAGATAACTGAACTAGTCGCTAAGACAAATGATAAATTAGAAGGATTTCTACTATGTTACACAAATTGCCTTCTGCATCTTGATGTGGCTTTGCTAACAGCCAGTGTCTAAATGCAGACTGCAAGGAGTCCTCGACCTAACTGAATGAATAATATGAACACTTCCATGCAAAGCTTATTCCAGTGTTTCTTCTTTATCAAGTGTACCAGACCTTGAACAGCTTGTCTCGGTGCGCTGTGAAGTCTCAGTCTCTAAAGGGTTTTAAGAGCAGCTTACATAAACATGTTTCCTGCTTTTTGCAGCTATAGCTTGATTCCACTTTGAAAAGAAGCATAGGCTAGAATTTTTAACACACACACACACACACACACACACACACACACACATGTGCGCATGCGCTTTTATCACTCTTTAGTTGTCTCTTAGCAGAAGAAATTTTAAACATTAACTACCACAAATGTCACAAGACAATTAATTTATCCTTTACATTTGCTTGTGGATGCTTCTTGCCCGTCTGCCCCAAAAACCCAAATGGAAAAATCCAAATCTGAACAAACAAATCTATCCCTAGAAATATTACTCTAACATGTGATTTATCTTTTAGAACATAATTTTTAAGGAACAGTCTAACCTTTTCAGCAAAGACAGGGTTCCCAGACAGGTGGCTCAAGTGTACAAACTCCAGATGCAAAGTCCCAAATTCTGCCAAAATGCTGCTGCCACCAGATGCCCAGGGCCAATTTCGACCGATTCCACTATTCAAGGGAAGAAGGTAGAAGAGAAACAGAAAACATGAGTATCTTACGCAATGCTAACAAAATATGTGTAATAGATATGGTTACTAAAAGAAAATGATGAATTTAAAACATCTGTGTGGGAAAGCATGCTTTCAGCAGCCTTCCACAGATTAATCATAGGACCTCAAATTACTTCAGTCCAGCTTTGCTAAGGTTTGTAAGATTGCTTCTCACAGGAATCCAGTCTTCTAGCTTACATATAACTCCAATGCATGTCGACGTATCAGTGTTTCACAGTATAACATCAATTAAATAAATTGCAATGAAAATCTTCTCAGACCTCACCTGTTTTCCCTGTATTTATCACAAGCTGCAGTTCTAATAGTTCTTATTTAGAGAACAAGTAGAAGGAAAAGTAGAAGGACAGACTTAAATTACTGCATGTATACATCAC
Source organism: Meleagris gallopavo (assembly GCF_905368555.1). Classification (NCBI taxonomy): domain Eukaryota; kingdom Metazoa; phylum Chordata; class Aves; order Galliformes; family Phasianidae; genus Meleagris; species Meleagris gallopavo. The sequence continues at coordinate 61,782,788 of NC_139405.1, read as the reverse complement.
AAGTCTTAACTTAAAAATATATGCAGCATATCTTACTTAACACCTAAGAGTTTAACTGGAGTAGGATATTCAGGCATTGGATGCTTTTAGCAGGATGACTAATGTCAGTTTTAATTAAAACACAAAGACATTTCACAGTAAAATTAATCTTGGGAATTGTACTAAGAGTAGATAAAAGCACATTTATTGGTAAATCCCCAGTACAAACTAATGCTGGTTGAAATTCAGAAGAAAAGGGTTGTTAAAGTTTCATTAAAAAAAGAAGTTTTTTCTCTTTGAAATTTTCAGCAGCAATATTCAGATCTCTCCTCCCAACTTTAAAGAAAAGATATGAAAAATAAATTACTAAAGAAAAAACTTTCCTGAGCTGGATGAATAATAGCATATAAGATCAGCACAAATGTTATTAAGTGCTAAGTCTCATCCTTATTTTCAAGTAGTAAACAGCATTACAGACATACACGCATAATTTACTTTAGCACATGAGCAGTCACTAGAGTCATCAGTTAGCACTTACACAACCATGAAAAGTGAGCACTCTTCCTGAGATAAACTGTTACTCAAACGATGAAAATAATCCCAAATCATTAAACTTTAAAAGCAGAATAAAGATGACAAATAAAGAACGTCTCTGTTCTACTTAAATGCCATGGCTTTAAACTTTGCAACACCTTTGGCAGCCTGGCCTTGAGCTGAAAGCAGCTTTGAAGCTCACTGAAGTGCCACCAAAAATAAACCCATAATATTACCTCCTGACAGATGAACTTACATTGCCCCACTTCTGAAGTACCATAGCATCTGCCAAATATTTCCCCATAGGGATGCTCCACATTTTTTTTCCCAGACTGCAAACACCGCATTAACTGAGCTTACTTGAGTGCTGAGTGGAGAGAGAACTTGGCTGAGCAAACAGTTGAAGCTCTCCTGCCTGACCATAAAGACACAAGGACTGGGACACATGGAGGTCCTCTGATGCACGATTGCCCAAAACTCCAAAGGAGAAAAATGATTCTAATCTTGCAGAGAAATTCAATGAAATAACCAAGTCAGGGTTCTGCAAAGATGCACACAAGCCAGCTTTTATACAACAGAAGAAGAACAACAGCTTTCTGGGATCTGAATATTACATTTTAAGAGCAATTTTATAAAGAATAGAGTGCTTTTTACATTTGATGAAAACAAAAATAAAGAAAGCAAACCCAACTGGCTTGCAAGCTTTCTGCGCTTCAAATACTGTGGGTAAAAAGTTTTCCAAATGGTGGCATAAAAACTTAAAACTTAAAAACTGGTAAACAGAGCTGACCAGAACAAAGTGAAATTTTCCAAGGTTTTGAAAAGTTGCTGTATTGTGATGCAACTTGCAAAAGCCCATCATTTTTTCTATTAAACTCTTCAATAAATCTCAAAGTGGAAACATTGAGTTGTTCCTGCAGCAATGCATCAACCAAATTTGGCAGAAAACATATTAAGTTCCTACCTGTGCTCCACCAGGACTTCTGCTGGTATCAACACATTCTGTCAGAACATTTTGATGTACTGTGTTTTGTTAATCAGATAACTTTCCAAACACAGCTATCAAGAGGTTTTCTGCATGCAGCAATGTTTACTTGAGCATCACTGCAAGGTTTATCATCAGTGGAAGATTCCCTTGCTTAAGATGACTTGAGAGAAAAAACTTCTTTACTTTTAGTGCAGCACAAGTAGAAATGTCTATGTTGCATTTATGTAATTTTTAACATATCTTTTATTGATATTCATCTGGGACAGCTGTTTAGAAAAATATATATAAAGGTATTTCTGGCAAATCTGCAAAGTTATGATAATATTTGCTTGTTTTTTTTTTTTTTTTTTTTTTTTTTTTTTTTCTGACGGGCATTCTAAGTCAACACTGACAAGCTTTTTTCAACAAGTAGTAGAATTGAAGGATGCAATTCAGATATTTTCCATGCATCCCTCAATTTGGATGTCTAATATTTTTTCTTATATTTCATCTTTTGGAGTAACAAAGCAGATAAATGAGCATGCGAATGCAATAGCCACAATATTGCTTCTGGCTCCATTTAAATTTATGCTTGCTTTAAGGTGATATTCAAGAACACACAGCTATGCAGATAGACAGCTCCTGAAGAAATATTACCAGATCAACAAAGCGCTCAGCATACAGAATACTAGAGATTTCATACTTTCTGATGCTTTTTAACCAGGGAAACTAGACTTCATTTTAAGTTTAATGGACTCTAAGCTTAAAAAAAGAAAGGAAACAGAAGAGGGTGCTCTTTTTCAATCTCTCTAGGAATTTTCTAGAAATCATATAATTTCAAAACAAAATAGACCTTAAGCAACAAAGAAATAGTGAGGAAATAAAATGGTGAAATGGAAGAATACATCTGTGTCAAGAATTATAAAGAGTGAGTACATTTACAAAGCACAGGCAAACGGCACTATGTATCCTGAATCAATCATAGAATCACCAAGGTTGGAAAAGACCTCCAACATCATCCAGTCCAACCGCCGACCTAATACCAATATATACTCACTAAACCATGTCCTTTTGTATAATGCCCTTAGTACAACATCTAAATATTTATTGAACACTTCCAGGAATGGTGACTTCCCTGGGCAGCCTTTTCCAGCATCTGATCATTCTTTCAGAGAAGAAATTTTTCCTAACTTCCAACCCGAATCTCCCTTGGTGTAACTTGAGGCCACTCCCTCTAGTCCTGCCACTAGTTATGTGGAAGAAGAGGCTAACCCCCATCTTGCCACAGCCTCCTTTCAAGTGGTTGTAGAGAGTGATAGTCACCCCTGAGCCTCTTCTTCTCCAGACTGATCAACCCAGTTCCCTCAGCTGTTCCTCATAAGACTTGTGCTCCAGATCTCTCACCAGCTTTGTTGCCCTTCTCTGGACACGCTCCAGGGCCTCAGTGTCTTTCTTGTAATGATGGGCACAGAACTGAACACTGTACTCAAGGTACATCTTCACCAGGGCTGAATACAGAGGAATGATTACTTTTCTGCTCTCAAACCACGATGCCATTGGCCTTCTTGGCCACCTGGGCACACTGCTGGCTCATGTTCAGCCAAGCATCAACCAGCACTCCCATGTCCTATTCTTCCTCACAGTCTTCCAGCTACTCTGCTCCAAGCATGTAGCACTGCCTGGGGTTGTTGTGGTCAAAGTGCAGGACTTGCCACTTGGTTTTCCCACTGTCCTCGGCCCAGTGATCTAGCCTCAGATAAGAACGCCCTACTGAGGGCCTATCCCCCAGTAGATGGACACTTTCTACCAGCTTGATGTCATCTGCAGACTTACCGAGGTTGCATTCAATACCCTTGTTCAGGTCATCAATAAAGATATAGGATAGGACAGGCCTCAATATTGATTGCTGGGGAACACCAGTTGTGATCAGTTGCCTTATGTTCCTTATTTTCAGTGGTTACCCTGTCACAACCAAAAAAGGACTGAGATTCTCCTTAGCTCTCCTCCTACTGTTAAAATATTTGTAAAAACATTTTTTTCTTCTTTTACCCCACTGGTCAAGCTGACCTTAAGCTGGGCTTTTGCCTTTCTAATTTTCTCCCTTCATATCCAAACAACTTATGTGTACTCTTCCCAAGCTGCTCATTCTTTCTTCCATAGGAGATAGACTCTCTTTTTCTCCTGGAGCCTCAAAGTTTCCTGTTCTTACTGACTGGTTTTCTTTCCCACCAGCTCATCTTATATCACAGGGGGACAATCTGCTCCTGTGCCTGTAAGTCTTTCTACTTCAGGAGTGTCAAGCCTTCCCGGACTTCTTTATCCTTCAGGACTGAACCCCAAAGGACTCTCCCTACCAGTGTACTGAATAGTTTGAAGTCTGCCCTCCAGAAGTCCAAAGTAGCAGCCCCCCTTCTGACTTCACCTATAATTGAGAACTCCACCATTTCTGTTCAAAAGAGCTTCCAAAATCCACAGGCTTCCAGCTTCTCATGTTTGTTGCACATGCTGTGTGCATTGGTGTAGATGTACTTCAGCTGAGTCCCTTGCCTTATCCCCATTTCTAGAGAGCCTGGTTTATCCCCTTCCCCCTATCAATGAGCACTGCCAGCTCCCAGACAGGCTAGGATCTGTTTCCCCCTTTGGGAGAAGTAAGACCCATCAGCAGCCATCAGGCGAGGTAAACTGAGTAAACCAATCCATGGTAAAAAACAAAAACAACAAAATTCCTTCAATTGCATCAGACTCACAGCTTGTGTTCATGAGATGGGCCTTCCTGGTCCTCTCAGAGGGAATAGAGAAAAACACCACCTGAGTCCTAACAGTCCTAACTGTACGCTGACAAATACAGTCTGCAGAAAGAGACAGATACATAATACTACACGTGGAGGATGGAAACAGGGATCAGGTATGACACTCACCCTTTCTATTACCTGGATTTTTCAGTTTTGCTCTGCTAATATTCTTTACAGCTAAGCATCTGTTATGTACTGACATCAGACAGAAACAGAAAATTCTTCCTACATCTCACAGAGTAAGAAGAAGCTACACTGATTAACCTTGTGGTTTGAACTTTCAGACTAGTGCTAAAACAGCATCAGTTTGCAGGATGCTGTTTTAAAGTACTTATAGCTATTGAGTCTAGAATCAAATTATTTATATTACTTGAAATTCATAAAATTTTTCTTTTCTTGTAAAATATTAGTACACCTTTAGAACTTATCTCTTTGTTATTATACTAGAATTATGTGGTTATGTAAACTCTAAAGTGAGGATGTGGATCAAATAGCATATTGTAGTAGGACCACAGTTGTGATTTCCTCTCAGGAAATATGGGCTGCTGGTAACTCAACTCAGTATTTTTGCAGCAGACCACTGTTGTTTCTTTAGTGCATAAGAACAAAAAGTATCAGAACTGCAGCTCTTCCAAAGGATTAAAAATATCCAAGGAGATTTTCAAGTTTTCTAAAACTACTGAAACTCAGAGAAACAATAATATTTGCAAGATTATTAATATTTTGTTAATTACATCACATTTTTTAATCACATCACATAAACTAATTTTCAACTGAAAGAAACAGTGAACCCACAGGGATACTGCACGAATACTTCAGTGGGTCAAAACACCTAAAATTCTGGCCTTCAGTGAGCACCACTGTTTCAGTCTCTGCAGACAATTTATTATTCTCCATCCTTTCCCAGAGGGTATCAGGATGACTCCAAAAGTTAGAGATAGAGTAAGACTTCAAAATATCAATGTTTAATGCAAGATACAAAAGCATAATCTATGAGTCAGTATTCTTCTGCAGAATTGGCCAGTAGAAAAGGTAAAAGGATAGAATAAAAGGGACTCAGCAACAGCAATCTGAAGTGTTGAGAGCTGCTGTTATCCAAATCTTTAGGATTAATTATGAAAATAACTCTTTATAGCTATTTTAAAAAAGCTACTCAGTTATGATGGTAGGTGCAAATACAAAATGCTATGACAAAAATCAGAATATAGCACTAAAAAGAGTCCATTTAAATTCACCAGAGTCATGAGACTCAGCTTGGAGAAAATGAATGGTACTTCCCAAAGTGCTATAGGAAAAGAAAATACGCCTGGAGAAAACAATTGGAGATCTCTTTTAAAAGGAATCTGCATGTGCAGGACATCACCTAGCCCGGCCTGCAGACCCTGATTCACATACCTCACTCTACTCAGTCAGCCGTTATCCATGATGGAGAGGGACCTTCCCAGGCAGAGGTAAAAAGGAGGGAAAGGGTGACGGAAAAATCACACAAACTTTCCTACAGCTTTTTGCATATTTTTTATCCATCTTCCCCTCCCAGTTCCCTGAGGAGACACTTCTTGCTTTACCTGGAGGCTCAGCCTCTGCGTGTGTGCACCTTATAAGTAGAAATAAAGTAAAATTAGCTATTGTGTGAAGGAAAACATCATTCCTCATTTTTCCTCCCAAAGGAAGCCTGAATTGCCATGTGGTTGTATAGGTACTTAGTAGAAACTCCTGATTATTTTGCAGGCATAATATAATTACTTTTTCAAGTTTCAGCTTTAAAATTATAACAACATGAGATTCAGCTACATTGCTTATATCCAAGACTTGTGTAATTTAGCCTACTAACACTGTATATCAATGAAGAAAGCAATCATAACTGATAATACGGAAATGGGAGAGCATACAAGTATAAGGAAGTCCAAGTCACAGAAATTAATCTCTTCAAGGGATCCTTTGATGATCTGTACAGGGAGATAACTGAATTAAATCACTTCATAGAAGAGATTTAGCTAAAGATGGAGTCCTTCTCTTCACCGAGTAAACCCAGAGAGACTCAGCTCATCCACAGCTAGCCTTTGACAGATGCTCACATCTCCCCAAGATTTCAATTAACTTCTCAGGTATTGGATGAATTTTATAACTCTCTGCACATTAATATAAATAGCAAAAAAAGTAACACTAGAGGTTAACACATTTTTACTGTTATATATTTTTTTAATTTAATTCTAAAATAAGATTTTCCTAGCTCACAATTTATTATTAATGGTCCTTTTTTGGATGGGCCACCTTTTAAATGACATTTATAAAAAATATTGCAAGATAATTATTGAGCAGATTTAACTGAAAAGAAAAGAAAACCTTTCTGCAGTATTTTGGCATGGAAAGTAAAAGTACATGAATTTTCTATATCCATATACCCAGCCAGTCAAAGCCGTACAGATGGTGCCACATGTTGTGATTTACTTAACACAACGCATTATGAACATATCTAACATTTCTATCGTAGATGTAATAAATGTCAAATTTACTATTTTCTCTCCATTATTTCAGTTCAGTGAGAAAAATCTCTAAGGGCATATTTCATTTCAGCAAAATTGCTCATTATTTTCATGTATAGCTCTATTTTATTTTATTTTTTGTATGAAGAAATGCCTTTATTTAATAAAAAAGCCAGTATGGCTACATAATGACTAGTTATGGCATTGCTAGTAAAATGCTTATACATTGTAAAAGCTTTCAGTCTATTTCTTATCTGTCACCACCAGTCTTTCATAACAATATTTTGATTTAAGTAAATAAATAAAGTCTATTTAGAACAAATGGATGAGGACAGAAAGGAGTCAGATTTTCATTTACATGCTCAATATCCATTTCTCATTTAAAAATATATATGTTTAGAAGATTAAGTTGCAATGGAGTCAAAGATGGCACAAACTATGTCAAAATGCTAAATAAAACTTACTTGCTTTCTTCATTACTGAACAAAGAAATGGATTCATAACCAAACATTCAATATGTTCTAAATAAACTTTGTAAAAAACAAAATCCCTCAACATAAAATTAAGTTAATAAAGGAAAAAAAAAATGTTTAATGGTTACTAGAACCGCATACTATGACTCCATTAGCTAAGCAGCACTATGGCAGCAAAAAAGATGTTATTCTCAGATGTTATTTTCACAGAATAACTAATGTTTCATGCATTATTTAGGATTGCCACCTCTGAAAATGCTTTCATAAGAATGATTTTTTATTTCGCCTCAAAGGGAAGCGTTTGTCAATATATCATAAAAATTAATGAAGAGCGGCTTCCTCTGTTCCCAGAAGCCAACGCTGATCCCTTGCTTCCAATTTGCTAAGAGAGCGGTTATATCCAATGCCACAGCTCAAACTGGGGAATTTATAGGGTGAGTTGGTGTTGATGCCTTTGAGAAAAGGTTTGCGGCAAACCTCTGTGCTGTCTCCTTTCTTGAAAGCTTTCTTCTTTCTTGCAACTAACTGACATTGCTATTCAACTGTGGTTTATGACTATAAAAAAGCTGTGACAAAAAAAAAAAAATAATAATTAGAAGCTTACACTTTTTAAAATAAAAAGCAACACGTACTACGGAGTGCACAGGCAATGCTAAAGGATAAATTACAGATTATTATTAATCTGTTTCCTTCACATATCCTCACCCCAAAGATACAACATAAAGCATCTTGGTGTAAGGGTCTGCCTTCACAGACAGTGAAATTGATGATTTATTTGCTAACGCCTCAAAGATATTTAATAATTTTCAGTTTTCCCCATAGTATGAATGAGCTGCACTCCTATCTTATGAAAGAAAGATAGGAACAATGAAATCCCAGGCTTGTCCAAGCCACTGGTACTGAGCTTTCATCCCAAGTCCAGTGGCACCTTGCCTGCAAAGTCAAATGGAGAACCTGTGACTGGGCTAGGTCTGTAGCTCTGTTTCTAGCCCTAGCAGCAAGCATGAAAGACCTCACAGTCCAACTTTTGCTATATTGCAAATAACTTTTTGCACTCTTGTGTGATCCCTATCTCCCTCCAAGCAGCATCAAGCCAGGCAGAGAGAGCTGCTGGAGCCCTGAATTGTCCACAGCATCTCTTTTTTGAGAAAGGAAAATTATGACAACCTGGTTAAGCATCTCTCACACAGCATCTCAATAGCTGAAGACAGCACAGAAAGAAACTAAAATTAGGTAGCTAGCCTACATGGCACTTTTTGATGTCTGTTTTATTCCTTGGTGCTAGGAGAATCTTTCAGGCACGTACTAACAGCTGGTTAGTTTTTCATCTGTGATGATGAATGAATAACCATTGCCCCTGCCTAATCATTGCCCAGCTGGTTGCTTCCTGCTCAGCTGAGCTGCCCCCTCCAAAGACCAATCGCTGCCAGCAATTACCTGGCGAGGTGATTCCTAGGGATGCTGACTTAGCAGAAGGATGCAGATAGTGAATTACTGCCATCAGCAACTGCAGTGTGTAGACTAGCAACAAAAGTAGTTACTCAATTTTACAGTACTACAGGGGACAGAAACATTTCTATGCTGAAATGTCAGGCAGAACACAAATGGTTTGTATACTGTAACAAGTGAGATAATGAAGAGTTATTGGCCCAGGAGCTATTAGTTTGAGAACATTAATTTTCTCTGTTTGCCTAGTCATATGCAGTGTCAGCACTAATGTATGCTGATCTCCTGACAACTCTGTTCTGCCAGTGCAGGAGACACATCCGTTTGTAAGGGAGGCACGTGTTCATCATCATCTGGCTGAAGGCTGAGAATGAGGGTAGGAAATGTCAAGTATTGTATCTGACCATTCATAATTCGTGAAACGATTAGGACAACTCTGAAGAGATGCTAACAGAACAGCTCTGAAAACAAGAACCCTACTTTTCTCCATGGAGTCCATTGGGTTTTTCAGTTGATGTAGATGGCACACCTCCACAGACCTAATAGAGAGACTTGTCTGTAAAAGGGCAAGAGAGAAGGAAACACTCCCCCTATCAGTTTTAGGAAGATGGGACTGGTCAGAACACTTTAATGATTCTTGAGAACTAACAGGCTTTTTAGACACCTTAGAGTACCTACGCACATTTCTTACATTATCAGAGTGGTTAATTTTTCCAAGGACAAAAGCTCTCTTCCTCTCAACATTTTACCTTTCCCCTTTGTAGAAAAATGTACCCAGCAACCTTTCAAGGTCCTGAAATAGTAACTATTTCCTTACAATACTTGCAGACAAAAAGTCAAACTGCTAAACAATCATGCAGTATGTTTCAAGTGGGCTCATCTCTCGCAAGGTGACCATTCCACTGGTGGTCTCCCTGTAAACTGGCCAGAACAGAGAGACTGAGGAGCACTGTTAACAGAAAAGTGGGAAGGAAGCAGAAAGTGCATGTGATATCAGCTTGTGCTGTGGCCTCCTTCAGGATTGGTTCCTACCTCTGAGAAAGGTTGTCTCAGTAGAGGTGTTGGAGGAGTGTGCACATCCAAGTCATGGGCTGTGACACACCTCTAAGTGCTCAGCCCAGTAGAAAAAACACTGTACAATAACATCATTAAAATTTAATCTCATGACAGCAGGACCAGTCTGCATGGTGAAAAATTCTTGTTTGTCCTAAGATCAGAGTCATGATGGCAGCTGGGGAATAGTGATGTGAGTGGACACCAAGGCAAATGGAAACAGCAGCAGAAGGAGCAGGAGAAGCCAAGAGGCAGGTGGGGACCGAAATGAAAGGAGAACCAAGATGAAGAAGAAACAGCCTCATCTAGCTCTAGGGAGCAGCAGAGAATAAGTAGAGGCCAGGGAAATTGCCTGTGGAAAGATCATGCTTTATGTGTGCACTGAGGTCTGACAGCTGCTGAGAACGAAAAACAGAGCACTCCTTCCTTGGGCTCTGAAAACCACCAGACACCATTGAGTACTATGTTTGTGATCTGATACATGGATTCTGAACATTTGGATCTAGTGATCTAGCAATGTACCTAGTGATGCTTAAAATAACCTCACCAGCCCATTCATTCCAAGTATTCATCTGCTTTGTTTATGTCAGATTCCTGCAGCATTTCTCAGAGGAAATACATTGCTTTTCTTTAGGACTTTATCATCAAAGATCTTACAACCCTTTCCTTGTGACTATCTGCCCTATAACACTTAACATGTTACTGCTACTCTAAAGGGGAATCAAAGCTTGTGGAACTGGCATGGTGAAGTAAAATAATGGAGTTTATGAACAGTGAGCTTGTGTATGTGTCCACATGTAAGAGAGGTTGAGAAAGGGAGAGATAACTCATAGGCTGGCTGTGTGAAATTTCAAATATCACTATTAGACATGGTAAGTGCTTACAGGTAATTTTCAGTGTCACCACCTAAAACTGTACTTGCTAACGTAATAATTTCTGATTAAAGTTATCTATTTGAGCACAGCACAGTCCTACATATGTCTGACAATACAGCACTGAATAAACTAAACAACTCGTGTTTCTTATTATTTTATGCACTAAAGGTTTAATTAGTTAATTTCCAGGGGCTAAAATAACAAGAGGGAATACAGCACAGAAGACGAGGGCAGTGGATAATAACCAGCACAGAGTAGTTTTAATCAAGTCCCTGAAGAAAAGTGAAAATAACAGGAAATGAAAAGTCATGAATAGAAGTCTAGAGTTCTGATATCAGTGCAATAAGAAGGTGTTAGAACACAATTTCCTACTACAACTTGTGTAATTCACTGTTAGAGGCAGTCAATTCCCCCCTACCAAACCTAAACAAACAAAAATCTCCCATTCCCCATGGAAAACTCCATGTCTCTGAGAAGTCAACTGAAAACATATTTCATGGTGTTTTCACTGGGAGAGGGTTGAAAGAAGAAGAATTTTGCAAGAGTCCATGACAAACATTATTCATGTATGCTCTCTTCCTCTCTGCCATGCCTTTTAACACAGAAGACGAATTAACTTTGTCCAAGTCTTAAGCTTCATTCAGATACTCACATTTCATTCAGCATAAGAATGCTTTCTGCATTAACCCATTATAACCACTGCAATCAGCACTCTTAACCTACACTGCTCCGTACATCTCTATAAAACTCTGCTTCCAGTTTTATATCACTTTTCCAACATTCAACATTTAGGCTAAGCTTTTTTTTTTTTTTTTTCCTGCTGAGGATTTGCTACAAATTTCTGTCCTTCCCCCTGGCCTCCTTTACATCCTGACTGACAATCAGATATTCCTCCTTCTAATATAGCTGCAGTAGTTTCAGATATCGGACAGCTTGTTGCAAGACTTGCAGCTGTGACGTTCATACAATGATAACATTAACTTACAAATGCCATAGACTACACTTGCATATGCACTTACAGATCTATATCTATCAATCTAAACATGTATAACACAGAGGCACCACTGTTGTTGAGGGATACCTCTCCCTTCAAGCGCTGGCTTTCACAGATTCTTAGCAGCAGTACGGAAACAGAAATCTGGCTCATTGAGACAGACAGCTTGTCTGGATAAAAAAATTGAAGTAGTCTTTTTCAGACTAGCGTTGCTACGATGTAATCTGTTTTGACAAATGCTTTAAGAAAAGTATAAATGTCCCTTTCATCCAGTCTGCTTCAATCTTCTTTCTCCTTACACACACATTGCTGTGTCACATAAATCCATTTATTCTGGGATCAGATAAATGTTTGGTTTTCTTAGTGCCAGTGTCTATGAGCTTGATCCTTACTCACAACCAACAGAAAAGCTTCTGGTGGCTTCAATAATAATCAAACATTAAGATCCTGTAACTAACATTAAAATAATAGCAGACATGACAAAGATGCAGGGAGTGGAAAGCCAGAGTTGAAATGGAGAGGACAAAATGCATTTCAATAGCAACACTAAGCACAGAAATTACTTATCCTATTAGGGAAGAAGCTGAGTGGTTTCTACATGCAGTGTAGACTAAGCACAGTCTTTAGAAGTAAACACAAGGCATTTCAGACCGACTGGGTAAAATAATCCCATATGTAAATAGGAGTAGTAAATAGGAACAAACATTCATTCAGTCCTGCACTGAGAATTCATGCAGCCTAGCTGAAATACCACTAGCATTATATAAATCCTTTCAACTCATAACATTGAGATTTGGGAACTTGTTCATTTACTGGAAACCAGCAATACAAAGAAAAAAACTGACTCTTCTCAATCCTCTTCCCAACACAGTTTATGTCATAGTTTATGCATAGTTTTATCCTTCAATCTATTTGAGAATCCAGATTAAATTGAACTATTATAAAGGAAGTCCTTAGTTAAAAATAATTTACAAACTTATTTTCCCCCACTTTACACAAGACACATTATTCAGTATAATTCAGACAATTTCATGATAAGAAGCTACTGCTGTTTTTCTCAAATGACATTAGTTTCAAGCATATAACTAGTCTTGTAAAATACACTGATATTATTTATCATTTTCTGATTTTAAATGTCATGCTTGTGCCCCAAACATGATACAATACTGTTTCATTAAATACAATTTAAATTGATCACATTTTTGTAAATGAATAAACTGTCTCATTGTTCATGTGGTTAAACAAGGGCTAAAATGCAATCAAATCTGTTAACTAATGAATGAAATAAACAGGAGTATTTTCTACTATCTATCAAATATCAGACATAAAAACACACGTAATCTAGTACGTAACTGGTTTTTCTCTTAGGAAGGAAGGCACCCCATCACAGCTTCCTCTCTGATTCAGTCTCTGCTACCAGTTGTTCAGTTGCATTGCACCGAGCCCCAAATTTCACCTTCAGTCTACTTATAAATTACTTGAAGCAACAAATATTTTTACACAGCTGCTGCTCATCTTACAGATGAGTTATTTATAAGAAACTAATGATACTATCTGAGATAGCTAAGCACAGCCCATACAGCTTAATTCTCAGACATACACCAGAAACTATGATCCAGGACAATTTGATTATACCACAAGGAGAATAAAAATAAAACATAAAAGACAAACATTATCTTGAATGCTAAATAAAGTCAAGGCTTGTATTATTATTTTTTTAATTGATTTTGTTTCTTAATCTTTTTGCAATAATACATATTTTATATTAGGATACAATAACACTTTAAAGTAGTGAGTATCCTGAAGAAGGGAAGGAGTTTTCTATTAAATTACCAAATAATTTAATTGATACAAAAAAAGCGGAAAGATACAAGCTACGTTGATAGAACAGAAGAATTGGAAGCACCAAACATTTATTCTAAGAGTAATACTTAAAAAAAAATAACCGCAGCCCATGCATTAATAGTCTTGATCACACTTAAGTTATTTGCTGGAGGATTTTGCAAATGAGATTATTTGATAATAAAGGAGCTGGCATTAAGTAGTGAAATAAGCTTTTCTTAAAATTAATGGAATTTTAATCAATATAATGAAAATAATAAAGGATGAAGTGAAATGAGCACGAAAATATTACCATTTAAAATGATAGAACAATCAAAGGCATAGAAAACAGATTTCTGGAGTCATGCCGGAGACAGAATGTGTACTTTTTGTTCTTTTTTTCTTGCACCAGCGCACAATTTTATTACACACATTGAAAAAGTAGCAAAACATTTGGTAAAAGGTTTGAACTGCTGTTTGCCATCTCTCACTGTTTTAATGGCTTCAGTGAAGAAATGTGCACCACACTTATTCTTCAAACTGAAATGAAGACCTTAACAGGAATGGAGTAGTAGATTCTGTAAAGATATGGCATCCTGATGAGTCTTTGTGACACTTTTGAAAGATAATGTCAGTTAAATAAATATTTTAGAAAAGTGCAAAATTATTTCTTGTGTAATAGAAAGCTTTTGAGTAACAGGGCATTATGGAACTCATAAAACATCAAGAGCAACTATTTTACATCTCTTAAGAGTGACTTAAATTCTGTCTCATCTATCAAAATGATTTATTTCTTAACTCTTATTGTATTGCAGTTTGGGGATTATGAGAGAAACAGCTTGCCCAAAAGATCAGAGTAAAAGCAAAAAGTGAAGCTGGCTCCCTTTTCTGACTTTTGTCTCTTTCCTGTAGGCAGATTTCCAAAGGGCATCAAGAGCTAGAAACCAGAGCCTGAATTGTCTTTGATGCGTGGGTGAATTAGGGGATGGAATAAAAAAGGCCAACCTGTCCTTCACCCTGGAATAGGCAAGTACAAATAATGACCTATGCTATAGCTGCTCTCCCTACAGCTCTTTTCTAACACTCTGAATGTAGGGAAGGCATGTTTAGTCAATACATGACTGACAAATGACAAACCAATCAGGCTCATACAAAAGAGGTACAGAAGAAGAGGAGAAAATAAAGAGGTTGCTTACTTCAAGAGGCTCGATAGAGAATGAAACAAAAAGGATCAGATACTAATGTGGTTCAGTATAACACAAAATTTATATAAATTGATGTCAATTAATCAAACAAATAACATTTGTTTTCTCATTCTGTTATTCTTGAGTAGGGGAAACAAATCTAGCTTATACTGGCAGGCTGAATCACCAGTTGTTATGGGAAAACAAGTATTTTTTTTTTTTACTCAAAAAACTTTTATGAAGAAGAAACCTGGAAAATTCACAAAACTACTGAGCAATTTGCTGCATTCCCCAGAATCTGGAGAAGCAGGAAGGGAGAAGAAGTTTTAGGAAGTGAGAAGCATGTTAAGCAAACAAGCCATGCCATGGGGCAGATGATGTGGTTTAAACATGATCTCAGGGATGAAAGTTTTAAAGGGCTTGTTTTATTTGCAGATTTATAGGTCTTTTTTTGAAATATGATCAATATCAAACACTAACAACATTTCAAGAGAAACAGGGACAAATTTTAGAAAGCTTAGAGAAGAGTAACAAGAATGATTAGGAACAAAGAAAGCACGGCACTAGGGCTATTCTTATTAACAGGTAACAGATTCAACATGACAAGAGTTCTGTTCCAACATGTAAAAGGGAAGAAATATTTCACTGAATTAGTAAAGTACTGAAATTCTAGGACAGACATGAGGAACAAACAAAATCTCCAGAACTCCCAACAGTGAAGGCAGAAGCAGTGATACAAGCTTCCATGAAAAAGCATGGAAACTCCATGTTGGAGATCTTGAAGAAATGGCTAGACAAACATTCACCTGGAAGAACTTAGGTGTAGCTTGACTCTTCAATATTAGAACATACAAAGTAATTACACGAATTCTGCCTTACTTCCTGTGATTATTTAATTTAATTTAATTTTATTTTATTTCTGAAACCCCTCATGAAATAAAGCAATAGAGAGCTAAACTACATATTCTTGATGAATTAAGCTTGTTTGAAAATAGTAGTAAAATAGTAGTAAAACACTTAGAACATCCCACCACTGTGCATTTTAGGAGGAGGAAGGAAACAAGTAAAGACCGTAAAGTGTTCTTTTTTTATTTTTAAGGTGAGCATCATCAAATTACATCATTGAGACAAACAAATCTGTCATTCACAAAATGGACTGTTTAGTACTTCACTAACTGTAGAAAAAAAAGAAGCAGTTTAAAGTACTACCTGAAGTTTAGTTCACCCAAAACCAAGTTTGTGAACTTGTACCACTCATTAAAACCTTGGATGCTACTAAACATTTAAGCCTTGAAAGCCAAGTCTAAAAGCTTTTAAGACAATTATGAATAATAAAAAAGCAATGCAAAATTAAATTAATTTACAAAACCGATTCCAGGTAGATTAGAGAGAAAATCATTTATTTGTGACCTCAGTAGAAAATTATGAAGTGATGTGAAACAGCATTGCTGAAAGAGTGAGCATTCAACTATCTGTTAGAAAGTATTAATTTGAAAATAATTAAGATCCAAGTGAAACACTTAGAATCTTCTTTGCTCCAACAGATTTCATTATCTATAAAGAATGCAATATGACATGAAATGGACAACGTGAAAGGTCAACCAGAAAGACTGTCAGATTTGCTGTACTGACTGTGGCTTACTGGGAGATATTTAAAACACACAAGCTCCAGCAAGGCTAAGTACTGAATCAAGACAGTTACATTAATGAGTCTTTAACAGACATACTATACATTTTTTTTATACTATACAGAAACCACACAACACAAGCACCATTACAAGATACATAGCATATGGCTATCATTAAAGCTCAATTATAATGAATACTTGCTCATTTATTTCTCTCAGAACTACTACGAGGAATGAAGCAGCAGTTTCAGAGATGTCAGCTGGAACCAGTAGCCTTTCATTTAATTTGCAGAGGGATTGCTCTCTCCTATTAACTTCCTCATAATGATGTGTCAGAGGTGTAACAATAAAAATGTAATTTTAACATGAAATTTAAACCAATGAAGGCAAATTTTGTGGAACAAAATGCTTAGCTGGCTCACTAGCCTCTCTTCATTTCCTTCTGAATAGCTCTCAAACTAACGAGCCTTATTTTTTCTTTACCCTCTGGTTATAGTGGCATTCCTGCGTCTTTCACATTTACTGCTAGGATTTTATTGCAGCTTGTTGATGGGCAGTGGATTGTTTAAAATAGAGCAAACCAACTATTCTGGTACATCTTTAAAAATTACGTTCACCCTATCCTCAGGTTGAATCTGGTCACGATCTACAAAAAAGTGAGCAAGGTCTGCTCATCAAAAAAGCAGTAAACACAAAATTGCTTTATTTCTAATGTGAGATTTCAGCAAGAACACAGGATATACAGCATATTTTGGATGTCAGCTAGATGCATCCACCTAACACTAACACACGATTCTCCTCATCAGTCCTCTAAACTGAGGAGTAAAAAGTCAGACTGTTTGCTTTCTTCAACAAGAAGAAACACTTACGAGTTCCTGAAGACTTCTGCCTTTATACAAGTCAGCCCATGCTGAGTTACATGTCTGTGCAAAACATGCTAATGGAATACTTCCTCATAAGAAAGCTCATTCTTAAGATTGACTCACCAGGTATTAGCTCCCTACTACAGTCATTCCAAATTATATGGCATTGTTAGAAAAATAAATAGTTCAGGTTTAGCCATCACAGAACTTGATAATCATTTGAATACAGGCAGGCTCATTGCAGCAAGAGGAATACTCAGTTGAGTCTGTCTCACCTCCTTACAACACTGATATGATAATGGCAAACCATTGGTATGAATGTGCACAGGATTTCTAGCAACAACTCAATGCAAAACAGAACAGAGAAAAACCAGAAGGAACTCAGCAGATACAGATTGTTTAATAATCCTTATTTCTCCTGACAGAAGAATTGAGTATCTTCTTTTCTAGTTTCTTTCTCAATATGAATATCATACTGTCCATCATAGCAGAAACTGAACAACACAAAAGAGGATCACCTTCCAGTTATCTGCATACACAACTGATAAGCAATGAGGAGAAAAGGAAAAAAAAAGTTTGTTTTTATAAAAAAGACAAAGAAGGAAAAAGACAATAAAGGCCAATCTATCAAACAGAATGAAAAGATTTCAGTGTTAGGGTTAACATTACATACCTACGTTACGAGGAAAAACAACTTATCATTACAAAAAGCCTTGAGGCATTTTTATATGACTGAATTTGCTTCTGGAAGACCTCCTGGACTTCAGAACTAAAGATAAATTTTATTGACAAGACTACATTATTTTGTTCAGACAGACATTAAGAATATTTTATCAATACCACTGTTCAGACCCTACTTCTAATTTTTGTTCAGTAGCATTTGGTTTCTTAATAGACAAGAGGCATAGAGCACAGGGTGATTCAAGATGACCTTCATGCATCATAAAGATAGCAAGAAGGGCACAAACACTCCTCCACTCAAGTCACTTTGTCATGCTAATTTAGTACAGCTACATAATTTCTATATTCCTTTTGTGTTTCTGAAAAAAACATTTATGGATTGGTTGTGAAAAATGCAACCTAATATAACCATGAAAGTAATTGCATTGGTTAGGTTTATTAATTTGTCACAATTAAGTCAATAAGAGTTTCATTAACATCGTTATATTACTTGATTAGTTTTGAAAGCGATTATCCTAAGAACTCTATTTAATTGGAAGCTTCTCAATTTACAAGGTACATTAAATTCTCAGTAGCATTTTAAGAATATTCAACATATGCAAGTCAATTACCAGTAATCACTGTTTCGTACAACTGCTTCATGAGAAACTTCATTACAACACTGGAAAAGAATAAAAGGGGGTTGTAAAGAATACCTCTGTACTTCAGTTTACATCACCATAGTGAAAGGGCATATCTAACATCTAAATTGTGAAAAACATTTAGAAATTTAAAAAAAAAAAAAGAAAAAAAGAGCGAAGATTAGAAAACTGTTATCCACCTTAAAAGAGATGATAAATTGTCAGGACTGCCAAATCACTGAATTCCACTAACAGCACTCATGCCCAGTTGCACGCTAATTACCAGATTAGAAAGTTATAATTAATTTTCTTAATATTGCTATGCTGCTTTTCTTCCTTGAGTTAATAAAAACAGATTGCAATCAATCTTTGTTAATTCATGCTGCAGAACAGAACTGCTGTAGTTATTTCCATATGTGAAAAGCTCTGTGCACAGTTCTTGGTGAAATATCCCAGCTAGAAGCTGTATCTTCTGACATTTAAATGAAATGTTGTAATAAGGCAAATAAATTATAAATTATAATTTGACTTAATTTGGGTAGTAGAAAAACTACAGTCTTAAAAATGCTGTTAACAAATTTTCTAATGACAGAAGTCAGGGACTTGGATTTCAAAATATACTGTATTCCAACATATTTTCAATCACAAAAGATGTTTCATTTGTAGTTGCATTGAAAGATTACACTGCTGAGACTTTTTTAATGTTTAAAATGCTGCTGTGGTTAAGAAAGCATTTTTTAATTAGCTGATATTCTCATTAGAAACAATTAGAAGTGTTCCACACGTGTCTGGCCTTCAAAGAGCACAAGCTGCAAAATTTATAAGAACTATTAAGGGAAAACAACTATAAGGATCATAGTGCACCAAATTTTTGATAAAGAGTGTTCAGATATAAAGAAGTCAAAGCTAATTAATGCAGAGTTCAAAGAGTATACATTTTTTTGTTTCAGTATCCACGCTGGTATCAAAAGTCACTTTTATAAAACAGAATGATGATTCAATTATTCTTTTGCGAGGAAAAGAGAATCAAGTAAAACAAATGAAACTTTATTTTCCTTTATACCTGAAAGATGTTCTATTTCTCCAGCCTCATTGCTTCTTAGAAATTAATTCTTTTCACTCCCTTTCCCCCCAAGATTTCTAAGAGAAAAGAATGGATGTAGCACTACTGGAAATACAACATCATGACATCATGGTTGCCCAAGAGCAGTAATCTGTGCTACTCAATCTGATATAACAAAACTCATGTCATCAGCTCAGGTGCTAGAAAAGGAAGACTGAATATTCAATAGCTAATGATGGCTGAAAATGCATTTTTATATATATATATATATATATATATTAGTTTCTCAAGTGCTCTGGGGAGCCGTAAAAAACACTTAATTCTGTATTTGAGAGAAATGGGAGATAAGACATTATTAAGTCTAGATAGCCTCCAGCATCAAAGAACAATTTTTTGCTTTCTTTTTACAATTTATTATTTCTCCAAAATTTGTCTAAATCAGCCCAACTTGCCTTGTAGTGCAAAGTGCTTATATACAAATGTATCAATATTTATACATCTATTTATAAAATATATATCTATATTATATCAGATTTCAGGTTTCTCTTATTAAATATATTGGATCAAGTGCAGAATCACAGTTCAGTAGAAGAAACAGAAAATGACCACTGGTGTGCTTCTCCTCAAAAATAAAGATAATAAAATTTAGATTAAAAGAGGGAAGGAGGCATGGAAGAGGAGTGGTAGGGTTAGAAAATACATAAATTAGACCACAGATAATGATGGATTGAATTATTTATTGATTTACTGAAAACAGAAATAAAGGCATTGGATGATCTCGGAATCTTGTAATAAAAAACTGATACTACAAATGGCCACTTGCAACTTAGATTCAGGATTCAAATCAGGTCAAGAGACATTATAAGCAGAGAATAGGAACTGCACCATCTTAATGATGAACACTAGACAACTGAAAGTAAGAAAAAAAGCACTTCTGCTGTCCATATTCAATGCAGAGATTGTTATTTAAAAGCAAGGACATGTTCTGTTCTCATCTGGATGTTTGAAGTTGATCATAAACCTGAAGAAATACTACTAAAAAGCACCTACTCCACAGTTAAAATAGCTGAAGGTGGAAACAAGGAAGCCAATAATCCTTCAATCACTTTAAGATTCCCAAAACTAAAGCAAGCTCTCCTAATGTTCCCAGATGCTAAACATAACTGTACAATTAACAATTAATAAACTTTAGTTTATGTTAAAATAAATGATGTTTCAAAAGCTCTAAAAATTCTAAAATCAGTCTGCATGAATATTCTCGCTTCCCTGATGAAACTGATTGATTTCTAGAGAAGAATGCATTCTACTGTATGCCTATTTTATATTTTAAGGCCCTAATAGGGTATTAAACAGAAAACTGAGATGAAAGAATATTTGATTTATTCATGAAAAGTTTTTTTTCCTGAATGAAACCATTAAGAACAAAATCATAGGCAGCTATGGCTAGTCAGCTTAAAACTAAATAAGTTAAAAAAAAAAAAAAAAAAAAAGCATGCAAAACACCTATCAGCACTGGCTATAATAAAACTAAATACACAAAACTAAAGTTTCAGAGCATTATTAGAATTATAAAGTGCTATAGAGAAAAGCTTCTATTTGAGATAAGTGAAATAGTTAATTGGGAGATACATGAAGCATGACATCTACAGGTAGATTTTCAGTCATTCAGCCAGATGATTATCGTTCAGAGAAGATTAAGGAGAGATTCTCTTGTATCAGCAGTAATAAGAAACCATAAAATCACAAATAAATCTTTATCAATAAGTATGTATAAATGTTTATACATATACATGTGTGCATATGTTTGTATATGTACATATATATGTATTAAATCCATTTTAAAAGGATAGTGTACTTAGAATAATATTGAAGCAATTACTCTTAGTATTCTTAGTGAGGAAAAGAAAGTAGTCTTCTTTGAAGAAGGTAGAAGAATCTCTACTTGATTATGATTTCCATAAAACATAGTTAGCAATACTTCTTCATGCTTACTCCTTTAGGACAATTAGAATATTGTAAAATAGCTACAAATGTTAGTCACATATTTAAACTAGTGCTTTTTTTAGCATCTAAAATTGGACTTTCTTTTGGTACTAGGGAAAAATCTTGTTTCTGTAGTCTTGTAATGCTTAGGTATCACACACAATATTGCCAATCATTTAGTGAGACTATCAAAGGCTTGGAATCCCTCTACTCTTACTTATCCACCAATCATAGAGATGCTTAAACAAGAGTAGGGGAAAAGCAAACAACAGCCTAAACTCTTTCCACTTTGAGATTATTACTTTTATTAAAACCATGCTAGATTTGAGAATTTGTCCAGCTAAAAGTATCAAAGTAATTCCAGATAAAATTACAAGTGAATCTTCAAATGCTCTTTCCTTTCTTCATGGCCCTTTAAAACTGTCCCTAGTGAGAAAGGTCTGATGGATTTTACAGGCAAAATCATGCAAATGTACATATATCAAATGCACAAAGTGAATAATACATGTCTCTTGATCATCTGTCACTTAGAAACTTCTTAGGTAAGACAATTCTAGCATAACTGTTATTTAATTGAAGCGTTTCCATGAAGTGACTCAAATTGAAGTGACTGAGGAGTGCTTGTACTCATTTTGGGTATTTAATGAAACTCAAAGTCTGTGTGACTTTACTTCCTTTTTTTCTGAAGGAAGCCTTTTCCAACAGTCACATTTTGTCTGCTATAGGACTACATTTTGGTGGACTCAAATTAAAAAATGGAGATGTACGATACAAGCAATTGAAAGGGAAATGGTCTACAGCCAGTTCTGGAGACTGTGCTTACACCAAGGAGTCTTGGTTCCAGCAGTCAGAGTGGTCAGGGAGGGGAAGGTGGCCAAACACCATCTCTTTGCCTCAGGGAGAGCTGAGAGGTGGCTCATGCTGTGCTGGTGAGACATACAATTGTGTTTCACCTTTGGCTAGGCCCTGTCCTGTGCGCTTGCATGCTCAGCTCTCAAATACACCTGAAAACTCAGCACAACCATAGAGATCCAGGGGATCCCTTGTTTCTCCTGAGCAAGACATGCAGGGAGCTCTCAATTATCTTGACAATATCAAAGGGATAGCAGCAGTTAGGTGCTAAAGAAAAACCACAAGCAACACCAACATTTGTGTACTGATTTATAAAATCCTCTTTTCCATAAAGGCAATTTCCAAACCTTGCAAGCATGTTTCTTATGGGAAGAAGAGCAATTTTAAATATTGGGAAGCAAACTGAGGATCTGATAAAATTTCCTCATGCTCTTCTTTACAAATCCCTATGTCTTTCCCCATCAATCCTGGCTGTGTTTCAACCAGGGCCTGGTTAATTTACATCTGGGTCAGCAAAAAACATAAAACACCTGGCCAGTACACAGCATTCCCTGTATATACCATAAGTGCTGACTTCTGATTTTTTCTAAGGCAAAACACAAAACAGTGTAACTTGCCTGTCCTGATTCATGTCCCTTCCACTTTCAGAAGTTTACCTACCCTTATTACAAAAAACAAACAAAAAAAGTCATTTCCTGTCCTTAAAGAACAAGATGAAAATTCACAATAGCTGAAAGATGTTTTGATACCCCAGTGAGAATGTCTGCTGTGAAGTGGGACAAAACCATGAAATGAAGACCAATATTCTACTGTACTAGCAGGCTTCTGCAGAACATCACAATGTTGGTTTTGTTTTAAAACACTCAGCACCACCTCTTATTATCATCATAGGGATCTCTGAAGTCTTTGCAATCCTACAGTTAGTGCTATGGGATCACAATACTAATCCCTGCATAGGGTTTTACAAACACCAGCAGTATGGTATTTACTAAGCTGTAATTAATTATTCACACTCATTTTACAGTGAACTAGTAAACTCCAGGGAGTTACTGCTCAAACCTAGATTTTGGGACCAAAATATTTCTCCCTTGAAAAAAAAAAAAAAAAAAAAAGCACTTGAACTGAGGAAGATACGCAACAATAGGTCCCAAGTCATTGATACACTATTACCAATGGACAGTTTCTCATACAAATTCATGCTTACAGTACTGAATTAAAACTGCTGTCTAAATAATACAATTTAACCTTATGGAGTTTTGCAAAAAAATATTTTTCTTGGTTCTTTATTTCTTCCCCTTCCCTCCCCGATCTCACAAATATTTTTATAGTTTGGGATCCTTGCACTGTGTAGTGGCAAATTAGACACTGTCAAAGATCCAAAATATCTGTCCTCAAAACTGCACCAATACATCAAACCCAAATTTTAGTAATACTTTCAGATCAATTTACTTATTTCATCTGTGAATGTGGAAGAATTATTTATGGTAACTCAAGGGAAAAAAAGGAATGCTGCTATTTTCAATAACTATAAATTTAAGAATAGTTGATTTGATTCTTACTGAATACAAGACACTAGTCATTCAGTGCAGAATGGACTCCTCATTTCAAATAAGGCAAAGAAAAGGCAAGCAATTTGCTTACTGTAGCATTCTAAGGCATTCTAAGACAGAAGTTGATGGAGTGTAACATGGTGATATGTAGAGTCCAAACAAAATCATTTTTTTGAGGTAAATATTGCATTGTACTTACTCAAGAATTCTAAAGTTGTTTCTGAACCATGCAATGCATCAATAGATTCAGCATCACTTAAAATGGTAGTGCTGAAAAGATATACCCTTACTGAAACAGTCTTTATCAGTGGTTACTTATAAATCAGGCTGGAATTCATTTTCCTAATTTAAAAATTTATTTATTTTAATAATTTGTCTAAAGTCTTCTTTAGCCAATAGGGAGAGATCAATACCTCTACGAAGGCAAATAATCTGATCCCCCCAAAAAGTGTTTAGCACCAGAAAAACAATTTTTACGTAGCTGAAGTTCAGCAAGGATTTATCATTCCACAACCAGTACAAATCCACATTGTGATCCAAATGCCTGTAGGAAAAAGTCTGGTTTCAATCAGTATGTTTTAACAGTGGAAATATCAGTGTTTTACTCAATATCCAAATCCTTTTTAATACTGTTACCACTTCAGTTAACAGCACCAGTGAAGCATTTGCCAAAACCACACACATAAGCCTTTGTCAAACATGCATACAAGATTACTTTTAGCTTTATTTTCTAAGACACTTTAGATTCCTTTCTCTAAAGATTTAGATTCCTTTTTTGAGCCCAGAGTAGACAGAAAAGATAAAATTGAAGATTCCACCTAAACACAACTTCTGCCCAGCCTTATAGTGACAAATAGTAAAGGCAATGCAAGTTTTTCCTAATTACAATCCCTTAACATCACACATTTCTTTTTGCAGTGATAGTCAGATTTGAATAACCTATACTTAGCTCTGTAATCTTTTTTTTTTTTAATTTAGATGTTAGAATTAATAATGCAAACCAGAAAATTTACATTAACCTTCTGACAATGTGTGAGATTTCTCTCCTCTTTTTTCTTCAACTTTCCTCCCCTCTCCCTTTTCCCTTTTAGAAAAGCCCGATGAGTCACTAGGACCAGTAAACGCATGAATCACTATCTCTGTTAAAGAATATAATATTATACAGACAACATGGTGTTTAGGAAAATTTTGCAATATCATGCAACATTCATAGTTTGACATTTCTGATAAATTAAGAGGGGGAATTAAGATGTCCAAAAACAAATTACTGAATTTAGTTGCCTGGATCCTATCTTCATATTTTCAAGCTTTCTCAGTGGATTAAGATCCCTTTACAAATCATAAGGAATATAACCTTAAGTGCATTGATTATGACATTTTAAAAGTCCCAGAATTTGAAGAAAGCCACTCTGTTAAGCATTAAACTGCATCTTTTCTTAGGAAAATAGTAAGCTTTCCAAACAAAATAGGGATTAAAGAGATTACGAGACCCCATTTCTGTGTGATTTAGGCACATGAACTGTAAACATGTTTTGAATCTGGGAATCATGTTGAAATGTTAAAATATTTTCAAGCAGGTTCTGTTGTCTTCATACATTAGTTGCTGATTTTTGAGCCACATTTCCTACGAAATGGAAGATTGTGGCAGGTAAGTTTCTTTAAATGACTGCAAATTCCCTGAAATACCGAAGTACATGTCTCACAGGAACAAAAAAACAAAACAAAACAAAGCAAAACAAAACAAAACACCACCTGCGCCTTAGCCCCCCTGGCTACACTGTGGCATTATAGCACAAAACCCTTCTTGTCAAAAGCACCTGGAACCTGTTGTAAAGCAAGTTGGCCTGCTAGGGGAGAGCTTTTCTTCTCTATGCCGCTGTTAGGGAAGAGGTGGTGGTAAAACCTAAAGCATTCAAACTTCATCCAAGGGGAAAGACAAAAGAAAAAGCACGTTCTGCCTTAGAAACATGATCTGATATGAAAAATTAAGAAGGCATTATTTTTTCTTCAAAAAAGGTGGGAGGAAAAAAAGATGCTCTGTGGGTGCATCATCTTGCTCAGAACAAAGGCATGGGATTCCAGAGTCATACATAGCTTCAGAAAATGTTTGTACAAGTATGGAGGCCTGGCAAGGTCTGTGGCCTAACATGAATATTCTGTACAATATGTGATTAATAAATAAATAAATAAATAAATAAATAATCAAGTGCAATTTGTTTTATAAGAATAAGACATGCTGGCCAGATTCAATAGCAAAAACACTGCAGTTTTGGTTACTTCTATTCTTGATTACCTACAAATGAGTAACAACTTTGTTCAAAAAATTTAGCAGGTTCTCTGCAATCTCTCTTTGCAAAATATGTAATACTGAATTCAGCTCAGGTCCACTGTTAATGTATAATCAGTGCTAAAGTGTAAAAGGCAAAGAATTCTTGGCTGACATCAGACACAGTACACATTTTATGTTTATGTCAAGTAAATCTTATCTCTTCCTGACTTCAACACACATTAATCAAATTTATTTTAATTTCCTCCCCTTTGACTTCCATTAAGCTTTCCTGCTCTGTAATACTCCATCCACGCCTCATGGCCCTTTCCTTCTATACAGGATTTCCCATCGTCCCCATATCCGCTAATGCTGAAATCAGTCACTCTCTCATGGAGCCAGGAAAAAAAACATAGTATCCTCCCAGTAACAACACTAGGAAGCAAGCTAGAGGTCCAAACAACTCACTTTGTTTGTTGTCTCCAGAAATTAAAAAAAAAAAAAACAACAACAAAAAATTATTTAGTCCAGACAAAAGCTTTTTCATAGATGTAAGGCATAACAAAATTTCAGATGTGCTGAGAGGTTATATTATGGGCTGATTCTATGTAAAAAGCCAGTTAGTTTAGTGGCTAATAGTACTGCTACATACTAGCATACAAGGGATAATAAATAAGTTTAAAACAGCGATTCCACTGAGCAGTGCATGGAGAGCAAACATTTTATGGAAACCATGATCCTTCACAGAAGAATGCTTCTAGGTTGTTTATTATAAAGCAGTAGTTTAATCTTATTAGAACTAATAGGAATTGGAAAAAAAAGGATAAAGTTTTACTTCCAAAAGAAAAAAAAAGGGTGAAAAAAGTGACATAAAGAGAGATTTTCCATCCAAAAGAAAAAAAAACATTGTACAGGATCCCATACTGAGAAGTATTTTCTTGAGTAGTCCAATAGACCAGCAACAAACTGGGCTCCCTGTATTTCACAGCTGGGCACCATCTCAAAAGTCCAAATCACATACAGTTTCCTTTTTAATAGTTACAGGGTAGATATATTAAAAAGGTTACTTGACACTATGAACATGACACAAGATGGATATTTCTTAAGATTACTTAACTCACTATCTAGGAGGACCGTAATTTCAGAATTTTTTATTCCTATAGATTGGAGATGCGTATTACAGAAACACCTAATCAATACAATTGCTCAGTCATAAATTACTTGAAGTTTAAGAGAAAAGGAATTGAAAAGTTTAGTATGAATAAGTCAGTTTATCGTGGCTCACTGAGAACAAAAATAAAGAATCATAAACATTAGTATAGTATTTAAAGAAGCTGTAGTAGTTGCAGTTTTACAAGCACTGAGAACAAAATATCTAAAGAATTCTTTTGGATGTGAGGAATAATACATTTTAAGAAGTAGCTTTGTCAGCTGCGAGTGAAAAACATGCTGAAAGTGAGTTGAAGATACAGGGCAATATCAGGAACATCAAAAACTGCGGAAATGCAGCCTAAATACTTATAAAGAAATAAAAGGACATTCCACTACAAACTCCCAATCTAATTATTTAAAATGTTCTTTAGTGATAATGTGAAATTTCATATAGAAACAAACATACTCAAGAAATTGGCTAACAATTTTAGCTGTAGAAAAAGTACAATTGACATTTTTATTTGAAAATTAAGGTTCCACAAGTAGACAGCAAGTGTCCCATGGTCTTTGAATCAAGAAGAAAGAAACAAAACGAAGAAAAACAATGGAAAAGAAAGAGATTACAAGACTTAAGGTGGATGCCTTTGGCATACTAGGACACAGAAAGACAAAAGAAGGTTTGCACACACAGAGAGAGCAAGTCTGGCTCTGATATTACAGGATAAGCAGAGAAAATAAGCTATTTTGTGAAGAATATTTGCCTAGGGAAACCAATACTCAGCTCATCTGTTAATCCAAAAATAGTCTTTTAAAAATAACCAGACATCCACAATTTGTTGTCAATGTTCTCCAGTTTGAAGCATAAATCAAAATAAAATCAAATAAAATACTAATCAGAAATGAGGCATATTAGATCTGTAATATATTCAGGCTTCAATGGCTTAGCATTTCCTAAGCCTGGATGACAGCATATTTGTTTACGTATGGTATTATGGAATTGTCATCTACTGAAGGTCAAATCTAAACAGATGTGTAAGGATTCGGAATGAACAACCAAGAACTCAACACTGAATGTAACAACACTTGCTGCCATAACAAATGAAGTTATCTTGACGCAGATTTTCTTCCACTTTGGTGAAAGATAACAAATGGATCCCCAAGCTTTTTTTTTTTTTAATCAATATCTTATATTGCCTGGGGTCAACTTTTGCAGTATCCCACAGTATTTGTTATGAGAGAAGCTAGGAACAAAATCAAAAAGATCCACCACTGAATTCGAAACATTTGGGAAAAAAAAAAAAAGATATATTTAGTAGGCAGCTAAGGATTTAGATAAGGGCTGCATATAAGAAATTTTTAGCCTGAATACCATTAATAATATTTAAATATACTATGTAGTATAAGGTGCTGTTGTGCTGGAATTACAGATGTATGCTAGGATTTTGTACTCGGAAACTTTTGTAACAGCTTAAAAACAAATGAAAAAGCTCAAACTATTGTGCAATTAACTTGTGCAGAACTCATTAAAATCTTTTGAGAATAAATCATTAACATGCACATAAGTATCTACTTGAATTACGAGGACCATCACCAAGCAGCAGTTAATCAGTTCCTTCAGTGATGAAAAAGTCCACAAGGAACAAGCTTCCTCCTGCCCCTAGCACACTGTCATATTCTTGGTCTCTTGCATCTTTTCTGTCTGAAAGAAAGATGGGAGATAACCCTGCCCAAACTACAATGCTAGGGATTTCTGTAGGACTGGCTCTGAGGAGCTTATTGGGAATCCTCAGACACAGATAGCCAACCCAGCAAGCGTACCAGTCCATGTCCCACTGTGGGAAAAAGGCATACCATGAATATACATTAAGCAGAGAACAGGGGAAGATGCTTACTGTTAAGGAGGGAATCACACAAACAAAGAAACATATAAAAACACATGACATCAACACATGGAGAGAAGAAACTCTCCTTTATTCTCCCTGACAAGCAGTACTCCACATTCTTGTAATGGGTGATGCTGAGTATTATTTGCAGTATTATGAAAGCTGAGAGAATATACACTTCTCATTAGCGAGTGAGAACCAAAAAGTAATTACTCTTGCTTCTTGATATACTAGTTACTGAAGGACTAACAATGGCAAGTGAGAACAGGTAAAAATAAGAGTACAAGCAGCTGGACACCTTACCTTTTCAGAGTAGCACCCATCCTTTTGCAACTACTGTACATATAACAACACTAAAACCAATGTAGGACTTTGGGAAAAGTGATGAACAACATACTAAAAGAGTAAGTTATAGAACTAAGGATCTTACATCAAATTTTACCTCGCTGGAAAGATTAGAACTGTGCTACAACTGCAGTAGTCCTGTGGCAAAGGATTTTAGTTTCAAGAGAACTTTTTTATATGCTGTCACCAAAAATCATGTTTTACCTCTTAATATTAAGCAATGCCCAAGGTATCCCAGTGGGAGTGTTGAAAGCAGGCAGCAATTTCTCTCCAAGCTCTACTGCCTTCTTCCGGAAAATCTGGAAGTTAAGAAGAAAAAAGTGTTAGAAAATTCATTGCAGTTCCCAATAAATGATATTTCAGCTCAACAAAGAATTCCTGTTTTTTCCTTAGCGATTGAAGAAACAGAGCAGCACATTCAGTCTTCTATTTCAGCATAATAGGGGGATAGCTAGTGTATGCCATGGACTACATAAGAACTCATACAACAGGGTTACATGGTGAAGACATCAAGACAACAGCACTGGCAAGAAAAGCATTAAATCAGAGACAACAGTGAGATTGGTCATGCTCTGCTTTGCAATGGAGCAGGGGGTTTACTAGCTGAGTGAACTGCTGAGTCCATTCTGGCCAGCACAGCTGCCTGCCCAAGATGATATGTCCTCCCTGGGCACAGGGATGTTGTCACAGGAGCACTGCATATGCTCTGATTGAGTCAGCTCACAGTGATGGGATTTGTTAAGTATGCCATGGGAACTTGGGCTGGATCACCAGGTACCTGCTGTGTGGTGAATGTGCTGCACAGGTAATCCAAGGCAAACACAAAGCACAACGCAACACCTCCCCCTCTTGCCCAAAAAAAAAAAAAAAAAAAAAAAAAAAAGAGAAATGGTATTGTAGTGATATTTTTTCAGCATCATAGTCTTTATCGACTCAGTCAGCTTACACCCAGATTGATATCAATGCCGTGGTTAATACAGAAATTGGAATATACTCCTACAGATAGAAGAGTTAACTGAGTTTTAGCTAAAAGTTCTTTAAAATAAAGACCTTGAATGCATAACATACACCCACAAGAATTACAAACAATTTAACATCAGGAACTTCTATGATAAGAGAAATAGCTTATAACACTACAACAAATAGGATGTTGCTCTCCTTTGATTGCCAGCTCAGCTCAGGTTAGCCTGACTTTGGAGCACTGAGCACTTTAGTAAAAGAGCTTCTAATAAGAAGCAAAATTGTTCCAACTTAAATATAGAAATCTATACAGAGATCACAGAATGTAGATGCTCAAGGCCTATTTCCTTGGGATTGCACTGAAACCCAATGCAAAAGTGAAAGGCATTAACTCAGTTGTAATAGCCAGAATAGTGAAGTCACTTTCATCATCTTCTCTCTCTGGTAATGACTCTTCAATTTATTTTTCCCCTTGAATATATGTATGATGGGTTTGTATTTATTTATTTTTAGAACTCAACTTGAACAATTGATGCAACTCACAGTACAGCCAAATACAGTGCAGTAAATTATCAGAGAAAGAAAACAATGCAAAAGAAACATCTCTATATTTTTAGACAGAGTATCACAGAATCCCAGAATGTCTTGGGTTGGAAGGGACCTTAAAGACCATCCAGTTCCAACCCCCTACTGTGGGCAGGATTGCCCCCTCATCAGATCAGCCTGCTCAGGGCCCCATCCTGGAATACCTCCAGAGATAGGGCATCCACAGCTTATCTGGACAAAAGGTTTTCATTGTTTAAGAATATGGTCAGAAGAGAATTTAAAACTCTGGGACAATCATGTTACCGTAAAGAACCTCCAAACTACTCCACAGTCTCTTCATATGACACAGGTTTCTGTGAAAGTAGTCCTAGATTTGGAATTACAGATATTTTGAGAGGCTAAAGAATTTGAAGGTAAATTCTGGCTGAGTGGAGTGCCTGCGAGTGCTGGGAGAAAACTGAAATGATGCAGCAGGGAAAACAATCTGCTTGGAAATCCCTTCAGAATTCATGTTATTTCTGACTTCCCAGATTATTGATTGTGTGGATTCTGACAAGAATTAGTCATGGATTTGTGATCATCAGACAGCACATCATTCAGTCTTCCCAAGGTTTAAACCTTGTGGGATACACAGTAAAAACAGCTGATGCAGAACTGTGTTAACTCCCAGTAGATTTACTGGAGAGGAGAAAGTGACCTACAATTTGCCCACAAGCTTTTCCCTTGTTACTCCACACAGTTGCATTTGTTCACCTGTGCTATTAAACTGAAACACATGCTTTGCTCTTTCAGCACAAGAGAGCTCTCTTGAGATTTTCACAATATATGGTATGGTCAATGTATCAGTTTAACTTAGCATCTCTGCTCTGAAACACTGAGGTATTAACAGGAGAGCAGTCAAAATGAACCTCCTTAGAAATGAGCACAAATTCCTGTAGTGGCATCTATTGGCTGCACAGCATAAAACTAACTCTTTTTTTTCTTATGTAAAGGACACCGAAGCTGGAGATTGTCGATGTGTCATACATACTTTTTAGACTTGTATTTAACGTCAAGAGGCAATCACCCCTTCAAAAGGCACATACATGTTCAATCATAGCATGACATCAAGGATGGTAATGGCCTAAGGCTCCATAGCTAGTCTGCTGTGGGCTGTATTATCTCTCGTCACCAATAAAATTCAAACTCATAAAGAATTCTATTATATTAATTGCTTCTGGACAAAAATGCATTCTAATTTCTCAACTAAATATTTGTTAAACAGCATCAGTACTTTAATTTCAAATTGTTCTACTAACTCTCACATTTTTTTCTATTCCATTTTTTCTATAAATTAACAAGCTAATTTCTTATTTTAAAAAACTTGCCTACTCCATAAAAATGTCAAAAGTAACAGTTATCTAAACACATCTGATATGAATTGGTAAGGAAACACTGCCCCAGCTACAGATATTGAAGGAAAGTCAAAACTACTCATGATGAGGACACAGCTTTGAAGAAATTGCTAGCGCTTTGAATACACATTGAAGCTGGGCATTCTAACTTCGTTCTTTTCCAAAATAACCATCTTTTAATGTAGGAAACAGTCTGAGAAACAGGGAAAAAGGAAAAGAAAAAAAAAAAGAAAAATAACTAGGAAAATAGATTTTAAAAGTGATTTTTGAATCATTATACAATCTTGGGATAACTCTTCAGGTGAAAATGTACTTCTTGTTTACAAGACAATTTCAACAAGTTATTACTAATACATACTAGGTATTTTCCTTCTCTTTTCAAAGTTGAAAAGAAGTCGACTACAGACACTATCTAACACGGCTGAACAAGCGATTGCTAAATTGCTATCTATCAAGTAAAATGGTATAGGCAAGAATGAGAAGAATAGAACAAAACTTTGTGAATGACTGAACACACTAAATAGCAGCTTCATACAGCAAAGCTGCACCCTTTCATTGAGGGTAAGAAACTGAAGACTAATAAAGAAATCAAGTTGTGTTTTAGTAACAGGAAAAACTAGTGTAACCTCTAATTTTTCTAGACTAAGAAATAAATGTTGTACAGCTCTAGATATTTTTTCAGTTCATAAAAGTGAACAAATAGAAACTACTTAATATCTGTTGCTTGATATGAATTTCATTTACTAAGTCTTTTTTTGGTAAGCAAAAAGTATGATATCCACTGCTGGCATGTACAGAAATGCAAAAATGACAGAGCATGGAAGACAATATATATAATAAAGAAAAAGCCTACAGCAAAATTTCCCATTCCAATGGTTATCTTGAGAGTCTCAAGGACGTTTTCTGGCTTTTCCTTGTGCGTGTTCATCCAGCAGTAATGAAGGCTTACTTAGACAAAATACTCTCTCTGAATAAGAACTGTACCATGCACCTGTAAAGGTGCAACCACAGGACTGTCATTTGGTGCAGTATTGGCTTTCTTTAGGGTGCAGCATGGTTATTACCTCTAGATTAATAATAATAAAAAAGAACCCAAAGGGAGGAACTCCTTTGAAAGTGTTAGATTACCTCATCACACACTTAATTGCTAATCAGGAAGAAAAGAAAACACAGGAAACAAAGAAATATCTCGGAATATATGAGGCACAAGTAATTTAAAAAGAGCATAGTATGCTCCATACCAGTGAAACAAGAAATTAAAATTTAACAGCAATCAGAGGAAACAATTCTATTTCTTAATGTATTATTTTTTAATTGACGAAGACATTTTCTCCACATTTCTAATTCTATCAAATTAAGCATTTTTCCTTTTTGTTTTATATTTACGGATAAAAACTGACAAGCCACTAAATAAGATTTATTGCTTGCTTTCCTGTACCTGATTGCCTTTCCCAGTAGGGTAGGGAATGAATATTTCAGTGCAAAAGCAGGAAACGGGAGCAGAAAATGAACAAAGACAGGCTGCTTTGCTTCTCTTCAGAACACCGAATAGAAATCCTTTCAGCCTAACAAATGTTGATTTATGTTTAAAGTGATCTGCTAACTAAGAACTCTTTAGGAAGATCTTGTTCTAATACCTTCTTCACTAAAAGATAATCCAGGATTTTTGCTATCTTTGCTTTTTTTTTATTTTTTACAATGACAGATTAAAAATGCTACAAAAATTGCTATGTTCCACCTGAGATACCAAAATACTTTAAACAGCACAAGATGAATTATCCCACTATCTTCAATACCAAGTGATATGATACTTGTTATGTTATGTGAAACAATTTCCTGTAAGATATTTCCCAATGTTTATGAAAACTTGGCATGATATCTGATTGCTGACATTAACTTGGCAGCAATGATCTGTTTTACAGTTCCTGTTGCTTTGACTCTAACAAAGTGGCTTGGGGGTTAATTCCAGCCAACCCTCACTGAATTCTGGCTGAGCCAAATCAGCTATTAAAGACCTGTGTTGCAAGTCAGCAACACTTCTGAACTCAGGCATTGCAATGAGTTACTTTGGTGTAGAAACTGACAGCTGGAGTCCAACCAGACACCACCTCGGACCTACGCAGCTGCAAGTGTATTTATTGTGCACTCACATCCAGAAGTGCTGGAGAATCCATTTTGAGTATTTTCCCTGTGTTCAGGGACATGGCTGGATGCTGGTAGGCCCCTTGCAGAGACACAGGGCCTGCACAAGACCCCCTACCTAGAGCGCTCACATCCCTGCGGGGCTGAAGCTGCAGCCTCCCGCAGGGCAGCCCGGCCTGGGAAGGGAAGAGCTGACTTTGATCTCGAAAAGTGAATCATGACAAAGCATAATTCGACTTCCTTACAGAGTGTGGTTTGCCACACCCTCAGATAAGAATTTTGACTGGACAAAGCAGGGTTTTATTTTAACAAGAATTTCCACGCAGCAGCCACCAATCACTGGCCACACGCAGAAGGCCCCAGCAGGTTTCTTGTCTCACAGGGATGCCGGCAGAGGGAGCGCACAGAGAGCTGATACACTGCACAGCAGAGGGGCTTCTTGGAGTCAAGTGAGATCAGAAAAGTCCCAGAAAAGAGCTACATCGAAAAGACTCAGAGAGATAAATAATCTCAACCACTCTTCTCTCATTATAACCCTCAAAGCTGTGCTAGTTTTCATTCAAACCTCTCACATATAAGAACAACATCAGGTGAATAAAGCAGGAGGAACATTATCTTTAAAAACAATCACCATCTTCAGCCATTCCCAGAATCTTGTTAAGCATCTGCTGCCACACAGTGCTGGGTGTAAAATTATAAAAGACAGACACACACACTGGTTTCCAGATAAGAGAACCTGGAAAATGTAGATCCTGCAGTTGCAGGAGAATTCTTATCTCAGTTGAAGGCTGAAATAGCCACAGGACAGTGTTTTTAACAAGCTCTTCCTTACGGGAATCTGAAATTCGTATTTAATACATTCATGACAGCAACAGGCATTAGAGCACTCATTAGAGCTTTTGAGAGCTCTTGGCACCTAAGGTGATGTGTCAGCTCAGAAAGGGGAACAGCAACTTCCAGCTTTCAAAAATCTTGATCTTCAAGTATGCAAAGAACTACCCTGGACCCTGCAGTCATGGGAGATTCAGATAGCCTGTGGTTTCTGTGAGCCACAACTCCATCTCACTTGTAAAATATTAGAGCAATACGTCTTTTTCAAAATGTGTGGAAATAATAGAGAGGCATTTAGATTTGTTTAGGATACTCCAGAACCTGCTGGTTTCCAAGCTTGTAGGGACCATACCACATAATAAGCAGTATGCTATAATATCCATGGATATTATTCCACAATGAAGAGCACGAAAAGCATCTGTTATCCTATTAAGAAAGCTAAAACATACATCAAGCTAATATCTTCTTCTGAAGCAAATCTATGCAAAGATGCTTATTACAAAAATTTAATTACAACTCTGAAAAAAACCTGTATTCAATTTTTGTTGTTGTTGTTGTTATGGTTTTACTGATGACAAGAAAATTAATTTTCTTTTCTAGCTGATTATTGTACCAAAGAAATCACGTAGTACCATGAAGAGTCCCTCCCCGGTAGAAAATACTATGGAGAAATTAATCAAATGGAAGTAACTGGATTAGTGAGAGATTTCCAGATTTAATCCAAATGTACATAGCAACAAAGCAGAACATAAAACCCCTCAAGTTATCAGCAGTAGCTAACACATGTAATTACTTCAGAATTTTTTTTAACTAAAAAAAAAAAATCTAAACTCTTTCTGATCAAAAAGTTTATTTCAAGGAAAGTCACTAGTAAATATACAAACTGGCAGAAAGTAATCATGAGAATGAATTGCTAAATAGCAGTAGAATTAAAAAAAATCATAAAGGAAGACTTTGGTCTACTTATATTTGGTTATTTCCTTTTTTGATACTTATATGTATTTAAGATTGCTTACTCAGCTACAAAGAACTTTTCGTTAGAGTAACTGCTAATTTATCTACCAATGTCAAGAAACCATTAACTGTTTTAAAAAGCTTATGCATACTCACAATTGAAAGTTAAGCTACAACACATTAGCACCTAGAAAGCTCAAGAGCTGATCACTTACTATTACCTCTGTTGTGATAATTTAAGAAAAGGTGGAGATGAATAAATTAAACTTTAACAATTGCCTGCAATAGAAGCAATGATTTAGGTATAAAAGCCTTTAAGAATTCCTCACCCTGAATTCAGGGTGGCCTTAATTTACAAACAGTGTAGTTTGCAAGGTGAGTAATGACCTGAATTTGCTACATATGTGCAGATCAACCATGCTATGGCAGCTGGCTCCAGAGATCCAAACCACAAGTAGCAAGACTCATGCCTAAAAAAGCCATGCTTAAATTTTAAGTTTCTGAAATCCCACACAACCCCAAATAAATAAATTATAACATATCTGAGGGTAAGTAAATCTCTATCAAAGATTTGGGATGCCATTCTTATGTCTTGTCAGAAATAGAAATGAATCACTGAAGAGGCTGAAGTCCCAGACCTCCCGTCAAATGATGTTTCTGCCAAGGGCAGATGGCAAGCTAGCAGGAATTAAAATTGTCAGCAGCATCAGTGAAAAGAGAAAACTAAGCCCAAACCTAAGAGCCAATCTAAGTTTTAAATCTGTTTTTACCTGTTTGTTATGCAGATAACTTGGACAGGGTTCATGTTACAGACCTATATCTCCTCTTTCACCCCCACAAAACAAAACTTCCAGCAACCTACAGAAATCTGGTATTCAAGTGCTTGGATGCTAGTTAGAGACACAAACACCATCATCTCTAGGAGCAACCACTGGACTAGCACCAGGCATGCGGGCTGAGAGAACAACATGTGTCATATGTTTAGCGCTCAGGTCTTCTATACTTAAGTTAGATGATACGTGTATTTTAAAATATATTGGACATAAGTAAATATGAATAGAATCAGAAATAATGCATACACAATGGAAACTAATTATATTGTGAACCAATACAGAAAACATCTGGATGCCATCTTAGAGATTTGTGTTTTTCATGATTAAGGAAACAGCTGCCCCAGTAAAATTACTCATATCCACCAGTAATGAGGAATATCTTTTAGCACAGTTCATCTGTTAAACCACAAGCATCTGCTTCCTAATTTTCTTTTTATTTAATCTTGTATATCCAGACCAAGTGGTGGAACAACAAATTTAAATAGCTGCCTCATTTTACATCTTGCAAACTATTATATCTAAACAAAGAATAACACTTTGCATATGAAACTCTCCTTTCAAGCAGGTGACCGCTGAGAGGTGATTTGCAACACCATCTGTGTAAAAGGGAGGGATGGGTGGAGAAGCCTAATAAACATTATTACATGGTGAATCAATAATTACATTCTTAATGTAGCATAAAATGCTAACTGAAGATTCATTCCTAGCTTTGTAAATTTGACTTTATCTTTTAATTCCAACACCATTAAGTGATTCAGAGAAATACTATAAACTATTATCATAGACCACATGCAAAAGACACTCTGTAAAAAAAAAAAAAATCACTCTATAGGTAAAGGAACTTCTGTTTGCTTTTCAATGTTAGCTAACAGCAAATGAGAGCTGTTTGTTTCAGCTGCTGTTCTATGATACTTGCAAGATTGTTCCACTTACTAATGGAGTTTTAAATAATGCTTATTAACTATATAAGTACAACAACATGTAAAGGATATTGAGTGTTCCTACTTTTATTGTTCTTCAACTCATTTTTTCCCCCAAAATTACTCCAGAATTAGAATAATAGCTTAATGAAGGGATTTTCAAATAGCAGACCAGAGCAGGGAGAAAGCAACAAAAATGCAATTCTCTGCATGGTTCATTGATGGGGGGGGGTTACCTTCCAAAGCTCAAGGTCTCCCATATTCTATCAGCATCGAGTTGGATTATAGCAAACAGGTAGCTGCAGAGAGTATTTTGCCAGTTTGATGAACCTATGGAAAAAAAAAACAAACTACCCTGTCTCTTTACTCTAGCCCCTATCAAAAGGGAATCTCCCTGAATCAACACACAATCTGGCATCTCAATCTGACACCATCACAAGTATTTTAAGTAAATCAGGTACTGGTATCACTCAAAAGCCAGCCCTCAAATGGTTAAAACTTCTGACAGAGTCTGTATTGTCTTGGCACACAGACCAGGTAGCACAGACTAGCTCTTCTACACCTAGCTCAGGGCTTGTTCCCTCTGAAGAGGGCTGTGCCAGTTGCTGCAAAGCAATTGTCCTGTTTTTCCAGTGGTTGTGCTGGGGCCCCAAGATATAAAACTTTTTTTTTTTCTTTTTTTCCCCCCCGACTCGAAGTGCTCCAGATAGCGAAAGGGTTGTATTTGCTGGAGGCTACAGGTGAAAGTTATATATAGCCTGAAGCACAGCACGGGGGCATGTACAGGACAGTGTCACGGGACAGTCTTAAGTGAACTTTTGTTCAGAGCACAGTTTCAGTGGACTCTGGAACAAATCAGCGATGTCCAGAGCCTCCTACCTCTTTTATAGGCAATGGTGACTTGCTCCAGAAAGAAGCAAGTGGTAAACTAATTCACTTGCAATGACGCAGATTAGGGCCCAGGAAAAAAGGATGAGAACCCAAACAGACATGTCTAAATACTTTTGTTTAAGAACAAGTAATGATGTTGGGCATAGAATTAGAGGGTTTGTCTTCATTAAATACAAAAAGCCTAAGTACTTTCATTTGCATTAAAGTTTACTCTAATGTCTTTTAAAGAGATCTTCTGCTTCTGCTCATGCTTTGGCAATTCCACTGACCATTAATTGGATGTGCTCATGGATACAAGATTAAATTAAACTAATATTTTAGAGCATTTCTTCTATTGTTTAAACATATATCAGATTTAATGAATATTCAAAATTAACTTTGTATATTAAAGCTATTCAGTGTTTAAACAATAAAAGGTTCTTTTAATTCTTACACTAAAGCTGATAACAGGAATTTCCAAAGTTTATGACCTCAGATACTGGAAACATCATAAATATTTCAAAAAGTAAAATGATTGCAAGTACAAAGACAATGCCCACTGTTAGTCTGATAGATTTACAGAACGGATCACTTAGGAACATGTTATCAGACATAAAACTGATTGACCTTCCTATGCAACAAGCAGCTACAAACTGTTTCCATCTCACTTTTAGATATATGGAAAAGGAACAAGAACTTTATTTGCTCCGGCTGTAAATTTTCAGTACTCTCAGTCACAACAACTAAAACCAAAGAATATATTTTTCATTTCTTTTGGCAAAATTCATTAAATGCAATGGGATTGAGAACGTGTAATTTCAGTAAACTCAGACTGGATTTGCAGCGCTGTTCAAACAGTTTTACTTTATTCTGTGTCAGGCGAGCTCTGTAGCACTAGCAGTTGCATTGATTACGCATTTCTGAGATGCTATTTTTCAGGGGAGAGGAACATTAAAATTTGACATCCTTCTTAGTTCCTGTCTCCACAAGACCACACACCTTCTTCCTGATTTTTTACACAAGTAATGTAACTAGAAAAAAACTCTCTTGTATAGTAGAAAAGGATAATGATGCTTTCCTAGCTCAGTGTGTTATTACTGTTGAGATTTCTCTGACAAACAGTAGTCACTGGTCTATCTGATGAATAATGTGTGTATCCAAAACAAACCTAAAGAAAGTGGTTTTGTATTTTCCTAAAATTAAATATAAAAAACTTGAACACTCTTGCAGTTCTTTTAATGTAAGCCAAAGAGAAGGCTTCAAGAGAGGAAAACCATAATTTAAGAAGCTGCTTTTATGTTGTAAGTTAAATCATCAGGCAGACTAATTCAATTACTCACTGTTTACTCTGAGACTATTTCTCTTACTGGACAAGTATAAAACTAAGAGGCTAAAATATAAGAAGGCAGACATTTCCAATTCTTAAACATCAAAAACAACTGCTCTGATTGAAGAGCAGTGCTGCCAGTATGTAATAAGTTTATGGGCAAATCAATTAGTTTCTCTGAATTTCCTACAGAATTGTTTGGGTTCCCCCTCCCCTTCCCAACAGTTAAACTTTAAATTCATTCCTATAAATAAATAGCCATGAGATGGTCTTTCCAAAGATGAGCATTACATTATTTTTGAATGTATGTATACATGCAATGTATATTTGGAAGAAATGATGGTTAGAAGTAATCATAAAGTTTTGAGGTAGTATACATATTATCATTAATAGGAATTATTATGTTTCTTTCCCTCTCCACACTTCATGCAAGGAGGAGGAAAAAACAAAGCATGACAGTCCTATGAGCTCTTTTTGTTTTTACCCAAAATCATGACATAGTTCTACTGTTTCATTTTATTGTTTGACTGAAGACTTCTCATGGCCAATCCTAGAAAGAATACCAAGTAGGTTTCGCTTGATTATTTTTCTAGTTTGTAGTATGCAAATTAAAACATGGCAGTAATGTATCTGCCTTTCAAGTTGGAACTGGTTATGAAAAAAAAGTCTTATAAGCATGACTTAGAATGATCAACATTCATTTCTTCAATCACCAACTGTCATAGACCATTGAAAAAGAACTGGTTGAGCAAGGAATTCTCACTATCTCACTAAGTTCTTCCATCATTGGGCCATTTAATAATCATATTAGCAAACAATCTTTGAGCAAATCAGAATGTCTGATGGCATTTAATATTAGACTATATCTGCCCAGCTGTTCTGACTACCATCCCTAGTCCCTTGTAGCAGTCTGGCAATGTTTGCCTGCAGCATCTCAGGAGTTATTGATCTTGTCTAGAATCAATAAGATTATTTGTTGATCCCTTTTGAATAGAAATAGAAATAAAAGCAACTGCGGAGAGAAAAGACTGAGCACAGTCTGACTGATGTTTGCAAGAGATACCCTACAAGCTGCAAATGCTGATGAGAAGGCCTGAGTTGTTCACAACTTTTGCATAACAAAAGGAAAAAGATTGGAATTGTCTGTATACTATGAATAGCATTTTTAAGAACAAGTTGGGAAAATAGAATCTTTTAAGAAATGTCATTGTGAGCTGCTGACTTTGTTTTGCAGCTGTTGGTTTGAAGAAAACAAAAAAAAGACTTTTAAAGAAAAATGGAAAAGAATGAATTTCACAGCATTTTCTTATCACACAATGATCCTGAGGATCCACTGGACTGTAAAATTATCTAGCTATGCTTGCAAAAATTAAGGACGACATGCCCCCTAAGGAAAAAATCACAACTTTAAACCACTAGCAGAACTGAACCAGCTTCCACAAACAACTAATGTTGTTATTTTATTTAGCCTACAAAAGTAGATGACAGCCTAAGGGCTGAAGAAAACAAAAAAAAAAAAAACAGACACATTCAATTCTTCAGATTAATGGTTACAGAGTCATTTTGTAGTTCAAGGTATCTGATTCATGAAATGCAACAGAATTGGCCCATGATGCCAGAAGGAAGTTTGTTTTTTGTTAACTGAAAAATGACTCTGCTTCAGTCACACTGCTGCTGAAATGGTCTTCCCTGTTCACTTCAAAGTTTTGTCTGTTTACATGTGGTTGGTTTTTTTTATTGTAGTAAGGTGAATTATGAGAATGCCTGCTTTGTACCATCTAATCAATTATTGGTTGAAGAGATTATCAAAGTCAGGTGGCTGAACAAGCAACCGATGTTTGAGTGGAGGACATCACAGACGTACATAAACATAAAAACCAAGCTCTTCAGAATATCTTAACTACCTCTTGACCTCTTACATCTTATGCATTAATAGAAAATTAATTAGTAAAATAATAGCAAGATAGTGGTAAAATAAGAGAATGGTTTTAAGCTCAAGCAGGGAAGGTTTAGATTGAATGCCAGGGAGAAGTTCTTTACAGAGAGAGCAGAACAGGCTGCCAGAGAGGTTGTGGATGCTCTGCCCCTGGAAGTGTTCAAGACTAGGTTGGATAGGGCAACCTGATCTAGTACCAGATCTGGAGGTTGGGAGCCCTGCCTGTGCAGGAGGGTTGAAACCTCATGATTCTTGGGGTCCATTCCAACCCAAGCCATTTTATGATTCTATGATAAATAACCAGATAACACCTGTGGAAATACAAAACTAAAATACTAATTTACAAAAGACTTCTAATGTAAACAGTGAGCTAAGGAACTTAAATTTGCTGTTTAAATATATTCTACAGTATTTTTCATTGAGAAAAGCAGCACTGGCGCTAATATTACTCCTCTCTTTAATCCTTCAAGTCTTCACTTAAGTGATTTCGTTCATCCTCTTCTCAATTTTTGGCTTGAGAAAGGTTTGCAAATTGCCCATTTCTGTGTATTTTATATATTATATTTACTAATTCAAGGAATCATGATAGCTCCTTCTAGGGGTGATCACCTGCCAAATACCAAAATTCCCCTCTGGCACCAATTGCACTGGAAGTGGCTCAGGATTTTTCATATGAACATCTTTTCCAAGTTACTACTCAATCATTTGCACATAGGGTGCAAATACAGTCTGTGTATGGCAGAGAAAAGCTTTTGGCACAGAAGAGACAGGAACTGGATTCATTTATCAACCACAAAATTTATCAACATTACTCAACGGTTGCATTTTTCACAAACACATGGCACACAAATAGCATGTGGATTCCTGCAGTTTCTAGAAGTAAAAAGTCCTCCTTAGTTTTCCTTAAAAATGTTTCAGATTTTTGTTGTTTGAAAAGCATGATCTTGACAAAAACAAACAAACAAACAGCCCAAAGCCAGACCAATTAGCACTTCCCATAAATTGACCCCAAAAGTTTATGCCAACAAGCATAAAGTCAACTAGCCTTGCTTGTATCTGTTTCAGATTGCTGGGCAAGATGTATTGCTAAATCCAAAGGAGGCTAAAAGTATATGTCTTCTGTAGCAAATATGGCATTATCTGTACCTATTGTTGGAGGCATAAAGAACATGCAAAAATAACAATAACGTCTGCTTCTGATGTGAGGCATTCAATTTTCTCAATGATCTTCAGTTAACTTGAAGCCCCAGGACTTCCATGTGGCAGAGAATGTGGTGTTTTGTAATGAATCTCTAGTCTGATCATTCAAATAGCCAATTTCATAGAATCATAGAATCCCTAGAGTTGGAAGGGATCTTTAAATGCCATCTAGTCTAACTCCTCTGCAATGAACAGGAACACACACAGCTAGATCATGCACTACCACTTCAACCACTGAATAGTCAACCCATCATATCCATATCTTTCCATTTTGGAGAGAAGGTTGTACCTGAAGGGTACTTCTAGTACCTGAAGGGGGCCTACAGGAAAGCTAAGGAGGGACTTTTTAGAAGGGCATGTAGAGACAGGACAAGGGGAAATGGTTTTAAACTGGAAGAGGGTAGATTTAGACTAGATGGTTAAATAGGAATTTGATTTGTTTAACCTCTTCCTGGAGTGTGATGCATACTAGAACATCTTCCCAGAATCTCTCAACAAATGCCATGACATCCTAGGGTAAATGTAAGTCTTCTACTGCAAGGAACTGTTTCTTTTCTTAAAGTTCAGCAAGAATAGGAAGTATGACAGTAGTTTCTCCCCAGGAGAGTTGCAGTTTTCAGAATTACTCTTCACGTGCAATATTGTCAGACAAAAGAAGAAAGCATCTTTTCTCAGAAGACCTCTCCAACGTATAACTGTATTCCTTGGTCCAAATCCCATGAGCTCATATAAAAAGACTAAGGCTGTAGCTAATACTCATCCATTTCACTAATTTCTCTCTCTCTTTTTTTTTTTTTTTTTTTTCCTGGAGGAACATTTCCCAATTTTATGGTATACTTCAATTTCTTTAATATAAGTAATTTAAATTTTCACAAAAATGTACAAAAGTAGAAGGATTAATTGAGAAAGTCAAATTTGGAAATCTGATGGAACACCTTAATATTTTCCTGTAGAATGAAAACTAGAGACATCTGCTAGAGACATCTGCTAGTTATACTTTTATCTTCACCAAGCTAATAAGGAGAGGAGGCCTACTTAACTCCAAACTTAATGAAAAGTAACCTCCAGATTAGTCAATCAGTGGAGGCAGAACACAAAATGGGGTCTTAACTAATCATATTATTATTAATAATAAGAAAAATATATAATAATAACAATAGCTAAACATT
The DNA here is from genome assembly GCF_905368555.1 of Meleagris gallopavo. Classification (NCBI taxonomy): domain Eukaryota; kingdom Metazoa; phylum Chordata; class Aves; order Galliformes; family Phasianidae; genus Meleagris; species Meleagris gallopavo. The sequence continues at coordinate 61,738,219 of NC_139405.1, read as the reverse complement.
CTGAAATACAGAGATGAAGAAATGAAGAGTTAATGCATGTCCAGAAGAAAATGAAGATGCACAGTATTTTTTTTTTCTTTTTTTTTTGGGGGGGGGAGGGGGGGAAGTGGAATCAGTTAAATGATTCAATACAATTTCTTTCTTATTACTTCTGAGCCATCTAACTGAACTTTTATAATACATTCATTTTCCATATTTCTGACGTAGCCTAGATTAAAAGAGGGCAAGCTAATGACCGTCTATTGCCCCTGTCAGCATCAGCTGAGATACTCCGATGTTGCTTTCATTTGCAGAAATAAGAGATTTTTGGTTGTAAGCTTATGTACAGTCATGATTCTTTAGATAAAGATAGTATATTTGCAACAGTGCTAACACTGCTTGCAACTAGCTCCACAGAGCCAGGAGTATTGTATTTAACCATCTGTTGTAAGTTTTCTTAATTAAATTTTCAGAGCAGGACAATCCTACTAACTCTTCAGACAATATGATTTTATTCTTCTCTTACTCAGTTTTATTATTAAAATTGCATTTGGTGCTTCAAAATGACAGACCTGAATACTGAGATAAGTGAAAGACAAATATCTGCAAATTTCTTTGCAGATACATGGTCTGTGGACAGACTGTTAATAGCATATCACACAAACAATTCCTCTTCTGGATCTATCTAGAACTGCTACTCAAAAGGAAAGCACCCATGCTACTACTACCCTCAGACGTGCCCCTCTTCAACTGTTCTTCACAACTGCAAAGAAGTGAAACTACGGGAATTGGTTGAGAGCCAAGTCCTCAGAATAAACAAACCAGTTCACTGTCAGTTCTATTTAATAGGATAGCTCAGGTGTTCATGTCAACCACACCAGCTGTTACAATCAGATATTACTCATTATCATCCATTCTCCCATTTAACAGTTTACTACCTTTGGCATCCAGCTATGGTAGGTCTGGAAGTAAGCAGGAATTTTTGTTTAAATCAGTGAAATGAGCAATAAAGTGTTTGTTTAGTTATTTCTGAAGACTTTAAATGAATGCAAAGACTTTTCAAATAAGTCTGTCATTAGGCAAACCAAGTTGTTTTCTTTTTTCCAAAAGAACTCTCCAAGCACACAATGTACTTTTAGTTGTGCAAAAGAAAATCCATTATGTGATAAAGAATAAATATTCAGGTCAGTTCTAAACTCATCTTTTTCAGACCCAAATAAGGGCTCCCAGTTTCTTTCTCCTCCTGGTAGAGGTTTATAAATGGCAGCTGAAACAGGTTTTTCAACACAGCTGCTTTGCCCTTCCTGCCCTGGGTATCACTGCTATGAGTATTCATGTTAATACAGACAGCTCAAAGAAAAATGTATTTATGTTGAACTTCAGCAGTTAGCAATTTACTGAATTGATGTGAGTTACCACTGTTTTCACTTTACATCAGTACAGTAGGTGAAAGTGTTTATTATAATGTACAAAAATTGTTGGTGATGATAATAGATTGCTCGGCAGATAAATAGATTGCAGAGCTTCCACAAGGCTTCATTTGGATAGGCTTTCCCTGTCAAAGTATGCAATATGTGCCATCAATAATTCCGGAGCAGGGACAGAAGGAACATTAAGTATGAAAGTGAAAAGGAGCATCTCTGTTACAGTTCTTTGAAACATCCTCAGCATTTTGTGTGCAGCTATCTAGAGAGGTAGGGTTGCATATGGCAGCTAAGCAAATAGCATTGGGAAAAAGGGGAGAGAATACCAGGAATGAGGAAGCTTTCAGAGTATAGGGAACCTATTAAGTTGAGACGGGCTTATAATCAGTAGTCATGGTTATTAATAGCAGGAACCTGAGACAGAAATGGGACTGAAGAGCAGTCAGCTTGGAACAATAGAAGATTGTCTAAGAAGACAAAATCTTAGGAGGTCATCTGCAAAATATAAGCCCATAGGGATTCTGTCGTACGTTCTAATGCAGCTAGCAAAGAAAAAGATCAGTATTAGGACTATTATTATTAAAGATGAAGAGACTGAAATACTACGAGCAGACTTAAGTACTTCATCAGAGCAGATATAAACCACATTTCTATACACTGTAATGATGACTTCTTGCAGAAACTCAGAGGTTATAAGACAAAGAGTAGCTCTTGACTTAGTTTGACAGTCTGCTAACTGGTGCTTCACACACCAATTCAACACCCTGTTATAAACAAAAGGTTCACCTTGGTACTACTCAAGTTTTGAAAGAGAAAATCTGTTTGCACTAGGAATCATTCTTGAAGAGATTCTTAAAAAAGTAACCCTAATGCACCATTCCAATATTGGGATTGAACTAGATGAACCTCTTGCGATCCCTTCCAAGCTGATTGACTCCAGGATTCTATAAAATATGGAAATTCAAAAGAAAATCATAATGAAAACAAATCACCAGGATCATTTCAGAGCACTAAAGGAACTAAAATGTGACACCACTGAAATATTGATATACAACTGATGCATCACTTATAGTAGCAGCAGATGGATAGGAAGTAGCAAACATAACCCAAATCTTAAAACAACACTGAAGAAAACTACATGCAATAGAAGTCTTTTACTTTCTACTAAACAGGGAGTTATACTATCAGTCTGTGAAGAGGAAGAAAAGTGGTATTCACAGTGAAGTGATCGAACAGATACACACTATGCCTGACGTTTCGAACGGCATCAGAAATCGAGTTTCCATGACATAAGAGGAAAAGTCCTCTTGTTAATTAGTGTCAAGTTAAGTGAAAGGAATCAGAACATAAAACATGGTAAATTCTCATATTGGTGAGATAAGATCCCCAAGGGATCTATATTAAAATTTACATTATCTGATTGCCAGAAACAGATACCTTTGTACAGGTAAGGAGTACTTAATTCTCCTGCTACTAAGACTGGTAAATCATGAATTATATGTTGGTGTTTTTTTTGTTTGTTTGTTTTTTAAATGGAATTTAAATATTCTCCATGGAGTGATCCATCTATAAAAGAAGGAGATCCAGATAAAAATAGTTACAGTTAAATGGTGGAGACTAAGTATTATATTAAGTCAGCAACTTTTGTGGCCAGCCTGACAAAAGAAGCTCTGAATCAAAAGAATCTATATCCCTACTCTGCCAGAGTAGTTAAAAATCTGTCATATTTCTACTTCATGTCACAGAGAGAAATGGCAATATAAACATCAAGTTGATCAATATCAACTTTATTTTATCTTCCTCCAGTGAAGACAACTGTCCCTACTCCCAGAAAAGAGGATATATTATACAGGAAGAACAGCTGCTGAATCCAAAATATTTTAAATGAAAAAAAAAAAAAAAAAAAAAAACCAAAAACGTTCCAAACAATTAGTCATCCCATTCAGAAAACAGAAAATCTTCAAGGGAATCTGGGAATTTACCAGCTGAATCTAAAACTTCTATGCTCCTAATTCATTTCAGAGCACGGTGGATTTACTTAAGTAGTTAGGACTTACAGATTATTATGAAACATACAATATGTTGCAGCTTTGGATCATTACCCATGGGAATGTAATTTAGAAGTACAAACAATAATTATTTCTGTCACTTCTAATGAAACATAGACTTCTTTAATTAAGATATTCACAAGTGAGTTTTAAATAGTTAAATGAGCTTTTAACTGAGAAAGTTTAATTCACTGAACAACCTGTATGCAAGTGGTTCCATTCCCTTATGAATGCCCACTGATATAATAAAGAGTGATGTGGGAGCAACCGGACTCTGGCAACATCAGTCCCTGCTATGCCTATCAGCAGCACCAGTGGAGGACAGACCCAACAACATGGGAAACTACATACTGCTGGATGGTTTGTCTGCCTTCGAGTAGCTGCACCCAGCTCTTCCCACATGTAGCAGCTTGTTATTGCTTCAGTATCTTAGACTTAAGAGGCAAATCAAGAAGTCTCTCCACATCTGATAAAGGCAAAGGATTTTTAAGAGATATGTGAGGAAGCACACTGAGTTACTCTCTCTAAGTCACTATGACAACTATTATTTAGGAACATCATTCTGCCTCAGATAGGAGATTTCTATCAGGTAAAGAAAAACACTTACTGGCTTGGACAGTGTCTTTCCCACACTGTAAGGGCTCAGGCCTCTCCCTAATCATAGGTATCAGCTTTGTGTTTTGCTTTTGTTAATTACAAGAATCATTATTAGAATAGGCGTTATTCCATTCCATTGCAAAATGTTCTACTTAATAATGCATTATATGAAATAACTTCTTTTGTTCTAAGTGCTTCCTCATTTTATTTGTACAGTAGCTTTATTTGAATTTCAGTGCTGCTATAAAATCCAGACCCAGAGATGATAGTAAAACTACCTTGTAAAAGTGAAGAAATAGTTGAGAAGCAATGACTGTGTGTTATTTAGGAGAAAAAATATGCACTGATTGAAAATGAGATTGCACATTAACAGACACAAGATATAAACCATCAACATATAAATGAAATCAACAGCACTGATGACAAATGGCTTAGGCATTTCTTGGCAGACAGTTGCCATTTTATTTAAAGGTTCACACACAGTCCTCCACCAACTCTTGTCTGCCAAGAAATATTCTCTGTTTCTGTCACAACCAGTTAATTAAAACATACTGGAAAAGCTCCCATTGTGAGGAAGCTGGAGCTTGCCATCAGGCCTCCTTCAGCCTCCTCTTCTCTGGGCTGAACAAATCAGGAGACCTCACCTATAGGTCTTGGCCTCCAGATCCTTCACCATCTTTGTTGCCCTTCTTTGCACGCTAATATTTTTATGTCCTTCTTACACTGTGCTGCTCAAGCTCTTTCCTCTGCTGTCTACATGAGTCAGACATCATCCTTGAACTTCTGCTCATGCAAGGGGTTTCTCATAGTGAGAGAGAAAAGAATATCTCATCACAGATGCTGCACAATAAAGAGACTGTGGTTAAAGCTCAAAGATCTCCAAGAAGGGGGCCTGATTATAATGTTTTAGTAAGTTTTTGGTCACTCCTTAGCAGCTGCATGGGTTCACTTTATGAAATTCCAGCAGAACTGGAAATACTTAATCATCTTTCCTTTACTCTACATTCCTTGCTTTGACTAATCTAAGCAAATGTGCTTTTTTTTTTTTTTTTTTTTTTTTTTTTTTTTTTTTTTTAAATCAGCTTGTCTTTAGAAAAAGCTTCCTTCACAGAATCGTAGAATCTTTTGAGTTGGAAGAACTTTCAATTCTGCAAACACCCTTAGGTATGCTTATTTCTGGTTGCCAAGTTATTGTACAAGAACAAATGATTTCCTTCAAGAGCCAGAGAAGTAACATTAAGTAAAACAATAGTTAGTAAAGGCAAAGAAGTCAACTACTAACCACCTCTCAATGTCTTTTTTTTTTTCATTAAGAGTGAATTTGAAATGAGTCTAAGTGCATGTTTTTTCTCAGCAAATTTTAAAAGCTAAAACATAAACAATTGTATATTTTAAAATATCAGTGTTTTCAGTATCGCCTAAATCCAGAATAGGATAATGAGAAACAAATTGTAAGCTTTTTTAGGCAATATTGTCAGCAAAAAAATTGTCTCCTCATAACTACTTTGTCTTAATCACATAACCCAATAGCACTTGCTAAGATAACTTTTATCACCATTTTAAACTTTATGGTGTATAGATTTTTTTTTTAAATTTAATATTATTTAATGTAATGGGCTCAAAATACATCTTTGCCTAATATGTGAGAATTTTGCAGATGACTGAAAATTATACATTTTTAGGCTTTTGTGGAGTTACTGCCAATAACTGATTCTTTGTAGAGAGCCTACTTTAGCAGGGGCGTTGGACTCAATGATCTCTCAAGATTCCTTCCAACTTCTGCAACTCTGATTCTGTGATTTGGATTTAATGAAATCCCAAGATAAATTCAACTTGCAGATAAAGAGTTTTAACTTGTGTTAATCCTGCAGTAAAACATTAGTATAATCCACAGACAAGGAACAAGAAATAGAGCTAGTAAGATTAAAGACTTAAGTGCCAAATTAAAATTTTTAAATGTTATGATTCCTGTCACTTAGTATGGCCTTCACTAAATATGTTACAGAAATAACTGTATGTTAGACAAAAAGTGCTTCTTTATCTTCTCTAGAAACCATGACAAGTGTTATCACAAGACCTATAAAACTATTTACAAGAAGACAATAGAAAGTAATGGGATATTAATGCTTTAAAGACCTTCACATGTAAGTATACATAAGCATACAGTTATCTTCTCTTTCTTAACATGTCTTTTCCATGAAAGTCAATGCTTCCAGCTTCAGGAAAGTCAACAGCTTTGTCAGAGGTGTAGTTGATATGAACTAAAGGACATGCTCCTAAATGATTTGTGAAGCAGATACACCATGTGCCAGCACAGTGGCATAGAGGCTCCGTAATTACACACTTCAACACTAGGCTTCAACGCAAAGCCCAGTAGGGACATACTTAGAATGGTTTCAACTAAGGAAAAACATTAACACTTACATAAAGTAAAAGCTTAAAAACCTTAATACAAATTAACATAGTAGTAATAGAAGCAGTAAGAGCCACTGGACAGGCCTTTACCATATAAGTCATATTTTCAAAGGTCTAAATAAGTTTAATTCTGATAAATAAAACAGGTTGCTAACCTGAAAACAATCTATCAAGATGATGACATTTGAAATAAACCACGTGAAAATATCTTACCTCTTCTCCTGAAAGATAATAAGCTGAAAGTAGTCCACCAACAAAACGGATATTCACTTCGAATACTGAAATTTCTGCATTCTGGTAAAATAAACAGACATAGAATTATTCCTTGATACTTTTCGGTAAGAAAGATTCTCTGTACTGCAATTATAAATTCTGATTATATTTACATAAAGTGGTAATTCCAGCTACAGTAGAAAAAGAATTCTTTTATTTTTTAAGTACATACACAAGCATTGAACCAGAAAACACAAAAAAAAACACAAAATACGTAGGGAAAGCCAACGTTATAACTTACAGCATTTTAAAGTGCTTCCTTCTCTTCTTCAATAAAATATCACCTCAATTATTCTCGTACAGTTTATCTTTTCCTCTTTTCCACTTAGATGAGTCACTGTATAAATCCACATATGCGAGCACTTCCAGTGACTACAGGCAATTCAGAACTCACACACAAAATATTCTCTCAGATCATTCGTCCTACGCTACCTCACCTCACACTATCTTGTTTCAGACATCATATGGGAAGTTCTTGGTCAGAATGTTGTTATCAAGAATATTTCTACCTCATTCTAAATGCAGATTATTCTAAATTGGGACTTGTAGGTTATGTGAAAATGAGTTAATTATATGTAATCATGGCATCAATTCACTAGGAAGCAGATGATCTTTCACTGCGACAAAGGCAGACCTTACCAAGCTGGCCTGGTCTTTACCAATTACACAGACTGCCTTTGTTGTTATTTAGCAGTAGAGATTCAGCTATTACCTCCCTTGAAAAGCAGATGCTTGTCTGTCTTTTAAAATATAAATCTAAAGGAAGATTCTTATTCTTATGATCACTACCTTATCCAATTCTTGACCAAATCAATTCTAGTCCTATACTAGTGTACAACATAAAATGGGTTGTGAGAATAAGGGTAGTATGGTTATGCTCTGGTTAGAGTTGACGATCTTGAAGGTCTTTTCCAACCTGAGCAATTCTATGATTTGATCATCAAAGAGACATTTAGTTGAAAAACTAGTCTAGTGAAGCTTCTTAATTTTAGCTTTTGAATGTAATACTACTTCTTATATTTTTGCATTACTGTAGAAAACTGGCACTGTCCTTCTAAGCTTTCAGGTTCAAAAATAAGGCATTTTATGTTCATGTGTTCTGAGTTCCTTTTACTTCTATTGAGTTATTTTTCTGTTTCTATAGCTGTATTCAGTAGAAATCAATGCATAGTGGAGCTGCTGTATTTTCTTCCTGCTTGTAGGCTTTCTTCGCATTTATCTAGCTATTTTACTTTTCTCCATTTTAAATGTTCAGATGTCAATCTTAACAGGAGGGAAGAATTTGCCCCCTATTTTCTATGGACTTGAAATTCTAGCAGACTACCTTAGCAGATGAAAACAGCACTAAGTTACTTATTAGACATATTTCTTCAGTTTTCAGTATGCAAGGCACTTTAAGTAAAGATATCTAAGCACATTACAAAGGGTTGTTCAGTGTCTCATCAGTTGTTAAGACTTATAAAAACACTCACTGACTTGCTACAGTGCTTGTTCACTTATCTTTAAGCGCATAGCTTCTCTTTTAAAATCGCCTGTGCAGCTCCTCCTCTAAAAATTGAGAATTTGACTAATAGAATGCCTCTGATTTATATACAATTCATGTATGTATGCACATACACATATATTGTTCATTTTTTTATACACACAAGTAAAATTCAAATAATCAAAGTCACATAGCTCTGCCTATAGAAAGCACACAGCTGACATCATGTGTTGAGATTGCCAACTGAGAAGGTTTTTCTAGTGCACAAGACTACAAAAGGGTTTTTTTTCTTTGTTTATCTATCTTAAAGGTACTAAAGCTCTGCAGATTCTCCTCATTTACTCATTTCATGATATTTGTCTACTTACACTCTTTGGACTTAATTTGTAGTATAAAAATTTATGTGATATTTCTGCTTCCAAGTGTTCATTCTGTGTCAGTGAATCCAGCAAGACGTAGAATGAAACACTTGTAAACAAGCATTTAGTTCAGCTTTAACTAGTGCAAAATTTCTATGCACGTGTTTGTTTTTTTTTTAATCATATCAAAGTACACGGTTAACTTGGGGATATAAATACAAAAATATTTAAATCCTCTAGAAATCTGAATTAACTAGTACACTAGTTTAGCTACTAAGCCAGCTACCTATGTAAGAACATAAGTAAGGATGTTTATGTTAATGAAATCCAGTACAGAAAATAGCTTGTAGAGATCTGGTCTGACTTTAAAAAGGCTGTTCAGAATAAATGATGATTAAAGGTGTGGCAGGGACAGCTCTTCCTTGGAACTTGAACTACCCTTATATATCCTTTCAAGAAAATCCTACGATTTGTATTTCGCTTGACAGACTGCTTCAGAAATTAATATTCTTTCCATTACAATCCTGAGATTCAGCACAGGAGAAAAACTTTTCTTTGATGTGGGAAAGTTGAAGCTGTAAAGAGGCAGGTATTAGACAAGGGAATGAGTTCATGAGATATCTCAGATTGTTGCATTTCCTATAAGAACTGAATGAAATTAATGTTTGATTTGATCCAAGTAAATTAAGTGATACATGAGCTGAGTATTTTATCTTCAGAACCCTACATTCTACCTTTCTGGATGCAATATGGCCATTTAAGTCAGAATTATTGTGATCTTTCAAGGAACACAGAGGCCTGTTAGGAAAACACACTGACATCTGCTTCTAGAATTCAGATATAGACAAAAAGAACACTTTGAAATAATCTTTGTATAACCTAAGTTGGAAGGGATCATGGATCATGAAGTCCAACTCCCAGCTCCACCCAGGATCACCCAAAATTCAAGCCCCGCATCTGAGATCACTGTTCAAGTGCTTATTGAACTCCAGCAGCTTGGGGCCATGACCAGTGCCCCAGGGAGTCTCTGCCAGTGCCCAACCACCCTCTCAGTGAAGAAACTTTACCTAATATCCAGACTGAACTTCACGTGACACAGCAGTGTGAATAAAGATTTTACTTGAACCTCAAAGATTAACTGCACTGTAATCCTGCATGTTTACTGAAGTGTTGATCTTACAAGACATTTCTTGAAACTAATCATTCTTTTAACGTTAGCAGTTTTCCAATACTTCACTTGCACACATCCTTGACCCTTTGTTCAAAATCATCATGTGAAACCTTTACACAAGACACTGAGGCAGATATGATGAATGAAGTGGACAGGCATTTCATGAATGGAAGATTTGAAAGCTGTTACGTTTCATAAGGTAGTTACTCTTAAACTCATTATACCAGGCTAGTAGTATACCTGGAAATCACAGAGATTACAGTAATTTGCAAAATGGTTAGAGGTTGTGTAATTTCCTATCAAAGAAACACTTATCTCTAAATGGAATGCTCACATGAAGAAGTAGTCTATTGAGAAAAACTGAACAGAAGCCAGCACTGACCTATTGCAGCTCGGAAGGTCAATGGTATCCTGGCCGCCATTAGAAGAGGGGTGGCCAGCAAGGATGGGGAAGTGATTGTCCCTCTCTACTCTGCACTCATGAGACCCCATCTAGAGTACTGCATCCATGTCTGAGACCACCAATACAGGAAAGATGAGGAAGTGTTGGAAAGGGTCCAGAGGAGTGCCAAAAAGATACTCAGAAGGCTGGAATACGTCCTCTATGAGGACAGGCTGAGGGAGCTGAGCTTGTTCAGCCTCGAGAAGAGAAGGATGCAAGAAAACATCATTGCAGTCTTCCAGTGTTTAAAAGGGGTTTATAAACAGGAGGAGAATCAACTTTTTACAAGGGTAGATAATTACAGGACAAGAGGAAATGGTTTGAAGTTGAAGGAGGGAAGATTTAGGTTGGATATTAGGGGGAAGTTCTTTACAGAGAGAGTGGTAAGGTGCTGGAACAGGCTGCCCACAGAGGCTGTGGATGGTCAGAGGACCCCTGTCCCTAGAGGTGTTCAAGACCAGGATGGATGGGGCCCTGGATGGCCCTGCCTGTGGCAGGGGAGTAGGAACTCGGTGATCCTTGAGGTCCCTTCTGACCCAAGCCATTCTATAATTCTATGATAATAGGAACAGAGTATTTTTGTTTCCACAACTTTTACGTTAATTGAAGTATGAGAGTAATTTGGGCTTTTATTTTACACTTGATAAATATTTGATCTGATTTGATTCACTTTTTGATCTTCTGATCATAAATGGGATAGCCTTATGTACTATCCAAAATTCAAGGAAACTGTAACTACTGCTTACCATATGTTTGGAGAAAAACAGTACAAATAACCATATGTATCCATTAAATGGTACAGGAGCAAAAGATGACAGCTTCATAGAATTTCATGTTTTCTTGATTAGATTCTGAAGACAACAATATTTACTGACAAAGAGATGTAACATTCTTTATATTGCTGGCTAAAATCAAACCAAATCTATTTACATACAGTGGAGAATGCTCATTCTCAAACTCAAGCAAATAGAATCATGGAATCATATAATTGTTTGAATTGGAAGGGATCTTTAAAGGCTGTTTAGTCCAGCTCCCTTGCAATGAACAGGGACACCTACAGTTAGGTTGCTTAGAGCCCGGTGCAGCCCGATCTTGAGGGTTGCCAAGGATGGGGAATTCACCACCTCTCTAGACCACCTGTTCCAGTGCTTCATTATACTTACAGAAATAATTTTTTTTCTTGTATCTTATAATCAGTTTCTCTGTTGTCTTCTCCTATATGCCTCATTTTCTCAAGATTTCAAGTGTGCTGCAGTGTTGTCAGCACATTTCAGGGTAGCAGCTTGAGGGCCCCCACTAGCATCCTGTCCTTCTAACCTAGCTATGTTATGACACATCTAAGTAAATAAGCAAGTCTCCATAATCCAAGAATGAAATAGCTGAGCATACTATATTTTGTCCTGATAAAGAGAAATGTTGAAAGAAGTTTTTTAAGCAGAGAAGAAACTGTAGTTCAGTACTCAGATATACCACAAGAAGCTGCAGTACCTGACAAACTTAACTAGCAAGATTATTAACTTAAATCATTTTAAAGAAAGGGAACCTGACTGTACCTCAGGAAGCTTCAAAAAGCATCAAAAATTACCGGACAGAAAAAAAGAGAGAAAAAGAAATCCCAGGTGCTACATTAGTTAGTGTTACTCTGCATTTCCATTTTACTTGCAAACTTGTGACAGATCAACCTGATCTTAGCTGCATCTCACTACCTTATTTCCATCACTTTGGTAAAGTGGAAGATTAAGTCTACAACTGGTACACTGCTGAAGCTTCAGCCAGCTGTTTTTGAGTTTAATGTTTAGGCACTGTACATATAAAAAATGCTACTTGTCAGATGGGCTCTCCTGAAGCCTTCTCTTACACAACTGCTCCAGATTCCTAAAGATCAGTACTCTCATCCTCTGGACCATTTCCATAGCATATCTTCCTCCTGAAAATCTTCGTCTCCACAGTTATAGATCAAAGCCAAGATAGGTTTTATCTATGTTTTCTCATGAGAAGTAACCCGCACTTATAACACAACAAATGAAGTACAATTTTATTTATCAGCTTCCACCTGGCACTCATTGGCACTGGTAGTTGCTCTGTCACTCACAATTCAATTAGGGAAATTACTGTGTGCCTTTATGTGGGTGAATATATTCACAGTAATCAGGGCACGTTAATTTATATTTGTTAAATAACTCCCTCTCTTGTTTTTCATAAAGATCCAAATAAGGCTTCAATCCTACCAACAATTTATTTCAGTCTTTGTCATTGTACAGATTAATTCCCAACCTTTTTTCCCCATTCAGTTCTCCTGTTCTGATGTCATCATGAGTGTAATAAAATTTCAATCTTCTCACGTACATTTCCATATATTATTCCTATGTATAAGGAATAGTTAGTTACACACAAACACATCCCTCACTGTACAAACATCCCTCACAAACAGCCTGTATCCTGCAGGCTAACAAGCCGTACAATACAACTCCAGGGACCCTGCACTGAACAATACCGAATAATGTACGTAATTCCTAGACTGAAAAAATAGACTGAAAGGGACCATGTTTCAAGTGAAATGATTTGTACTTGTAGTTAGCGATTACTATTGAGTAATAATATTCCTGCACTTAAACACAAAGGTTGGGAACAACAACAAAACATGGCATTTTCAAGCAGTCCAGAAAGTGAAAAACAGATATGAAGAAGTTTACGTTAATCTACAGTAATTTAACAACACTCCAGTTACTTGCAACTGTAGAAAGAAAGTTTAATTCATAGTCCATAACTGAAATTTGGTAGCAGTTTGCACTCAGTTCCCATTCACAAGGGAAGCAATTTTAGTAACCTTTATTGAAAACATCAAAGCCTTATTACTACACAGCATGTTGTTTTAAGCTTACTGCTGTACCCACACAGCAAACTGTAAGACCTTAAACAGACACAGTGTTATAATGAACACTAGCAGAAAAAGAACTGCATTTAATAACAAATCTGCCAACATCTGCTTTTAACCTATCAAAACAATATTTTGTGATCAAAACAAAATCAAGTCACTTTGATGTCTAGTGTTTAGAGTGTACTAATAATCTATATTGCAAACTAGTGAACAAATAGTCCCACAAACCATCTTCAACTGCTGCCTTTCTTAAGTTCCCTCATTGACCTATCATACTTGAAGTCCATTTACTTACAACTCCCACACGTGGTTTTTGTTTCTTTTTAAGAAGGAAAGCTATCTTGTATAAGGAATCTTTTTGATTTTCTCATTTAAAGAGAAAGGGGAAAGAAAAAAAGAATGAAGTGCAAAAAATCCATGTCTCCAAAAGAGAACTTCAGATTATGGACTGTTAAAAATAATTACTCCTCAGTCGTAATATTTACAGTTTCAGCACAGTAAGCTTAAAATTTGTAAATGCTGATGTTTGAAATAGACAGTTTGCATTCTAAAAGTTTGTCTTATTACTGACTTCCATGCTATACAACTTCTAAATTACTAAACAAAACTACTAAACGTAAATGCACAAAGTGTTGTTAATTAAATGTAAGTAATATTTGGTATTCTGGAATCTTGGAAAAGGGGCATGTTAATGTGCACATGGCAGCAGAGATGTATGTAATTTCAAGTTTTTGTACTTCTTAAACATTTTTCAAGTTGCCAAAAGTAGACATACTATAAGCAAAGCTTTCAAGCTTCAAGATGGTTTATAAGATCAGATAGTGACTGACCTCTGTAAACAGCTTTGCTTAAGGCTGCTGGCAGGACAGAAGCCTTAATTTATCCTTGCCATTTTAACCATTCCCTTCTCTTTAAGCAGTTCCCCAACTCAGTAAAGAATGAAGAGCTCTTAATACTTTTCCCACAGCACAGCATCAGCTCTTTTCTAAGGAGATGCGTTCTGTGAAGCTAAGAAGGAAAGGTATCCTTGATGAGATAGATAATGCACAACGACTCAGTACTCACACAAAACGTTAATTAGAGTCAAATTATATCCACACAGATAGATCTACTGCATAGACCTCTACCATTTCCATCCAAGTAAGCAATCGTAACTTTCTGCCATCCTCCATTTTGGCCAAAATAGAGTGAGATGAGGCAAACATAGCAAAGTCCTCCAAAAAACAGCAAGGAAGTTATTTTAGTCAGGATTCAAATTCAGCTTTGAGAAATTTTCTAGTACAGGAAACAATTTTTCTCTTTGCCCAAACAAGTTCTTTTTTCTTTCTTTTTTTTTTTTTTTTTTTTTCTGCTCCACACCTTTTCTCTGTTCTGGTCCTGCCTCATTTCACCCACTTTAGAATGCTAAACAGGTCAAGGCATGAATCTAAGCACTGTTCAACCTTGCATTTCATTGTTAGCACTGTCTGGTCAGATTTTGGTCTCCATTGTTCCAGTCCAGGCATGACTGAGGACATAGGATATGTCAAAGACCATTCCCAATACACGGTATGGGCAAGTTCATCTTTCTGAGGGGAAGGAGTTCAGCATGGCTAGAGGGCGCTTCATTTAAGCATGGAGGTTGAGCTACCCTCCCTTCCCCAAAACTTTAGACTAAATTCATCTTCTGCATCCAGTTAGTTACAGACCACTTCCATCTTTCTATCATAACAGAGAGGAGGATCAAAAGCAAGCCTCCAGCTCTGAGCCTTCCCCATGCTTCTCCTGCTTGTTCCTCTGCCTCAAACTCAGAAGACAGATCTGCTAGCCTCTCATCCTAAAGAAGATCGAGTGTTCAGGTACAGAAGTGAAGTGCCATCAATTCTAGTCCTTAACAGCTCCTAAACCTCCAGTGCTGTGCCAAACGGCCAAGCTCCTCCACCATTACTTACTGGCTCCTGAACTCTTCATATGTTTTATTGAGACTTCTCTTTTAATCTCTTTTCCCAAGGCTGAGTTCATTTTGCTTCACCAAAGTCTGATAGCCTTTCTTCTCTGGTATGAAGTAGAAGTTGGCTGTTGGTAGAGAAACTCTTACAGAAAGCTACGAGTGCTTTGTTTGTGTACATGCCCTAAAGCAAATAGGGAAAAATAAAAACAGAGAAGCGCACAGAAGTGTGTAGTTATAGATAGGAAACAATCAAGTTCCTTAGTGGTCCTGTAAAATATAGTGTCTTTTTTCCTCAGTTGTAGCATGTGCTGAGGTCAGAGCATATCCTCAACTTTATTAACTGAAGATTAAAGATACATCCCCACACATGTGAAGCTATTTAAAACATAGTGCACCTCTATGATGCAAACGCCATGGATTTATCCATTGCTAAATGTCAAATATTTCTAAAGGTCTGAGTATGTCTACATTTCTTAAAATATCAACAGAACAAGAGCATGCAAATCCCTAAAGAATAGTTTTGCTTGACTGAAACTTCAGCAAGGTATCAAATACAAAGAATTTCAGTAGTTACATGCATAGATACTGAGCACTGCAATGTGTAGATACCTCAGTTTCAAAAACAAAGGGCTGGCAGCTCCAGTTCTAATGAAAACAGCCTCAGCTTATTGTACTCCAAAATGAGGTTGCTTCCAAACAAGTTCACTCACAAGTTTACCAAGAAGGGTGGCATTTACTTATCCAGACTTTTCTTCCTAGATTGAAACTTGTTTATATTTCTCAAGAAAGGAAACAGAGAAGCCAGAAAATTTATTGAATGGAGGAACTGAAATCTAATGTGAAGTAATGATGCCATTTCCCACTATGACATCTTTATTCTAAAAATCCTTCTGTGCAGATAAACTAATGGCTACATTACAAAGTAAAATTTGGAAACTTTTATGACTGCATAATGAGAATGATATAATGCTAGCCAAATGGTTCAAGACATACACCGAGTATTTGAAGTATTATTAATTTTTAGAGAAGATAGCTTCCATTATCCAGCTGCATTGCGCTAGAATACAAACTCAAAAGATTCTTCCACAGATTACACTCAGTGATTTTTTAAAGAATATCTTAAAGATTTAGAAAGAGCAGTTCCAAGATTTAATGTATAGAAAATCCAATCCTATTTATACAAATTAAGGTCAAATATGCTTCCTTAAAAGCCAGTTAAGTAGTCATTACCTAGGAAATGACCAGAAACATTAAAAAAAAATAAAAGTGTTTTCTAATACTTCTAATAAATAGCTTTTAAAGGTAGGTCTACGTATCAATTATTAAAAACCAAATAAATTTCATAGGAAAAGGGCTTATGAAACACACATAAGTAATAATATACAAACAATATTAAAGCAGAAAATGTTTCATAATGCCTGAAACATGGCTATGCTTTCACTTTAAATACTTAAAAAGGTCCTGTGTACTTTGCATTAAGTAACTTCCGTCTTTTCACTGTAAGACTGAGATACAAACCAGCATTCGAAATTGGAACTTAAAATGGAAAACTAAACAAGCAGCTTCATTCAACTCTGTCACTAAACAAACAGATTATGCGACCAATATTAAAGTTGAAAGTAATAACTAATTTCTAAAGTTGGTGTTACTTGTTTTAATTTCCTCACTCAAATTTGGGAAAATTAATTCAGTTCTGTCTGACTATGAAGTGTTATGAAAACACTGTGCGAGCTGCTGAACTCAGGACACTATTTCAGATACTGTTATTGATGCATAACATTATTATCTGTAAAGTAGTGTTGGTAAATCTGTTGGATTACTACACTGACTGACTAATGTAATACAAAATTGCAGACATTTGGACAGAAATCTTATAGCTTTGACTGATTCTTCCTCAGTAATGCTTAGATTAACAGGAGGAGCAGAAATGGTAAGGCAGCACCATCTGTAAGAAGTTTGCAACAGAAACAATAGCAAGACCTCTGAAAAAATAATGATTTTAATGTTATTAATGTAAATCACTTTACAGGTTTTACAACATTCCTCCAAGCAGAGCTCAGTTTTTCCTTCAAAGAAGGTCTTGTTATTTTCTATGATATTTTGTTCTTACATTTTTTAGTTCCTAATGCTAAGATAAAGAGACAAAAATTTTGCATCATAAAAATTTCTACAGAAATATTCTTTCGCTGAGGATATACTTAGTGTTGTTCAGACATATCATGCTACTCAGAAGCACAGTTTAATATTCTGTATTTATATCATTAACATAAATATAAATGCATGCTAAATTGCTGTTTATATAAACTATATAATATCCTCTCTTATTAATACCTCTTTCTTAAATTGATAATTATTTCTCAAGTATGTAAGAGAAGCTAATTAAACATGAGTTTTATACATTAGAAAGAGTACTTTGTTTGCCAAAAGTGTTTCCACCATGATGCACCTTAACTGCAAGAGGTTTACAGAGCTCAGTGCACTGTGCCTACAATGCTTTATTACACTTTACTGGGACTACTCTGAGCAGTAGAGCTACTCCATTATCTCTCTGCACCCAATAATTATATTACATTCTCATGCCCACAAAAAAGAAGAAAAAAAAGGACCAAGACCAGACCTTCTCAATTTAACTGAAGTTTTATAGTTGCTCTAGCTGTTCTGTGCAAGAACATTTCAGGAATAAAAGCTTTATAAATGAACTCTCAAGTGCATACTTACCAGTTAATAGGATGATTTGTACATGCAGGTTTAATGACCTAGTGCCTCATGTGGCTAAAGCAGTTTGAGCTGAGCTGAGTTCAGTATAAGTCATGGGATTGAGCTTTACCGGAATACTCCAAGGAATTTAAATGATTATGTGCTACGCGTAGCCTTCTCTAAATGTAAGTCTAACTTACGGAATATTTCAGAAAGAAAAATTATTAAGTCTTTATGTAGCTAATAAATAATATTTGCATTGAAGTCCTGATAATTCTATCCAAATACATTTAAAAGTTTGTTGCAAATTTTACAACAATACCCTTATTACCTTTTCCTTGCTCAGTTCATTGCCTCCTGTCTACATAAATCTCTCAAACTGAAAAACTGCCGCTAGGCAGCGCAGTAAATTCAATACATTCCTGCTTCTTGCTACATTTTAGCTATTGATTATCTAAATGCTGTAGCCTGATATCATACTTGCAACATTACAATCCAGTCCTCAGTTAGGTTAGTTCTTAGATACTAAACAAACCATTAAGTATTAATCATTAACACTACTTACCACATTGAAATCTAAGTTTTTTTCAACCCACTCCTTGGCTTCCTTGAATTCCTCTTTCATTTCCATGATGTACAGTGTATCAAGGGCATCCACTATTGTTGCTCCTTGAATGTTACCTGCAATAAATAAATTCAGTTATTTACTTTCCAACAGAAAGCTTTTCAGTTAAATCTAATTAATTCAAATTAATTCTAATTTCAAAATTCATTTTTAATTAATCCAATTAAAAATGAGAAATATAGGCTTTCAAGTGGGCAACTAGTAATTCACAGCCTTAAATTTGATTTCCATGCTGCTACACAATATCACAATATTTAAGTAGTTCTTCCACTTAAGTCTGTTTTGAAGGGTGGTTCTAATGCACTGCATTTTCAGCCATGGTTTTACATTTTTTAACACTGATAAAACCATTCACTGTAAAATACAATTCACAAAAGATAATTAATCTCATCGAGAAATGACTGATCCTGAAAAAATAATTCTTCTGTATTTTTATACTCAATAACGTACAAGGATTTAAGCAGCAGATAAGCGATGGTCACATTTCATTTAGGCTAGTCCTTTCTCAAGTATCCTCTCTGAAAAAAAAAAAAATTCTCTGATATTATGCATCATCACATAGCCTGCACATAATACCATTATGGGGAGCAAAGGTAATCATGTATACATCTGACTTTCTCAGCTTAGAAGAGACTGCCAGATGAAGAGTTTTAGAGAAAGTTCTGTGCATTTGTGCAAGTAGTGTCCTTCTACCTCTTTTGCAGCAATGGATAATAGTCAGTTTAGTTCAGCCTTCAAGTAAGATTGCAAAATGAAGCGTCACCCATATGTTCACTTTGATATGTATTAAATATGTGTTCACGATCCTAAGGGAAGTACTAAAAGACTGTTGTGGAAGGTGGAGGAGAAAATGAACTGATCCCAAATGACATTCCCATGTTTCCTTGAAATTTATGACAACCTTTTCAAAACAGCATTTTGTCTAGAAAGAGTTTTGATTCCTATTTACTGAAGACTGTACAAAATTCAGTTTGGGTCAATTTATTCAATTTGGAATTTATGAATTTAACTCCAGCAATCTTCATAATTAATGCAAACTACTATTAAGATAATCTTCAGAGAAGACCCTAGACACAGAAGTAACCATTTATACCTGCAAAATAATTTAGGTTGCAAAACCAGAGAAAGTCATTAGATCTAATCCCTCTTTCTCCAGCAAAGCTAATGACTCCGGTGGATAATTGATTACTCAATCAGGAATAGATATCCCTTGGTAAATAACAAGAGAGTAGCTGCAAAGAACTTCACAGAATTTGAATATAGTCCTGAGACGTTTGAGAAAAAAGTAAGCTTGGGTTTGTAAACTTTTGCCACACATCAGGATTGAATTATTCATGTTTGACTCAGAAGTTAATCATTTCAGTGAATTCTTTTGTGTTCATGTCAACGGTTCACAGGCTGGTTCGGCCCAGTTCCGTAACTAGCAGGGCAGAGGGATTTCGCAAATCCACACTTCTCTAAAAGAGAAACAGGAGACCCTGAATGACTGAAAACAGCGGCAACAATCTGAGGAGAAACAAACTAATTTACTAAATATGGTATCGGAATGCAAGATAACACACTATAATACAATATAATTAGAACTGAAGCTAATAAACCAAATACAATGAGAGTATCTGAAAGCTGTAGGCCTTACACTAGTGCTGAAGTGATGCATGCAGTCAGGATGAGCAGCAGGGAGGAGAGGCTGATAATCGAAAAAAGCAATGTCAGATGACCTACCAAAGCCTCATATCTGTTCCCCCTGAGCAGAAACGATAACTACACAGCAAACAGTCTTCTGAAGAATACAGTTCTTCTTCTCTTCTGGGACCAGTACCCGGAACTGGAGCATTAACACTTTAACTCCCAGTGCACTACGTGATGTTATGACACGGAATACCGATAACAAAAATCATAAAACCATGACAGCTCACCATTATTGTGGTAATCTCCTTCCTTGTGAAATGGAGGTCTCTGTATAACAGGACTGACATTACTTTCTCAACTTAAGATTGCAGACAGGAAATAACTTCCCATTTTTATCCTCTGAGAAATATAATAGTAGGTAACACTTGATCAGGGCAGCCTTATCAAGTAAGTAGCAACCCTTCCCATGGCAAGGAGTTGGAACTAGATGATTTGTAAGATCCATTCCTAACCTAAGACATTCTGTGTTTCTATGATTATTATAAGTTACTTCATACATGTAATAAAACTAGACAATTTATCTGTTTTGGCAGTTACCGATTCCTTGTACCATCTATCATTGTTTCCAGAATGTCTCTTTCCTACTGTGAAAAAAAAGGCATTTATATATTCTTCCAGATATTCCAGTAATAAAACTGCAGCGTACTTTGGTAACAAGAGAATACTGTCTTCTCAGAGCTTACTTGGAACATGACTGCCCTCCTCTCATATTAAAGGAAATTCATCCTCTTAAACATGTTCAAGCAACTTACACTTTCACTGAGCTCATGAGAAAATGAGAATGAGTACAGAAAACTGCTAGAGAACACGCTTAAGAACCTTTTTGCAAACACTATACATATTTAGTGATTACACACACACAAAAGCAGCTCATAGTGAACTTTTCAACTGAGTTTTACCTAAAAGAAAAATAATCTACAACCCGATTTGCTTAAGTGGATTTTGATAGGTTCAATGCAGTGACATTTTCTTTGGTAATCACTTTGCAAAACAGCTAACACTATCTCCAGTCATGCTTTCAATTTTAAGGTCTAGTGCTTGAGTTACAGTTCACTACTTAGTCAGAAGAGAATTCAACCTTACAGAGAACTTGCCCTTGGAATTGCACAAATCTTACTTTATCCTGACTCTGGCCTACACAGAACCACAGTGTGGCCTACTTTGACTAGAAACATCCCTTCTGAGCAGAGATAAAAGAATGGGAGAATCTCTAGTATATTTTTGAAAAAATCTTATCTATTATTCTGAAGGTTTCAGAAGACAATGAGATTTAAATAGTTAAATTTGTTTCAAACAGTTACACTTCAACAGTCTTGAGAAAAGATAAAAGAACACAGAGAGGGATGTTTGAGCGCCAGTTAGAAGCCAGTTACGACCTGTAAGCAACTGTAGTTTGCGCTAAATTAGCCGACAGGATAATCCAAACTTAAGAGTATTAAGGAAATTGTGTAGTTCTTCATCTATAACCAGTCAGACAAAGAAGAGGAGGAGGAAAAAAAAAAAAAGATAATGAAGTTAAATGATCATTTTGTTATTATGAATTAAAATCAAATATATCACAAGCCAACGTATGCTATGTTTCTCAGAACACATCAGACAAATAATTAAATAGAGTTATCAGTCTTGTTAGCTTCTATGCAATATTCCCAAAAAATTACGTAGAAGTCAAGGTCTACAATAGACAAAGATTATTCCTAGGCATTTAAAATACATGCTCATTTTCATAAGACATAATATTTGGGCAGGACAATTGTCCTGTTATATGCTTAAAGAACAGCTATAAATTGGTTTAACATCTATTTACAAAAAAAGTGCCAGCAAAGCTTCAATCCTCAAGTCAGCGTTCCACAGTTGATCTAGGCAGAAAGAAACTATCACAAGTAATACTTCAAGTAAATGCATACACCTGAAGTTATTATGTATTTATTTAGCAAATAGTACAAGAAATTGTATACTCAGGGTACAGAAAATGGACTGAAATTCATAAAATGTAAGCTTGAAATGAATAATTGATAATAAAAAGGACAATCAGATGCATAGGTCTACCAAAGTGAAACACAATCTCTACCAAAAACTCCAAAACAAGTACTCATATATGCTAGCTTTGGGTTTACGTGGCAAGGTTTTGGTATCAGGATAGATGTAGGAGTGACCTCTGTTAGCAGAACCCAGCACTGCTCCACATCAGATCATAGCCACCTCAAAAAGGGACCCATCACTGCCTGAGCTGACCTATAAGCAACAGCTGTGCCTCTGTGAGAACAGAATGAAAAAAGGGAAACGCTGCTGCACAACAGCAGCTGAAAAAGAAGAGTGAGAAGATGAGAGCAAGCCACCAAGGTCAGTGCAGAAGGAGTGCAGGAGGAGCTCCAAGCATGGAGCAGAAGTTCCCTGCAGACCAGGAGAGACGCGTGGTGAAGTAGGCTATCCCCCTGCAGCCCATGGGCACCACACAGAGCAGATATTCAAGTAAAGCCATAGAGGAGCCCATGGTGCAGCAGTGGATGTAGCCTGAATGAGGTTGCAGCCCACAGAAAGGCTCTGCTGGAGCAGCCCTGGGCCAGAGTTGCAGCCCATGAAGAGCGGTTCATGTTGGGGCAGGAGGGCTGGGAGAACTGCTGCCTATGGGAACTCATGATGGTTCAGTTCCTGGAGAATGGGGTCTGTGGTACAGAGATGTGTTGGAGCAGTGTCTAAAGAGCCCATGGGAAGCCCACATAGCATCAGTTCAGGAAGGTCAGCATCCCCTGGAAGGGATCCCATGAAGAGTAGGGGTAGAGAGTGACCGTGGAGGAGTGGCAGATATACAGTGTTATGGACTGACCACAGCTCCCATTTCCCTGCATGACTCACAGAAGAATGAGGTAGAAAGATGATGGGGGGGCGGGGGAGGAGAGGAGGTGGTTTTAGCTTGCTTTCAGTTTCTCATTTTTCTTGTTTGTTCGTTATAGTTATAGGCAATATATTGAGTCTGTTTTGCTCACGACGCGAAGCGGTGAATAAACTCCGTCTTTATCTCAGTCCTTTTCCATTGCATTTTCTCTTCCCTCAAGGAGGGAGATGAGAGAATTGTGGTGTTTACCTGTCCATCAGGGTGAAACAACCACAATTTTACTTCCTTTGTTAAACTTGCTACTGCATTTGTCTGTCCCCTATACTAACAGCATCACTTCTTCCATTTAAGTAACTAATAGAGAACATGTAAAATAGCCTACAAGATAGTTAATGAAAAGAAAGCAAAAGAAATCAGTCAACATGTAACTTAACATGGACTATTTAGCAGCATCTAAAGAACATCGTTTCAAGTTCAACAAGGTGGTAACTTCAACAATGATCTGGAAGAATCTGAAAAAGACTACTGCTGTTGTGGATGATGACTCAAGACGACTAATTATCTAGAATTCTGTAATAGCTGGATAAACAGAGCGGTTTAGATTCTCCCTGCATAGTGAGCAATAAGTCAATTTAACAATATCTTTTTTAAAATCCAACAAAGCTATGTACACACAAATAAGAAATTTAGACTACATTAGAGAATGGAGTAGCGCCTTCAGAGTAAGTGAGCAGAGAAGAATAAAAAAAAGTGTGGTCACAGGATGAATAACTTCATACAAGTTTCCAGGGAGATAGTGCAGGGAAAACTACTGTCCTTGGAAGACAAGCTTGTTAGGACAGCACTGTGACAAGTGTATGTGGCCATATGGTTTAAGAAACTCAACGGGCTCATGGCCAAGCAGTTTGAAGGGTAGGCCAAGAAACTTTTATTTGTCCATCTCAGGCTTTTAGACAAGGCATTTTTTTTGGCAGCATAGTTTTCCTCCCAGCCCTCATATACGAGAATGGGAACATCCACATTCCTTGTCACCAAATATATTTGGATAATATACATGCATGTGTATATATTTGCATGCATTTTTGTGAATCAGATAAAAAAAATGTAATTTCCAAGCACATCAAAGAAAATGCTACATGGAAGAGTTTCAGAAATCTGTCTTAATGCATTTCCTAAAAAAGAATGGAAACTACACAAAGATACTGCCTTCCCCTTATCCTTCTTGAAATTAACTTTTATTCTTTCTGACTTGGTATCATACTTGGAATGGAAGAAAACTGAAGAAAAGCACAGAGCAAAACTGAGAGGAATGGAATGTATTATGAAGTGACCTCCTGTAATTATATAATCTGCTTTCTCACCTGTAATAATTCACTATCCAATAGGCATAATAAACTAGAACTTCTTGTTCATGCATACACAGAGAAGATGAACAGAACGTTGTTTTTTCTTCCAGAAAAAGTGACATATTTGTGTTTCTAAGTTGAAATGTGAAAATTACTATGTGATATTTATATGCATGTATATATACATATATTTATTTATTTTTAATGTGATGGAAATTCAGCATACACAAGTAAAGGGCGAGAACAATTTTCTTAAATTATCAGAAGAACTGTTTTAATGGCTATTTTGTACTACTGTGGAAAAGAAAAAAAAATTTATACATAGCTATGTTGAATTTGCACTGAGCCCCACCTTGATCTTTCAGAGCTGTCATTGTTTTCTCAGCCACTGAGGCAAATTTGTTTAATCACCTTATTGTAAGTTGAAGAAACTCAGACAAAGCAGATATTTTCTGCTGTTTTCTTCCTTCTATTTGTCAATTTATACTTACAATTCCAGCCAAAAATATAGAAATATCACATTTTTTTTTATTAATCTAGGCACTATGAGCAGATTAGATTTGCCTGATAAGAGAAATAAGATTGGATATTTTGTAGCATTAAATACAAGAAAAAAAAAAATCAATGAAACATCTAATTCTTTCCAACTCCATACATAGCGTACAATAAAATTTAAATTACATTATTCTCAATGTTTTTAAAAAATACATATAGATTTGACAAAATTAACATTTTGACTAGATCTGTAGGTTTCTTAAAGCACCATTTCAAAAGCTGACTTAGATTTTTAAGAAGTGATTTCCTTTAAATAAAGGAAATTTGAAGTGTTGGGCATGGTTATTAAGATGTAACATGCCAAAACATGAAATGTACTCAGATACTGGCAAATCCCCTAGCAACGCTTCCAATTTCAGTCATTGTTACCAGCTGGTAAGAATGGGGAGAAAAAGCCTACATATATTTTAACAAATCTGGCTTCTCATGCGCGCAACATGAAACAATGCAGTAATATTTCTAGAATGTTCTTCCATCTCCAGTATTTTGTAGGTTTATGCAGTTTAGAGCCAGCTCTTCTGTCTATTTAATTGCTCTTGGAATTTTTCCTCCATTGTCTCATCTATTTTCCATGGAAGCCATTGGCATCTGCATTGCTTCTGGCACTCATGCAGCTCAGCCACACATTTTGTAATGAACCCTCTTCTTTTGCTTGTTTTGAACATGTCACCTTTTGATTTATATTTCAAACATACACAAAGGATAGTGTTCTCTATAAGAAACAAATTCTTATTCACTCTATCAATGTCACTCTTAATGGACCTCCATATATTATACCAAACAAATTCCAATCTTTAATATCTATTTTGAGCTTAACTAGATTCATATCTCCCATGCCACTTATTTATCGGTTCAAATCTAGATATCTATATCCCATTTGCTATTTTAAAGTGCAATTATCATCTCTCAAAGAATCCGACTGGTTTCACAGAATTGCCTGCAGCTTCCCACTGCATTAACTGCCTTGGGTAACTTATCCTTGCTGAACTGTCACTCTGTTCACTTGATTTTCCCAGGGCTGCAGTAAGTAACTTGGGAGCATGGCCACAGCATTACTGGAAGAGTACTTCAAAAGTCCATTAACAGCCCCAAAAGAGATTTTTGGAAATTTGAGAAGGTAATAAACTTCCTTGCCTTCACACTGACCAACTTAAAAAAAAAAAAACAACAACAAAACAACAGTAGTTCTAAAGCATGACCTCCTTTCACAGATGGGCTGAGCCATTCATCCACATAGCTGATGATGTTATTCTTTAAATAAGCTTCTATTAATTTATTTGTGAAGGAGTCAGGCTCACTTCTAAAATTAAAACTGCATACTGAAATTCATAATTTGAAGGACTTCAGCAGCAACAGTGAAGATGAGTGAGGATGGGAAATGTTGGAAGCTTTTCAATTTAAATTCAGCTATTATTTTAACAATGCAAAATTACATTTCTTGAACAATATTAATAAAATATTAGCTCAAAAATATGCATTGGTATTCACTGGAAGGGAGTTTTGAATATGAGTACTGGGAGGCTTTAAAAATCTTGTGAAACCTCAATACTCTGAAAACTACAAAATTCAGTTCTAAGCCACATAGTGTTTGAATACTTATTACGTTCTTCCTACTCCTCCAGAAAAGGTACCTTTTCAGTAGCAGAGATTAATTATACTATGTCCACAAGTTATAATATTACTAAATTTGGAATACTGTACATGAAATATAGTTACAGATAATTATAAAAACTTTTTAGCAAAGCTCAAGTGCACAAGCTTGAGCTCTTTTTTTTTCTAGAGAAAGCTCTCTACAAGCAGTGCTCACTGGTTTTAATATTAGTAGAGAACATTTAGTGAAGGATAGCTCATCATTCAATTGCAACTTTGCCACTCTTCAGTATTTCGTTTTTTTTTTTTAAATAAATTTTAATAATACATTTTTAATAATGAATTTTAATAAAACACTTTTTTAATAAAACAAATAAAATGAATTTGTGTAGGGGTTACATTCTACAATGTAAAATAATTACAATTTAAAAAGATTTATAAAGAATAATTACAATTTATAAAGAACCATTATTACACATAGCAAACGTCCTATCAGTGTAGAAGGCAAGCACAAAACTAATTCAGTTATTCTGAATTACTTGATCAGTCTAGAAGCAGTTGTACACTTAACTTCATGGAATTAAACTATTACAAATACTACCGAGACAACAACTACTGTCAGTTCATTTCTGCCTTAATGTTATTTTAATCGAATCCTTCATCGTTGGTGTAAACAAAAAAACCTGCAATAATGTTAGTTACTTGCCAAGATACCATGTTAAAAGCTGAATGGCAGTTAAAAAGAAAACAAAACATTACATGGATATCACAAAAAGACTTTCAGTGGTCAGAGGCAAGAATGAGGCTTTGGCTTCATCTTGAAATAGAAATATTTCAGCTCAATATATGTTTAATCCCTTCCTTAAAAGATACATTATTTTGAGTGTGCACACCTTAGGAGCACAATTTGCTTCCTCTCACATGAATGTCCTCCAGTCTGAAAACTTCCTCAAACTTACTGAATACACCCCTCCATCCTCCACTTATTCTGCTCCCAGAATAACAGCAACATCAAGATCTGACCTGGAGATCAGAACTATCTGGGCTTCTGCCCAGCTTTCTCCTGTCATGAGCCCACTGGCAATATTCCCTTTCCTCCTAGCCTAACAATAGTATCACATTGCATTAAACAAGTTGCCAAATTCATGATGGTATTGACTAACAATCACATCTATGTACAATTAAGCCTGTTAAACTCTCATGCTATTTTTATGTTTCAGAGCCTTCAAGACAACAGCCATGATTATTTACAAAATGCCTCATCATTACATTATACCTCCAAAAACTTACAAGCGACATCATTGGAAAATAGCTCTCTCTCCCCTTCTGTGTCAGAACTATGCTGTTTGCAGCCTACACAACATTAAGCATCACTGAACCACAGCACTGGAACCTGCTGATACCCACAATGAGGTATTTATTTCTTTAAGAAAATGGAAAAGCCATTGGTAGAATTCATACATGAAGGTACAGACTAGATTTAGTGATTTGAAAACAATACTACAGAAACAAGGATTTGCTTCTGGGAAATATAAATAAATAAATAAATTATGAGAATACAGACCCAGGAAAGGGTAGTTTATGATGCTGCTCTTCAGTATTTCATAAAGCAATTCATCAGAAAGGGAACAAATACTTATTTTGATTTGCCACAAAGATCAATAAAAGTGAAGATTTTCTTAAGGAAATCTCCTCAGTAATAAGTTCTTATTCTAGAAGGCCACGATGAGGAAGAGATCTGTAATTAGACTAACTCTGGCTCTTATTCTTCTAAATGTAATTTTATTTTCAAATCCAACACTTTCTTGTTACACACTAAAACAGTGCCTTGAAGACTTACTCTTATGCAGCCTCTGCAGCACTTCCATTTAAAAATTTCGCAAGTCAATATACCTACTGCTTTTTCTGAAAATCCATGAGGCATCATTATGAACTCAAATCACTTCAAATGTTATACTGCTTCTGATGCCAATTAAACTAAACATTTTAATTTTTAAGACATTATGTACCATTCCGTTTTCCTCCAAGAAAATAAAGCAATCAGGATTGCATTAAACAGTTATTGATATCTGATATTAAACTGTAAAACTATCTGTGAGAGAAGATAATAAAAAAAAAATTAGTTTTGCCCATGACAACAGAAGCCCAAAGTACTTTGGTTTCACGCAACCAGTTAATATTTAAAATTCAATACTTAACTGTATTATCATTACCTAGTAACTTTTTTGGATGTCATCTTGGGTAGACAATGAGTGCAGCAACATCAGTGTAGATGCTATATTTTCAAAATTATTTTCATAATCACAACTGCTGTCTCTTAGCAACTTCTAAATATAGTTGAGAATTTGATAAGTGCTCTATTTAAGCTGTTTTAGGAACTGTTCCCACTTGAAGCTATCTTTTCCACACACTCAACAAAATAAGTTCCTGTTAAAATCAACATAATATATTGACTTTTCCTCAGCTACAGAAATTAGTTCATTTTTCAGCTTTCTGTTTGGAAAACAGAATTTATTTGAATACAAAGATTGCTGTCAAACAGTTTGATCATTTTTTCGCAATACCAAAGATGATAATTTGTAGGACTGCTTTCTCAAACTTTCACAGAATGCTGCTGCCCTTCAATTGCTGTTTATCCAAACCTCTGTCCCACTTGTACAGTAAAAAATCTTGCCTCATTACACTGGATTTCTGCAGTGTGCTTTTCTTGCTGGAGCTTTTCAGCCCCATATCTGTTCTAAACTGATAACAACTTGGGTGTTATTTAAACGTCCCTTGTGTAACATTTAGAGATCCAAATAATACATTCATGAAAGAAAAACAGCCTGCTAAAGGAGCCTGACTGATACAGATTAACAAATTTCTTCAAGTGTTAGGAATAAACTCTGGAGAAACCACAAAGAGCTTCAATTACCTTCATGGCTGTAGAGAGTATCTAGTAATAATGCTGGTTTCTTGTACAAGATCTTTCTTGAACCTGTCCCACTTGTATTTTTGGTTTCAGCCTTATGGACTCTAGTGTCAATGAGTTCCACTTTGTATGAAAAGTTTTAAGGCAGAACAGTATTTAATGCAACAAAACTACTTTTTTATCATGCAGCAATGATATATACTCCATTTATTCTCATTCAAAAAGGAGTCTATAAGTCACAGCATCACCTTCATTAATAGTTATTTGCTATACATAAAATAAGCAAGAAACACCACACTGCATCACAAAGGCTAGAAAGAACACGTGTTTATCACCTATAATCTTTTCAGCTGATTTACTGTTTTATGCTAACGTCACTAAGCACAAAAATACACTCTACTCACCAAATAAATTGCTCGAATGTCCTTGCTTAGATATGGGCTTCAGTTCATTTAATCCCCATGCATAACGCTTATAATTATCCCAGGCATATTTCATCATCTGTAGGGAAACAAAAGCAGGATTATAATGTTGATTTTGCAAGAAGCCACAGCAAATACTGACTTGACAATATTCTCAAAATTAAATATATTTAATTCAATGCTTCATTAAATTCATGTTCTATGCATTAGAACTGTGAAATATTTGCACAATAGCACCGTTTTCAGGATGCTAGTGGTGCAGTTACTATAAGAGCTCTATGTCTGCTGGATTTATCTGTCACTGGTATTTGCACGCTTATAATAAACAATATTTAATAAATGAATTTATGTTATAAATTAATTCAAGTATGATTTCCTTTCCCTTAAGCGTACCTCTCTTAAACTGATGGAAATATTTTGTTGTTGTTTATTCTAGAGCAGATATTTTTATGGTCAAAATTAACAGCAATTCACAGTTTTCAGTCTGGCAGAGACTTTCTTGCATAAAACTTGCTGATGCAAACTTAACACAGCTAGTGAGTATAATAGCTACAGCGGGGCAGGCAAGACATCTAGGAGAGATCTTGAGGATATAGTGATATACTCTTCTATGACTATAAGTGCTACTGAATGCCTCCATAGCTACTCTGATATACGATTTTGCATGAAAAACCAACAACTTTTACAACTAAGCATGGCTATAAAGATATGTTTGCCATACAGAGTTGCACCACAAATAAATACTGCTTTGGAAAACTCAGGGAATTCAGCACAAAGCACTGCAATAAGAGCAGAAGACATTCATGTCAGAAACTGGCAGCAGATCCACTTCAGGGCACTAATCACTCTCTGCTACCATGATCAACCAAGACCTAGCCTAAAGCTAGGGGATGGCTGGTGTATGCAGCCAGGAGATGTCCTGCTGCTCCAGCAGGTCCAGCATCTCTCTAGGCCAGCATCACCTTAAACTTCTGCTCAGGAGGAATCTTCTCCAAGGGTCACCTCAGCAACCTGAATTTACATAAGAGCAGGAAAGACTATGCCACTATGTTGCCTCTCCTCCCCACTTCCACAAAGCAGAACTGAGCTAGGAAAGCCAGAGGTCATCTTCCAGACAAGAAATGATGGTTTCAGACCTTTTCAAAGATACTGCTTCAGGCTGTCAGCTGACAGCACTGCTATGCCCTTGCTTTCAGACCTCTTCCTGAGGCCATGCATGCCAAGGATAATTCTGTTAAATAGCAGTTATAATCCTACATTTAAAAGCAACAGCCTTAGGAAACACTGATAATAGTAATCCTCAGCTTTCTTTCTTCCTCTTTCTGTTGCTCAAATTACATAGAGAAATCATGTCAATTAAAAACCCACATTAGGCTAGACCACAATAAATGACAACAGATTTTCTGGAGTACTGCTATGCCTGCGGGGGGAAAAAAAAATAATTCTTTGCTATTTATAGAAGCATAAAAGTGCATCTATCCCACAGAAGAATTCAGGAATGCTAATTTACCGTAGAACATCTACAGGGTCAAGTTCACAAATGCAAAAATTGGAGTCAACATTTACTATATGAGCATTTTCAACCAGAAAGTGTGCCTGGTGTCAGATCTTAGCTGAAAGGCAATAAGAGTCTGTGTGGGAATGTCTGCAGGCGGCAGGGATGCACCAGCTGGCAGGAGCCACGTCCCTCATTCAGATTCCCTCTGGAGCAGGCATTTTGTCCCAGTGCAGACCTGGCAACAGGCAGCCACGTCACAGGCTTTATGTCTGTGTTGCAATCCCAGCTCCTGGTGAAAGGGAGGCATATAGCTATTTTCTAATTTACCAGTTAATTTTTCCAGTAATTTTACATGTTATACAAGATTTATTCTGCTCTGCAGTCATGTGCAGGTCCTGCATGCCCAGCTTTATATATTAGAAAACAAATTCTCAAAGATCCCTGATCTGTCTTGAACCTGACATTTTCTATGCTTTGTGAAAGCTTAGTTTCTCATAAAATCACACTGGAGATCTTTTATTTTGTTTAATCTAGGAACACTGCAAGGAACTGTACATTTATTTATATCAAATTTGTAATTAAATGATCTGAAAGTGACTGAAGATTCTGGTTGTAACAAAATAAAGACTGCACAAGCCAGTGATTTTCTCCCTCATTTTCATCCTAGCACATCCCTGTTCCTTCTCTTGCAGAAGAGGTGGTGGTTACCCATCACCACAGCAAATCAGCTCAGGGATCAGAAACTTTTGCAAATTCTTGTTTTTAGAATAATTGTTGTCCTGTCCCATCGCCAAGAGATCAGAGTAACCAAGCAGGAAAGACAGGAACAGTTCCAAACCTACTTCAGCCAAAACACTCACAAAGTGCATGACACTACAAGATGTTCCCTCCGTTGCCTTTAGCTTTTCCAACTGATTTACATTTTGATCATATTGCATTGTAAATGCAAATGTGAGCTCTTTATGGAAGCCATTTTCTGTTGGTCAACCATAAAGTCATAAATGTTAGAAGAGACTACAAAGATCATCCAGCCCAACTACAGATAGTGAGATTAGAAGTGAACCCACACAGTAGAGTCTACCTTCTAAAAATAGTTATTATTAGATTTTAAAGAAACACTCTTATTTC
Source organism: Meleagris gallopavo (assembly GCF_905368555.1). Lineage (NCBI taxonomy): Eukaryota > Metazoa > Chordata > Aves > Galliformes > Phasianidae > Meleagris > Meleagris gallopavo. The sequence goes on along the minus strand of NC_139405.1, from coordinate 61,705,926 downwards.
TGAAAGTCATCCCATTTTGCAGAAATACCTACTCAGTATACTGGACACAAATGTAACCACTAGCAACCAGACAAGCATCTGCCTATGTAGCAAAAAGTTACTGGGACTCAGTGTTACTGTGGAAAGAGCACAAAAGATAAGTACTAGTCCTGAAAACATACAAGCAACCACCACCAACAGCCCTTAGCACTGCCGGACCATGGAGTAACAGTTCGTGCTTCAAACTTAGCAATCAGTCTCAATTTCTAGAATTTGGCACATCAGAAGGGCTTTATACACTTTCACCCTGTAGGAATCAAGATTCATATAAGCAAGAATCTCCTATCTGCTAATAGTATTATTTTCCATGTAAGAATGAAAAAGTTCTAAAATACTGCACAGCAATTTACATAGATCCAAACTAAAGATAATTAAGCATTTGCTTAGGTCAGACTTGTAGCACTGGAAGCTTAGAAATAAATTATAACAATTGTTTGGAGAAATTCAACTATCCTTGCAGTCTTCACCTTTCTGTTTGCATGAGACTTCCCCAAAGTATCTCCAGATGTTTTTTTTTCTTTTCCCCCTCCTGTCATCAAGGCCCTTCTTCTGACTCCTTGAATAAGTGCTGTTGAGTACTTGAAACTTTAAATAAATCTCACCTTAACTGAGAGCATTTCTGTAAGAAGTTACTAATGATGAACATCACAGATCTTGGCCAGATGATTCCAGATACTCTCAAACTTCCCTACAGTTTAACTAATGAAATTATTTCACTTGAGTGCTTTCAAATAAATTCCTTATTAATCCTCCAGGATGTCAGTAGGCAGAATTACATTTGCATGGACGTATTTTCCTCAGTTCTTCTAGCTTTGCTAAGACATATTCATTGAACCTAAAAATCTAGATGAGCCTGACAGCTCACTGAGAAACCCTGAGTCTACATTTGCAAGATCCCTTTCTGAGCTATGCCATAGGCCATTCAGAAGAAGCTGTAGCTGACTGCTTGGCTATGTAGCATCCCCCCTCTTTAGTAAGCTGGCTGCTTTTATGTCTTCAGAACAAAATGATGCAAGAATTTTTACTTCAAAAGTTAGAAAATATTGAAATACCATCTCATTTCTGTTGGAGACTACCTAAGTGTGCTATTACACTATTATAATTGGTATCAGCAATGATTTGGAAGAAAAAAGTGAGAGTGTGACACTATTCATGATAGGATCTGTGCATTTCTTTTTTTTTCCCAAAACTTCCTTTAGAGCTAAAGAAAGATAATATTACGATTCTTCTCAGCCAAAAGAACATAATTAATTAAAAACAAAAACCCACAACAAAACAACCATCAATAAAAACATAGAATAAAACAACACAAACTAACATAAATCAAAGAGGTTTGTTCTCCCAAAGCAGAAACAAAGACCTTTATAACAGCAGCTGGAATGCTGGCCAAACAAAGTATTATGATCATTGATTACAAATTACCATTTGTTTTTATTTTAGCTATTGCCATCTTCCAAAACACTGTAACATAATGTCTCAGAAGGACATATAAGCCACTTGCAATGTGCAAAATAGATTTCTACTCAAACAGGAGTACCCAAGAGCTCAAGCAGGAAACACTGCTTGAAAATGAGTGATGCTGAATCAGCACTGTAATGGTATTTTGATGCAAACTACTGCAGTACTATGTGGAATGAAAGTAAGAACGTAGTAAGATCTATTTTCAGCAGTTAAGATGCAAGCTATGGAGATGTCAGAGAAGATGCCAGGAAAATAATTTAAGTACCTTTCAGAACTGCAATATTAAAGAAAAAGCATTCTCACAACATGAAATAGCACCATGCTAACTCTCAACAGAGTCATTTAAACCATGCCAACACTTCCCAAGAGAAGGAAGCAGAAGACTAAAACGGTACTGGACATCTAACAGAATAAGACCTTTGAGAAACTCTAACAGGAAAAGTCTTTAAAAAAAAAAAAAACACATAATAGCTTGCTAGTCTACTCAATTAAATCTTTATTGTTAGATTAAAAAAAATCTTCAGTCTACACTGAACATTTTGCATGTTGTTTCTTCCCCTCCTCCCCATCTTTTAAATTATTCCTAAGCAGGAATATATGTTCCTTAAGTCTAGTTTCCCTGAAGCTTTTCTCCTTCCTGTTGCTGTAACTAAAGCTTCTTAATTCTTTCACAGCATCAGTAAGGGAAACGATTGAAGTCCCTAGAATTAGTAAGCAATGGCTGGACACATTCCACTTAAACTTTCCTCCTGTACAAGTCAACTTACATGGGTGATGTCCATAATAGGTCTGGCATTAACATTCCTCATAACATAGTGCTGTTTTGAATTTGTGCCTAAAATAATGCTGATAGCACAGCAGTGTTTTTATCTACTGCAGAGTTGCGAATGCACAGCAACAATGCTTTCTCTTTTTTTCCAGTCCTGCCTCTTCTCCCCTGTCTGTCACAAGTAGGCTCAGGGACTGGGAAGGGATACAGGTAAGATAGCTGTCCTAGACCAGCTGAAGCAAGACTCCACAGCACCTAAGACCACTCAGTGACAATGACAATGACTTTTGCATCTCTCATCCCCAGCTCATCCCCTTTCCTTCCCCTAATAAATCATTTTTACCTCAATCCTTTCTCACTTTTGTTCTTCCTGCTCCACCTCCCCAGGCAGCAGTGTGATGCTTGGTTGCTGAACCCAACTCAACAAATCTCATGTGGCATCCCCAGTGTATGAAGACAACATTACATTAACCAGTGGCAAAACCTCAAGTTTTGGGAAGCCTTACTTTCTTTCCATGTCCATTACAGTTAACCTACTGCATCTAAATAAGGCTCAGAAAAAGACCAATTTTCAATTGTTCTCACAGTTCTCAAGTAGCAGCCAAATTGCAATACAGCTGAAAAACTTCACAAGCATTCCAGAAATTCTTATTAGTAAGCATAACAGTACCTTTGAAGGTATTACAAGGTCACCAATCAGGATTTCTCTGTGAAAAATTGTATGAACTCCTTAAGCTGACTCACAATCAGTTCTCATAAAATCATGCTGCATACATGAGCTCTTTTCATACTCTTTTATGGAATTCACTGTTAATCATTGTGAGTAATCTTTGGCAACACAGCCCTTCTTCTTGGAAGTTAGTGGAAATACGACGTCCATGCTTCACCATCTTTGTAACAGCGATTAGCATACTATTAGATCTCTAAACAAATACAGGCTATTTTGCTGAGTTTATTGACCTTGTCTTGAATAACCTACATTTTGAAAACAAGAAGCAAAAGGATTGTTTTGTATATCACAATACATAATGTTATTTCTAGGATTAGGAACTGCACTGTGAAATCATTTGGAAGTTCCTCTTGTTTCAGAGCATACCCATTTTAACTTTTGTCATCATTCACTATTATTACTTTGACAGTACTTCAAACTCTTCATTTCAATCTTTTCTTGCAGTTCTGCAGGTAACTGTAATATGTACCAGTGTCTCTTCCATCTGGAAGTATATCAGTTAATAATAGCTGCCTTGAATTTCCTCAGAAAACTAAAGGAAACACACACACACACACACACACACACACACACACACACACACACACACACACCAGATTTTAAAGTAACTCATCTCTGTAATTACAGCTTTTTGCCTGCTCAGACTTGTTCTAGATCAGGTATCTAGATAGGTAAAGATGTAGGGTGCTCTACTGTCATTACTTTTTTGCTAATTACTTGTAGTTAATCTTATCAGAGTAGATACGTAGATATGTCCAAGGAGTGATACATGTCTGGGCGTTTTTTTCTGTTGTTGTCTTAAGCAAAATCTCAGTTTCCTGATTGAAGACCAAGAGAAAACTAGATACAAAAATCAACAAATCAGTTCATATTCAGATCCTGTTTTCTGTAAGTAGAATCATCTTCAGAATTTGATTTGAGGTTAAAAATTAGCACTTATAACCAAAAGATTTTTATTCTAAACTCTTCATTTTACTGTCTCTTCTTCCAAAAACAAAGTAGCAAAAAAATCTCAAATATCCAAAGAAAGTTCATTTGATTGTGTACTGTTTATATCTTTCCATGAATCTGACAAAACAAGGCAAATGATAACACACTCCCTTGCTCTAGTGGCAACAGAATTTTGTTTTTCTACTTCAAGATGTGTAACATAAATCCTGTCACTATGAAATTTCATATATGTATATAGCCACTTCTTACCTGTCAGCAGGAAGACTATTGCAAATCAGGAGCTTGACAGATTTCTGGTGTTTATAACCTCATTCTCTAGTGCCACTTCCTCAATGTTAAATGCAATCTACATGCTCTCACTGTGCATTTAACAGTCATTGCCCAAGAGGGACCAGACCATTCCTCCTTAGCAGGTAGATGACATGCACACTCATAAGCATATTCAGACTGAGCTCCTCTGAGAACTTCATGATAGAATTTGTCCCCAGCCAAGTAAACCTCAAAGGAGGCTGCTGTATTAGTTAATGGAATGGTTAACAAGAACCCCCAGTTACTGTTTTCCAGTGGTAAGTGGGGAACATACAGATGCTTGTCTAAATGTTTTATTTGCCTTTTCACAGGAATGAAGGACTGGGAACTAAGAAGTATTTAACCATTCAGTCTCAGAAGTACTTCTGAAAGCACCGTCCACAGCATAGGAAACACAGCACTCTGAGTGGAAATACCTGGAGATGTAATGATGTCAATACATCAAAGCTAGCCAACCAACAGGATTCTCTGTTAATACTAAAAATGCACATTGCATCATGAAATGTTTTATATGATTCTGTCTTAAAAGGATATATGAGCAAACTCCTGCATTTCAGAATCCCACAAAATAATTCATTGCCCACACACACACAAAAAAAATTAAGAAATCCAAGTTCTGTATATGGAAAAGAAACTAAGAGGGAAAATAAAAACATTAAGAACTATTCTGAGGATTAATTCATCACTTGTACTGCAAAGCACTTCAAAATTCTCATATGGAAAGCCTGACAGAAATGCTAAGTATTATTCCCACATGTGTTATATTAAGTCACAGATAAGCTTCTATTCTTGTATTTTCTACTCTTCACAGTAGCTTGTAAGCCTCTTTAGCAGAGTATTAAACTATCCTGCTAATATTCATCTTATGCTGCTGTGGGCATCATTTGTTAACCAAGGGACCAAGCTGCACAGCGCTTCATTCTTATACACATTTTAAAAGGATAAATTATTCCATTAATTCTGTAACATGAATTCTAATCAAAAGTTAACTAAACAGAATAGGAAATTTGAAGATAAGTTTACTTTCTGCACTTATTTCATTACTCTCTATTTTGTTTAATGCACAGGCACACACAAAAACAAGACTTTTGTATAAAAAACAATTAATAAGAACACAAGCCCTGATGCTGTGATATGTCTGCATAAAATAAAAAAAATAAAAATAAAAATAAAGAGTTCATTTGAAAATTATTGTACGATTTTCCAGGCTACTCAGTGGTAAATGTTTTACTCATTTTTCAGACATATCTTTCTTTATCAAACAGTGAAGCATATCTACAATTATGAATTTCCTGAGTAAGTGAAGATACACCTAGATGTATAGCATTGCAGTAAGTCTGAGCTGGGTTACAGTGCTTAAGCTATTGCACAGTTCAATTTAGTAAAGGTCACAGGGCGGTAAGGCAGAGGAACTTGCAAAGAAGCCATAGCTCACCTCCACACTCCAAACACTGGTATCACTCAGATCAAGAGGGTATCTATGGTCTGCTTCTCCTCTAAACAATCCCAACACCAATAGAAAAAGAAACTATTGGTTCCAGCACCAAGGAATCCTAATTGAGAACTTCTGCGTCTCTAAATGAAACCAAATAAGGCATGAACAATGCACAATTATCATCATGAAGAACACTGTCCTTGCATTCCCAGAAGCCTAAGATCTGGCTAATTGCAGCCAGATGAAATTATCAAGTCTATGGAGGGAAACATGGGTCAAAAAACTTGTCATGTAGGTACGCATGTCCATTATAGAGGTATTTATTCTACCTTAAACCAACCAAAGCTGGACAAGCAGATTGCTTCTAGCTCAATTTTGGTTTAATTCACCCAACTTCAGCTTTCTTTTGCCTGACGTATACCAAGCAAAAAAGATATGAAAGAAATCTTCATTTCCTTTTAAAACCAAGGGATTGAAATGATATATTTTGTGTGTGGGGGGGGGGGGGGGGGAAGGAGGGGTGGAAGATCCAAATAAGCCAGGATTTCAGTGCATGCTCTAGGCATTTTAAGCGTTTTTTTTTCTGAAAGCATATATTTGATGAAAGCGTCAAGGCAGATGCTGTCAAATTACTCTGACAGCCAACTCACAATTATTAGTGGGGGAACCAACGCCACACTCTCAGTAACTAAATCAGTAGGAAAAAAAGAAATGCAGATGTAGTATTGAAGTATAGCACTATGAAATTGAACACAGCTGACATAAATGTTGAAGATGCTCTATTTTCAGATAGCTACAGATTCCACTGACATCTGTATAGATACACAGGAAGAAAATCAACAAAAGAGCATTCTAAGTAATATGGAAATGGATTCCATACAGCCCCTATCTTACATTTCAGCAACTGTTACCAAGATTTCAGAAAAAAATTGAAGCTTAAAGCTTGTCACCCAAGACCACTGTACTTCTCCAAAGGTACATCATCTTCAAAATCTAATGGCAAAGTCAGATGGACTCTTTGACAGATGGACTGAAAAATTATTTCTGTTTTACTAGTGTAAATTCTGGATGCTGTTTCTTCACAAAATTTATGATTTCAGCAATTTGGATTAATTTATTTAAACTTCATGATGGACAAAATAGTGATTGCTCCAATGTTGGTGTTGTTTTTTGTTGTTTTTTTTTTTCCACTGATGGTTCATTTTTAAATATTATCACATAACTTTTGCGTTAGTGAAACATCCATTAAAAGAGAAACATATCACACCATAAAGTAACGTGCAAGAACTCAAGTCATTGTTCATTATTGACAATAGCGAGGAAGAAAGCTGATTTTCACTTAGAGAAGCATTGCAAAATTGTACAAAAACCTAATGTTTCTTTGATCTTATGCAGAATATGTATCAGCCTCTGAAGTTTATGCATAATTTGACTAATGTCATAAAAGCGAATGCGAAAAAAAAGGAAGCAATCTGTGGAAATACTTCTCCTATGAAGAACACTGTTAAACAGTAACTCATCCCACTTAGTGTCATCTTTCTTTCCTGGGCTACTTATGACTTGTTATAGTTTCCAAGAAATCTTGAACTGAACAGGGTAAAGAAGGAGGCTCCCTCAACTGCATGATACAACCACGCTTTTGTTCTCCTCTATTCTTCCTGCTGTTCTTTAAACTGCTATTTGGTAAGGTTTCCTTCTAATTAAATTATGAATTATTCATAGTTGAGACTGCATCTCCTATGTGTGTGTAGGTACCTGGCACTAATCAGCCATGCTGCTACTGAAATTCTCAATCTCAGCAGGAGTAAAGCAAACAAAAAAATAAGCTCAGTGCACAACACATCCATATGAAGTGACGAATACCAAGGTGACTCAAGTCACCACTTCAGCATGACTAAAATCATAAAAAGTGAGTAAAATGTTTTCAAAGAACCTGTTTATTATTTTCCTCCCTCTTTAATATAAACAACTTTATACAGTTGTATATTGTTGCATATCAGTGGGCACTAAGATTGCTGAAGCTCCTGCACAAATTCACTGACAGAATTTCTTGTTATCTTTCTTAGCGTGTTACATCAGTGATGAACGTGCACGGGTGGCACACATCATGCTGACACTCTTATCTCAGCTAGCTGGGGCTGGACTTCTTCCCTATACCTTCCCTTGTCTCAAGGCTGTAAGATTTTCACCTCTTTTTGCAATTAATGCTAAGCATTCATCAGACCAGGATCAGAAAAACTGAGCAGGGCTCCTTTAGCTGCCATGGTCCAAAGCACTCAGTACCTCACTTTATTCTTCCTCCTTTCTGCCTCCAGTTTGAATTTCTAGGAGGCTATTCAAAAAAGAAACAAACAAAAATCCTAACAAGAATCCAACAGTATTTTTTCCCCCTCAGTAGAATAAGTCTACATTCATTCCACAATCCTGCATCCCTACCAGAGTACACTTCAGAAATCAGGAGGCAGAAGGGTGTATTCTTACTAGTAAAAAACTGTAGCTGCAATAGGATTCTAGTCTGGCACTGAAAACTAAATTTCAGGTGTATTTTCTAAGTGCATTCTTTTCCTTAACTGCATTTTCTTTTCTTTCACACATTCTTTAGCATTCTTGAAGTGTGGGGCACTAAGCTATCCAAAACACCACTTATTGCCAGTAAACACTTAACCCATTCCTCAAACCAGCAGCTCATGACAAGAGCTGTCAGACCAGAGTAGTCCATATAAAATTTTCATCCATGTGCAGCTCTCAGCTGTAATTTCTCTTCTCCATTCTGCACCAAATTGGTTCTTCCCTTTTGTTCCGCTCTCCAGCACGTTATTAAAGAAATTGCAACATCCCTCTCCTCAAGTTCATTATTGTACTATGGTGAAACTGCACTTTTAGAAGTCAGAGTGCCAACTTGCTAAAGAGTATTTACATAGATTAATCCAGGACCTAATTGCAGCATGGATCAGAGGCTAAATCTGCATCATTGCCATAATGCTCAGAGAAGTATATGTGACCCAATAGCTTGAAATTAGAGCAAAAGAATTCAACTGTTTCTCAACAGCTGAAAAACAGTTATATAGAGGTCAAACAGACAATATTAATACATCACACTTCTTAAAATCATTTTCTAAGCACCTTGATGAGCTGGAGGGTATGACACTCTTACCACATTTGCAGGTGACATCAGGTGGAAGAAGGCAGATGGATACTCCACCTGGGAGTATCAGGACTGCCATTCTGAGACCAAGATAGGTCTCAGGAGAAACAGGCTAAGAGGAATTTCTTGATGCACAGCTGGGAAAAATGCAAAGTCTACAATCCCTGGCAATGGCAGTAGGGGCAGCCAGGCAGGGAAGCAGCCTAGATATAAAGGGGGAAAATTTTTCACTTAGGGGACAGTGAGGCACTGGAACAACTGCTTCCAGAGAAGCTGTGGGTGACCCATCCCTGGAGGTTTCCAAGGCCAGGTTGGATGGGGCCCAGGGCAGCCAGATCTGGTGGGCATTGAAGGTGGATGGGTTTTGAGGTCCCCTCCAAGCCAAGCCTTTCAGTGGTTCTTTCTGTCAACAAGTATGCAACTCTCATTCCAGTCCAAGATATACCAGAGGAGAATTATGAGTTGTTAAAGATTTTTCCAAGCCATCAGAAATATGTCAAGATTTTTTTCTATATTGCATAAACTGCTTCAGCTATGCAAAACGCTCTCAGCTCATTTCTGACAGCAAGTTAAGAGCTACTTATTGCTACTATCTTCTTACTGTCTTAGTATAGAAAGCTTCAAGAATAATTGCAACAATCAGACTTCTGCAAAAAAATGAAGATACAGTGTCATGTACGAAATTACGATTTCCGCCCATTTCATGTTTGTATCTATTTTTTTATTTAGGACTGATCAAACAACTCACCTAGAGATGCATTTGAAACCAATAGTAAATTATTTTAAGATTTATTTCTATTTGCAGACCTCCAGTATTTCTAGGAAACATGTGCTGCACGGTAATAACTTTTCTGAGGCAAAAATTCATTTCTGTAAATTAGTAATTGCTCTCTGTACCAACAGCAAAAGAGCCACCATAACAAAAAAAATGAGTATCAATTCATCTTTAGTAGTTTTGCCTTAGTATTTTAAATTGATATTGCAAACAAACACTATCACTCTTTGTGTAACAATTATCTTCTTGCAACATCTATGTAATTATCTGGCCTGTAGATCCTGACACAACCAGTGCTGAAGTTCTCAAAATATGCAATGCTCAGACCTTAAGCTTTTTGCTTAATTCCTCTACCACAGTATCCATGTTACACAATCCTCACTAGACTTCTAAGTTAACTTAGCATTCCAGTTCACACACAGTCATCTGCAAAAAAAGTAATAAATATACCAACTGGTATCTATGAAGGCTGCTCTGAAAGTAATGCCTCCTATTTTATTATGTTGCTCATGATATCAGGGGCTGATGGGTGGTGGCATGGCAGTAAAAGCTGAACCTTTCCAACAGTATTCTACTACATTTCACTGTTATGTGACAGATGGCAGTAAAGGGCCAGTCTGACAGAATGGAGGTGTGTATGAAACAAAAGCGTGTCACTGATTTCCTCCATCTGGAAAAAATAGCACTCATTCATCAATGCTTTCTGAACATTTATGGAGACTAAACAGTGGATGTGAGCACAATCAGGCAGCGGGTGGTACATTTCAGCAGTGGCGACAGTGAGTCACCTCCACTGGTACAGATTTTTATGAGCATGACCTGCAGTTCTTGTTCTTCACTGGCAAAAATGCATAGCTAATAGTGGTGAATATGTTGAAAAACAATGTTCTGTAGCTGAAAATTTGCTCTATCAAATAATGTTAATATGCTCTTGTATCTGTTGTAGTTTTCATGGAAATAAATAAGAGACATTACTTTCAGAGTGACCTACAAATAATTCCCACATTTAAGCTGGAGTTAAACACCTTGGAAATAACATGTTTACACAAAAAGGTATATATAGACAATGATGCCCTTTATAGAGAGTTACAGTTTAAGATGACCTTAAAAATGCATACAGATCTGCATTTAGGTACTAGAAGTAATTTAACCTCTAGATAGCACCTCTTTCAGTGCTATGAATAGCATATTAATGCTTCACACAATGTTTTTCTTACATATCCAACTGTACCCCTGCCAGAAGCCTTTCTAACGGAAATAGGAAATTACAGTACTGCTAATATTTCTTCAGATGTGCATGGATTTGATAAGGGTTGTCACAGGCTTATGGACAATGCCTGTTCATGCTTTCACGACAGGCAGAAGAAATCTGGTGCAGTTGTACAAGGAAATGAATGGGAAAATATAAAACTGATGTGCAATTAACACCAACCAAGACAAATGCCAGTATTATGTTCTAATCACCACCTGGCAGCAAAGAATATAGAGGAAACAGAATTCAATTAAGAGGCACAGAGATATTTTCCTCAATGGAAAGGCTGAAAAATTAGCTCTACTTACTTGTAAAGGGACAAAAAGAGAATAAGAACAAAGTAAAAGCATTCAGACAGCAGAGGCTCCCCCTGACTGTTTTTGTACAAGGGAAGAGAAGCTGAAACACACAATCATTAAGTTTGTTACTGAAAAAGCAAACACTCCAGAATCACTGCTAAAAGAGAGGAAAATGAGAGGGCCCAGATTTCATATTACAGTTGCTAGGTTCTTAACAAAAAATACTCCAAATGCATTATAGCATTCACAGTGCAAATGGAGCATAATTCCCATCTGCCCTAACTTGTAACATTGCTGTATGATGGCGATCTGTAACACAGCTAATACTGTAACAACTTCTACACACTGTAGCTTTAGTAGGGGTATAACCACCAAAACCCACCAAAAAGAGACTTACTCCATAGCAGGCAAAAGTTTTGGCTTTGCGTTGCTATCTAAACTTACCAGTTTCTTAGTATATATGGTACATTACACAAATACATGAAGTACCACAGATACAGAAGACAGAGGCTACTCCTCCATAATTCAGCCATTCAAACAGCTATGTGACAGTTCTGCCTCTCCTAAGCAGGAAACAAGGGGAACAGGAAGCCAACCATTAACAAACTCTCAAGAGAAACACGAGCAGTTTCCTTTCTCCTTTCCTTTAATTCCCTTCTCTTCTTCTTTTGACTCCACATTTTATTTCAAGTTACTCAAAGGAAATCAAAGCATTTACTAATTTTGCAAAAGCAAAAACAAAATACCTAAACTACCACGGTAATTTCCAAAAATGGAACTTGACCTATGTTGAGTCACTGAGTTACGTGTCTGGTAGACTACAGCTGGTTGAAAAATTCTCTGTCAAAAATCCAACTATCCATGTTTAAAAACCAGCTGCCCCTTACCCCTCTGTAAAGCATAACAACCGCTAACAATAAAACACCCCACATGCATCAATTTCACTTGCTTCTTTCACTGGATTTGACAAGTCCCTTCTAGGCAGGCTGATGGGTGAGGAACAGAGCAGGCACAGAGCTGAGCTTCCCTAGCACTCTGCTTGACAGACCCTGTCAATTTTCATTTATGGTTTACAGGCTGCCTGTGAGCAAATTTTGTAAATTCTGGAGATTCTATTTTGGGTGAAGCACTTTTGGAAAACAAGTAAATATTTTTTTCTGTCTCATATTTCCTCCCTAGATCTCTTGCCCTCCGTCCTCCACAAGTGTTCTCAGTCTATCTCTGGGCTTGATTCTCATAAGTCTTTCTCTTTCCAAATACTGGGTCCCCTCACCTCCAAAGCAAACAGCTGAGATTACTCTGATATAAAGACTCATTATAAATATTGCTATATTGTAAACATTGAGGTATATATAAACTACGTTAGTCCAGAATAACACAAAGTTATAAACTAAAAAAACTTCCTGTATGTTTGGGTGGTGAGCAGAGTCCCACCCAGACTCGTGGTTCCTCTGACAAGATAACAGGAACAAGTGCAAGATGCTGCAGATAACAGAGGAGGAGTAGCAGTACATACACAGATGGCTTGCTTTGTCCTGTGGCACCACTAATGAGATAACAGCACAAAAAAGGGCAAGCTCAATAGATAAATAGATAACAGGGAGCAGCAACTTAACAGAATTTACCAGGACACTCTATCATCAAAGTATAAAGTCAACAGAAATGAGGTCAGCATGGAAAGGGAAACAGGGCTGAGCTGTTTACATGGGAAGCAGTGAGAATGGCTAATGGAAAGAACTTGGAAAAACGAGAGAAGAAAATGCAAGGAGAAACAACCCATGAGTTTGGAGCCGCTAGGGGATAAGCAGCGCCTCCAAACACCCCTATACCCTTTGAAGGGGAAATGAAATCTGTTTTTTCTCTCATTGTACCTCGATCCAACTTGTATAGCAAGAAGGAACCTGGCTGATCTCCCATGTGTTACAAAGGGAGCCTCCCAACGTCCAAACAATATGCAGGACAAAACAGGCCTTTCCCCATGCTTTTAGCTCACTTACTATTGAGGAACGCTAATGTAATTTAATTAGGACAGTTAAGAATGCTCTTTGTACCATTAGGAAATAGTTCTAGAGTTTATCTACAGTGATTTCTCTGAGTAGAAACCAGGCAAAGACCCCTATCCCCACCCCCCTCGCCTCTAAAAACACTAGATGGCTCTGAATGGCTTATCTACTACAGCTTCCTGTCCCTAATAAAAGTTTAAGAACAGGACAAGTAAACCAAAACACTTCTTATCAGTACTATCAGTCTTAAGAAATTGAGAGTTTGGGACATTCTGGGCCAGATGGGATGTCTGTGTGATTAACAATCCCCAGGAGAGTCTTCTTTCATGGAATTACCTGACTGTTCTCTGAACTGTACATTCTTGACGTTGACAATATCCCAGAGAAAGTATCCCAGAGAAAGGGCTCTTTAGCTCGACAACACCACATGTTAACAGGTTTCTTCTGATTTTGTCACCTAGCAGTTTCATTTGATGTGTCCTTTATTGGACAGGTAGGAATATTTATCAGAACAGGCTCAAATAAAACGCACTAAAAAAATTATGTTTTATTATTATCTTTTTCTCCCAGTTATGTTACTTTCCTGGAAAATTCTATATCTATTTAGTCCAATAGTTTTGAACATTTATATACAAACATTTATTAGGTATTTTGGCAATGATTTCTGTATTGGAGAATAGACTATCAGAGATGCGTAAATTAGCTTACTTCTAATGATATGCTATTTGTGTATTAGAAGAAGCAAGAATGCTTTAAATCTACTTTAGTTCCTGAATTCTAAAATTCAGGGAAAGCAGTCATGCTCTCCAAAATGCTTTGTAAGATCCATTGCTAAAAACCTTACATAAAATACCTATGTATTATCATAGAATCCAGTCCTACACTGCATGCATGACCAGCATGCCTTTACTCCTACTGACATGCCGGTTGGCTGCCTATGATCTCACCATCCCCATGCACTTACTGATCTCAATCAAATTACAGAAAGCCGAAGCTTTTAAGTTTTAAAGATTCAAATGTAACACTGAGCATATTAAACTAGCATGCCTCAGAGATGACAGCTTAGGACAACAGAGGTTTCAATCCTTCTAATGTTACATTTCTCCAGAAAAATCATTCTTTTTTTGAGCAGACAGAAGTAGAACATACATGCTATTTAGACAGCTTCTAACAGTGTTCTCAAAACTGCAATGTTTCATTTCCAGAACTTACTCTTTCATAATTTCTCCTTTTGAAAATGAAAACGGAAGATGTAGTTGTTTTAATAATACATTTTCAGATGAAAGTGTGGAATGTTTCACTCTGCTATAAGAATTTAAAGCATTTCATTTATTTGAAACACTCCCTGGTGTTGCATCAAAGGCTAACACAGGAAAGGTACATTGGTTTCCAGTTTCATAAACTTAGACTTCCATCCCTTAATGGCCATGTGAAAACACAACACACAAAAAATCCTAACACACTTACAAATCTATTGTCTGCTCACTTTTGTAAAACCCTGACTTATATTTTCTCCACGTACAGATGACTGGCTGCCCATACATAGCTTATCTGACGCTGTGACTTAAATCTGTAATAGTAACTATTATTATTAGTTTTTAAAACAGGACATTCTGGAAGGCCCAAACATCACTTCTTTACAGTACAACACAATACATCCTAGTTTCCAAGTTATTTTCTGTTAAGCACAGAAATTAAGCACCATTAGCCTCTGCATCCTTGTAATTTAGATTTCTGGATTTTTTTTTTTCCATTTAAACTGTGGAGTCATATAGAGATAACCTGAAGATCTATGTTTGAGCACATCTAAGTTCACTTTAACAATTTATCCTGAATCTGGGGCATGTTCCTGTGAGTTATTTCAGAATATCTTAAAATACCCCACTGCTCTTAAATTTGAGCACTGAACTATCTCCTTGGCATATATATGCAGTATACCATTTTAAAGAATATATATATGTATGTATATATATATAATGTCCACTATAGACAGACCTTAGGAGACAATTTAAGAGTTTACTGACTCGTTTCTACCTTTTTCATATGCTTATCTGATCAGTATTTTATGAAATAGCAAACCAGTATGTATTTGAAATATGAGCTGAGTGTAAAGAAATGTGTCAAAATTTGACTTATCTGAACAATTAGGGTGGTTCTCTGTACTAAGGAAGTGGAACCTTCTAAAATAGTAGTCAAAACACAGGATGTTGTGTGGCCAAAAGATTCAGACTTGACTGAACTAGTTTGTCATTTAAGTAAAAAGCTACTGGGCTGAAGCAGCACTTAAAATAAAAAAAAAAAAATCAGTTCTCTGAGATGCCTTAAGTAAAGTTTAGTCTCTCTAACTGAGGGGCTGATACATTTTGTTGAACAACTACAGAGCTCCAAAACCAAAACCTCAACAGCGTGTCCAACACAGCATACTACCAGTGATTTTGCTGCCACAGTATCAGCTCTTAATAGTAACAGCTGGTGGCAAAACACACTTGTAGGTGGTTATAACCATAGCAGGTTAAGTCTATTTACAAATTTCAGCTGATGTGGTTAACTGGAAGTTAAAAATTTACCGATAGCAGATAAGGAAGATAATAAATTGCTGATGTGGATATTTACAGAGAAATCTTACCGTCTCACCTATCAGTCACGAAAACAAATACACCAGATCCATCATTGTCCTACCTCACCGAGCAGAACAGACTCATTTCCTCGTATTCCACTTGTACCCATTAATAATAGCCTATACTCTTTTAAAGTTGTCATTTCTTTGAAGAGAAATTAGTTTTCAGTCCAGTCTTTTTAAATGTCCTAGCACAGAAGATTTGACTAAAGCAAGTAGGCTCATCTCACATCAGTGCCTGTGGCTGATGACTGAAAGCCAGAAACACAACAGTGCATTCAATTCCTCTATCTGACTGCACGACTACCCTATAATACGATACTGCTGCTATTTGATAATAGGCAATAACTAGAAATCACAGCAAGAAACTCTCAAAGTACAATACTGAGCAAGTATTTTACATTTTTAAGGAAGTTTCAAAGTCAACATCAAAAATACACTTCTAAAAATCAATAATGCCTGCTGGTGCAAGCAAGTGCTGTAATCTGACTGCAAACTAAATGCAAGGGGCTGTCAAGCAGAATGGAAAAAGAATGGTTTGTGAGGGGCAGCACATCAGAATCACATCTGCGTTTGAAGTTTCCTGACGGCACTAACTAAACTCAAGTTCAAAAATTACAGTCATCCAAAACATACACTGAAAAACCTGTTTAATGTTTGCAGTCTGGTGGTTTTCTCATTGATTTTAACCAAAGCTGCTTACTGCTTTTTTCCTTCTAGAAGAAAATGGCAGCCCCCAGATAGTATCATTTGCCTTCTTTGAAGCTGACAGATACGGTCATAAAGAAAAGAAGCACTCATCCATGTAATGTCCAAATTTTCATCTTTTTCCATTCTCAGTAGGAAATAACATTGGAATGCCATAGGTAAACAGGTGAAAGGCCAGCCATCAGCCACAGATATCCTTACATTAAAGGCACTGGGAAAAAGTAATTCCCTGCCCCAGCTGGAAGGATCCAACTGCCCCCATTGGCTGGTGATCCCATGTGTCCACCAGCTTTCTTTCAGGGAGCAAACTATTGCAATCAATTTGTTCAAACAGGGTACCATTTTTACACATCATGCAAAGTGCACCACAGTTTAGTTAGTCTGGCTTTTATCCAAGTTATAAAGTAAATAAAAGAATATACATACAGCACATGACCACATTCTTCTGCTGTTGCTTACCCCACCACATAGCCCACCAAGTCTCTCTCCTTCAATTTTGGAGAACTTAGATAGTTTAGATAAGTTCATGTCTATTTTAAGGAAGTTGAAATTTCAGTGTTGGTCACTGGGGGTGGGATTTTGTGTGTTTATTGTTGTTGTTGTTATTTGGTTTGGGTTTTGTTGTTGTTGTTGTTGTTGTTGTTTTCCTTGAGAGTACTTAGAAGGAGTGGTAGAAAAGATAACATTTCCAGTTCTTTTGATTATAGTACTTACACTGCCTCCCAGGATGTTTTCTGTAAACAGCATATTTGAAACTGGATATTAAAGTACAGCAAGAATATCAAAGAGAAATTATGAATAAACTATTTTCTGATAAGGCACATTCACAGCTCATTTTACAGCTGAAGCTCCCCACATAGCACAGGACTAATAGCAACACTGAATTCTAAATACAAGGGAATAATTGCTGGTGAAGGTGCAGTAAAATCAGCCACGAGTTCTCGGGACTTGTTTCTTTTTTTTCTCCTGTGTGGAGATGAGGCGTGGCCTCATTAGATATGCTTGACTTGAAGGTATCAGATCCCATCCTCATTTATTTGTTCTGATGTGTTCAAACAGACACAGAGACTTTTAAAGCTTTTTTTTTTTCTTTTTTTTTTTTGAGATCTGTCTTTGGCATTAGCTGCTAGCTTTGTTCCTTCTTCAGAAAACAAACAAAAATTGCATTTTTCAAATGGCACAAATCTAAAGTAGAAAAGGTTCCCCACTGTAAACAAATAATAAAATAGGCATCACAAAAATACTGTGCAGAAACAAAAGAAAATGAAACATCCACACCATGTCCTCTTCACAGAATGTAGTGATAGGAAATTAGCACACCAGAAAGCTATTATAAAGTCACTCTAAAATAAACACATATAACATCATACAGTGCACAATTGTATGTTTAAAACAACTGAGTAATATTAGCATCCTTCTAACATCTCATGGTCAAGCCTATAGCTAACAAAATTGGTTGTTTTCTGTTTTTGTTGTTGTTTGTTTTTTCTCCTTCAACCGCCAGATCAGAAGACTGCCCACCTAAAATTTCTTTCCACATGCAAGAGACCCAAGTAGTACAACTTGGTTAGCTTACACAACAGGACCTGTTTTTCTTAGGAAAATCACATGCTGAACTTTTTCTTCAAAGAATGGATTTAAAAAATGCAGAAGTGAAGACACGACCACTGGTCAAGCTTTGGATTGCTAAATACGTTCAAAATAATTTTCTTGATGAAATGAAACCATCATCCACAGGCACTGCAGAAAAATTAAGAGAAAAAAGAAATCTGATCAAAGTTAAAAAGGCTCAACTCTTTTCCAAAGCTCAGAGGTGCTCTCCTCAAACTTCATTAGTTTCCATCATAAGTAGTTATATTGGTTTTACAGCTACTTTTTCCTACCTTTGCTCCAAGTGACAAGGAAAAGTTACAGGTGAACACCTTACATAACGCATATAAGAGTGATCCCATAACAAGGGATCACTGAGCTGAAGCAAAAGGAAGGTTACATATTCACTGCTATCGCTGGAAAAAGCTTTACTTCCCACATCACTGAATCATAACAGTCATAACAAATTGAAGGAATGCTTCTTTACCACTATGATGCTGGAAACTTATGCTTTCAGAAATGACCAGTGAATGTGGACAGGGAGGACAAGAAAACATAAAGAAGGACTTAATTTTCAAAACCAAGCTTCTGGAGAGCCAGACTTCTTTATGATATCAAAAATGACAAAAAATCTAATACTAAAAAGTTGGACTCCCATGAATTGATAGTGTACTGCAATAATCTAACCCTATTGTAAAAATATTTACAAGGTCTACTGAAAACCATACAGTAAGTCTTATGAATTAGGTGAAAAAATAATTAAAAACCAAGTATTTAAGTTACTTACATTTGCTAATTTTAAGTTTACAAAGAAATCAATCAGAACTCTGTTTTAAATTTAATTCAATAGTATAAATTTCAGTCACAATATAAGCTTCATACTTGCCAACTTAGAACTTGTGCTAAATTATCTTTCACGTCTCAAGTTTCATATCTGCAATGAATAAACATCTTACACTTTCATCAGAGGCATGCAGAGGAAATAAGCTTCAGAATGCCATACAGTTCTTTAACAGCATTTCTCACAGTATGTCAGAATACTAGTTACCCATTCTTACCCACCAGAGGCAAAAGTTACAACTAAGTAACTAAGTTTTGTTTTTCATCAATAGCTTATGTTTCAAAATTGAAGTTGGAATTCCCTGTATTAACCACATTTGTTTGGCCAGCAAATATTTTCTCAGTTTTAAAAATTTCAAGATACCAACTCAGCTAACGCTCAGTACCTACTATGTTTGCCTAATGAAACTGGGAAAGAAGCATAGATGCAAAAGAGTTAGAAAAGGCCATATGTCATTTCCCTTGCTGCCCCACCTCTTACAATAATAGCTCACTTCAAAACAATTTATGCATGTAGGATAAATGTCTAAACCATAGGTCTACTTAGATGCTAAAAAGAAGAGTTTAAGAACATGAAAAAGCTAAAATAAAGGCAAATTAAAAAGGCCCTGGGCGGGCTTCTGTGGAACAAGCTCAATTTGTGCAGGGACCTGATCTGCAGGATCTCATGGAAGAGATCCATGTAGGGTAGGGGTGCCCAGGAGACCTCAATGACCTCCAAGCACAGGAATGGCTCTTGGCAGGAGGCCACTAAGGCCAAAGAGTTCATCCGGGCTGGATGTGGAGCATGCAGGTGAGCCCAAACTCCCAAGGAAGCCCAGGGAGGAAGATCAGGCAGGAGCTGCTCTACAGCAGGACAAAAGTTTAACAAAGCTCAGCTGGAAATGGCTATGGGACAGAAAGTACCTCTACAGAAACATCAGCAAAAGGACCAAACAAAATGAACTTGCTGCTTAACAGGCTGGAAAAACTAGAAACAAAGGACATGAAAAGGCTTAAGCAATCATGTTGATTTTTGTTTTTGCTTTTTTTTTGTTTTGTTTTGTTTGGCCTCTGGTCTTTACCACATTCCTAGTGGCAAAGAGTTTATCAGGGAGAGACGTTAGGCGAATAAGTGAAAATGAAGTTAAGGATGAAGCACTTAAGAAGAAAATGATAATCTAACTTGATAATAATAAGAGTCCACAGACATGGGAATATGTTTGCCCAGAGTGGCCAAAGAATCTCTGTCCTCAGAGGTTTTCCCAACCTGACTTCAAGCCTGACCAACTTGATTCGTTTTTGAAGTCAGCTCTTCAAGACAGTGACCAGAGGCCACCAGAGGTCCAGCAGAAAGCCTGAATTCCTCAGTGACAAAATTATACAGTAAGAAGGTTGGGAGAAAGAACAAAAATCACAGCATATATAAATGCAGACCAGTGGTGCCTCTACAGTGCCTTCACATCATCAGGCTGCATGAGACCACAGATTCCATGAAGTCTGAAAGCTTTCTCACAGACCACCTACTGTCTGCAAGGTTTAGATTCATACACTGACTTAAGAAAAACTGGTTATTGATCTGGATTCTGCTTGCAATATATATGTAATTTTATTTTATTTTTTTCAACATAGCTGACAATTTGTAAAGAAAAATAAATCTGTATTTATTAGATGTGCTTATTTAAATCAGATGTTGCCACCAACAAACCACATCCTCAGTTACAAACAAGAGAATTTGTCATTTATCAATTGCATGAAGTATTTAGCTGTACAGATGACATACATAAGGAAAGAGATACAAATAAATCATTCTCTCTGTCTAAATACACTGAATTTTTTAAAATACTGCATGGAGAGGCTTAAGGGCTTTTCTTTAGAAAAGTCATTTTTTGAAATGCCCTTCCTGATCTGTGATATCACTTTAGCCCTTGACAATATCACACACATTTCTAGAGTCAGTTCAGGTTCAGTACCATGCTTACCCTAGAGCTTTACAGAGTGAGACATAAAAGTATCAGACAACTTACAGCTTGTCGTTATGTAGCAGGTTTTTTTTTTCCCCCATGGTGGCTCTTCAGACAGTCTCACCAGAACGCAAAAAGCAATACATAGCCTTGAAGTATTATGACTTTTCAAATGTGTAACTGATATAAATCTCCTACTGTCTAAATGGTAATCACATTTTCTGTTGCAGGATGGGTGGGGGGAGTCAATCCACAACGTTATTAACATCTATTCCTCTTCTTCAAGCTTCAGTTTAAAGCATTTAGTATTACTGTCTAGGTCCGACACAAAATTTGAAGTGCAGTTCTCAGAATCACAGATGGGTGGAGAACTATAACCACAGTAACAAGCAGCACATTTCCCTACAGACAGTAAAGTGGGCACAGCTTTATCAGTATCACCATTCAGTGCAACAACAGATGTCAGTGCTCAAAGGCAGTGTGAAAACTGACTGCAGAGTTAGACTGAGTCTGCATGTGCATATCAGGGAATAGTAAAATTACTATCTCCCTGAGCACAACATTTTGAAAGCAAAATGCTTTTTTTAAGGTTGATATTCTTTTACACAAGCTATTTCCTATTTCCTTGGAAGAAAGCAGTCCCTAAACAAAAGAAATTTCAAAAGGCACATAGATGTTTATTATGCAGTGAAGCAAGTAAAAGAAAAATATGTAGATACTAAAAAAAAAAAAAAAAAAAAGCCTTGCAGTGGTCTGAATACTAATTAAAGAAGCAATCCACACTGATCGAACACAATTTCATTGCTATGTTTTAAAAGCACAGACTTTGAATTAAAAAAAAAAAGTTTTATGTTGCCAAGCAGTAAGTTCACCTCGACACAAGTCAAGTGATGTAAAATTCTGGAAGAACGTATCAGACACTCTTTCTTTTCTGTTTTATTCTTACAGAATACACAGCACTGCTTGTAACAAAAGTGCCACCATATATACCTTCATATGCTGCATGCTTTTACTTTGAAATTTCAACTCCTGTTTTCTGCCCAGCATCACAGAAAAAAAAAAATGTTGATTCTTCTGAAAGAATTTTTGAAGAGCACACAGGAGGTCCTATAACAGCTGGATGCAGTACAGCCACCAGCTCTTTCTGGCACAGCATCATTTTGGTCCTTGGCTCAATATTGCCTATCTTCTCTCCCCATCTCCATGCTTTTTCCTACCTTTTTAGATCCCTGCATTAAAAAAAAGGGTCCAAGTATCTTACAAGTCAGATTTCCATTCACTTGCTTTATTTCTAAGCAATTTCAAAGCCAAGGTACTTATAGTTTCCAAGAGAGTGTGGGAGGACAAATGAAAGTAGATTTTACACTTGTAGTTACCTTTGCTTAAGAGACTACATATCTCAGTGTTCCCACAAGGGCTGTGAAAGTCTAACTGTTGTACGAACATAACAGCAGGTTACACGCTCATCCAATCTGTTTCAAAAGCTTTTAAAATTAGAGGCATCACAGAATGAGCAATACCTGTATCTTCATAAATACCAGCTATGAAATCCAACCAGCTTACTGTGTAGAGTTACAGCCAATTGCTGCGTAATTTCATGCGAGCATTTCTAGGTTACCACAGAGTTCAAAGTGGTGATAACAAGATGCAAGAAAGGCAAACCTGGGGTTTTACTTCCCTACTTACTTCCCTTCAGAACAGAGTCAGACCAGAGCATTTGATTTCAGGTGTTTTTTGCAATGCCCACCGCCAGTGCCCTAAGCACAGCACAACAAACCACAGCTGCCCACCTGCAGCCTTGGGCCTGACTCCACAATCCAGGTGCAAACCCACAGCGTAAACAAGAGCAAAGTTGTTGTTTGGCTGTGCATGCAGCACAGCCAAGAACCAAGCACAGCCTTTGCTTCAGAGGCAAAGAACTGAACTGGGGCCCGGCCCTGCACACCACTCCCCCCTCAACACTGCACCACCTGCACCAGGCCCAGGCCCCTCTGGGCCCTGCCACACAAGCTCCCCTGCTTGGCAGCCAGGCTGCCCAGTAGCTGTTGCAAGAAGGGATTAAGCACAGTTCTGTGAAAGGTCTTGCTTAATCTGTATCAGGCAAGGAAGCATGCGCTTTATTACTCGCCAATTATATTTTCATGGCAGACTTGCAGGCTTGGTTATAGGAAGTGATGGAAAATAGGAAGACAGATTCTTCTTAGTGTGCACGCATTCTTTTATCACATGCTACATTTCTTGGATTTCAGACACAAAAAAGGAACCAGTATATGGATTACCTGGTACACTGCCCATATTATTTATCTCCGAGGCCCACCTAAACAATTATTTTCTTTGTTCTACAAGGTCATTTCTAAGAATAACTTTAAAATAATCTACAGGACCCTTCAAAACAGAGTGTCTAAAACATAATTAATGCAGAGATACCTCTGTATAACTGAGTTGCTTACTAGAAAGCAGAATGTTTTAGCATCACTGTACTATCTCAGGCTGCAGTTTATTGCCAGAGAAGGTCTGTACCATTAGACAGCAGCAAACAGTGAATCAAACAATGAATACTTTCCCAAAGTGTTAGATTCTTATTCAGCCAAGTAAGTTGGTAAGATACATTTATTTACTATTTAATGGGAAGATAAAGGAACTACATGTTAAGGCATTTTATTTGAGATGAGAACTACAGGAATTCACTATGCTGGCTCTTCAAAACCAGGAGGGAAAAAAAGAAAGAACAGGAAAAGTGAAGAGACTGAAGTGTTCTTACAGCACTGTATTTCAGATAGCTGTAAGAAAAGGTATCTGTCCAGCAGTCATACAAGTGCCTGCATAATGAAGTTAATTATAAGAAGTGCTGTCTGCTGTCTGTCCACGATCTTCTTTTCATAGATCTGTGCTTTCATTAACATTCAAAGAAGCTATTGAAGCCTGTCTACCACTCTTAGCATTTTTCTGCTTGAATGAGATAGACATTTTTCAGCCTTAATAGTAGATTCTAATAAACAGGTGGAGTTTTTCTGCTTCAGTTTACCCACAGCACAGAATTACAGCCCTAAGCAGTTGTACTCACCAACATTATGATTTACTCCATTTCTCTATACTAAATCACTGCCATAGGCTGCTACACTAATGTTAAATACAAAATTATCACCATGGGAATATAACTTTTGCCAAAATGCAGACCACATTCCATTTTAAGCTTTACCTCGCCCCTTTTCATCACCTTATTTAGCTTTCATGAAGAGTCTTGTGTGTCTGGAATTTAGGTTTTGCCTTTGCATAAGATGTGCACATGGTTTTCAGCTAAAGAATTAATCATGTGCTGGATTTTTTTTTTTTTTGAAAGCCAGATGTTTTCCACTGAACATTTAAAGTCTTCTCATTTGCCCACAATTCTAAGGATTCAGTACCCATTCTATCCATAGAACACTCACAAGTTTTGTTAATATACCTGTGGAGAATGCAGACCAAGTTGGAACATAAGGAAAGTAAACAGTTCTCCAGGTCAGCTCATGGAAAGATGTAAGGACAGAAAACACAAACTAGCAATAGGTAAAGGTCCTATTTCAATCAAGCACGCACACTGTCACACGCCAAAACATTCCTCCTTCTCATAACTGATACTTCTAAAACAAACAAAAACCATCACAGGCAGCCAGAACAACTCATCTGAAACAATGTCTTTCTGTAAAAAGACATTAAGGTTCCCAAAGGAAAGCACTTAATTTGGCAAAGGCACGCCATATGCCACATCACATGGACAAAAACACGACATGGTCCCACTGTTCTCCACACCATCCACCCTTCCAAACACATTAACTTAGTAGAGGTCCACTGCTTCCTTCCCCTGTGCTCAGACAACACCATTTCAGCTCCCTGCCCCATTTAACAATGAATCCAGCAAAGCCATGGGCAGACTTCTGGCTAGCTGGCAGATTAGGATGGCTCTGTGTAGGCCTGCAGACACTGCTGAACAGTCACTGACCCATGTCCTTAGTAACTCATCGGCAGCTCCTCTGCATCTTCTAGTGTTATTATCCCTATGCCAGCTATTTAGTTCACTGTTTTGTTGCATTTTAGATGCAATAATATCCATGTCCCAGAAGAGCATAGAATTTCCAACAAACACTGAGAAAATGCCTCTGAGCCCCAGAGGATGCCCTTAGCTTAGAAGTAAAAGGTACCTACACATCATATTGCATTCCCTGTATTCAGGCACTTAACTCACCTTCTTGCAGTCTTTTATAAACCACTATCAAACATTTAAAAAACACAAAAACTAGCATTTGTCCGGAAGGAATGCACAGTAGAACCCTCAAAGAGAACTAGTGGATACAAAAACACTGAAGTTTACAGGCAGAAAAATAAAACTTAGGGGTTAAAAAAAAAAAACTAAGATACATTTTAAACTCCTTTGAGAAACAGTTGCAAGATGTCTGCATCTTGCAGAGCAGCTGAAGGGAAGTTCAGAAGTGAATTGCATCATCAACATATTGCCAGAAATCACTACCTGATTACTCATTACATATAGATTCTCTTTCTTCCACTGCATCCTTATGAACACAAGGATCTGTACCATCAGGAAATGGGGCTCCATATGTTTGAAACCCAAATCTCTCCATACTTTCACACAGCAGTTTAACTCTTCCCCTACCCAGGGAAGTTCCCACAGCTTCCTCACAGTGAAAGCACAGAATTGCACTCTGCAGGAGCCGGGGGTTCTGCAATTACTGCTCCTGTCTTTCTTTTCCTTTTTTCTGTTCTGAGAAAAAGAGTCAAGAGGCAACAGCCTTCCAAAGTGCAGCACTTCCCCTGCCTCAGAGCGCTCACATCTGCAAATGCCACATTGCAAATTCAAATGCAACGGAGAAGCCAGTGTCCTAAAACAGAGAAGTTTCGTGCCTTTCTCACCCACCTACCACCATTCCATTCCCTCAGCCCTCTACTGCTGAGAGGACCCTTCAAGAAAGCCTTCAACTTGACAGAAAACTGTTCAGTTTTCCTTCTCCATCAGTTCTCTGTTGGTTCAGTGAGCTGAAGCAACTTCCAGAGGGCTCCAAGGAGTCATTCAAAAGAGGCAGTAGGCAAGAGTAAGTGATCAGAAGAGATTCTCCTCCTCTTTTGACAGCAAGAAGTATTAGTGAACTCACCTTACCTCATTTAAAAAAAAAATAAAATGAAAAATCAATAAAAGGAAAACATCTCCCAGCACATTCATCAGTCCCCCCAGGCAGCACCAGCCAGGGAGCTGCAAGCATGCAGGAGGAGCCCCTCGACACAAGCCACCCCTGCAATTTCACCACCATGCCCCCTCACAGGCCAGAGAGTCCTGATAAGAGCCAAGCGCTGCTATGTCAAGTGCATATTAGCCTTTTATGTCCATGTTCATGAGCTTTTCTTCCTCCAGATATTTCTGAACTTCCCTTTAGCAAGATCGCTAAAACTTCTTGCTTAATCTAATGATTTCCAACTAAAAGTCACCACAAAAATAAATATTTACGATTTTGGAAACTCTGAACTCATACTGCCAACTCAACTCCAATTCAGTTCTGTATAGGAAGACAGCATGAAGTAATCTTCAGTTGCTAAGTCTGTTCTGATGCCTTGTGACTGCTGTGCTGTCTCAAAGGACAGCACAAGAAACATAGGATCAGGGAATACACTTCTCCTCTCCAGGACTTCTGCTAGATGACTGCAACAGCTTTGAGTTGTGCAAGCACTGAGAGCAAGGTCATGGCACTATGGACATCAAGTTCCAGTTTCCCACCACTATCCTGAAGGCATGTATGTCTGAACGGCATCATACAATAACATGCAGGCTCTGAACCAGCTATCTTCTGCAGGAGCAGCATGCTGCATTGCTGCCACAACCCACCAATAGCTTGCTGCTCTGTAGAATTAGTCAAGGCAGAACACTACACTAATGGGATTGTACTGGTACTTGTACCTGTGCTAGCTCATTCATTGTTTTCTATTCCTTTTCTCTGAAATAAAAAGAGTTCCATCTTTGTTATTTACCTAACACTTAAGTAATTCAATTTCTTTCCTCCCACCCTCCCAGAAGGGATAGTAATGAAATTTAAAGATTCAAAGTCAGGTTGCCTTTATTGAAACAGAGCTCCCGTTTTCATCGTCTGTCCCCACTATTTCTATGTTCTCCTTAATGCTGCTTTTGTACACATCACCTTTCCCAAACTGTCTATGTGCTTGCAAGTCTTCCCTGATGTTTTTCTCCTCATTACTTCTAACATACAGCCACAACCAACAGTGACAACAGCAGAGACTGGACAAATGTCAGCTTGTTTTCTCACAGATGGGGAGTACTTGCTCAAAGCAGGGGCTGCTACTCCACTCAGCAGGTGGAAGAACAGGAGTAGAAACCACAGACTCCTCGTTCAGAGTCCAGAGCTCTTATCAGGACACCAGAAGAGAGCAGTGTGAGGAGTACCAGGTACCCAAGCCCTGCTCCAAGTCATGGAAAAACAGGTAAACTGCCTGGGCTGTTACTGCTAATAAAACACAACCCCACTGACACGCCTGAGAGCAGCTGTGCCTCCTTGCTCAAACCTCCCTGAAACACACAGCTTGATGAAGGTGCACAGCACGAGCAGCATCAGCTCAGCCAGCACAGAATCCAGCAACCACCAGCAGCTGACAGCAGCTTTACAACAGGAAGCATTGGGCAGGAGGTGCTGCCAGAGCCTCCCTCAGTGCCTGCTTGCAACTCATAATCAGAAGAGAAACCAGAGGAGCACCACAGCAGGCATCAGTGCACTGGGCTGAGGCTTCTCCTTACCACAAGGGCAAAGCGCAATGGCAGCAACATGAGGTATCTGCTTCGCTGCCTTTACCAGTGCTTGACTTACTCGATAAGCTTACAGCAACTTGATTATTTTTCTAGTTAGTTGCCATAGTATGTTGGTTTCGACACTAAGTAAAGTTCAGCAATCTTTATATTCCCATCTATTTCAAGTTCCTCTTTTTTTTTTTTTTAAATGCAATAAAGTATGTCATAGATAAAAGAGGTTAAAATTTCTATATCACATCCTCATTAAGAAATTACACAATCATATTATTTTATTGTTTTGTGGCTGCAAACTATATTTGCTGGTACTGACTAGAGCTAAACATTTATTTCAACTTCTTCCCCAGTTTACAATCCCAGCACGCAATGGCCATGCTGTAACAGGAGATTTCCACAGCTTCTCTCTAGTGTGTAGTTCACATTTTTGAAAGTTACAATATAAAGCTATACCTAAGAAGCCTGCAGACTGGAATTCCAGTCTGACAGTAGTGTATTAACACAAAGAAGTGGACAAGAGCTTGGAAAAACAGGGAGAAGAGTATCAGAAAGGCAAGCACATGAAACAACATAGAATAGGAAACGTTGCTTTAAGGTCAGGGAAAAGGAGTATTCCCTTAAAAAAAAATAAAATAAAATCCAATCAAACTGGTTAAGGTACAGTAAGACAGAGAAATTAAATAAACATGTGAAGTCAGCCTGCTGATCAGGGAGGGAAAAAAACTCCCACAAACAACACAGTGTTAAGGAATTACACTGAGACAGAAAGGAAAAAATAAAGACCTGGGAACTACAAGCAGTCTCTTTGCCATCATTTCCTGTGCTTACAGCTGCCAAACATCTGGTCTGGGGGTTCCACTGCTGTCAGGGGTTCCCAGGTGGAAGTCAGGAAAAGTAAGAGGAACAGGATGGGAGAGAAGAAAAAGAAAAATAATGAAGAGGTTCTGGAGTTTGTATGGATGTAGATACATCTACCTCTCATATGCGCAAGCATGCAGATAGATGCACACAAGCATATTTGTACACATATATGCTAAAACACCACTGGAGAAAATGGCACAGCACTAGCCCTGCAAAATCAGCAGTATTCCTCAGTATTATCTCCTTCATCCTGCTTACGCATTTTGCTCTGCTGTACAACAAATGCCATGCATAGGTTCTGGAGCATCAATATGCCAATTCTAACCTCTTTTACAAGGCAATTCCAGATAACAGGGAACAGTTTGTTGGTACTTTTAATTGCTCCAATGTGCCTTAGGGAGGCTGCAGACAGGAGAGCACAGGCTCTGCACACTTCGAGTTGTGCTCTGTACTATGCACTCAGGAGAGTTCCCCTTCTCCAAATCTGCCTCTGCTTATGATCCCGTACACAGTTTGCTACAACAGTTTCATTGATGCTCAGAGCACGGTATCAGATCTGAGAGTTCTGTGTAGTGAAAATGTCCACTTTTCCGATTGCTCTGTAAGAACACATCATAAAACAAAACCAAAAAAGGCTGACTGTATTTCACCAACACGGAAACACTCAGTTATTACAGCCTCGCTCCCTATCTCATCTCCATCACCACAGAACGGGAAACACACACTACTTATTAATTTACTAACCGTAACCCCAGCAGGTGGCTGAAATTGTCAAACTGATAAGCAAAAGCGTCAGTAACGGCATGAAGTTGAACTATATTTACAGAAATAAATACAGCTTTATAGAAAAACCCTTATTCTACGGAAAAGACCCTACCAAGCCCTCGGCTCGCGGCAGCCCTACCTACGCACAGCTCGGACAGGGCGCTTCGGGGAGGCACTCAGCGCTCACCACCCGATGCCGTACCGCTATAACCAAGCGGACGGTGCTGCTCCTGCGGTGCGGGACAGACGCTCCTAGTGGCCCAGCTCGCCGCTTCCCCTCTCCCAGCCCGGGTGCGCGCTTCCTCGGGATTTCGGCACCGTGACACGGGGGGAGAGTGAGAAAGAAGAGGCGGCAGGGCAGGACCTGTTGCCCGGCGCGGTGCCGCCGCCACCCACCTCTTTGATTTTGTCCCTCCGCTGTCGCACGGCAGGATCGGCGGGCTCTCGTCCCACGGCTCCCACGGGCTGCTGGAACGGGCGCTGGGGCAGCCCGGCGGCGGCCGCCTCCTTCCTGCCGCGGGCGTCCTGCAGAAGTTTCTCCTTGTCCTGGCGGATATCTCTGCGGATCTCCTCGGGCAGCTTCTGCAGCGTCTCCTTGGCCTCGCGCAGGGCCCGTTCGTGGTCCGCGCGGATCCGTTCCAGGCTGCCCGCCCCGCCCGCCTCCTCCGGCATCGCCGGGCCGGCACCGGGCTGCGGCGGGGCGCGGGGCTGGAAACCGGGCGGCGGCGGCGGCGGCTGCAGGGCGGCCGAGTGGAAGAAGACGCCGCTGAGCAGCTTGGAGGAGTCGGGCAGGAAGAAGATGGCCCCGAAGCAGAGGGTGATGAAGGCGCTGAACACCAGCAGCAGCACGAACTTCTCCGTCAGCCGGAACGCGCCGGGGCCCGCCGCCTTCCTGCCCCCGCCGCCCGCGCCGCCGCCCGCCGGACCGCCCAGCGCGCCCGGCCCCGCCGCGCTACCGAAGAGCGGCAGCAGGCTGGCGGCGGGCATGGCCCCCCCGCCGTCTCAGCGCTCCCCGCTGCGAGCGGAGCGGAGCGACGCGACGCCACGCGACCCGACCGCACCGGACGGCTCCGCGCCGCAGCGGCGGACAGAAAGTTTCCCGAGAGGCCGCGACAACTTTTCCCCTCCCCGCCGGCAGCGCGCTCGGCGTGTGCGGGGCGGGCGCTGTCAGCTCCGGCCCATGCCTCCACCGCGCCGCCGCCGCCGCGGGTGCCGCTCCCGCTCCGCCCGCGCGGAACAACTGCCGGGCGGCCGGAGGCGGGGCGGGGCGGGGCGGAGCCGCAGCCGGGCCAATAGCGGGGGTGGGGCGGGGCCATGCCGCACCCGCCCTCCAGCCACGCCCCGGCCCGCCACGCCCCGCCGGACCCGCGGCTGGGGGGGGTGGGCTGCCGGCAGTTGGGCCGGTCGGCTCCGACAGTGCGCACGAAGGCGTTCGAGTCCACACGCGGGGAGCAGAGCGGGGTTGGGTGTCTTCCCGCTGCCTATTACAGGGAGAGAGGTATTTTCTTACCAAAAACGAGCGGCGGGAATGGGAGAGCCAGGGAAACACGCAAGGAACAGGCTGGGTGGCACACGCAGTGTTATCTCCAACTTTCTGGAGCCCACCCGCACTGTGACAACAGGTCAGCCCTGCTGATCTGATGGCAATGGTTCCTCCACAGGCAAACCGCTTCATCACGGGAAAGCAGCAAAATCGGTTGTTCCCAGAAGTTCCGATGCCGACGCATTACTTTGTGTGTTTGCATCATTTTGTTTTGCAAGGGGGAAAAAAACGGTAGAGGGAAGCCTGAGCCTTGAACAAGGGCAGGGAGAAGTCGTTGCATAAGCTGCAAAAAGGAGATGTTGAAAATGGGCCTGGCATGGGCCTCCTTCTGCTCCCAGAGGAATTTGGGGGAGATTCACCATTGACTTAATAGGAATCGAGAGAGGCTGCTGCCCAGCGCTTCTCTAAATCCCATTCTTTAGTAGTTAGAATATATAACAGATTAATTAAAAACAGGTCTGGAAGAGACGGTTACATTTAAATGCTGGACTGATTCCTGCAAAACTCCCTTAAGTATACTGGTGAACGCTTCTGTGAAAATTCAGGATTATAGATGATTCCAAAGATCAGAGGCTACAATTTTGCATCTGGTTAAACCAGTGATTTCCTTCAGTTTTTACTTTTTTTTTTTTTTTTTTTTTCCCTGAGTTACCTTTCCCCACAGTTAGATCTGCAACGATTGCTTAAACCAAACAATAAGCACTAGGATTTTGACACGCGTTTCCCAGAAATGTGTAACATAGCCCATGAGCTGTGCCAAGACAAGAACTGGTTGGGATGGAAGGACTCAGCCCGCTTGGAAAAGGAGATAAGAATCTCTGCCTGGTTTGTTCATTTGTTGTTGTTGTTGGAAAGGAACATTTAAGGTGGCAGATGCAGAGTTTACATACTGCAAGTCAGTTGACTAATGAAAAAGGTTCCTAAATGGAGAAATACCACACTCAGCTTCAGTGAACGTTTTCTGTTTCAATCACTGTGTCTGTGGGCGTATAGTATTTTTCACAGATTGCCCTCAAAACTCGTCGCTAATTATGTGATAATATTTGGGAGCAGCATTTATTGCTGGAATAAGTGCTTTTCTTCAGCCCTCTGCAGTAATTCCTTAGGTTGCCGTGTTGCTAGAGCACTCTGAGAGCTTCACAGGAACAGAACCTCCCACTGCCCTGGGTTCTGCTCCTGTGCTCCAGCCCAAAGCCCTCTGCCCACTGTGGTTTTAGTGTCCAAGGTGAGAGCTGGAGGTGAAATGTATACCCATGACAGGAGGTCATGTGCCTCAGCACTCTTCTTGGGACATCCTGCTCTTTTTCTGAGTGTGTGGGAAGCAACAAGTATTTTCTATGTGAAGGCAGAAGCTGCTAAATTCTCCAGCCTCTGCAAATGAGATTATTGTTCCAAGGACAGCAATAACCTCCTCCTCTGAACAGAACCTGAATTTTGTATGCAGAGCTTTCCTGTTGTGACCATCTGATGTTACAGTTACTAGCAGAGTCATTTGGGAGCTCTACAGTGGGACCAGTCATTGGCACATGGAGCTGCTCACAATAGGAGGACGATGGAGACTGAAAGAAAAATATTGCTTCAACCCAACATTACTGTACAAGTCCTTTGTTTTAAGTCAGAATTCACAGTAGACACAAGACAGAACCATGTAAAATATTGCAAAGAACAGGAAAATGCAGGGAAAAGAAAAAAAAACTTAAATTTAAGCAGTATAGCCAAGGGTTGTACATGCTCAGTTTTGACTGTATCTGACAGACGGCACAGCTGTCAAGTTAATCTTCACTGATAGGCTACCACATTAAATACTATCAAGTAATCCCAATAAACCATGAACAAATGAAGCCTAACATTTGCAGTAATCCCCTAATGATAGCAGTGCAAAGCCCACCCATACGTGCACCAGGGCTTGCACTGGGAGGGCGGGCCTCTTTCAACATAACTGTCAGCAGAGTACATCCACCTAGAGGGAACATTGAGCTGGCTTAGTGTTTGTTTTTTTTGTTTTTTTTTTTCTAATTGAGCTGAGTTATATCCTGGATGACATCAGCTTAATGGGAAAAAAGCAAGCCTTCAGGCAGTTGTTTTGCTATGCTGAGTAAGGTTGGGCCCTATCCAGTGGTTATGCCAACAAAATACTGGGCTGAGAATGAAATGCCTCCTCTCTGGGTTCAGTTGCAGGGTTAGGAATCATTTCCCAACTATCATGCACAAATCAGGCATTTATGGAAAGGTAGGACTGATACATGAGAGACGGTGGGAGAGAGATTTATGTAATCATGAGACAAGGCCCTTTTCTATAATAAATGTTCTCACTGGGCAAATTCAATGAGTATTGACTGAAAGACATGAAAAAAAAAAAAAAAAAACAAACCCTCTGCTGTTTATTTTCCCATATCCAAACATTTTAACTAGCTGTACCTAATTTGGAGTGGTTCTAGTCTTAGATCTCACCTAGTGATAGAGAATTAGGCAGTATGTTCTAAGAGATATGTGGGACAGATAAGGAGAGTATCAGCAGTCAACCCATTTATCATCACATCCAGCAGAGGCAGAGATGTTGACTGATACATCCTGCAGCTACGTAGTGAGGTTGTAACAGTACCACTCCCTTACCAGGGGTTCACAGCATGATGTTCTGGTGAAGACCAGTTTTAAAAATTTCTTGGCAGCTTCCTTTCAAAACACAGTACTTTTGCCCAGATCTTCAGAGGTGCTTTTAACAGGCTTGCCTTTGGGAACACGATTCACAAATCCAAGAAGTTCCTTCTAGTTCTTCCTGGAGTAAGTACCATGACAAAGCCAGAGAGTTCCCAGGATTCACAGACAGGCTTTGTAACATCCCAAGTGCTGTTTGGAAAGAGGCTTTGGCAATTTGAAGACCACATGTGTATGAAATACTGCCTGTCTCTGCAGTTTTGGCACTTGGCTGCAGTTCTGGGTTCACTGTGTGAGGAAAGTGTGATTCACAGCTGCAAAAGCTGCTCGGTCTTCAGTGCTTTGAGTACAAGGGACTGTCTCATGCTTTTCTTGTACAGCTCAGAAGAAGGAAACACTGGCCAGTTATATAGGAGCTGTGTGGTTAGAGCATATACTCAGGAAGTTGGAGATCTGTATTCAACACATTTTATAGTCTCAAGTGATTCAAATCCACCTCTGTTGGTGTGCTGTAGTATCCTAGAGAAGAATATCCATTCCTCACCCTCCCTTTTGAAATTGTGCTACAACTCTGAGAGGAGTGCAAGTCACTGAGAGCAAAGAGGAGAATTTTCCCTAAGGAGTGTTACTCAACAGCCCTAAACTGAGAACAATCACCTCACAGAGAAGCCTGCAGCCAAAAAGCCCTGGCACCAACCATAGAGGTGGGAAACATCATCTTCATTTGTTCAAAGTGAAATGAGCATTGAAGACCACCCTCCTTTTTGAAGGTGAATAACAGAAGAAAGAAAATGAAATTCTATGGCATTCTTTCACAAGCATTTCCTCTAATTAAACATACAGGATGAATATGGCTAATATCCACACTTTATCCAAACTTTGGCTAATATCCAAACTTTATAAATACTGCAGGAATGTACCAGGTGTGTGAAGTTGTATGCCTGTAAAACTTCTTACTCCACTCCTTCTGTACTACGGATCATCAATGCTATGTTAGGTTTCTTTTCTACCGATACCTCTGAAACTATCCTTCAAGACTCCTTCCATCTCCACTTGAGGGAGAGGATCGTTCATTTCTCAAAATGAAGGCTCTGTAATACATGCAGCTGGCAGTGCTTATTGGGAAGAATCCAGCTGAACACCCAATTAAGGGCACAAAGGCTCTGCCTGTTCTTTCTTCCCCAATATTTTGGAAGGCACAGAATATGACCTGCAAGACATGCTGCCAGATGAAAAAAAAAAAATTACTCTCATTTTATAAAAGTATGAAAGATTAAAAGCATTTTCCTCAGCATCACAAGAAGTCTGAGTCTAGAATTTGATCTCTGACCCTCTGGGGGATTGTGTATAGTATTGGCATGAAGTTATACTCACCCTCAAGTGGCATCTTTGCGACTATCACACTCCTAGCTTTTCATATGTTTTTTTAATTGCTTCTGTTACAGACTTTCTGCAGTCTCTCAGAGCAAGCAAACAAAACCATGGTGTTATACATGCGAGGGATAGACAGGAAAACAAAAGAAATGAAAAGAGCAACAGAAGTTTCTCTCTGCTGACATCCTTTCAGTGAATTTTAGCTAGGAAGCTAGGTGTACTTGGTTAGTATAAGATTTTAATTCCGTATGCAATGGCTCCTTGGCTATTTAGTTAAAAAACAAAACAAAACAAACAAACAAACAAACAGATAGACAACAACAAACACATGCAGCTGAGAATGTTACTTAGCATCCTGACCATGTGTGGTGCCATGTAGATTATGCAAATTGCTGTAATGTAATAGTTGAGGTGGTGCTCTTGTACTTCTGTTGGACATCGGTGCACAATGGCTTTTTCCCTAATTCTGCTGAACAGCACATTTTAACAGAGTGAGTACAGATGTGGTTTACTGACTGTACACCATTTGAGGCATTACTTCAAATTTAGTTTCTTTTTTGAGTCTATCTTAAAAGTCACCTTCTCTCCTATAGGTTTTAACAGCCTTGAGTTTTATAAGGAACAGAGCCTGTATATTTAGTTAGTTTCTTCACTTACTGTTCCTATTGAAAATATTCCACTCTGTCATCTAGAAAAAAGTGTTGCTTTTTTTTTTCTTCTCTTCTTTTCCACTTGATCTCAATTAGGCCCACTGCACATTTCTTCTTCACAGCCATTTTTTTTTTGCAGCCAGTTCCATCATTCTTCAGCACATTCTCATAATCCAAACCACAAAAGCCCTTTGGTGACTAGGAATTCTTTTTAGAAATTTATATCTCTATTTATATGTGGTCTCACTCATCTTGATGCATCCTGTGAAGTCAGATGTGTCCAGCTTGCACCTGATTGACCGTGAATTTTTTTGGTAAGATCACTCATGGTGGTGTGGCTCATAGCTAAATAATGCCAGCTGGTGTATGTGTGAGTGCCACACACGTGTCTGCTCAGATCTTCTATCGTTGTGAATTATTTGTCTTCTTTAAATGAAATCCAGGACTTTCAGCCTCAGTTCAATTCTAATCTTTTGTCCTACTGAAACTCCCTTGTTTGATTTACTGCCTGGACTAAATGATGCAGAAAAAATCACAGCTAATCTGACCTTTGCTCTTGCTGTTTGGCTAAACCAGGTTCTTATTGAAAACCTAGAAAGGGAAAATAATGATACCAACATATATATTTTTTGTCTCTATTATGGTGAGTCTTATTTTCTTCAGCAAAAAAATAAAAACTATGCTGTTCCACAGTGAGATGTAATGTATGGAGTTGGATTTAATATCCTTAAATGAAATGCTGTTTTGGGGTGCAACATTTTATTTTGATTTCCTTAGAAATTGAATTCTTCTCCTAGTTTTCATTGCTCAGTTACTACTCCAAGGACTTGTAGTACACCACTTAGAATCTATCCTAGACCAATTTTGTTTATGTTTTGTTTTGTTTTTCTGGTCTTCCTGAAACACGGATCTCTGCATATTATATCCAGCAGCGCCTTCTGCTTTGCTAACATCTATTATTGCCTTAGTGTCATCTGATCCTCTGGTCCATTGTTGCAATGCTTAGCTTTCAGTGCCTAATGCTTTCCTGAATGTAAGGCATTTTTGAATGCTTTAGGTACCCTGAACACACCAGGCAGTATGGAATCCTGGGCAGACTCGGGAATGACAACTGTAAATTAGCAACAAGCAACATTCAGACAGGCAGTTTTCTGCTGAAGATGAGATGCAGGAAAATATTCAGTGCTGAAAGAGAAAGATAGCTGAGTCAAAAGCAAATGTTTCATAGCGAACCCTTCATGACTCAAAGAAACTGGTGAGGAAGAAAGAAAAGATTTTTCCTTTTGGAGTAGTACTTCTTCCATGAAGGTCTTCCTGCAGGTAGTGTATCTGAAAAAATAAGAAGGAACTGAATGAGAGCATTGTCTGAGGAAAAGGGTAAACACATGTAAATCAAGTCTCCAAGTTGGAGTACAAGTGAGAGAAGGTTATGTAAGTGTTACATGGTTTCATGCCTCTTTGTATGTCTTTACCTTTCATATAATATGTTTCCTTTAACATCACAGGGAACAGGATGGGAACTTATCTTTGTCTTGAATAAATCTGTAAAGTAATTGCAAACTTTGTATTGCAATTGTAATAAAAAAATAAAAAAAAGTTGTAAAGTGAATAGTTGTTTTTTTGTAACAGCGGTTGAATATTTATATATTTGTATAATATACCTACTGTGAGAGATACTATCAAATATTTTCTTAGGTTAAACAG
Organism: Meleagris gallopavo; assembly: GCF_905368555.1. Taxonomy (NCBI): domain Eukaryota; kingdom Metazoa; phylum Chordata; class Aves; order Galliformes; family Phasianidae; genus Meleagris; species Meleagris gallopavo. The sequence continues at coordinate 61,668,712 of NC_139405.1, read as the reverse complement.
TAACTGACTACTTTCTACTTTTGCAAAATGTTCATGCCTGTTCCTTATTATCAAAACTGAGTTTTGATTCATCATTGGCACTGACTATTTTGCTCAAATGAAAACAGCTTGGTGTGTTCTTCTCCTTCTGTATTTGAATCAACAGATGAAAGAAGAAAAATAAGTTAATTGTTAACTTATGTACATGAAAACAGAGGACAAATTCCAGGCAGAACTGAATGAGGCATCTGGTTAAGGTCGTTATGCTCCTAGAATCACCCATTAAATGAAGTTGTTACCTGTTATTCCACTTTTTTTCCCCTAAGATTAGCATAGATCAAGTTTCTTTCAATGGACGCACAGCTTCGTGTTCAATCTATATTAGGAAAATATTGATTTGCAAATTACCCATGAAAAAATCTTTAAAATTAGGATTTTGTTCATTTTCTGTAAGGAGTGTTCCCCAATAGACAACAAAGTTTTCCACATCGTATTCAGGCTGATTCAAGTAATTTGTTCTCTCCAGTTCAAGTGGAACGAAGACTTAATCCATCCTACTTAGCAGGCAGGAAAAAGTCATGTTTCTGTAAGGGTTTGGGCTGGCGTGACCTATACCATGCCTTCTGTGAGAGCTGAAACATACTGAAAAAGAATGGATGGAATTGTCTTTAAAGATTTTTATCAGAAACAGTTTGGTGTCATGCTATCTTTTGCTACAACCTCACCATATCTCTTCAAAGAAAGATTTTCTGTCTTCTGTTGCCTCTTTCTTATTCCTCTGTTTTAGTTTTCAGCAACAGTGTGATAGCACAGAACTCAACTGGACAGAAAAATAATTATGAGGCAAATGTTTGTCTTGGAATGTCAGTGGAAAACCTTTTGCATAATACTAATAAAAAGTAGCACTCTATTCACCACAGTTTCATCAAAATGTTTATATAACTGCTTTGCTGTAACCCATAAATGTTTTTGCCTTAGGAAAGTATTCTGCTGACTTGTCCTCTCAGCAGCTTTGTCCTATTCACAGTCCCGCCATGGCTGTAGAGAGATTTCCACTAGGCCTCTTGAGGACCACATCTTTTACCAGAAAGGTCTTTTTTCATTTCCAGCTAATTGTTCCATCATAGATGTGTTTCTGCCACACATAGCCATCCCGTGGTCATCTTGAAAGATAACTTCATTTAAGCCATTGTCCACCAGCACTTCATAGTGAAAATGGAAGATTAGCAACATGGGTTTGTGCCAGGCTTTCAGGCCACAGATTTAGCTACAGTGTGCCCCTGTTTTCAAGTGTCCTGAAAGGCCAGCCAGCTGGCACTCTCCCAGCCTTTTGTAGCCTACGCAAAAGAAAACATCTCCCCTAGCCTGGAGCTAGCCATGTTGCTACATCCTTCAAGGTTCATCAGTCCATGAGGAGAAATCACAGGCTTGAACTAGAATGAACACAAGATTAGTGTTCCATGGAATATGGACCATATGGCATATGAACTACTGGGAGATTAGATATTTTTTATTGCCAGCTGGAGTCACAAGCCATGTTTGTTGTCCGGGACAAGACGTCTTTATTGTTGTCTCTTGCACTAGCCAGAGATAAGACGAAGGCCTAAAAACAGCTAGTTCTTACTTCCTCTACATGCTCTACATGCTTTGCTATACCGACCCAGGATCATACAGATGTTGACTAGGATGATGCACAGTGACTAGTGAAAATACAGGCAGCCAGGGCAGTTCATCTAGGCAGTTTCTGCTTGTTCGTGCAGGAATGAAGCAGTTTCCTCCTCTTGCTGTCACTGAAAGTTGATGATCCTTCTTAAAGAAACCCAGTGTATGCGCATGTACAGTAGGAGGTGGGATTAGGAACTCTTCTCCTTGAGTGGGTGCTGCTGAGTGACCAGTTTGCAAAAGGCAGCTAGATGTGAAGTGGCTTGATGTCTTCTAGTGAGGAAATTCTCCCAATGCCCTTCAAGGCTAAGAAAGAATAAGTGGTCAGAAGTTTAGTAAGGACAATGTAATAGGACAGGGTAGCTGTAGCTCCAGAGAACAATATGGATTTTAGGGGACAAAGCATGCTACCCAGTTCACCATGTGGCCTGTGCTGAAGCAACTGATAGTCAAATGTGTAGACATGGGACATCCCAAATAGCATAAACCCTTCAAATTATGAGTCAGCTCCACCTTAGGGTTGATTTTGTTACCATTACTGCTCTTAGACATTGCCTTCTTCTGCCCTGTCTCAGTCAGTTGGATTACATAGTGTGATATTGAATTAAATGGTAACAAAGTATCAGCCATGCGCTCTGCAACCTTGACAAAAAATTCTTTGTGTGAGTTGTGCCTTATTCCCTGAATCTTTTAATAAGCATGACTTACCACTAGGGCAGAAGTTAACACTCTTGTTTGTGAAGTGGCTTGTGGATGATTAATGCAATGAACTATCTACAAAGGTGAATGTCTAAATGCCTAAGTAAAACAGATACAAATAATATTAAGAGATGTGGAATCCAAATGAGTTGTTTTGGTTTACTGCATTAAACTAAAGTGAGTTACTCCATCATCCTTTCCAAAACAGGATGGGTGGATATGGAAAATGGATTCATAAATAGAAATTGCTGAGCTGCATCCTGTGTCAGGCCTGTCTAGTAGTCTTTATCTTTTGTTTTTCTTTAATTTTTAACTGAGGACATGTAATGTGAGCTGTCTATCATTGAGATGGAGAACTAGATGGACTACCGGTAAGAGTCTGAGCATTTAGGAAACAGAGAGAATAAACAGTGTTAAAATAAGAAAGTGTCAGCCAGAAATTATTATAATAGTAATGAAAAAATGTATAAATGACATTTTAAAATGCAGAGACAAATGTCACTTGAAGGGCTAGTAATATGTTATTTCCAATGTTTACTACTCCACTGCTACTGTTTTGCATCCACTGGATTACATTTGTAATGGTGAAAGACTCATGAAGTGGTAAATAGCCAGTGCTAAAATTTCTCTCTCATACTATCTGTACAAACCTAACAGGGACAATATATTTCCTAACAATTTCCCACAGGAAAGAGAAGTACCAGGAAAGAAAGTAGTTCCCTAAATGAGCTATTTGCTCAGCAAAGAATCACTAAAAAGACCTGAACAGGTTTTAGTTCACTGTAGACTTTTTCTTAAAACAGGACTGTAGGATTAAATAGGCAAGACTTCCATGACCATAAGTACACCATATTGCTTTTGTCTCCAGGTGGGGGATTTGCCCCTTGTAAGATTCCTTTTTACTCAGTTTTTTCCTTTCTTCTACTAGTCCAACAGAGTTTTTCATAAAGCAGTATACTGAAAAAATCAATTTTCATTTGTGTTTGTTTGTTGTTGTTGGCTGTTTTTTTTTTTTTTTGTTGTTGTTTTTGTTTTTTTTTTTTGGTTTAAAAGAAAAATGAATAAAAGTTTTAAGTAAGTTATCCAATGCAATACTAAATTAATAATTATATCTTGCCCCTGAAAACTCTGCTGTGGACATTATTCAAAGACATAAAACTGTAATGAATGGACAAGCAAATATGCTTGTACTTTTGCTTTATTTTTTTAAGTGCAGAACTCAGATATTTGTGAACATAAATCTAATCCTGTAATCAATTATGTTGAAGTTGATTGTACCCATCAAAATGGATTATGAGGTCAGGCTGTAATGTTCTATATATATATAAAATGTGTCTCAGTTTAGCTTTGTCTCAAGTATTGAGTCAGAAGGGTCCATGTTTGGGCTTGATGAAAACAAATTTTAAGGTTGTGATGAAATACAGGACTGAAATACTAATAAGTGAAGGCACACAACAAGAAGAGTTTTATTTATATTTGACCCTTTTTTGAGTGTTTTTTAACCAAGTTCTTATCTGTGATCCCACTACATCTCCATATTCTTCCTTGTGCCCAGATAGTAGTAGCCAAGAATACTATTCACTCTTATTTTGCCTCACAGTAGTTATTGTCCTTGTTATACTAAAATACACTAAAAGGCTGCAGAGAAACTTAATCTGAGATGTAGTGAAATTTAGGTGTCAGAAAGTATTCTATAATATTCCATGGTCTAAAACAGCTCCCTCATTTTTCCATGAAGTGTAAACTTTAGGTATAGACTCATGATTTCCTAAAAGGCCTGAATCATAGTATCTTGGGAAAATCTGTCTCCATCATTTTTAATATGGACGTTAAAATCAGTTTATGTTTCTTTTCTATTGTTTTTATCTGTTGTTCTCTTGTGCCTATAATTTAGGAGTTCAAGACAATAAATGCTCCAGCAAATATATGTAAAATAAAAAGTGTTGTCAAGATAAATTGTTGTTATTAAACATTATCAAAAAGGCCTGCAAGCAAAGCAAGATAAATTGTAGATAGTCAATTTTTCTCTTTCCTTTTCTTTTCTGGCTGCTTGTAAACAGACAATTAAACAAATGTAGAAGGATACACTTCTAAGGAAGAAGGGAAATATTCTGTGCAGCTAACATTAATCTAGTAGGGGACATTTCCATGGACTCCTCAGTAGTCACTGGGGAAAGATAAACTCTTTCAGATGTGATAAAGAGCAGCTGCCTTTGGCTTTTGTTCTGAATTTCTTCTGGAAGAGATTTTTTCTCTCCATCTGCAGATGTATGTAAAACTATAGAATCATAGAATTTTTCAAGTTAGAAGAGACCCTTAAAGAGTCTAGTCCAAATCCTTTGAAATGAACAGGGACATCTACAGCAAGATCATGTTGTTCAGAGCCTGGTCCAGCCTGACTCTGAATATCTCCACCACATCCCCGACAACCTGTTTCAGTGTCTCAATGCCCTTATTGCAAAAAATTTCTTCCTTATGTCCAATCTAAATCTTCCTTTTTTAGTCTGAGGCCCTTTCCCCTTGTCCCATTACAACAGACCTTGGTAAAGGATCTGTCCCCTTCCTTCTTATAGCCACCTTTTAGATACTGGAAGGCCACTGTCAGGTGTCCCTGGAGCCTTTTGTCTCCAGGCTGAACAGCCCCAGCTCTCTCAACTCGTCCTCATAGGAGAGGTGTTCCATCCCTTGGATCATATTTGTGGCTCTCCTCTGGGTGCACTCCAACTCTATGCCCCTCCAGTACTGAGAACTTCAGGTCTCCAGAAGGACATAGTACTCCAGGTGAAGCTCCATCAGAGCAAGGTAGATCACCTCGACCTGCTGGCCATTCTTCTTTTAATGCAGCTTAGGGTATGGTTGGCTCTCTGGGCTGCGAGGGCACATTGTTGGCTCATATTCAGCTTGCCACCCACTACTACCCTCAAGTCCTTTTCAGCAGGACTGTGCTCCATCCTTACATCCCTCAGCTTGTACAGATAGCAGGGGTTGTCACGAGCCACGTGCAAGACACTGAGCTTGGATTTGTTGAACTCATGACGTTCATGTGGGCCCATTGCTCGAGCCTGTCTAGGTCTCCATGGATGGCATCCCATCCCTTGAGCACGTCAACCACGCCACACAGTTTGCTTTTAGCTGTTGAGATGTACTGGCTACTCCAACCTGAAGTGCTCATTGCCCCCTGAGCTTGAAGGGTAGTACCTGTAATGATCATGTGGCAGCAGCAGATAAGCACTAGTTGTGTAAGGAAGCTCCAGAGATTTTATTTTCTGAATCAGATGGAGAAGAAGGGAGGTGAATGAGCTGGTATATAATATCAAGAGAAAGACCACTCTTGCCTGATAACAGTATGTGCTAGTAACTTCATACCCTTGTTCATAAAGCATGAACCATTAGTGAAAGCAGTTTTTCTTCTCTCATAATCCTCTCACAAGCACAGAGTAAAATGTCTTGTATGCAGTTTCCAGTCATTGAATTAATGGGCAGTAGCTGAACTGATCTCTGACAAGTTCCCTCACAGATCTGGTTCAAAAGCTCTGGTCAGATGTGCTAAGCTGGTGTTCATTACCAGTTTTTTACAGTAACGCTTATAGTTGACCCATCTTCCCCCTAAGAGTATTCATCTACTCCTTACTGAGGATGAACCCCGTAGTCCTGATCATCCTTTGCCTTTCACCTTTGCAAGGACATTTTCTTCTGTGAAGAGGCAATAGAAAATCCATCGCCTAATCTGGTAGTGCCCATGCACTCTGAAACATGCACACTAGGTACTGGTGGCTGTACAGTTAAGGTTTTAAAAATTGATGCAGAAAAAATAGAGTCAGCTCCCTGCTACCTTTGATTTTTCCTTTCCCCTCAAGCCACTGCTTGTTATATAACCCTGACAAAATAATTCCCCTCTTGTAAAAGCCATCTCCATGAAAGCCACACCTGTGTGATGACTCAGTCACTCAAGAGCACTGTACCTGTGAAAGCTCCCTCCATGTGGATCATTGCAAAGAACCAGCTTCCTCAAATGCAATGTTGTTACAGGTTTTCCATTAGTGTGGGGAAAAATATTGATGCATCGAGGCTGATGTTAACAAGTATCTTTTCTTTCAAATTACTGAATTTGCAATCAAAGGGCTCCCTCTGTTCTTGGGCTTTTTGTCAGGCTACCCTTAAACACACTCTTTTTGCTTGTTCTGGAAGCTGTCATTAAGCAGCAGAAACCTTTTATTACTGAATTTAGCTGGTTTTGAATGGGTGACCTAGAGATTAAAATTTCAGACTCTGTTACTAATTAACAGAGTCATTTGAATCCCTGATGGATTTATTATTTAGTACCTGGACTTAGATATTTTCTTCTTTCATTGTACAAAGGTGAATTTCATATCTTTTGTGATTTGAAAGCTACCTTTTATAGCAAAGTACGTTTAGTATGCTTATTCATCACTTCACAGTGATGAGCACTTATCTCCTTGGCCCTGATTTGTGAACACTTTAAGTCATGATCTTCTTTTTAAGCACAGCGTCAAGCATGATTCTAAAGACTTTGCTGAGGCAGGAGAAGCCTTTTTCCTTTGAGAATTGCTATACATTCTATTTGCATTGGGTATGAAAATATAGAATATGTATTAGTAAAATTTATTTTTTCTTATTTGCAATTATAACTGTTTTATATAAACCGTGAAATACAGTTCAGTGGAAGAAAATGTTTTTCAGTACATGCAACATTCAAACCAATCACAAGAAACTGTTGATTATTAGAATTTGTGACATTTTTTCTCTGGAAAACAATGATAAACTAAGAAGTTTTGCATAGAAAATTGGGATTAAAAACAAATAACCGTACCTGTAGTATAACCGAGAAGTTCAGTCATCTAAATACCAGTGGACTAATGTGTTAGAGTGTATTATTTGGAAGTTGAAAGTTTATTACTAGAGCTATGCAATTCCTTCTTCTCTATATCAACAGTAACTGAAAGAACCAGACAGCTAAGTCTCTGAGGATTGGACTGTGATCTCACATAAACATTTCGTCGACAAAGTTCAGCACAATTGAACTCTACACTACAATACTTTTTATCTTAGCCAAAAGGCCAAAAAGCTAACTCCTTAAAAGTATCTTTATTTTACGATGTAATATTTAAGGTTTGTTTTTTCAAAATGCATATTATAATGCATGCAATATTTGTGATGCAATGTATAAAAAAATAAATTTTATAATAAAGAAATAGTTTAGAAATAAACACTGGGCCTTGTGTAATATTCCTAGTCATTGTATTAACGAAAAACAGCTTCATTTCATCCTGGCAGGAACTTTATAGCTTTGTAGAACCAATTCTGAATGTACTGATTCTGCAGCAATTTAATGTATTGGGAACAAAACCTAAGGGAAGTATCACCAGTTAATCCATTCTTCTCTTGCATTACAGGTTTGTGGGAAGAAAATAGACATTTTTGGGAAGGTTTTTTATGAGTGTTTTTGTTTAAGAGTCCAACAGTTTGGTCTTCAATTTGCTTTAATTTGCAGTTCACTAAATTATCATTGTGAATGAATTCTAGGGAACCTTCTTGTTATCTTGTATTTTACTAAGGCTTAGGTCACAGCTTTCAGTTAAAGGAAGCAGTTTAATTTAGATCTTCTACAGTTATTACATCTGCAATTACAGGGAGTGGATTTTTCACTGTCAAGCTTAATGTAGCCTGAAAAACATCACCATCTCACACAGGTTAAACACCTTTTTTGCCTAAGAAATTGTTGTTTATTTTTCCTTGCTATCCTAAATAACTGTGAAACAAGCAAAAGGAGCAAGCTAGTGCACTGCTTGGGAGCCCTGCCCAGTTCACTGGCCCGGGTGCCTGCTGCAGGAACAGGAGATGTGTATTCATGCAGCACCCCTCTTCAGTGTACTTCAGTTTCCAAGGAAATCACAGCTCCAACACATATGCATTGTTAGGGAAAAGGGACATATAGCAAAGACCTCCACCATGCTATATAGGTCAAGTCAGGACAAACCGTGGTATCATCCTTAATGTATGTGACTTAAGTATCCTACTAAAGATCAGGGAGAAAATAAACCGACACAAACAGAAGCTGAAAATCTGATTGCCTTTTGTAGCACTGGGGTTTATAGGGCCCAAGTCAATAGGATATGGATCTGAAGCACTTGGGAAGGACAAGGCTTATGTTGCAGGAGGGATCAACAGTATTGTGTTCTGGTGCTTCTGCTTTTTGGGAGATGCAAATTCATCTTTGATGCATCGCCTGTCAAGAGGCAGCACCGTTGGCAGAGCTGTTACTGTGTCTTTAACAACAAATTGAGAGATGTCTATTTTAAATACAACCTTGCAGAAAACAGAACTCCTTTCTGAGACAGGTCATTTAAACAATTTTTTTGGGGTGGGCTCTGGAGTTCAGTTGTTCTGCAACAGTGTTATTAAAAGTGGACCATTCATAAAAGTCAAACATTGATAGAACAGCCAGAAAATAAAGTCATGGATCTCCCATTAGCATGGTTTAAAATCAGTGGGCGTTCATTTTTTCACATGGGTTCTTTAATTGAATGAAAGATGTTTGGCCAAGTGGCTGAAAGAAGCAGAGCACCAGGGAAATGAGATGGCATCAGGAGAGATGGAAGGAGAAAGCACTTGCTGATCTAGAAGCAGGAGCATGGAATTGTCTTCTGTATTTTATACAGGTGAAATATGGGTCTGCATGAATGTATTTCTTGGAATAAGGAATAAACCAAAGCAGTTTCTTGAATATCTTATGAGTGCTCATCTTTTTATTAGCCAACATCTTTTATCTGAGACCACAATTCAAGTCTCAGTAATAGAATTTTTGCTTGTATTTCATGGAGTTTTGTAGTGCTTTGATACTGTATTAAAAAAAAAATAATAAACAAATAAATTTAAAAAATCTAAAAAATGAACAGTTGTAGCACAACTTGTCCAATTCAGAAAATAATGATTTATAAAAAATATATATATATAGTTTTGAATACTTTTTTCTTTTTTTTTCTTTTTTTTTTTTTTTTTTTTTCTTTTTAAGAAAGAAAAACCTACTGCCAAATTAATATCTCAGCCTTTCCAATCTGCTGTAAAAGAATCCTAGGGAACAATGGGAGATGGCAGAACATTTTTACAGTTTTTATGAAAAGGGACAAATTGGAACATATAGCATTAATTTAACAAATTTCAGTAAGATTGCATAATGCCCTCTGGATTTTCTATCTTCATTTTAACTGAAACCTTGGAACAATTTAAGAGAGATTTTCATTCAGAGCAGCTTTCCTTCATGTTGCATGGACAACAGTTCATGATGGGGCACAATTTGGAGGGTGTTGCAGGTGCTACATGCATATCCAATATGGGAATGTTTTGTAAAGAGTGCAATCATGTTCCTTATTCCCGAGTCTCAAGGTACTGATATTAGAAGATCTTAATAATTGAGACTACAATTGATTGCGTATTTGTTGTTGTTGTTTTTTTTTTTTTTTTTTTTTTTCCCAGGTTGAAAAGACATATTTTTTTCTGCATTGAAAACTTAACTATTTTTTTCTATCTATATGCCATAACTATTTTCCAATAAATGTTTTATTTCCATCAGCAGGGGCAGCAGCAGAATCCTTTTTAATTTAGAACATTGCTTTATTACTGCTACGGACCGGCTAATATGGCAGAGAGCCATAATTTCCACAAGTCAGCAACAGCCCATAAAGCAAATTCATTTGTGTGTTACAGCATAACTGCCCCATGGTTATCCTCTGTGCTTGCAGGCTATGGGAGGACAAAAGGGAGGTGCAATAGGAACAGGTCCCCTTTACCTGAAGATTCAGAGCACCCAAGAGGCTGGCACAGCTTACTGTTTGCTGCTGCTCCTGCGATCCTCACCTCCGCTGCTTGAAAGGCCAGTGCAAAGCCTGATAAAAGATCACCCCATGCCCATTGCCAGGATGGCATTCCTGCTCCTCTCACTCTAGCAGTTAAACATGATCCAGGCTATGAGGAAAAGCTCTTTCCATCTGAGTAAAGGACAACTTTCTGCACCTTTAGCAGATAACTGGGTTAGTGACTGGGTAAAAGTGACAAATTATAAGGATAGTACAGGGAGACTAGTTTTAACAAGACATTTCAAAGATTACCTACAATTTTTTCCTGAGCAAAACACACACTATTTTATAACTTTCCAGTAATTGCTCAAACTAATCTCAGTTTCTCTCTGGAAGAGGGAGATTCAGATGAAATAGTATTTGGTTGCTGGTGCATTTAATAATGCTTAATGGCATATTATTTCTTACAACAAGCACAGAACTTGTTATTTTTACTTCTGTATCATAAGAAAAATGATACACTTTTTGAACACTGGGAGACTACAATTGTTGCACAGCATTTTTACCTCTATTTGTCTGCATCTTTGAATCGGGAGTGAGGTGAGAGAAGCAGCCAATGTGAAGCAAAATGACAGTGCACAGTTTGACCACAGAGAAAGTCACAGCTAAGATTAGGGAGTAAAGCCTCACCCAAATCTTTGGCTATGCCCTGCTGATATGCTTTGTTGTCCTGTTTTTCCCCAGTTTACATCATCTTCACCTTGCTGAAATTTGAGTCAGTCCAAGGAGAAGTGATGGTAATTTAGGTCTCTCTAAGGTCAGTGTTGTCCCTTTCCCCTACTGGGAACCTGTTTTGTCAGGGGAGTTGGACTTAATGATTCACAGAGATCCCTTCCAACCCCTATGATTCTTTGATTCTGTGACTCTGTGAAAACAAGATGATTGTGTTCTTGGAGTTTGCACATGTGTTCCTGACCCCAGTGATCACCTCATGCACATGTATCTTGGCATTGCTCAGAATCTGGATATGTTTACTGGTTCTCGTCTTTGACTTCCTGTACCCTTGGCATGCATGCTTAGTGTTTCCTGGTCTGCATGGCCCTGACTGTGACTGGTGATCTTCATTGCTGTGATCTGAGGAGGCCATCAGGACTTTCTCTGTACTTCCAGTAAAACTAGAGTGAAAACAGGGTATGAACCTCAGTTGAGGTGTCCACAGGACAGGCTACTGGGAGCTACGATCCTTAAGAGTGAAGAAGGAACTCTCCAAGTGGGATCAGAGGGCCAGAGAGATGTGTGAAGGCAGTTGATCTGCAGTGCTGTATGAGGGCTGGTGGTAGCCGACAGGAGGGTGGAGGAGACTGAAGAGTGGCTGGGAATGCTCTCAACATACTTTTGTTGTAACAGGCTTTGCTTCACTATAGTCATCTTGACTTGCACTGCTCAGTGTAAGTCAGCTCAAATCCACCCTGTGTGACCCCAGGTTGGGGCTCGGTCACTGTTTGGTACAGATCTAGAAATGAAAGCAGAACAGAATGTGGGAAAAACCTGCAGTTGAAGGGAGGTAAGCATGTGGAGAGGACGAAGCCAAAATATCTCTGTGTTCCCATTGATCTTTGGAGTTGTCCCCAGACATTTTTAGGTTAAAGAACTGACAATTACTTGGCAGATAATCCACGGAGACACCTAACTTGACAGAATTAGGAATTGTGCATTCCAAGGGTGACATGTCCTTGAACAAGTTTTGGGAAACAGTTCATACACAAGTGCCATCCCTAAGCATCATTCATGCATGCGTGCTTGTTCGACTGTCAGAGCACTATGACAAATATGTTGTTGTGGTCAATGCAAGAGAACACTGACACTCAATTTACAGCTGAGTTCCTCCATATCATTTTTAAAACTGAGTACACTGTTGATTGAGTTTAGTGGTGTGTTGCAAAGATGTGTATTTTTTATTTTTTTTCAGATTTCTCCCTTGAGAGTCCAGCAAAGGAGCAACAAGTAGTTTACTGAACTACTCACAAATCTTTCCAGCTTTTAAGCTCTGGAAACTTGTTTCAGACAGTATTATTTAAATAAAGCTAGAATTCTATGGTTTAATTGAACCAATTCTTGTGTCTCTGTGATTCCTATTTTATTCTTGTTAGGAAAAAGTTTGTAATAACTCTAAAGAAGCCAATTGCCAGAAATGAAATTTTTAAGTTATTTAGGGAGAATGTATAAACTTTCTTAAATTACAGGCTTAACCATACCAGGAACTACATTTGGAACAATTTAGACTGCACCTATTATATTGTAATAGCTATTTTGCATAGATACTCTGTATAGATTCAGAGAGCATCTTATCAATGTGTATAAATACCTGAAGGGAGAGTGCAAAGAGAATGGAGCCAGGCTTTTTTCAGTGATGTTCAGTGAAAGGACGAGGGCCCATGGGCACAAATTGGAACACAGATGGCTCTGTACAAACACCAGGAAGCACTTCTGTGCAGTCAGGTAACGGAGCACTGGCAAAGGTTGCTCAGCAAAGCTTTGGAGTCTTCTCCTTGGAGATCTTCAAAGTCTGCCAGGATGTGGGCCTAGGCAATGTGAGCAGGGGTTGGACCAAATGGACTCAGAGATCCCTGTCGACCTCAGCTGGTCTGTTATTCTATGACATTCGGCACTATTTGTAAAAAGGGCAAAAGAAGGTTAGAGCAGCCATCAAGTGTCTCCTGCAGGGTATTTTCATGCTCTAAATTTGTGAAAAATTCTTAGCAATATATGGCAAAGTTGTATGTAGATGTTTTGATGGGTCATGGTAGGATGCATGTGAGAAAGAATGTGTTGGAAATCTCAGAAGGAATTGCTATATAAGGTCTACATCATTTCATACTGGTTTATACAAATGTTTTATGAGCAACTTTATTAAAGAAATATTAACAGAAACGTCACAGGAAGACAGTTTTCTTGGCGGTGGATAGTTTTGTTTCTGGTATATGTTTCAATCGTCCTTTTGTTTTAGTCATTCTGGAAAATTCTAGGGGCTCAGTTCACAAAGTGCCCACACTGTTACCCAGAGATGGGAGAGTGCTGGTAGCAGTTCGCTCATTGTTGGATGAATCATAGAGAGGCCCAAGTACTCTACATGCCACAGTAAAGCCACAAGATAGGCCAGCAGAGCCTAAACACTGGGAGGTGGTGAGTCAAAGCTTCCATACAGTGACTTAATGTATCTCTCATCAGCAGGTTTCAGTCCACCCACTGTATAAAAATCACAATTTGGCATTAATCTCTGATCTCCCTTGAACACATTAGTAGCATTACGATTTTTCAGTTATTTCTCTCATGTCAGCAGGTGTGAATTACAGCACTGTAATTTAAAAAACAGACACATAGTGTGAAGTCTGAAAAAATGAGAAATCTAGAACAACTATACAAGCAGACGGTTTTGTAGGCCAGCATTCAAAAGAAGATATAATGCTATTCAGTCTTGAATTAAAAAAGACAAGGATCCTTCGAACTCATCCAGCTACTGGGCAGCCTTCATTACAAAAAATGAGTTTGGGATCTTTGCCAAAGTATTAATATTCTTCTTCAGAAATGTTCAGAACAAACACAAAGATCTTAAACATCTTGAACAAAGCTATTACCACACAACCATACAGCAAAAATTGACACTAAGAGAGTGACTATATCTCATTTTATGACAACTGAAAATGCTTTTGGCTGCATTATCTAGAGATGCTAGGTGGCTTTAGCAAGACCTTCCTTCAACAGAATAATTATTGTACGGTATATAGCATCTATTCAGTTAGGAGCAACAAGTAATCAGATAATTCATTTTTTCTTTACAGTTTCAGAGGAGTGACCAGCCAGCAGTTCTTCCCCTGTCAGTAACAGCATTCCAGAAAGTGGAGAAAAACAAGCAGTTAGAAATGAGAAATGATCCCTCGCATTCCCAATAAGCCTTGGACTTTCCAGTGATGCAGAGGACAATTACTATAATTTTTACTCTCCATGAAGTGCAGGTGAGTCATGGTAGTAAAGAACTTGTATCTTTTTCTGTATCTTATTCTGCCAAACCTGAGCTCTTGATTCTCGACACCACAGCTATCACATGTTTAGCTGATGACTGAATGAAACCGGTGGTTAAAACATGACTTTCCCAGGGAAGATTGCCTTTCTTGAGTAAGTGATTATTTTGTCAGAATTTAGTTCCTGTAAAGCTTTTGTGATAATACTGAGGTAGTGAGAAAATTGTGGTTTCTGTGCTACAGTGCTGAATGCTGGCTGAGGATAAATGGGTTTGTTTTTCAGTTCTGCTCCAGATTTCCCTACGACCATGAACAAGCCAGTTAAACAGCCTGTGTTTTACTTCTTCGTCTGAAAAACCTGAAGTGTAAGCAGCCCTGAGTGCTTAACTCTTGGCCAGAAAATATTCTGGCAATTTCTAGCAATTCTGGATCCTCTAAAGGTTGTGGACAAGAAGAGAATGGTGGAATGGAAGGGATGCACCAAGCTCCTTTTATTCTAGTGATCTGGAAAGCAGGAAAAATTGAATGACAGAGGAAATATTTATAAAAAATTAGCAGAAATATTTTTGCAGCTATCGTACACTTTCTTTCATCTTCTGTATTCACATATAATCCAGCTTTTCTCACATGATTCTGTCTCACTTTTTAACTGGTCATTACAAACCATTCAGTTCTTTCAGGCATTGATCTAAGAAAACCTTACAGAAAAAAACAGTCTTTTCAGTCTTCATATTTACAGTACCATCTATGCCTTCTAGTGCATTTCTCATGCTGAGTGATTTTTTTTTTCTTTTATTTTGAAATTAAATATAAAAGTCATCATCTATAGGAAATATATTTGCTAATATACACAGCCATCAAGGATTATATCTTCTCTTCCAGTAATGCTTTGCTTTATTGTCCAATTGTAGCACATTCCTACCAGCCTTGGCAGTGTCTGGACCCTTGGTGAGGTTGGTCATTACATCCCCATTAGGGGCATTGTGGAAATGAACCGCTGAATTCATTTCATAGCTCTTAATCATACTAAGAAATGTAGTAACATTTTATCCTGATCGTTTTTTCTCTCAAGATTTCCCTCCCTTTGGATATATTCCTACTGCCTTATAGCATCATCTGTAGTCCACTGACAGTTGAACTCAATGGGAGTTTTCCCATTGATTCCATTATTTACTTTGTTTCACTTGGTGTTATTGATTCATATTCACTTTAGCTCAGACCCTTAGGCTAAACACTTCTGAAAGGAGAAACTCCTTCTGTCAGTAGCACCTCATTTTCAGCAAGAGATAAGATTTCCAAGACTGGAAATATTAATGTGGACCTGAATCAAGGAAAACAAAAATCTATACATTCCTGCTTATTCAGCGCATTTTATACCTCCCAGAAATACATATGTACTCAGATTTACATTTTTATTTATTTAGACATCTCTTCATTTAATCCTTCAATGGGTGAAGCACTGAATCTTTCTTGTGGTTTTTTTTTTTTTTTCCTTCTTCAGCCTTCAGTCTCCTGTTTCTCCTCAATCACTGTATCAAGCTAAACACAGGCATCTGTTGCTCAGGAAATATTTTGTGGTTTTCCTACTATCTACAGGTGGCTGCATTTTGCTGCATTTCCCAGCCCTACTTGTTCCATATTTCTCTGATGGAAAGATACAGCAGCAGTAGTACTTAGCATGATTTTGAGAAATATATACCTGTCAGAAAATTCATACTTCCTCTGAATATAGTTCCCTGGATGTTTTCCTTCCACAAAATATTTTGTATTTTCTTTTTCTTTCTTTTTTTCTTTTTCTTTCTTTCTTTTTTTTTTTTTTTTTTTTTTCATCCCCTGTTTGCATGGAGTTTTTAAATATTTGTTTTATTTATTTATTTGGATTGAAGGGCAGCAGAGTGAGTAGTAGGTGAGTATCTGGGACATTCACACTGCATACAGGGATCCCTAGGAATCTATTTTAGCCCACAGCCAAGAACCTGTTCTATCCACACCTGAAACAAGTACAGAACCACTTGGTCGCTTTGGAGCAGAGCTCTCTTCTAGCTCTTATAACAAAAAAATCAGTGTTCCCCTGCTCCAAGTCTATACGTTTTCCAGTGTGTTTCTACAACAGTATGTTGCTATAATTAATCAAGATCTGATGCTTTATTCTCTCCTCCCTTTTAGTTTCTGCCTAAATTTGATTTAGTACTGGTGTCTAGTACTGGTTTGTCCTGTGCCTGTTATTTGACACACATCTCTGCTGTCCAGTTGCCTACAAAACAGGGATAATACATCCTTTTTTTTCCCTGGGATGCCTTCCTATTATTATAATAACTGAATTTTAAATGTGTAAATAGATAGAAGAATGCTAAATATTGCTCAAATGAAAAACAGTATTCATACAGATACACCATCATGTTCTGAGCTGAATGAAATTCTGTCTTAAATAAGCATGTAGTTATTGCTATTCATTACTTTGCTTTCTACAGCTCAAAAAAAGTGGTTTTGCACCTCTGATGACAATTAATATAGTGAGAAATATATATCTGTAAGACAAATGTTAAATTACTTAATATAACATACGAGCAGCATTAGATTAATTTTTTTATGCATTTCTATGTATGTTAAACTTTTGATGGTTCCTTGTGAGTTTTGTTTCAGCCGTTGCTTTTGCACACAGAAAAAAATGCAATGGTTTGTTTTAGACTGTGAAAAAAATAATCACCATCATTTGAGTTCCCAGACAACATACTATGAAGCTGTTACCAGACAAAATCTTAATATTCCTGTGGTTTATAACTAAGTTTCGGTTGGTCTTTCACATTCTGTTTGTGATGAACCTTACAGATATTCATGTAATATACATACTTATTAATCTGCATGTGATTCTAAGGTGTGATTTTAATGTAGGTTTGTATAAAAGGCAAAATATAATACATTTTGTAAATTAAAATGCATCTGTTGAGAAGTATTTGAACATGAGGTATTTTTCTGTTCATGGGATGTGTTGTGTTTGGAGGCTTTATGCTCTACTTTTCAATACAAGCAGAGAAACATACTGTGAAGCAGATGAACCATTAATACTTTCTGTTTACAATTCTATTTCCTGAAAGCTAGAACATTTTTTTTTTTCAGGAGTCTGTACATTATCTGCTGTACTATGCCTAATAGGGTTGGCCAGATCTCCAGATGATATCATGAACACCTTCCTTCTGATAGTGTACCATTAGAGATGGCAGTTTTTCTGGTGATGAAACCAAGGCTTGGAGGTAGCAGTAAGCACTGAGTGCTCTGCTGATCTGCTGGATTCCCCTTCTGGAGGACATCCAGCAAAGTTTGATCCATGTTCCCCCTCCAAAGAGCTGTGCAATGAGATCCTTCCCTTGCTAAATGAGACAGATTTGTCCATACACTTGGCCAGCTTGGTACATGCTGTTTTGAAGACATGTTTGTCTTTAACAAGTTGCTACAGTGTGATTGGGTCCCAGAATTACCAAGAATTAGTGTTTGATTCTGTCTGGCAACACTAATGTGGCCTATAGTTTGTATTACAAAAAGTTCCTGAATCAAATATGCTAAACTTTTAGTTTCCTTCCAATAATCTGATGATCCACATGCCCTTTTCATACAGTGATTTTTTGCTGACACACTCCTAACCTTCTTTCAATATCCCCTTTGGCCTCACAAATGAGTAGAGCAGAAGAAGGTAATAAATACGAAAGGCTCTTTATAATTGGAAAGATGTGAGACTCTTTTCATATTCTCATGGGATATCATACCCTATAATTCACAAAATTTTCCTGTGGCTAGTTCAGTAGTTAGGAGTTTGCATTGTTCCTATTAAAAGCCAAAGGCATGTCTTTACTCCTCCAATGATTTTAATGAAGGCAGCTTCAAAATTTACTAAATACTGTATCATTTAAAAATTTCAGAGTGTCTGGTTATGATTCTGAAAGGTTAATAACATTTTAAATTGGAACTACAAAATACTAATCGTGCTTCCTTCTTAAGTCAAATGCACTTTATGTCCGTTACTATGGTGATGATAATTAATATACATAGAATTGTAACAAGCTGAAATAGACTTGATTATGCAGTGTGGAGCAATTCTTGGAAGAATTGACTGTCCTCAGCTCCCAGTGCTGATGGAGAAATGCATCTCACAGGAAAACCACTGCACTTTGCAGAGTCAGGTCCTGTATCTTTGGTCAATTAGGAGTGGAACTTTTCAAACTGTACTGCATAATTCTATTGAAGGCAACCAAATGTGACTCCAGAGCAAGAGACAGCACCAAACTGAAGCATCATTCTTGTAAGATTCAACAGAATCTCAGTTCCTACTGAAGTTTGCACAGGCAGTTCAAATCAGCTTAGATGCTTACCTGTAAGGCACTCAAAATGATATTCAATTCTTAATGATTCAAGCACAGCTAAACAACTCCTACAAAATAATTCCTGCCTGTGGCAGAGAAGTGAAAATGAGCAGGATAGAAAATATAGTTAATGTGCTATTTAGGAAGTCAGGGAAGAGACTTTGATTTTACTTCTATTTTCAAACAATTTCTATGTGAACTGAAGACACTTTGTGAATCTCCCCCCTTCCCTTCCTTTTTCTTCCCGTGCATTCAACTATGTCTAGATTTAATTTTAATTATGAATAAACAATCTGATTTATAAGATCAAGATATAAGATATTTCCTGTGTTTCCTCTTAAAGGCAAGGAAATGCTATGCAGGAGGTATGTGAGGGCATGCATATAAACACTCCAAGTGTTTTTATATGTGTATTATACATATACACCCTAGGAACACATTTCTCCTTCCTCAGAAAACAGGAAAACTAGATGACCTTTAAGTGTCCCTTCCAACTCAAATGATTCTATGTTTCTATGAAACTACAGACTGGTTAGCAGGTGTTCTGAGGACTTCATCCCAGAAATATTTTTGTTTTAGTTCTCTGTTAAATGGAACTGGGAATTTTTTTAATATGTCATCTGTTAATGTCTATATACTATTAAAATTAATTTTATTTTTATCCTATTTTGGAGAAATCGATTTGTTATATATGTCTTTCAGACATAAATGCATCAAGGGTCCAATTTAATCAAAGCTTATATTAAACTTATTTAAGAAAATGCTGCCATAGAAAATCGTTCATCATAGATTTTAATCCTTCTGTAGTTGGAGGGTTCCTCTGATTGCCTGTGAGATACACCTTGCATCCAAGGTCTACCCTCCAAAAAAGTATGAACTGTTTTTTTTTAGGTAAAAGATCAGGCTTCTTACATGAATCCATTAACGAGATGGAGTAAAATATGTAGTCGGAGGTGCAGTTTTAGAAAATCATATTTCTCTCCTGTACTTCTGCTACAGAGTGAGTGTAGTGGAAAGTGTCTCTGTTATTTAAAAAGATTTGTTAAACTTCAGTCACCAAAAGAACTTGAGAGAATCACCGAGCTAGCATGTTAGCTAATAAGGAATCTCATCTGTTATGTGCTGCTTTAAAAGTTAGCTTAAAAACATACACATAAAGAAGTGTGAAGATTGGACAGGATTTATTTTTCTTAAGCAGGCATTTACTGTTTTAGGAAAAAGCAGGTTTGGCATTTAAAAGCCTTAAAGCAGAGTGTTATCACAGGTGCTGAAACAAAAGCTTCTTGAATTCTAAATTACAAACCTGGTCAGGAATTGACTATCTGACCATGCCTTTTAACTCTCCTTAAAGACATACAGTATGTCTTTGTGACCCTCAGCATCCTAGAAGAAAAAAACGGTAGAAGCAGCTCTGCAAGGTTCTCACAGAGGAATAACAAATACAGAGCTAAACCATTTTACATGTGGAAACATCTTTGTTAGCTGGGAACCTGTGTTGCCTGTGCTACCTAGTTACACAAAACAACTCAGCATTGTTTTTGTAGTAGCTTTAAACCTATTGTTTTCCGATGGAAAGATTCAGAAAGAGAGCCCGTGCTTCCACATTCTGTTTGGAGCCAAGGCTTGTGCACCTGTGGAGCTCACAGTAACTGAGCTATGGCATTATTTTGCCCAGTGACAGGTAGGGAAGACAACAGCATACCAATTTGCCTGCTTTTCACAAGCCTCTAAACCCTACATGTAATCAAAGGGACTTTTCATATTTAATAGTATTTATTTTGTGTGTCAGATAACACTTGTTAAAAGTCATCAGCTTTTCATTACCAAGATCATTAATACTATTGGTGATACCGTGACTTGAATAACTCTTTACTTGTTTGTCACAGCTGCAAATTGACTTTCTAATGATCCAGCCATAAATTTTCCTTTTCAGGAACAAATTCAGAAGTATCAGACCTGTTTCTTACCTTTTTTTTTTTTTTTTTAATTGACATTTACTTTTAATATAAAGTAGTGTTAAACCAGTGATCTTAGAAGGAGGCTGGAAGGTCATATTTTCAAATAGGTAACATGTTGCTGATGGAGCAGTGTTTTTGTGCATTCAAATTTTGCTGATTTTTCCATCTGTTCCCCCTGCTGTGATAGGACACCTTGCAAAAAGACCAGGTCTTGTTTTTTTCCTGCATGTGCTCACTTTGGCCTGTTAACTTTTGCATTGATACTGCTGTGCATGATTGAAAGGATAAAATTGTGCTGGGCTGGTAGGCAGGAAACCTGTCTGCTCTGTACTTTCACTTTTACTTGCAAACTGAGCCAATGAGTTACTGGGAGGAACCAAAGTGCACTTGTGATGGTTTTTCAGAGCATAAAGGCAGCCGAAGGTTCTTGCCCTTAACATGAATTTGCTCTCTGCAAATGGACATGTAGCCTTAGATCTTAAGGTCAACAGTAAGTCAGAAGGCAGTTTAGTCTTGCCTCTTATGAAAATCAAGGTGTGAGTTTCCTCCTGTTCTTTAGCCAGGCAAAGATCATTGATTAATA
The DNA here is from genome assembly GCF_905368555.1 of Meleagris gallopavo. NCBI lineage: Eukaryota > Metazoa > Chordata > Aves > Galliformes > Phasianidae > Meleagris > Meleagris gallopavo. Next base: position 61,647,643 of record NC_139405.1, on the reverse strand, counting down.
TGCAACTTCTAGGAGACATCACAGAGTGCAGAATACAGAGCTCCCCTTTTCAGTTTCTTGCAATTATTCATTGTCCTAATGCTATATTTTTTTGCTGGTGTAAATATGGCTGTATAATTCCTTGACTAGAGAGGCCACCTGTGCCTCTACTTCCTTATACTGCAAATTTCTTGTGATTGGCCTCTCAAGGCTTTGTTAAATCCAAATAAGCAGGAAATTAAGAAAATAAGAACTCTTGTTATGATACAAGATGTTAAATATGTGTCTGCAGTGAAAGCCCAGACTGGATAGTGAAGGCAGAAGAGTTGCCACTTGAGTTAGAAAGTGACATAGAAACATAGAAAATGAAATGTAATGAGGAGTCACTGGATGGTACAGTTAGGCCAAAATATTGTAGCTGCAAAGAGTACATCATCAGATTTGGCTATGCTAGATGGCAGTTTAATGTCAGTACCCAGCCAGCTCCGATTGTTTGTTGTGTTGTTAGCAGGCGCTAGTTGATATACTGACAGAAAACTCCATCTGAGTTTGGATCGTCAAAACAGAAAAAACAGAGCACCACCGAAGCAACACTACAGTCAGAAGGCAATTGTTAGAGGCAAAATAATTCAGCTTGGTTGCTCAGCTTATTTCCTTGGTGAGAGTGTGAACTGGAGCTGAAACTTCCCAAAGGCGTCCTTGCTGAAGGTGAGAGTCAATCCATAGAGATCAGCCAGGCTTGCAGCTGAATGCAGCACAGTGCTAACCATGGCAAGTAATGTCCCAATAAAACTGTCATGGTCATACTTAATTTTACGGACTTTAGTAGTCTTCTACCTGAGCAGTGAGTGCTGCAAACTTTGACTATCTCAATATTTGTTCTGCTTTTTTTGGTGCTCCTGTCACTTTCATCTTGTACAAAGTCTCTGGGAATGAAGGAAACCAAGGGAACCTTGTCCTTAGCACTCCAAGGGCAAGCCAGTTTGGTGGAAAGCCCTTAAGGAATAAAGTCTGTTGCTTAGTTTGCTTGCCAATAGGGCTGTACATTTGGATTATGTTGTTTTGATTTTGGTAGTGAAGAAAAAATTTCCATCTCCATTTGTTGCCAAGATATAGTTTACCTTATTCACCAAGACATTCTTTTTTGAAAGATTTTGCAAAGTCAGACAAACATCATTTGAATGTTAATTGAAGTGGATGATCTGATAAATTATGATCTCACACTTTGCTGAATTTATTTGTTTTTTTGTTGTTGTTCAAATCAATCTCTATAGAGTACTCTGGTAGACATCATACATCTCTGCATGCACTAATTGATGATGAGGTAAGATATTAAGAGAATTCCACAAAGATCTATATATAGAAAAGGCTTTATCTGTAGAGGGAGGTGGAACTGCAGGAACCCCTTAAGGATATAAAACCTTGAGAATAACCTGTCAGCAGGGAAGAAGATTGTGCAACCCAGACTGGTTTGACAAACACCTGCTTTGGGAGGACTGAGTGTTTAGTGTAGGGAAACAGAGGTGTCTTAGTATGTTTTCGGTCAAGGTTCATCTGGAGAGGAAGGGTTATCTGCTTTGTTGGGTCACATTAAAACAGACATAGGAGTTATTAGTCACTAAGAAAATAATAAATCAATATGAAAATCACAGCCTATGCAGTGGGAGCAGATGTTCCCTTTTACATGCAGAAATTACTCTACATTGGGAAAGAGTTTGCAATGTTTCCTCTTAATAATACAAAATAAATGTGAAAAAGCAACATGAAAAGCAACATAACCCTGGCTATCTTTTCTCACAAAAAAACATGTGACATCCTTAGAACCAAATAGTGAACAAGTAAATAGTTCTGTAACCAGAGAAGAGCTCGAATACTTCATTTTGGATGGGATGAAATAAAATACCTCTGACAGAAATCAATCAACCTGTTACAACTTTGCTTCCGGTGGTTCCAATCTTTTTTTTTGTAAGAGAGATGTCAGCAGTCACCCATGACAAGGATAAAGCAGCACAGACAATGTGGCAGCTGAAGAGAAAAAGCAGATGTATCTACTGCTATTATTTGCTCTCATGAGTGGAAATTAAAATAAAAAAAGCACTTGTACAAGCTGTTATCTTATCATTACAAGTAATAGAACTGATACCCTCTAGGGTACATAAGTGCTTTTGCACAACCAAAGTGCCCCTATATGAACTTATGTACAATTTCCTTCTCCTAGAAAAAAAAAGAATTGCTGAAATTTGCCATACATATAGTTGAAATATTAACTTATCATATGTAGTGCCACTAATGAGAATTCAGAGCAGCGTTTAGCCCCAGCCGAAGAAGTTACATGCAAGTTTGGTCAGTAAATACCCACATTTGAGCTCCTTAAACCGGAGGCATGCCCTATCCCTGCTGCTCCGAAACTCCAAAACTAAATTCTCAATATTACAGAGACACTCAAAGAAAGTAGCTACACTTGCATGGTTCTTTGTTGCTAAAGTGAAGGAAATTGAGAAAGATGATGATGGTGTAGCTTAAAACATGGCAGCCAGTAAAAAAAAATAACAATAATGAAATGGAGCTTTTGTTACTAAGTCATTTCAGTAGCATGAAAAAAGTGTTATGTTGATGATGAGGAAAATTTGCTACATATTATAGTCTTAACTAATAAAATGTTACTATAATGCCGGGAAATTGAAGATTTTAGCTCCTGTTTTATGAGTCATCTGAGCTTTCAAAGTAATGAGTGTATATTAACATTGACATTGCTTAGGGCTGGATGTAGGTTTAGACACCATCTGTAAGAAGATGTAGAGACATTTCTGTCCATATCCTTGCCTTTGGTTGGTGTTGAGGAAACTCATTTTCCCCTTTAACTTGTTACCTATGTGTTCTTCATAGGCAAGGTAGGTCTTTTGGTTTCTTTCTGTGCTTCAGTATTCTTGTTTGCATTATGTTATCCTCGATGCCAGTGTCTCCTCTTATAAATCACCTATGACTGCCTCATTCCCTTCTATCTAACACCTTGCATACTAATTCACCCTTGCGTGACCAGAGTAAGAAAATCAGCAGGAAAAAGAAAAGGATAGGATGGAAGAGCATTTCCATTGGGATAGCTCACTGGGATGAAAATAAGACATCCTATCTCTTGCTGAAGTATGAAAAATCAGTAAATCCTTTGATTTTCATAGGATGGCCTTATTTCCCCTTTTGGAAGGAAGGAAACTCTCCCTGACCTGCCTTTAGAAGCTCTCTGGGGACAATATATCCTCTCTGCTCCTCTCTCTTAGAGAGATGGAGCCTCTGGGCTTGTGGCAGAAAGCCCACAAGGGTTCCACTACTTGTGCCTGTGTGTGTGTGTGTGTGTGTGTGTGTGCATGGTCCCTAGCCTCAGCCACACTTGGATCTTGGGGGCTGCCCACTCACCTCTCCTGGAAGCGAGGCATTATCCGTGTGAGTCACAATGTCTTGCTGCAGCCGATGGGTTTCTGAGTTAGGGTTTTCCATTTTTACTTGTAAAAATGTAATCAAGCTGTTGCTGCATATGCTCCGTTCCCTTACCTCTTTCCTCTGTTTCAGGGGATGGCTTCACCCAGGGTGCAGTAAGCATGCTAGTATTAGTGATGGTGCTAAGAGCAATGCATTAACTCATTAATTCTACACATCTCTGCCAAGTCTACAGAAAGGCATTTGATCATGCTGTGCTATCTGGAGGAACAGCCTACAGTTTCTCCTCTTCCCTAATTTTCCATATTGCAGCATACATAAAATGGCATATCCCTTTGCTTACGTGCACAGAAGGTCCTGACTTCTCCTACGTGATCAGACAGATGATTTTGCTCACTTTTTAAATGTCAAATTTACTCTTCTTCCTTCAAAAAGTCTCAGTTTCATAGATTCATGTCTCTCCTCCCATTGTGCTCTTTTCTTCTCTCTCCCACTTTTTTTTCCTATTGGCAGGGAACCGTCAACATGCACAAACTGACCAGCATGCATGAATAGTAAAAACAATGTATTCTGGAATAATGCCTGCATGAAAAACCTTCCAGAATACTACAGAATAATTGTCCATTTTTTTCCAAAGCTACACAATGTGTCCTCAAATCTTGAAAATTCTTGGGCTGGTTTCTTCTCTACATGTCTCCTGTATAATGACAGGGAAACCCAGACTGTCTCTGCTGGATGACAAGCACTGCTTATCCTGATGTAAAGCTTGTGTCGCACTATAGAGAATTCATTTCCTGTTTCTCTCTGTAAAAAAGATCACCCTAGTTATACCAGATTTTATCTACTTTAGGTCTGGATGTATTGATTTCTCTCTCTTCTTGCTATCATTTAATTTTGTCTTTAAAAACATAACAGCCTTTATAAATTTGGAGGTGTTTAATCTCTCATAAAAATAGCTATATCGTAAATGCTACAATTCAGTGAAAACAATAACATTTTTTATACTATCATAACTGCATCCTTAAATGATCATAAATTGACTTAGAATTAGCATAATAATTCTATAAAACAAATAAGTATTTATAAATTGAATGTGAAAAAGGATTAAGTTTGGCATAAAGAAGGAAATAGATCGTAGGGCAGAACTGGAAAGTATATGGTGGCATGTTAAACAGTAGAAGATTGAGTAAACCAGAAAATCCAGGGTGTTAATACAGTGAATGACTGCTGGCTGAAATGTTAATACTATGTGAAGAACTGATAGAAGCTGTCCTAGCACATCAAGAACATATTAAACACACAAATTATCCATTAGGATGATTTCAGTCCTTTGATACAGCATTCAGTTAAGGAATACTTCTCTGTAAGCAGAAGGCACACAGAGTTCCTATTACAAACCAAAACTACTTCCATTCTTGGTGTTAAACATAGCTTTATTTTTAAATTTTAAAATCTATAATTTTCCTTATTATCTCTGGCATTATCAGCTTCTTCTGACTTAGCTGGCATTTAGTGGCCATACGCAGATTGAGGCCTTGTGTGGGAAAAGTTATCCTCTGATACCAGGCAGAAAGGCAGATGGGGTAGGGAGAAGTAGTGAGAGCAGTAAGAAGAGAGCAGTGGAGGAGAGAGAGGACTGATATAGTATGAGGAGACTAAAACACCAGGTGTCTTACTTTTTTTGCCAAGCTAACTCAAATCTCCAAGTCTCTCATCCTTTCAGAGCTCTCTGTGAGTGCCATGCATACCAGGAAGAGTGGTTAGGTAGGTTTTCACAAACAAACTGAGGAGGCAAGTTGTGGATGCTTCTGCAAACAACCCCACCAGTCTGTTGAGGCACCAGTCCTATTGGACAAGAAGGTCCTTCCTGGGAAGGCGGGGGCAGTTCTCCTTCCAGAGCTATTTGCTTTCTGATTTGACTACAGAGCTTACTGGCAAAGACATTGATTGTGAAGAATAGATTTGGGTTTCCTTTTTATAAAAAAATAAAAATCGGAGAATAAACTAAGCTTATCAGTTTTCAGACCAGTTTCTGATGCTCATCTGCATTACACTGCACTGAAGCAAACAGCAGGTGCACTGCTTGCTATAAGCACATCTAGAAACTGAAAACAGGACTTGTATGCTTTTCCCTAGAAATTCCCTTAAGAAAACTCAAAGATTAAATTTCTTTTTTTTCTTAACTTTTGTATCACTTTGTTTATAACAGCTATTGTTTTAAGACAAATAATTTTATAGCTTAGATTTGAGAGCACACTGTGCTAAAGTTTATTGTCTCCTGTTTAATCTAAACATCAGCTGGAATTTTCTGATGGTATTAACTTTACAATATAGTTAAATATCCCTTGTTTCAGGAGTTGTGAATATGTTCAAATACAGGAATGTTTTATAGATAAGTATAGTGTAGGGGAACTTTTAGGTCGTGTCCTGAACTGATGACTCAGTACCTGGTGAAGGAGTATGGCTAGCCCAGGAAGCACATATGCAAGCAATTCACCTGTGTTTCACAGGTGATGTGAAGGCATAGATTTTGAGTCCACCCTCCCTGGGCACATTTAAGGGCTAGCCTCTGAAGGGGGAATGTTTCCTGGATGAAGGATGTTCTCTGGGAAGGAATGTTGTACAGGTTATCATCATCAGCTGGGTGAGTTGAGTTTTTCCTGTATGTGACTTTTGGTATTCCTAATAGTGCTTTGACTGGTATTGCAAAGAATTTGTCAGAAGCAGCTATGTTGCTTTACATGCAGATAAGCATGCAGGTGGAAAAGAATATGTAGTTACTATAGTTTTTTTTATTTTTTATTTTTTATTTTTATTTTTTGGAATTAAAATCTAAGCAGAAATTAGAGAACTTCTAAAATGATTTTAAGGGTCTATTCTTCATTTGATAAGCAAACTTCAGAATATATATATATATATTTTTCTCTATGGAAGTACTCACACTTGTAGGTGACCCTGAAAGTAGCCATCTCTGATTTCTATGAAAATGACAATAGATTCAAAAAGTGCAATAATACTATGTGATGGAGTAAGTTCTGAGCTATAAAACACTATTTCTCAATGTATTCACTACCATTAGCTGTATATTCTTTTTTCTCAATGAAAAAGAGCCTGTATGATGTGATCATAAAAATTTGCCTGGCTATCCAGAATATGGCTTGTCATTCACGTTGTTGTCATTGCTATTGAAATAAATAACCCAATTCCTCATTGTGTTCACACTTGCTATAATGATTATGTCAATCCATGTCACTTTTTTCATGTGGAGGAACTTAGTTCCACAACTTTTGCTCCATATTCACATTTGTGTTGGATGCTATTTTGTTAAACTGCCCCTCTGTCATATACAAAAAAATGTAGCAGAGGGTTACACTTCACAATTGGTGGGAACATTTGATCTCTGCTGTCATACCACCACTATCTACAGCTGTTGTGGGCCAGCATAATGAAATAGGAGGCATTATTTTTGGAAAAGTACATCATACATACATCAGTCATGGACCATTGAAATGAAGACAAAGTCTGTATTTAGGATCAGCAAGATAAATTTGTTAGTTGGCTATACTTTTTTAAATACTGGGCAATACTAACTTTGCTTTCCATAATTAGAAAGTATTTGTTTTTCAAAATTGCGTCTCAGTTTTAGCAAATCCATTCTTAAACTTTGTAACAAAAATACTCAGATACAGCAGGCTTCATTTTTTTTATTTTTATTTTTTTCCTGACACTAACTTGCTGCCTGTAGAATTGATGCAGGTTTAGCACAGGGGAAACCCACAATAGCTCCTGATTTCATTAGCTCAGCCCAGTTTTGGAGTTTCTGACCTCTTCTGTTGGATGGCTCAGTTGCATGCTTGGCTTCTATCACTAGCAGCCTGTAGCACAAATGCCTCTTCTCACCATGCAGGAGAGAATGGAGGTGGTGCAGATTGCTGAAGGTGGGACAACTCTCTTTCCGTGCTAACAGACCCACAGATAGCTGGCACAACAATGGATCTGCCTCAAGCAGCTCAGATCCAGATGAAAAATTATATCTGGGAACTTTGTCCTGGAAATTTAGTTATATAGATTATAGATTATATATTGATTGTTATTGTGATGAGGACAGATCAGCTAGATGATGTATGTGAAATGAAAGTGTGATGGTGCTTGGGGAGGAAGAATCACAGTGGCAGAAAGTCAGGTGTGCTTCCCTTACCTAGAGTCCATATGGATCCAGAAGCCACTTGAGAAAAGAACTAGTTGGAAAGAGGTGTTTGGTCCTTGGAACTGCGTGCTCTTCTCATTAACCCCGGGGTTGCTACTCCCAAGTATTTCCTCATGTTGTCAGTATGGTTTGCACGGTTTACTGTGGGTACAGAATTGAATCAGATTTAATTTGAGAGTTTACTGTCAGACTGGAGCCAATTTTTAAGCCAGCTGTACAGCATTGATTTAACAAGAGATGGAGACAATTCAAAGCTCTGTGAATTTGGCATAAATTAACAATCTTGGCTGAGTATTACTGAGTCCAAACTGTGGAGTTTGGGCTAATTCAAACCTAAAGCTCACAGTGAAATTCAGGAGACATGAATCCATGCCAAAGAAAAGGTTTGCATATATCTCTGTAAATTGGAAGTGTCAAGTTTTCAACAGCTCAGCTTGATAAGCTAGTAAGGAGAGATTTCCCTTGAAGTCTGTAGCCCTTCTGGAATCCAGAATGAGTGTGTCAAAGCCACATATCACACCTGATAACGTGTCTTTGTTAAGCAGCTCCATGTGAATGAGTTGTTAATGACATAAACAATAGCAATTATCAGTATTGATATTATATTGACAAGCTGTGAAAATGTTTGGTGATTCATTCTCCTAAATTAGCTATTTTCTTCTATGCAGTGTGAATACTGCAATTACTGATAGCAAAACAAAAATAGCTTAAGGAAAAAAAAACCACGGAAACCCAACTATTTTGGGGAAAATATATTTGGAGCAGAAAAGTATATGGTTTGGAGATGCATATTGTACTCCTTGTGAATATGTTACAGTTAAAACTGGCCTTCTCTGTGTATGATTTGTGCATAATTTCCATGCAAGTATTCATTGCTTATAATTAGTTACTAAATTGGTTGAGTAGTTTTTAGGTGGAAGTTCTGTATGCAACTTCTCATAATGAATATTTATGATCTGCAAAATTTTCTATCATATGGTATTGTATCTTGCCTTTAATTGGGTAACTGAAATAATGTAAATGGAGAGGGAAATAATCAGCAAAGAACAGATCACAAATGAAACAAATATTGTTCACTGATAATCATGCGTGCAGGCAGCTGTGAGTATTTGCATGTGTAGCAGTTGCTTCTCAAACTCTACCAAAAATTATTTTCAGTATTATTAATATATGTATGTTTTAAAGAGTACCATAGGTGACTTATAAAACCTCTTTAAAATAAAATCTTTAAAATAAGAGAAGATTAAGGCAAATAAAAAATCTGAGTTAGCCAGGCTTTGCTTAGATTAAAGAATTAGAGTTTGGGTCTTCCACGTATAACTGAAGTGTCAACATTTAAAAAAACAAAAACAAAACTAAAAACAATTTTTCAGAACTGAACAGTAGATTCCCTTTTTAATAAATAAAAAAAAATTAAGATTTACATTTCAGCTGCAGAGAACACTATTCAGTAGCTATAAATGCCTACCACTGAAAAAATAGTACATGGAAAATAGAATATGGGAAGGAGAATTTGTTGTCAACATGATTAATGGTATGTAACTCAATTCCTTTTTAGTATTCTGTAATCCCACATTTTAACACCTGCTCTGGTGTTAAAACAATCACCAAATGGCTGGTTGTTTTATATTAGGGTAACTTCTGATGTTGTCTTAATATTTAACTCTGTCACATGATCTGCATTATTAGTGTCCCATCTCTCTCGCTTACTATTACTTTTGGGATTTAAGAGTAGCTGGTAAGCACCATGTGAGCCTGTGGACACTGTTTCAGGGGACCAGGCAGTGCTGTGTGCTCTTGTTCTGACCTAGACTTCGCATGGGCAGATTAGTCTTGGTTACACTTCATAGGCATTAATAATCACAATTGAAATAGCTTAAAACAGAGTAATGAATTCACCTGAGCATCTCAGTAAGAATATTTATCAGTCATTAGAAAAACAGTCAAAAACATGAAAAAGTAGCATGCCAGAAGCTATGTAATAAACCCCATAAAACAAGATATTAGAAAGATTAAGATTCTCTTTCTCTATGGCAATATATATCTATAATGAGATGCAGTTGCTTTTTACAAATATGCTGCAGATTAATTAGCTTCAGAATATTGCAGCGTGGTCACAGAACCTTAAAGGCTCTTGAAATAAATCATCTGTGGTAAAGGAAGTGAAGTGAGTGCAGGAGGGACACTGTGGAAGGCAAATAATGTTGGTTTTTTGTGTTGTCATATTCTGGGACACAATTTCTCTTTAACACCTTTTCACTCAAAAATCTGGATAGGGTGTTACAGATGTGACCTTAACCTGAAAACTTTAAATCTGAAGGAGAGACTAGTTGGCAGAATTGCTGTTTCTCAAAAAAAAAAAAAAAAAAAAAAAAAAAAAAAAAAAAAAAAAAAGGCATAATTTAATTTAAAGACCCTATAGTAAATACTACTTTCATTTCTCCCACTTCTTACTTTATGTATAACTTTTTAAAACACTGGAACCATTTTAAACAGATCTGCTCAGCCAGAATTATTCAACTGTAGCATAACTTAAGTTAAAGAGAATGTGTGCCGTGTGTTTGCATAATTAAAAGCATTGCTATGTCAACAGTTACTCTTTTCTGTTCATGTATTTTCTTCAGTCCATCAGGGAAAGAGAAGTGCATAGGACTGTGTTTAAGGCACATGACTTAAAAAAAAAAAAAGTCATCACAATTCATTATGTATAAGGAAATATGATGGTGTACTATAAAGAATTCATCAGTGTGAGTATGAGATGCCTGCCTTACTTAAGGGAAGCAATAGACAAAGCTAAATTATGTAGGTCTTCCCAATAAATACCACAAAAGCCTTATGCAGCGACTGTTACTTGTTATGTGCCGTGCAGAAATAGTTTATATTCATTATTAAACTTTTTGTTTCTACTTCTATATGAAGGTTAATATTTTATAGTAAGGTACATCTCTAGATAAAACTTGACATTATTTGTAGATGCACCAAAGAAATAATTTAGATCCAGACAAACCATATGTCATGACATAGGAGAACCAGTGCTTTGAAATTCAAAGTCAAAGCAGTCAGAAGAATTCACCAGGAGTTGAGTGGTAAGATGATGCCTAGTAAAACTTCTAGACTTCTAGAATATTAAATACCTGTGTATCTCAGAAATTAGTAACTGATCTAGAACTGAGCAATTTTATCCTGGGAGACAAATGTTCTTCAGAAAAAGAGGACAGGCTTATTTTCTTTGTCAGATCTTTTATTTTATTCTGATTATTTTTATTTTCAATATAGCAACTTTAATATTCTTACTGCTTTTGTTTTGAAATGACTAACAAAGTTGTAGATGGTATCACAGGTATAAAGTGAAATTGTAACCCTGGCTACCACTTCTATGCAAACTTATATTATTGTTCAAATTCTTATCCTTTACAGACAATCCTGAATAACTACAAGATCATTTTCCTTCCCTTTCATCCATGCCATTTATTGACCTATAAATTACTCCAATAGCTTTCTTTCCCTATTTGTGCTGTTGTGACTTGACAGCTCGTTTTAGTTGCAATATCACTAACACCTGAATGTAACATGTACCATGGAAGTGATGACTTACCAAATCCTGGTAAAATCAGTGGGGGTAATTCCATGTGCCTTTCCTCATAAAGCTTTGTAAATACATCTTCAGGATGGATTAAGATGTGGATTACTTGCTCTGTCCTTGCCAAGGAGCTGCAGTAAGAGGCACGACAATGGCTTTCGGGATCCAGTGGCTGCTGCAGATTATATATAGTAAGACATCCCTTTACCTCTGTGAAGGTACTCAGGTTCCTTCTGCTTGTTTCCCAGGCTTCGTGCACCATGTGGTCTCACAGAACTGCAATGCTGGAACACCACTGCTTTGGTAGAACAACTACCTTATCTAGAAGTTGTTAATGGACTATCTGAAAACTCTTATTTGAGTTTGAAACATTGCAGCAGGTTACTCTTGGGTATTCTTCTCTATTGATATTTCTGAATTATAGTAAATGCTCTTCTCACAAACTGAGAGCTCAGTAAAATATAATGCTCCATCAGAATGCAGGTTATAAGAAGGACAACATCATTCTATGATCCCAAAGGGATAATTCCCTTTTCATCTTTTCTCTCTATGTCAGAATACAGAGCCACCAATAAATAGTACATAAAGGAGAACAGAGCAAAAAGAAGAGTACAAGTTTGCAATCTTATTAGCTCAAGCATAAAAGTACAGAAAAGAGGCAGGGGCTCAAGTTGGGAAAGTCTGAACCCATTGCACTGAAGCATGGTTTGCACTAGTCTAATGAGTTTTCTATCAAATGAGGCATGAAACGTACTGCCAGAATATAAAGTCAGTGAAATATCCAAATTACTGTATAATGCCATTATATGTTTTATCTTATTAGAGAGCTGATGCAGAATACATTATGTTTAAATTTATGCAATCTGCAAATCAGAAGAAAAATGCTTTTTTTTAATGAATGAGCCATTTAGATAGGTTGCAATAAAAAGAGATCAGATAAATTGTATTAAATGGAGATTAAAACTGACTGAAATCATAAGAAAAGAATACATCTGTAAGACCTGCAGGAATGCATAAAAAGAATTGTTTAGTGAAGATGTTAATTCAGTGTCCTGCTTACAATCCTTGCTTGTCCAGACCTATATAAACACATACAATTGGGAAGCATAGCATTGCACAGAAAATGTTTGGAATGACTTTAGAATAACAATTAATAGCTGCAATATCACAAACCTAATGTTAGCACATATAAAGTTAAATTTACTTCAAATCTTGAGTATTTTAGAACACTAAGTTTTGTAAATATTTAATCAGCAAGGACTGCTTTACTTAGGAAGGAATTCTGCAAGTTGTAAGTGGTATTTTTGCTTAACTAAAGGAGTTGGTGATTAAAGTTTAAAAAATAGAAAAGAAAGTGAAAGTGATCTCAAGTTGCTTGTTCAGAGTAATATTACTATTTCTGTCCCGAAGGTACATTTTTGCAACTGTAAGACAATTGGATGCTTTCAAAGTTAACAGAATTTCTATTGCATCTCATGGGGCTGCAAACTGTCTACTCCAATCTCCTCAAATATAAGACTAGATTGTTTTCCCAAATGTTCTCCTTCTGACTACTCATGAATTCCACTTTTAGTGGTTTTATTGCTATCTACACCTAGAATCATCCTAGAATTGATGACAAGTCAGTGTATTGCAACAATAACTGCAATCTGATAAATAAATAATCTTTCATCCTAAATGCCACTAGGCAGTTCTGAATCTTCTCCAAGGTGAAACATTGTTCTAACCACAGCAGCGTTTGCTTTGCCTGCATAGCCTATGCTGGTTCACCCTTTTTTGCATCCTGTTGTTATCTGCTATTGAAACAGTTATGTGTTTCCTTACAGCTTGCTGTTTAACAGACAACTGCCCATCAACCTCCTTAACATCCCTTTATCTGCTCAATATTATACTGACACTGATAGACTATGCTTTCATTTTTAACATGTCCCAGTTGTTTTCTTTCTAGATAGATACCCTTGGCAATAGAGTGCTGTTGAACTCTGTGGCCAGATATAACTTTCATTAAAAATTTATTTCCTGCTTGCCTGGTATTTTCCTGGTTTACATGTTTCTGAAGGCATTTTGATGCTTTCTTGTACATGGGTATATTTCCAGGCTTCACATCAGTGTATTAAATTAGAACTAGGACTAGAACTTTAGTTTACTGATTAGTAGTGTTTTTCCCTTCTGGGCAAGAAAATTCCTATACTTTTTAAAGCATGTAACCTGATTTTTTTTTTTTTTTTTTAATGTTGCATGTGTTTGTCTTAATGCAGTGCTGTATTTTGGGAGATATCAGAGTGGAAGATCTGGCAATGGTGAGGCCCCTTATTGATGTTGCAGGCATATGTGTTTATATATTAATGGAATTTGGTAGGTTTTGATTTCTTTTTGTTAGCGACTTGTCAGGAGGAGGCCTCTCTTCTGTGTGAGTGGACCTCAGAAATCACGGAAGCTCTCCGCTGGGCTAGGAGGAAGGAGGAGGCTTAAGTTAAACAATCAGGGCTGCAACAATGTCCATTCAAAAAGAGGAGGGGGGAAACGTTCAAAATTTATTGTAGCTTTAACCCTACCTTTTATGGCTGTAGTTTACAGATCAGTTCCTCTGGGAACTGCTGGGAAGTGCAATGTATCTATTTAAAAGCAGGTAGTTATAATGAGCACTTCAGATATAGCACTGGCATGGCTTGTGTGCCCACAAAGTCTATACAGGTAGTGTCACCAGCCAACAGGAACACACCCTCATTTTACACTATTTCTAAAAACGATTGCCTGCATTTCATTTGACTATACAAACTGAATCTTGATGCAAAAACCTGGTGGTGGTAAATGTGTTTATTGGCATGCTCTTTAATAGCAAGATGGTACAGAATCAATTGCTGTGTAAGTTGACAAATCTTTCTTAGAACTTTTAATGCTTGTGGCATGTGGATTTTTGCTTTGGATACATTCATATTTTTAGAGCAAAAATGTAGTTGACACAGTCTTTTGGGTCTAAATGTAATCTGCTCTTCCCTTAGGTCTGCCTCAGTTCTGTTAATGAACTAATTGTAGGTCTTTTTCTTTCTCTCACTAAAAAGAGAGTGAGTGTCCTGACTGGACTTGTGTATCTCTAAACTCATATTTCTTTAGTATTCTTGGGTATCTTAATGCAGGAGAAGCGTCTGCAGAGTTTAGCTGGTGCTCTCAGAGCACAATGGTTACTATGCCCCATTGGTTTTGATCTTAGATTTTCTGTAAGACCCTAATTACTGAGCATATGTTGAAGAATATTGTCAGTACTATGATTTACAGCAGTCTTCCTTTTTTGTTGTTGTTGTTGTCATAACTGACTAATGATACTAACACTGTAGATTTGTAATTTTCTTTTTGTGTGTGTTTGGAATGTAGCTAAGAGCAACCAATTGTTACCCAGTGTAACATATCTCTGTTTTAGAAGTCCTAAAATAAGCATTATGTCACAGCATCTTGGTCCCTTGAATGTGGGCTATTTTTGTCTATTAACTGCTGCTGTTCATGGGATGTAAAGATTACTGAAACTTGAGCAATCTTGTTCTTCATCACCTGCACTGCAGCCATTGCTTCCATAATGTGAAAAGCCTTTCTTATATTTTTTTTTTGGTGGAACTTCTTGAGGCTCCTCAGAGCCTTCTTCCGCTTTTATTATTCTTATTCTTATCAAATTTGTTTATTTATTTTTTTCCATGCAATGTGCAAGAGTGGTGGATTTGCTCTGTTGAATTAGTAGAAGTCTTATGATGCTTAGCTTTCAACTCACAACTCTGCCTATGCAAATACAGAATCTTTTGAACAAGAATGTGCTGAAGAAGAGGCCTGGCAACAAATGTTGGGCTCAGCAGACCCTGTGTGTGTGTTGGGGAAATAGCTCAGACGTCTGCTCATGTTGGGTAATCAGAACTAAATCTCCTGTTTTATACCTCCTCCTACTTGTGCGGTCCCCAGATAGCTACTGTTTACCACAAGTAAATTTCCTCAAGCACATGGAATTGAACTGGTGAAAGAAGTGGAACGTAATCGATCTCAGTGGTTTAAAGAATATTATCCTGCTTGAAGCTTTCTTACTTCTACCTACTAGAGCAAAACTTCCTTGTCCACTAGACAAAAGGTTTGGGGCTAATCCCAAAAGCTCTTCTATGGCTTTTTATTCTGTCTGAAGGATCTCAAGAACAACTTAGGGGAGACTTGATACATTTGTCTTTTGAATCCTGACAGCTATTGAAATGTGGCTGTCAAAATGAAAACTCTGCTAGTGTCCTTTGTCCATACACACACAAAGGAAAAAAAAAAATATATAAATCAAGTAAAAGAAGATTATTTTTGGAAATTAGCCCCCCTAGTTGAGAAAGTCCTTTTATTTTTTTGTCTTAAGTGGTAGATAAAGCTGGTGAACTTATCCTTCAAAAATGCTTAAAATTAGTTAAGCTGGATCTTGTGGAAAAGTTTTCAAATACAAAGTTACAAATCTAAAAACCCTCCAGGCTTTTTCTGTACTGTATTTCAGAATCAAATTTATTTCTCACAATGTTTTTTTTTTTTGAAAGAAAATATTACCTAGTGCAATTTTGCTGAATAGAAAAACAATAATTGTCTGTGGGGAGGAAAAAATGCTGCTTCATTTGGCATTAGACCATTCTAATGAATTATGGTAATAATGGCATCTTTCTCTACGTAATGGTATATGAAACTAATGCCTTGAAGAGGCAATCCAGAATTACAAAGCTGGTTGCAAGTAGCATCTTCTGTAAACATTTTTAAGGTAATCATGTGGAAGACCATAATGAATACCAATCAAAAAAGCAAATATTTGACATGACTTGGACATGTTTATTTTTTAAATAACCATAAGTATTTTAAAGGAAATATTTTTTTTTTTTACTGGTTGAAAGTTGAAATTGAAGTTGAGTGACTGATGGTATTGAGTTATTCTCTGGAGAATTAACATAAATCATAACTCAAGTTTTGTAGTTAATGATTAATGGGAAAGCAGGACAGAAAGCAAATACATTGTTTTATATATAGTTATATCTATTTATACATATATATTTTTTGCTCCTCTTGATACATATTGAAGTGGGAAATAGTAATTGGTAGGGAGCAGCACATGTGACCTGGAAATCAGTGTTTTTTCTCTGCGGAGTAGAAAAGCAACATAATTTAAGAGAAGAAAATGGATGGGGGGTAGGATCTTTCTCTATACTATTATTTTACTGGTAGACAGTATTCCATAGGGTACTGTAATGTATCTAGAGACAAAACCGTGGGAGTGTGCAAGCTATTTGTAAAATTGCACAGTACACATAAGTTTATAAACAAGTTACGACAAGTATTCTGAGTATTTTTGAAGTTGTTTACAGTGATTTTAATAGTGTAAAGCCTTCTCAATTTACGACTTCAGAGCATGCTCAATGGATATGTGTGTTCCTATGACAATGTTGATAGGATATTGCTCAGTGAATGAAATAGAATAATGTCATACTCTTCTAAATGAAATAAAAACAAACAAATATGGGAATTGTTTTAGGGGATCAAATATCAGTCCAGTATTTTGTCTAAGAACTGTCAGTGCTCGCTGACAAAATACCTAATCCCTTCCACATCAACAGGCAATGAAACAATCTCAAACCGAAACTTGGCTATGCATGTGTTTATATGTAACAACCACTTTGCCTTAAAGTTCATGTAAAAATGTAAAATTGGTATTATACTCATGGTTGTGTCATGAAAACCCATAGAGATGTTAAGAGGTTCTTCTAGAAGCTGATTAAAATTCAGCAATGAAACAGAAGCAAGGAGCTGAGCAGCTGCAAATTATGTAGCTGCCAGCAGCTGTGGGATGGGATACGTGGCTTGTCTTCAGAAGGAGAAATAGGAGTAAGGAGCATGAGGCAAGCAGTCCCAAGTTAGTCCTGTATTATGCTTTTGATTTGTTTTGAGGAAATATATCAGGAGACTGTTCTGAGGAATAATGCATGCATGGTGACTACTGTAGATTCCTTATTCTTTGCTCAACAGTGGACTTCAAACCAATGAAGATCTGCAAAAATGCAAGCTGTTTGGAATTGGTGTGAAATCTGCACTACAGGGACATTACTCATCTTTGCGGAAGTTCTTGGCAACTCTGAAGTTACTCATATGCAGTAATAAACTAGCAAAGTAGTAGAATTAAATGAACATTACATGTTCCTGAGTTTGAACACTTAATCTTTTTCTTTTCTCAAGATGATTTCCATTGTTGACATTTGAGTTTAATGCATAATTGACAACTTACCAGAAAAATTCTATATCTTATAATTAAATAACCAGCAGGCACTGTGGTGGTTGGGTATATTTGGCAAGAAATATTGATGAGAATTTCTTACTGTAACAACATGCATGTGTATAAAGTTCAGCAACATGAGTTCTTTGTCTGTGAGCATTGTACAATCAATATTCTATTACTGCAGTGTGAACTTTGCTGCATTGTAGCTAGCTTAAATGTGAAAGATTCAAGAATGCAACAATGGAAGGTATTCTGACTTCTATATCTAAAAATACATGTAAGCTGTTTATTTCAGTAATAACTCTACTCTGATAATTGTTGCTTCAGTTACTATTGATGTAATATCATTAAACAGCAGTGCTGAAAGTTTTATTTTAATTGGGATTTTCTTCAGTAATTTCAAAGCATTTTCTTCTTGATGACTTTGTATTCTTTCTACTTGTTTTGTATAACAAAGATCTCCACAGCATCAGGAGATCCATTAAATAGATAGCTTGTATTTTTTTAACCTGAAATTATATTTGACTCAAACCATACTGGCCATTTTGTGAAATGAGGTCTTTCTGAAAGTGGTATGAAATGCTTCAGAGCAAAGGGAAGGGTGTGAAGCTATTACGGTACAAGTTAATGTTACATTTTGGATATCAGTAAAGTTTATGATAAGGTTTCTCACAGTACCTTTTTGGATAAAATGTCCAGTACATAGCTAGAGAAAACCATAATGTGATGGGAAACAGCTGGCTGACAGGTTACCCTCAAAAGGTTGTAGTAATTGGAATTGCATCAGGTTTGTGACTTGTCAGTAGTGGGATTCCACAGGGCCCTGTCTTAGGGCCAGTTCTCTTCAATATTTTTATCAATAATCTGCGTCTAGGACTCAAATGCATACTAAGCAAAATTGCAGAGCTGTTGCCTCTCTCAGAAGTACAGAGGCCTCATGGAGAAATCTTAGCAAATTAGAGGGTGGGGCAATCACAGAAAGAGAAAAGCCTTCATGTGCTGTTCCCTGAAATAACCACTGTGACATCTTTTGTCCAGGGTTCAAAAACTCCCTTATTTACCCAAACTGCTCTGCCACTTTTGCTGAATTGAATTTTGAATTTATTTGGTCATTTTCTTTGGGAGATGGAAGTAAAGTTTGTCCACATGACTTTACGAGTCCTGATTTGACTCTTGCTTTAACTACTTTGTACATCAATTTCACTGGTGTTACTGAGTGGATATCATACTGCTTTTTCTTCCCTCTTCTTTCCTAAATTCTGTGAGGAAAATACGGGAAAACAATGTTTTTAGAGAAATTGGGATATACAGTTCTCTCATTTTTAAAGTGTCAAAGCACCATACCACATGTTCAGTATTTGAATGGATTTTCCTTCTAGGGTCAGTGTCCAAAGAGGGAGGTCAGAAAAGATCATTTCTCTATGGGTGCTGATTGGAAGACAGCACTCAGCCCTTACTTCTACCTTCATAACAGCAGGAAAGCACTTGAGGGAAGAGCTGTGCTGCAATGTTATGCTATACTAGAGGGTTTCATTTTTTGTGGAAGTGTCATAGGTGGGAAGACTGAAGTGATCTTAAAAGGTCCTGACTGCTGTGCCCCTTTTTTTTTTTTTTTTTTTTTTCCTGACCATTTGTCATATTTTGTAAGAGGCTTTAGAATCCTTGTCCTGTCCTCTGGTATGTGTCCTCTGCTGCATATCTAGTAAGAGTTCTTTCATCCAAACCATCAGTGCAAGCATTAAGTTGTAGAAGACTGAGGACAGGCCTCTATGGAATCCATTGGCTGTACCATCTAATTCATGCTTTCTTAAAAGAATCAGGTGAGGCAATGTCATAAACCACACTGAAATCTAGTTATTTCAAAACTACTGCTTCTGCTCTGCCTATGAAAAGCATAATTTCTGTCACAGGAAGAGCAGATCAGCTTATCTTGTTCATGACTACTATTTATCATGCTGTTATTTTCTAAGGCTTACACACTGATTATTCCCTTCATTTTTTTTTTATTTTTTTTTTCCCTAAGGAAAAGCTGTTTGTCTTCCTTCTTGCCCTCATGATTTTTTTTTTTTTTTTTAGCACCACATTTGCCTTATTTTATGGACTATCTCTCCATTCTCTGTGATATCTCAGTGACAACAACTAATGCTTCTGAGATTGCTCAGATGCTATTTCACACAAGAGTGAGATTCATTAGGCACAACTGATGTGAAAGAACTTAATTTATCAAAGTGTCTGCTGCATCTGATGTCTTCTTACTCCTTTTTCACTTGTGCTAATTATATTAATTTTAATTTAATTAATATATTAATATTAATATATTAAGATGGTATTTTTTTTTCTTTCTAGAGTAACATTGAATCACAGGTTGCTATTTTCAGCGGGGCAGGAAATATTCACTTGGGCTTCCACCTCAATCTGCTTGTTTTCTCTTTCTAGTGATATCTCATTCTGGACTTTGATCTTTGTGTTTTTTTTTTTATATCTGTAAATGCCCTTGTTTCAAACACTTCTATCAGTTCCACCTGACTTATAGTTTCTATGTGATTTGATGCAAAGATCACAGCAGGATCAATCATTTTAGCCACCTACCTTCACTGAGTTTATTCTGTCCCCATGATGAGATTGTTTCCTCTTCTTTAAAGAACATTTGACTCACTAGGTCTTAGCTATTAGTTCTCCGAATTTCTTAAACTTTGCTTCATTTAAGTCTGTTGTCCTTAATTGGCTGGACAGTTCTGCTCATCTGTCGTTTTGTATATGCTTCCACCCAACTTCAATTTCACAAGCAAGGTAATACCAATGTTATTTTTTCCCCTATGCATCTCTCTTCTAGAAGCTGTACTTGTTCATGGTTAAGTGAATTAGTTCACCATGTCTTTTGCCTGGTTATTCACTATATTTATTCTATTAGTGTTTGGATGTCAAAACTCACTTCTTACAGCTTCATCATGAATAAATATACTCCCCAAATAGAGCCCTTCCCAATATAACCTTATGAGGTATGTGTGTTTTGTTGCAGATATGAAGCCCTTTCTTTTTGCCTACTTCTGAGAGGAGCATGTGATGTTATTTCTATGCTCTTCACAGACATGAATATTAAAACATTTTTAAAAGAATCATTTGAATTGGAAGGAATCTTTAAAGGTCATCTAGTCCAACTCCCTTGCAATGAAAAGGGACACCTAGAGCTAGATCAGGTTGCTCACCTTGATTATCTCCAAGGACAGATATCCACCACATCTCTGGGCAACCTTTTCCAGTGCTTCCCTTCTCTTTTTTTTTTTTTTTTTTTTTTACAATGAAAATTTTTTTCTTAATTCAAATTGCCCCTTTTTTTAGTTTGAAACCATGTTCCCTTGTCCTGTTATAAAACATTGATAGAAAGTGTGTCCCTTAAATACAAGGTGAAGTTTCCATGAAGAAACACAACTAAGGCTCAGAGAAACCTCATTACCCTTGTGAGAACTGCCTTGAATTTGTGAAACACAGGGATTCAGTGGCCTTCTAAAATATTTAGGTTTACAAGTATAGAAAACTGAAACACAGATTTTAGAAGAATAATCAGAATCACGACTGTTTCTAAAATGTTAGTCTTATTCTGTATAGCAGCACAAGATTTTGTTACTGTAAGAATGGAATGTTGTTTCTGCATTAGATATTGAAAAGGAGTGAATTAATCTGAAGAAGTAGAGCACAATGTATTGGTATTTCTGTAACTTGTCCTTAGAAATAGCTGATGTGAAAAAGTAGAAATACCATATGTTAGTAACATATTTTAAAAACTTAATTGCTGAATTGTGATTAATTCTTGCTTGCAAAACTGCAATAGTTTTAAATGTTGCAAGCAGTATAGGTATAGTATTATGGACTAGAAAGCATGTTGTAGGGCTATTCTATTTGGATAACAGACCCTCAGCAAAAGGAAAACAGACTTAACAAACACCAAAACAGGCAGGGCCTCCACACAAGACTGGATTGCCTTGCTCTTTGGGTAGGTTGGGATGCAACATGCAGACATGAAGATACTCCCCTCTACCCTCCTTCCAAGCTTATCTCTATGAAAGGGTGAGCAGATGTCCAGAAACAATGGTTGAGTGTTGAATGAGCAAATGTGAGAAGTTAACTAATTAGCGATACATGCTTAGCTAGCAAAAATTGATGTTTATCCAGTACCCGTATGTTTAGTTGAGCGTCAGGAAGATTGTGACCCTGAAGTACTCAGCCAATGAGGAACTGGGGAGAAAGAGATGGGAGTCGAGTAATAGAGCATAAAAGATGTAACAGTGTTTTCTGCGTGCTCTCCTGCTTGCAGGATGCCTGCCTTTGCAATTGCAAATAAAATCTGTTTTATCAGAGATACCATCCTGATAAATTATTTGGGTATTTCCAGCATTACTACTTGAGCGTTCATGATGCAGATAATGCCTTTTGAACATACCATCATTTATTTATTTTTGTCTTTTTACTCAATAAAAGGCCAAGGAATATTTTTGTGTCCCTCATAGTGTGGCTCTTCTCTCCATATTTAACCTCGTTTCCTCCCAAAAATAGGTTGGTTGTGTTTAGTGTACATATACTTTGGAGCATGTACCATCCTTTATACTATGCCTGTCTGCTACTTTTAAGAGTATTGACTAGCATTGAGCAAAATCATGCGGTAGCACTGAAGTAGTTAAATAAAACAAATACTTATGGGCTGGGAAACTACTTCCTTCCTCAGGACTTTTTTTTTTTTTTTCCAAATGCAGTTCCAAGAAAACCTCTCATTAAGTTGCTGTTAGCTATGCAGTGACATTCTCTGGAAATCTGCTTTACTTGTTACTACTGAAATTTTTTAAGTTCAGCTTTTCCAAACATTTTGCCCAATGCATAACTGGAAGACAATGATTATTGCACCAGAGTGAAAAATTTAGTAAGTTGTTATTTTAAAAAAATATATTCAATAGTTTCACTGTGCATTTCATCACAACACAAATAAAAATATTTGAAGAACAATATGTGTTTAGAACAACACTTGAATACCAGGAGAAAACTGAATTCTAACAGCTTTTTCCTAGGCCCTGTTTTAAACAAAAGTGGATAGTGCTGAAAAAGACAGGCTATGGTATTTATGCAGGGCAGTTAAACAAAAACGACCTTTTAGATTTTGCATTTCTATCTCTTACATGAGTGATTCAACTCTGAGAATTTGGGTTTTAAAAGTTTGTATAGAATTAAATGAACAGATGCTACTTTTAACAGTGTTATTATTTAGTATTTCATGTTATATATTATGGAGTTTTTTTTGTGGTTTTTTTTTTCTTCAGCAAGTTTGTTTTTGATGCATTATGACTGAGAATAATTTTTTTTTTTTTAACTGCAATGGAGTCTGGGAGATACAGATCAGTGCTATGTACTGCCTGGTGCAGCATGCTGTTCTCAGCAGTTCTGATTCCGTGGAACTATGTCCAAGTTTAACAATGAGTGTAAGTCCTGAGTGAAGAACATATCTCTGAGCATCTGTATATATTGTGCTGTGTTGTCCCTGCGCTTGAAGAAGAAAGCTCTCATTTGCCGTATTCTCTCTTGTCCATGACAGACAATCTCAATTTCTCACCTGTTTATGCCTGAGAATGTTATGAAATATGGTTTTTATTGCTAAGGGTTAAAGCTATGTGACAGGCTTGAGCCAGTCTAGAGGTTTGGTTATACCTCCAAGGCAGTTCCACTTTCCCATTCTGCCTCATTTTCCTTTCTTTCACTCTTCGTTTTGCAGTCTTGACCTCTCTGTTGAGCTGGCTCTGTGCTTCCTCTGATCTTGCTCCAAGCCAATGCAAACTTGCTCAAATAGTAGAAAATCAATCTAGTGGAACAGTAAAAAAAAAAAAAAAAAAAAAAAAAAAAAAAAAAAAAAAATTTCCTTCTGTGTTAGACATTGGTTACTGCTTGTGCTGTAGAGGAAGAATTGTGGAGGTAAGAAAGGTGACATTCAAAATGTATGTTTGCATACATACATGGGTTTCTTTTTTGATTATAGCAAATATTAAATGGGCTCATCTGCATCATGTAACCTCCACGCTTGGAACTGATTCAGATGTATAGAAAATTTACTTAAGGGTAAGTGCATCAGCTGAGTGGCAGTAAGATGCAATAAACTCAGCCATGGATAAGACTTTTGTCTAGCTCCATTTATTTGAATAATAACTCTCTGGTAAGTGCAACACTTGAACTTTGGTCAGATTACCTCCATTGAAAAGTATATTTGGATTTGTAGACTTTGGTCAGCAGAAAAATCAATGGATAAATTCCAGTCTAATTCAGCTAACAGCCTTGTGCTTCAACTTAGATGCCCCTACTGCTTAGACAGATAAAAATTTGTCACTGAAGACATTAGCCTCTTTCTATTGATTAGAGAGGGAACTTTGACCTTTAAATCTGGAGAACCAAAGGAAGTGCAAATAAGGTGCCTAAGGCTGGGTGATTGGATCCTGCTCATTGCGCATTCGAATAAAGATAGAAGAAAAAAAAAAAAAGGCAAAAAAAAAAAAAAAAAAAGGCCAAGTTTGGAAGGCTCCTCTGGAGATCACTTAGTTCCAAATTACTGCTCAAGGCAGGGTCTCCTAGAGCAGGTCAGATTTTGAATTTTTCCAAGAATGGTAACTCTAAAACTTTTCTGCTTAACCTGCTCCATTGTATTTAGCATTGATTTTCACTTTTCTTATGTACTTATGTTCTTATGTACTTGTACTTTGGTGTGTGCTCATTTTCTCTTGTCCTTGGCAACACCGAGCCTGGCTGTTTTCTTCGCTCTCTGTCATCAGGTACTTATGCACCTATGTTGTGGTTTTATCTCTAGATCTGCATCTGTGGTAGGAAGACAGCAGGCCCACAAGCTCATCAGCCCAAAAAGGGGAGAAAGGGAGCGAAAGGGGAAGGAAAAAAAAAAAACCACAAAAAAGTCACAGCAATGCTCTAAGGAGGAAAACAAACACAGTTCACTAATTATAATACTGGAAATGCAAGTTAATTGGGATTGATGCTAATATATCAAATAAATTTGAGAGTTTCTGAAAACTGAAGTTCTTACTCTGATCCACCAGGGAGCAAAGAGATAGTCCAGTGACTTCCAGTCAGTTTTATCTTCCTCTCTCCCCAGTAGTCGGAAATGAAGAAGCAGTCTTCTCTTTCGAGTCTGGAGCTGCAGCATTAACTCTTTATTTCCCAGTTCACTGCACTGGTTATGATGTGGAATACAACAAACAGCAAAACCGTGACAACCTAATTCATAAGTTCCTCAGTGCCTTCTCTTCTCCAGGCTGGACAACACCACTTCTGTGTTGGAAGGTTGACACTGAAGCACTCCAGAAAACTTCTGGATTGCTTGTGTCTTGCTGTAAAGTCCCTCCAGCTGATACTGGTGTTATTCAAGTACCCCATGAGGACAAGGGCTTGTGATTTTTGTCCAGTTTTCTGAAGAAGTTGTCTTAACCTCCTACTTCCTTCTGATCAGGTAACCTGTACCACAACATCCTTAACTTTGTTTAGATAAGGACATGGAACATGTCTTCCTTTGTGTTTTGTATGATAAGTAGATTGTTGCTGTGAAGTATGAATAACTCCTTAGTGGCCTCAGCAAAAATGACTGCATTTGTAGGGTAACTTTATATAAACTCTACTTGTCCTTGATTATTTTACTCTCTTAAATATTCTATGTATGCAAGGTACTCTACAGAGGTCAATGCAAATGCATATGCAGTGCTTAAACAGTGACATAATAGAAGATAAAGGCAAGGAACTAGGGTAAGAACAGTAAATTTAATGGAAAAAGGTAAGCTATATGACACAGGACAATAGAACTAGGACGATCAAACAATATACTAGGAACATAAGATGATTTGATAGGTGGGATGTGGTTAATGAGGCTAGACTTTATAATTGCAAAACTAAAACTAGGACAGCACAATGGTAAGGAAGTAGGACAACAGTGATTGAGATGTCTGTCAAGCAGGAAGGCTTGTAATTCTTCACTGTGGCACTAATAATCCTTGATAGATATTGCATCAGGATTCATTCAGATTCAAAAACTTTCTCTCTAGTTACTTGGTTTGTGTGGCTTTTATTTCACTCTCCAGAACAGTGGTACTCTGTTAAATCAGGAGTTCAAGTGAAGACAAGTTGGTGCAGGCAGAGCAGCTCAAATGCAGCCAGCAAAGCAGGCTTGGGGCTTCCTGGCAGTGTAATGGAGTGCCCCAAAGCTTTTCAGTGCTGTTGGCTTACTCAGAGCATGTGATTCAAAGCCACCCAGCAGAAATGAGCTGGGTTACCACAATGACGGTATGTGCTGGTGAATTTTTTCTTTAAGACTATCAAGATTCAAAACAAGTTTCCCTGAGGACAGATCATGAAGGTGGATATTATTGCAAATGAAATTGTACGAGTGACATCCTATTGCTGCAGAAGGCAATGCTAAATAACCATCTTCTTATCTCTAACAACAATGAAGAGCATATGTTACTGTGTGATTAACAACTTGGTTCTGAAAAACCACAGGTGAGTTTCTGAAGGAGATTGCTGAGGTTTTTCATATAATTCAAGAAAAGCAATTTTCTTAGATTTATAAAACTTTGTGGGATTAAAGCCCAACAGTTTATTTTGTGTTAAATTGGTAGAACAGAGCATTCAGTTTTATACTTGCATTAATCTCCATTGCAGAAGTATAGGAGAATTGTGTGCCTGGAAAGGCAAAAGCTGTTGTGAATACTGCAGTACCATGCAGTGATGTAAAAAGCCTCGTGAATTGATTAGGGATCTAGTTAAGCACAGAGGGATCTATTTTGATATACGTGAATATCAAAAACATTGAAAATATAGCTTGGAAAAAACCCTGAAGTTAAGACAGCATTTTCCAACCACCTTAGCTGGCTGCAAAAATGAATTCTTGAGACTTTCGTTTCCAAAAACATTGAGCATACCATTAAGACATTAAGCTTTCTTGGCTTTCTGATCTTTTGTATTTTTCCAACATCAGAATATGACAGAAATAAAATGGAAATTTAAAGTTGAATTTGGAAGAATAGAATAGAACTTCAAACCAAATTTCTTAGTTTTGGATAAAGATATAAATCTGGCTTTTTTCACGCTGTCAGTCTCCAATTCCCCTTGCTATGCTGTTACACTGTATCATTCTAATTATAAAATTACAGACAATTTTTAAGGAAATTGTGAGTTTTGGGGCTGGGACACATTTTCTTACACAGTGAGAAAAATGGAGAACTGAAGAAGTGGATCATGAAAAGAAACACTGCTTCTGGTAGAAATTAAAAAGAGATTATTAGACGTGAGGAATTTCAGTAGGAAATGATAAAAACCAACGTAATGATTCATGTTATTGTATGCTTATTTGGAAATAAATGGCAGCGATTGTGCAAATTCTTCATTTCTGTTTTGATAATATTTTTTTGCGAAAGTATAGGGAATTACGTAATTTAGAAAAAGTGCTTGGTTCTGATTTAGATATGATGTCACATCCCTCCATGCTGTCTGGTTCGGGAATTGTCAGTCAATTTAGGTCTTGGTGAGCATGAAGCACAAGAACATTTCAGTATGTCATTTTGTAACATAGACGGTGTTTCACAGCAGTCTCTCAAACTTAGTCTCATGCCCAGAGCAGATGGATACCAACATGGCCAGCTCATTTGTCTTGGCACTGCTGACCAGTTAATAAGTTTTAGCCACATGTTTGTCCATCACCAATTAGGGATACACATAAAGTCATCAGATTCTAGTTCACTAGGAGCAGCATGTATTGTAGAAGGTTAAAGTCTGAGCAGTCTGCCTCTGCTTGTTTGCCTGAGCACTGTCCCATTCTTGAATTTAGAGATCGTGGCTGTGTGTAGAAAGGCAAAGGGTGTGTGTTAACGTAGTTATAAATAGTATAGATACCTCTTAGATACCTCATGTATGTGGAGTAAGGGCTGAATGTTTCTTAAATGCAGGAAATGGATGTGTTTGTTTTTTTTTTTTTCCTGCAGTTTCTCTGGCAAATAAGCATTTCTCTGTCTGATTTCTAATCTAGGCTTCACACAACGATGGGAAAGGTTTGTTATGGTAACTATACAGGCAAAATGTTCTAATGTAGGTTCAGCTTTATCAGCCAAGAGAGGTTGCTAATACCAGTTCCCCAAAAGAAACAATAGTTGGAACTTATCCCCCATCTATGCTTTTGTTTCTAGAATTAAACTTGAATTTTTATATATCTATTTATTTTGCATAGAAATGAGCACAGAATAACACAGCTTTAACTAATAATCTATACTGACATTTTAGTTTTGCCTAAGAGGAAAGTACCTCTTTACCATCCCACCTTTACTTCAGCTGAATTTCATATAATAGTAAAGAGAGCTTCCACTGTATTCTTAATTTTTTTATTTACTCATTCATTTATTTTGTGATATATGTTGACTTTTCCAATTTTAGCCTTCAGCACGTGGGAAGAGAACAGACGTTAGGTATATATAGGAACAAGAAAAGGAAGAAGTCATCACACTGCCTTATTTCTCTGTTCTACCAGTCCTTACATTTTCTGTTTTTTATGATGCTTTTGTTAGCTATGATCAGGAGCAGGAATAAGATAATTTCAGTGCCTGTGGAGCAGAAGGAGAGCTGACATACTTAGGGGCAGAAATATTTCAGAACAACAACAAAAAAGAAGCTTAAAGGTACTTTAACCTCGCAAACTTTCAATAAGTAACTGTTCAGCCTTTTGTTATGAAATTTCTATCTACCCTAGCATATAGCTATTGCCTTCAAATGAATTGTTTATCTTTCAAATAATGCTTACTATATCACTACTAGGATCTTACAGTAAGGGCATAGCTAGAGAAAGTAGGACTCCATCTAGAAAAATCAGGACAGTGTGTTCGCATGTCCTTTAAGATCAAGCGGATTAATCTCTTGAATTTGCTCTTACCCTCTATGTAAATATGTAAAAACAGGCTGGATTATTAGGTTTACTTTGTGCAGTCACCCTGGTGACACTGACCTACGCATCAGCCTCCTAGAGTTCTATAAAAGATAAGATTAGTAAGGAAATAAAGTTCAAGGGTCAGAGCTTTGGTAAACAGCTGAAGTTGAAGAAAGCAGTTAATTAATACAGACGCATCAAATAGCTGTTTAAGTTTCAGATCTTGGATACTTCCATCTTCAGTGAAAAGGCTCTCCCGCAGGAATCCCACACCCTGGAGGTTAGGGAGAGGGTCTGGGGAATGGGAGACTTCCCTTTAGTCAGGAAAGAGGACGTGCATGAGCGCCTAGGCAGTACTAAGGTCCACAAGTCCATGGGACCTGATGGGGTGCATCCACGTGTGCTGAGGGAGCTGGCGGAGGTCATTGCCGAACCGCTCTCCATCATTTTTGAGAGGTCTTGGGTAACAGGGGAGGTCCCTGAAGACTGGAGGATAGCCAATGTCACTCCGGTCTTCAAAAAGGGCAAGAAGGAAGATCCGGGTAATTATAGGCCTGTCAGCCTCACCTCTGTCCCTGGAAAGGTGATGGAACAGCTTGTGCTGGATACCATCTCCAGACAACTGGGAGAAAAGGAGGTTATCAGGAGTAGTCAGCATGGCTTCACCAAGGGGAGGTCGTGCTCATCCAACTTGGTGGCCTTCTATGATGCTGTCACAAGCTGGGTGGATGGGGGAAGAGCAGTAGATGTAATCTACCTTGATTTTAGAAAGGCGTTTGATACTGTCTCCCACGACATCCTTATAACAAAGCTGAGGAAGTGTGGGATAGACGAGTGGACAGTGAGGTGGGTTGAGAACTGGCTGACTGGCAGAGCGCAGAGGGTCGTCGTTGGTGGTGCAGAGTCTGGCTGGAGACCTGTGACCAGTGGTGTCCCCCAGAGGTCTGTGCTGGGTCCGGTCTTGTTCAACATCTTCATCAATGACCTTGATGAGGGGATAGTGGCCACCCTCAGCAAGTTTGCTGATGATACGAAGTTGGGAGGATTGGCTGACACGCCTGAAGGCTGTGCTGCCATTCAGCGAGATCTGGACAGGCTGGAGAGCTGGGCAATAAGAAACCAGATGAGGTTCAACAAAAGCAAGTGTACAGTCTTACACCTAGGGAGGAATAATTGCATGCACCAATACAGGCTGGGGGATGAGCTGCTGGAGAGGAGCTTTGAGGAGAGGGACCTGGGCGTCCTGGTGGACAACAGGTTGGCCATGAGCCAGCAGCGTGCCCTCGTGGCCAAAAAGGCCAATGGCATTCTGGGGTGCATTAAGAAGAGCGTGTCCAGCAGGTTGAGGGAGGTGATCCTCCCCCTCTACTCTGCCCTGGTAAGGCCTCATCTGGAGTACTGTGTCCAGTTCTGGGCTCCCCAGTACAAAAAAGACAGGGATCTCTTGGAAAGCGTCCAGCGGAGGGCCACAAAGATGGTGAAGGACTGGAGCATCTCCCGTATGAAGAAAGGCTAAGTGAGCTGGGTCTGTTTAGCCTTGAGAAAAGAAGACTGAGAGGGGACCTGATCCAGGTTTATAAATATCTGAGGTGTGGCGGCCATAGTGGCGAGGCCAGTCTCTTTTCAGTGGTACGTGGAGACAGGACGAGGGGAAACGGACATCAGCTGCAGCATAGGAAGTTTTGTACGAATGTGCGTAAGAACTTCTTCACGGTGAGGGTGACAGAGCACTGGAACAGGCTGCCCAGGGAGGTTGTGGAGTCTCCTTCTCTGGAGATATTCAAGTCTCGCCTGGACGCCTACCTGTGCGACCTGGTGTAGGGAACCTGCTTTGGCAGGGGGGTTGGTCTCGATGATCTCTAGAGGTCCCTTCCAACCCCTACAATTCTGTGATTCTGTGTCTACACAAGTAGACATAAAGAAACAAGTAAGGCAACGTGCCCCTAATTCAGATATCACAGTGAACGAGAGGTTTCATGAGACTTCTCCTAAACTTTCTAGCTACTACAACATTGAGAATATGGTACATCCTTGAGACAGAATTCTGCCTGTGGACTTTCCATCACACAGATGCTACTTTTACTTCATGTTTTACTTTTACCTGGCTTGGACTGGGTGCTTGCTCACATTTACAGCCTTTTCTGAGAGATTACACTAAGCTCACTGCGTACTTCCTCGGTCCCTACGGGAGAAGCAGGTGGGCTTGCAGGCCTTTGCCCATGCAGAACCTCTTATAGTAACAGGTGATGCAGGGATAATGCCCATGATTGCCCATGATTCTGCGAAAGCAAGAAGAGATGTAGTTGCAGCTCTGGAAGTGAGATGAGGTATAGGATTTAGGAGAGATGAAATGCAGTTTGGTATCCTCTCTGGACTCTGCTTAGCAGTTGCTATGCTTCATTGTTCACTCTAGGATTCCTACCTTCTGTGAGTTGGTTTTCTCTTGAGCATCTGAAGAATGTACTTTACCTGTTGCTTAGGTTTAACTTTAAGAGTATAGTGAATATACAGATTTCTAAGGACTGCGAGGATTTTGAACTTCGAGCTTCATTTTGAAGCTCAGAAGCGCATGTAGAATGAACTCTTATTGCTGGCAACTGTCTTCAGCAATTCCTACAGATATAAAAGGACTTGAGGATCACAGGGGGAAAAGAGGAAAGAAATTCAGTCTTTCTTTTAGAGCTGTGCATCTTTAATTCCCTTTGATCTTTTTGCTCAGTATTTGATTAAATGTTTGGATGTAGGCTGAACTACCTAATCAGAGGCAGCTCATAATAACTCTGTATTACTGCTATGTGGTTCAATCTTCCTCTGTAATCTTGCAGAGCAGGATATAAGGACTTGGAGTTGGTTTCATTCATAAGTGAGAGGATATATATGGTCAGTTTCATGCTGCTTTTAAGATTTTCAGAGGCAATTCTCCAGGTACAACATATTCTGCATCTGTTTGCTGAAGCAAATTGACAGTGTAAAAATGTCTTGTTAATATTCACAGTGGTGACTACAGGGGGAGAGTACTTGATACTTGTTAGCCGAGACTAATGTCAACAGAGCATTTCAGATACGTAGGTACTTTAACCACAGCCTCAGACCCAGATAACCTTGATCTGAACAGCTCTCTAATGTCAGGATTTTTTTAATCCTGCTGTGACTTTCACAATGATTTTCTTTTTCATAATGAGTCAGACACTCATTCTAAAGATAGTTCCAGATGTAACTTCCTACCTTGCAGCTACTTCTCTAGATTTAAAATCTATTTCTGATAACTGAAATTTAGGCTACACTTAAGCTGCTGAATTAAACAATGGTACAACATTCACAAACAGAAAGATCCCTGGCACTGTTTTTGCCCATGATAGTTAGCATTTTCTGAATCGTTGTCCAGATACAGTGAGGGGCTTAGAACAAGCCAGGGACTATGCTTGTTGTGGCAGTTTGGATGACCTTTGTTTTGGAGGCTAAGCGAACTTAATTGCAGAGACATGGCTGTGTTTTGTCAGCTGTTCTTAGGGACAGAAAATGTGTCCTGGTACGTTTCCTTTACTAGTATGGATATAGCCTTCAGGTTTTTGTCTTTGGTCTTGCTAGGAAATGTTTCCCTTCAGATGAGGCAAAAAGATAAATCACTTTATCTATTCATTTATGACTTGGAATTAAGTAGAAGCCAGTGATCTCATGGAACTTTTCAACAGAAAAACACAAAGATCTGGTGCATCTAACGTTATCCTTCATCTATGCAGGTAGTATTTGAAAGGTGAACACTTTTCTCAAATCACAGTAATGTTGCTGTCTGGCTCTCTGCATTTAAGGGTGATTTGCCATATGAGAAGCACGACATGCCAATGAAAAAAATTTACTTCATTCTCTTTTGGTCAGTTTTGTGCCAATTACTTGTTGTCTTCATCGAAAATTTAATTCCAAAATGAAGATAATTTTTCTGAATGTTCTCTTGAGAAAACTTTCTTAATGCCCAATACTAATGTTAAGCTAGAGTTGAAGACCATTTATTATTCTAATAAAAAAGAAAATATTGATATTTGTATTTGCACCTCTAAGGTATCACAGGGACAAGCAGAAAATCATACCATATGAAGTGCTGAATTGAAACTATCAAATTTAAATTCACCTTTCCGTTATAATTAAAAACTGTGGCTATTTTTGTACTTTGTAGAGCCATATTGGTCTCACTGGCGTGAGGGAAGCACTGGCCCATGTCCTGAGAGGCACTGGAGGAGTTTGTCCTTATTGCTTGAAAATGGTGAAGGGATGGTTCTTTGGTCCAGCTCATTCCATGGTGGAGGGAGAGCTGTGGCAAGCTGATGTGTATCCAAGGTGCAATTCCTATCTAGAGGAATCTCTTATGATCAGATTACAGGGTGTCTTCATCTTCATCTGCAACACTCAGTCTGAAACTTCAGGGCATGTATACTAGTGTGTGGAAGGGAAAAATGCCATGTAATTATCAGAAAAGCTTTGGGTCATGTAGCCCATTGCTTTATCAGTGTGATTACAGCTCTTGAACATCAGTCTTGAACGGACTGACTGGCTCAAATAATAAGGCTTCTACCCTTTCTATCGGGGGCATTTTCCATTGTCAGAGGAATTTTCCTGGTAACTTCCATTTGATATATATTTATACTTTTTTTTAATATTAGCCTAATTTTTTAAAACCCTTTTTATCCCACACCCTCCAAAGGAGAGACATCAGTCTCATCTTAAAACCAGTCACATCTTAAATGTGGATTCAGTAGAAGATCTGAATTTCACATCCTGTGTCATCACATAGCTTGATATATCACAGGATCACAGGTGGCTCTTCATCATCTTGTAATCTTTTCCAGTTCCCTATTACGTACAGTTAAAAGTTAAATCACATGGGATGTTGGACCTGTTCAAACAAGCCTAGTGGTATTTTAATTCAGCTTTATTTATGGGGGAACTAAACACATTTTTTAAATAATGAGATTAATGGGAGTAGTTAGTTTTCAAATCTAGATTTGCACACATTTTCCTCTTTGTTCTGACATTTTCTTCTTCAAAGCACCCATTTCTGAATGGCAAAGATAATAATAGGTTAATCCCTTTTCAGCTGGCAAGATAAGCAGGAAATGATCAATTATCAGAGAAATGATCAATTTAATCAAATATGTGAGTATGTAGTGGAAAGACAGAGGTCTGCACTGCATTTTAGCTGATAGCCTGCATCGGTATCAAGGCAGCATTGTGTTGAGCAGCACCAATCCCATTGCAGAGCTTAGAGCTTCAGTTTGATCAGTGATCTGGTGACTGAGAATGGGATAGGACCAATTAAAGCTCTTGACACTTTTATAATATTATATAACACTCTTCATCATATTTGAAAAGTCGTGGTTGTCAGGTGAGGTCCTGGGTGACTGGAAAAAGGGTCACGTCACTCCCATTTATAAGAAAGGGAGAAAGGAGGACCTGGGGAACTACAGGGCAGTGAGTTTCACCTCTGTGCCTGGGGAAAATCATAGAGCAGATCCTCCTGGATGACATGCTAGATCATATGTGGAATGAGTGTGTGATCTGAGATAGTCAGAACAGCTTCACCAGGGGAAGGTCATATCTAACCAATCTGGTGGCCTTCTATGATGGAGTGACAGCAGTGGTGGACAAAGGGAAGGCAACTGATGTCATTTATCTGGACTTGTGTAAGGCCTTTGATGTGGTCCCCCACCACATCCTTATCTCCAAATTGGAGAGGTGTGGATTTGATGGGTGGACCACCTGGTAAATAAGGAATTGGTTGAAAGGCCACAGACAAAGGGTGGTTCTGTGGTTCTATGCCCAGGTGGAGACAGGTAACAAGCAGTGTCCCCCAGAGGACTGTCTTGGGACTGGTGCTCTTGAGCATCTTTATCAATGACATCAATAATGGAATTGAGTGCACCCTCAGCAAGGTGCAGTTGACACAATGGAAGGAAGGGATGCTATTCAGAGGGACCTCAACAGACTTGAAAGGTGGGCCTGGGTGAATCTAAAGTGGTTCAGCATAGCAAGTACAAGGTTTTGCATTTGGGCCGGGGGAATCCCAGGTGTATACACAGACTGGAAGGAGAAATCCTTGAGAGTTGCCCTGCAGAGAAGGACCTGAGGGGATCCTGGTGAATGAAAAACTTAACATGAGTCAGCAATGTGCTCTTGCAGCTCAGAAAGCAAATGGTATCCTGGGCTCCATCAGAAGAGGGTTGGCCAGAAGGGAGAGGGAGGTGATTGTGTCTCTCTCTACTCTGCTCTTGTGAGGATCCATCTGGAGCACCGCATCCAGGTCTGGGGCCCCCAGTACAAGAAAGAGAGCTGTTGGAGAAGGTCCAGAGGAGAGCCACAAAGATGATCAGGGGGCTGGAGCACCTCTTCTATGAAGACAGGCTGAGGGAGCTGGGCTTGTTCAGCCTGGAGAAAAGAAGGCTGTGGGGTGACCTCATTGCAGCCTTTCAGTACCTAAAGGGAGCCTACAAGCAGGAGGGGAGTCAACTTTTTACAAGGGTGGATAATGGCAGGACAAGGGGAAATGGTTTGAAGTTGAAGGAGGGAAGATTTATATTGGATATTAGAGGGAAGTTCTTTACAGAG
The DNA here is from genome assembly GCF_905368555.1 of Meleagris gallopavo. Lineage (NCBI taxonomy): Eukaryota > Metazoa > Chordata > Aves > Galliformes > Phasianidae > Meleagris > Meleagris gallopavo. The sequence goes on along the minus strand of NC_139405.1, from coordinate 61,612,644 downwards.
AGAGTGGTGAGGTGCTGGAACAGGCTGCCCAGAGAGGTTGTGAATGCCCCATCCCTGGAGGTGTTCAAGGCCAGGTTGGATGGGACCCTGGGTAGCCTGGTCTAGTATTAGATATGGAGATTGGTGGCCCTGCCTACAGCAGGTGGGTTGAAGCTTCATGATCCTTGAAGTTTCTTCCGACCTAAGCCATTCTATTATAATGAGAAATAGTAAGCATATGTAAGGGTTATAGTGAGTTTGCTCAATCTATCTAATAGTACTTGTAGTCTCCCTGTGCAAGTTTAGGGGGTTGCTCCATGTTGAACCATGTGTTGATTTTAAAAAAAAAAAAAAAAAAAAAAGACAGTGAGCTAAGGATGTGTGTACATGTGTGTGTGTGTGCATATATTAAAATCTAATGGATGTTATAAAGCATTCTTGTATGAAATATTAACTTCATGATAAGAAAAAATGCTAGTGGATGCCAAGTCTCTGAGTTTTGGCATACATAGTGTGCTCACCTCCTTCTCTTTTTGTGTATTCACATATGTAGTTCACATGCCTAAAAATGATTGATTTGTCACTTAGATGTGGTTGTGATTTCAGCATTAGTTATCTTTCTGTTCTCCTTCTGTGGATTTGTCTTGAAAAGGTTTACTTGATTTACTTATTTAAATGTGAAGTGGCTATCGCACTGAAGTTGTGCTAAGGTAAAAATCTAACCCAAACCAGGCCCACTGCTTCCATCTCCAGAACAAGTATGTGAGATTACTCAGTCTCACTGAGTAATCCTCAGTTCCAAAAGCCTGTGATTTTTGTCCAGCGTCCTCCTTAATGCAGATCCATTACCATTTAGCAGTAGAGGAAAAATCAGTATGGAAAGGGTCTTGGAAACAGTTATGTGAATATTTTCCTTAATCTAATCTCATGCTTCTCTGTGAGTGAAGTTGTGTTAATTTCCCTAAAAGAAGTGGAGCAGAACCTGCTGAAAACTGAGAAAGGATGCCAGGGGTGCCATTGCCTGACCAACCTTTTCAGGACTCTTAAAGGCTCTTTGTCCTTTCTGTATTTGCCCTCCCACTATTTTTAAATATTGCCTCACTCAGTTCCTCCACGTGCTGGCCCCTGTGCTAAACTGGCTTAGGTAATTCCTGCTCTATAAGAAGCTCTATGAACGAGGCTTCTCCTTTTTGCACTAGGCTCTGCTACCTGTGTAAGATCCCTGCACAGCCTCGGTGTCTAACAGTGTGAGGCTGACAGCTCAAAGTTGTATGGGTAGTGATTAATACATCTCTTTCCCCAGCCTTGCTACGCTGATTGAGTTGTTTCCTAGTGCAGAAGCTCTTAGTAGGTTATGGATCAAGGTTAGATGTTTGGGAAAGCGTCCATGCTGAGGCATGCAACACTGACTTCAGTGCAAGATGCACATACCATTTTCAAGAAAGCTTCCCAAAGCATTTTGTGAGCCATACTTTGTCTGTGAGGGTGACTCTGGACTCTCCTCACCTTTTTTATGAAGTCACGTGCTGATAGTTTGTCCTAGATCATGCCACTGTGTGAAAAGAGAGAGCAATTGGCTCATCCTTTCATCTTTCTTTTTGTTTGTTTTCTTTTCCTACTCTTCTCTTCAGTGACATAAATTGATAGTCTCTTGCAAAAAGGTAATAGCATCAGGTAGCTGTAGTATCATTTGATGTTCCAAAAGCCTTTGATTATCTGGCAGCAGTTTAAAGTGCAGCTCTACACTGAAAAAATGATCTTAAAAATGGCACTGTGGGGTTCTGTGCCTGTCATCCCTAAATCATTTTCATATCAAATGCCTTCAGTGTGCAGTGAAAAAGGTGCTTATTTTTTTTCTTGCCTGTCAGCCCCTGTGAACTCAGCCTGGACTTGAAGTTCACACTGGGCTCTTTTCTTCTTCCATGTAACTGTCAGCATCTGAGCGCACCATGGGCCAAATTAAGCCTTCAGCTACACCACAGTAAGTCTATGGTGTTTGAACTGGTCGGTCCTGTATTGCCACTTGTAAAGCCCTGTCTTTTCTGCAGTTTTGCTCTGGTAGCTGGATCATATTAATTGGTTCTGTTGATGCATGGAAACAAGAAATATAAATAATTTCCGTGCATTTATCCTGATTTTTGGTATGTGAACATGGGTGGAAAGAACACATTTAAAACTTTTTTGACTCTAAAGTAGACTGCACTGGCTACAGGTCTGTGGGGAGAAGATATCATATTTTTTTTACAAAGTATTTTTCAGATAAAAATTGTATCCTAAAGAAGAATAAGCCTACTTTTCATATAACATTTTTAACTAATTTGCTTTACTTTCTTACTTTGCATATGTCATTCTTGCTCAGCATGAGCTACTCAGTCTTGTTTTTCCTTTTATTCTTGTTCTTTTTGTATTCTTTGTAGGTCTTTCTAAACTTATCACAGAATACACGTCTTATCTGATGACTATGTTCTCCCATCTCTTTGCCAGTTGAAGATTGTTTGCTTTTCAAACTGTGCTATGCTTTCAAATAATCATAAAATCACAGAACAGATCAAAATCACGCTTTGTACATAATATATATATATATAATATATATATATATATATATATATATACATGCAGCGGCATATTTTACATGTTGCGTATGTTCTAATAGCTTTCTGAAGATGTTGTTTTCACAGACCAAAGTCCCAATATTCAGCAATAGTAAAAAACAAAAACAAAACAAACAAACAAAAAAAGCAACAAAAAACAAACCAGAAAAAAAACATCGGATCCCAATAATTGTATTTTATCAGATAAAAAGATATAGGGAAGGAAGTGCATCAATTCAAAGTAGTTTTGATTTATTGGCCAATAGTTTGACTGGTTTGGATGAAAGAGAAGAGTAGGAGTTCTTAGAAAATCAATTCCAGTTTTCTGAGTAAAAGGTTCCAGTAATCCTTATCTTGCTGCTTGTTTCCAGGACAGCCAGCTAACTAAGCCGAGCTGACTAGCTCTCTACCAAATTGCCTGTACTCAAGGCATTGCTCTTTCATAGAAGAGCTAAATGAACCCTGAAGAAACCCACCACTGTGCTTTTATACAAAACTAATACAACATAAAAGCATAAAAAGAAGAAAAAAAAAAAAAAAAGAAACAATTTCAGCAAACCATGCTTGCTTTGAATTCTAGAGGTTTAGTTTTGCTTAATTCAATACAGACACTCTATGGTGGCCTCCAGACTGTTTGGCTTCCCAAATAGTTCTTTGAAGGTGGGTCCAGGTTCCCTTTGAGCATGTGAGATTAATTTCTGAGTGTATTTAGTAGCACTCCTTTCAAGTAGTTATCTGAGGAAATGCCTGTTGGTTAATATTGCCCAGTGTAAGGTGGGGAAGGTGACAGAAATTAATTGGCTTATACTAAAGATAATGAAAACCAATAGGGTCCAAATTTGTAAAGGAGCAATTTTCCTAGACTGTGCTCTGTATTGGCTGGTCCAAAAAACCCCAAAAAATACCTACAACGCACAGAGTTTGGTAAAAGGAGTCTAGAGGGGATGGTTTAGACTTTGTTCTGCAAATTTATGTCTGCCACTGTTTTCTTCCTTACTTCTTCTGAACAGGTCTTTCACATCTGTGTTGATAGCAATAACTCAGGCATCTGTAAGTCCAATTTCAACAGTACAAATAGAAGTGATAGAACTTCATCATGTAAATGCCTGCTGAAGGGCACTGTTAATGGAAGTGAGTTCTGTCATTCTTTGCACATTCATTGAAATGTAGCTCCCAATCACTGTTCTTCCAGTGAGAAAACAGCAAAAACATAATTGGAAACTGAAAAGGTCCATCCCCAGGATATTTCATGAGATGGTATGGAGCACTAGAAAAAGGTTTATGCTCTATGCCACTTCTCTGGTAAAGACTTGCATAACTCACTTGTGGCTCCACTACTCCTGAGCAAACCACTCATCCCAAATGCATGGCTATAAAACTTTTATAGTGCCTTGCAAAGCGTGATGTACTATAAAGTTTTTATATCCATGCATTTGGGATGACCATCTTACATCATCACACATTTTCCCCATAAAGATTTAGGCTTACTGCTGCTATAAGCCAACTAACATTTACAGATGGTCCCTGGAATAGCTAAAATTTCCTTGCTATGTTTTTTTTGTTGTTATTGTTGTTGTCAGCATAAATTTAATGTACTCCTTTTGTTTCATTAAGTCCCAGAGGTAGGCTGCAGGGGAAGTAGAATAGTGTGGTCAATACACAACTGGATTTGCTTTCTAGTTATATCAATCACATTGTCTCACTCCATTATTAAACATTTATGCTGTGGTAATGTTTACACAGTACAGCTGATATACAAGCCCAGATGCAACAGCAATGTGTGTGTGGCGTGTATCACGGGATCTCATTTGTATGCTCTCAGCCCTTGGGGAATCTATAAAAGATTTCATTGTGTTAAGCAGCAACATAGAGTAAAAGGATGCTTCCTGTCTCAATTTTTGTTTAATCTCAGTTCTTTTCTTGAGTAGTTTTCAACCAGATTAGTTCACTGTTCTGCCTTGTTATGACCCTGTGAGCTCTCACAGAGGAGGAAGACCTCAGGAATACACAAACTGAAGTAAAAAATGAAGGACCTGTCCAATCTTGGGTAGCACAAACTTACTTTGGCTCAGCCACTTGTGGCATTGCACCCTCCAACCATGTTTCGCCATCCATAGGAAGGGAATAGCACTGCTGAATCATCAGATAAATTGGGTTGAGATAAATTGCAAAAGGGCTTTTTTACTATGTTGAATGCAGGGGTGCATATACAATTTTAAATTCAAGAATGGCTTTTGGACAGCTAGGCACTGTAAAATATATAAAAAGGTTAAGGATTATGTAAAGAAATGTGCTTGTTTGAGCAAGGATTATGCACTTAAACTTTATCAGGATGTCTGAAGTGCCTTGGAAAATATGAACTAGCTGTTCTGATGAACACAATTTTAAAATCAATAGCTTGTATTAAAAAAGGGAGCCTTTAAATATTACTACTATAAATATATTTCTGTTCTTAAAATTATTTTACAAGGAAATTATTTTCATATCATATATATATATTTTTTTTTGTAAATGCACATTTACATAGCAAGAGTTGTTACAGTTATGGAGAAGGAGAAAAGCACTGCAGATTTAGGGAAAAAGGAAATGAATGAGAAAGTTTCCAACTTTGAGATTCAAGGGAAAAAAACTATCTGTATGGAAAATATTTGGACCAGTCTCCTGAGGTAATTAGCATTCTGCAGTTTTTACATATCGTATATCGTTTCATGAGTTTTATTAGCTTAAATAATGGTGCTGACTGAGGAGACTGGGGCTCTTTTGTGCCAAAACGCATTAATCAGACAAGGTAGAATATGAGTTTACTCCAGAGTTTTACTACATTATTAGATTTTAAAAATTATTATTACTTGTTTAAAGCACTCTTTTATTTCCACTTTTGATCTCATTATTAGAAAACTGGGTCCACAAGTTGGTTCTTGCCTTTTGAGCTCTTATTTAAAGCAGGTTTCAGTAGATTTTTAGAAGTACAAGATCAGCTGAAAGTTGTAATTTTGTTTGATGATCATCAATATGCGAGGAAAGGAAAATAATGTCACCGTTCATTCACTGACATCTGTTTCTGACAGCAGATAGACTCTGAGTTTCTGCCATACATTTTCAGCAGCTAAACAAATGGGAAAACTTTGACAATCTGCAGTGCTATGTTAGATGTGGAAATTGCGTCAGTTCAACAGTACTTCACCAGGTAGAATGCAGAGCGTATTTGAGCATGAGATGGAAAATGATCATCGCTTTCTTATGAAGAATACAGACAGTCATCAAGTAGGTAACACTTGGCGTAATTGAATGAGTTATAGAAGAGAAAATTTGAGACTTAGATGATTTCAGGCTGGAGACTTGTAAATTTTCACAGGATTAATAAAATGGATGAAAAGTCATCCTTTGCTGTATGTCTAGAGCTGTATGGCGCTGAAGACTTTCTCTAATTGACGTTAGGTCTTAATGAGTAGTCCCTCTGTATGTTTATTTATGCTTTCAAGCTACTGTTTATATGTGCCTAGTAATGGTGAAAAATGTTTTCCAGGTGCAGCATAATGTAAATGTGAAAGACAAAGCTCTGAGGGACAGAACTGAGCACAGCAGCTGACAGCTGCACATATGATGCTGGAATAGTTTAATAAAGCCCACAATCAATTAATTACGTTTATAGTTTGTGGAGAGATCTGCAAAGGCTGTCAGGTGCAGTAAAGAAAATCATTTCGGAAAGACATAGATGGAGATGTATGCATTCCTTCTCGAAATAGCTGCTACCTATATCTAAGATACTGGAGAGTATTTTATGAGAATGAAAATAAGTTTGCACGACCTCATGTGCTCTTTTGCATTGGCCTTCATTTGACACTTGTGTTGGTCCAAACTGAAAGTAATTTGAGTGTAGTTCTTTTCTGAATAATATCTAGATGAAAAGAGCATTTTAGAGTTCACTGCTTGTGTCAGTGAATTTCAGATCTAATCTAATCCAATTTACACAGAAAATTTAAAGACCACATAATCTGATGTAGACTTATTTATTTTGAGATGGGCATGGCATTACACATCATTGTATGTGAAAGGTCTGAATTCTGAGCCTGGAAAGAGAACATTCATATGTGAAGTAGTACTCTTCCTTTTTCCACTGTATTATTTATTGCTTATCCATCAACACTCTTCAAGAATGGATTTTGCAGACAAAATGCCCTGATCATTCTGCTTAGACTTAGCTAATTGTTCTGGCCCTCCTGATAGGAAGAAGATGCTCATTCACTCACAGAGCACTCATTCTAACCTGATAAAAAAAAAAAAAAAGGTTTAAATGTGTGCAAACACACAATTTGCAGGTTTTGCATGCATCTGTCTGAGCATCTAAATCTATAAACATTTCTTCTTTTCAAACAATTTCTGGCTATGCAGCTTGGTCTAATCAGATATTCTCACTCAGATCATGCAAATGTCAGCCTATATGTAAGAATTATAGGTCTGAGATTCAGTACAGGACTTACTTATGCACCGGAACCAAACCCAGTGTGCTACATTTCCAGAACTGGCTAGTTTGTGTGGTGGGAATGAAGGGGAGGGAGCTAGGATTTCTCCATTTGAGCCCAAGCACAATAGAAATTAAGGTATGCGAGAGCTGAATCGAGCAGCTGATTTGGATACTGGTTGCTTTATCAATAGTTGTTTTGGCTGAACTGTCTCAAGCTCTGGCCTTGAATAGATATTGTGGAATTGCATCTTTCAATTAACTCTCCAAAGGGATGCTTCATCCCTTGCTGAGAGACCATTTGTGAGGCCTCAGCAGTCTAAACCACCACTTCCCAACACCTGCAGCATAGGAAAAGTCCAGAAATAGCCTAGAGAAAGCTGCTGTGCACATAATTCAAAACAAAACTTATTTTACTCTGACTTTGATTAAGCTGACTTCTTCTGTCAGCTTAATCAGACAAGTGACTGGGAAAGGTAAATTTGGTGTTCAAGTGTTTATACAGTTCTTAATGATTTAAAAGGCTCACTTTGAATGAAATACTGTATGGATCAGTATTACAATAAATAAATATATACATAGAACTTAAAATCTGCAGACCCATCTGAATTTCCAGTTTGTACTACCCTGTGGTCAGTTTCCAGACTTGTGAACGGCATGGTCTAAGTTCTCTAGGTTTAAACCAATCTAGTACTTTCTTCATTTCTACTTTTTGTTTTCTCTATTCATCTCCTTCCTGTGCCAAAGCCTCTGCTTTTTTGAGATGATAGCCTTTACTGCTCCATTATAGTCAGGAGAACACCAGCACTTTTCATCCACTCAGAGCTATGACAAACAGGAATGAAAAAATCCCCACTAGCAGTTTGCTGTAATATCCCATTTGTGCACTGCAGTGCTGCATTTCTGCTACTGTGCAGCATTATGTGAGTCACTAAAAAGAACTAATTAATGTGATTTAGGTGGATGTCTGCTTAGCAAGCTATCACAATTTGCTTCTCTCATCAGTGTGTCCAGGAGTCTTTCTGCACTAGGGCAGAGAACCAAGGGCTCTTCTCTTTGCTCTTTGTAGATGTGATTTGGCAAGAGGAAGGTAATTTATTGTTTTTAGTATATCCGATGTAAACATATCTTTAAGTATATGGGAGACCCTGGGTGCAGAAGCAGTATGTGAGCAACGAGTCTTAGTAGTTTCTGGTTGCTAGGTCTGCATAAAAATACTTTTTGGGGATAATAGACTAATAAATTAAATGGGCCAGCTCAGTTTCTTGAGAGTTACTGAACTGAGAAACCTCCAGGTAAACTTTCTTATGTTGCTTTGGAGACACTTTTTGTTTAAGATTTCACACTCTGTCCATTTTAATTATTGGTTATCTTCCATGAGAGCTCATTTGTATCTGTAGTTTGGGATATACAACAAAAGTTTTTTGGACAGTAAAAAGGCAGTGCCAAACACTAGGTTTTTCTGCTTTGTTTAGTCTGTCTTCTTTGCTTACATCCTGTTTTGAATATCTGCAGGACAAAGAGTTTGTCTGTCTGCAAAGTATTGTGCTCACTAATTCTTCCTATGTGATTATTTTCCTTTTTTTTTGTAATGTACTATGAGGACTTCCTCTTTCATAGGGAGTATTTCTACCATGCCTACTTTTGACCTGCCACTGGCTAGTTTCAGCTGGTGACCTCTCAGCCTTTGTTCCTTGTTCATTGTTTCACAGTTTCAAATATCTCTGTTGCAATCCCCCCTCAGCTGGACACTGGAAATGAGACTAGTAATTTTATTGGTTCTTTATAATGGGAGCCATTCTGAAATTGCCTTCAGGCAACTTCTGTAATTTGCTTCATTGCTGTTTTCCTTCTCTGCTGTCTTTTTTTCTAGCTGCTTTCCGATATGGAGACGGAAGCAAGAATGGCAGACAGTTTTCATGAAGAGATATGTGGTGATGTAGAGGCGTTTTGCTTTAGCTATTACTTTTCTCATGATTCTGATACTTGATTTGTTCATTTGGCTCCTGCTCAATGTCATGCTGAGTTTTTTTTTTTTTTTTTTTTTCCTCCAATGATTTACTGAACGCTAAGACCTCAGTCTTGTTGGTAATCTTCTCTGAGACCACGCCTGCAGATGTGGAACTGTTTTTCCTTGCTTGTATCCTTCTGTATTTATGTATATTGAATCTCACCGGTAGTGTTTACCGGAAGTTGTATTAAAACAGCACAAATGGTTGTGATCTATTAACAATAATAGTGGCTTACATAGAATGACAAAACTGTTTGTAAAAGACCACTAAGGTGACAGAGTCCAACTATCAAACTAACACTACCAAATCCATCACTGAACCATGTCCCTAAGTGTCCTCCACTTCCCTGGACAGCCTGTTCCAGTCCTTTACCACTTGTGTGAATAAATTATTCCTAATATCTTAATAATATGAGGGATTAAGGCAGGAGAAACTGTGAAGGAATAGAATATATGTACAGGAGACAGTTTAGGAGAAGTGTGATGATATGACTACAGATGTACCATAGGAGTCTGGACAATATGGCAGTGCATTGTCACGAAGATCTAGGTGCTTTCTGCATCATTAGAAGGAAATGTAGCACTGTGGTTTTGTGTTGATTTTTCTCCCATTTATTTATACTCCTTCACTGAGTGACTTAGTAAGACATAAGGGTGGGTTGATGCCAGTAGATGGGGTCTGCTGCCTTGTAATGCTGAAGTTCTGTGACTAGAACATGCTAATGCATTTGAACACATTTTCAGGCTCTGCTAGCAAAGCCTGACAAAGAACTATGAACACCTGGGGGATTAGTGGCCTCCCACTCTGTTTGACAATAGCTCCTATTAAGCTAAAGTAAACTAAGTTTAAGTTTAAGATGTTAAAAGCTGTGTGATTCAGTTTCTCAGTATGCCTGAGAACATCTCTTATTGTAGCAGAGTGGCATTTGGCCCTGGAAATGTGTACAATAAATCAAAGTTTGTGTTACTGACATGGTAACAGCTTGACACTGCACGGACTGACATGATTTGTTGGTAAGTTCTCAGAAGGAAATGCTGCAGACATTGTGCTCAGACCTTCTTATTAACCTGTGTCTCCCAATGACATGATCAACAGCAAGCAGTTACGGCATCTCAAGTCGGCGCCTCTGATGCTGTGTGGTCTTTCTATCTCAGTCTCCAGTGTGTGATTTGGGAGTGTGTACATATGAAATGAAAGCTATTGTGCTGTGGTAGATCTGCAAACAATGTTTGTTGTAACAGTGAATATAAACAAAAGGGGGAAATATAGTGGTGTGGCACGTGTCTAGTTTACATATAGCGCTGAAGACAAGCCTGCTTTTACATGCCTATGCAGATAAGAATGTTAAATAATATGGTTTTAAAATGACTTAGGTTGTCTTAAACTGACAAAGGAAGAACAGTCATAGCTGCCAAGAGAGTCTAACGCTCTCATGTTAATCACTGGTGCACCAGAAAAAAATAATAAAAGTATGATTATCTATTATAATAAAACTGACCACCTGTGGGTGCCATCTGGTGGTGAATACTCTGATCCTGATCCAACAATGCATTTGCATGTGTTCTTATCTATAAAGCATGAATATCCCTTTGAAGAGTGTAAGCACATTATTAAATCACACATGAGCTAGTAGGCATGTTGAAAAAATGAATGCTAATGCAGATTCTTCCATGAAGATCCTCTGAATATTTGCTCTTCAACTGAGCTAAGGCTTATAACAATCTTGAGAGGGCTTCTTGCTCATGATCAAGAAGGCAAGGAGACCTGTTGTAAACTCCCAGGACACACAGGAAGGTATGGAGATGCTGGAAGTAGAGTTCAGCTATTTGCATTCTCATACCTTTGCCCCAGATGTGTCTCTTCATTCTTGTGGAACCTAAAATAAGACTTGAAAGTGTTTGGGTTGTAATCACACAGATGTGTGCAGAGAGGGCTGTGCTCTGAGGTGCATTAGCATAGCTCAGTACCTGGGCTCTAGCATCCTTCTGCAGCTCATGAGTTCAGACACATGCTAGCAGAGACTCCTAGTTTTAGTCACAGCTGGTGGAGCTTAGAGTTCCCCACAGCTGTCAGTGGAGATGTGAAAGTTCAAAGAAATACCTAGCCACCAACAGTTGGCCCTCTCCCATCTGTGCTCAGTTCCTAAAAGATAGAGCTGGGGGGAGGTACTGCTTCTCATTCCTGATCAGCACCCAGCCCAAGAGGGGACAAGGTGATTTCCACTTCTGCTGAGAAGTGCTAGGGACAGCAGCTTCTTATGGAGGGACAGCCACTTAGAGACTGGGGAGGAGGGCAGGGTGAGGGGCCTTGTCCCACGTTTTACCACAGAGACTTTACAGCCTCTTTCTTCAGTCGTGAAGTTTCTTACCTTGTGTAAAGCAGGTATAATATGATGCAATCATATTAAAGCTAAGGAAAAGGCTCGGAATTTCCTTTTTTTCTTCATCTATAAAACAAAGTTTTATCTTAATTTCTGCTCTACACACATGAGTTCAGTATTCAGGTGAACAGTTCTCGGTGTGTTCAAAATGCTGTAAACCGGAAAGTAGTAGATATCATTCTCCCAGAAAGCACAGAGGGGAATAAGCAAATAAAGTTGAAACAGATAAAGATCCAAGTATTGATCTCTGCTTGTGTTGCCTAATAGAGCGTAGCTCCAAAGGAATATTGTAGTCGCTGTTGGAGAAGAAATCGAAATAATCTGGCTATCACTTTACATGTCTCAGAATCAGAAAGGTTATGTAAGCTAAAGAGTGCTGGGGGTTTACCTTAAGTAACAACAGATTTTCATGAGAGGTATAGATTTGGAGAAGCTACCAGGAACACGTTATCAGGAGCACTGACTTCAGGCAAGTAGGGCTGTGGTTCTGTGGTGAGGATCTATATGCAACTGAAATGTGAGTTATCTCTCAGCTACATACACCTCCACTAAATGATTGCATTGAAGGTAACATTGGGATTTTTATGTTTATTGGTAGTGTGAAACCAGTGCTAGAGATCACACATGAAAGGTGGTATTTTTTCTAACTTTTCGGTTTCACTATATTTTCAAAAGTTTTTTTTTTGAAATTGTTCAGGAAGTCCACCCTCATTATGCAATTAATACTCTGTAGTTCCTGAAGTTGTAACTGCTGAGATATAAGAGTGGGAATGACGTTTTCTGACTCAGTAATGATGGTTATCACTCTTGCAGATAAAAGGGCTTTATTATAGCTTTACTTCTGCTCAAATCACAGAACCCACAGTTATAAAAAGGCAAAATGGATTCCATCTGACTCATACATTAGCCACAATTGTTTATGAAGCTTCAGCTACAGGGACAAATTACCAAGGCAGAAACAAAGACCTTGAGGACAAATGCAGTTTCATACCTGTAATTTAGAGTGCAGTTTAGCCCACAAAATCTTTGCAATGTGCAATAAAAGGGAGCTTTGCCCGAATTTGAGACCAACTTTCCAAATTTTCAGAGCTAGCAGCTAGGAGAAAAATCATTTTGTGCTTGTAAACTGTGAAAATTCTATCTGAAAGCCTTTGGGACACTGACTGCACAGTAGCAAGATGCTGTTACTTTTCAGTGTGCACAAACATCACCCTCATGGTTTGCATTATTCATGCAAACAAGATGCTGTAAACGCTGTCTCCACCAGAGAAAGGAGGCTTCAGTTGTGCCTTGAAACCCTGCAGGCTTTCCTGTTGGGTTTGATTTGCAAGGAAATACTAAGCAGATGCCTCAGTGTTTCAATGAGTAAAGATGTATTCCTACTGCCACTTGTAGGAATCTTGTTGAAAGCTCAGGAAATCTGTGAGTACTACTAACATGTACTGGAACAGCATTTCAGGACTGAGAAATTATGCTCAGCCTTACAGCCACAGAAGCTGCCTGCGAAGCAGTGATGAATACCTTCTCAGCTGGGGAGTCTTGCAAGAAAAATGTGCAGGTTTTATAAACTGAAACCTGTAACAACTGCAACAGGTTGAAGGTGGATGTGGTTGGTAGGTTACAAGCTGATCATACTGAATTTCTGTAGCCTTATTAATTTTCATTTACTTAGAGCACTGGAGTGATGTGCCTGTTCTGAAATCCATGCTTTCTGAGTTGACTGTGGTAGGGGAGCAGATGGGAGTTAGATCAAACTGGCTGAGGTTGAGGGTCACAATGGAAGATGAGAATGAGTTCCCCAACCAAATCTCAGGCAAGAGCCTCTATGAGGAAAATTCTTCTTTCCTGCCTTTTCTTTTTTCATTCATCCATTTTTCTGTGTCGATACAACAACATTGTAACTTTATCACTTCCTGCAGACCTTAGCAGTCCTATCCCTGAATCATTTTCACTGTACTTGAACTGTATTTGTAGTACTTCTCTCTTAGTAGCTTTCTGGATGGAAGAAAGTACTGGACCTTAAAGCTGAAGAGATGACTGAAAAACGTCTAGCGCTACTGGCTTACTAGGCCCCTCAGGAAACACTTTGCAGAAAACCAAACTGTAATCTTCTGCTTAAACCTCACTGGTTCAACATGTTTTAACTACTAATATATTCCTGCTGCTGGCCCTATAGGACAACTTGTTTTTTCAATGGCCTTTTCCTCACTTCTCCCAGATGAAATGCACTGTGAAAAAGTGAAGACTATTTATTTCTTACAATGGTACCGAAGATTGTGAAATAACCAACTTTTAAATTGTGTTTCATACGCCATTGACTAGAAATTCTCATGGCTTCATTGCAATCCAGATCTCTTTTATTAAAAGGCATTCTTTCAATCCCAGTATGAGCTCTTTCTGTATTGTGAGTTATTATACACTAAATATGTGTGCTAATCCAAATGAAACTAACTTCCCTTGGGTATTTTTATAGCTTATAGTCAGCTGAATCTGAGTAGAAGCTACAGAACCATGAAGCAGTGTGCCACTCTGTTTTGACTGACATAAAATAATTTACTGATTTTTCCTCAAGACAGAAATATTTGTCTTTAAGGAAGGGCTGGAAGGGATTGCTTTTAATGAAGCTGCAAGTTTTTTTCTAGTTTCCAATTAGGAAGATAATAACTGAGTGTTGTACACGTTCAGTTACATTCTGTGAAGTGATGGCACACTTTTATCCCTTACACAGAGTAGTGATACTTTCATACCTAATCGAAGCCTCTAAAATGTTATGGGCATTAAATTTGTGTTAATGAGTTGTTCAGGAATGCAAGGAAGAACAATAGCTTGTCACTTCCTCATGAACTGATCTGACAATTTTGCTGTGCTTAGGGTACGAAACAAAAAAGCTGTGGAGATGTTGTCATTAGTAAGATTTATAGCAGCAAAGGCTGTGGTGACATAGACCAGTAAGGATTACATTTAGATGTAAAAGATCACCTGAAAGAGTACAATTGCAGGCAATTTATCTAATTAAATATTTGGAGGTGACATTTTCTGTGATACACTGGGGAAAATCCTGTAGTCCTGTGGTATTGTTTACATACAGTATTAATGGTCTTGATGTTGCTTTCCTAAATATACATATCCTTTGTTTCTCAGTAACGTCTCTCCTCCCCTGTGTTTTTTCTCCTTTAGCCTGCAAATAAAATGACTGTGTTAAAAGTGCGAGATTTAGTTTATGCTGTTAGTTACATTTCAAGATGTTTTAGTCTCATTTTTGCCTAGAGTCCTTGACAAAATAAAAAGGTTCTTTTCAAGAAAAGCATTTCTAAGAGTAGTTCTACAAAGTGCTTCTTATCTTGCTTTTGTTCATAAATGATCCTCTGTGACCAAAATTATAGATTCTAGCATGCTGAGTGACAGTTCACTTCCCTGAGAGCTTTTCAGAAAGAAAATACATTTTATATCCAAGATGTAGCCCAGTCTGGGGGATCTAATTGTTACTGAATATTGAATATTGAAACAGTTATTGTAATTCTAGAACATAAATTGCTTCTGTGGTTAAACAATGAAATCAACAAAGCTCGTGTTGGAAAAGAATCACAGGATTTTTTTATTTTCATTTTTTGTTCTGCAGAGTATGGACTAATCTATTGTGGGGAAAAATATTGTTCAGTGATGTATTGATTCAAAATTAGTCCTCCTTTGGGTAGTTTTTTTTTCTCCTTGGAAGCAGCAATGTCCAATGCTGGAAACAACAGTCTAGTTAAACTATTGATTTTTTCCGGTGTGTTTTAGAAGGACATCTTTTCATCACAATGCTGATGCATGAGGACTATCTTCATGGCCTTGTGTTGGGAGTATGTATTCTTCACCACATTTGAAAGTCCTCATTTGGCTTTGCAAATGTTGTTTTTGAAATAGATTTTCTAATAAATAGTTCTATGGATTTATGTTTCTTTTAGATTAACATAGGAAAAAACAAAAAAGAGGGGGCATTCTCTACAATAACCCAAAAACTGTGTACTAAGTGACTAGAAAACATAACACTGAACCATGATCTAATTCAGTTTTTAACATAGTGGGTAATATTTTTTCCTGTTGCATTGCTGTTACCTTCTGTAGTAAAGAAGAAATAAGCAAGTAATGAGGATACTTCTAAGTAAAGGCCTGTAGACTAAGTTAAACAGGACGTTGGTCTCCTTTTCCATTTATAAAATATGTATGTCAAAATTTAATTCACGTACCTCTCACAACTGAGAAAATGAAGATGTGGTCTGCTTTTTCACCCAGCAATAAAATTCTCAGGGCATCATTTACATCCTTTAGCCAAAGTGCTGCAAAAGACCACCCCCATTGAGGAGACAGATTATCTAGAATAAAGAAGCTTCTTGAAGAATCTGCTAGGGATTTTAGCCTTGAAGAGATTAAAGTTACCTTAGAAAAAGAATGCAAATATGATAAACTGTCATTGATCTCCTTTGAGCTGCTCAGTAATTTCTCCCATCTTTTCTTCAGACCTCTTTTAATATTATTTTTTTCTCTAATGCTTATACTAGTATCTTTTAAGTCTTTGTGTGGACGTTTATGCTTTTTTATAAGATTTTTTTTTCCTGTGGTTATTGTTTCATTTAAATCACTTTCTGAGTTGTATAAGTTGTGAATTAAATTAGTTGGGTTTATTTTGAAAAATTTTCTTTAAATTGTCACAATGCTGTAACTATTTGGCTCAAATTCAGCTCTTAGTTCTTCTGATTTATGAACAAGCTTGCCAGAATGGGAAGAATACTGTAAACTGTCTGCTGGGAAATCTTTAAATCATATAGCATTGTATTACAGAATTAAAATTATACCTGTAACTGTATGGACCCCATAGATGATGAGATTAATGTTTTTCCTTATCTGCCTTTATTCATTTGAATGACAGAATTACTCTTATTGTATTTGCTATACAGATTTTGGATGTGTCTTCCCAAGGTTGTCTTGATTTTCTTTGTAGGCAGTAGTGAAAACTAAGCACTTCCAGAGGGATGCTTATCCCAATTTTAAAATTTTTTTTACGTGAATTGAAATCACCCCTGCAATTTGGCCGCCCTGCCTTTTTCTAAATTGTAGAGGGACTAATTGTGTTCACTATAAGCCTACATTTTAGATTGCAAAAGCTAGATGGAAGAAAAATCATCCACCCAGTCTATGTACTTCCCATGGCACTAATAAGTATGCTAACCAGAAGATTTTTTTCAGCACAAGGTTAACTCTGCTTTGGGGCTGCAGTTTTAAACCAAGGTTTTGGATTGACTAAAAGAAGGTCAAAGTCATTAAAATTTTTATGTTGAGATACAACCTGCCTTCAGTGGAAATGCATGGGAAGCACAGGCAGCAAAATCTAACACAGATCTTAGCATTTCATCTCAAAATCTAGGTTGGTCATCTTGCTTTTACAGCATGTGTAGTAACACCCTTTGGAAAAATAAAATTTATATGCTATGCAAATACCTCCTTTGATAGTAGAGAGTAACCACCAATCTAAAAATCTTTCTTTTGTTTATATGCTTCATGTTTTGTTTTATGCTTCATACTGTTACACACAGTATTTCAGAGTTCTGCTGTGACGTGACGAGGGGAATTCTTCCCTGTTTCAAGGCACCACTTTCCTTTGTTTCATTCCTTAGTTCATGTTTCATTCTTCTGCATCATGCTGGTTATCATGGTCATTTATATCCCAAATCTCTGGTGAGCTCCTTGCAGGCCTGAAGGTTTGTCTGTGCAAAGATCTATTTGCAGCAGAGAAAGTTTAGCGCTCAGATTGCTAACTTCTGTTTGATTTAGAGGGCAATGCCTGAACTCACCATTATTAAATGTGGCAAGGCCTGACAGAGCCTTAATCAGTTTTCTCTCTCGTCTTTTTCTACACTTATCAGTAAAAGAGAAAAAAATAAATTGAAAACTGTGTTCATGGAAAGTGGTAAGATGAAAAATAAGATGACTATGAACAGTATGTTGCATTTGTTTTAATTCCTGTTTCTATGCGTAGGAATGATCACGTTTTAGGTCAAAAATGGTCCATTCTTTGTAATGCTGTTCTTCATTTATTCAAGTTATTTATTCAAGTGATTTACCTTATGAAATAACATGTTTGACTGTGGCAATAGATATATTCAGTAGGACAGTTATCAGCATTTTCCAGTCTGATTACACTGATTATGGACACGTAAGAGTTATGACTAGTAGGTAAGGTTTTTTTGTTTTCTGTTTTTTGTTTCTTTTTTCTTTTCTTTTTTTTTTTTTTTTTTTAATACAAGCTTATGTTTAAGGGATAAAGGCCTTGTATTTATGAAGTGCCTGGCTGTGGGACACAGTGGTGAAGTAATATTCCATGTAGAGTTTGTATGAGAGTGAGCAGAGGCCAGTTTCCTTACCATTGTCCACCACTCAGGTCAGGGTTGCTTCCTGACAGACAGCCTCACTTCTTTTCTGGCAGAGCACTCAGCAATCCTTAGCAGTAGGAGGAGGAGGAGGAAACCTACAGCTCTCAGAAAGACTTTCTGGCTTTCCTTGATTGCCTTTTGTGCATAAATCTTTTTCAGACATAGGTACAGGCTGTTCTTTTCCTCTCTGAAGTATTCTAATTTATGTTCTTGCTTCCATTGTTGGTTATAGTTTCTTCTGGGACTGCTCAAATTGTAGGCAGAGAATGGTCTGAGGGGAGGACCTTATTGTCTCAGTGGCATTGGGTTTTATCTGCAGTATATAAATGGGATAGTAATATTGATGTGCTAAACCTTAATTCTCATACTGCATCTGCCTTGTGCCTCCCTGACCACAAATGCTTTTCTGCTAGATTTATTGGCACATTCCTTGAGCAGCTTTCAGCACCTGTGGTAGGGCAAGAGCATTAACAATGCTCGGGTTGGGATATTTGTCTGTGAGCTGGCAATCCTGCATTCAAAAAATGATTTGAACTGCAGGAAAGCTGCTTAAAAAGGACAGTAATGCATGTCACAGGAAGGGAAGATAAGAGTGATATAAACTCACTTTTGCCTAGTTCTCCAAACTTATGTGGGCCAGAACATCATTAGGTAGTTGAAATTCCCGAAGGGGTTTCTTCCAGAATGTAATGGTGTTTCATTTGTGTTAGGCTTTATTTTAGAAGCTTCTGAGTCTCTGTTAGACCAATAGCACTGAGGAAATGCAGCAGTACAGAAATGCAATACAGGAGGAGAGATGGAAAAGTGTTGGTGTCTCTGGGCATGGCAGTCTAATTGACACTTAAAATGACTTGCAAAATTCTCTTGAGATTTTGTCACTCATGAGTAATGTAAGAAACCAAGCCTTTTGTAATTCCTTCATATGCATCATGAGTCTTTATTTTTTGTGCTTAGCTTCCATTATCTCAGTGAGCAATTAACATCTTCCTCTCCTAGAAATGTTTTGATGCTTCTTATTGAGTAACCATTTATATAAGAAATGAAAATAAGCATTTATAATAAAAATTGATCTTAATTGTTACTACTCATTCCAAGCTGGCAAAAATTTATTTAAAAAATATATCAAAATCTATTTTTTTTTCTGAAGAATAGTAAGTATAATCTATTTCTGTAGTCAGCTCTCAGGTGTAACTCATATATTTCATAGAATCACAGAATAACTTGGGTGTGAAAGGACTTTAAAGTCCACCATGTTTGAAACCCCTGTTGTGGGCAGGGCTGCCACGCACCAGCTCAGGCTGGCTGGGGCCCCATTCAACCTGGCCTTTGAGAATTTCTGTCACTTTGTTTAGCAGCATCATCTCATCTCACCTCAAATTAGAAGGGCTCTGGGGAAAGTAAAAAGGCTGATACTTAATGTAAAGAACAGAAAACAATCTTTCTGTAATGACTGCAGTGACCATCAGTGCTATCTGAAGGAGAGCAGCATTACAATACAGTGAAGTTTGGCTTTAGGGACCCAATTCATGGCAGGTGAGAGAATAACTCTGCAGATGGATAATAGGTTTAGCACACCCACTTTTTTTTCCTCATCATATGAATATTGCTTTCCACAGTTTTCCTGAGAATAATTGAATTAAACTTGTGGAATGCCTGAGGCAGAAGAGAGCTTCAGTAAAGTATGTATGCAGAAACAGTGAAATCAAGTAATTTCTCTTTTGTACAACAATAAAAGTTAGGTAACTGGCCAGGAGAAGAAATCTTACTGGTGATTACAGGTCTTTTTCTAACTTTAATTTTGGAGAAGTTGTTAGCTGATGTTTACAACTCAGCAGTATCAGTGTCCGAACTGATAATAGCTGCTAAATATAACAAATGCCCCTCTGGCTGCAAGTACTTCAGTAAACTTGCTTATCTATAGCTGGGTTATATTATAAAACATTAGTGTCAGCTCTCATTGAGGAGGTGTCTCTGAGCTTTTGTTTTCATTGTTTGAGGATGATGCTCACAGAGTCGTGTGTCAGCAGTTCGGCTTTTGTGTAAAGTCTAGCTGTGCAAAACAAAGCTTATGTCAGGTACAGTGTCTGTGATTTGATGATGATGTTCTTAATTAAGATTTATAAATATTAGCCTTTAAAGACTTAGCAAAAGTAATATCCCCAGCTAACCTCAAAGGAATGGTCGTGTACTTACAAATGACAAACAGTAAAATGCTTGAGCTATTTCAACAGTTACTTAAATAAAAACAAAGACTGATAGTCTTTTTTTTTTTTTAAGTAACCTATACTTTCTTAATTTACACAACTGTTTTTCATTATTTATCCTCTGTACAGATACACTAGTCAATAGTATAAGAATGAGAGTTACCTAGAAATTGGAGAGTGGTGAAGGATGTGCATGTGATTAAAACAACCTCATAGGCCCATATCAGATCAAAGCAATGGCTAAATGTTTGCACACATAATTTGGAAATTTTTTTTGCAAGAGTGTTTGTCACTGTTATAAATGTGCTGTAAGACAAAGATAGTGGTTGTTTTGTCAGTCTGACTTTATTTTCAGAGCTAACACACATTGCAATTTAATTTCACTGTTTTTCTCCAGCATCAGAAAGTACTTAATTTTTTATTTTGTCCCATCTTTCCTTTTGGCTACGTATGCATCTCAGAGGGGCTGCCAAAGTTTAAATGATCGTGGTGTTGATTAGTGATTTCTTATTTATGGATGTTTTTTCTTTTGCATTAGTCTATTCATTTCATTTAACAAATTTGTTTTTGTGACTCATTTATTCATTTGTCTTGGAGAAGGGAGCATAAATTAGGAGAGAAAACAAAACTCAGCTCTTTGAAATAGAAATCACTGGATTGCCTTCTGGAAATGTGGGGGAGAGGCTGAGATACAAGGACACACAATCTCTATCTGTTCCAGCTAAAGAAGTACAGCTGTCAGATAGAACTTATAAGACATTCCTCTGTGCATTTTAACATTTAATAATGTTGCAACAGAGTGAGATAGGAATAAGAACTTTGCTGTTAAATCTGTAATATTGCTGAAAATCAAGACTGGAAGTAGAGATGTAGACAGCCACTGGTGATACAAGAGTTCTGCTAAGACAAAATTACTAATTCTTCCTCCATCTGATCTGTGGCTCCTAGCAGAATGGATAATTGATGTTCTGTACAGAAATAATAGCTTATCTGGAAAATCTTAGGTATGTCGTCTGCTGTTATTTTAGATGAAGGAGCAAAGAACGTTTTTCTGAGAGTGATGATGTATGAAGAAACAACAGTATGCTTGAAATATCAATAGTGAGAAATGTACAAGTGTAGTACTTCACCTGAAGAGTTCTGATACAAGCCACTTTTAGGAATTTTGTGTGTGGGAATGGTCTTGAAAATGAAATGGTTTTAGTATTTTTAAGATATTATTTGAAGTGCTATCTGAAATTTTCTCATGAGAATTAGACCATAAAGAAGTACCTTTACTTTTTAAGGTTCTGGGAAGTTTTAACTCCTCCTGAGCCCCAGAGGCTAATATAAAAGATTTATCTGGAATTTCAAAGGCCTTTGACGTAGTCTGTCAGAAAGTTATTAAAAAGGTACTCACCTGAAGTGTCATCATGGATTGCAAGTTAAAGACAAAAGAGAATTAAAAGATTGATTTTCAGCATGACAAAGTGTCATCAGTTGTTGCACTATGTGCCTTAGAGAACAAAACAGAAGTGGCCAAAAAATAAAATATAAGACATAATATTGTGAAGAAAACAGTATAGATAATGCAAATGATGGTGATACGTTGTCCTTCATTGCAGGCAGTACAGTATCTGGCTACGGTAGCCTTGTTTTTGTAAAGAAATAGCATGTGAGTAGGTAAGAAAATCTAGAATCATGTGCTAAATTGTGTGAGAAGATTGTATTTTCTTCTTAGAACTAAGACACAAAAATGAGAGATATTCTTCTCTTCCTTTAGTTTAGAAAACAAACAATGTGGTAGAAATAGCATGGTAGAAACATATCAAGTAATTGACACTACAGGAAAGATAAACTCTTAGCTTAAAATGAAAATCTGGATAGGATTCACTGTTGTAAATCAGCAGTGAACAAAATGAACAAAATCCTTCTCTTCCAGGTTATGTCTGGAAGGTTTTTCTTTTATTCCTTCCATAAAGAAGTTCTTTCCAAATCTGATGTTGTTGAATATATTGTATATTTCAGGCTAGGGTCAAATTCTGGGTCTTGTTTGCACGAGAGACATTTCATCTTCCTTTAGCTGTAGGTTTTGTCCATCTGATCACAGCAAATTCTGGCATATTTTTCCAGACAGGATTTCTTGTTTCTCTGAAGCATCTGGTATTGGCCACAGTTGGAGGTGAGATCAATGTTTCTCAAACTTGGCTATGCTTTTGGAAATGCTTTTGAGCTCAAAGGGGTGCTGGAGGGGGGAGCTTGAGGTACCTTAGATGTTGATAGTAAGAAGTCAGTTGTCCTTGGCTTGGCAACAGCTCAGCTCCTTCAGGATACAGGAGCAGCTGTGGTGACTGCATGTGTGCACAGTAGCCAGAAAGAGTAAAATATATGCCAAGCACTGGTGGGCATAGACAGCAAGGCTGACCTAGTTTCATCAAGGGAAAAAAAAAAAAGGAATTCAAACAGAGTGCTGAAGAAATGGATTTGTGGTGTGGAGTGAAGGTCAGAGAAAAAGCAGTGGATCGTTCTAGAGAAAATAATGAGAAACATAAAACTGAGGGAATAATCAGCACAGAAAGGGAAGAGAGCAAGCAAACACAGCATCAGCCAATCCCATAGTGAAATTCACATTAAGTGAGCCCCTTGTTTCCCCAGATTCCTGCAACTTGCTGTCTGAGTGCTTTGAACATACATTTGTGTAAACATGACCTTACAATTCTACTCGGTTATACTCTAAAAATGTTTAAAGCTCTCAGTCACTTGGATCTTGATTGATTGATTGATTGATTAATAGCTTGTGGTTCATTAGCAATCATTACTTCAAAATCTACACTTCAAATGGACTGTTCCTGAAATGAGTTCGTGAACTGTCATACCGCATTTTGTCTCTTGCTCAAGAAAAAACAAATCCAAGATTTTCTGGAGACTGAAGTGTTACACTCCCGTTCATGAAATGATATAGAAATGTCATATTTTCTCTCTCGTACAGTGAGATTTCAGATACTTGTTCATATTGTAGGCGTGAGTGAATCAGGGGAGCAGCTGAACTGGTACACACTGTCTCTGAAATGTGTTTTGCAATAGTATTCATTTTGCAATGCTGATAATTGATGATGCTCCAAACCTTTACATTACTGCATCATACACACCTTTTTAGTTGGCTCACTTTGTTTCTCACATTGACAACTCGGTCATAACTTCATGGGTGTGTTTTCTGATTGGCCCAGTGACTGCAAGCACTTAAGATGTAGCTGTTGACATGTTTTCAGTCTTGGTAGATAAATTTGCAAAGGAAAATCTATAGATTAGGAAGAGTAACAGGCGGAAGGATCAATTTCCTGAATAGCAGATGTGATGACTGGTGCTCTGTCGTTTCTACTTTTTCAGCGTAATGCCTTATATTCCTGTAAGAGAATGTAGAATAAGAACCTGCTAGGACATCATTGTTAATTAAGAGTTTGCTCTAGCAGTAATACAGAAAGTCATTAAATGTGAGGGAAACTAGGAATCTTCTTCCATTTGCATTAGCTTTGTAAAATTCCTAATTTCCTGAACAAAGTTTTAATCTCCTTGTTTTGGCCTTTGTTATAAGAAAAAACCATACAGGCAAAGTGATTACAATGGTATAAAGCCAATACAAATACAAGAAACTCTGACGCACATATGCTGACTCCTGCAGTTGGAATGGAGTGAAAGCACAACCTCGTATCCCCGTGTGAGGAGTAACAGAGAGGATCATGTACTGGCGGCTTCATTAAGTGCAGCAAGTCCCTTGTGACATCTATAGCTTGCGAGAAGTTAGTTCGTTGCCCTCTCAATACTTGCTCAGTTTTACAGCTAGTGTGGATTATATACTGTAATCATAGCCCTGATTGTAGGGAAAAACATCTAGTTTATCAAGAAGACATCAAAGTCACATAATTGCTCTTGAAAATTGCTCTTTTCACACTGATGATGTCCTCATCAACCTCATTTCAGAGAACAGGTTTTTTTTTGTTGCTAATGAACTCTATCTATTTGATTCAAATGTTTTCCTCATAAATTCTACATTGTGTATTGATTCTTATCTTTTGATGTATTAAAATGTGTCCTTTCTACGGTTTTCCTCACAGTCATAAAGAATAGCTTTGTATTATTTTCCAATATGCTAAAGAATGTGAAATGTTTAGACATCTTCAGTATTTCTGCAAAGTTAGCCAAAAGAAGTCCTGAGAATGTTTTCACAAACAATCTCTGACAAAGTGTGGTCTGTTTGTGTGTACCCACTTGTTCTGAGTGTTTGGGTCACCACCAGTTTACTCATGAGGAGTTTTATGTGTTTTTACCTAAGTGAGTTTTCATTTCAAACTTGTACCTGAGCAATGTTTTCTGTTGACTGTTGAATAGTGCCCATAAGCTTTCGTTTCTCTTGACTGAAGAAATGATATGCAATATGAGCCACCAATCACAACTTTAAATGAAGTATAGGCAATAGTGAATAGTTTACTTCAACCATTAGGTTGAACTCCATATTGGAATTTGTCAAAGAATTCAGCAACAAATCTACAGAAATCATGACCAGTTTGCAGATGCTTTGTGAACAGGAACAGGATTTTCTTCATCAGGTACCTTATTCATTCTGAATAAGTCAATCAACTCTAGTACTGTGAAGCAACTTACACTGATTATAGATGTGTAAGAAGTTGTCACTGGTTTGAACGATTTTTTTGCCTGCTTAAAACTGTGTGAAAGAATACTGTCTGTGTAGCTGTATTTACATTCATGATTTACAACAGCAACTTAAAAGAATAAAGGGAGGAGCTTAAATAGGAATAATAGACTAAAACTGAGCAAAAGAAAACCAAGGATGAGAAACCGTGAGTAATTCCTAAACATAATTTGTGAAGGTTATAAATAGCATCAAGAAAAGTAGCAGCAGCAGCACTGCCTATATGAATTGAGTTAGACTGTACAAAGTCATTCCTGAGAAGCAAAACTGTATTAAGAGAAGAATAGGTAAGATAGACCATTCTCATCTTTATTTAGGGTTGTCTTAAGCATATATTGCTGGACCAAGCATTATATGTTTTTCTTCTTTTGAGCAGCCTTTTCTGTATTGGCATTGGTTTCTTCTTTGCAGAAATTAATAAAAGGTAAAGGTTAGAAATTATATATAAAGTAAGAAGGCAAAACCAAGAATTTACATATTAGAACTGTTCAAGTAAGTTATCTGTTATTATGCAAACACATGGGAATAATTCTTCAAATTTTGATTTCTTAAAAGTAGATACTAATTCATGTATTTTACTACTAATTGTTTGCTGTAATAACACGTAGGCGAAATACCATTCCTTGAAATAGCAAGTTACAATAAGAAGGGGTAAAATCATTTTAGAGAATGTTGGATACTGTGGCAATGTACTGCAATACTTTTATGGGTTGCTACAAGAATGATCCTTGCAAAAGACAACATGATTCCTTTTTGAAAACAAAGTATTTCTTCGAACCTTATGACTGTATTGACAGCTTCTGTGATTCAATACAATTTTTTTTTTTCCAGATAACTTGTGTAATTTCAGATATTACATGATTTCTTCTGGATAAATGGATGTTAAAAAATGGAGAAGGCTCATTTTCTAAGCCTGAGTGGCAATTTTCTTACTTTGTTGTCATATGGATACAGCACATGCCATTCTGAGTTGTGCTAGTTCCTAGGAAGAAAAATTTGGTCCTAAATTAATGAAATTTACCCAAATAATATTTGTTTTCTTGGAAATTCTATTGACATTCCTAAATGGTCTGTCAGATCTCCTTCATAAGGCATTAACTTGCTAGTATAGTTAGTCTCTCATTCAAAGAGTCCAATGTTCAGCGCTGCTCTCCTGCTAACAACATCTGTCAGTATTTTCTGAAGACACACAGTCTTTCTGCACAGCACTCCTTTCTAATGATGAACAGCCTCAGAAACATTAAAACATTTGGGAAGAAGTCAGAAAACTGTATTCATAACTTCAGGATCTGTTGTAGATCTGAAGACTTGGCTACTCAGGCCGGGACTCTTAATCAGGTGAAAGTTAAAGGAATTTTCCTGGTTTCATCTGGCACAAAGTTGGTTTTCCTCATAGTAGTTGGTATGATGCTATGTTTTGGCTTTAAGAGAAAAACAATTTTGATAACACACTGATGTTTTAGTTGTTGCTGAGCAGTGCTGTACAGAGCCAAGGGCATTTCAGCTTCTACTACTGTCCTGTCAGCAAGGTGGGGCTGGAGATGCACAAGGGCCATAGGGGAACAGATCCAGGACAGCTGGCCTAGAATGGCCAAAGAGATATTCCATGTTATACAACATCATGATGAAGTATAATAAAGGGGAAGTTGGACGGGGAGTTCAAACACTGCTTGGGAACTGGCTGATCATCAGTTGGTGAGCAATTGTGCATCACTTGTTTTTTAAATACACACACACACACACACACACATGTATGTATGTATATCATCATCTCTACTATTATTCGTTTCTTCCATCTCTGTCTTGGTAAATAACCTTTATCTCAAACTACAAGTTCTATCTATTTTTTCTGATTCTCTCCTCCATCCCACACAGAAAGCTGGGTTAAACCACAACAGGAGTGTAAGAGGTGAGCCCATCTTGTCAGCAGGATGTTGAATGCAGACATGACCCAAGAAAGAGGATCAGCCCCTCTTCACTGTCCAGATGTTCAGAATAGATCAGTGCTACAAGATGACTGAAAAAAAATAAAGTCAAGATGAAGTGATGTTTTAAAATACAAAAATGAATTGCCCTAATATCTGTTGGCTCTTCAGGAACCTGAGAAAGGCCCTAGTCTGCAAAGCTTTAGTAACATGAAATAGTTGAGATGAAATCAGCCTAGACTGGCCAGATTTGAGTTTTCATTTCTTTTGAGACCACATCAGGTAGGTTGAAATATCACCATGTTTTATTTACCAAGCAGCACAACCACATGTACTGGGTAATATACATGGGTTGCAATTTGACTCTGTACGCAAGGTGGGTGCAAGGAGTGGTTAGAATTGCACTGTGCCCTGTCCCTGTTCTGGTTTCAGATGAGACAGTGTTAATAGCACATCAATGATTTGGCTGAATTATGGGTGCATGCCTGGGGCCAGGCTGAGCCTCTCAGCTGAGCTGGAACAGCTGTCATGAGTTAGACAAGGGATTATTCTATTTGACTGAGTATGTGTTGTTGGTGTGAGAGGCAGAGTTAGCATGGTACTGCTCCCTCCTCCATTGTTTCCTATGCAGTCCACACATGCTATACACAAAAGACTAATTAAAAATATTGCTAAAAGTCACATAATAATGTTAAAAATTTACAGCCTTCTGGAGATGTGTTATTAGCTGTGCCAGCTGCATGTTGAACATGCCTGTTTTATCTTATAATGTGATCCACATTATTCTCTATGCCATAAGTCTAGTGTGAATACACGAGGACTAAAGTTTTGAAAGTAATATCCAACAGGGGTAGAGGACAGGATGATGTGGAAGTAGGACGGAAGGGAGGAGCATGGGTCCCATGTCACAGAGACTTTTGCTGGTATGTTAAAAACATCAGGGTAGTCATACAGAAATATCAAAACATCAACTTTCTTTCTTCTTTCTTCTTTCTTTCTTTCTTTCTTTCTTTTTCTTTCTTTCTTTCTTTTTCTTTCTTTCTTTCTTTCTTTCTTTCTTTCTTTCTTTCTTTCTTTCTTTCTTTCTTTCTTTCTT
Source organism: Meleagris gallopavo (assembly GCF_905368555.1). Lineage (NCBI taxonomy): Eukaryota > Metazoa > Chordata > Aves > Galliformes > Phasianidae > Meleagris > Meleagris gallopavo. Next base: position 61,584,898 of record NC_139405.1, on the reverse strand, counting down.
TCTTTCTTTCTTCTTTCTTTCTTTCTTTTTTTCTTTCTTTCTTTCTTTCTTTCTTTCTTTCTTTCTTTCTTTCTTTCTTCTTCTTTCTTTCTTTCTTTCTTTCTTCCTTCTTTCTTTCTTCCTTCCTTCTTCTTTCTTTCTTTCTTTCTTCTTTCTTCTTCCTTCCTTCTTCCTTCCTTCCTTCCTTCCTTCCTTCCTTCCTTCCTTCCTTCCTTCCTTCCTTCCTTCCTTCCTTCCTTCCTTCTTCCTTCCTTCCTTCCTTCCTTCCTTCCTTCCTTCCTTCCTTCCTTCCTTCCTTCCTTCCTTCCTTCCTTTCCTTCCTCCTTCCTTTCCTTCTTTCTTTCTTTCTTTCTTTTTAAATTTCCTAATGAAAAATTACAAGCATCTTTCTCCAGTGCTTTTACTCTTTGCACTTCCTCTGAACTTTTTTATATTTACTGCAATTATTGCAGAGTTTGGCTCACCTTCTAGCAGCAGATGGAGTCCAGTAGTTGCTTCATTATCAAAACTGAGGACATACTTCTGCAAAAAAAGTGCATAAATTCCGTATGCTTAACTGTTGAAAAGTTGTGGGTTTTCTTTAGTTTAGTTTTGTTGTTATTACTGTTTTTTGTTCCCCCCACTAACTCAGAGGGCCAAAAAATGTTACCTGCTGTAGGGAACCTGCTTTAGCCTGGGGTTGGACTCATGATCTCTAGAGGTCCCTTCCAACACCTACAAGTCTGTGATTCTGTGAAAACATTAAACCTCCTTGAAGTGCTTCTAAAGAGATATCAAGAAGAATAAGAACAATAGGAGGTAAGTTTTTCTTTCTGTATTTGTTTTCTCCTACTAAGTTGCATTTGCAGGTGAAACAGAGGTTTTTGCATACCATAGCAGGAGGCAAAAGCTCATTATTTTCTGACTTTACATCGTGTGACTAAGACTCTGCCAGCCAGAAGTGTGTAGCCCTCCAAGACTTCATTTCCATATGGGGGATAAGTGCATTCATGGAAGGTACAAATGGCTGTTTCATGAAAATTGGAAGCTGAAGTCAAGCAGGTTGCGAAGCATTTATTTACAGAATGTGGCAGAATGGTAGACAAATTAAGCTCTCAGTCTGTTGGAAACCACAAGGCTGCGTGTCCATGTAGCTCCCCTGTTGTATGGTGGCCATCAGTAAAATAATGCATGGTCTATGTTGTTACTTATGAGTTTAGTAATTAGAGGTTTGCAGCCTGCATTTTGTGGAAGCTTCCGGGTGTGTGCGAAGGAGCCGTGTGACTGGTCTCACCACTGCTGTGGTAGGCATCCCCTCCTGCTTTACAATGTTTTATGTAGCCTTTCTTTTGTTGTACCAATAACTGGAATGTATTTGGGCAACATGGCTGTAGTGTAACTAATACAACAATCAAAACCAAACATTGCTGGTAAGAACTTATGTTCTTCTGATTTTATTGAGCCAGGGGTTGTATCTTTATTCTTAACAGCCTGTAGATGATCTTCCATGACTTTTCTAACTACTTTGAATGTGGCTTATGAATAAAGTAACTCATTATTTCTGAATTTTTGAATTATATTTTATTTACCTCCAATAAAAGCCTTAAAGTTTGGAGCATTAAAAAAGAAAAAAGAAAGACTCCTCTCTAGGTTTTAAGTTTTGTGCAGAGCCTAAAACTCTTTAATCTAAATATGCTAGACTGCCTTTTGTTTTGTTTTGTTTTAATTGAGACCAGAAATACCTTCTAGAGAGTTATTTATTATGTGGCCTAAGAACTAGGTAGAACATCAGTGCTTTGACTTAGCTGAGTTCCCATACCACTTCTGCAGTGGTCTTCAGAATTGCCCCTTGCTGTTGCTTTATGTTGACTAGAGATAGTAGTTTTCTCTGGGAAAAGGAAAATGATGGAGAAGCTGTGGATTGAAAAGACTACAAGCAAGGAATCAGGCAATGGTATGAAGGGAAAACCTCTTCTTAGTATAGGTCCTAGCTTCTTTGAAGGCCGTTCAACATACTTCAAAAAAGAGAGATTTGGTGGAACAAATGGATTGGCCCAAAATAGCTGTGAGAAAATGTGAAAAAGTGTAAACAATGAAAATGCGGCAGAGTAGCTTTTGTCTTCTTTATCATGTAATGTTTTCCTTCAAAGAAATAATTATCCTTTCCTTTTCCCATTTCTTTTATGCGAAAGCAGGAGGAACTGCAACAGATTCAAGCATAACTAATCCTTTTCCTGGATGGAGTCTTGGGTTCCTCTTGGTGATAACAACTTGTCCAGGTTTTGCACAGACGCCTTTTGGCCTTTATCCTTTTCTCCTGCTTTCTCTTTCTCCCTACACAGGTAGCTATCTCCATGTTGGGCAGTAATCTTCTGCCCTCTCTGTAGGCTTGGGTATATCAACCCTGATCCAGAACTCCAAAAATGGCTCTGAAAGTGGCAGGAAATGTTTTTTCCCAAAGTGAAGGGCAAGATGTCAGGAAGGGAACTTCTGGCTCCATCTCCATCACAGCTTGGTCATGATCTTCTTTTTCCTGAACCCATCCCTTCTCAAGCATCACTTTTGTCATTGCATGCTGTCTTCAGTAACTTAAATTGGTGTTTTATTCAACCTAGTCTTTCACCAGTGAAGAGGCATGGAAGAAAAATTGAAATGCATTTCATTTTTTTGAAGTGTTTAGATGTTAATAAGGTGAACGTTGCTAAAGATGAGGATTTGCTGTTCAGTTAAACAAAAAAAGGTTTATATTACTAACCACAAGAGCATTTCTCAAGTTCCTTACCTGTCTGCAATCCCAGACATGTCTTAGCTCCATATTAAGATAAGGTTAACGTATCTAACAAGCTTCCTCTCTATAGTCCTCCCTTTTTTTCTCTCCTTTCTTGCTTTCTCTCACATTGTTTCACACAGAGAAAACTGAGTGATTGCTCTGAGTGGGAGTTCCTGGTGTTTCAAGGCGGTTGTCAGTCATAGCGACTGGGGAAAAAGCTTCTGGATGCACTGGACATCAAAGGAAGTGTCTGGATGTGAAAAAGCAACTTAATATGAAGATCACCAAGATTAATGCATTTTCCTCTAGCAGTTGCAAATTTGTCTTGCTCTGCTCTTCCCCCACCTCTCAAACCGTGTCATTTTAATCAAGTTTCAGTAAAATACTGTTCTAAATTGTTATACACCACAAGACTGATTACTAGTTATATATAGAATGTGAGAAAAGAGAAGGGAAGATAATTTTTATTATTGCCACAGAAGACTGCATCCACTTTGTCTTAAATTTCAGCATGTAAGGTCACCAAAGAGAGCGTCACTTTTTGGTAAGCAAAATAGGTACAATATTACTTCTGAAATAGCTAAGTGATTTGGAAGCTAAAGCACAGTCATCTCATAATCAGGCTGGCTCCAAACTGTGGTGTTTAAGGAGAGGGGACAAGCCCTATTTTGGAGTGGTCTGGACTTAAATTTTGCTATTACTTAAAATGTATCATTTAGAATGCCAGAATGTCTTACTGAGTACATTCATTAAAGCTGCGTTTCTACCTCAGCCAGCCTTTAAATATCCTCATACATCCTAGTAATTATACCACTGCCTCTTTGTACTAATATATGAGTTTAGCTGACATTTTGATATTTTAATGTTAGTCACTATGCAGCTCACAAATATTTAGATAAATAAAATCCTGAATGTCAAACCTCCCACCCACATAACAAAGATAATTTAATGTTTCTGATCCTGTATCTGTTGTTCATTGCTTTAGCTCTATATAAATTTTTATCCTAATTGCAAAATCACCTGATCATGCATTTGCAACACATTTCTATTGATCTCACTTTTGAATAATTTCTTTCACAATGGCATGGGTAATAATCATATTTATTTTGGCATATGCATTCAGTATATTTCCTCCCTGCTGTGCAAACATACAGAGAGCTGGTATTAGGAGGATCCTGCTTTGCCTGTGCATGTGTCTGAAAAATAACAGGTCATAACTGGTTGAAAGAACATAAAGCATGTTTACTGAAGTAACTGACAGGGACAAAAATTGTCCCCTGCAGGGTGTGAACGTGTGAGCATGCAAGTCTGGTACAACACACACACAAAGTGAGAGGAAAACACCAGTGTCTTGCCTGCAAGTTTTCTTGCCCCAGTGCAGAGAATGATTGTGAAAATCTATGACTTGGTACCTATAAGGCACCAAGCCCTTTCAAACTCTCCAGAGAGATCGCCTGACCAAGGGTTTCTCCTCAGTGACAAGGACTTGGAATGGGGTTGCCCAGTGACCTCAACCATTAGCTGCTTTTGTCCCCTCAAATATTGAGGGTTCTAGCCACAAGTGAGAGATTGAGGAGACTGGACTTGCTAAGGCAACAAAGCTGGGAGAGTTTACTTTGCACAGTTTAGTAGAGAAATGCATGTATTGGTGGCAAGGGAGTCCAAATTTTTAAGGACTGGGCAAGGAACAAGAAAAATCCTGTCTGAGAATTCGCTCTCTGGCACACTCTGCAGATACAGACAGCCCACTTTACCTTTTCTATGTTAGTCACCCTACTTGCAACACGGGGGTAATACCTGGCTGATGTTGTTATGGGATGACTTGGTCAGCATGGTTTAACATTCTGAACATAAAGAAAAGCCAAGTAACAGGAGCTTAGTTTTATTAAGCTGTCCTGCTTCCTTCTGTACCTGACTGAGATTTGTTTCATCTGTACCTACCTAGCTGCCTTTTCATGCACACCAACAATTTGTACAACAGAAATTTACAGTCTATTAAAGAAAATTTACACCCTCTTAGAGAACAAAGGGAAACATGTAGGTGTGAATTTTCGATGCTGTTGTAGCAATATATTTGTTTGCACAGATATACCTCAGAAAGAGATGGAATTTTGTAGTGTTTTATGGTGTTCTAAGAAACAATTAATGTGCAAACACCTGTACATTAATTAAAATCTTTTGCTGCTATTTCACAGTATCATTTTTATTTTTTCTATCATCTGAGTGGAGTAACCTATTCATAAATTTTCCTCATGATACATAAACTTGTATCTTATGTTACTATTATTTACCAGCATGTGTGTTTAACTCCTAGGCAGATTTCCATTGGCCCTTCTTTTTCTGCATAGTCATTTCCCCTATGCCCTTTGATATATGGCTTTTGCTAGGCTTTCCAAAACCCTAACTAACTGTTGTTTTGCCTTTTTTTTTTTTTCCCCCCCTACCAAATATCTAGTTATGAAGAAACTTTATTTTTTGACCTCATTTCAGACAGCTCAAATCCCACTGAGTCCTACAATAGTGGAGATGCTCCAGGAGTAAGCCCTGGGGCAAGAAAGTGGCTTTAAAATATTATAAAATATTGACCTTCAAGCATCTGTGGAATGACAACTTGACAAAAATTTGCTTGATAATACTTTAGTTTACTTCTTTCCTAAGATCTGAGCTATAAGCCATTTGAGTAAATCTTTCCTTTTAAGTAAGCACACTATGTAACTGGCTCTGATTGAGGTACAGGGTTGAACTTGGCTATGTATTAAGGAGAAATTATGGCATTTCTGAGACTTAGAGTAAAGAGAGCAATGTCCATAGTGAAACTGTCTATTTAGCATTAGTAACACATGGTTAAAGTAAAAAGGTTTCACATGCACTGCATATCATCTGATTTCATCCTCTTGAGAGTCTAATACACAGGTCAGTAAAACTTAAGTTATGATCTAACTGAGCAGATGTGGACTGAAAAAAAGTTACAGAAGAGAGAGTGCAAAGCCAAATATTTTTGCACCTGTTATTTTCATGAAGAATTTTGTTTAGGCTTTCACAGTTCCACAACATTGTGACTTTGTTGCGTGTGTTTGTTTGGCTTTCTATGGCTATTTGCTATACAGATGAGGGTATGATAGTAGGAGTAAATTCTTTTTAAGTCTATTTTTGTTTGTAATCATCTTGAGCTTTACTAAAGGTTTTCTCGTTTGTACATGTTAGTTTCTAAAACACAGATGAAAGATAACTTACTGAAAGTTTCTATTTTCTAATCAAGACTTTTCTGCAGCTGCCTATAGTAATTGGAAGAACTTACAACAAAAGTCAGAGATGAGTAAGTGATTGAGGACAAATGTAAGATAATATGAATGACATTCTATGCAAAATACAAATAGCTGTTTTGTTTTAAATAGCTGATCTCTGTAAGATAAGATCTGATACTTCATTTCTTCTTTTCCTTGCAATGCAGTGTGTGTATATGCACAGTGGTGGCAAGGTAGAATGTGGATGTTCTATACTGACCCTGGCACCTGCTCCTTGAAGGAGCTAATTTCTAGGAAGAGGCACTCAGCATCCCCCCTACTTCAGTTAGTCTAATCTTTACCTTTTTTGCTGCAATTTATATATCATTATTGCTTGCTCCATCTATTATAAACATGGAGAACAAATTGCTCACTTCCTCACGTAGCAACTGTTTACATATCTCAGGCTACTATGTCATGTTATCTTTAACTTAGGCAATTGTTCATGCTTTCCATCCTTCTGGATACTCTTCTGACTATTCTTTCTATTCTTCAGTTACTCTACATCACTCCTTTGATATTAACTCTGAAACAGGATACTGAGTTCAAATGGAGGTTTTATCAGAATTAAACAGAAGAACACAACTACTTCACACATTTTCCAACCTACATTTTTATGGTTTCATCCTAACATGGTATTTGGTCCTTTCACAGCAGCATGTGATTCTATGATGATGTTCTTGGCTCCATGATCCAAAATTATTTTTAAAAAGGTAGAGAAGATAGGAATGATGTAGTAATAGAGAGAGCAGAAACTACCACACTTGAAGCACAGCTTTCTGAGATCCAGAGTTAGATATGTGGACAGTAAGAGTCCAAATGGTGAAGAAAGAGCATTTGCATTCCTGCACAGAAAGTCATAAGTGCTCAAAAGAAATGGTTTCCTTCTTCCTACAGCTGAAATAGAGATCTATGTGCAAGTGATACCTGAAGCCAAAGTATAAGCATTAATAGAATTTTACTGAAAACTGAGCTGATTGAGTATCAAAATCTTTCTGCTGTTTTCTAGCAGGCTGCAAATTTATCTGTTAGATGGTTTCTTGTGATGACAACCTGTACTTTGTGCAAGGGGCATGAGCTATGTTCAGGGTGTAATGAGTCCAGGCCAAGCAAGAAATCAGGGAACTGCTCCTCAGGTCTGTCTCTTCCAAGTCCTCATCCTATTCATGATCATTGCTCTGAGCTGTAAGAAATTAATAACACATTCAACTGTGGTAGTAGCATTCTTACTGAGTGAAACACAGTGCTCTATCTCTGTTGCTCATAGTCTGAAGAAGTGATGTAGGATATACTAGTTACGTTGCACAGTACCAGCACTATAGGCCTACATGACTTGGATAGTAATCCTGGTTTGAACATATTCAGTAAATAACCCTCTTCCTCTATGAAGGAGTGAGTTGTAAGGAGTGTTTTGTTGTTTTTTTTCTTAAGCTCTTCTCAATTCATTACTGGTGGTTGCTGGTGCAGGGAGATAACATCTCAGCATCTCAACAGAGTTTACCCAGGCAGGCTTAATGTGTGACAGCCTGCTTGGGCCTGCAAATGCACAGCTTCTTAATTTTCTATGAAAAAGCTGATTAATGCTCTAAGAAAGGCTCAGGTTTTCCCCAAGGAACTTCTCTATAACTGATGTCATCTTTGCTAGTCATGTTAATGGAGAGCTGCAAACCACACATGATGGAAAGGCTCCACATCTCTGGCACAGTGATTTGTAATCAGTTTCTGAGCATGCCAGGTGGGCAAAAAGTTATTCAGCAAATTAGTGCAGTACATTGATTTTTTTTTTCCAGTGAGGTGTTAGGAACGAAATAAATGTCTTTCATTTCACCTGTGTAGGTGGTCATTACAGCTCTAGATAAAAACAATGTTAATAAAAAGGGACAGTTATTGCCAGTCCAAATGCCAAAAGCAAGAAGTGGTAAATGTGGTCTTTTTTATATCATCATAGGCTACTTTCTCAAGGGTGTTGGTACAAAGAATAATGTAATTCTAGATAAAATTTTAAACTGTTTTTCTCTTTGCTATTGTATACGATGTCATACATTATTGATGGAAGTTCGCTGTATATAATGACTGTCTCCCTGGTGCAGTCTTTTAACCATGATTCTCTAGAGTATTTTATAGAGTATATATAAAGTCCTGTATTCTGTTAGTCTTCTCTCTTGTTTATGTTGGTTGGTCTGTGCCAGCTGTTCAATTAATACATATGTTTTTTTCTCTTGCAGGCATGCTGTTAAAGGTGCTAAAAAGCACCATGAGGGAGATCTCACAGACCTCGACAAACAAGTATCAGTGTGATCTGAACACAGGAGTAATTTTGCTAAGATTATCACTGTCAGCTTTCATGATGAAGGAACTAAAGAGAAATGAAGTACAACTCCGATGCTGCTGAAGCAGTCAGTCATATAGTGTGGAAAAAAAGGAAAAAGCACCTGCCAGTGTTGGCTACCTCATTTTTATATCTAGCTTCTCCAGTTTTCTCAAGTCTTCAACACTACAAGAAATTCTCTTAGAGGAATAGATGTGCTAGAGAGTAAGTAATGAAAAACAGAGAGTTCCACTTTAGGTTATTCAGCTGAATGTTTCATCCGGATAGGCACGATAAGTTGTCATCTGATGAATATTTGCCTGCCATTTTCCAAAACAGATGGGAAATATAGTGGTGTTCCTAGGAGAAAAATATTATTACTTTGGAAATTTCTGTTGGCCCTTAGCATGGAAATAAAGGAATTACTCTAGATGATTTGAGAAAAATATGCTACAACATTGGCTTGCTGAAGCTGGAGGGTCTGAGCCATAGGAAAACTGAGGAAAACCTGGCTGGATAAAAGTCAGATTTCCTTGTTTCTATTCGTAAGCATTAATCAAAAGCTTTGCCTGATGTGTTACATTTGTGAGAGGAGTGGAAATATCCCCACTACTCAGCACTTCATCCCCTCAGTTGATGCCAGCAGAACCCACGGTGTAGTAAGACCTATCCATGATCACCAGGATGGGGCTCTTCTGGTTGGGAAGAAGTGGCAAGTTGATGATGTGTCAAAATTGCTGGTGGCTGAGGTGAGTTTATGAGTGATTTTTACATCTGTATTAGCAGGGGATAAGTCTCAGTGGCCCTGGTGAATTACCCTCTGCAACCTTAAGCAAGAGGTTAATTTTGGCATAGCTGAGACAGCACTATATTTCTTCTTTTCACTTAAAAAATCACAAAAAGTTTTTGCTTTGAGAAAATTTGCTATGTATTCTGGGATCACTGCCACAGTGTACATGCTCATGCAGATGGTTTTTTATCAGTAATGTGGCTAAGAGCCTTGAGAATCTTATTTGTAAATGTTAAGGTCTTCAAAAACCTCTAACCCAAACTTTAATCATATTGTTCTTATTCTTCTGCAGATCTACTAGAATTAGGCACATTAGAGACTTTAACACAATAACTAGCAATTCTTGTTCTCTCACAAAGCCCTGTCATGATAGAGTTCAAGCCCTTTATGATATAATCAATAAGGAATGCTTCTATAGACCAGCACAACTACTTTACTATCTTTTCCTGTAGGAAATTACAATAGCACTATGAGGATTATTATTCTATAGAGAGCAACTCTGCTCAAACACAGCACCTAATTTTACCTTCAGGATTTTTCTGTGTGCATGCACATAGATCTAGTTATAAACTGTATAGACCACTTTGAGTTTTTTTTTTACTTCATAATTCCTGAAATTATTTGTATAATTGGTAATTGTCATGGGAAATTTAGAAAGAATGAGGATTCCTATGTTACACAAAAGTTTATCGCTCTGAAATATCAGATCTTCTAATCTTTTTCATATGTGTGGCGAAATCTATGTTAAAGTTGTTAGATTTTCTCCTTTGTTGCTATGGGAAAAATTTTCTCGAGCCTTAACTTCAACTCCTTAATAAATGAGAAACTGTCCTCTGTCTTCTGGTGTAAACCCATTCCTGGCTAACTCGTATTTTTTATTAGCAATTGGCTCTCATCTGATGTAACGTTTGCCCTTATCCCTCTGTGATAGCTCTGAGATTTAGTAGATGACAGAAGTGACTTATTTTATTTGGGATTAAGGATGATATAAGCACAGTTTTTCAAACACTGTATCAAATTTATGGAAAAAATTTTCTATTACTTTTTACATGACTCTCCCTCTGCATCCTCAAACATTAAGGTTTAATTTGGCCCATAGTGAAATGCTTCTTTTGTAACTGTTTCAGTCACAAGCATTTTAACTACAAGTCTTCATAGCCATAAAATCCTTTTTTGTGTAGTGCCAGTGAGTCTGAAAAATCATTGACTGATGTTTCACAAAATGTTTGTAGATACTCTACTATCTGCAAATGCTACATTAGCAGCTGAAAAATTCCATCTGCCTGGGTAGCTCTGTAGGTTAATTCAGATAAGTTTTGGTAGATTTGCCTGGACAGAGAACTACAGAGAACATAAAATTTTCTTGAGTTTCTGTGAGTAGTTCTTAGTAAATTTCTGGTGCAGACATGGACTATCCAGCTGAAGGGTTGAAAGATGGTGAAACAGCCAAGTGTACATAGCCTGCTCCAGTCAGCAGGTCCCAAGGCAAGGCAGGAATGTCTTGTGCAATGGGAGACAGAGCTGTGCCATCCTCTGGCAGTGTATATATATACTTCAGGGAATTTCATGTATGTGTAAGAAAAAAGAATGTCTTTGGAGCCTTGTTTCACTAAATGGTTTTGTAGTGCTTGTTGATGTTTGATAATGTAACTTTTTTTCTTCCAAACATCTGTACAGTCTGGTTTATTTTGTCAAATTCCTAGTGTGAAGAGTTTCACATATTTGCAAATTGGGCATGGAAGAGATTTGCTCTGGGCTGCTGATTTTAATGGTGTTATCTGTCATGGCAGCTCTTGTGCCATCTCATATTTAGCTATGTGTTATTACAGATGACAGTGAATAATATGACAAATTCCTTTGTGTAATGTTTTCAAAAATTAAAGAAGAAAGTGCAGCTCAGTGCCATGAAAATAACACAGTCTATTTTGAAAATAAGTACTTAGGGAACTTCACATCTTCCTTTGTAAATGCTTGTTACTGTGAGACCTATCTGTATAGAGACTAACATGACAATTAACTTTGTGTGGGTCAAGTGCAGTCTGCTTGAGTGTTGCGATCACTCCAGAGTACTTGCTGACAATTAGTTTCATTGGTATGTGCTGTATTGTAGAGACACCTGGGAAACCTTGCTGTGATTATAACGCTCTCCAGCCTAGTGCAGGCAAGACCTTGGCCCTTGGTGCACTGCCAGGTGACTTGCTCCTGTTCCCTAAGATGAGGAAGAAAGGACTGATTATGAGAAATGAATATGCATCTGGCACGTGACTGGATCCACTTCTCAGCTGTTAGAAGCCTCGCTTTTTATATTGTATAATACTTATGACAGCAGAAAGATCAGACTTACAGAAAAGATATTTGTTAGAGTTGGTGAGAAGCAGCCACTTAGCATCGAGTGAAAGACAGTACAGATAAAGATGCTACATTGAAAAGTTCTGATAAAAACTACACTGAACAGTAGGAAGCATTTAGCAATCACTGTGCTTAACTGCGCTGTCATCATTTACATAGAGAGCTGTTCAAAAAGGGGATGGAATTACAATGGAGGAACCTGGCAAAATCCTGAAAGCTGCTGTTCTTTTAGCCTTCAAGCAGGAATGCATCTGGAATGTATATTTCCACATTGTTCTCTATAAAGCTTTAATTTTGAATTCACATATGGTACTTAATTTGCATTTTTCATACAGTCATTAATGCTTTGGTGAACTCAAAAGTTCTAGAAAAGTATTCAAAGCCTTGGATACTTCCCAGAAATGTGCTTATGCTGTACTGGCCTGGAAATTCAGCTTGAAATCTACAGATCAGATGCTGACCAGAGATTTTGATTTTTTCTTTGTGAGGTATTTTAATATTAGAAGGCTTTTCTTTGGGCTTATTTTATATTTTGGACTAGTTTTCATGCCTCTGATTCACTTTGCTATTGATATCTTTTCAATTACGTTTCTACTAGGGGCCGAATACGAAGTTGATGGCAAAAGAACAGGATGCTACAGAGAACTGAAGGTCAGTGTACCTTGAAGGAAAAGCAGCAGATTTAGGGATTGAAACTACCCTGGAAAAAAGCTCCTGTCTTAATCTCAGTCAGGAAAACCAAGTTCTGGCCATGGTAAAGTCGACAATAGGCTGCTATCCACATCCAGGAGATACAGTGGTGACCACAAGACTTGCAAGTAAGAAGGTACAACAGGTGAAATACCTTAATAACAGATTCAGGCTCATTTTTAGGGGAGTGCACAAAATCAACAGGATTTACTTGCTAAATTTGGGATTTACTATTGACCAGACAGCCATCCAGTAGCAGTGACAGGACAACAACCTTAACTAGCAACAGAGAAGCGCTGGATAGCATGGCATGCTGTTTTTGTCATGTGGTGGATAGTCATTTGGTAGGAAGATGTGACTAGCTGAAGGCAGATCTTATAGAAACAGTGTAATCTTTCTTAGTTCCCAATCCAAAATAAATCACAAGATATCATGAGAAAACTCATTCTCCTTTTTCGTCTCCTATTACATGAAGCAATGAATGCTTTCAAATATGAGAGAGGAGCAGTGAGATAGCTGATGAGAGACCAGTAGGACTTCCTCTCCTCATACTCCTCATCCAGTGATAGTGCAGTATCTGTTTTGTGTTGCTCTTGCCTTTTCTCTGTGGAGCTGTGATCTTCAGATCTTCATCAGATATCATGAAACTGCTGGAGCTACTCTGCTGAGCAGAAGTAGGTGATTTGTTAACTGCTTGTCTTGGAGTAAACTGCTTGGTCATGCGAGTTAGTCTGACAAAAGAACAAAAAGAAGAAAGTAATTGATAATTACTCCCCCTATGCCTTCCCTTCTCTCATTTTTTTTTTTAAGGGATACTTTTACAGCAGTGTTACCTATTTAATCACTTAGACCAGTTGATGAAATAAAAGCTTTCAACCCTTGGCCCCTTGCATATTATTCTTGTTAATTATTTTTTAATTATCCTTCCATCGTTTTTCCTGATGCCACTTCCATAACTTCTACATCGGTGAGTGCGGACATGACAAATCTAAAAACTTATCTCAGAGAAGAATTGCTGCTGCTGTGCTGGTTCCAGTGGAAGCATAAAACATAATGACTCAGAGGTAGTCAGTCAGAAGTTCCCTGATGGCTCATCTGTTTGCTATGGGTAACAATCCTGCACTGGCACACGCATGTGCGCATACCTATGGCCTGATGTTTGTGGGGATACACTTGCACAAGTGTGTGTATGTGCTCATTAATTAGCTCGAATTTCACATTAGCTAGCTAGTTTTTCAGGATAGGCTGATAGCATATTAATCAAGAACACGTTTAAGCATATGGGTTTGTCATTTCTCTCCCTAATCCTAACAGAGAGGAAAAGATCTGCAGTGTGGAAGAAGAGACTGCAGATTGCAGTGGTCCACGGTTGGTTTCTAGAGGACAAAAAGACTGAATTCATTTTTGCTGTTGGAAGTGTACAATGAGGATGTAGATATTTTGCTGTTATATACACTGAAATTTACAGAACCTGTATTCAGAAAATATAAGTCCCTGCACAACTTCTCTGACCCTCACACCTCACTGTTTTAAGGAACAGTGACCAAATTTGCTGGAAGATAAAGATGAAGTAGAAGTAAAACTTTAAATATGGATGTACATTGAGAGAAAGGAAAGGAAATGGAAAATATTTTATCTTTTCCTAGGGGCTGGAGATATTATAAACAAAGCATTTTTAGCCTATGTGACAAAAGTAAGTCACGATGTAAAGAAATAACTAGGCATAGTATTTACATCACAGTGCTTATTTACTCCTTAAACTGCACCCACTGCCTTCCTGTCTCCTTCAGCAAATTACTTCCAAAGAGATATTTTGCTATACTGGTGTTCATCAAAATTTTTTGTCAGGTGTCTTATGCAAGGAAGTTCAACCTTTAGTCTGCTTGCAGTGATTCACCAGAACTATTTACATAAGGACTGGGGCTTGCTATTTGAGCGGCACAGTTATACAAAGTTTGATGATTTTTCTCTTTGATAAGTACTTGCACAGGCACAGCTACCACTAACCACATGGTGCAGTCCCCCTTTTATTTGCATGAGGACTGCCTACAAAGGCAAATTTTACACCAGTATATTTCCTGGGTTGTCTTTTAGCAAATAATAGTCAGTATGCTTTGTCTTCTGCATTTTCCCAACTCCAGACTCTAGAGGATGCTTTGGACTACATTTTTCATAACCACAATAATTACTTTCCATGACACCTTATAAACACAAACTGGCATAAACCAGAACACTCTTAAGGCTGAGATTTTATAGGTTGGGTTTTCAGTGGGTCACAGCTTATTTAGATTGTTCCTACAATGCCTTTGGAAGCCATTAAAACGTCACATCAGTTGTTTATACATAGAGAAGTAAGGTCACAAGAGAAACTGTTTGAAGTGAGCGTAGCTCCCTTCTGCTTACTCACAGTTACATGGTGCACACCTGTGAGAGTCTGACTATCTTCTGGTTGCAGAAAAGTGCATTTTTGTATCCTACTATGAAATGGATTGGGTGCTGCGGGGCAGAAATCCAATATGGCATTGATTTTTGTTATGTAATATTTGGTAATCTTAAGTTAATAAATAACTTATGCCCCTACAAAATGTATGTCCTAAAACTTAGCTATTCTATTTCCAAGTGCCCCTCTGTTCCTTGATCTGCCTATCAAATGAGTAAATTTTTTTTTTAAATATTAGCAACCAGCAGGCAAACCCTGTCTGGGTTTTCTTGCTGCTCTGAAGAATGAAGGTTCCCTTTGTCCTAATAATTTGCTCTCACATTTAGCAAAAAACTTAGTCACAAACTCTTTTCATTTCTCTCATGAAAATCCCAGGAGCCGTTCCTAGCAGTAAGTAATACAATGAAGAAGAATTGGCCATGCTGAACTTTCAGATGGAAATGAGTTTGAAGGCTCAAATCTGGGCACATTTGTGGCTATTTTCCAGGAAGAAAATGAGAATAGTAATTATGAAGAGCAGACAAGATAGGATAAAAAGATGAAGAGATGAACACAACACCCTATTTAAAAGAAATGGTATTACTTAATTCTGAAATGGTACAATAATTTAACCTCTGATGAATTGGAGGTAAGGGGTAGCTGTGAGAGTTCACATAGTACAAAAGAAACAGAAGAGTGAGATGTGAAATAAGACAAGCATAAAAAGAAAGATTGTAATTTTAAGTGAGTTCGGATTCTACCTTATGGTTTTTGTCGCCATTGTAACAATAGATAATAAATGAAATGCAGATGGGGCACTTAACTATTTCTTACACAGCTACTATATCAGTAATTCAACCTATGTGTGATTTGAAATTAGATCTGATTCAGATTCATGATCAGAATATTTTAAATCCAATTAACTAAATCACAGATCCTAATGTAATTACTGTTAATATCTCCTGATACTAAAGGATGTGTACAAGATCAAGATCCACGGCTCAGTATAGACTGTAGCTCTCCAGAGGAGAAGAAAAAGATATGGAAACAACTGAGTAATTTTGCAATTTATTATTTATTTTGAATATGCAGAGTCATTTTTTTTCTGGGATTTTTTTCCCCCACTGTTGTCAGTTTAATGACTTTGTGAATAAATGTGAACCCCCCCGCAAGCCTTCTCTAAGTGAACGATTTCTAATAAAGTTGTAACAGATCAATCATCAAAAGGTCTTGGCAGAAAAATCGGTAGGTAATAAAAAAGATAAAGAACACTGAAATGACGGGAGTGACATGTGGTGGGATATTAGCTTTATGAAGACAACTTTGTCTAATAAGAAAAGTTAGGTAGTAGTACCACATGGGAGCTCGTGGAGGCTTCCTACCACTGCCAGAAATGCTTGATGCCATTTCTGAGTACAAAATGTTATGGTGGGAATGGCAAGTGCTTTCAGTAAGAGATGCTCTATAAGTGTTAGATGTGCTTAAACCAAATTAAATGGACATGTCAATTATGAAAAATTTAAGGATTATTTATCAAAAAGGTGATGGCTGGACTTGCAAGTGCTGACCTGGGCCCAGACAATGTGTTTCAACTCTAGAGCCACACCACAGGCTATCCAGTGTTCTGTGTTCCCCATAGCAGACTCTGCTCTCCTCATGCCTGGTGTTACACTGTGAATGGTATTGCATTGTGATTTGAATAAGCTGAGCATGATGGAAATGCTAAACAAAATCAAGACCAGTCTAACTGTATGAATTGATGGATCTGTTGGAACAGGGTGCCCAAGGAAGTTGTGGATGCCCTATCCCTGGAGGTATTCAAGGCCAGAATGGATGTGGCTCTGGGCAGCCTGGTTCTAGTGGCTGGCAACCCTGCACATTGCAGAGGGGTTGAAACTAGATGATCACTGTGGACCTAAGGTTGGTACGAAGCTGCTTCAAAGTCTTCAGAAATGACGTGATATATAAAAAGACTTGTTTCATTACTTGTCCACAGAATAACTGCAGGATAAAGCTTTACAAAAATCCATGAAGAACACGATCCTAAAAAACTACATACATGTTAAGTAGCTAATCAGTGGTAGTTACATTTCTAATGTTTTGGGCATAGTCCTAAAAGTTGTGGATTTTTAAAATTATTACTCTTTATTTTTCTTATTTTATTCACAGTGTTGGATCTACCCTGCCAACAGTTACTTTAATCTGGAATATGGCTGTTTTCTGTGATGCAGGTGGATTTTTAATTCAAGCAATGCATTCTGTACCAGTACACTTTATCTATGCTGCTGGGGTTTTGTAGTTTGAAAAAGGTCTTTCTGAAAGTATGAAGAGGGAACATGGGAAATGATGAGGGAACGGTAGCTTTTTTTGCTTTTGAAACAGATAAGTGTATTACCTATTTGTAAAAGGCATCTTTAGGAAATACAAAAAGGAAACAAATTCTGGTTTTGAACACAGAAGATTAAACTTTTAAGAAACTAGTCTCCTCTACAAAACTTTTCTTTCTCCCCACATTCCTAATCCAGTAGAATGAGATACCTAAATATGTGCAACCGGGATCATTTCTAATGAATAGAAACATAAAAAATGAGGATAGCCCTACCAATTCAAACAAATTGATTCTACAATGGATTGGAACAAAAGAATTATATTTGAATCCTTATTTGCTAAAGAGAAGAGGCAGATAAGCAGGACTTCCAGTTGTCAAACTATGTTATTATATTAGTGGTAGTAGTATTTTTAAAGAGGATTTTTGCTTTCTCCATAGCTCATGTTTACTGTTGTTGTTTCTTTTTCAGTGTGTGGTCTTAGTGATGAATCTGTAACATTTATGTTTATTTGCATGGCAGGGGCCTGAACTGCCATAGGAAAGCATAATATTTTTAAAGGAGAATTAGCAGGAAAAGAAGCTGGATCATAGAAAATGAAATAAATTATTCATACTGTCTCAAACATCAGAAAATTATATTTCAAAAATACTGCAAGCACATTACTCTTTTTAAAAAAGGTCTCTTTCTGCAACTTAGTATTTTTTTTCTGTCATCAGTCTCTCTTTTATTTCAGAATCACAGAATTGTAGGGGTTGGAAGGGACCTCTAGAGATCATCGAGACCAACCCCCCTGCCAAAGCAGGTTCCCTACACCAGGTTGCACAGGTAGGCGTCCAGGCGAGACTTGAATATCTCCAGAGAAGGAGACTCCACAACCTCCCTGGGCAGCCTGTTCCAGTGCTCCGTCACCCTCACCGTGAAGAAGTTCTTACGCACATTCGTGCGAAACTTCCTATGCTGCAGCTGATGTCCGTTTCTCCTCGTCCTGTCTCCACGTACCACTGAAAAGAGACTGGCCTCACCACTATGGCCGCCACACCTCAGATATTTATAAACTTGGATCAGGTCCCCTCTCAGTCGTCTTTTCTCAAGGCTAAACAGACCCAGTTCACTTAGCCTTTCTTCATAGGGGAGACGCTCCAGGCCCTTCACCATCTTTGTGGCCCTCTGCTGGACTCTTTCCAAGAGATCCCTGTCTTTTTTGTACTGGGGAGCCCAGAACTGGACACAGTACTCCAGATGAGGCCTTACCAGGGCAGAGTAGAGGGGGAGGATCACCTCCCTCGACCTGCTGGACACGCTCTTCTTAATGCACCCCAGAATGCCATTGGCCTTTTTGGCCACGAGGGCACGCTGCTGGCTCATGGCCAACCTGTTGTCCACCAGGACGCCCAGGTCCCTCTCCTCAAAGCTCCTCTCCAGCAGCTCATCCCCCAGCCTGTATTGGTGCATGCAATTATTCCTCCCTAGGTGTAAGACCCTACACTTGCTTTTGTTGAACCTCATCCGGTTTCTTATTGCCCAGCTCTCCAGCCTGTCCAGGTCTCGCTGAATGGCAGCACAGCCTTCAGGCATGTCAGCCAATCCTCCCAACTTCGTATCATCAGCAAACTTGCTGAGGGTGGCCACTATCCCCTCATCAAGGTCATTGATGAAGATGTTGAACAAGACCGGACCCAGCACAGACCTCTGGGGGACACCACTGGTCACAGGTCTCCAGCCAGACTCTGCACCACCAACGATGACCCTCTGCGCTCTGCCAGTCAGCCAGTTCTCAACCCACCTCACTATCCATTCATCTATCCCACACTTCCTCAGCTTTGTTATAAGGATGTCGTGGGAGACAGTATCAAATGCCTTTCTAAAATCAAGGTAGATTACATCTACCGCTTTTCCCCCATCCACCCAGCATGTGACAGCATCATAGAAGGCCGCCAAGTTGGTCGAGCACGACCTCCCCTTGGTGAACCCATGCTGACTACTCCTGATAACCTCCTTTTCTCCCAGTTGTCTGGAGATGGTATCCAGCACAAGCTGTTCCATCACCTTTCCAGGGACGGAGGTGAGGCTGACAGGCCTATAATTACCCGGGTCTTCCTTCTTGCCCTTTTTGAAGACCGGAGTGACATTGGCTATCCTCCAGTCTTCAGGGACCTCCCCTGTTGTCCAAGACCTCTGAAAAATGATGGAGAGCGGTTCGGCAATGACCTCCGCCAGCTCTCTCAGCACACGTGGATGCACCCCATCAGGTCCCATGGACTTGTGGACCTTAGTACTGCCTAGGCGCTCACGCACGTCCTCTTTCCTGACTAAAGCAAAGTCTCCCATTCCCCAGACCCTCTCCCTAACCTCCAGGGTGTGGGATTCCTGAATTTCAGGATAATACAATGAAGACTTCACAGTTTTATATTCTGATTTCCGAAGTGAATTGCCAACACAAAACCAGAATGTGATTGTCAAGAGAAAAGCCAGTGTAAGCACTGATTTTGCAATGAATTTAAATATGGGCACTGCATTGTCTGAGACTTTCAAAACCAGATTGCTGGCAGATAAATAGAACTTCATGTGGCTAAGGTTTATTTCTAACTCAATTTTCACTCATTACAGGGATGAGTTAGTAAAAAATGTAAGTATAGTTCTAATTTTAAATGCATATTCACAAAATGTAAGTACTGGTCTAGTTTCAAATGTATGTTCACAATCAGTTTGACTAATCATGACTTTAATAACCTGGATGAATTGCAGCTAAAATACAGAGCTGCTATTTTCTTTAAAATGATATGTTTAACTTTGAAGAGACACAGAAATCTTGAACAATTAATTAATTAATTGCATTAAAATAGGGATGGGGAGCAGGGAGAGGGGGGTGATTGTCCCCCTCTATTTGGCTCTTGCGGGGCCCCATTTGGAATACTGTATCCAGTCCTGGGGCCCCCAGCACAAGATAGACAGAGTTCTTGGAACGAGTCCAGAGGAGGGCCACTAAGATGACCAGAGGTCTGGAGCACCTCTCCTGTGAAGAGAATTGAGGGAACTGGGCTTGTTTAGTGTGGAGAAGAGAACGCTCCAGGGAGATCTCATTATGGCCTTCCAGTGCTTAAAGGGAGCATATAAACAGGAAGGTAAATGGCTGTTTACGAGGGTGGATAGTGATAGGATAAGGGGGAATGGTTTTCAACTGAGACAGGGGATGCTTAGATTAGTTATTAGGAGGAAGTTTTTCACTCAGAGGGTGGTGACACACTGGAATAGGTTGCCCAAGGATGTTGTGGATGCCTCATCCCTGGAGGCATTCAAGGGCAGGCTGGATGTGGCTCTGGGCAGCCTGGTCTGGTGGTTGGCGACCCTGCACATAGCAGGGGGGTTGAAACTCGATGATCATTATGATCCTTTTCAACCCAGGCCATTCTATGATTCTGTAACCAAAGTCAGCTCTACAGCCAGGTGCCTACTTTCATATTTATTGCTGAACTTACATTGGTTAGACTTATTCTGCTGTGTTTGACTGTTGAATACTGTTTTTGTTTTTAAGACCAAGAAAGAGCCAGACAGTCCTTGATAGAATCATAATTTACATCCCCTTTTTCCTCCTAATGCAGTGGAACTGGATAACAGGAAAGTTTCCTTCCTTAATCCAAGCCTTCCTTTTTCTTTCTCTCTCTCTCTCTCTTTCTCTCTCTCTCTCTCTCTCTCTCTTCCTCTTGCAGCTTGCTTTCAATTCAAAAATCCTCATAGCTTTCTTGCTGGAACCCACAAGTGCTCCTCAGCCTGTCAGACCTCCTGCCACCCTCTGTGTTTATGCATCTGGCATTTTAGGCTTTGGATGTATGAGAGCTTCTGCAAACAGCAGTCAGATCTCTGAAATTGCAGTATTTCCACAGTGAATATGCTTATTTCTTTCTTCATGTAATTCAGTTTCTGACTGGTATTATGTGTAGCTTGCATTTTGGGCAGTAGCAACTTTTCCTCTCATTCTCTATGAGAAGCAATTAAGCTTCTCATATAATAGGTAATCCTTCCAAAAACTGTTTATGGTATAAAATCCATCCCTAAGTATAATAATTAGATGTATTCAAAGCATATTACAAATATCCAAACTTTGTATCCATGCTCTAAAATGGTATAATCATGATAAATATGGCTAGAATGATCCTTGTGAGATCCCCTGTCCCCTCCTTCTCTTAAGACAGATTCAGTTGTACTGAGAGCCTTCTTTGTAGGTGTTTGTGTATGCTTCTCTTAATAGCATCCCACCCAAGAGGGTCTGTCAACTTCTAACATGGTCCTCTATTCCCCAATTATCCTTTCAATTAAATAGATCCCTCCTTTAGCCATTTATCTTACATCTTCTTTTATTAATTTAAACCCATTTTTTTTACATTTTTTTCACCAGTGAACACAAAATACAGTTTTTCCTTTCCCTTTTACATATCCCAAAATCATTACACTGTGTTTTTTTCTTTTTGGTAAACTGAACTTCAGCTCTCCCCTTTTTTTTTTTTTTTGAAATGGAGGGAGGGGAAGGTGTTCTAATATATATATATATGTATAAACCATTTTTCTTTTTGGACGCTTTCTGATTCACTACTTCATTGAAGATTGACAGCCTAAAGGAAATAATGTGTTGATGTTTTGACTGATCTCTAGCAGCTTTTTTGAGGTGTGTGGAAAGCTTGAATAGAAGAAGCTCCACTTTATAGGTAAGTGGGCTGCAAGCTGCAAGCTCTTTTCTTTTAAACAGCATTTCTGGTTAGTTGCTTTTTCTCTGTTTCATAACTATACACTTGATTGTTTCTATGTGAAAGTAACAGTTACTACTTGCTTTTATTGCATGCTTTATGTGCTTATATATACTCCAGTTAATGACTTTAAATTTGAAATTATTTACAGTTCCCTGCTCCTCTGAGACAATTATTTTTCTGTCCAATCATGAGGATTCAAAAGCATGGAATGAGTTGAGCAAGAGACTTGAAAGATTCTCAGTTAGATAGGAGATGAGCCTATTAAATTACCAATGCAGAGTCATAATTTCCTTGGGATGACTTATACTTGTTACCGAAGAAAAAATAGTCTTCAGCAAGTGTTCTACTATATTCAGAGTAAAATCTTATTCAGCACACTGAAGCACCTGGCCATTAATCAGAAGTGGAATGAATCACAATTTTCTGTGTACTATGAGTTTCTTAATCCCATTGAAAGTCATCTCTGAGTTCTATTCCTTGCCTTTGCCTCTAAGGAAGCAAAGCTTCTTCTCTTTATCCCTGGCCTCTTTTGCTCCTAAATAGCAGTGAAGTAACATCTTCAAGCAAAATGGAGCTGTAGAATCATAGAATCACAGAATGGAATATTCTTAGTGGGAAGTATCATTAAGTCCAATTCCTAGTTAACTAACCTACCAGCTTCCTGCAACTTACCTGGGATGCCATCAGTCATTTTGTTACAACACACCCTATACAGTTGATGTTAATGTGATTTTCAGAAAACTACTACTGTGTATACCAGTCTCCTTGTCTAAGATTAGAATCTGTCCTTTCTCTCTGTTTACTGGAAAACTGCAGTATCCTTTTATTTTCCATGACTTGTTCCTATCGACTCTTGTTCAACCTACTGCTATGAAGTGGAAAATTCCATCTTGGGACTGTCAGTGATATAGAAAAATTAATAGAAGTTTGAGTTTCCGTGTGATCTATGTTTTGGGGGCTTCGGTGGATACACTGACACCTCAGTCCCTTGGTCGGGGTCATAAGGAATTGAACTTATCTATTGCAAATCAGATACTGCTGATAAGATTTTCTTTGCAGTGCCTACACAGCACTACTGTGTATGCATGTAAATTATTCTCCTGGATTAGTACCTGTTTGATTGACTTGACTTTGTTTTTAAGCTACATTATATTTTAAGATCAACATTGCCAAATTGGAAGATGTTTTCCCTGGACTAACTTACTATTTCCACTGCTCAAAGCAGGTAACATCAAGCACCTGGAGACAACTTTATATCTCTTTCAATAAATAAAAAGTTTGTCTTTAAAGTCAGATTACATTTTGCCTTGAAACCTTTTCATAAATGGATTTTTTTTCCTGCTTAAAAGACAAGTCAGTAAAGATTTATTATAACTTCTCTCAAGAGATGTCTTGCTTCTGTAACTCACCTCCCTAAAGAGATAGTCACAGAAACGATAGGTGTATTCTACACAGGAGGTTTGGAAAATTACTGCCATTTTCTGAATTACTACTATGCTTTGAATTTGAATGTATCTTTAGATACTAACCCCTTTACTGCTACATTATGTTTTATGCTAGAGGTCACCTCTAACATTTTCAGTACTGTAATGTTAAGTCTTTGAGGGGCTGGGGGGCTGTAGTCGTTTATTAAATTTGATTTCTCATAGCAGTGCACTTATGTAAAGCAGGCCTTTAGCAGGAGATGATACAGGGCGTACCAAAGAAGAAAGCGACGAGAATTTTATGGATGTGAGATTGAATAAGGACTTTCTGGTGTGAACAGTATCATTCCTGGTATGTGTCCAGAATGCTCTGTCAGAGAGAGCTTGGTAAAAAAGCCAGAAAAAAGCCCTGGCTGTTTCCTTCCATGGGGACAGTGAGCAGTTTTTACTTTGTTCAAACTTCTTACATGAGCAAGATACTGTCAAGTTTCATCTTTTCCTTGCTCAGTTTTCTGCAAGGAACACAGAAGCAGTCACCTGTAAAGAGCAGAGCTGCATCCCCATTCTGTCTGGTCTGTGGCAAGAGCAAGAAGGCCCTCTACATGGGTTGTATGAAAGATCACACTACATTTGTATCTTGGGACCACATCAAGTGTATGCGTACAGCTGAGTGCAGTGCATTTTAGGAAGAAACATACTCTGCTCTGATATGTCTTTGGCTTGCAACTCAACAGTAGGGATATTTGAAAGTGGCTTTTTAATTGTCTTCTGAGGTTCTTTCTACTGGTACCAATAGATGTTTCCAATGGAGTTTTCCAAACTCTGTGCCAGCATGGGTATCCACAGTCTCTTGAATCCTTTGAACAACCAATGTTTAAATTAGCATTGATCCATGTTTCCTGTTTTTACATTCTTAAAATAAGTTCTCTCTAACTAAAATGACTTCTGTTCAGTGATGTCATTCCTGCACCAGTCTGCACTGCCAAAGCAATGGAAAAGGTTAGCCTTCAAGACCTTTTACTACATTCATCTATTTCATTTAGTTAAAATAAAATGTTTGTTATTGGAGCTGTTGTTGTTGTCTGTAGCACACCCAACATTGCTGGAAATGCTATCCCATAGAGTAAGTCATGTTCTTTCCAACTTACTGGAGGTTGCAAAAACTATTTAGTAGTCAGATGTGCTTGAACTTTGCTTCTGACACTTCTTAAGCAAGGAGGAATGAAATGGACAAGCAGTAGTAATTTCTATATGACTCTCAGTGGGTATGCTTATACTGAAATATTAGTAGGAGAGAAGGAGGCTGTTCATCAGGGATGTTCACTGGCAAATTTTTTGAGTGATGGGCTGAGTGATGAACGTATTGCATGGGCAAATGTTATGGCAGTGGTATAAATCATGGAAAATATGGCATGGTGTAGCACAACCTAAGTAAGTCATAGACTCCAGCATTATGGATTGGCTCCAAAAAAGCTGACTCATTCTTTGAGTCTCTGGCGGATTCATGCTGCTTGACTGTGTGTATCCATTGCTTACAAAGCAGGATTTGGTCTGTGGGCTAGTGAGTAAAATTTACAACTCAGAAATAGAGGAATGAGTCTTTAAGCAGGCATATGTTGAACATCTTACCAAAGACAACTGTTTGCTACAAAACCAGTGCATTGTAGATGTTAACCAGTCTCACTTGTTAAACCTGGCAAACAGCAGAAACCTTTGTGCCTGTGTTTCAAAAAAAAAAACACCCCAACAAATGGATCAGGCCTTGCAAGCTTATATGCTATTTTGGATTTTATCATAAAGTTGTAACACTGTGCAATAATATCATTTTAATTATAAAACTCATGTACCCTTATACCTTATAATATTATTGTAACATCTCTACTTTCACCTAACCCCAGACATCTGAAATAAGTGAGGGTTACAATAAAGGCCAAAGCTATTGAATTTCCTTCATCACTTTAACTTTAAAATAATACTCAGCTAAATTGGTACAGTGTTCTCCTGGGATATAAATAACATAGGATTCAACTGCAGGCCAGATAGCTTAGGAAAGAAAAACACCCAATGATCACCGAAGGGTTCATTTTTAGATCAGCAGAGGCATGCACAAAACCTATTTGAGCTAATAGGTTTGCAGGCACAAATCTGGCCACTTACACAGAATTGTGTTTACCACTTTTATATTTCTTCATAATGAGTATCTGCAACTTTTCTCTAAGTCAATAGAAGATGTATTTTATATGCTTGGGACATACTACACCATCTATATAAACATGTACAGAATGAATTAGGCCCTAGGCCCCCATCCTGGAGGTGGTAAATACCCATGCCCTTTCTCTTCAATGGAATCTGAGGATGCTCAATTTTTAGCTAAATGGAACTAATAAGCAATGAGGCGAGATATTTTTAGCTGCATGAACTTGGATCATTAAATGCGGAGAAGGCTACAATGAATTGAGGTATAAAATGTTACCTTTGCAGGAAGGGATTTGCCTTGGATTTTACGCACAAAATTTAATAAAGGTGATACTGTAAAGGAGAGAATATGTACGTACACCTATATAAAGATACAGAGAAAAAATTATATGTCTATATATACAATGAGAAATAATTCTCATTTAAATTCTGTTTTGTTTCATGAACAACTTATATAGCTATCATTTCTTTTCCTCTGTTTATTGCCTGTTATTTTTACTGCAGACTACATTAACAAGTATGTTTCTTGCACTGGCAGATCCTCAGATGTGTAGTAAGAGACCATTTCTGTCTTTCAGAAGCTTAATATGTTTGTATCCTGCTGAATTCTCCAGGATTTTTTTGTGGAGAGGTGAGTTTGTGTTTTGTTTATGAGAAACTAGTTTAACTAGTTTGATAAAAATCTAAGTCTCTTGAGGCAACAATAGTTTTATGATACAATGAAGCAACAAATTCAGAAACTAGTGTTTCTTGTAACATTTGCTAATTTTTGCTGACTGTGATTAAAATCCTTTTATCTTGCGAAAAGTAACCCAGATACACTGTACTGAGCTATACAGTTTGTGCAAGATGAGCAAGTTATTACTATATAGACTGGAATATGTAACATTACCTTTCTAGCCTGCAACCAATGATGTGTAAAAGTAAATTTACATTCCAGAATAGCTCTATTAACTTTACATAGGAATGTGTATTTTCAGCAAATTCTATGGCACTACTTTTGCACACAAAATTATTCATATCTATAATTTCCTGCTAGGCTCCTCATGTTTGTACCATCAGGGATATGGATCACAGCTCTTCTAAAGGACAAGGGAATCAATTCTTAGTAGACTTTTTTTTTATGCTACATCTGGTTTAAATATTAAATAACAGTTCTTAATTACTTCTTTTCAAGATTTGTTTTTAAACCTATAAACTTCTTGTTACATGATGTGCAGGCTTTTTTTTTTTTTTTTTTTTTTTTTTTTTTTTTTTTTGAGTAAATAAGTTGATTTGGGGTCTGAAGAAATCTAAGAAAAAACTAATAGGGCTTAGAAAACCAGTAGCCAAATATGTACTACAAACCAATAAGAAAATAATTGACACAGAACACCAATTAGAACTGTTTTTTCCTGTCCAGCACTGATGATACAAAGTGAGCATCAACAGATGTTTAAAAAAAAAAAAAAAAAAAAGATTTAAGAAGCAATTTTTCAAGCTGAGAATAACAAGTTTTGGCATACTCACCTCCTGACCCTGGTCTGGGATGGGTATCAGTTTCTCTTCTCATTAGAATAAATGGTACTCAGACAGTAGCAGAATAACCCCTCCACCCCCCTTGACCATCTTGAGTGAGATCACATAGCACGTGCAGGCCAACTAGGGGATCAGGCTCAGCCAGCATATGTATTCACGAAAGGCAGGTCCTGCTTGACCAACCTGATCTTCTTTGATCAAGTGACTCAGCTAGTGGTTGAGGGAAAGGCTGTTGACATAGTCTACCAGACTTCAGCAAAGTGGGAGATACTGTCTCCCCCAGTATTCATCTGGGGAAGCTGGCAGCCTGTGGCTTGGATGGGTACACTCTTTGCTGTGTAAAGAACTGGCTGGGCAAAAAGCTGGTAAGGGATCTGGAGCACAAGTCTTATGAAGAGTGGCTGAGAGAACTGGGATTGTTTAGTCTGGAGAAGAGGAGGCTCAGGGGAGACCTTATCATTCCCTACAACTATCTGAAAGGAGGTTGTGGTGAGGTGGGGGTTGGATTCCTCTCCTGCATAACTAGTGATAGGACAAGAGGGAATGGCCTCACATTGTGACTATGAAGTTTCAGTTTGGATATTAAGAACAATTTATTCTCCAAAGATGTAGTCGGGTGCTGGAATGTGCTGCTCAGGGTGGTGGTTGAATCATTATCCCTGGAGGTGTTGAAGAAATATTTAGATGTCATACAAAGGGATGTGGTTTAGTGGGAAAATATTGGTAGTGGATGGACAGTTAGACTAGATGATCTTGAAGTTTTTTTCCAAACTTAATGATTCTGTGAAATATTTGAATATTTCACTAGACAAGAGATTCATCCAAAAAACAGTGGGATCACCCAAAGAAAAATTAAATATCTTCTTGTGTGACAAAGTGCTTAAAGGAAGGACTTAAATAGATTGTGGAAAGCAACCTTTTGTGTTGCTTTAAAATTCTGTTTTCTAGATTTATATCAGGATATGATTGTTTATTTAGGCAATTACATTTTAGCTGCAACATGTAAGGATCTTTTCTCCTTTTCATAGAACAGGTAGAAAGACTTGTAGTGGTCCAGTCCCCAGAAAAATGACAATTTTCACAAACAGTTAAATCAAAACCACAGTCTGTGTATAACTATAAGATATCTAATACGGGATCACTGAGCATATGTTTTTTATGAGCAATTAAGCATTAGGTTGGAATGAAAAGTTTTCTTAAAACACCTTCAACTCATTAAAGCAGAAAGAGTCCTTGCAATTATCTTGTCTCTACTTTAGATAACATCAACTTCAAAGTATGCTATTTCTCCATAACTCTTGTAGCTGTAACCTTTTCAGTTACTTTAATTTGTCCTATATATTTTCTGACTAGCAGAGTAACTAATGGATAGTTAGCACCAAAATTGTGTTAAAAAGTAAGAGACCCTTTGGTTTAAGTATTTAATAGGCTTTTCAAATGGGGTGGACTCTAAGAGAGTGTCAGAAGTTTTAGTATCGAGGGATTTCTTTCCATATGCGTACTTTGGGTAAGTGGTCAGAATGGCTCAGAACTGCATCCTGCTCCTGGAAGCACCAAAGACATAGATGATTTCAGCATTTGGTGAGAAGAGCTTTAGCCCAAGTACAGAGAGAACTTGCTCTCCTAGTATGGGTTCAGTGCTCTGGCCTTTTTCACTTCTCCACTTTTCCTACTTACCATGGAATAGGCAAGAGGCAGTTAGAAAGAAGAAGGTTGGAAACTGCCTAATAGAAAAACTACATATTTTTTCCTAATTATTTATTATTCTTGATCCCTCCTGCAATAAAATTGATCCAGAATTCATGTATTTCTGAATGTGTGCCATTTGAATCTAGATCTGGAATTCAGACATCAATTTCATTCCAGGAAAGTTTATGAGGACCTACATTCTCAGAAATGTTTTTTGTGAAGTTACACATAATTTTCAAGTTATTCAGCTAATCAAAATACTGTTTCTAATGCTGTAACAGTCTGTATTCAGCAATGTTTCTTCCCCAGTTATTTGACTCTATGGTCTTACATTTCTTGTGTTCACCCACATTCATTCATTCTGCATTATAGGCCTGTTCCTGAAGAAATCTGAGAGCCTGTGGTTTGATTGAAAGTTACTGCACCTCTCAGGAGTAGATTTAATTTGAATGATATTCACTATAATCCAGTGTTATATGATGCATTAGAAAATAAAGCTACAGCAGAGTATCTACAAGCAATTTCTGTGTCTTATTTGAAGAAAGAATAGAATGGCAGAAGAAAGCATAGAATTAAACTGCTTTTTTGTATATTTTGTAGTTTAATAACAAAGTCAGAGAAGGGAAGAGAAGGGAAGGGAAAGAAAGATAAGGTGTTGGTCATAAACAGACTTCTGTCAGCTGTTAAGAACTGAGATTGTTGGTTTGGTAGCAACATTATTTCAGGTAAATGAGAAGGCAGAACTGTAAACAAATTGAAATGTTCGATTCCCCAGCTGAAATGTGGTTTGGTGCCTGGTATTTATAACTTAGTATGTTCTCATTAATCCATTCTTTTATTTTTTTTTTTCTTTTAACACTCCCTGAGAAAGAACACTAATGCAACATATATTTGCCACTTCTAAGTATTCTGTTATTTTTCAACGCTTATGTGGTAACATACATTTTTCTTTCCAAAGATCTCATGCAGTTTTTACTTGTATCGTACCATGGAAAAGAACCACTGCATTTCTTAAACTATTAAGAAATACTCCATGAAAACTTACTGAAGCCAGCAGGAAACACAATCTAGCAATTACACAGCAGCTGTAACTTAGATTTTTTAAAATCTGGATTCAGTGAATGAGTAGTAGTTATTGTAATTAGATCTTTGAAGAAATTTTTGATAACATTTGACTGTTCCTGACATACCTGAAGACTTGCCTATAAAGTTAATCATCTGCCACTAAAAGAATCTGTGTACTCTAACCAAATTTATTTTCAACTTCAGATTAATATAAAAACATTTAAAATGATCTATTAGTGTTATTTTGGCCACAGAATCTGTAGAAAAAAAAAAGTCATTTTATCTTTTTATGTCTTAGTAAAAAAGTACAGTAGAAAGACTTACAATTGTATCCATAATCTCAGAAATGCATGACTCAGCCTAGTCAAGATGAAGCAGTGACAGTGATCCCTTTGTTCTCAGTGTGATCTAGCTCACGTGTCTGTCTTCAGAACATGTCTGGACTGGTAGATAATTATTTTTAAGAAAATTTAATTGTAAAGATGTTTCCTGTCTTATAAGGATGTGTGATTTTAAAAGTTCAAAACTAGATGTTCTGGAAAGCCAACATTGCAGAAGCTGTGTCAAATATGGACAGTAACATATTCTATATCCTGGTCTAACTGGAGTAAAGACCCAACAATAATAAAATCTGCTCTTGGAGGGGTTGCATCACTAGCAGTAATAGATTCTGTAAGCTAGTGAAAGACTTGAATGTAATACTTCATTTATGGTTAGCACAGATGTAATGACTAATGACAGTATAAAAATTATTAGAAGATGTTGAAAACAACTTTTATTTTGTAACCATTTCTGTTTTGAGAAATTGTATTTAATTATTTCAGCTACCTAACAGATTACATTTGGACAGTTCATTCCTCAGAACTATCTCAGAGCTTATCAGTTAAGACAATATCATCATTGACCTATGTTAACTTCAATGCTATGAAAGTTGTATTTCAAGAGCTTCAATCTTTTCTCTGCTTCTCTGTGGCATGTTTACTCAAGAGACTGTGTTTATACTGTCTGTTTGCCTTTACTTTCTTTCACCATACACTGGAGGGCTTGCATAGCTGCTGGAACTAACTGATGGATGAGTGCCTGCTAGGAGGTGGATCTATCTGCAGGGTGAATATGTGCAGCCTCACAGTTGTTCACCGGGGTCTTTTTAATGTTGAACTGAACATTAAGGAAACACTGAGGAAAGCTACATTTTCCTTTCTGAATGTGAGGTTTACTTAACAATTTTGAGGAACAGGGACACCCTTAACAAATTAACTTAACCTTTAGATGTAACTTAATTTACAGTTGAAAAACAGTTTACTGGAATACCTCCAATTAGCCTTGATAGAGACCTCAGTCAATACTTCTGGAGTCAATCACAGAATCATAAAATGGCTTGGATTAGAAGAGACTTTAAAGATCCTCGAGTTCCAACACCCCTGCAGCAGGCAGAGATATCTGTCACAAGATCAAGTTGCCCCATCCAACCTGGCCTTGAACACCTATAAGGGTTGGGACATCCATTGTATTTCTGAATAAATTATTCCAATGTCTCTCCACCCTAAGGAATACCCTTGATTGTTCCTGTAGGATATATAGCTCTTGGAGTGGGTCCAGAGGAGGGCCACTATGATGATCAGAGGGCTGGAGCACCTCTCCTATGAGGAAAGGTTAAGGAAACTGGGCTTCTTTAGTGTGGAGAAGAGAAGGCTCTGGGGAGACCTCATTGTGGCCTTCCAATATTTGAAAGAAGCATATAAACAGGAGGAGAAATGACTGTTTACAGAGATGGAAAACGCTAGGACAAGGGGGGATGGTTTTCACCTGAGACAGGGGAAGTTTAGATTAGTTATCAGGAGGAAGTTTTTCACTCAGAGGGTGGTGACACACTGGAATAGGTTGCCCAAGGAGGTTGTGGATGCCCCATCCCTGGAGGCATTCAAGGGCAGGCTGGATGTGGCTCTGGGCAGCCTGATCTAGTGGTTGGTGACCCTGCATATAGCAGGGGGGGTTGAAACTTGATGATCACTGTGGTCCTTTTCAACCCAGGCCATTCTATGATTCTGATTCTAAATTCACTATAATGAACAAAACCAAAATGTCAATATGTTTTTCAATATTTATTGAAAATACCTATTTGTCTTCTGTTCTTTGAAGACTTTTGGATTTATCAGTGATTAGCTTCATAAACAAAACATAGAGAAAGTAGTTTTGCCGGATACTTAGATGGTGTTAATATCTCCTAAGCTACAAAAAGGATATAAATCTATGATTCTCAACAGAGTGTGATGCTGCATCTAGAGGTGTGTTAATTATAAATATGACATCCAGTATTTGCTGGTGCTTAATAGAAATATTGTTCCACTTCACACAATAATTATAATGAATGTGGTGAATTTTGGGAAGTTTGAGCCAGTAAATGAAGAAGCATAGCCTTTCTTAAACTCAGAAAAAATCACAAAATATATAGGAGGCTGTTTTTTTGCTATTGGTACGACTATGTCAAAAATGCACAATCAAATATGGGAGTCAAAAAGACAACCTTTGGTTTGAATTTCTCAGCCAGGATGAATACTTAGATTGCTGTAATGAAAGTTTTGTTGTGCTTGTCTTGGTTTTGTTGGCTCTAAAAAGAAAACAAGTGAGACCTGAAGTCTAATCTGGATAGCTCAAGGTTGGGAAGGCAAAGATAATTTCAGAGAAAGGTCTGCTCTTCTGCTCCTTCTCTTCCCAAACTCAAGAGGTGGTCTGGTGTAATGGTTAAAAAAAAAAAAAAAAAATTGTTACAGTACTTCTGAATCTTGTGAGAAATTGGTCTGATACCTTTAACTTTGTGAAACTCATCTGAATACTTTTTTGAAATACTCAAAATATTCCTGTTCATGTTAGAACACAGATGTAAAGATGCTAAAATTATGTTTTAGTACTTGCAGACCAAAGAAGAGCAAAGCCTTCCTAAATGTAGTCTGCTATTTAGTACATAATCCTTGTCTACCTATTATCATTCAAAACCCATGTTCTTAGGTGTCTCACAGTGTTACAAGGTTCATGCTACTTATATGTGGAGAAATGCAAACAGAAAGTGAGAGATGGTTCCTGAAAACATGAATACAACCCGAGGAGTAGATATGAACAGGTCAGTTCTTGCTAACCTTCGGAAAACTTTGCTTCAATGTTGAAGAATTATGTGAATTATTTGAAATGACTAGTAGGGAAAATGGCTCTCAATTGTGTCTGTTAGCTATAAACTGTAATGCCACTCATTAGCTACCTTCTGTCATGATGAAAGGGATTAAATAAAAGTACTGAGAAACAGCAAGACAAACTGTGATTTCATAGAAATACTCAGCATGATCATGCAATCTGTCCTGTCAGGAAAACTTACAAGGAAATTTAAAATATTTTAAAAGAAAAGATAATATAGAGTATCAACAAAAAAGAAGAGTGGTGACAGTTAAATATTCATGCTTTCTGCACACATTCTGCTGTTGATGTCATCTGGACAGATGCTACCAGACATGGCAAAACTATGAATGAAGCTTTTCCTCCTAGAAATTTTAGGGTCTGCAGTTTGTGACCAAATTCTCCTTGGATGTGTTACAGAAACCCTAATGCATGGAAATGTGGCTTCAAGGAAAGGAAAATAAAGTAGGGGAAAAGTCATTAGATTTTATCCTAAGAAATTTAACTTCCTTTAATAGTATTTTTTTTTTTTCATTTGTGTCATTATTTGAGTTAGATGTTCAATACCAGGTTTTACTTGTCTATTTTTCTTATTTCTATAAGCATTGTTTCTTCATAATAATTGCAAAACTTTTATTCCCACAGTCTCTTATATGCTCAAGAAGTCATGTACAACTGGTAGCAGACAGTCTGCCTGAGAAAAATACAAAACAGTAGCCATCTCAAAATATATATGTTGGAAGAGATTGGACACTAATGCGGTCATGGTGCTGGATCAGCTTTGTGCTCCGGGGTAGGTAGCAGGGCTGTTGCACTGCAAGGAGCCCAGGAGGAGGCAAATGGCCAGGGCGTCATGTTTCTTTTAATTAAGTCCCAGCTGCTCAGGCTCTGCACAGCTAGCTTTTTACTGAGGTGTTGTCTCAGCTTGGCCTGTCCCCACCTGATGGTGTGAGGCTTCAGCAAATGCAACAGCACAAGCCATGAGCCAGAATTACCTACCAGGTGTAGCTGTGGATGTTGTGCCTTGAGCATGTGGCATGGCACTGGGGCTTAGCAAGAGTCAGGCAGCTCAAGCTTTCAGTACTTTTCCAAAGTCTTATACATGTTACGGCTTCCAAACAGGAGGGTCAGTGTACAAAAAGCCACAGAGGTGTCCATAGCTGGCAGATTTAGTGGTATTTTATGATTCCTGTTCATACTATGAGTAAAAGAGGAGTCTGTATTTCAGTTCTGATTGAGACATAATATATGAAGGGTGGTGGCAGGGAACAAGGCTATGGAAAATAAAGTGATTGGATATGATGTTCAGTGTACCTGAAAAGTAGGAAGGATCAGACCCCCCAAATTAGATACATCATGCAGAAAATGATGGCAGTTACACATAGCTGGAATCTGAAGAGAGACTCATTCAGACATTATCAGAGGTGAAGACCTAGCATGATACTGCACTGGAAAAGTGTCTTGAGGTGAAAGCTTTTATAGTAGACATGGTGCACTACACTGTGCATAGAAAAGATGAGACAGTAGGAATAGCTTGGGGAAAGGTTTTATCAATTCTGAGCTTGAATCATGCTGTTAATTTAGGCTGAATGTCTATGTTCCATTCAGATGGTCTAAAGCTGAGCATTGTTACTGCTTAATTTCTCCCAGAATCTATGCTTTGTTGCCAAAATACAAACCCAGATGTGCTGACACAGCTAATTGGACTGGAACCATCTGACAGGATACTTTTGGTGCATGCAAGGAGAGCTGATTTGTAACTGGCTGGTAGCAAGGGTTTCACAGGAGACCATCTAGCCAAAATAACTTGGAAATGTTTTTGTCTTAGTTTCCCGTGCTGCAGGGCTTTTGTAAACCAGCCTGACACCTCCATGAAGCAAATGGATTGAAGCTGGCTTGTAAAGTGCACTCCTGTTTCAGCAGACTTTGTATTGCTAGAACTAGTTGTCTGGTTTGAGCCAAGGATGACTCTGCCACATATCATAGACCAGCTTTTACAGCTGAGCCCTTCCTGTCACCAGTACATTTCTCATATTGAACTCTGCACAGGCCTACTGAGTAGAATATGTGTAAACTTTCCCGTTGCCCTTTTCTGCTGTGCTGTGTGCTTTGCTTCCTTATTTTTCTACCTGCTGAACAACAGAGATGGGTGGAAAGTTAAGTATTGTGACAGTAACGAGAGGTAAACCTAGCTACTTCAGGCAGTGCTAGAAGCACTGCCAGGCACCTGAAAACTATATTAAAAATATATGGAACCACACAGCTAAGTGCCAGATTTCAGAACACATTTTCCTTCTGCCTGCCTGAGGGAATGGCAGACAAACTCCTGGACGTGAAGTGCTTGCCATGGTTGCTGTGCTTTTGGCAGGGCCATGGTCTGTTCTGCTGAAGCACAGTGCCATCTGGCACAGAATGTGGTAGCAGCCTGACAGTGGTTATTTAGAGAGGGAAAGCCACTCAGAACTCTGGCAGAGTTTGGCTCTGCCAGAATGAGCCATGAGCTCCACAAGGGTTAAACTGAAGCCTGACCTTCATTAAGTATTGATACAGGAGGGCAGGATGTGGCCGTGCCTCTCTCTGCTGAGGAACATTTCCCAGAACCTATCTGCCTTCCTTATACTCAATAATTTTTCCTCATTTCTTGCTGTAAATTGCTTTTTAGCTTGGCAGGTGTTGCCACCCCTGACAAGCACTTATCTTCCCCAAAGGGGAAATGCCTGGAGGCAGAGCAAATGCTTGCTTCTTCACAGCTATTGCCAGTGGGAGTGCATGGCTTTAGCAGCAGCAGTGCAGAAAGGGGCACAGGGGATGCAGAGCACTAACATCATGCACTTTGTATTGTGCTGCATGGAAATGAAACCAAACTAGCGCTGACAACAAAGCCAACAATTACTTTCCATGCTGATCTATTCCTCACTTGGCTTCTGAAGATTACTTCATATTGGTTGAGTTAGTGACAGGAGGTCACTACTCACAGACAGTTGTGAAAGACAAGAGCAACTTTGCTTTAGGGATGTAAGCACCTTACACCAAGTTTACTTTTCACTTTTTTCCCATTTCGTTTGCACAGAGTTTGCAATAATAGAGTTTTAAGTATCTCTTTATGCAAAGACCTGTATGACTGCTTCCACTGTCCATACTCTTTATATGTTTTGACTCATAGTTACCTCCTGCTGCTCTGTTAATTGCTCTGTTCTGCAGAATAATCCTGGATGTTTAGATTGGGTGGGAATTTGGAGCTGGCAGGGCATCACAAGGCCCTGACATCACTCTGCCTACTCAGGACTTCTGTTTTCTGAGATACCTGTGGCACCATTGTCACAACATCACCATACAGCAGCCACCCTGCACCCTCTGTCAAGGGGTAATGAAGACATTTCACCTATGAGGGAATGAAGAAGTGCTTGTAAGCCTTATCTGCTCAGTAACAGCAGTGTGCAACACTCCCCTGACACCAGAGGCACTCTACTTAATAGATTTAATGAAAGAATGACTGCATTATATGTTGTTGGAAGTGACAGTGCATTGTCCAGTTCACTGAGGACTAAATTCAACAGTTTGAAGGCATATCTCCATCAGTTCCAGTGCAGCTCAGGCAAAGATCTGGCTGCTCAGTCTCTGAGTGCTCTCGGAGATTTGAGCTGAATGCTGAACTGGTCTCAGTCTGGAAACGCACTCTGCAATGCCTGGCACTGGGCTTGTATCCACATGCCTGTCAGTGGTTTACTTTTCTCTTCCTTTTGGTACTTGAATTTCAATTAATGTCACCCTTTCATTTAACAACAACAACAACAGAAAGAAAGAAAAAAAATGAAAAAAAAGAAAAAACAATCCTTTAATTTTCATGTGCTCTCTACCATGTTTTATTTCCCCCCGAAAACCTAATTTCCAAGTCAATACTTAATGTGCAGGGAAGCATTCTTTTTCTAAATTGGTGCAATCATGGGTGAATAATGCACAGGTAAACTTCTCAAAACATATCAGTGTAGATATATGGTGGCTGCATGAATGTTGACAGGCCTAATAAACAGGAAAGGCTGTGGATCAAGCTTTATATATAAAAGTGAAGCTGGTATTCATCCTGCCCTGCTTTTAAGATATGCATGTATATTCCCATTCTGCCTTTTACAGTACTGATAGTTCATCTTTAATAAATCAAAGGCAGCTTTTTCTTGCTTGCATGCTCTCTAAAGGAGAGAATGTCAGATCACACCCTAAACAGTTTTGACACAGAGATAACGTCTGGTGAAAAGCACTTATGGTAGCCTTTTATTTACAGATATGTTGAGAAGTATGTGGGGGTAACGATGGTATTTTTCTTCTTTCTCACAGGAAGAGAATAAGATTAGAGGCACATTCATTTTTTTCTCCACCAGCTCCAAAGGAGTTGGTTTCCTGTCATGTCTTGAAGAAACTCCTTTACACTTGCCTAGCTAGGACAGTTTCCAACATACATCCTCTGTTATGCTCAGACACCCTGATGACTTGGCTGACACTGATGTCAGTGTTTCTCTTGCTGCTCGCCCACCGTGTGGGCTGATGCCTGTCAGCTGCCCGGAGCGCTGCTGCTGCATCTCTTTCTACAACAGTGGGCTCCGTGCCACACAGAAAGGGCTCAGCAGAGGCTCCAGGCTTCTGGCACATTCCTGGTCTTGATCTGAACATAACTGATACAACTTGAATCTTTGGAGAAAATGCTACAGGGAAGAACAGAAGACCAGTGAGGTAGTAAAGTGCAAATATGATGTAACATTTTCCTCTGGCATTCTTCAACTACAGAGGTTCGATTTTTCTTTTGCTACTTGGTTGCTTCAGCTTGCAGCCATACAAGCTCCCATTTACAGCTTTTGAGACTGACTGTTGTCTCAAAAATTCTATGGGTTTCTTTAGCTATGAGAGGTTCAGCACTGTTATGATCCACCCTCAGCAAGTTTGCTGATGATACGAAGTTGGGAGGATTGGCTGACACGCCTGAAGGCTGTGCTGCCATTCAGCGAGACCTGGACAGGCTGGAGAGCTGGGCAATAAGAAACCGGATGAGGTTCAACAAAAGCAAGTGTAGGGTCTTACACCTAGGGAGGAATAATTGCATGCACCAATACAGGCTGGGGGATGAGCTGCTGGAGAGGAGCTCTGCAGAGAGGGACCTGGGCGTCCTGGTGGACGACAGGTTGGCCATGAGCCAGCAGTGTGCCCTCGTGGCCAAAAAGGCCAATGGCATTTCGGGGTGCATTAAGAAGAGCGTGTCCAGCAGGTCAAGGGAGGTGATTGTCCCCCTCTACTCTGCCCTGGTAAGGCCTCATCTGGAGTACTGTGTCCAGTTCTGGGCTCCCCAGTATAAAAAAGACAGGGATCTCTTGGAAAGAGTCCAGCAGAGGGCCACAAAGATGGTGAAGGGCCTGGAGCATCTCCCCTATGAAGAAAGGCTAAGTGAACTGGGTCTGTTTAGCCTTGAGAAAAGACGACTGAGAGGGGACCTGATCCAAGTTTATAAATATCCGAGGTGTGGCGGCCATAGTGGCGAGGCCAGTCTCTTTTCAGTGGTACATGGAAACAGGACGAGGGGAAACGGACATAAGCTGCAGCACAGGAAGTTTTGCACGAATGTGCGTAAGAACTTCTTCACGGTGAGGGTGACGGAGCACTGGAACAGGCTGCCCAGGGAGGTTGTGGAGTCTCCTTCTCTGGAGATATTCAAGTCTCGCCTGGACGCCTACCTGTGCGACCTGGTGTAGGGAACCTGCTTTGTCAGGGGGGTTGGTCTCGATGATCTCTAGAGGTCCCTTCCAACCCCTACAATTCTGTGATTCTGTGATTCTGTAATACTAAAAGGCTCTTTGTGCTGCAGCCGCAAGGACTGGCAAAACAGCGTTGTCAAAATTGTGATAAATACCTGCACTGCTACAAGGTTTTGGAGAAGGAGCAAAAGGAAAGCATTTTTTTTCTGACTTAGGTTCCTGAGTGCAATTTCTTTGAAGGAGACTTTGTAATTGGAGTATTATATAAATACTATTCCTTTTGTGAGAACATACTTGTGTAAAGTGCCCTCATCTACAACAGTGTAACTTGTTTCAGAGATAAAAATGTTTTATATTTCCATTTTTCCTTCTCTTTTCACATATGAAATCAACTTAGTAAAGCTCTTTTTTTTTCTTTCGCTTAGTGAATTCTTCTAGTGCAGGTCATGCTAGCTATATTACTCTAAACTGTTCCAAAGATCTCCAGGTTTTTCTGTTCTGTATCTAACTGAAAGTGTTACCACAGAAGACAGTTAAAGACATATGTAGTGGCTAAAAGGTGAAAATCTGAGTATCTTTTCTATTGTTATATTTCTTTAGTTTATTGCAAATTCACACCAATAAATATGAGTGATATGTGAATTCTGGACAGCGTCCCATACCAGTGGGTGCTAGAAAAATGATGGGAAGCATTAGTATCCTTACCTTTAACTTACACCACTTCTTTTTACAAACTGTGCTTTAGAATAATTTTAATAATACAAAAGAACATCCATTGCTAAGAAGCCAGATAACACTAAAAAGTTATAGTTTAGATGAGACTAAATAGACATACATTGTTTTTTTTACAATGAAGTTCTCAAAAAGATGAAATGCAGAAGAAAGCTCAATACATATCCTCTACCTGTGAAGATTTTGACCTGTAAACAGTCATTTTGGAAATGACAGCATACAGTGCAAAGGAAAAATGTATCACTTTCTTAGACAACTCTTGATAATGAAAGAGGACTAATTTTGTTCAAAAAGTAGTATATGAAGTAATGAGAGTTAAAGATTCCTGGACCACTTTCAAATGATGCCTGCAAATAAAGCTGAGAAAATTATGATTAAAGTGTTTAATGATTTCTCTGCTATCTTCAAGAAAATCAAGCTATTCTTATACCTAAGACTAAAGATTTTAGGTCTTACAATTGTGATTTTTTTTAATATCTGTTCTTTTGATTGTACATTCAGATTTTGGCTACTATACGTGCATGTATTTCAAATATTTTGTAACAGTTTCAAGAGAGGCAATATCTTTCCTTTATTAATAATAAAGAGCTAATGATAAATTGGCTTTAGTAGCTATAGGCCTT
Source organism: Meleagris gallopavo (assembly GCF_905368555.1). Lineage (NCBI taxonomy): Eukaryota > Metazoa > Chordata > Aves > Galliformes > Phasianidae > Meleagris > Meleagris gallopavo. The sequence continues at coordinate 61,545,087 of NC_139405.1, read as the reverse complement.
GCCAAGGCTTTTGATTTAGTAAGGCATGATCCCATTATATATGCTGATAAAAATATTGAATTAGGGCCTATTCTTGCAGAAAAATTTCAAGATCTATATCAGAATTATTCTCATTCAGAAACCAAAGTGGAGTTGATAGTGACAATTATTCTCTTTTATAGTAGTTTTATACAGAGTTTTCCATAAGTTCAGATTTTATTTTATATCACCTTTGATTTTCTCCTTTATTAATTGAGGAATGAAATAATCAATAAAATTTGTGGGCAAATAATAATTTTTGTTTCTACAAATATACCTGCTGTTATCAGGAACTTGTATTCTCATTGATTAAAATTCAGAGTTGTAGAAATGGTTTTGTTCTTGTGCTATGTTTAAAATAAGCTCAGATAATATACATAGTATAACTAATATAAAAGATATTGTTATCCTAAATGAGCACTGAAAAACATGAAATGAAATTGATAATATAGGAGAAGATTCATTTCAAATATATTTGGGTGTCCAAATTTGTCATTGAAGAGTATATATAATTGTCACCTTCAATTAAGCTAATTAAATAGTTCAATAAATGAAATGAAGCATCAATTAAAGTACCAGAAATAAAACTTTTTTAATGCTTATCCTCTGCTTATCCCCTTCCTGGATTATTTTACAATTTAACTCTCTTTTTGTCTTTTAGTATCTATGCTGCAATACAGATTTACTTGCAAAAAAACCCATCTGAAATATCCTCTACCACAATGGATATCTGACAAACTAATGTATTCTGGATTTTGAACAGAGATTCTTTGTCCCTATCATTTACCACGTAGCCTCTGATAAATTGGTTAGAGACAGAGAAGATATGCTATTTCAAGAGATTACATGGGTTAAAACCTCTGCCTCTCCAGTAGATTTATGCTGGTGAGAATTCACTACAACAAATCATCTGAAGTGTTTTTCCTATCCTTCAAATTTCAACTGGAGACAAGTATAGATGATAGTCTATCAGTGTCACAGAATAGGAATAAATTAAAGAAAACTAGTGATAGAAAATCATGACTAAATAGAACTTAAAAGTCTTTCTTTAGACAACCATCAATTCGTTCCATTTTTCAGATGAATATTTTTTTGTACAATGTCTGTGGTCAAAGCTACAAAAGAAAAATGTCAAAATACTAGGGTACTATAGGGTATGAGAAAGTTTCAAATTAAATGGATGAAGGCTGTAATGAAACTGCCCAAGAAGAATAACACTTGCAGATTCTGCAAAACAACTGGAGTTCTTAGTGGAGATGAGAAGACAGTTGTTCTTTCACAGAAAGTTGTGATAACAGGATCCAAAATATAAAGAAGAGCCATTATTTGAAGATTGCTTCAGTCAGGTCTGGAACAGAACAGAAGCAGGATCTTGTAATTCCTTCTCCTCACATCTTTGTTATTACGTTGCATAGAAAATGGACAGAAGGCACTTGTGCAGTTATTTGTTTTCATGGTGGATCTCTTGCTTCAGAAGATTTGAAAGAAGGCTGCACTTTAATAAGTAATAAACAGCAGGTCTTTCATTTACAGAGAAGTCAAAAAGAATTAAAGAGAATATATAATAAGGTATAGCTTATAAAAATTGTTAAAGGCTTTGCTTTTTGCAGGTTAATCTGTATATAGGACTCTTTCTCTCTCTATATGAACCTGTTTCCATCTTTCATATAACATCATATGTAGGCAAAGGAAGAACTCCAGTAGATTTGTCAAGAACTCATAGAGATAAAAACTATTTATTAAGAAAAGGAAGAGAGAAATAATGGTGTATATATATATATAATACACACATAATTATATGTACATATATACACACACAAAACAAGTGATATACAAAGCAATTGCTCACCATCCACCAATTGATGCCCAGCCAGTCCCCAAGCAGCAGCTGCTTGTCATGCCAACTCCCATTAGTTTTATAATTTATTATATGACATAGAATATAGCTTTGGCCAGCTTGGGTAAACTGTTCTGGTTCTGTTCCTTCCCAGCTACTAGCGCTCCCCAGTTCCCTCACTGGCAGGACAGTATGAGAAGCTGAGAAACCGAAATGTCCTTGACTCTACAGCACTGCTCAGCAACAACTAAAACACTGGTGTGTTATCAACATTATTTTTCTTCTAAAGCCAAAACATAGCATCATAACAGACACTATGAAGTAAATCAACTCTCTGGCCCAACTGAAACCAGGACATCTACTTTTCACTGCTAAAACAGGAGAGCACAATTGATGATCTGGAGCACTGTCCAAACATGATGACACTTGGATCTTTGGCCAAGGTGATGACTGAACCCTGAAAACTGTGGGCTAAGTCAGTAGGTCAGGCAGGGATTTTGGGTTATCTGTCAAGTACAGATTCCCAAGAGCTAGCCAGACCTAGCTTGCAGTCACAATCCTGTTCTGGAAGAGGAAGCCAAATAAGTCTGTAGCATTTTTTACCCTACTCATCATGAATCACTGTTATTAGTTATGGACTACTGAAGCTCTAACAGAAAGGAGCACCGAGGATTTTGGAGAGATTTACAGTCCTTACAGATGTTTCATCCTTATTTTCATTGATCAAAGCCTGCCTTGTGAGTCTGAGAAGCAAAGTAATTCAGACCAGGGATAGGTAAGCACCAGTATCATGAGAATAAAGTTCTTTAAGAGATTGATATGTCAGAAGTGCCTTGGTGTGGGGGAAAGTCTTTTAAGTCTTTTTCTGAATAAGCAATATGGGACGATGAGGAAAATAATACTTTTTTTTCTTGAAGGCAGAAGCTGTTATTTTGATGTCTACATGTAGAGTGTTGATCTATGCTTATTTTTGTAAAGAATGCTATGCTGATTCATTTAAAATTGGATTTTCTAGATATTCCTGGGAGAATTTGTTGTTTGTTGGCTTTTATAGATAATTATCTTCTCTTTTTCCATACTTCTGTTCTGTATTCCGTGCATTTTCAGCAAAATTGGCTTAGATCTTCTTTACTGGTGGATAGTTTGGTTTTTGTCTGTGATATTCTATAGGTACAACTTCTTAAATCTTGACCTCTTAAAAGTACGTTTGAAAGTGTAACAATAGGGAATAGCAGATATAGCTGCTTTAACCAGTTTCATATCACCCAAGAAAGGTAGATGTTACAATCCAGTAATAAAGAAAGAATAGCCTATCCCTTTCTGAGGAGTAGAGCTTGTTGAATACTCCAGAGGAGATAACCTCCAAGTAGAGATGCTTCCTTTGTGGCTGCCAGCCCTCAAATGAAGTTAGGGAGGGCTGGAGCCAAGTCCACCCCTTCTGGTCACAAAGGTGAATTGCTTTCACCTGTGCTCCCAGGGCTGGCTACACTGCTTCAACAGGTGATCAATGACCGGTTCAGGACATGACCTAACAGTTCTCATATGGCAAGTAACTTCTTTTCTATTGGAATATATCTTCTGTTTTCTTAGCATCTCTTCTTTTGAGGAAACCTATGTTTATACAGGCAATAAGCCTCAGGATGTTTCTAGCACACAAGGGATGTGTCTCAGCTGGCCTCTTGAGAAATTCTTCCTTTTCTCATGCAGGGTTTTTAGTTCCAGATACAGTTTGTGGGTGGTTGAATAGGCATTAAAATCCTAGCAAGTATTTTAGATGTGTGTTATTGATTTCTATTAGAATTGGACATGCAAAGAATCTCTGAATTGTATGTTCAAAGATTCATCAGTATCTTAACCAAAATGATCCACTACAGCCAATTACTAGAAAAAGAGGAGTTCCCACTGCTCAGTGTCTCTAGGTTTATGACTCCTATACCTCCTTAGGCCCTCTGAAGTATTCCCAGATGTTCAGTTTAAGAAATCATGAAAAACTCTTCTTTCAGAACAATTTTTTGGCTAAGTCCCTTGAAAACCTTGTACATACTTAATATGAAGTGGAAGCTGCAGAAGCTGAGCTGTGTCCCTTCCCAGTCTTCTTTAGCCACTGACTGAGTTCTTTAGGCATACCAGCTACCTCATTGGAGAAATGAGACTAAATAAAACTATACAAAGTAATTTCCCTTAACACTTGGTAATAACTGAGTTTTTATGTCAATCAGAGTGATTATTTATTGTGTTTTAGTTCTCATTATTATTCATGTATTTCTCTGATTAAAGGCAACATTTTCTCTAAGTTGTCTGTGAATTTCTTGATAAAATCAGCTACAGTTAGTTCTTTATTATTTCTGTGTTTTTGTGGCTATCTCTTTTGGCTCAGTGAGGATGATTAAATATTCTACTTGATCTTCACTTATCATGGGAGTACTATGTAAATTATTTCCAAAATGTCCTGTTTTATATTTTATTTATCTAAGTATAACATGAATATTATGAGAAATGTATACCTTTCTAGTATTCTTAGATTTGAAAATTTAACTTCTATTTTTGCTTGTTTACTTGATTTGTTGTTTACTTGGTCAGTTAGCAATATGCTTCCAAGCTTTCTAAATTAATTATCCTAGCCTCTAACTAGCAGTTCACCATAATTAGTATGTAGGAGTATATTCCTTAGCAATTCAAAACACGCATTTAGAGTTCAACAAGAAGAAATAACAAGGACTGTTTCTATGTTTTAAGTAGTACATATATACTTTTTTGTTTCTTAAAGTATACAGCAAAACTTTTCTTTGATGAGATCTGTATGCCACATGTATTTATTTTAGTCTTTCTTGCGAGAAACTTCAGTGATGTGACTGGAATTTTGGCTCCCAGTAAAGTGCATATAGCACAGCAGAGAGTTCTAGTATACCTTGGAAGGCACGGTTTTGCTGTTGAAATTTCCTGTCTCTGATGTTTTCCTACTTTTCATCTGTGAATGTGTGCTAGCCTATTCTGCTCCCCAGAGAGCTGTTTCAAGTTGGTCACTTTGCACCCCTTTCAGATAATGCCTTCTGTCGCTGCTGTGCTACATTTGCAGGCAGTTATATTTTCTTTTTGCTCAATAAAGCATAACTTACGCATAAAATGTTTATTAATTTATTTATCAAGTTGAAGATACAGGAATAAATTCAGAGAATTTGAGACATATTTGCATTCCTTTATTCTTCAGCTTTCAACTTAAAATAATGTATTCCAGTGAGTATTTGTAGTAGCTGAATAGAATTTGTGAATAGAATTTCTCAAAAATTTTAAGCAAATTTTTATTACTGTCATTTTCAAATATTTTTGTTATATTTGGTTAAAGTTTCTGAGAAATAATACTTGTCTTAACATTACCCATCTTTTGTTTTTTTTATTTTGTTTTACTTCATCAAGTAATCTTTCTCAGCAAAATATTGTTTGTACATTATTGTTTGCTTCTTCTTAGAAGAAAGTATTTTGAATTCACAGTGGATGCATATTTAGAACAGTTACCTTTATTTTTCTTTGTTCATTATCTAATGCTATGAGAGTATTTCTATGTTTAGCTCTTTTTTTGGGTGCATTTTCTTAGGAAAATTTATGTTTTTTAAATTACTTACAAAATGGATAAAACCAAGAAATATTTTTGAAGAGAACTAGGAGACCTGGTTTGTCCTTTTTATCAAGGATAGGCTTATACTCATTCCATTTGTTAGTTATCTAGACCTGTGAACCTTGTAGTCTCATGTTTCAAAACTTTGTCCATAGGCTTCTTGCCTAGAAGCATTGCTGTGGGAGTAGATCTCCCATTTGTTTGGCATTTTGACCATTAGACTATCATGCAAAAGATAACAAAAGCCTTCTCTTTTGACATTATTTCTGAATGAACTCCAAGTAGTCAACAAGCCTTACAAATGCTCTAAGTACTCTTTCCAAAGCAGGCTCTTTGTCCAAATCCTGGACAGTAAATATCAGATCTATTCTTATCTCAGGTTGAGGCCTAAATTTAACTAGCATACAGATTTAGGTTTATTAGGGATGCACCCCAAGACAGGAGGTACAAGAGAGTTGGCTATCTGGCATTCTGTCTTCAGGCACACATGTAGTTTAGGAAAGATCAGAAATTTCTCCTGGATGACTAGAAATGTTCATGATGAAAGATCAAGAATGTTTTCTAGTTCTGTTGAGATAGCTGAAGCTAAATAGTATTGGATAAATGATATCCTTTCATCTCCTCTCCAAAATCTTTTTGCACAAGGCAACATCTCAGATTTTACCCTTAGTAGGATTTTATTTGTCTGTAACACTTTACTTGATTTGATAACAAAGGAATCAGTTTTCTGCTACGAGATAATTACACTGTCACTGTACCCATTAGTTAGAAATCTATAATCACAGAATCATAAAATATCCTGAGTTGGAAGGGACCCTTAAGGATCATCAATTCTTTTCTGATGTGGCAGTTGTCTGAGAATTTGAAGAGACAGTCAAGAGGGATTATAGTACAGTGGGAAGAGCTGGAAGAAAGGAGAAGCCTGCATGCTTGTAAGATGGAAGAATTCAGCCTGACACGCCAGAATACCCATTATTCCATTTTGGGCAAGGAAAAATGATGGCACAAATTTTTTTTGTACCATTTCAAAAGCAGAATGTGAATTAATTTGAAATTTGAACAAGTGAAAAAAAGCAGGCTATGTTGTAAAACATCACAAAGATTTTAATTACATAGCATGTGTGGTGAACAGTGCATGGGCAAACTTTGCTCGTATTCAGAGACACAAGCCTGGCTATTCTGTAACAAAGAGTATATCTGAACTATAGTCTAAGGAACTTTCTATCTTCTTCTTGTCTTTCCTTTAGAATTGTTTTTTGTTGTTGTTTGTTTTGTTGTTGTTTTTTGTTTTGTTTTTATGTACCACAGTTAAAAAAAAAAAAAAAAAAAAAGAATTAAACTGGTTTTCCTGCACTGCTTTAGACCAACAATATATTTTGAATGGCCTCTTTATCTGATAAGCATAGGAAACCAAATATTCAGCTGCTTCTGGAACACTTTTCCAAGTAACTTTTTTTCTTTGCGGCCTGACCTTGCAAGCCCTCTCCATGCATGATGAGCATAGATTGGGAAAATCTCTCTACATGCAAAATGAGTATGGATTGGGAAACATCTTTAAAATAAGTGATTTTAGCTCCATGAAAGATTAAGTATAAAGCAAGATTTCTTGACTTGCTTCAGGGGAGAGAAGTTGAACCAATAAAGAGAAAAATGAAGGAAATTAATGGCAGATTTATAAGGATACTGCAGCCTGCTTCTGACTAAAGCAATTTGGCCCAGTAATTTCTTAGATCTGAGGGGGATGGAAACAGAAAACAGTGGCAAGCAACCACAAGGATAATTGAAAAATAAAGCTGATAAGTTCTTGTGTGATTTTGAAAAATAAAAGCTGTCAACTTTTTTTTCTTTCTCATTAAACAATTTGGCTAGGAAAACTTGTGAATCTCACTTTTGTTTCTCTTTACATTCTCATCTATTCTATATGCTTGTTTCTGGAAAACTTTTACAGATTCTTTGTTCACTGTGATCATAACTTGGGCAGATAATAGACACAAATGTCTGCTAATCCAACTTTTCAGGCACTTTCCTTCTTGGGTGAATGAGCCTGCTGATAATTTTTTTTGTGATCTTCTGCCTTCCTCTCTTAGAAGACATGATCAGAAATGAGAAGCTGTTAGGCCAGTACAGGGAAGCATACAAGCATTCCATCTCCATGACAGTGATACCCTGAAGTCTCTGGACTCCTGCTGGTCTGGAGGACAGAAAATGAGATCTGTGACTTAGATTTGTATTTTAATGTGATATTTCCTACACATTCTCCAAGCTGCAACATCGTGCTGTTGTAGTATTACACTAAACTGTAGCCCCTTTGTACAGTAGAAGCTGAACAAAGGCCATATTATTATTTGGAATTAAAATGTCTTTGGATGTTCACACCCCAGAAAATGTGACCTTCAATTGCTGTGATATAAACTTGAAGGGAGAATCCTTTTTCTGTCTGCAGACAGCCCCAGTATTGACATGACTTGATATAGCATCAAAGTTACCTGGCGAAACTTCTAGGGCCAAAGGCATAGAAGTGTCTAACCTGTGTTCAAAAATCTGCCCCTACTTTACTTAAAGATAGCAGTTATCAAGGAAATGTTGAAACATTTACATGAAAAGTACATGATTAGTGAATAAACTGTCACTGTTTAATTCAAAGAAATAGAAGAATGAACAGCTTAACAACAGCATGAAAGAGGCAGTTGTTCACACCACCTGCACCACCACCTCAGCAGCTAATTAAGGAGAAAAATTAAGGAACAAAAATGAGAGACAGCTTAATCATTGCTAGGCTTGTGAATTCTATCTCAGAAAATAAAATGATGCTTAATAAAAGCAGATGAGGGTATCTGGAGCAGGGAATAGGAGAAACTGAATAGACCAACTTTGATTCTTCTTTATTGAAGTAATAAAGACAATTGTGGATAAAATGTTCTAACTTATGAAACTGATTAATAGCGAATAATGTAAAGATTTTTGAGTAATCAGGAGGGGAGAATTATTAAATGATAGAATTCATACATTATTTTAAAATAAAGTGTTAGAATTAGATGAAAATTTTGATTGCACTCTAGCAAAAATCCAGAGGGCACTGATCTCAAGGAGACATAGTCTTTTTCATGCATTGTGTAGATGGCAAAGCTTGTGAATGGAGCTTAATCGTGATTAAAATGTTGAATTTCCCTGATGATTCTTTTGATTGTTATACTTCATTTTAGGCTTTCAAAATTTTTTAGTCATCCATAAGTGAAAAAATGGACACATTTCTTTATCATTCTGCAACTCTAGCTACAGGCCCCACCAAATGTAGAAGAGAAGGAAAGAGGCTTGGACAGGCTGCAATGTGTGCTATAACTGAGCAAATGTTGTTTGTCTGGAAATGTATGTAGGTTGCTCTGAAAGTAATGTTTCCTATTTATTTCCATGGAAACTTCAGCCATTACAAAGAGTACAATAACACTATTTGATGGAGCAAAATCTGAGCTACAAAACACTATTTTTCAACGTAGTCACCACCATAAGTTGATTTGCACAGTTTAGCTGATTGAGATGCTCTTCTTTTTGTGGTGTGACAGCTGTGCATGGCTATCTGGAACACAACTGGTCTTTCATATCACTGTTGCTACTGCTGAAACTTACCACCCACCACTTCACTGTGCTCACATCCACTGTTTGTTTTCCATAAACATTCAACAAGAACTGATAAATGTCAGTGGGTACAGTTTTTTCCCCATGGAGGAAATCAACAATACCCTTATGCTTCATATGCACTGCCATGTCAGATGCCATTTAGTTGGGCTATCGCTCTGCTGCCATCTGTCACACGGCAACAAAATGTAACAGAATATTGGTGGGAAGGTTCAACCTCTATTCTACCACCAACATCTGTCTATGACATCGTGGGCCAATATTATAAATAGGAGGCATTACTTTCAGAGCAGCCCTTTTACATTGTAAATATTTCTAGAAGAGGTGTTCCAGTGCATTCTAAGATAGATGCAATAAAACTGAAAGTTATGCTTGTGATGTAATTGGATATGTGCAACATAATTTCAAAATCTTTCTAGAAAAATATATCAACATAAATAATGCATTAATTCTTATGCATATCCCAGAGTCCTGCTGATATCAATTTAGTGGAGGTGGTGTACTGTTCTTAATATTCATTTTTCTAATACATATGAGGTTGATAGTTGTAAGTGTAATTTGCAGCACTAACCAGACTATTACATGTATTAACAACAGACATGAAATAATATATTGCTGTTTCCTAATTCATTTTACAAAAAATACTGTGAATTTATGGTTCAACTAGCTATTCTTGCCTTGCTGTTTCTTCTAGCAGAGTGGTTTTTCTGTTGTTGTGGTTGTTTCTCTCTCTTTTTTTTTTTTTTTTTTTTTTTGAGTTCTACATCTTTGAGGTGCTTGAAAATGTTTTAAAACTACTTAAGCTTATTTTCATTGTAAACTTTTTCTGTTTTCTTTCTTTTTTTTTTTTGTTTTTTTTTTAGCTGGGGAGTGTAGTCATACAAACATAATAGCAAAGGAATCTCAGAAACAAAAGGAGAGTCTTGTTTGTCTTTGCACATGTAGAGAAGCACTAGGAAATTAAAGAGAAAAGAAACTAGATTGCATACTCCTTCTCATACAATGTCTTGGGAAACTCCTGGAGGATTGTTTGGGAATTAATGTCTCCTTCTTAGACAGTGCATCCAAGAAATTTCTTCATTTATTATATCTTTTGAATTGTTGTCATGGGATTTTGTCCGCTCTTATCATTTTTGTTTTTCTCTTCCCTTTTAAAATGCTCTTAAAGGACTCAGACACATTTTAAATATGCAGAACAGTTGTGATAAATGTCATACCTAATGAAGATGAGGTGTTTAGATTCATTTTCCTTCGAGACCCACAGGCAGGAAAACATTATAAAACAGCTATGGAAGCAACTCTGTTACAACTACAAAAGAAAACCACAAATCTTAATTGGAGGAACAAGTAGGCTTTTTACTTGATTCTTGCTGCAGGCAGCAGGGATTTGGATCTGGTATTATTCTCCAACACTGCAAGTCTTTTAAACTAAGGATGTTTGTTTCTGTTTCCAACTCTGTCTCTTACAAACATTTCCTTCCCCACGTGAAGGAAGCTGTGAAAAGGAGTTAGATTCCCCCGTCTTTTTTTTTTTTCCTATATCTGTTAGGTTTCTACTCAGTGATAAACGTTCCTCATTCAAGCCCATCATGTGAAAGGGTTGTAATTTGTGCTGACTGAAGTTCTCAAATGTATACTTTATATATGCTTTTTTTTACTGATCTTGGGGTGAGAATGCTTAGTGTTAGTAATAGAAAAATGTTTTTTTTTTAGCTGCTGTAATTAACTCTCTCTCTGTCAAGAAAAAACAACCTGAACAGAGAATTCTGAATAGAAGCTACTGCTCTCTGAATTTAATAGGGTTAATAGATTCTGTTTTTTTTCCGTTCAAACTTGTTCAATAAGTTCAGCATATGACAGGAGGTTGAAATTACTTCATTATTTTGCTTGTCATTCAAGGAATTATTATAGGCAATCAAGTATTGAATTGCTATATAAATAAAACTTAGGTTAGAAGACTTGGGGGAAAAAAGATAAAATAATAATCAAAGAGTGAGTACTGTTTAGAGCAGTAATCACTGGAAAATATGCTTTGCTACAAAATTGTTTAAGTGTATTCTCCATGTCGTAGGGGTGGGGTTTGTCTTTTCCACTTGTTTCCAACTGTGTGCATCTTGTTTTTTTTTATAAATTTCTGCTTTAATTTCCCATTGTTGCACTTGCACAGGAAAACCTTACTACTTCAGTTTCCTGCTGTTGTCTTTATATAGCAGCCTGTTATATTTGCCACAGCCTCCATATGAGAACATAACTGATATTTTCAGTATTGTAGGAAGGCTAAAGTTGAAGTGTCTGCCTTTATTTTTTACTTCTAACTGAAGGTAGGGTGTAAACCACACTCTGATGGTATGCAAACATAATGAATCAATCTACCATGTTTCTTCATTGAGCTTTGTTTCCCACTCATTTAGCCTGTGACCAACTGTTGATATGTCTATGTTCTAAAGTTCTATGCTACTTATTTTAATGTTATTTATTGCTAAGAGGAGTCTAAATTTCCCAGTTGCTTTCTTCCTACTAGTTAAATACCATGTTTTCTCCTGAGCTAACAGTAATAATTCAGTTTTTAGTAGAATGTATTTTGACAGAAATTCCATACACTATTTTAAAATTAAGAATTTCAGAACCTGTGACTCATTATAGTGGGGCAGTTCTAGACCTTGTCAGTCCTAAAAGGCTGGGTAATGAGAGCATGAGATTTCCTTTAATTACCTTTATTTACTGTTCTCTATAGTGTGACATCCAAAGTACCTTTAGTCTGCAATTTCTTGTAGGCCAAGGAAAGGTACTGCTATTGCAGGATGATGTGGTATCACACAACTGCCACCCCTGTGAATTACAATGCCAGTTAAACTCACCTCTTTGGTCAAAGTGCTGCCATTACTTCCTGCGTTTTGATTTGTCCCTCTTCAAATTAGGCTATCACAGCAATTGTCAAAATAGGGAAGTGGTGAGCAGCACTTGAAAACTTCATCTAGTTTTTTCACAGTAACAAGAGATGGTATTCATTACTTGCTTTTCTCTTTACATAATCCAGTAATCATGCGTGTTTTTCAGCAGTAAGCTCTTGTAAATACTAATGATAAAAGCTGCAGAAATTAAGCCAAAGTAAAGGAAGTGAATGAATAGAATAAATGGGAATTATATTAAAATGATGGCCAGAAAAGGCTTAAAGAATAACGGATTCAAAAATAGTCTACCATTTGACATCAGAAATTGTCTAAGCATATACTTGAAAAGAAAGACTTCTGCAGGGCAAAACTGGCAAAAAACATTAGATCAGAACTTGGAACTGATATAATGCTAAATAACACTTTTAACAGGTTTCTGAGAGTACTGGTATATGAGATCTGGGAATAAAATTAATCTTACTTGTGAACTTTCAGAAGATTTTACTCAAGCACTCCAGTATTTCAGGTGCTACGTCTTGATCTTCAGATTGCTCAGTCAGAACCCAAGACTGCCAGCTGCTATGCATTTTCTTATGAGAAGTGATTATGGCCTTTTGGGCCTGTAAAGTAAACTGACCAGTCTACAATTTAGGAATTAAATTCCTCAAAGGATTGAAGGAGTGTAGAATGGTCCTCCTTATTGAATCAAGTATAATGAGTGAGAGATTTAGGAAGAAAGTAATATATGCCCAAGGGAAAAGAGTAAGAGAACAGTTAAGTAATAATGACCTTATTTCAGAGGCCAAATTTACCAAAGATGGATGTAAATACAGTAGAAAAAAAATTCTAGACCTACTATGAAAAAGAGAATTACTCTTGAGGTCAAGTTCCACTGTGTTTGAATAAATTATTTGTTATTCTTGTACTGTAGATGCTGCTATGAGCAGGTATTTTTGTCTTTGCTTCTCTGATGTATGGACTTCTGCAACTTTGTATGTCGCGTTACAAGGAAAATAAAACAGGTAGATAACTAAATGCAGTTCTAATTTCTCTAACAGAGAGAAGAGCGTTCTCCCAAGACCAATGTTTCATCTACCACTCTCTTCTTATTCCCTTAGTGTTCCTGTGCACTTATTGTCCTGGTGTGGGGTCTTGAGCTTAAGGTTCCCAGATGTCATCAACAAGTCATATTGTTCTGCTTATTTGTTTGGCTTCTTTCTCTCCTCTTTTGTGTTTTAATTAAATATTTATTAAACTTGATTCCCTCTTGTCCTACTCCTTTGTTGACAACAAGATTTTAAAATTCCTCCATGGTTATACAAATTCCAAAAGGATTTAGGCTCATTCCAAAGCACAGCAATTACCTGTAAGGAAAAATAGATCTGTCTTTCCCTCTCTTATTTAAAAACAAACAAACAAACAAAAACACACACACACACACACACAAAAAAAAACAAACACAAAAAAACAACACAACATAGCAAAACCTACTGCTATTGTCAATGCTTATCTTCAAGAGAGTCCAATGATGGTGATGTCTGAGCAAAGACATGAGTCAGGAAATGTCTAGCAGTTTCATATCTGACATTTAAAAAAGTATCTATTAGCTAAACAGAAGTTCCTTTTTTTTTTTTCATAATAACATAGAGCTGGCTGCACTGGCTTCACAGAGCCTTGCTAAAAAGCCTGTCCTCTTCTTTCTTATAGCTCCCTTTTAAGTACAGAAAGGTCACTGTCAGGTCTCCCCAAAGCCTTGCCTTCCCCAGGCTGAACAGCTCTGGGAATATCAGCCTGCCCTCATAGGAGAGGTGTTCCAACTCTTGGATTACTTTTGTGGCCGTCCTCTGGATGTGCTCCAGCATGTCTATGTCTCCCCTGTACTAAGGATTCCGCATCAGGATGCTGTACTCCAGGTGAGATCTCGCCAAAGTATACACTACTCTTATATCTGTTTTTCCAACCATTGCTGTTTTTATTTCTTTTTCTTTTTAAAGTTAATTATGCTAACTTATATTTAAATTAAAAATTATATTTTGATCTTTTTTTGTTGTTGTTGTTAAACTAACTGAAGAAGTGTCTTTCCTTTACGTTTGGATGTGTTGGAATCCTGCCACTTTTTTTTTAATGCTAAAAGATCATGTTCCATTTTCATGAGAGGGTCTTCCAGCAGCAGGTTTACCTGGAGTGTACACATTGATGGCTGAAAATTGTGGTGACTGTATCTGTTTGTAGATCTAGCCCCTTCTCTTTGTCTTGTAGCGATTGCAGTCCAGCACAGGACTGTCCTGCCATTGCAGTGTAAATGAGACAGTTTTGCTGTCCTCGTGATATTCCTGGAAGGAGTTCAAGCTTTAGTAGCAATGAAAATTTCTGATTAATAAGGTTACCTGGTCACATCTCTCTCCAAGTCCACATTTCCTAAGCTGGTTTGGGCTTTCCCTTTGACAAAGAAGAGCTTGCTTCTTCTATAAATGTGTTTTTTCACCATGCAATTAACAGATAATCATCTTCTATCTAACACTTCAGTTGGTGACCTGCTGGCTCCCTTTTCTCTTTCTCCTGTGAGAGATTCTGACAGTGGCGAACATCTATATACTGAGTGTGTGACATTGAGGAACAGAGCTAGGTATAATTTATCTTAGTTATGTTGACTTTTTTGGCACACCCCTGCAATTTATAAGCAGGCTTGACATACCACAAAAATTATTCTTCTGTCTCCCCTGTGTAGGTGGATTGTGGGTAAATATGTGTACAGGGGACACTGCTTACATTATGCTGATGGATTTTGAGGTGATGCAATTAAGAGAAGTTTTCATTGGGTTTGGTTTCAGATTGTGACACGTCATATTCTTCCTGAAAGAAATAACGGTAATTCAATCTCACATTATAAAAATCACCTCTAGTTGTTCAAGAGGTGTTGTGAACTATTAAAAGCAGAATTATCGTTTTGTTGTAGAGGTAAGGGTATACAATGCAATGTGTTTTCTGTGAAGTTGGACTTAAAATTTGTAAGATCTTTCTGTATTTTTTTGATGGAGAACTTGTGATGTTACTTACGTGTATTTTGGCTTCTGCTATTTTATAGCAGAACTACGACTTAGCAGATTCAATTAGGTGAAGGCTGAATAGTGACTTTCATATAACCTTGTGGCAGAAGCTTTATGATAGACAATAAAGCTCTGAAATGAGATATATTTTAATTAGATGATAGTTGTGATATGAAGATTTGTTAATTAAGTAGTCAGAATGTTCTAATGAGCTGTGCATTTTGAGGAAGTCTCTGACAGAAGATGAAAGGTGTGTTAGCAAAGTTCAAAATTCCTTTTAGTCTGAATGTAATCTCATGAGGACTATGCTTTTGCAAAATAAAATAAGTCCTGGAAATTATGTAGATACATTTTTGTATGACATTTTTATTTGAGGAAATATCTTCTTAAAAACCAACCAACCAACAAAAAGAAAAGACCAAAAAACAACAAGAAACCTTGTGTTTTTTAAAACAGACATTCAATTCAGTAAAAACGTCCTTTTGGAAAGGGATATTAGGTTTATAAGAAATAGATGGGAACAAATGCATTCCTTGTTTTCTAATCACTACAAATGCATTGTGCCTGAGCTTTCTAGATTATTTCTCCAGTTTGTTTGGTCCCCAGATCTTGAATACATAGGTGATCCATAGAAGACTTTGTATTACTGTCTCACTATTGCTATGGGTTTCCTTCTTTCTAACACAGAGTTGTTTATATCTGTGCAGCATCTATAGAGAAACAACTATACCTAAATAGGCCTAAATACTTAGGAGGTATCTCTTTAATTACCAGAACCACCTCTCTTCATTCTAAAATATCCTCACTGATGAAACAAATGACTAGAATTCTGCAGGCCTCATGCTGAGCAGCAATGAAATTATGTGATAAGAGCTAATAATATAAGAGGAAGACCTGTGAATCTGTCCTGTAGTCAACTTCCCGTATATTTATGGCCTTTGTTCTGCTTTCCCTTAGTTCAATTTCTGTCCCCTAACTCCTAAATCAGGATTTTTTTCAGTTTTGATTCCCCCACTCTTCTCAGGTTTCATGCAATCTATATTAGCATGACATTGCTTTTCAAACAACTCTTCTTCTGCATGAATGCCAGCTATTTGAAACACAGATTACATGCAAGAAGATATAGTAAATGCATATTTTTTCAGCCAATTAGCAGCAAGTTTTTGACCTTTTCTATGGAATGGCAGACCTCTAATTGAATTGGATTTGTAATATTTCTTTGCTTGGGATACTGCTCATATGCAGATCACTGTTAGTAAGCTTGGGAGAGGAACCACCTCAATTAGAAAAAATAATACTGTTTCAAAATTAGCTATTGCTCCTCAGGAAATAGTTCCTGGGATCACCATATGTGGGTCCATTAGCCATTGGCTTGGTGCTCAGCTGTGCAATAGCAGGGAGTTTGTGTGAAAGAAATGGAGATCACATTAAAGTTACTGATATGTTAGTAAATAAATCCAGGACACATTTATGGTTGAGAGGTAATTCAGTCTTTTTTTCACTGTAGAAGAACCAGAGGGGATCAAGTGGCAACTATATACAGCAAACAAACAAACAAAAAATCACCCTTGCTGAAACAGGTTAAAATTACTGATTAAATTTGTAGAATAATAATAAAAAGATCCATCACAAGTTGTTAAACTCAAAGATGTAAACAGCTGCTTACTAAGACCTCAAGGCATAGATTTCTGGTAGCTGAGTGTATCGCGCTTACTGCCCTCTTGTTTCTGACACATCAGTTGCTATCTGCTGTTGGGCAGGCTGCTGAATAAAGTTGACTTTCTCCTGAGCAATGCAGTCATTCTTACTCTTTTTTGAATGTAGAAAGAAGAATACAAAAAAGTATCTTCTTGCCCTCTCCTTTCCTGACTTCTAGGCATTGGTGACCTGACAGTTGTTTCTTTACTCTGCTCTGTATTTCAAAAAAATGCTAAGGCAACTTAAAGCCTATGAGAAGAGGATATGAATAAGGAGGTCCTTTCAATTGATCTACCTTGGGAACAATTTTTTTCTCTATCACAGCAGATAAATTTTGCAACTTCTTTTTGTATACAGAAACCTTGATTTTTTTCTTCAGTTTTTCTTGATTGCATTAGTACACAGGTGTTCCTAAAGTAAATCTTTAATGCAAATGTGCTTTTTCTGCATCCAAGTTAACATTTTTGCAGCTGCATTTTGCCGCTCTGAAATATTTTTTTTGTTTTTTTTTGCAAATGTTCTGGAAGGAAAAATAATAGGATTATTTGCAACCTCTACAGGCAGCAAATAACTAAGAAACCTCCTAGAAAAAAAACATGTTCTGAGCCCATGCCTACTGAACAGCAACACAGCCTTTTCTCTGTGAACGAGAACATTTATAGTGACCCTGTGACATTTCTACTTTTTTTTTTTATCAGCATTATACATTTTTGAATATTTTGCTATGAAATCATTCAGTTCTGTGAGAAATTTAGTATCAGCCACTTTCCTCTCTTCCCAGATGACTTTAACGTATCTCAAAATGTGTTTTCTGCATCCCTAGATTAAAGTATTCACTAAATACCAGTAAAACTGCCGAAAGATTGAGATTGAATAAACATAAACGCTCCTTTGAAGCTAGTCCCATCTGGCAAATAAAAGAACAGACGTGTCAGCAAGGCAAGTTTAACTTAGTTCAAAAAGAAAAAGTGTGTTGCAATCAAAAACTTACAGTACTAGAAACTTCAAGCTCAATTTAGATGAGGTATAATGACATGAAAAATAAAATTGCCCACAGAACTTGGAGGCCAGATTTTCCCTTATAGTTTTTATATTATAGCTTTACAATGTTCTCTAACGTATGGTAGGAGTGCTTTGTTCCTTCTTCTCCTCCTACACAGTTACAGGTCAAAAGGTTGTCAAACTTCAAGACAGGAAACAAGAATAGCGTGGCATATGTGTGTTTTGAACATTATTTGTAAGAAAGACTGGAGGAATATATGTAGGTTACTCCAAAAGCAATGCTACCTATTTATTTCTGTGGAAACTCTAAGAGATACAAAGAACAAAATAACACTACTCAATAAAGCAGATTCTCAGCTATGAAACACTATTTTTCAGTACTCACCACCATTAGCCTATTCACACAGATGAGCTGATAGAGATGCTCTTCATTTAGTGATGTAACATCTGTGCATGACCACATAGAACCTGTTGTATTTTTCACATCCCTGTTGCCGCTCACTGCGTTCCCATCCTCTGGTCTCGAAAAATGTTCAGCAAGTGTCAATGCATGTCAGTGCAGGACATTTTTTTTTTTTCTGAATGGAAGAATTCAATTCCACATCTTTGCTTCATATGCACTTCAATGTCAGATGCCATTTTGTCAGACTGCCTCTCTGCTGCCATGGGTCACATGGCAACAAATGTAATGGAATATAGATGGGAAGGTTCAACCTCTGCTGCCATACTACCTACATTGGCCTGTGATGTTGTGGGCCAACATAACAAAATAGGAGGTGTTACTTTTGGAGAAGCCCTCCTATTTCTTTCTTTATGCTCACTTCCAGTGATTCTAATCCTGCTGATTATCAGACAGACACTTTTGGAGTGTAGCATTGCTTTTTCCTGACATCCCTGGCTTTTTTGATGGCAGCTTTATAATGGCCTGATGTTACTTCCAGAGAGTAAGAAACAACTTCTGTTTTCATTCCAGATCCGTTACTTTCTCTCTCTCTCTTTTTTTTCCCTCTGTATTTCAAACTAGTGGCAAGTTCTAGGAAGCTGATAACTTCAAAGCTTGATTTGTTTCAATTGTTCCACAAAGTGACTTTGGTGTACTTTCCAGGCTTTGCAGAGGAAGAGAAAGAAGAAATCGTAACATCACATAAAGGTATAATGTTTATTAAATAATGCAGCTCATATAACCAACTTTTTGATTGCAGTGTGATAAATCATGCTTTCCTAATAAGAAATGAGTAACACTGTTTCAGATATAGTCATACTAATCTTGTAAGATTAAGCTAATCTTGTCATTTACAGAAAGCTTCAAACTGAATATTACTATGGTGAAGTTTCTTTGGTGATTGTGGTTTTCTTTTCTTTATTAATTTTTTTAAAATGACAATCCAAATTCTAAGTCAGGTTTAGTTTGAATATTTATGTGAAGTAGCTAGCAAAAAATAATCTTTTAAAAGAAATTAAGTCTGAAAAGGATAGGCTGTATGTTTCTGTGGAATACACTGAAAGTATATACTTAAACCACTTTCACAAAGATAAATTTTGTTACATTTCCTGTGAGTGAGAGATTTCTCAGGTGTTACTTAAAAGCAATCATCCATAAATGTGTATTTGCTTGCCACTTCTCTTTCAGCAGCAGGAATTTTATACTGCTCTTCCTCACCTTACAGTTAAAATACTAATAATTGTACAGAGAGATAGTGGTTGCTGGGTATATTATAAATGTACTCTTCCTTTTCTCTGTCCTTAAATATAACGTTTCTTATTTCTATCAGTTTATCACCATAGTTGAAATTCAGCTATAGCAATGTGTGTGCTGCCAAATTTAGACTGTTAACCCACAGGGGACTTCATTAGTAGATAGCTTTTTTTCAGTTCAAAGATTGCACTTGAGAGTTTTAAAACTCTCTAGTTTACTAATTAGCTTACCTCCAAGGACTGTGCTTAATGGTGTACAAACCTTTTTTATTGATGTGGGCATTTGCACACATCTCATTCAACTTAGAGCATCACCATCCCCTGTTGCATTCAAGGACAAATGCTTTTAAACTTTGAGTGCAGTAGGACTTTCCCTTGTCTATTAGCTCTGATTTTGCAGAATTTTTTCTTTTTTATGTGAGTATATGAAATAAATAGTCTAATTTTAAATAAATTAATGTCATGTATTGAATGTGTTAAGACAGTGTTACTGTTGTAGTGCAAGAGATTTCCCACACGGTTTCATTTTTTGAAAGTTCATGTGTAAGTTAATTCTTATAATTGGAATAATCAAATCAATCCCTAACAGAATACTAATCAGAAACCTTGCCACAAAACTTTTCTCAGAAGATATTTTTCTGTGGGCTGTGCAGTTTCCGGGATGAATAACTTTGGTGATCAGGTGTGCATGATCAATTCCAGTCTGCAGGAATCTTAATTGTATGGAAATTGAATTATTTTTTTTTGTTCCATGAATACTCACTATATGGCAGTCCCAGGTTGCCCCTCCATTACAGTGCTTTAACTTTTTGGTGTCCTGCATAGACACTATTTAGATGGACATCCCTAGTCATACTGCTTTGCTCCATTTTCCTATTAGGAGTGGGACAGGCTCAATCAGCCAGATAGTGCTGGTGGACAATTTTTGCATTGTTTTGAGGAGTTTCTCATTAGTTACTCATCTTATTTTAGTTTGAGAATATGCAGTTTATTTTTTTTTTCTGGAAATTCTGGTTTCTTTTCTTCAGATTTCAAGGCAAAGACAGAATCCTGGAGGACTGTGGCCTTACAGTGAACCTATCAGTTTTTGTTTTACAGAATTACACGCACAGTAGAACTAAATACACACTTAATAGAAAACAGTATTGCCAGTTTAAAAGATCATTTATTCTAGTTTCTGTTACTGTGAAAGCAGAACCAACCATTAGTGCGCATCTAGATTTTTCTGCTGTCCACTTCTAACCAACCTGATCAGTACTCTTCATTTTTTTTTTCAAAGTTCATTTTGCAGAGTTCTGCTTAGAAGCACACCCATACACCCCAATGTTTGTATTTGCATAGTTCTTATAGCACGTATTTAGATGAAGATGTTAGGTATATCCCAAAGCAAGTGCTATCTAAAAGCAGCATATCTTCACGCACTGCTTTTCTTCTACAGAAGTGGGGGAGGATGTAGGTCATGTCTGGTTTTTGGATTGGGTAGGTACTACTGATCTGACTTCAGTGAAATTGTCTGCTAAATCTTTCTTGCCCATCTGTTTTTCTCACAGATGCATGTGAGAGAGCTGACATCTTTAAATGCTCTTGGTTTTGGATCTAGAAGAGTGGATACAGTATTTTGAATAGTTTCCAGCATGAAGTGTAATTTTACTGCAAATCATTCATTCTCTGCTCCTCATTCTTGTGTTTAGTTACACACACACACACAAAAATATGTATATACATATGTGTATATATATATATATATATATATATATATATATATATATACACGTATGCAGAAATTTATGCTTCATCTTGCTTCACAGAATGCTGGTGCCAGCTGGCTCTACCCCTGTTGCACAGTGAAATCAAAACTGTGGTCTGTTGAATGATCAGGGAGTTATCATGCATATTATAAAGATCCCCCCTTAGCTGAAAAAAAAACATTTCTCCTTCAGACTTTATCTGGATCTGTAAAATAACAGTTATCAACAGTGAATGTATTGCACCAAGTCTGATGAAGTTCATCATTTGACATCCTTTAAAACCTGTGTGAATTTGCTGTGCTCATACATTATATATCTATCTAAATACATGCACAGATATATATGTACATATATATACATATATATATATATATATGTATACACACGCACAATAAGCATTAATAATGAATAATTGTTCCTCCTTGGAAACTAAACAAACACAAACAGAAACAATTAATCTAATAAGGTCTATGACTTGAAATCCACCAGTAGTATTACACTGTTTTCCATACTTGTTTCTTTCTCTTGTTAGGCTAATATTATGCTCCTTTGATTTAAAGGAAGTCAATGAGCATGTGTGAAAAGCTAACCTAACAGATTAAGGAACTGAGTTTCTTATAATGAGCATCGTATCCTGATCACTTTGATTTGAACTTACATTATTTCTGTTTTGCATACCATGCAAAATTATTTACTTATGAAACCTTTTGCAACAGTAAAGAAACGAACATGTAACAGAAATATAAACCAGATAAGTTATTTCTGGAAAATAGCTTTTTTTTTTTTTTGCTACCCCACAGTTTAGGATATCCTGATATTAGGCAGCAGATTAGGGCTGGATTTCACCAACTTTGATTGCAGAATTTAAAATGGAAATATGCACATTTCCAAAGACTTCCCCCCCTCTTCCTCCATTGTTTCTTTTTGACTAGCTCCTTTCTGTACTAGTCCTGATATTTTCTTTCACACAGCCTGTTGATCAAGCAGACAGAACTTTTCCCTCGTCTTGAACAACTCTTCCATTAACTTAAGTCACTCAAACAGATATTCCTTCAACAAATCCAGAGTAATTAATCTTCTAGAATTTATCACTGTAATACTTCAACCAGCCAACTTTCTCTTCCAGTTTTTCAACTCTTTTCTTCAACGTAATATACTACTATTCTAAAAGTTAATGACTAGGCAGACTTAATGCTCGGATATTACAACAACAGAACAGTACAAGGGCCTGAATAGTACAGCATGTTGTGTTTGTCACAGTGAAGACTAACTACAACTTTGACTGGTAAATAGAGATTTAGTTATATCCCTTTTATGTCATCTTTCTAAAGGGCCAAGGGACTAATAGTTAAACTTCACGATCAACATATTTTTAGCATTTTGCTCAAAACCTGAGTTTGCAGTGCTATTCTGCAGGAAAAAAAAAACTACAGATAATCCTTTTTGTTACTTGATTTGTTTGCAACAGGAATACCTAGGCTTTGCATTCAGTATTTATTTCAAGCAAGCTGGAGCAAAGAAGTATTCTAGAATCTATGTATATTAGATCTGTGGCATTCATTTTTGAATGTCCAAAAGAGTAATTCACCTAATGGAATCTTGTTAGAATCTGAAAGTACCTTCTTATGGCTATTTTTTTTTCCTCCAAAACATAGCAATGCAGAAAAGTTCACTAAGAATTTACTAAAGGTGGTCATTCTGTAGGTAATGCATCACCACAATTTCATCTGTTGTTGAACTTTTATTTTCGAGTTGTCAGTTTCAATTACGAATGCCCTCACATTCTTGTAAATTATGGCTTTCCCCTAGAGTATGTATTGGATAAGGGGCAATTGTATAGCACACCATTCAGGATTGGTGTCCTTATGTCTCCTCTTAGGTAAAGTAGGCTATAAAAGGTAAAGCCCAGCGGCTTGAGAATCACATTGGATTTTGACTCTTTATCATTGCTCTACAGATTCCTAAGGTCTAAGGCCAAATTTAGCGATCGTATTTTTCATGCGTTTTATTTTACTCTTATTTCCTTTGCTCTTGAAGAAGAGTACTTCAAGTAGTAGAAACAAGGTGGAAGTGAACAGTTTTTCACTTCAGGAGCAAACCAACATAAATCTGTAGGATTTATTTTCAACTTGCTACTTAGAAAACCTTGTGTTGGCCCCTATTTTTGATCACAAGTACTTGAGCAGTAATTTTTTGTATTATCTTCTAGGAAAAACATTGACCACAAAATATAAGCTCAGAATACCATAGGCAGATAGGTTAAGGGTACTTTTCTGCAATATTTTTAGAATTTCCTGAATATATTCTTTATTTATACTAATTTATGAACAGATTTTAAAATTGGTTTATATTTATGATCATAGAACAAACTTTGCAATTTGCTTCCTATTAAACTTGTAGATAAATTCCTACTCAGGAATATATAGCAAGGACGCACAGGTGTTGTTTCAACAATAGATGAAATTGTGGTTACATGCAGAATGCTCACCATTAGTAAATTCTTAGTGAACTTTTCTGCATTACCATGTTTTGGAGAAAAAAAAAAAAAAAACAGCCATCAGGAGTTACTTTCAGATTCTAACAAGATTCCATTAAGTGAATTACTCTTTTGGACATTCAAAAATTCCTAAAGTATTTAAACAAATATGTAATTAAAATGCTTTATGCTATTCAAGGTAGTGTTAACTGTATTAGGCTTGCATATATCATCACTGCTCATCGAAGCAATATTTTCTTTGTATTTGTTCTTGTTTGTGATTTTATTTTCATTAAGTTGTTCAGGTATCTCCTAATTTAATCTCTACAGAAAAATAACTGAAAGCAGCATTTTAGAGGATTTCTGATTAGACATTTCTAACAATTTAACTACCAGTTCAATCAATTCTTGGGGACTTAATTGTGCAAGCTCAATATGTTGTACTTATTTATTTATTTATTTATTTTGTGAGTAAATTAATTACTACAAGGCATCTCTCAGGTAGTTAAGATAAATACTCTTCAGAATGGGAATGAGTTTGGAAACATTTGTCATCTGCAGTTCAGACTTCAGCCTGTATGCTGGCTCTTTCTATAACATGCCAGTCAGTGCAATTAGCAAACATATGTCATGATAATGAAGAAGAATTTTAATGTGATTCAGAAAAGAGACACCTGAAAAATTTCTGAAAATACTAGTTGAAAATTTTAGCTACTATTATTATTATTTTTAATCTGGTTAAAAAAAAAAAAGTTCATAGAAAGCTGTCTATTTGAATTAAATGAAAGAGCAATAGAGCAATAGCTATAGCAAATGCTGGCAGATTTCTCACATCCTGCCAGGAGTCTCTGTTAAGGTAAAAATATATGATTCATTTTCCAAAAATGAAGTCCTGATATATGTATATAGTAGTCCTTCTATACATCCCTTCTAGTGCAATCTGATGGGATGCTGGACGTACAGGAAAGCAGTCTCTTCATCTCTACCTCAAAATCTTCTAATTGAAGATAGTAAAATCTTCTTCAGTGGGTTGCAACTGCACAGGTATTGAAATCTAACTTTGTGCCGAATAGCCCTGAAGATGTAAAACTTTTCCTTTGTTCCCTTGAGCTGCCCAAGTAAAACTCAGTGCATGACCCTGTCAATTACTAAAGTCCCTGAAGTGTATTTCTAGGAAGGAACTACTGCAAAATATGAAAACAAATCACAACATGTAACAAGAAATACAGGTTTCTACATCATGAGTGTTACCATATTGTGAAGCTGACATACTTTTGTTCAGGGACTGATTGTTTTGGGGATGATTTTTTTTTTTTTTTTTGGCTGACATTTAAGCCTGTTCTCCACATATTCCCAGAAATGGTGAAAGAAAAAAGCAAATATTAAACGATGTTTCTAGCTATATGTTACATCTGCCATTGTCTTCACTGAATTACTCAGTTGAGGTCCCATCTATTCCTCTCAGATACATTGTGTACTGAGTTTGCATGATAAACCAAGACTGCTGTGCTTATTCAATGAATGTGCTTTTTCTGTTTCTATTACTCATACAGCCCTGTTCCCTACAATGAGTGGCAGTGGTCAGCTGATAACTCTTTTTTTTCTTTTCTGCAAATGCATTCACATAGCTTTGATCAAGTGTAAAGAGACATGAGGTGCCAGCACTTGACTGCTGGTGCAG
This sequence comes from Meleagris gallopavo, assembly GCF_905368555.1. Classification (NCBI taxonomy): domain Eukaryota; kingdom Metazoa; phylum Chordata; class Aves; order Galliformes; family Phasianidae; genus Meleagris; species Meleagris gallopavo. The sequence goes on along the minus strand of NC_139405.1, from coordinate 61,519,748 downwards.
AGAGAGGCATCCTGCAGCAGGAAAGGCATTTTCAGTATTGAGCAGGCTGCTCATCTAAGCCTGTTACTGCATGCCACATGTATCGTACAGCAGCCATCTGACTGACTTGTAGGCAGACTTCATGCCATCTGAACAGATGGGCTTGAGTATAAGCTGACAAGGAAGCCCATATGTTCCTAAATTGTGAATGTTGAGGAGGGGTTTCTTGGCCAAGAATGTGCAGATGACTGTCTAAATCTTATGTGGATGTCATTAAAAAGAGACAGAGTTGCCAGGAGGAGATCACCCTTTGGAATATAAAAATTTGTAATGGTGCATGTGTGGTATTATAGAGTGAGTTTCTGGTTGGAACTGGGCTACCTTTTTCCCAGGATTGCCATTAGCCATCCTCAGACTTGAATCTTGCTTTGAGATCATTGTGAATTTTGCACAATACTTTCAAGTCTAGCCTGTGCTTGAGAAGCCAGGAATGTGAAAACATATATATATTTTTAAAATATATATATATGTTTTGTTTTTTTTTTCCCAAAGAATAAAATACATGCCTGCAGAATTTAGGTCAGGAAAAATCTCAAATCTTACTTTCTGTTGTGTGATCCTCAGATGCTCATAACAAAACACAGATTATAATAACCAGTCTAAGGACTTTGTATGGTTCATCCACTCAAAATAGATGTTTGAGTACTTGGAGACAGTTAATATTTTTATTTACTGTAGTCTGATTATGGATGACAAGTTTTACCATGCTTGGCTGTATTATCAGTAATCAAAGGTAAAAGAAGTAGAAGAAAATCTTTACAAATTGATATTTGTAAAGATGTAATTTGATGATCTCTGAGGTTTAAAAAAATTTTTTTTTAAATGGTTCTGCTGGATGATAGGTAACTGTTATATGTAAAACATTGTAGAGATGACAACTGAGTAAGAGCTAACAAGTAAGGTTTTCGAGGAAAAATTTCTCAAATTTTTGGAGTTCTATGGTTTAGATTAAGAACAGATATTATTCTTTTAAAGTTGTATGAACTTAAATGATTTATTGTCATCTAAAACAGAATGTTTTGCCTGCTGCCAGGCAAAAACTAAAAACATAGGAAAGTGAATTTCTATTTTGCTGATGTCAGTGCTTTCAGACAAATTTTCAGTGTTAAAGTTATTATTATTATTCAGTGTTTCTATTGCCAAAACGAAAAAAGAAAAAAAAAAAGAAAAATCAAGACAATATAACAAGATTTGTTACAGATTAAAGAATTGGTGAGTGAGAAAAGTAAAAATATTATACACAAGAGCAAATCTTTTGCAAGTTTTTGATTAATAGAAGATCAGCTTCAGCTAGTATGTCATTATCAGTAAGTTTGAAACAAACAAAATTTCCTCCCAGAAATAACACCTCACATGCGAGGAACATCACCTTCACCTTGGGAGAAAAAATGAGTTTTGAGTTACAGCTGGCACGTAGTCATTTGTGGCAGAAATTTCTGATACATTTGCATACAGATATCACATGTGAACACTGGTACTGTGCCACATTTCTTCTCTGAAAATCACATTTTGATTTATTGATTAGCCACGAATCACCTGGTGCCTCGGCAATGCCAGTAAAGTCCCATGTAAATCAACACATCCTCAAGTTCCTTGATTGGAGCTATGGTACGGTGAATGGTAATCTCCTGGGCTGAATGCATGCATTTGAAAAAGCGTTTTCCATGATTTGTAGTTTGTCACTAAGGGCATGAACCAGGAGCTGCAACAGAAGTTCTGAAGTCTTTGCAGAGACTTGCTCAGACCTTATGCTGTTGTGTGAGTAATTGCTAGTTAGCAGCACAAGCATTTCCAGGCTGCTAACATTGCGAGGTTGACAACTGACAAGTTTCACTCCCATGCCATAATAACCTACAATGAAATGCAAAGCAGACAGCAAAGATTGCAGCTTAAAAATAGACAGGAGAAACTTTAGAAAATTTTTACTCTCTGTGGCTGGAATATTGTTATTTTAGTTTAAGGAAGATCATAGAATCACTAAGGTTGGAAAAAGCCTCTGAAATCACCAAGTCCAACTGTTCACCTACTGTCAATATTTCCCACTAAACCATGTTCCTTAGTACAACATCTAAAAATTTCTTGAACACCTCCAGGGATGGTGGCTCAACCACCTCCCTTGGCAAAGATGATTATGGACAAGAGGGAGATGACTGCTAAAAGAAGCACAGGCATACCTGTGTGCTATAAAATATTGCTTTGTTGATACTTAATTTGATTAATGTTTTTGTACTGAAAGGTGGATTGTGGATTTCACTTTGTCTCTCTTCACAGCATTAGTAGAAATACAACATATTTATGAAAAGTTTGTTTTAATAACTTGATAAAAGTTAATGTAGTGGATAATGAACTTTAGACAGATTTAAATCCAACAGTCTTCATTCACTTTTCAGTAGGGTTTTGTGGATGAAAGGAGGGAAGAATGAAGTGTTTCCTGAAGGAGGTTAGCATCTCTTTTGCCAAGCACAAGACTGAAATTGTTCTCATTTTATTGAACCGGGTGATTTTAGATCTTCTGTCCCGGTAAGGCACCTTGCCAGTATCTGCACCATCACAGCATAGTAAACACATTTCAACTTGCTTTGTTTAAATATTAAAACAGTAGACTCATAACTGTTGTCTCTTTGGAGGATTTATCACATCTACCTCTACCTTTTAGAACTCTGCAGTGAGAGCTCATGTTCTCTTCCTGCTCCTTACTCTCTGCATTGCAGCAATATCTGCTGTAGAGGCTGACCTGAATTTCTATAGGAGGCCATTAACACCCTTCTTGGATTACTGTAGTTTCATGCTTCCCTAAGAAGACTATCTCTTCCATGATTGCTGGCCCAGAGAGAAAGAAATGTATGATTTTGTATCATTCTGTTCTTTTTGTATTCTGAACTTAGAGAGATTTCCATTTTTCTTAAGCTTGAAATTGCTGTTTTCTTTCTTTTTTTTTTAAAAAAAGCAAGAATTAAGCCCTAATTTAATCATTTGCACTGTGAAACCAGGGTCTTTCCATCTTGCAAGCAATACAGAAAAATTAGTAAAACTGAAGTTATTTGTAAAAGAAATCCTTGTCTACTTCTTAAGCTCTTCTCTGAATTTGAATATTTTGCAGGAAAGATGTTGGGGAATACTTTGGCCTACTGTTTTGTTGGAGAGCCCTATGAACAGAAATGTCTTTTCTCTAAAGATGCAAAAGGGGCAAAGTGATTATGAGAGGCTAATCGGGTGGTGCCTTATTGCAATTACTGTGTGTGTATGAGTTTTTGTAGGACACAGTAACGATCTTGTTTGCATTTATAGTTCCAGATTGAATACTCTATGCTTTAGAACTTGCTATTCTTTTTCAGTTTTGTGTATTTTTTAATCATTGCTTTGTCACAGGAAAGAACTTGTATTACCTGAACTACGTGCACGTCAATACTCTTGCTTAGGCTTAGTAATGGTGTGAACTTTGGAAGGAAAGACTCCCTCTAACTCCTTAGATTTAGTCCAATGTTGTCAAAGTGCTCTAACATATTTACTTCATGTCATGGTTCTACAGGCTTTTTCTTCACCAGTAAGAAAGGTTTGTGGTGTTTTTACTGACACTTGTTTCTCATTTTGTTTTTGCCAGTGCTAATTTTCTAAGGACTATGGGCTAAACTCCATTAGTGAGCAAAGATCACTAAAGCTCTTTCACTGAAGCCAAAGCTAAAGCTGTCTTGTGTCAGTGAAGCCAAGAATTATTTGGAATTGTATGGAGGGGAATAGGATAGATCCAGGTAAGCACCCAATTAATCTTACAAGGAGGAAGTAGGGAAATGTGCCAGCTCTCTTCTTTATGTGCAGGGCATTTAGATGCAAGATCTGGGCTCAGGTTCAGAGCTTCTTTCAAAGGTATATGTGTTAAGGTTTCACTGATATTTCTGCAGTGTGGCTAAACCATGACTTGCCCAGTGCAAATGCTTAGATTATTTGTTAGAGTGAACATCTCCCAGAAGACCAGCAGTTTTGAAACACAGCTTCCCCCAGTCCCATACGATCTGATTTAAAGCTAAAAACTTCTGTAATTTTTTTAACACAGAAAATGTAAAATGGTTAGCAAAAGCAGAACAGAAAGAAACAAAATGTACATACAACTCTCTCCCCCTGCCCACTTTCTCTTGGCAGGTGAGTATTTGCTTCTATGCTTGACCTTATCTGTCTCAGCAACTTCACGCTGCAGCACCACTACATGTGCCTTGTCCTTTCCAGCCTGCCTGGCTGCTTCTTGCTCCTTGTCACAATCTGGTTTTACACAAGCTGCTTTTTCCCCATGCCACCTCCTGAATCTTGGGAACTTTATAGAATCATAGAATCATAGAATTGCTCAGGTTGGAAAAGACCATCAAATCCAACCTTGCTTGCTTTCCTTGCTCAGCAGCTTTCCCAGGGGAAGTACAGTAGCTTCCTTCTCCTGTGTGACTTTTCTTAAAGAAACACCCTGTATAACTGAAGGCTAGCAGAGTTGAGCATGAGTGACTGACATTTCCTGCTGTAAGGACTAACAAGTGTGTGCTTCTAAGTGCAGCCATGTATCACTTTTCTTCCCCCCTCTTCACGTGCCCTATTTCAGTTTTCTTGTACATAGTAAACAAAGACATTTTCACCTAATATACAACACATAAAAGCCATATTTATTTAGACTTTTTTTTTCTGATTTTAGAGCAGTTCTTTATGTTCTCATATGTCAAAGATAAAAGCAATTGAAGCAAGCTTCCTTTACAGTCTCAGAATGATTGAGAGGTATTGGAAGTGGTTCTGAATGAAAGATCTAGTTCAACAGCTGTATTTCATAGTTAGTGTATTTGGATCATTTTTAAGCAGTTATGATAAAGTTTCCCTTGATTAGTATCACAACAGTCAATTCTTCACAGCACCTTGCTGCTTAACAATGCAGAGACTTTGAAAATTCAAAGAATTAGTGATAAATGTATCTACAGTATCTACAGTATATGTTATTTCTCCCTCTGTAAACTCATAAGTTTTAGAACTGAGACATCTCCACAAATTCCCATCTGAAACAAGTTGATTTTGTATCACAAAATGGTGTTATTACAAAATAAAGTTAGGGTTTCCAAAATTTATGGTTGTTTTGAAGGGTAAAATCAATAAAACCACCTGAGTTTTTCAGTCTTGGTTATGAAGGATTGTGTTGAGTTATTAGATCTTTAAAGCCAACTTTTCTGTTTGTATCAAAAGATATCACTTACTTGTAAAGCTCAGTATTATTTTATTCAAGCTCCAAAATAGGAAGCTCAAATAGGTGCAGCTGAGACATGAGAGTATCTGGATCATGATAATTGTCATGGGAATCTTGATAGAGCTTGCAGAATGTTCACTATGTTTCCAGGAGATGTTAGGTTCAAATGTAGGTTATGTAAGGAGAAATTGCAATCTGGAAACAGGATACTAAAAAGGATTTAGAGGTCACGGAGTATGAAGGAAATCAAAATGAACTTTTATGCTTTGATGCAGCAGAGAGGGACTGATGTATTACTGTGTATAGACAAGAGCAGTGAGATAACTTGACTACCGTAAGCAGTACAATACTAAAATGCTGAAAACAACCAATAACAGAGTTTGAATGTTGATTTGAATCGATTTAACTGAAGTTCAACTTTCTGAGAACTGAGTGTGTGGTCCATCTGAGTGGCCTCAATTCCTGCTGTAGTGAATGGAGAGAGAGGCTCGCATCCAATCTGTTATTATCTGACTCTGAGTGAGATGTCTAAGGGATTAGCATGAACTGATTGCTCTCTGGAATTGCCTTCTTTACTCTGTGGACCACAGGAGAACTTGCAGGCCTGCCTAGGCTGAAGGCTCAGCTTTTAGACAGCAAAAATGAGATGAATTAAAATGTTGAAAAATATGTGAAAGACTGGCAGCACAGTAAAGACCCACAGAAATAGTATAAGGGTTGAAGATAACATGAGAATGAAAGACCGAGAGAGCTTAACAAGTTTTGCTTTTCTCCCAAAGGTAATTAACACCTACATTGATTAATATGGGCAAGGGTTTTCATGTGAAGAAGTTACTGGAAACTACAGAACTCTTTAATCTAATAGGGAACTGCAGAACACGAATCAAGAGCTGGAAGACAAAACTAGACATGGTCCAGCTGAAAATAAAATATGAACTATTAAGAGTAAAGATGACTAAATTGGAAAATATAATCTTGGGAAGTGTTAGATTAGTCATTCTATAGGTTTAAAATCATATTGTTTAAAACATACAATATTGCCTGTATTGTATCTCTGGCTACAATCTTCTTGCTGGCCCTGATGTCAAGGGATTCTTATCTTCAGCTTCTTCTGTGGTGGTTCAAATTCTACTGCCAGAGCATTTCTCCTCCTTTTCCCTGTGTGACCTCCAGGGACAGTGTTGTCATTCTGTTGGTCAACTATTAGCACTTTTTGCATGTCTCTTCAGACTCCCAGGAGCATCAAACCACTGTTGAAGGAACACTCCTCACTAGACCAGATTGCTCAATGCCCCGTCCATCCATCCACAACCTCTGTGGGCCTCCAGTATCTCACCTCTCTCACAGTAGACCTTAGATCTTCTCCTGACTTTGTACCTTTTTTTTTTTTTAATGATTGTGTCATACTATGTTGCCTTGCTGACTCTAACTTCAGTGTACGTATTTTTTTCTTGACATGAAACCTGGTCCTGGTATGAAGGTTATTCAGTTATTGTGGCTGAAGACAAAATCAAGAGTCAGTTTTCCATTATCATCTTCCAAAGACTACACACTTGAAAGTTTCCTCAGATGCAAATAACATTTCATTAGTTCATCTGTTAATTTTCACTTTTTTGTTGATCTTATGCCTTTTTCTTAGGGACAGAGATGGTTTCCACGCAGATCATCTTGCTTTGAGCCTCATTTTTAGTGGAAATAGCTATGCTTGATTTTGTTTCAACAGGAGTCTGGCAGAATCATTTGTTCAAATGTGCAGGGCAAGTAGGTGAATTTTTTCTGTCTTCCTCACCTCTACTTCCTATCAGTTTTCATTCTTGCCTCAAACACATTTATCTTTTGCTCATGGCAGATACCATACATCTTCCTTGACTGCAACGCTTTTGGTGACAGAACTGTGAATTTTACAATGAAGCCTATAGTTAATACATATTCCTGATTCTGGTGTAAATTTTAGGCTTTCACTTACAGAGAATCAAAATTCTTTTGAGAATCCAGCAGCTGAATGAGTAGCCATTAATCTCCAAAAGGGAAAATGGTGCAGAATCTCTTTAAGTGAAATTTCTTCTCAGATTCTATCCTTTTGGAATCTGAAATCCTGCACTCATGTACGCGTACTGCAATTACGATCTTTCTCAATTTTGATATTTAGCTGTTGTTTTTCTGCTATTACTTCTCCCATGAAAAATGGCAGGAGAAATGAAAGAATGTTGAAAGGTCAATTATTGAAAATTCCAGGAGCGCCAGAGGTAAGATTTGAACCTTGTCATCCCATTTAGGTGTTCATGCTATACAGTAATCTTTACTTAGATGTTTTCTCTACCACCCCCTGAACATGGTATATTCAGTACAGAGATGCAGAGTGGTCTCTTAGTGCTATGTTTCCCTCTCACCAGTCAGTGAGTGACGATAGACCTTATTTCCTAATTGTCAACAGTTTCCAGAGAGGATTCATGACCCCACATGGAGCTGAGCCAGGATAAGTAGAATTGGCAGCCTGACAATTTCTATTGTTACAGTACAGGTGGTTAACTGCCTGACAAAAGAGGTACAACCAGAAATGAGGTCACAGTCAAAGGAGAAAAGTGAGATAGTGAGATAACTTGCAATATTCAAAAACAACTTCGAAGGCAGAGCCTGGCATGGTGACTTCAACTCATTTGCTCTGTGCTTCATCAGCTTGAAGACAGGCCTGAGAAAACTTGCTTTGCTGAGTAGGACTGTGCCATGGTACCTACTGGTCAGTGTGCTGAGGATTGCTGCCTCTCCATGTCCTTCCATGCCTCTGGAAGACATGGAAACAGGAGTGATGAGCAGCCAGTAATTTCTTTTCTAAGCCAGCAGAAATAGATAAATGCTAAATCTGGCACTTGTTCGTAAGTACCTATGACTGGAACTGATTACCATGGTCTTAACTGTAGAGATAGATTGCCTCCAAGATTACAACCTGGCCATCCATTGTGAATGAAGGGCCACGAAGACCCTGTAAAGGTCTCTGATTTCTATACTAAAAATAGCAATCATCTTAGTTGAATATACTGTTTCTGGGTGTATGAGTTGGGTTCAGCTATATGTGATAATACTTAAAGACAGAAGATTATTAGGTGAGGTGTCTGTGGGCCTTTGTCTTGTAAAGACATTTTTGGTCACCTCATGGCAAGTCATTTGGCTACCTAAGGAAGAATTACATTGGTCAGTTTTAACCCAAGAATTATACTGTATTAGATCTTGTATTTTTCTATCTTGTTTCTGACTTTGCAGTCCAGATCTTGATCTCCTGTTCTGATAAAACATGTTTGAAGTATTTTTTGCTCTTAAGTGTCTCTGTTAGAGGAAAGTCCAAGTGAAACTGATCAATTTTTTTTTTTACAAGCTTCTTCAGAGGAGACAAATCTAATTTAACTGGTGAAAGCAGGCAGCCATGGGGAGTCATGTATATCCATTTACTGGGACAAATTGAGAGGATTTAAAAGTTAGAGGTTGCTTCTTGCCATATTATAGAGACACTAAAGAATATATTGTAGCCAGCACATTGGTTATCTCAGAAATTTTCTTGCACGGTGAAGTAAACACAAGGCAGACATAACTAAAAGCTCCTGTGTCATTGTATGTACACTGGGTCATTTGGACACTATTCACTAAAAGAAAGAAAGAAGAGGGTTTTTTTTGCCCTAAAAGGCTGAGTAAAGGGCTATTTGAGTGAAGGAAGGCCCTATTTTAGGCTCCTTTAGAATAAGAAGAAGCACTAATCATCACATTACTAGTGAATAAATTCCAGAATATATTTTAATTTGTTCTCTTAAATTATATCACCAGAATAAATGACTAAATAAAATTCTGTTGTTCACAGACGTGGTGATACAGCTTGCTGGATAATTGCTAGCACTTGTTTTGCCAGTAAGCAGCATGACAGAGCAGCATAGAAAAGACCAAGGCACAGATGTGTGGTTGAGTCCTTTAGGCAAACACTTGTACACCCACTGATGAGCACACAAACATCTAACTTCTTGGAGAAAGAACCTGTCAAATTTAAAGGTTAGAAATGCACATACATTAATATATTTATGTGCCAAACATACGGGATAGTCTATTTATAATGTATTGACTCTTATATAAATATATTTATCTTCTGTGATTTCCTCAGATGAGCTGTAGTTGTAAATCTCTCTATACTTTCTGGGAATGGAAAGGCTATTCATCATGCCTTAAAATTTAAAAAGATATTTTGTCCCCTTTTGCCTCTGGTGCTGTTGTAAAGTTTGCTAATCTTACTGAGCTGATACTATCCAGACAGTTTTTCCCAGTTTCCTTCAGAGATTTTTACACCTCACAACTTTCAGGTTTCTTTCCAAAACAGCTAGTTCAAGTGCTACTTTCTTTCCTCTGTTCCCTTATTTCTTCCCTTTCCTTCTCAATTCACCTCTACTGTAGAGATAAGCACTAAGCTCCAATTAGATTGGTGATGTCTGGAAGCTAAATGAAGCTGCCTCTAGTGACTCTGCTTTTTAGAAAGAAAAAAGGTATGCAGTAAGTGAACAGATCCTTTGGAGAAAGCTGAACCTAAGCAACCAAATCTTCAGTCACCAAATACACAGGTAGCTTTGGACAAATCAAAGCAAGAAAACATTTCTTCCACGTCCACTCCAAGGCCCCACTCCTCATTTCTTTAGCTGTTACATGCTTCTGCTGGGTCTCATTAGTAGTGCTAGCAGAAGTGAGCAATATTTTTGGATATCACATTGTTTAATATCTTGTTTATACCGTATGATACCAATACCAGGAATAAAATGTAGATGAGCTTAATTTTAGGCATGCAAATCTGGCAAAATGGTTCCCACATATGTAAAAAGAATTCTGAAGAATTAAATATCAAGTTGTAGTCCTTTGCCAATTCTGTCAGAATGGATGATGATTGTATGGCAAGTTATGTCAGTGCCTGGAGTTGTGTGAAAGTCACTCTATACATGAGGCAGTGGAAACTGTAAAGACTCACATTTACATATTTGTTGCCAGGTTATAAGAATCTGTCTTTTTCTTGCTTTTTGGTATTGGTTTATTAAAAGCCTTCATGTAGACAGTAAAAATTGGAATGAATGCAATGGAACTCACAGTTTGTCATCGCAAGCCACTAATTTGTTTTTGGCAGGACTTTTATTTCTTTATTGATACACGAGGGAGGATATGTACTAGACTTCATTTTGGATGTCCAATTTAAAGAATGATCCTTCTGTATAGCCCAGAGGCATATCTCTGGGAAAACTACTCTATTATGTGCTTGTGGAATGCAGCGCAGTTCATCAAACCACCAAGAAGCAGAAAAATATGAGCCAACATCCAAAAATTTGTTTTAGTTTGAGGAAATTTCACATATTCTTCTGTGGGAAAAATCATCACTTTTCCCTTTCCCTGTCCTTTCTTCCTCTTCCTCTTCCTTTTCCTTTCTTCCTCTCCTCTCCTCTCCTCTTCCTCTTCCTCTTCCTCTTCCTTCCTTCCTCTCCTCTCCTCTCCTCTCCTCTCCTCTCCTCTCCTCTCCTCTCCTCTCCTCTCCTCTCCTCTCCTCTCCTCTCCTCTCCTCTCCTCTCCTCTCCTCTCCTCTCCTCTCCTCTCCTCTCCTCATTTTTTCTTCCCTCCCTTTCCCTTTTCTCCCTTTTCTTTTCTCTCCTATCCCCAAATCTTATAATACTAACTGTAAAACAGGGAAACAGAAGTGAATCATTCTGACTATGGAGATTTCTTTTAACTGGAGAATTGCCCAGAAATAAATGTGATTTTCACCTCCAGCTGCAAATAGGAACAAGTATCAATTATAAGGGATTTGTGGACTTTTCATAATGTAATGTTGTTTCAGGTAAGTAGAGGTACATGTTACTATTTTTATATGCTGGAGCCAGGGCATGAGACCTTAGGAGAACAAAACAAACTCTCTGCTATGGTGATAGCATTCCTCTTTTCCAGGGATTCTAATTTATTTAAATTGCCTTGCCTTACTCTTCCTCTGAGCTGTGCAGATATCCTTCAGTCATTGCCCTTGGTTGTCTGAATTCAAGGTGGATACTACCATTTTGACGCTAGATTAATATTTGCATTGGCTGCATATAGTGTAAGGCTGAACTTGTAGGTGAATGTGATACTGTGGAAAAAACTTATCTGCGTAAAAGTGATTTCCCAACATGAAATAATGAGGATTTCAGGGCACATTTCTGAATTATGCCATTATGCCTATGTGTTTTCCAAAACTAAAATTAAGTGCCTTTTTTGTTTTGCGGCAGAATTTTCCTGACATTTCCATAGTAGATCTCTGAAAGAAGAGTATAACTTGTGTGGTATGGATTTATTTATTTTTTTTAATTGTCCTCTTACCATCAATGAATTTACTAGATATGTGGAAAGATACTATTATTTTCTCAATTTTGTCATTGGTTGAATTCTTTTTATAAAAAAAAAAATTAAAAATTGATATTTCTGGAGAAAGTTGATAGATCTAGCTTACAGACGGAATACGTTTGCAAAAAATGTTGAACATAGTTTAGGCTTTATCAAATAGTTCTTTAATAATTATTTAAAGTAACTTATTACTTCAATTTTGCATCTGAAGATTGCCACACTGTTGGCAAAGCAGATTCCATTTTTTGTCCTTTTCACACAGAATGTAAGCACCCAGCTCACTATTATACTGTTTATTATTATTATTAATTCCTCTTTGTTCTGGTTGATGCTTCAAAATTTATTGTACACTGTTCTATTTTTTTGTAAGATCTTATCTGCAGTTTTTACTAGCTGTCTTGACCCTTCTAGGATGCCCTATCTGCTGAAGAAACACTACTTTTCTGCCACCTTTTTTTTTCAGATGAATGGAAAGCACTTGTAGTTGTTATTTTGTACTTTTCTTTCTTTAAAGTAGACTCTATTGCTCTGTTGCTGGAGGCTAGCTCTGATATAAATACACAAAGGGAACAATAAAGAATATATACTGCTCACAGAAAAGGAAGGCACTACAAAACTCGTCTCACCTTAATGTTCCATACATTTGGAGGAGCTGCATTTTACACCCTTTACTGTCCACTGTTACAGGTTTTGGCTGTACAAGCACCACATAGAAAATAAACCCAGATTTGTTAAAAAATTTTAGAATTTGCTGCATGCTCTAGTACTTTCTTTTCCAAAACATCTTTATAATCACAGGTATGTACAGTGTCAAGGAGAGCTAAGCCAGTTGTGACGTCACTTCTAACCTAGGAGTCTTCTAGAAAACATTAGTTATTGAACATACATAGCCTGGCGTCTGGTGTTGCTTTACAAGGTTGCTTTATAATGGGAGCAGAAGCTAACCAAATGTGCATGTTCAGCTCTCAATAGCTCTCTGTAAAATTGGAAGTGCAATATTGCAAATAAATGCAAAAGGCTACTTCTCCCATCTTTTAGCTTTCTTCTTGTTCCATAACAAGTAGTATACGAAAGTATACCAAGATATATACCAAGAATTGTTGATTTATTTATAATGAACATAAACCTATCTTGTCTTTGTCACTTTATTATCTTTGCAGAATACCAGGGATGCAAAGTAAAGCTTAAATTAATCACCTCACGTGAGAGTTGTTCAGTGTGATAGATTTGGCTATCATCAATCTAATGACACATCAAAGGAAAGGTTTTTGGAGCAATCAAGTGGAGAACAATAAAGGAGTTTCTTGGATGATTCAGAAAAGCTTTCCTGAGAGGATAAAGCATAAGGGGGGGGGGGGGGGAGGGGGAAAGGAGTATGCTTGAAAATGGAGGATATCCAATAAGGCCGATTGGAGCTGATTGGATTCAGTGTCTTGAAACCAAATAGGAGATAATTGTGGGGATTAAACTTAGTTGTGAAGAGCCTGTAGAGAGATGGTAAATGTCTGATGTGCAGTGAAGAAGATGGCAAAAATGAGGAAGTGATTCAGAGATGTGAGAACTAGTGGAAATGATCACCAAACATGACTACTAATTAGATGTTGGAGAAGGTAGATTTATTTCAAGGCTGTAGGAGTTTTCTATACTATTTAAAGTATGGGATTTTGGAGTTGAAAGGGTGGCCTCTCAGTAAACAGATATGTTATGCAAAAAGAAGTTATAACATGTAGCAGTGATGTAAATGTCAAGTCAAGAGAGGTTCACTTTGAAGATGATGTTCTGTTTATGATCAGCATAAGATAGCGTAAGATGAAAGTATCCTTGATAGTTGAGAAATAATGCAGCAATGCAGGTCTGCAAAAAAAAAAATGCTGATAGGTCTCTTATAGATATATTAAGCTTGATTTGAAATCAGCTAACAAAATCATAGAATCATTAAGGTTGGAACTAATCTCTAAGATCATCATTTTCAACCATCAACCCATCATGATTATGCCCACTAAACTATGTCTCTAAGTGCCACATCTACACGTTTCTTGGACACCTCCACCACTTCCCTGGACAGTCTGTTCCAGTACTTGACCACTCTTTCTGAGAAGAAATTTTTCCTAATATCCAGCCTGACCCTCTCCTGGCACAACTCGAGGCCATTCCCTCTCTTCCTATCACTAGTTACCTAGGGAGAAGAGACCAACCCCCATCTCACCACAAATTCCTCTTAGGTAACTGTAGAGAGTGATAAAGTGTCCCTTGATCCTCCTTTTCCCCCTCCGCCACTCTCTGTAAGACTTGTGCTCCAGACCCTTCGCCTGTTTGTCGTCCTTCTCTGGACATGCTCCAATGCCTTAATGTCTTTCTTATAGTGAGGGGCCCATAGATTAGACAGATAAGATTATATTTTGAAATCAATGAAGTAGAACTACGGAATTAAGATAGATCTTTGGATAGTCTGCAGGGGGATGATAGTTACATTAATGTTTGTAGATGAGATTAGTTATCTCTAAGATAAAAGGGAAAATGGAAGAGAACCCTCAAAATTTGCGGAAGAAAGACATTAACTAATCTAAAGGAGATAATGTACACGTGGGGCATGAAGCTGCATGAACAAATTACTTGTTGGTTTTCTGATGGAAAAATAAAGGAATACACCTTTTTGAGATTACAAGACGAGGTTTTCAGTTTTGCTATTGAAACAGTGTCAAGTTTTTTCACTTTATGTTTTCTCCTTGTGATCCAAAAGAATATTTTGTTTGGATCAATATTTGAAATTTAAAAAAATGAATTATATTTACAAGTGGAAGCAGTTCAATGTGAAAGATCAACCGTTTCATGTTGAAATTATTGCTATAAAAAATGTTGACTCTTTCCAGAAAACAACAGCCAAAATAACTTTATACAAACTTATACAAATATTTTTCTCTGCTCTAATTGTAGGTAAATCAAGGAAAAGAAGGTCATATTAGGAGAATGGACATTTTATGAGGTTGTATCAACAAGGCAGATGAAATTGTATTACTGGTATTACAAATTGATTGATTTCTTCTATGTACTACTAAGTGTGTGTATGAAAACATTCACAGAGACATATATTATCAGTGAATACATCGCTCCTTCAATGTCTTGAGGATTGGCCATAGTGAATAGTTAGAAATAGATATGGGTTTTTCAAAGGAAAGTTATACTTTTATTGTCAGAAAAGACTGATTAATTAAGAATGTTTTTTTATTTGCAAGTACATATCTTGTTTTACAAAAGCGTTTTATTCTGGTTGGACTTTCTACTTCAACAAGATTTACTGATCAGTCTCTGAATTATTAGCAGCCTCATTGCCCAAACACTGATTTGGAACATATGTGGCCTAAATTCAAGTTCCATCACAAATTAAAAAAAATGACAGATTCCTTTGCCAAAAATAATTGTCTTTACTGACTAGCTGTCTGGATGCCTTTTGGAGTCTCAATGTCTTATTTTTATTAAAACAAATAAACAAACAAACATCAAAACGTTTTATGGCAGATTATTTTGGCCTAAATGCTGTTTCTGCCCAACTTGATGCATAGAGTTAAACCTACCTGCAGAGCAGTAAAAGCTAAGAAATAATGTGATAGGATTTCTTATTTACATCATTTTTTATACTAAACATTATTTACCTTTACATGTCAACTGTAAAGGTGGTGAAAAATACACTGAAAGGAGGAAGTTTTGGAACACAAACTAGTGACTACATCTGAAAATTTATCAGCTTATGTCAGCATACTGTGTGTATTGAAAGAGAAATAGCTGTATGCAAATTCCTGTGTTGGTTCCATTTTCTTGTCCATACTGATTTGTGAAATTTGATTTTATTTGCAGTGTTTGCGAAAGAATGTAAATATTGCAGTACTGCAAGGATCCAGTGGCATTGTATTCAAGCAGTAAACGCTACAATGATTATGAAAACATGATTTTTTTCCCCATGCATTTTCACATACTTTACAAAGACAGCATTATTTCTCCTTTATAGATGAAAGAATTGAAGTGTAGAGAGGTTAAGGGACTTGTCTGACATCTCAGAGTGAATCAGAGGCAGAGATTGAGAGAGTCTGGGTTTGATTCCTTGTTTATACCTTTATTCACTGGACCATAGTGTTGCTCTCAAGTTCCTAATCCCTTTGTAAGTAACAGATCAAGTGGCTGTTTTCTGTTTTGGATGGTTGGCTGGCATGCATCATTTGAGTGAAACTGCATTTTCCATATACAGACAGTTTATAACATAACATGGCTTACTGGGTGGGCATTTACGTCTCTATAACCAAGAAAAGTGAGAAATGAGCCAAGAGAACAGCTTAATCCTTACACTGAGACAGTGAATATTCCAGTTCTTAATAGCTCTCCCTCAAATCCTTTTTTAATTTATCTTTTATTGAAATATTTCTGTAGGAGAGATTAAAAAGTCACAGGGGAAATAATTAATGGAAACAAAAAGTACATACATTCCCATAGAGTGGAATACTGTTGGAGGAATTTCATGTCTGGGTCCTGTGCTCAGCCTCTCTTCTGTGAAAGTGCATCCCATGCACATTTATTTTAGCTATTGAAAACTGCTGTTGTCAAATTGTTTCAGCCAATGATTTAAGGGTATTTAAAAAGAGTTAGTTCAATATGTATTATAGATATAAAATAAATTATAAATCACTGATCAATGGTGTTAAAATTCCTTTGACTTACTGGTGATGTCTCTGCTTGTAAATTGAAAAGTATCAGGGTACAGTCCCATAGGATTAGGGATTTAACTATAAAACTGATGCATGGGTCCCTCTCAGCTTTTGACCCTGGCTGAACACAAGGCCAAAGCAGTTACAAGGCAGAGTTTTTGGTCACCACTTTGAATGCTTTTGCACATTTGGAAAATGAAAAAAATATTGACATTGGCAGTCCTCTTTTTCAGAGGCTTTTGGTCCACTGGGCCAGAAACTGAGTTCTGGCACTGCTTGGTTTGCTGGTATTGATGTCACTGTGAACTGCATTATCCTCAGGACAACCAGAGCTTAACAAGCATGTGAATGAGGGATGTTGCCTAGTAAGAACGTGTGGGGAAATAAATAGAAAAATTCCATCTTTTAGGAATTTGGATTTTGGTTGCTTAATGAAGAGCTGATGCCATCTAAATTAAAAAGAAAAAAAAAAAGTGTAGCTTTTAATAATAAAATCTCTATAGGAAGTAGCAATTGTAAAATGGTTTTAAGTTGAGGGAAGGAAGATTTAGGTTGGATGTCAGGAGGAAGTTCTTTACAGACAGAGTAGTGAGGTGCTGGAACAGGCAGCCCAGAGAGGTTGTGGATGCCCCGTCCCTGAAGGTGTTCAAGGCCAGGTTGGATGGGACCCTGGGCAGCCTCGTCTAGTATTAAATGGGGAGGTTGGTGGCCCTGCATGTGGCAGAGGGGTTGGAGATTCATGGTCCTTGAGATCTCTTCCAACCCTGGCCATTCTGTGATTCTGTGATACTAGAGTTAGTCAATTTATTAACTCAAACTTTTAGGGAAATACAAGACAAAAACTCCATACCAAGGAAAAGTTTGTGATACCTCACAACTCTTACTGGGAAATAGAATTTGAATGTAATCTGTTTATGAATTGTCTTTAACAAAAAGTGCGGCAGCCTCAACAACTGGATTTGATTTTGTTGATAATCATTTCATGACATCAAGGAGAGATGCTGAAAGGCAGTGTGTTCAGCCTCTGCATCATGCAATATTGCAAAACTGCTGTCTTTGCAGTGTTCTCAGTAAACCAGGAAATAAATGAATTTAAAATTATGTACAAACTTCACAATGAAGGGATTTTGCAATAAGCAGAAAGACACAGAATGCTGCTTGAGAGGCAGAAGGTGGAGAGAACCAGCTTTTTGGGCTGGTTGTGAGATTGTTTGGAGGCTGAAGGAGGACTGAGGAAGTATTCCCTTGAGGACCTCGTCAGATAATAGTGAAAATTTATGGACCTTATCGAAAATCAGACCTCTTCTATCCAGAATTTCTCAAAAAGAAGTAGATGTATATTTTTGTAAAATATGCTAAAACTATATGATATACAGTTAGCTACCAAATATTAGCATTCTTGCAGTATAAAAACTTGGACCATAATAGTTCATTTTATTTTTCCTTTTCTTCCTTTTCTTCAAGTCTGAAGGAATCGGTAACTCCGGGGATTACACTTAAAACAGCTCCAGACTTCTTAATTATCAACAAAGTCTTTCTCCTCTTTTGGGCGAAGTGGTGTGTGAATCAAATAATTCCAGTAAAGTCAGCTTTTTGTATGAACTGCTGATAACAAATAAGAAGCTAATAAGGAACAGAGGCTTCAGAAGGGATTTATATTGTCATTAAGCAGCCTTGTCAATTAAAGGTACTTGCAGAATTTTTTTTTTTTTCCCAAAAGGCTCCCAAGAACATTTATTCTGCATCTCTCTCTCCTCTAAATGCCTCTCTTTCTCAAACTGGAAACTTATCGCTCATAGCAAGACGTTTAATGTTTCAGAGACGTGCCTAAGGAAGAAACCAAGGCCACACTAAGCACTGTAAGATACTTCAACTTTCCCAGCTGTTCACAGCAAGCAGGTCATACTCTTTGATGATAAGTTTGCTCTCCATGTTTTTTCAGAAGGAATGTCTTTTTCTTACTTTTCTCAGCAAAGTTTAGCTTTGTAAGTGACCAGGTCTGAACGTTTTAAACTCCCTCCCTCCTTCCCATCTAAGTCTCCCCTTCCCCTTAACGGAAAACATATCACTTCTTGGAAGTTAGTAATAAGACCTGAACATAAGTAGCAGCCATTGCTTTTTCTATCACATTTAATGGCTACCTCACTGCATTACTGTAATATTAATCTCACTATTCCCACTTAGACTTTTGATCAAATGAACCTACAGAAATGATAACTAAGCTTCTTCAAAAACAAATCAAACATTCTAATGAAATAGTGAAATGTTTCAAACATTGTTACTAAAGCCTCTGAAGGAAAATTTTCTTCATGACTTGGAACAAACATGCCTCTGCTCCAATCTTTACAGATTCTTATTTAGTTTTTT
Source organism: Meleagris gallopavo (assembly GCF_905368555.1). Classification (NCBI taxonomy): domain Eukaryota; kingdom Metazoa; phylum Chordata; class Aves; order Galliformes; family Phasianidae; genus Meleagris; species Meleagris gallopavo. Next base: position 61,501,058 of record NC_139405.1, on the reverse strand, counting down.
GTCCCCATCTGTGTATATTTGCAAAATGACTGGAACTTGTTTTTCTTTTCCAAACGATGATAAAACAAATCTAAAACTTATCCTTTTCATAGTACTCATCCCTTTAAGTCCTTCAGAAAAGATATATTTAGCTTTTTTTCTTATGTTTATACTCATTTTCAAATGGAAGTTAAGGATATAAAGGAGGCCCATAGGAAAGATGGGGAGGATCTCTGTGTCAAGTAGTGTGGTAAAAGAACAAGAGGAAACATCTTCAAACTTAAAGAAGTTACATTTAGAAAATCACAGAATCACAGAATCACAGAATTGTAGGGGTTGGAAGGGACCTCTAGAGATCATCGAGACCAACCCCCCTGCCAAAGCAGGTTCCCTACACCAGGTCGCACAGGTAGGCGTCCAGGCGAGACTTGAATATCTCCAGAGAAGGAGACTCCACAACCTCCCTGGGCAGCCTGTTCCAGTGCTCCGTCACCCTCACCGTGAAGAAGTTCTTACGCACATTCGTGCAAAACTTCCTATGCTGCAGCTGATGTCCGTTTCCCCTCGTCCTGTCTCCACGTACCACTGAAAAGAGACTGGCCTCGCCACTATGGCCGCCACACCTCAGATATTTATAAACCTGGATCAGGTCCCCTCTCAGTCGTCTTTTCTCAAGGCTAAACAGACCCAGTTCACTTAGCCTTTCTTCATAGGGGAGATGCTCCAGGCCCTTCACCATCTTTGTGGCCCTCTGCTGGACTCTTTCCAAGAGATCCCTGTCTGTTTTGTACTGGGGAGCCCAGAACTGGACACAGTACTCCAGATGAGGCCTTACCAGGGCAGAGTAGAGGGGGACGATCACCTCCCTTGACCTGCTGGACATGCCCTTCTTAATGCACCCCAGAATGCCATTGGCCTTTTTGGCCACGAGGGCACGCTGCTGGCTCATGGCCAACCTGTTGTCCACCAGGACGCCCAGGTCCCTCTCTGCAAAGCTCCTCTCCAGCAGCTCATCCCCCAGCCTGTATTGGTGCATGCAATTATTCCTCCCTAGGTGTAGGACCCTACACTTGCTTTTGTTGAACCTCATCCGGTTTCTTACTGCCCAGCTCTCCAGCCTGTCCAGGTCTCGCTGAATGGCAGCACAGCCTTCAGGCGTGTCAGCCAATCCTCCCAACTTCGTATCATCAGCAAACTTGCTGAGTTGAAGGTGGCCACTATCCCCTCATCAAGGTCATTGATGAAGATGTTGAACAAGACCGGACCCAGCACAGACCCCTGGGGGACACCACTGATTACAGGTCTCCAGCCAGACTCTGCACCACCAACGACGACCCTCTGCGCTCTGCCAGTCAGCCAGTTCTCAACCCACCTCACTGTCCACTCGTCTATCCCACACTTCCTCAGCTTTGTTATAAGGATGTCGTGGGAGACAGTATCAAATGCCTTTCTAAAATCAAGGTGGACTACATCTACCGCTCTTCCCCCATCCACCCAGCATGTGACAGCATCATAGAAGGCCACCAAGTTGGTCGAGCACGACCTCCCCTTGATGAACCCATGCTGACTACTCCTGATAACCTCCTTTTCTCCCAGTTGTCTGGAGATGGTATCCAGCACAAGCTGTTCCATCACCTTTCCAGGGACAGAGGTGAAGCTGACAGGCCTATAATTACCCGGATCTTCGTTCTTGCCCTTTTTGAAGACCGGAGTGACATTGGCTATCCTCCAGTCTTCAGGGACCTCCCCTGTTGTCCAAGACCTCTCAAAAATGATGCAGAGCGGTTTGACAATGACCTCCACCAGCTCCCTCAGCACACGTGGATGCACCCCATCAGGTCCCACGGACTTGTGGACCTTAGTACTGCCTAGGTGCTCACGCACATCCTCTTTCCTGACTAAAGGGAAGTCTCCCATTCCCCAGACCCTCTCCCTAACCTCCAGGGTGTGGGATTCCTGCGGGAGAGCCTTTTTACTGAAGAAGCAAGTAAAGAAGGCATTCAGTATCTCTGCCTTCTCAGCATCCCCCATTACCAGAACCCCTCTCCCCCCCCCCACTTAGTAAGGGGCCCACATTCTCTCTAGTTTTCCTTTTGCTGTTAACATACTTGAAGAAGCCTTTTTTATTATCCTTTATCACTTTAGCCAGAGTAGATATAAGGAAGAAGTTCTTGGAGTAAAGAGAATGGTGAGGTGATGGAACAGTTTGCCCAGAGAAACTGTAGATGACCCATCCCTGGAGGCTTCCAAGGCCAGGTTGGACAGGGCCCTGGGCAGCCTGATCTGGTGGATGGGAGCTCTGCAGGGGTTGAAACTGAATGGGTTTAAGGTCCCTTCCAATCCAAGCCGTTCTGTGATTCTATGATTCCGTGATTCTATGATATAAATTTTCCACTGAATACCTGCTATCTCTGGATGTCTTATTTCAATGTAGGTTTCTAATTGAATATATAAACAGCCCCTGTTACCTAAGGATTATCAGTGATTCACTGATGTTAGAATGTTTCAAGCAGCCTCAGTAGTACAATGTTTCAAAGTAAATACATGAAATCAAATGAAAGAATGGATTTTTGACCAGCTGTGTATTAACTTTGCAAGGTTGAATCAGACAGGAATCATCATGTCAATTTGAAAAGTTCTCTTGTGTTCTTACATGATACTATAAAAACAGTAATTCCAAGTGCCAAAACTCCACAATCCCTCAGAACTGCTATTGATTGTAGATGATTTAATCCAGGAATCATTTAATAGTAAGAATTATTTAGATTTGGTAGTTTTCACCTGATTTCTTCTGAAAGCAATGAGAGTTACTGCTGTCAGTTGTATACATTGGAGACCTATTTTAATTTGTGTATGCTTTATGTGCAAGCACTACAAATACACTAAATTCCTATCCAGAAAAAAGGCAATGCAGAATAGAAGGGATTGTACTAGTTTACCTTGCTATCTGCAATACCTGACAAATCTATTGAGCTTCGCCTTTCCCTTAATTAAGGTGTTTTCCGTCTCTACTATCACTGAAAGAGATTTCCAAAATTCAGTTCCTTTAGTGTTTAGAAGTTTTGTTTCACTTCTAGTTGAAGTTTACTCTTGATCATTTTATAACCATTTGCTTTTGTGTAAGCATTGTTGCTGAGTCTGAATAGTCTTTTTTTTTTTTTCTCTCCCTTCTGTTTACCTTTTGGTATATTTATGCAGAACTTTAATATCCACTCTTAGCTTTCATTTCTCCGGGCATATTACCTTGCTTCATTTTAGCCTTCCTTACTAAAATCAGCTCTTAATTCCCTTGATTCCCATAGAAGCTTTTTTCCCTGTATCTGCTCCAGAATGGATGAATTTTTATTGCCCATGAGAAATTAGGATTGTACACAGTATTAGGAATGCTCTTTCACTGGGGCCTTATAAAGGAGGTTAAGACTTAAAAAATTTTATTGTGCCACGTTGTATTGGAACTGTTAGGCCACAACCTGAAGGAGTGATTGAGCAGCTGGTGAAGAGGTGTAGCCAGTCTCAGGAGCACAAGTGGAAGCATTTAACCTTTGTGACCCTAACCTCCTTTAAGGGCTGGAAGCCACAAGGGAAGTGTCTTTACTTAGAGATGACCTCTTTTGGAGTGCTTGCTGAGCCCTGATCCTCAAAAAGGGATAAGGGTTTCTTTCTTTATTACTTGATTTATGACTTCTACCTTTCTTGGATGATCCAAAACTGGTTTCAAGCAGCAATATCTGATTTTGCCTGTCCTTACCCCATATTATCTACTTCTGTCCATTATTTATTTTAAAATAAAAATGTAATTTCTGATACTGCTTTTTAAAAACATGAGCCCAAATACTAAAATATACATGTGCCCTTCTGGTGCAGGGAGAGGGGCAAGAAGAGTTTAAATAGTCTTTTAATAAAAACAGCAGTGTGTTCTTCACTGTTAATTTGCTTCCATAGATGCAAGAATACAATTAATAACAATAATTTATTCTTTTTACATGGAGAACTCCATCAGTGAAATAAGTATTACAGCTTTTTGTATTTGCAGAATTTATTGTAATAATAGAAGCATCCACAGACCATTCTGCTGATTTCTGAACTAACGGTGGAAAGACAGCAAGGAGTCTAGAGTTCTCCAAGTTGCAGTAATATCTTTGTGAGTAAAGGAAGAAAAAAATGCATAAATAAATGAATGTTGTCAGCATCTAGTGACAGCTCCTAGATCTGTTATGGCCTGAGAGTTAGAGTAAAGGAGACTGAAGAAATGGATAACTCTTGTTCAAATGAGGGAGTAGGTAAGTGCTTTCTGGATTTGTCTGGTGACTTTCTGAGGCTTGTAGAAGCTATTTGCCTGGTATCTAGTATGAAGACTACTAGCTCCTGGGCATTGTTACTATGGTATTTATCTTTCATTCCTATGATAAATATTTTCTTCGTGTAGAAGAGAGTGGACTGTGATCCAGTTCCCTGGCAGGCTGCCTGCCATTCTGACCTACAGGAAGCAGTTAAAATATGTTAGAAAGGTTTCACCAGTCTGCCTTTAAATCTGAGCACTTCTCAGAGTAAGACTTCTTCTGTGAAGAGGATTTCCTAAGTAGCCTAATAACACAGTTCCAGTTACCTTCAGGACATGAGGGTAAAAATTTAAGAAAACAGCTTTTCCTGTCTGAAATAAAACCCTGCAAATCTCTGGGTCGGGAGTGTATGCATAAGCAGCCCATCTCTTACAATATGTCTGTAACCTATATGCCAGATGCTACCATCCACTTGGAGAAATCTTGGTTCTCTGTTGACAGAACCCTTTGAGAAATGTTTTAGCCAGTAGCCTGCCAAGCACTGATTTGTTATCAGATGCTGGAAAAAGTCCTGGCATCATTGTTGCTGCCTGTAGCCTTATTGAACTGCATTTTAATAAACCTCAGTCCTTTTTCAAGTTCTGTCTCTTCAGACTTCCTCTTGGATCCATCTTTCCAGGCAGATCTTCCATCCTCCTTGTAGCCAGGTGATAAGCAAGCAAACAAACAAAGAAACAAACAAAACAAAACAAACAAACAAAGAAAAAAACCCCTCTTTTCGTGCTGTCACACCATTATATGCTATCTCCCAGATGCAGGCAGAAACAAACATATCTGACCTTCTGTTTGCCTCTTACCTAAACTGCCTTCTGACTTCAAGTGGAGCTGCATAAGAAGTGTCACCATAAGTAACATTAGGTGGATGTTTATATATGGAAAAGATTCATTAAGAACAAGATACCCAACTGTAAAATCTGTGTTTTTTGTTCTATTAATTTTCAGTTTGCTTTATGCATTTATCTGTAGGATATGTGAGATGTTAACTTAGAAGTTTCTTCAAGCACTTGTAATTCTTAGGTGTTGAGTCATGTTTCTGTTTCTAAACACAGACCTTGAAATTAGATGTGTAGATGTTTGTACAAAACATACTGGACAATGCTAGTAGCTTGCATTGATTTTGCTCTGACATAGATTACCAATGTGGGGTGCAAGGTAACAAGGAAAAATCAAAGAAGCAGCCTACTAACATGGGGGGTAAAGTATAACCACCCCGATTGTCTATAAATGAATTTCTAGCTTTTGAAATGCTTTCAAGGTTTATTCCTCCCATGTGCACTGACTGACAGGTTGCGTTTCAGATTAGATACAGTCATGCACTTCAGGAGCCATTCTGAAATATTTAACTTTCCATTTTTAAGATTACTGTAGCTCAGGAGTTTGCAAGATAATTAGAAATTTATTGCTGAGCTGGAAGTAGCTAGATAATGTTTCTTAAGGATAGTGGAATTTAAGATCTTATTAACGAAGCTGAGTCAATGTCACAGAGCTATACATTAGATGGAGAGAAATAATTTATCCTAAAATTCTGGTGAGATCATTGTCATCCACAAAGTACTTTTACATTATTTATGATTATAAAAATAATGTCATAGATTGCCACCAAAGAAATGTGAAGACTGAGGAAAAAGCACATAGCATTCTGCAATTCAGAGGTGTCTGACTCTATCATCTAACATGTAACCAAGACAAGGGAATTCTGCTAGATAAATGATTGTCACAGTGGTTTATATTTTATTTTCTTTTTTTTATTGTTGTTCCTTTGTGTTGTAACTTCTGAAAGACTGGCTTCTGCTGCTGTTTGTCTGGGTTTGTTCTGCAATCCCCATGGTGTACAAGTCACCTGTCTAACTTAATTTAGTTGAGAGAAAGAAGTGTAAAATACTTATATCTATACTCTGGCAGCTGTCATGAGAAAGAAAACAAATGTTATTTTTATTAGTAGTCAGCTTGCTCTTCCGGTGCAGTGGTTAACATTTTCTGTTGTGGCTTCTAGATGCTGTCAGCCCTCCCAGCAGTGATTCAGGATCTCTGAGTCACAGCACGGGAGTGGGCTGGGGATTTCTGCTGGCTGGTTCATGTGAGTTGAAGGTTTATATCTGAGTAAGATCCAACCACATTGAAATATCAGAAATGTAGGATAATGAAGGGAACTTAAGCAGTATTTCCTGAATTAATAATAGAGCAAAGATGTTATATAGACATTGTTTAATACCTTGGTTGAAAGCCTACACCAGACCTAAGCTGGGGTAAAGTTTGAACTAATATACTGTCAAAGCAGTATTTTCTTCTAATTCGTAAACAAACAAAAATCTTGTAAAAATGCTGCAATTTAGTCACTGTATAATGAATCTAGATGGTGAAGACAGTGTTTAAAAAAAAATAAAAATCATTGTCTCTGAGTTGGAGCTAGAATGGTGTGGAGATGAAGAATTGATCTTTATGGCTTGGTAAATATCTAGGGGGAGTTTATCAAGGGGGTCTTGTCTACCTGTAGTTGAGGCAGAAGGTCTACCAGATTGTATGGTGTACTCTCTGCTCATAAAGACACAGATTTTTTTAATCAGTTTTGAAGAAAATTGAGATGTCTCCTACTTAAATCTTATGTGAATGGGAAATACGGGCTTCCACAAGTACTAAGATGTCGTGGTATGCAATATCAAAAGAAAATGAATTCTGAAAGAACCTGGAAAACTAGGGTCCACAGAATCCAGCTTCTTTTCAAATGGAATCAATGCTTAAGAAAATCAATAGTTCTGGTAGTGGAAAGAGTCTGAAGAATATGTACAAGTTTGGATTCTTGTGCCTATATACTTTGAAAGAATCAGAAATACTTTCCTTTTAGCTTAGTGACTTATAGCTGATATTCTACAAGAGGAATCACTGGAAATATGTAGTTTCAAGCCATTATCAAGATACATGTTAGTAACATCATCGTAGCCCTGAAATGAGTCTGAGAATTCCTTAACCTTGTTTTTAAGTTAACCTGATTTAAGTCCTTTAAAAGGGAAATGAATAATGTACTTACTGGAACACGAATAGAACATGTTATTTCCAGTGAATTATTTTTATCGTAGTTTTGTCATCTATTTCTTTCTTTCTTTCTCCCTTTAAAAGGCAAAGCACAGAGGAGAAGAAAATATTTATATTTTTTCATACTGAACTCATATTTTGAAGGCTTTCAGATAGCAGTCGAGAGGAGATGAAAACAGATCATAGCGCTGAAAGAAAACCTGTGAGGTATTTGTGTGTAGCTTTTAGTAATGCCATTGTAGAAAGCTAATTAAAGTGCTCACCACAAAAAAAAGTAAATAGATTATATATCATTTTATAGACTACAGGGGGTCTGTAGGTCTTCTAATTTTTAACTAGATAACCTTCTACCCATAAATACCAATCTAAAAATGTTTTCAAGTCTCTTGCCTGATCAGACTAAAATGTCCATGCTGACTGAATTTGAGGCCAAGAGCTTCAACAGTTCAATGAGAAAAGAAACATACCTTTAATTATACAGACCTGGAAGTGTTATACAGTCATCATTAACAAAGTTACTTAAATGTTGCTTGAGAAATGATTTTTGTAGAATAAAGAACAAACTCTGATGCATCTCTCTTAGATTATTTTTTTAAAATGACATTTTGGAAATACATTCAGTATCACAAAAGATCTTCATGACCTCTAATTCTATTACTATAACATTTTGACTATCTCGCTGCTAATCCCTCTGCATTGTCTACAAATAATGACTGTACCCTAATCTTACTAACATTTCCATTTTTCTTCTTGTGATTTTTCCCATTTCACCAAGGAACTAAGTCTGTTTATTCTAACTATATTTTTATTATCCTTCTCTGAGATGACTTTATGATTATGAACTCCCTGGTATCTGCTGGCAGATCTTTGTTACTTGCATTCTATTGCATTGTTTTAAGTCATAAAGTTCTGCGTCATGCAAATGAATGTATTGCTATGTAAACAGTATACAGATTTATTTCTTTTCCTCACTAGATTTTAATTTGCCATTTATTTAGAGGATGATTCAGTGAAACAGAGCTAGATGTTGTAGGGGGAGGAAAAAATATCTTAAAATTCTAAGGTAGCTGATATAATGCTGATCCACAGTTTGTCTGCAGCAGAAAAGAATCCATTTCCTTTATTATTTACTATGAGCTGGTAGGAAGATGTACTTGACCGATATCTTAACACTCAATATGCTGTTGCTAAGCTTGCAATTTATACTTCAAAGATTTATAATGTCCTTGGTATTATTATGGATGATTTATGGAACGTTCTGTTAAAGTAAAAATTGATTGCATCAGGAAGTCCTTTCAGAACAAAGGAAAATGATCAGACTTTAAGAATAAATTGAGATGATAATACAGAAATATTTACAGCAAACATAAGTCAAATTTTGTTTGAGCACAAAGTGCATTTATGTCTAAGATACACTTAATTATAAATTTGATCATATTTTAGAACACATTTATTTTTACATGTATTTCCTGGAGGCACCATATTTTAGAGATGAAGTTAATATGTATCAGCTAACTTTACTGTAGTCGTCTTTACAAAGAATCAAAAAGGTAAAACATGAAATAGCTAAAACATCAAGAAAGGATATAATCTCAGAATTATAGAGATACTTGTTACACTTGTCAATTACAAGAGAGCTTGCTGGAAACTTCAAGCAAACAAATTAATCACTTTCAGTAAATAGAATACGAAAATAGGAGAACGTTGAATTTCAATTTTAAATCTGCTTTGGAAGATTAAAATAGCCCTGGGTATGATTGCGGGCTGTGCTTGAAGCTTACATAATTTGCACATAGTGATGCTATAAGAATGGGAATGAGAGAGACAAAAACTTTGTCTTGTACTATGGAAGTTTCAAAGCAGAATATTGAAATAATTTGGTGAATATCACAGGAATAAAGGCAAATATACTCTGGACTATACACTTCTGGAAACGTGTTGCCCTCCCTCAATTCATTTCCAAAGTACAAGATAAATACTGTACACTGAGAAAATTTCATTCTCAAATAGGTGATCACTAAACATTGTTCTACTTCTAAGGAAATAGAACCTCTGTAGTTCTGTGTATATTTCTATACAAACACTCAGATATGAGTGTGTATATGTTCACATCAGCTTTTTCTTTTAAATGTTTTAAGCCTCCTGACATTCATTTGATTCTCTAGCAGCGAATGGTGATCCGAAGACACTGTTATCTCTGCAAGCCCTGTGACAATAGTGGACAAGGAGAAGAGAGATATTACATATGCTCTGAGGGAGAGCAAGACTCCTTGAAAGCACCTTAGATTTTCAAGGAGACCACCTGATTTTTTTAATTTTGTTTTAAATAGGCTATTTAATATGTTTAGTAGGAAGGCTACTTTAGCATCGTGCTTTTGTCTCTTTTCTCTGTGCATCTTTTAAAAAATATTTTAGATATAGAGTATCGCCTTAGAACTTTTCAGATATGTTCATCTATCAAAGTCATACTGATCACACGTAAACAAAAACACATTCACGTTCCCTTCATCAATGACAATTCACTTGTAGTCTTTCAGAATAACTCCAATTTTTTTTACTGAATTTTAAATTAATTGTTACCAATGCTGATTTTATCATTTATTTTGGATGTTCTTAACTTTCCGTCTCAGTCTGTATGAATATGGTGGCAATAGAATTTTTTTTTTAAACGATTATCTTTTAATTCTTTTCTTAGATTTATATCCTTAGTATTTATAGTATAGCTGTTGTAAGATAACTAATTGTAAGTATTCACCAGTCTTCCCATTTAATTTTCACTGACTTTCTATATAGAGAGCTTATAGCAGATGTTTTTTCAGGTCTTCTCTATTGCCAACTGACAGGTAATGAGTTTCATTATGCTAATTCAAAGCTTTTGCTCCAGACCCAACCGTGTGACTCCTCTGAAAAAGTAACTGGCATGAGATCTTGTCAGTGTGTAGGATCTTGAAAACCTCTGAGAGATTGTGACAATTAAATAATGGATGCTATTAAGTGTCATGATTGTTTATTTTTTCAAATTCAGTATAAACAGCATATATTCAATAATAAGAAATGTATCCTGGAATAGCTGTTTTAGGCTTCTTGCTATGTCTAGTAAATAAATAAATGTGAAGTATAAACTACTTATCTCTCAGGACAAAGATTGAATGTCTCTATTGTTACAGCCTCTGTACCCTGCCCTGCAAAACACATAACTCAAAAAACCTATCCTTGCCTTTTATTCAGAAGTATTCTCCTTGTGAGGCCCTTCCCTTCACCACCTTCATATTCATCTCCCAATTAATTACTTATATTTGCTGGTTTGATACTTTGGTGTATGAAGGAACTTTACAAATTTTATTTCTGAAATAACATTTCTGAAAGTGTAAAATCCACGCTGAAATTCAGTGAAATTTTTCTGATACTTGTGTATCACGTAATTACAGAATGGCTGACACTGGAAGGGACCTCTGGAGGCCATGTGCTTCAGCTCTCTGCTCAAGCAGGACTGGTTATGCCATTTTGCTCAGGACCATGTCCAGGTATCTTTTTAAAGATCTCAAGGAGGAGACTGGATGGATTGGGTTCTCTCCAGTATATTCCAGTCTATACTGGGTGGCCCAGAGGTGAACCTAGCACTCCATGTTGTAGCTTGACCAGTGTCAATCATTCCATGTATTATGGCCAGGGAAACTGTGTCTGGAGATGAATATCAACTTCCATTCACTGGAAACGATGATTGGAAAGTTGGAATATTGAAAAATTTGTTCCAGATGAGTCCCCTGAATACTTGCGTGGAAACAGAAAGAACACTGTACGCAAATTTGCAGGACCTTTTGAACCAATATGAGACTGAATGTGACAGTTTCTTGGATCTCATTGTTAGTGATGGCAGGATGTGGTGTGACCATTATGAGCTGCAGTCAAAATGTCAGTCTATGGAATGGCAAGATGTGAATTCTGCATTGAAGAAAAGCTTCAAGATACACGTAGATAAAGTATTTTTTGGGATATGAAAGGGATAACGCTTCTCAGTTTTCTGGAACCTGGACCAACCATCAACTCTGAGTGCTATGCTGTGACACTGACTAAACAGGAGGCTAGAACTTCTGGAGTCAGGCTGGAGAAGATTACAATCTTTCACTTACAGCACTGTAATGCCAGGCCCTGTATCAGTTTGAAGACCATAGAGCACACTGTCAAACTTGGCTGCACTGTCCTTGCACACTCACTGTAATAGTACAGATTTAGCTGACTTCTGTCTGTTCAGGGCAGTGAAAGATAGATTGCACAGGCAATGTTTTCCTAGCAACTGTGCTGTCATAGCTGCTGTGAAAGTGGGTCACCTCTGCTGGTGCAGATTTTTGAGTGTGGCATGCAGGTTTTTGTTCTGCAGGTTCTGGTGAAAATGTATAGCTAATGATGATGACTGTTAAAAAACAGTATTTTGTAGCTGAGAATTTGCTCTATCAGATAGGTATAACGAGCACAATAAAACTATTGCTGTTTCCATAGAATTAAATAGGAGGCATTACTTTTGGAGCAACTTACATGAGGGAACATAGCCTCAGGGTGAGATATGCAATCCTTTTAACTCTGTTCTGCAATTTTAAGGCATTAGGTAGCATACAGCTTCCATTTATATACATAGAGTAAAGGGCTGGAAAAGACCACTAAGATCATCCAGTCCACTTGTGCTTAAAGCTGTGGACCAACTGTAGAGAATCTGGTGGGAAGAATGAGAGCAAAGGAACATTATCATGAGGGAAGGTCTGTTACTTAATTTGGAAAAAGGGCTAATAAGGCAAAGATGACAAATGAAGATGTATTAGAGGAAAAAAAAGAATTTCTTTCTGTTTTGGTTATCGATTGTAATAGTAATGGGCTTACATTGTAGCACTGGAAAACTCAAGTTTCTTGAATGTAATTGAATTATATTGCTTTTGGAGCTGTGTGGTCTCTTCTTGCACATATGAATGGTCTATAAAACAAAAATGTGTCAGAGTTGATGTAAGTATTTTGTGCAGGGAGTTAAATAGATGTCATCTTGAGTGCTATTCTGATACCATTGATTTGTGAAAGACACCCTTTTGTTTAAACAAAACTGGAATACTGAGTTATAGATATACACAAAAACTGTATGTATGACAGACTGAAGAAAAATCATTTTGTGTTCCTCACTCTGTTTTTACTTTTGATTTGATTTTAGAAGAATGATTTGGCTACTGCTATTGCAGATTTCCAGCAAGGACTAGAAAATAGCAGTTGGGTCAATAGCAGAGAAATCTGGAATGAAATGTCTCTCTCACAGGATATTTACTTGAAACTTTGAGATTATTGTTTCCCATTTGCGCACAATCACCTGCTCTGGTGGCATCACATGTGTAAGAAAGTTTCTGTAATGTTAAAATTGGGAAGAGTCACTGGAAAGTATGACAGAATTATTTTGCTCTTGGGGAAAGTATGAAATTAAGAGTTAGGAATTTTGGAAACTTGTTCCACTCTGCTGTACTGTAGAAATATTTTATATTTATTACACAATTTAGATGTTATCTTAGAGTAGTCACAACATAGAGTTGATCAGACTCAGCCCTAAAGTGTCTCCTTTCTCAGTAAGCATTTAAAATGGACCAGATGTTGTAGCTGTAGTGAATTTTGGATTACCTCTGAGTACAAATAGATTAAAAAGTATTCTGGTATGCCATAATATACAGAAATTCTTGATTATAATCTCTGTTTGACTTGGAACTTTATTCCTACTTTCAATGAAGGTTGTTTTTTTTCTCCTTTTGGTAATACTTATGCTTCAGTTAGTGACTTATTCAAATTAAACCTCCATCTGTAATTTTTTTTTTCCTGTTATCCTAGGAAATTGTATTAGTGGTTATATCAACCTGAGTAGATGTTGACCTTGTTACTTTGCTTTGTAAATGTTGGCATATAAATTAGAGAAACAAAAAGGGCACAAACCTAATCTGGTAACAAGAAGAAATATCTTTTTTTGTTTTGTTTTCTGATAATGTCTTAGCAGGGAAGAATAATGGGAAGAGAATATCCGTAATTCAGTACTTTTAGGACTTAGAACACTTTTTATTCTCTTTCCTTAGCATCTTGACTCTTTTCTTCTAGAAAACTTTACTGCACTCTGGATTGCTGTCTCTGAACTGGAAAACACATTTCAGAGTAGTTGTAATTTGAAATTGAAGAAAAATTCAGAATTTTAAATATGGCAAGAGGGTAGTAATAAAAGTATGCCAAAAAAGCAGCCACTCTGAACAACGAACTACTAAAAAAGCATCACCCCTGCACTAAGCAGTTACTGTTTTTTCATGTTTAGGAAGATGGTCATTCATTTTGCTTTAAGAGCTTGCATAGATATATATCCTCTCTGCATTTTGGTTAAAGGTGTATAGGATAAACTCATAGTGCTGTTCATTATTAGCCTGTGTTTTTTAGGTGGATTAGCCTAAGTCTGAGAATATAAAGCTTCATATCCTTCCCAGAAGCAAAGGTGTGTTCCAACAGTCCAGACCACTTGGGCTATTTTTGCATGAAGAGTGTGCTGAAGATTATTTCATCCTGAATTTTTTATTTTTATTTATTTATTTATTTATTTATTTATTTATTTAGTGATCTGGAAACAAAGAGAAAGAACTGCAAGAACCAGATTTTTTTTTTTTTCCAGTGATGTCCTTGTGTAACGTGGAGTTTTGATTTTAAACTTGAAAAACAAATAACATTTGACCATTAGACCATAGATCCACTTAAAAGTGGGGTTTGAAGGACAGATCTGAACGTTGTATTGATTGTTATTTAATCTAATTTAATCTTTTCTGAGTATAAAATGGATAGGCACATTTCAGTCATGTAAAAAAGTGAATGTCAATTGTTTATGGGCTGGTTCGGGCTGGTTCAGCCCAGTTCCAAGACTAGCGGGGTAAGGGGACTCATGGACATGTACATTTGTATGGTTATAACCTATGTGATTGCTTCCTGCTGAGAGATGTTACCATGTAGCTGAAGCAACGTGGCCTGGAGAGGCTGATGACCACTCACTACAGCTGGCAGGTGTACCTTACCGATGCTTTAGAGGAGAAGTGCGATCTTTTAGAATTTCAGAGGGTGGAGATAACATGACAGAAATAATAACAACTTCAGCCAGGTTATGAGGTAGAATAAGATTATCCTGAAGCCTTGTGGTTCATACTGTCTGCTTAAGTGCTTGAGACTCTCTTGAATACATGCAAGTTATTTGTGAAGTCTACTAGAAGTATCAGTAGTTGCTATCCATTTTGAAAAGATCTGTGGAAGTATGAATGTGTTTTACTGAAGAAAGGATGAGTTGCAGAACTCAATCAGAAGCCTTGCAGTTGCTGTGACACCATTTCCTTTCTCCTTCTGCCCTCTCCTTCCTTTTCCTTTCAGTTCATTCAGGCATGATTTGGGGTTATTGATAGAAGAGCAATGGAAACAAAAAAGAAAAAATTAGAGCGGAAGGGAATGAGGAACAGAGAATGTGGAAAAATTCCAGGACTGAGGAAGAAGCAAACAGAAAAAGGAAGTAGAGACAGAAAAGGAAACTGGCCTTAGCTATTACTGAACAGGTAATACCTGTAAAAATATGTGATCATTTTGAATTATTTCTTAAATTTTCTTTAGTTTCAAGATTTAAGTCAATTGTTAATTATTTGTATTCTATGCTTAAATGATTCCTCTTATGTAATGCCCTTGAATAACAGAAATAGTGATGTAACTTTAGAGATGGAGATAAATAGATCTGAATAGTTTAATTGCTTGAAATTGTTCTTAGATTTGTTTAGAATGTAACAAATATTTCCATGTATTGGTGCTCCCCTTTTTGCCTAGGGGATCTGATTCCTCCTCTGAATGACAATTTTCCAATGTCATCATACATGACTGAAGGATAAGTGCATTTATTCTATCTGATATGAAGTGAAACTGAATAAAAAAAAATATATTCATTCAGATGATGTCAGATCCTACGATAAATGTACAGTGTATACCTCATTTACCTGTTCATATTCACCATTAAAATTGCTGCTCCAAACAGAATTCTAAACGCTAGCTTATAGTGTATACATGGGTGAGCTGCTCTCTGTATTGTCTATTGACTCTGCTTTGCTTCATGATGTGCTGCATGTTCAGGGACATGAATGGGAGTGTACAACGTTGCTAAATCCACTAAATTATAACATAATTCTTCTTTTATGGCCCAGTGGAAAATTTAAGTGTCTTGTAAAAAGGCAGAACATATTCAATAGGAAATATTGGAAATTCTCCCTAATCCATGTTTGATGATGGATTAAGCTCTTTCAGATAAGGGAAGAAATATAAATTGGGTTTTCAGCAGAGTAAGACGAATGCTGAAGTTGTTGTCTGTTATCAACTCATATGTTCTTGTGAACAATGCCCACATCATTTTCATTTATGTTGCTTTCTTTTGCTATGGATACCTCAAGCGGTAAATAATCAAGTTCCACCACGCATTTTCTCTGCCCACTCCCCATTTGTGACAACAGATAAAAAAAAAAAATGTATTTTTCTGAGTCATAATCTTGACCAAGTTTTTGTTCTTGATGATTTGGTTATTATAAATGTGCTGTTGTTATTGTTGCTTGGGGAAAAGTTATGAATGCCCTAAAGCTCCTATCTACTAGCTTTCTATAGTGCATAAATATGCTCAAGAATGCTATAAATAGGGAAGCTAATTTGTGAGGAAGTGGAAATTGAATTTAGGTGTTGTTGAAGCAAATAGAGGGCAAGCAAGCTAAAAGTTGTGAATAAAATGAGATAAAAGGAGGGAGCTGGCAAGAAATCTGTATTTATTTATGCAAATTGCAATTCAGTTATTTTCTATAGTAAGTAGACCTTATGATGGAGATTACAGTTGTTTTTTCCCCTCTGTACTTTTCTGATTTTTTTTCTTCTGCTTCTTTTCCTTCACATCTCTTTATTTTGCTTACAGAGTTTTATCTCCTTGTAGCCTGAGAGACTTTCATATAATTCTATTTACCTGTTGTGAAATATATTTGTGTGCTTATTTAAAAAGTCAATTCCTTCTGTAACTACAATAGTATAGTAATAATCTCCGTTAGCTGGATTTTAAAGTATTCATATAATCTTGTGATTTTTTTTTAAACCAGCTACAAGCCAGATTATAGCAGAATTTCTGCTAATGTCTTTGTATTTGCTGTTGAACTTATTTCAGTTAGCTGTACTTTGTTTATCCCTGTAATTGCAGTCTTCCTCTAATAACCTCATTATTTTCTAGTTTTTTTTCCTTGTGATAGTCTTACTCTTCTCTTGAATTTCTGAAATATTAGTGACTACTGTTTGTCTGAAGAAATTTGTCCAGGATATCATGTTGTCATAGTTGTCACAAAGGATTACTAAAGGTTAAATCCATTTGTGTTGTTGGTATTTTATGTGTTTAAACTATAGACTTAAATTCAACTTCTGCTTGAGAGTACGTCTGTGCCATACTTGTTTAAAGCTACCTATGGCATTCAAGGGATAAGTAATTGAAGCCTTTCACTTCATTTTTGCTGTAACTTATTTTGGCCAAGTTAGTGAGTACGACAGAATACTGTCTTCTGTCTTTTCCATATCTGCTGAGATGTTTATCTAAGATCAATTTTGTTCATGGGGGTATTTGCAGAGACAGCGCTTTGTGGTGATGTCAGTAAAATGATTGAATGAGAATCTGTGGTCTGCTTCAGTGTAGGCAGGAGTTGCCCTGAGAGCTCTCACTTCTTCCTGTTAGGTGCTTACCTCTTAAAGTCACAGTGCAGAGCTTTAGTGTTCATATCATTGGAGACCTGAAATGCGTCTAATGCAGAAACTTGAAAAATAGATCACATGAATGTCCTAAATGAATTTGAAAAGTACTACACTCAGTATTATCAGTAGAATTTTCATTTAGAGACTGTTCACCATTAAACTTAATCAATGTGAATTAGGTACTGCTACTAGATTTTCTTATGTCATTTTTCATGGAGCATGACAACGCACGTTACTACAAGAGGATCTTAATCTCATTTTTGATTAGTGCAAAAGTGCACATCATTTTGCTACACTGAGCAAAAGCAGTGCCTGAGTTTCTTTTTTCTTCATGAAATGGAGACACAACTTTATGTAGTTGCATAGGCTGTGCAACACAACACAGGTAGTGTTGCTGTGGAAAACAAAATCTTAACCTTTTGTCTTTTGTGATGCTTAACATCTTAGCTTTAATATTCTATTTTCTCCCTTCAATTTATCTCCTCAATGGCTTTGGTTATCCTCACTTGTCATGCCAAGTTTCTGAAAACCATGCAAATCATGGCCCATGCCTTTTATTTGTCCTGGAAGGCACCCAGCATGCTTTTGGAAACTGTAAAAGTACTTTTAAATTTGACACCGAACATGATCCGTGATTAACATCAGCAGCAGATCCACCATCTGTATCATCCAAAGTCTGTTTGATTTCATAGGTAGCTGCTTTTCATTCCCTATCATAGAATTCTGCTCTTCTGTGCTATTTTGTATTACGCAGATCTTTCACTACTTTGCTTATCTCAGGGAATGAGTGTACTGCACTAAGGGGATGATCTAGCATCTGTTATGCTTCATCCTTTCTTCCACTACTTCCTTGTGGAGTGAATAGCACATGTGTGAGATATAAGACATAAAACCTGTGAGTAAGCTTTATATTTTATAATTATATGCCTATTTTTATATATTCATTTATATTTATTAGTTATATAGACATCCTCCTCAGAAGTCCATAGCATTAAGGGAAGGATAGGCTGAAAATGTCTAAAAGCAAAATAAACTGAAACGTTCACAGATCATCAAGGTTTTGTTCTGTTCTAAGTCTCTTCTTTACGTATGACTGTATTTTTCCATTTTGAAACATGAAATTCAAGCTGTTTTATCCCCTAAAGTGCATTCAACTATGAGGGCTATGCACGATTCAGAACTCTGAAAATTTCACTGATGCTGTCTGAAGGTTATCCTTGCCTTCCATTTTTGTATTATCACATCAGTTGGTTTGGATGGAGACAATACTGACATGACTGTTTAGACTGTTTAGTCTCCAGAGTTACTGATCCTCACTGTTCTGAAGTTTTTGCAGTTCTTAGCTGATTGAGACTTCAAATCTTGGGGACGATGCAGCAAAATAGTTCTTCTGCTGCAGTGCTGGTGAGGGAATGTTGTGAATATACGCAGTTATCTTATGCCCACGTTCCTCTGCTTTTTGGAATGCCTACCTCTTCTATGTGAAGGAGAAATAAATAGTTCATGTCCAGTAGGGCTTGATTTTGTGCATTCTGTTTTGGGTTCTTAAATAATCTAAATTCTCTTCCAGGAAAGGCCTCTATTGATAGAAATATTTACATTCTCTGCTGTTGGATATCTTTGAGAGGGTATTACTCTACTAGCCTCTAGTTCTAGACTAGCAGCTAGTGTAGGAAGAGCTGATGTGGCACAGTCAGCAATGAAAATGAACATTTTGTATTTACAGTTGTCAGTGAGACATCCTCTACACCAGTCTGATTTCCCTTTGCAAGTGTTTTTTCTCCTTGAGGCATGCCCAGTGATCAAGGTGCTATTAATTACTCTCACAGTGCTAGATAGAACAGCCACAGCAGCAACTGGGGAAGATCTAGAATTTAAAAATGGAAAGAATGACAGGTAGGTAAGGATAGAAGAGAAATCAAATATGGTAGCAAATACACAAAGTACTTGGAACAGGTGCTGCATTGCAGCAGCCTCATGGATAAACAAATTTTTATCAAAGTTCAAGCAGTGGTTTCACATGCAAACTCAGCTGCTGTTTTAATCAAGATGTAAGACGGCAATTAGTAACAGTCTGGTTACATAAAGTATTTCAATAATGAGGGAGGGCTGCTATGAAAATAATATCTTCAGTTTTATTATGTTGGCCCATGACATTAGAGGTGGATGTTGGTAGTATGACAGTAGAGGCTGTACCTTTCTACCAGTATTCCATTACATTTTGTTGCTGTATGACAGATGGCAGAAGAGGGGCAGTCTGACGAAATGGCATCTGACATGGAAGTATGTATAAAGCAGATGTGTGGAACTGAATTCCTCTGTGAAGAAAAAGTGGTGCCCATTGTTATTCATCAAAGCTTGCTGAACATTTTGGAGGCCAAACAGAGAATACGAGCATGGTGAGAGATGGGTGGTGTATCTCAGCAGTGGCGACAGTGAGTTACCTCCACTGGTGCAGAATCTTACAAGCACAGCAGGCACACTCTTACTCATTGCTGGTGAAAAATGCATAGCTAATGGTGATATCTATTTTGGAAAATAGTGTTTTGTGCTTTAAAATTTGCTCTATCAAATAGTGTTATTTTGCTCTTTGCATCAATTGTAGTTTCCATGGAGAAAAATGGGGGGCATTATTTTTGGAGTGACCTTTGTAGTTCCCTGAATCAGGCTATGTGAAGGATATAATTATGCTTTATAAAAGATACTTTTTTTTACTATTGTTTTCTTTGGAGTGTTTTGAAATGACATTTTATGTTTTTTATAGCTTTATGCATTCTGAGACAATGCTACAAATAGCTACTGTGAGATTCTGCAGTGTGTACATTGGGGGATACATGTTACCCTGGAAAATCATTGGTTCTTACAATGGGTAGCAATTTACTGCAGTGAAGATTAAGAATTAAACCATGTCATTGCTCTTCTGAAAATCAGACTGGGTTATCAGTGCCAACTGCTGAATCAAACCAACTAGCCAAGTATTAGCAAATTATCCTTGGAAGTTGTACTATCATTTTGTCAAGCCTGGCAGATAAGTCATTTATTTAACAATGGGTATGATGGCAAATTCTATTTAATTTCTTTCCTGTGCTATGCAAACCTCTTACAACTTAAATTCTCTGGTGATGTTCTCTAAAATGTGCCAAAGTAGCACAGATTCTTGATTAAATTCCACTGGTCTAAGGACAAAAAAGAACCTATTGCTTTTCCCTATAGCATGTTTCCTCCTTTATTCATGCATGACTTTTACTTTTACTTCAACCTTCAGAATATTAAATGTATTGCCACCATCTTGGCATTTCTTGTTTCAAATGGTGTAGGTGGTTTTTTATTTCTGGTTATTTCATGTGAATCATTTTGTAAAGTTATTGAATGTATATTTTTCTCTCCCAGATTTGTAGTGTGGTGAATTTTGCACGCCTTTGAAGCCCACCAAGAAAGCTGATTAAATTACTGTGACTTCTCTAGTATATGATATTTCAATAATGGTATTGATTGATATGTGGTATATCATTTTGCTGCTGAAACTGTCTTAAAGTGTATTTGAGTAAAATGCGAAATAGAAGAAAGTCCATGTTCCTTGCTCTAACATTGTTTACCTACAAAATAACACAGGCCGCATTGCTAGATGGATATTGTTTATTTAATAAACATCTGCCGTGAGTTATTTTAAAGCTATCTCTAGGGCTTCTATTATTAGTTTGCTGAACTTAATCTCATTCTTTTGAAATTTATGGCAATTGTACTAGATGATCTTTGAAGGTCTCTTCCAACTAGACTATTATTCTGTTGTGTTGTATCATATTGCATCACATCCTATTCTATTCTAACTTTGTCTCTCTGATGGCCATGTCAAAATAACTCTTTCTGAACAACTTTGGTTTTTTGCATTGTGAAATTTGCTGTTGGCATTTTCCAGCAGGATTTGGTGACCTAAATATCATGCAATAACGTATCTCTGTATATGGTGGATACACCAGATTTTCGTACTTTCTCCCATGTTTGCTGTTTTGAGAAGACTTTAAAGGATCAGGGAAAGAGGCTGAATTTTCTTTCACTGTTGTATCAGTAAGTTGAATTAGAACTATAAACCTGCTTTATTTGTAGAATGTTTTCTAGAATAGTTTCAGTAAAACTGATGCAACAGTGTGCCGTGATTAAAAGACCAAAGGAAAATAACTAAGCTGTTATGCATCAGTTGCATTGTCTTCTTTTAGCTCTCTAGAGAGTTTTTAGAGCCTTCTCTCTTCTTCCTTCCCCTTCCCCTCCCTCCAACCCTCAAGATATCTGTCTATAAATGAATGTTTAGAATGTTGAAATCATTATGATAAAAAGGCTGTTTCTTCCTTCTTGTTTAGCTATTATTAACTGAAAATAAACAGTATCAGTTGATTAAGAGGAGAAAATTGGTAAAATACAATCCTCCTTTTGTTTGCTCTTAAATATTTCTTGGTCTCCATTAAGATGCTGGCTAACATTACTCTTTATTGGCAAATGGAAATCCAGACTTAAAGATCCAGCTCCTCAAACATTTTAAGTACAAGATTAATTTATCTTTGTTTTTGTTGTTGTTTTTCTTTCCATAGGAAACTGGAATCCAAACAAATGGACAATCTAGTGATTCATAACTAGATTGGGAACTACCAAGGAATCAAATGAACCAAACTAGGCTGGAGGTATTATTGCTGACATGAAAGCTTATGGGAAGTGGTGCTGATGGATTTCCTCGAGATTAAATGAGACAACTAATAATGTAGTCCTTTGCGACCAGACTAACTTGCAGATTCCTTCTTTCTGAAACCTGCTCTGAGTGAAGGGAAAAGTTAAAAGGCAATTCTGACTTGCTAATGTTTTGCATGGCTCCAGTGAAATTATATCATCTGAAATTTTTTGTGTTGCATGTAGTAGAGGTTATGGCTTGCAGATGTGTGAAATTCTATGCATGTGAACAGTTCGATTTTGTGGAATTTTTTAAACGTAGTTCAGCAGCTTTAGTGCTGTGGATACTCTGACATTTTATGAGACATAGATTGAGATGGAAAGGGAAGGAGAGGATCATAATGGAGGATAGCATTGTGGGTCAGTAAGAGTCTATAAAATTCATCTTGGGATTCTCCTGATCATCTTGCTTGGAGATGCACTTTGTACTTGACTTGGTGCTGTGCTTTCAGGAATATGAATGGAAACTACAACTACAGATCATGGAACTGTTTGCAGAATGGCAGTCTAGAACTTGTGTTAAAAGCAACCTTTAACTTATTTCTGTGTTTTCCTGGGTAGATCCACCCACATTCCCAGGTCATTTGCTGAGTTGAAAGAAGAAAAGCAAAAATAGGTACCTACATGTAACTAGTGAACATTTTCTCATAGAAAAGAATTTAAATATGCTTCTATAAGCTAAAGGAAGTTGGTACTTCTTTTAGAAGAACCTCTATACAATATGATAAAACCATCCTTTGCTACCTAATATGATGTCCAGTGCTTCAGTGCAGAAAAAAATATGTTGATGAGAATTCTTCATTAAGGGAACCTACTGAGAAAACAGTAATAGATAGATGTTAGATGTTATCTAGAAGTCTAGAATGGACACATGTACAATGTATATTATTCTGAATATGGGTGTCAATTTAAAGTAGGGTTGATTGAAGGATCTCTTCCCATATGATGTTCAGTCCCAAGTCTGTACTTCAGTGACTGACTTCCAGAATGCTTACTTAATTGTCTTTTCTTTCAGATGTAGTTACAGGTGGCTTCCTTAGTGTGAAATTCATGTTGACTATTTCTTTGTCTGTGATATTTCCTCCTCAGTAGTAGCTACTGGAGTCTCCATAGCATGTCTCAGTGTCTTCTAATTCATTTGCAGAAAGAATGTAATGCTATCAGGGCAGCACCTTGATTGAGATTAGACTCTGTGACTAAATGATGTTTCTATTGAATTCATACTAACATTGCCTGCGAGATTTATTTTTCTGGTCTGCAGAAGAGTTGAACTTTATATGCCATCTGATTTTCCATTCAGACTGCAGTATAGTGCTAGAAGCTTTCTTATTTCTGTTAATATCAAATGGGCATAATACCCATTTTTGGTCTTCAACTCAGCTACTGCCTAGAAGTTGCAGCTACTAAAATTGTGCAGAAGTGTTAATTTTGCCAGACTTCACAGAATATGCACTAGGGCAATATTTTATTATTGTCATTAGTATCAATTTTAACTTCTAGATTAGAATCTAAATAAATAAAGTTAAGTTTATCGGACAAGAGCAAAAGGAAAGCCCAAGATCTACTAATGTTAAACTTGATATTAGAGCTAAAGAATATTATGCCACTAGTCAGGAACGTGCCCTAAAATCCAACAGAAGTTGGTGGTGCTTTACAAATGAAACTAAGCAAAAGAATTTTTTTGTTTGTTTTTACAGAAAAAGAAAAGCAATAAATGCTGCTTTTTGAATCCTACATGATCTATTGGGAAAATTCTCAAAACATTTTTCTCCTGGACATAAATATCTGACTTGAAGTTTTGAAGCTCCTTTTCATTACATGTAAAATTCAATGTGTGCCAAATGCTGTTCTTCCCTACCAATTTTGCCAACAATGAGAATTCTTTTTTAGATCCCTACCATCAACAGAGATAATTTTGGCATTTCTTTTCTTTCTAGCAAAAACTGTATGTATTTCTTTCACTTGGGACCACCAGTTGCTGATGGGTTCAGTTTTGCTTGTTACTGTTTCACAGTATTCCTTTGCTCTTTCCATTAATTAAGATATTATATAAATGCATATTGTACTGTTGGAAGAGTTGAGTCAAGGTTTGTATAGAAAACAGTGTGATGAGAAAGCATGAATTCTTCATTTAGTGTTGGCCTTTACTGCACTGCAGTACTATGTTGTTACGGATGGGTTCATATGCCAGCAGATACCTCCTGTAACTCCTTCCTCCATTTCTCCTAGCGCAACATTTAGACAAGAAAACACCTGGGTAAATGTTACAGCAAAGTCTATAGTTTTCAGGACAAGGCAACTATTTGCCATATATCCAAAGCTGGTTGTGCTTGTCAACAATTTTTTCTCTAGGTGGTGTCATATAGGAGGAAGGACATGAGTGGGGTCTTCACAAGTGCAGCAATGTTTCTTTTGCTTTTAACGGAGAGTAGCACCAGTCTGTGACTTCCTGCCCTCTAACAGACAAAACATAAGTAGTTATATATTCCTCTTGTCTTCAAAACCCATATAACTTTACATAGTTCCCCTCCTTTTCTACAGTTTAACTGTATTTTTTGTCTCTTGACTGAAAGAATATTAAGGACCACGGGGAGTCCGAGTCCCGTTTGCCTGAGTAGTGCTTGAGTACTCAGCAGGTTTTCTCCTATCAGCTATAGAGGAAGAAATACTCAAGATTGCAGGAAAGTCACATTTCCAGAAATACAAGATTAATGAAAGATTGCAAATATTAGAACTGACATTCACTAGATCTGAACTGTGTCAATACTGGGAATGGGATGCAAACTCAATTTTGGAAGAAGGGAAGGCTTCCAGGGAAAGGTAATACGTATAGAGGAAAAGGGATTGTTCTGTCTGAGATGAAGGGATAAAGAAGTGAAGGTAAAGTTGCAGATATTAACCTTTTCTTCTTTGCAGTGACATAACATTTCTTGTTTTAAAGCATTGCCGTCAATGCTGTTGAATGCTAGTTCCTCTGCAGGCCTGGGAGACATTAACCCATGTCCTCTGTCACATCAGGTAGCTGTTGGCAGTATCTCCATTTCCCAAGTTGTTTGATAACTCTATAGGCTTAAAAGAAAGTCACAGTCACATGGTGAAGAAGCAATATTATGACATAGTTGACTTGAGGTTTGTGAAATGAAAATCAAGATGAAATACAGGCAGGATCTAAGCTGTGCAAAAGATGCTGAGGTATTGAGCTTGTCAGAGGGAGTGAGAAACATAGTTAACGTAAAAGATAGTGAGTGCCAGCATGCTGAGAGAACCTGAGGCATGGAAAAAAAAATGACTAATATCATGTTGTAGAGGCAGATTTTGTTAAGAAAATACAATTGTATTTCCTTAATGCATACATGGAAAAATTAATGGAAAAACTGAGGAAGAGAAGTGGGTGACCTGACTAGGATGCCACTGGATAATTTCAGAATCAAAACTTCTACTAAGTCAAGCTTAAGGAAATGGAGGTCTTATTTTAATCTGCAGATATTTGAGTTTAGGAAAGTTCAAAATTACACCTGAAATGCGAGAGTTAAATCTAATGCTGGGAATGTCTGCTCTCATGAAAATTTGTCATCACTCAGAATAACACTAGTTTAAGTAGTTGGCTGCTTTCTGTTGCTTTGTTTGGCTACAAAGCAGAAGGATTGGAGCGGTGAAATAGATATTTTAACACATACAGGCAAAATTCCATTTGCTTTTTCATTTGAAACAAGTTGCTTTTTAGCTGTTGTGATAAGAAAAAAATCTAGATATTTTCCTCAGTTTTAACAGGAACTAGAGGGAAATATCTTTTAGGCCAAATATTCAAAATGGTCTTACACTGTCTTAATTCTTGTGATTTAATGTGGTTATTTTGGTTATTTTGCTGTCCTCAGAATAACTAGTTATTTTTCCTTCTGGAAGGGGCCAAATGAGTGATGTTCTATGACTTATAGTTATCTAAGGAGGGGTGTCTAATGTAGAAATAGTAGGAAGTAGGTAAACACCTTGTATACAATGGAGCTGCTGCCAACACAGCCAGAGACCAGATTTAGAATCAGAATTTTGGAGGTAAGTATGAGAAAATGTATTTCCCTAAAGCAGGATGATTTATTTTGGCTATTGTGTTTTGTTTCTTTTCTAGGCCTACATAGAAAATTTTTGTGGCCTTTCTATATGGCATCACAGAAAAAGGTAAAGTAGTTAAGGAGAAACTGAAAATGGAAGTTGAAGTTCTGATCTTAAATTATATCATAATTTGGGGTTGTTTGCTCTTTTGTCAGTTATTTTTACTCTTTTTTTTTTTAAATTTAAGGTGACAGTAATTTTCATTAAAACTTGAACATGCCACTCAATCTTTCAAACTTAGTAACTTTTACTTACAAGTTGGGTTTAGCTAGTCTTTGAATAATGACAGTAAAAAAAAGAATCTAATTTCCTAAAAAAATAAAATAAAATAAAATAAAAAATTCCCTATCCATTAATTCAAGTATTTTTCTTTCCAAACTCTAACTGAAACACTTCAGTTCTTGTCCTGATTGTCCTGATTTTGTCCTGACAAAAGATTTCCTTACCTCTTAAATTGTTTTGTCTCTCCCTTAGTAACTTTTAAATCTGGTCCCCTTATTGGACATGAGCCGATCGGGGCACTTGCAGCTCAGAAAGCCTACTGTATCCTGGGCTGCATCAAAAGAAGTGTGACCATCAGGATGAGGAAGGTGATCCTGCCCCTCTATTCCACTCCTGTGGGATCCCACCTTGAGCCCTGAGGCTCCCAACATAAGAGAACATGAACTTGTAGTGAGTCCAGAGGTGGACTGCAAAGAGGTCTCCAGAGCCTCTCCTATGAAGACAATTGGGACTGTTCAGCCTGGAGAAGTCTCTGGAGAGACCTCATTGCAGCTTTTCAATTCTATAAGAAAGATGAGAAGAGTCACCTTTACAAGTGTCTGTGATGATGTAATTGTTTTCCAATGCTTAAAAAAGAGAACAGGTGGGAATTTTTTTTTTTCTTTTTGCTTCTGCCATTATAGCAAGTTGCTTTTAGACTGAAAATACCAATGGAAGAAAAATATATTGCTCAATAGTAAAACCCATCTACTAGACATAATTGACTGGGAAACGTATGTAAAATCTGGTTGTCAAGAATACGTATTCGATCTTTATGTAAAGGCTTAACAAGAACTGTTTAGAAATACTATGTGTTTTTTCTCATTAGTCAATGTTCAGATGGAGAAAATCAGCTTTTGATGCATCTGTCTCTATGAGAGAACTAATGCTCCACTCATAAGCAACAAAACTCTTTCCATTAAAACCAACCATCCAATACGAAAACACTTATTGAAAGAGAACCTTTCTCTACAAAAGAGAGGCAGAGAAGAGAAATAAAATGGAGTGTCTTGGGATTGTACTAATGCTACTGAATTTGCATTGATGGGTCCTATACTCATCAGAGCAGGCTAGTGATACAATTTAGTAAACTTAAATTTAGTGAAGGCTAAACGTATGATCTCTTATTTCTTCACAGATAATTTTTGAAAAGAGACATGCATGAGTTAAAAAATAATTTCGTTATTAGAGAATAAAGACAGTATGACAACTACGAACAAGACTGGAAAGAACTAGAAAAGTACTTTCTGTACCAACAGCTGTGTCAAATTTATGGCCTTTTATGGATTGCTGATTTTACTTACACAGCAGGATTAGGACAAATAAATCAGGTTGCACTGCATTAATGCATTTTTTTTTTTTTTTTGTCGGAAAATTTTAGAAATACCATTGAACATTATGTATTCAGTAGAAAATAGGAATTTAATATGTCAAAAAGTAAAAATTATTCAATTTTCAAGAAGTTATATTTCTCATTAAAATTAGCAAATTATTACTTGCTAAATTAATTAAAACTTTTAGTCTACCTTGCACGACATATATCTTCCAGACTTTCTTCTGCTTTAACATTCAGAAAGAACATACTTAGAACACAGCTACAGGTGCTAGATGTGACTGGGAAATATCTTTTAAATGCTCTAAGTTCAGGGGCTTTTTTCTTCCAGTGTCGCAAAGTTTCCAATTTTGATGTATCTTCAGGTTATATCTAATACTAGTCTTGCATTTTATTTGAGCTGATAGAATGATTTTTACATTGGAAGACAGATTTCGTCAGAATCAACACATGTGAGAGATATGAATGGCTTATCTACCAGACAGTCAGATTTGAAAGGGATCACAGAATTTCCAAAATCTTGGATTTCTTGCTGCTAGAAGATTTCCTAGATTTTCTCATTACATTTGAATTAGTTTGTAATTATTGCTGCGTACTTTTACTTTTTAGTTTCTCACTGCAGTATGTAGAGTACAGCTATGTATTTTGGTAATTCTAATTCATTTATTTATCTTATATAATTTCCTTTCTTTAACACATGTAGTAATATATATTATGTTGAGTTGTATTGAAGTTGCACAGTTGAAGTTCAATTAATTTTTTTCAAAGCAAACTGGTAAAATCACTCTAAAATACAAAGATTTTTTTTTAGAAAAAAAAACCCATTCTATTTGATTAAAAAGTATAAGAAACTGAAATACAAATTTGTTACATTTTAGTTTTTACAGTTCTGCGATTTCACATTCTAACAATATCTTCCTTCATAAACATTATAATTCAGAATTGCTTAATCTTTGTCTTTCTCCGCAGCTTCCTGTCATTTACGATGTGAAACTGACATCTTCATATTATCTTTTTTTTTTTTTTTTTTTTTTGAGAGAGAGAGAGAGAGAGAACAATGGATGAAGCAGAAAGGTATTTGGGAAAAAAGACAGCCAATGTGTGAAAGGTTGACAGTGCAACAGCTGGACTTGCTTTTATGTTGCACACTCTGCGGTGTATGTCAGCGTGCTGACATACTTTTCAAAATATGAGAAGTAGTAGTTGTAATATTTTTAGATTCACAGTACAATTTCTCCCTGCTGAAAGACACACAAGACCTGCTAAGTAGTATACAAGGTGGGGATAACAGTAGGCCAGAGCTGTGTTTAAGCTTCCTTGTCTGTAGATTTATCTTCACAAAAGATAGCTGATATTCTTAAAATGGATACACTAAGGAATCTGGAACTCAACTAAGTAACAGGTCAATTGGGGAAAAAATAAGCTCTGTTGTCTTTCTATTTGATATTTCTAGTTTATTTTGTTATAGCTAGGGACAATGTTTGAGAATAAGACTGACCTTTCTTGGGTATGGTTTCTTCCTGGATATAATCTTAGTAAGGAGATATTCATATTTAATACCAATAGCATTAGTCCTGATACAGAGGAAAATACATTGAAAGTGCTGTTGCTGGGAACATTCTGTCACCCTCAGGATGAACTCAAGTGAGTATCTCTGTTGCTGACATGTTAATATTGTAGGAGAATATTTGCTGTTGCTGGGGAAGAATGACTATCTGTGTTAATAGCATATAATAATTGATGAAAGGCTTTTGAACCCTAGTTTTTAACTAAAGTATTCTATCTAAATGACTCATCCCCATGGTTCACCTGTACCATGAACTGTCATGATCCATAGAACGTTACAAGAGTAACAATGAAAAAATAAGCAATGCATTTTGAAATGAAAAAATATACAGTAGGGACTACTATTATATTACTTTTGTATTTATTACTAAAATGAACATTCTCTATATCTGAGGTTAACAGTATTCAAGGTGCTGTATATTCTGAGAATCTGGTGATCTGGTGGAAGAATATATGTAGTTTCAAATGTGTTGTGTTTTGGTAATACTAGATTGCCTGTACTCTACTCAGAAATTGAGATATGATACTGATTTGTTCAAGTGATGTTGCTCTGGCAACTAATTCATTGTCATCACTTGTATCTCCCCTTTGATCATTTGAATATTTATATCAGTTTAACATACTGACCTGATTTTATCTATGTTGATATATTTATTTTTATCATTTATATTTTTCATGGTCTTTGAGCTATTTTTAATTTATATCACTTTGTCATCACCCAAGTTCATATGATTCAACATTTTAAGGTATAGAAATAGATCAAATGCACACTAATAGAGTCACCTACAACTAGGTCAGTTTACTCAAAGCCTGGTCCAACCTGACCATCAGTGTCTCCAGGGATGGGGCATCTACCACATGTCATATCTCTGGGCAACCTGTTCTGGTGCTTCACTACTTTTATTGTGGGAGGGGAAAAAAAACACACAACACTTCTTCCTTATATCCAATTGAAATCTCCCCTCTTTTAAACCATTTTCCCTTGCCCTACAACAACAGACCCTGCTAAAGAGAGTCCCCTTCTTTCCTATAGTCCCTCATGTGAACACTTCCTTTTTTTTCTATTGTCTCTTAATCTTGCTGTTGGGTATATACATACATCAAAAGAACTTCTTCTCCCTCCTATAAATTGGATAGAGTCACCTCTTCAGATACTGAAACTCTGCTATCAGGTCACTTCAGAGCCTTCTCTTCTCCAAAATGAACTCTCCCCCCCTGTTCTCACAGGGGAGGTGTTTCCCTTGGAGCATTTTTGTGGCCCTCCCTCTGGGAGCACTCCAACAGGTCTATGTCTCTCCTGTACTGAGAACTCCACATCTGGACATGGTGCTTCAGGTTGAGCACCTCTGGACCTGCAACAACATCTCCATATCCTTATTGTACTGGGGGCCCCAGGCCTGGACAAAGGCAGATGCAAGGGCGGAGTAGAGGATGACAATCAGTTTCCTTGCCCTACTGCCACCACTCTCTTTTAGAATCACAGAATCCTTAGAGTTGGAAGGAACCTTTAAAGTTAATCTAGTCCAATTCCTCTGTGATGAATAGGCATGAACACAGCTAAATCAGGTTGCCCAGGGCCTGATTCAGCTTTGCCTTGAAATCCTCCAGGGACTTTTTTTGTTTGTTTTAGAATATATTCACAACCTGTTCATGCTTTAATTGTATTTTGGTATGTTTTTGTCTATTGCGAATTCTTCATATCAAATTACAATATTTATATTTTTATGCTACAGTCATTCTGTTTTGTACTCTACAGAGTTGTTTTATTTCTGGAAGTGCAGTGAAGCAGTAATCATCTCCCAGTATTTTTGTAACAAAGTACAAAAACTGATCAAAACCTTCTGTTCTAAACCTCTGATGTGTCAAACAGCTATGTCTTAGCCTTTCATAAGGAATTTGATTCACAATTTGCATCTTAAATCAAGCTTCTGTAATTCCTTCAGTAGAAGTCATAGGTTCTAAATAAATAAAAATAAGAAATTAAAAAAAAAAAAACTAAATGTAAAATACAGCTGTATACTTCTGTAGTGGTGCTTTTATTTTTGTCTTCACTAATGGTGGCCTTGGTGGAGACGACAAAATTTGTGATAATACTTTGCTGTAAGAGAAAATATTCAAGAATAATTGAAAATTTTACAGGAATGAGGCAATCACTTTAGCTTTGTGGAAATATGACTAGAAGAACTTAGACTGAAGAAGTCTGCTTAATCTAAAAGAATTTTACTGTAACTATACAGTGCGTATTTACTCACCTGAATGAGGAACGATCTTGATTTTGAATAAAAAGGAAAATAAATTTTAACAATTTTTATTGTTTACCTAAGTTGGTTCTAGGTAACAATGAAGTAGAATATTGAATATGATAATAATACAAGCATAGTATTGTGATAGTAATTGTGATGCAAACGCAACAAAAATGATGTAAGGCAAAAATATATCTTAATGTTACTTAATGTGGTTAATGGCTGAGTTATGATTATGACATCATGCAAGCAAGTAAAATATGCATGGAAATGACGTTTCTTTTAAACTTTCTTCAAGATAATATCTGTTTTTTGCAGAGGAGACTGATTTGAACAAATCAAGATCTAAGTAGCAGAGTAAAGCTCTTAATTTAAAGAAACTCAGTAAATTTACCATTCATAGCTTGATCTTCAAACCTGTCTGAGCTTTCAGCCTGGTCTCCACTGATCCCTCTGAAGCTGTGGTGAAGCAAAGTCTCTCCAGCCTGTTACTCTGGGAACCATGGATTAATACTGCTCAACATTTCAACATCAGTATGTTCGTATTTATTTGCTACTTTGCCTCATCCTTAAATGGCTTTGTACTTTCCATTGGTTCTTTACACATAATATTTTTTCGACTGTTCTACTGATTTCTACATTTGAATTGTTGCAAATTTGAATACACTTCTACGTGCAATTTTGCATATGAGTGGTACTAAGCCATGTGCCTTAGAGGAGGAGGTCACGAGTATGTTGAAGTGTCACAGGTGTGCATTCTAGGGCAATACTATGAACCATTCTGCCTCTCAGAATAACTAAAGACAAAAACAATGACACTTCTACCACTAACATAAAATTCTTCCTGATTTCTGTAAGCCCTGAGTTTTCCGTAATTTGGTAATAGTAACATAACTTAATTGGACGTAACAATCAAAACTGAAAGATAAGAAGTGTATGATGGATGAGGAGCCTCTAAAACAGCTGTTCCAGATTTGACTACCTGTCAGGTTAGAAGCCAGATGTTTTTTCATCTCTTAATAACAATTTACATCCTACTTCATGACATTTATATTCTAAATTCAAGACTTGCTTGGATGTCTACCTGTGCAACCTGGTTTAGGGAGCATGCTTTGGCAGAAGGGTTGGACTAGTTGATCTCTAGAGGTCCCTTCCAGCCCCTACAATTTTGTGATTCTGTGAAATTAAGTATTCTTTTTCCTTTGTTACCTATGCTAGGCTTCTCCTGATCTTAGTTTCACTGGACTGTTCCAAAGTCCTTTTATTCAAAGCAATTGAATTTCATTTAGCCTCTTCTCATTTGGTGGTTATTGTTCATTGTATGATGTCAACATCTGTTCATTGTATGATGTCAACATCTGTTTAAGTTCAAGTTCTTTGTATCTAAATTTGAATGGTAAAAACTGTATTTTAATTTATGCTTCTCATGCACATGGCATTTATGGCCACCTAGTTCAACTATAAACAGTTTGGCTGAAACACCTTTCAATCATATTTTTCAAAGTTGCATCTTCTTGCCAATCATTGGTCTTGCTGTGATTAGTTTGTTTCCATGATTCTTTCTCTTTCAGTTCTTGCTGATGCCCTTGCAACACATGATAGAAAATTCTGTTTCTTCAGTTAAAGAATTTGTATTTTATTTTACTATCTCATATTCAAAATTCTCCTAGATGTTTTCTTGTGCAACATAATCTAGGGATCCTGCTTTAGCAGAGGGGTTGGACAGGTTCTTTGCAACCCCTATCACTGTGATTTTTTTCTTTGTGCCTCAAGGACATCCGGTTCTTTGCAGATCATATTTCAGGTACCTGTTTAATTGATTATCTTCACAACTTTGCAATATAGGCCAGCTTCTCAATTTGTTCATGGTCTTTGTGTTGAAGAAATTAGTGAAATAGTGAACCAGACATTGTTCTTTTCATAGATTTTCATTCCCATTCTTTTGTTCCCTCTGGCTATTTTGTCTGGTTGTACATTCTGCATCATTGTCATTTATGAAAATGGGCAAAACAATCTACTTTGTAGCACAGAAAATGGAACTTCCTTCATGGTTTTTTTTTTTTTTTTTTTTTTTTTTTTTGAGAAATACAATAGTGCTGGCAGGATATTAAGACTCACATTTCAGATTTGTAACTTCAGCCTCTATTTTTGTAGCATAGAATATTTCTCAAGAGATTGTAACTTTAGTAATTTCTAAACTTGCCTACATCTACGTCAACCAAATCTTTTACTTTTATTTAGTGAAGAAAAATTCAATTAGTTAGTAACAGTGTCTTTTCGCTTTCATTCCACAACTAATCTCTGTCCTAGACTTCTGTTAGCTAATTCTGAAGTTGTCATGCTGAACAATTTTATTCTTTTCTGTTGGATATTTTGTTAAATGATATATCTCAGCAGGTAGTTGCTGAGTTGTAGTGGCCATGTTCTGTAGGTGTCTTGGTAATACAGAGTCTGTCAGAATAAAATCAGTATAATTCGGTATTGTCGCAAGTTCTGTGCACTTGAATACAAGTTCTGTATCCACTTAAATGATTTTCTCTCTCCATTTAAGGTCAAGCTACAGCAGAAATGTATTAAATGCATAATTTCTTACAGTCCCTCCAAGAGGCCAGTTCAGCCAGCAGATCTATGTTCAGAAATAGATTCTACTTGTTTCTGAACATGCATTAAAGTTTATCTCAAAGACAAAAGATTAATGTAACACGTCAGCTAGATGTTGTGCTTTATATTGTACTTTATTATATTGTGGAGAGAGTTTCACAGGAGTTTATTTTGTGTTAATCAATCCATTTGAAAGTATTTTGAGCTATTTCCATTCCTTACAAGTTGAGTCTATTCTTAAAAAGTAATTATATTTTTCTTAATATCAACAATACTGATTTTTGGTAGTATTATCACTAGTCACAGAACTTTTACTTTTATTGTGTAAAGCCTAATGATAACTGGTAGGTGGGTACCTGCATAAGATAAGAAGGTGACTCTGCTACCTGTGCTACATCTCTGTAGCCAATTGGAAATCAAGTTCTTGAACAATGTTGGTATTGATTACATGTGTTGAATTATCTCGTCTCTCTCATGGTGCTGAATGCTGGATGAGAGAGATGGCAAAGCCCTTCTCTGCCTCTGGTCTATGCAAGCAGTGGAAGTAGAGGCAGTTTAAAAAGAGCTTAGTACAACCTGGATACAATATAACTGAAGACAAATAAAACTCTTGGTGCTACTGTTAGTTCTTAAAGTTACAGAGCTGATACTTTTTTTTTGTGATAGCTCAAAATGGAAAAAGATAGAAGCAACCTAATTTTCTTATGATTGGATCATTAATAGTTCAAATTATTTCATTTTGGGGAGATTCATGAAAAGCACATTAATTAATAACATTCATATTAATTTACCTTTGCTTTGGAAACCATTGCCACGAAATCATATTCTTCCAAATGCATCTGAATCTTGGATGTTGTCAATGCGTAACAAAATCACATTTATAATGTGAGCAAAAAATATAGAGATATGACTAGGAATTTGCTTCCTGAATCATGTTGATAGAAATCAGTGGCTGTTTTCATAATTTAGAAGTAAAACAGTTTATTTTAAAATACCATAATCATACATAACGGAAGCTGTACTGTCTATGAAGTAAAAATGTCATATATCTGGTATTTTTTGAATGATAAACACAATTTCCTTGGGAGCAGTTGGTCCGCTTGTTCCTGAATCATAAAACCTTATGGTTAATTTCAAATATGCAGGACAGGGAATCATTGTTTCTTATGAAAATATTATTAATCAGTACTATTAATAATTTGTCTGTGATTCATAAGCTATTAATATGTTACATGCTGGAAAAGGTTGCTCATCTCTGGAGGCTTTCAAGGCTAGGTTGGATGTGGCTCTGGGCAGCCTAGTCTAGTGGTTGGCGATCCTGCACACAGCAGGGAGTTGAAACTAGATGATCATAATGATTCTTTTCAACCCAGCCCATTCTATGATTCTATATGGTGTGGTTATTTTCCTCTGCCTTTTCCAAGGATATAATTGTGTGTAGGTGAAATAAGGTGATTTTTTTTTTTTTTTTTTAATGTTTGTGTGTGTTCTGCTAAGTATTTTTTAGAAGAGTAAAGGTTAAGATAGTTGGTCTTGAACATAGAAGGTAAAGTGAGTAGGAGTTGCACTGGTGCTTAGACCTTCTAAGAATGTTTTCAACTGTCTTCGGCCTGCTCTCAGTAATATTTTGCCCGAAAAACCAGACTTGATTCATTTAGCAACAGGCAGCCTGCTTACATTTTGTTTGTTTGCCATGGTCTTTTTTTAAAGGAAAATCAGTTTATTTATTTATTTATTTTTCCCAGGGACCCCTCCTCTGAATAATGAAGACCAAAACTTGATCAGTATAGGAAATTGTGCAAGATTATTAAAGGGAAAATATAATTTAATGTTACAACCAGCTGTGGAGGGCAAAATTAATTACTTCTCCATAGATATTATTGCATGATGAAAATTTCCTATCAATGAGGAATCAAATATCCTTAAGATTCTTGAATTAAGAGTGGACTACTTGTGATGATGCTTTATTAAATAGATGAAAATATTCCATTTTGCAAACTTTGTGCTCTTGTCCAACTCCAGGTATAGTCTTTATTTTGATCAGATTTATTTTCAAACAGCTATTCATTCATCAGTTCATCTTTATCTTAAAAGTTCATTAATTTAGTGATGGCTATATAGCTGTATGTTGTGAAGTTCTGTAAACACAAGTATGTATCACCAGTGAGTATATTCAAATTTGAGTCTGTAGTGTCTCATCCGTTCTCTGAATTGTCAAAGATAAATTATATTTGTAATTCTCTGAGAGTGATTTGTCTGAAATGGGAATATATTACTTCTGCTGTCTAGGTGTGGTTGCCTTGGAAGAATTGAGTTCTTATCTGAAGAGAATAGCCACAGTAATCACAAACGAAATAGAATTATTCAGTAGCTCAGGCTATGAAAGTTAATGGGTCAGAACACAGTGCAAAATATGAAGTAATTCCTCAAATGGCACACTTCTCTCTCCTGGTGGAAACACTGAATGATGCTGTGTGATCTCAAGAAAATAAGAATAGTCATTGACCTTCTATCTACTGGATAGTCAATAGCATGGCTCATGTGTTTTTAGTTCTGTATATGATGTGTATAGCATAAAGATGAAGATAATGGCTTCCCGAGGTTTAAAAGCACTTCTCTGAAATTACTGTGTAATAGAAAAGGTACTAGCTAGCCATACCAGGCAAATTTCAGAAGGGTTTCATCAGAACTGATGAATAGGCTTCCTGTTGAAGGAGGAAATATGTTGGGAAATACTACTTTTCTGAAAGAATGGACAAGCACTGGAATGGGCTGTCTAGGGAGGTGGGGGAGTCACCAATCCTGGAGATGTTCAAGAAACAGTTAGACATTGTGTTGAGGGAGGTGATTTAGTAAGAACTATTGGTGATTAGAGGATGGGTGAACTGGATGATCTTGTAGGTGTTTTTCAACCTTGGTGATTCTATGAAAAAATTCATCAGTGAGAGGGTTTGTGAAAAGAACTATCTTCTACTATTTTCTTATATGATATTTTTATTGTCTTTTTGTTAACAGGAATAATTATCCAGTTTAAAACTCCTGAGTGATTTGTCAGAATTAGTCTGGTAAGATCACTGAACATCTCTTACTGGTGGGTTGAAGAACTGAGCAATGCTAAGTCTTTGAGTCCTCCTGAGGGAAGTAGTAGTTAAAGATGAGGAAGATAAGTAAAAGAAGAAATTTTATATAGCTGTAATCCTTTTGCTTTCTTTTCCACAGATGATTTGTTTAAGGAATCGTTGTAAGAAAAAAAAAATAATAGGTTAATGCAAGATTTATTGTCTGTATTTATGATTTTTTTTTAACTTATTTGCTTGAAATATTGAATGAGGGAGATGAGAAATGCTTTCATATTTTTCTGTTCCTTAGAGCTTTGATGTTTCTGTGTTGGGTGCTACAAGAAAGGGAATAACCAGCCGCTTAATAGCTTCAGTGGGCAAAAGCTCCAAAACCTGCATGGGAGTTTTGCTATGACATCAAGAACACTCTCTGAGGCTAGAGTGAACACACCTTGGTGCTTGGAGAATTTCTCAACAAAACAGATATGTTTCTGAAAGCAAGACATTCGAATTTGACAGACTTTGGTGAAAATTCATTTTGTTTAAAAATTCTTGCCCTGTCCACAGTTTGCTGAGATGTGCTTTGTTGTTTGTTTAATTATCTTTGGGGTTAATTTTTGTCTAGGATCTTGGGGAATACAATCTGTATTATCTTAATACCTCATTGAGAGATAATAAACCAAGAACACTTACTCTATTAGATGTCCTATAGCTGACAAAATGAGGCTGAATGCTTGCACATGATCTGAAC
Organism: Meleagris gallopavo; assembly: GCF_905368555.1. Taxonomy (NCBI): domain Eukaryota; kingdom Metazoa; phylum Chordata; class Aves; order Galliformes; family Phasianidae; genus Meleagris; species Meleagris gallopavo. The sequence goes on along the minus strand of NC_139405.1, from coordinate 61,463,289 downwards.
TAGAACATGTGAAATCAAGTTCTTGTCTGGGCACAAATGCTTTAGGACCAGAAAAAGTTTGATTTGAGTGGAAGAACAGCCGTTACTGTAGCCATAAACAACAGAACTCTAAACCACACTAGACTGAAAGTGATAATTTCCAAAGACCACTTACAGTGTATGAACCACATTATCAAGTGTTTTGCCTTTAAAGATAAAGATATAATTTATGTGTTTCTATCTTATCTTCCTTTCAATTTCCCTAAGTGTCCTGGGATGAACAGCCATAAACAAAAGGGTGCCCCTGCGCATGAAGAGAAGATTTTATAGTATGCAAACAACTGTCAATAATTTTTTATTTTTCTTCCTGGAGAGGAACTCACAACATAACTCATAATAGCCAGAAACATAAGGCATAAGAAACATAAGAAACACCAGGCAACATAAAGTTACACCAGGCTTTTGCATGAGCAGACAATCAGTGTCAAAAAGTTCTGGTCTGAGATTCAAGGCACCGAGGCAGCTAATAACATTACTATACGGAAAAGTATTCCTTTTTTTTTGAAGCAGGATCCACTTGCAGTAACTTTCTTTACCGTTCTGTTCATGCTTAGATCAGCAATAAAGCCGAGGCTACTTGTTATATGCTGAAATAATTCAAGATTTAAGGGTCTCTTTAAAAACAAACAAACAAAACCTCCACAGACAAGCTTAATTTCATCATGCTTATTCTAGCATTGTTCAATTTCTATTGTATACATCAAAGACAACAAAGAATTCAATGGAAACTGTCACCCACAGCACTCAGCTTAACCCTTGTAGACTTTTAGAAAACTTTTTGTGGCTAAAGTAAATGATTTCTGTGGCAGAGAGCAGAAATAGGTCTATGCCATTGTAAAATAATCTAATTCATTTTGGTGCATTATTAACAGACCAAAGGGGTCAAAAAATGGATAATTTGACCTGATGTTTCCAGAGTTATATGAATTGCGCTTCATTCCCGAGTGTACTGAGATATAAAATGTAACAAAAAACTATCCAGTCAGATTTATGAAACATGCAGGCCTTAAAATAAACCAGTTAAAAACATGTTATGAAAATCAGTTTTAAAACTCATTGTCCAAGAAGAGATGCTTTGGGGTCTATTGATGAGTTTCCTGACATGGATAGTATCACTTGTACCCATACAGTGCTAAGACAGGAACTATTTTAATTGATATATGAAATACTCTAGGGTAGATTAGACATCTGCAAAGGACTGTGTCAGTCTGAAAGAGAAGCTACAGGCCAGATAAGTCCAGGCAACCTAGCATTATCTGACATCCGGCAGTAGGTGTGTATAAGATAGGATTCAGTTCAAATGTCTAAATATTGATGTCTACCATCAAGGTGCCCAGACTCTGATGTAAGTCAATACAAAGCTACTCTATAGGATAATGAAAGGTAGAGGATGATAAACTTTATGCCAAATAGGCAGCTTTTGGGTGGTCAAATGAAAATCTGTAGACTTAATTGACTATGTGCTAAGTCTCCATTGATTGCAGTGGACACTTGGTCATACAGGAGCTACACGTATGTTTAGGTATCTTAACTTTGACTTGAATTCTATCCAGCAAGTCTGAACTGGTGCAAGACCTGACTGCAGCAGTGTCATTGGAAGTCTGTTCTCTCTGGAGGCTCCCAAGTTGTGCAACAACTCTGTGTCTGTGTAACCAGACAGATGTGTCCAATGATCTAGACCCTGGTTTTGGTTCTTCCATCCTTCAGATTAATAAAAATCAGCAAGTTTTCCTCCCTGCTAATGGCCAGTATTTCTTTTAATAAAATGTACTGTGTGACAAGATGCAGTGCCTTTAGGATCCCTTATCATTCATCTGTGGCTGGATATGCTATGGAGTGCGTTGCTATTTGTTTACTAGTCATGAGGGCAAAGAGAAATTAACAAAGCAAACTGTTTACTGTGTTATGTCAAGTTACATACAGAGGAAATAATGGAAATGCAGGTCACGAACAATGAAATTGTGATGAAATCTTCTCATTCAAGAAATAGTTTTGCTTTTCTCATAACATGTCTAGGATATGTTATAAATAGAACACACAATGTAATAAAAAAATTCTAAAAAAAGACTTACTTTGAAATTAAGATCAGGTATGAAAATTCTATTTCTGAAAGAATGTGTAGAAGAAAATTACCTTCTGGCTATTTTCCAAGTAGCCTATCTATTTATGTCCCATCCCCATTATGTTTTTTCAGGGCAGAAGAGATTATTTTTCCTGTTTGTAGAATACTATAAAATTACTTTGTCCTATTCTGGTATGAAATGAAAATTTTTAGAACTTCAGAAAGTTTTGAGAGAATTGTCAGTCATTCCTTCCTTTCCTTCTGCTCCCTGTCTGCCTCCACCTTTATGAGTGTGCATTTCCTATTTCCTGAAGTGTTCAACACTTTGGACCTTGACAATCATAAGATGCAATAAGAAAACAAGCAAAACAAATCAATGTTTCCTCCCAAACCCTTTCTGAGCATCCTACGCATAACCTGAGTTGCTTCTTTGTATAGCTCTTCTCCTTCTAGAGCATACATTTAGTCACTTTTTTTTGTCTATTTGAGATAATAGACCTTTTTCTCCTCTCTTCTGGTATTTCAGTTGCGCGTTCTCATATTAGTTAAATTCCTTAAGACGAATCATTAAGGAAAATCTTTTTGTATTCCTGTTTCTTCAAAAGAGCATGAAAACAAGGGGAAAAGGTCTGCCATGTGTAAAAAAAAAAAAAAAAAAAAAAAAAAAAAAAAAAAGTTTTTTTTTTTTTACTGGTCTTTCTGAGTATTTTGTTATATTGTGCTTTGGTGGGGCAATAATATTCCATTTGAAGCAGCATATGTCAGTAAAGATGTCAGAAATTGATGGTGCATATGGAAAATTAATGTATTACTTCCTCATCTATGCTAGGTATTATTCCTTTGTATAGACCGTTAGTCACCTAACATCTTTACATTTATTGAAAAAACTAATCCTAAAACTTTTCTAAAACAGAATGAATTTCAGCATCATGTTACTGCTGGAGATTTCTAACATTGGACTGAAATGAAGTCTGTGACTCTGAGGAGCTTTAATTTTTTTCAGTATATACTCATCAAACTCTGCATAGAGTTGCATACCAGAGAAATCTTTCTTTTGCTCTTGCCTCAGGCTTTTATGTTGCACTCCCTTCCCACAGCAGACACCAGAGTAGAACATAATAGAGGACAGACAAAGTCATATTTCAGTGTAATCTGAGAGAACTGAATATGATAAGATTTTTTATCAGTGCACATTTATTAATGTTGTTTTCATTTTTCACTGCAGGAGTCAAGCTGAAGCACAGATACAGGACTCACATTTAGACAGGCACCAATTTAATGCCTCTTGCTGTGATCACTGTTTTTGCGATACAAGTTGACTTTATTCATGAAACAAGACATTTAAAAGTGAGACACAAAATAAGATATTTAAATTTAAATATTTATTCTTCCAATATATTGGTGAAATTGTTTTTCCAGCATGCATGTGCTTAGCCTGCTCTTCTATTTTCCACTTTATGCTGATGTGGCAGGGGGGAAACGTTATGAACCGATATGGATCATGGTATTTAAAAAAGGAAAAACACCACCACTGCAACAACAAAAAACCCCAAACACTGCTAAAAAATGATACTGAAATCTTAGGTGTTAGACTAGAGAGTAAGTAATTGATGAAAAACTCCTGTTAATATAAGAGGGTTATGATGAAAGGTAATCAGAGAGGAAAAAAAATGGAATAATTTCTAATTCTTGTGACACATTACTTAAACTCAAATTATCTTGAGGCAACATTGTTCTTGTGATTTTTATTAATAAATATTCAGATCAAGCTGTAACTAACTAAAAATAAGATAATCTGTCTTTCTGTGCGTTTGAGAATGAGACTTAGCATTTGAGTTAGATTCTTTGCACTAGAATATCCTTAACACTCCCAAGGGTTTGCTAAGATATTACATACATCTGCACTTCTGTGGTGAATCAGTAACTTCATTTTGCACTGGAAAAAATAGAAAAACGTGGAGTGAGAGTGCCTCTTCCCTGGTCTTGCAAAGAACTATAGTAAGTTAAGAATATGATTTCCTTTGCAAGGATTCCTACGATATTTAAAACCAGGCTCTGTTCTGGAGTGCTAATAAAATCTTTATTTTGTATATTTTTTGGAAAAGGACACTTTAAATGCTATTTCAACACCTTCTTAAAGAAAAAATAAAATGTATTTGTGCCAGAATATTAAGTGAGAAAAATATACCAAAACAAGATTCTGGGAACAGGCCGTCAAATGCAAGTTTGCTTATGCAAAGAACTTTTATGTAGTGAAATCTAATCAGGAAAAAAATAATGGATTGATATATTTCTCTATTTATGATGGTGCAAGCGTTGATAAACCTTAAGTAGATTGTGTCTGATCTACATGTCATCCTCTGATACAAACTGGGGACAGCAAAGATGAAGATGGATTGATTTGATTTGAGATTGCATTAAATAAAGAGCTGAAAAACACTGCAAAACAAAGAAGAAAATGCTTATTTTCATTTACATACTGGGTTGTTTTTTTATATACGTCTTTAAGTCCTACTGTCTACATTTTAAATTCCTAAACAGGTTTTCAGGGTGGATGGTGTTCAGTAAAATAGAAATTTCATTTTATTATTAGTAGTGAGAATTAAAATTGTTGGTTGACTCAGTGAATCACAAGCGATAACAACTGAAAATCACTGTTGAATACAAAATATGTTATTCCATTGCTGCCTTCCATGCCTATCAGTTTTTTTTGTTTGTTTTTAATTGTAGATCTTGTAATGTATTTCCATATATCCATTTCATGATTCAAAATCTAAAAATGATTATTTTACCTTTAAAATCTTTTTTTTTTGTTTTGTTATTTGGGGTAAGAATAAGGAAGAAGTTTTTAAAACATACAGATTAATTTTCAAATATGTAAAAATTGGATATTCAAAATTATATTCTATGAGCTATGTAATGTTTTGTCTGTATCTGTTCTCTGTCTGCCTTGAGCAGAAATGAGCCTGATGAATTGTGCTGCAAAAACAGATGTTACATTTATTATCTTCTGAAAATAAATTTTGGCCCTATAGTCTTAATTTTTTTCTGAATCTTTTTTTCACTTTTCAACTCAGCACCTACATCCAGTGAAGTGATAATGAGTGTTTATATTGTGAACATGAGATTTCAGTACTACTGCAAATCCAGCTATGAAATTGATCAAAAAATGATGTACATTTTTATTGAATAATTGCTTGAATTCCTTCAATACTTTTGTGGTAAGAAAAAAATAAATTATTTTTAAGTCATTCTTCAAAATACTTTATTAAATGGCTTATACTTCTAATTTTTGTCTGTTCTTGACAAAGAACTGAAAATTTAAGTCTTCATATCTATAATTTTACTTTATACACTTGCCATTTCTTTGATGTGTATGGCTATGTGTTTATGCCTTTAATTTAAATATGTTCTTCTGATAAGAACTCTAGCGAGTACAGATTGTATCTTGCTATTAAGAATCAGATTTTTTTTGTGTCTTATGAAGATATTGTTATCTGATCAAAGAATGGTAGCTATCTGATGATTATTTCCCACTACGACCTTCAAATTGAACTAAAGTAATTTTAATTTTCCTTTCCTTATTTTTTAACAGTCAGAGGTGAGAAATTGGTAATTTAATAGGGCTTTATAAGTTTCAACATATAAGCAGGTAAGCATATATTAAACCAAAATATCCCATGAACTTTGTTGACCTATCTTCTGGCAAGGTATTTAATTGATTTTCATAAGCCAAACTCTTCATTAAAAAATAAAAAAATAAAAAGAGAGAGAGAGAGGAAAATCTTTCTAAGAAAAAGTCTGGGCATTTCCAGTTCTTATTCTAGCATGATTAGAAACTGAGCTCCAAAGCTGAGCATTTCCTGTGAGACAGAAATTCTGTTTCACTGGACCATGGGGAATCAAGGGTAGCTGGCTAAAATGTCAATTCTGACACTATAGTAGATGGTTTCCAGTCTGAGTACATGCATTAGGCTACACATTTTTTTTTATTATCTGAAGTATCAACTATCTAAAGTATCAAAATATTATCTATTCTAAGAATAAAATAGGCTAAATTCTCATTTTTTCAACAAATTAATCAAACTTATACTTTTGGATTGAGCTGGGTATTAATTCTTATTTTGGTCAAAAGTCGAATTTGGTCGAAAGAATATGAGCTCTTAATCTTCTGTTGTGCTTCTGAAGCTATTAAATCTGCTGGAAACTTCTGGCTGAAGTCTCATTTCTCAGGAGTCCTCCAAGGTATTTTTGTGCAATGAAAGTGAAACAGAGCATTAGAAACCATTAGAGAACTAACTTAGAATTCTCATCCCATTTCTCAGTATCCTGTATGCTCATCAGTTCCTGACTTTAGTACCCTACTAACAAAAACCTACTAGGAAATTAATGTATTATCCTGTATCCACTGATGGTCTGACCCTTCACTCCTTATTTCAGTTCTTCCGATCATTTTGTTATCTGTGTTTCCTCAATACCTGCCTAATTTTCACCTGACCATTTAATCTATTGATTGCCCATTTCTCTTTAGTCCCCTTGTATTTCTCACAACTGAATTCCTGTTGAGAATTCCTTGCTGCTTTTCTTGTAGTCTTATTTCTTATTACACCTTTCTGAAAAATCACATAAATTTATTGTGTTCACACTTTATCAGAAGTCAAAAAAGCTAAATTTAAATTATGGTTGTTACTGGGAATAATATTTTTGATTTTAGAAGATGGAAATTGTAATGAGCATTTTCCGAATCCTCTAGCATTTCTAAGATAATTACAAGCTATTTGGTAAATCCCTTGACTAAAAGGCTGTTTCAGTCAAAGCAGTGACAGAAGTATATGCTCTAAATTTTCTGCCTTGCTGAGTTGTACTTTCCCAGGTTTTTGCCTTAGCTAAAGTGTCTGTAACAGTTATTTTTAGCTGACTTTTAAAAACATCTGATACATTTCATTTTATATTGTTTGCATTGTCGAAACTTTTAATACATACCCTATTCCTATAATTTAAACTAAAACAGTCACTAATTTAATGAACTCTCATTAATTATTTCCTTTGCATTATGTTTCCTGTATAACTTTGAAGATGATTGCTGAAATAAATTACTTGTACAGGCAGTGGCTTTAAGAGCTTTTCTGCTTCTTTCCTGCTGTGGTGACAAGTGCCTCATTCAATTGTTTTGAAATGGATGTTTTAAGTGGCTTTTCTACTTTTTGAGTGTCCTCTTCAGTTACAAACTTCACTGAAGCTAAAACTTTGACTTGTACGATCATTTCACTAAGATTTACTGCAGGATTTTGTTTTTCTTGAAAAAAGTGATTTTCTGAAAAGTAATTTCTTCAATGACATGGTTCTGGAACAAATTGAAAATACAACATCTAATAACTTTCTTGCCTTAAATGTGCTAGGCCTACAAAAAAAATCTTATTTTGGAGATAAAATGTGGTCTAGTCTCTATGTGGACTATTCTCTCCTCTGTAATAGAAAGAATGACCTCTCTATCTCAAACCCAGGGCTATATTAGAAAAGAATTACTGTCATTACTTAGAAGGAAAAAAAAAAAAAAAAAACACACCTGCGACTTCAGGCTGAATCTCAGATCACCAGATACAATAAAGCAGAACAAAGACACTTACAATAAGAATTTTTTGTTGTTTGGATTCATCATGTTCATGCAATATGTTACAAACTGGAAAATACTTCATTTTCAAAAGTATATATTTTAAATATTCATAGATAGTGAATGTTTCCTTCTAGGAAGAAATAAAAATATCTCCTGATCGTTTAATACACCATTACTGAAGTAATTATTCAAATTTATTGGTAGTCTAGTTGCTAAATGAAAACTTTTGCAATGGCTTTCTCCAACTGATAAAAAATTTCTAATATAAATAATCAATTAGAACAGGTTGATAATATTTGAGCAATGGCAGGTTAAAAATCTGAAAGGAAATTTCTATTTCTGTGATCATTGGAGAACAAATGTGGAGACTAATACAAGTTTGCTGATTGGTCATAAATACAGTTATGAGAATGCTTAAACAGACAAAGTGTCTTCAATACAATCATAATACTTTGTTCTTGTTACTTATTTTCATATTTTATTTTCCTAACTTCGAGTGCAACTGATGCATAACGTAGCAAGAATTTACATCTTTTTCTCTAACTCATCAACTAATCTTTGACATATGTCAAATTCATGACTTTCTAATAGAATAAGGAACTGGAGAATTCTTGATGTTGCAGTAGAAGGATTAACAAAAACCTGATTAATAATGAATAAGGTTGCAATGATTTTCCTCTTTTTTTTTTTAAAAAAAAAAGTCTTGCCTAGCTTTTGATATTTTGTATATGAGTAGCCAGGTATGGTGCCAACAACAAAATGATGATAAGAAACAATGTACTTGTAACACAAAAAAACATTGGTGCACTTTTTATATTGGTTTTAATTTCTCTAGGACGATGCAAATGTCTTCCTTAACTTTTCTTTTGTTTATATTGGTTAGATTGGGTTTCCTGCATTTAATTTTGGTTAGATACATCTGTATTCACTTTAAAATAAGTTTACTCTTCCATTGTAGCATGGTTTTGAAACTTATTTCTGCAAACTCTTCTATTTTAGCTGTTTTTTTGAGGGACCTCATTGGTGCTGTGTGGATAACCAACAGAATAAGCTGCAGTAGTAATCTCCTTTTAATATACATTAAAAATGTGATTTCAAATTCTTGTCTGTTGCTAGAAAAAGGTAGATAAAAGTTAGATAGAGAATAGGAAAATGTAGGGATTTTGTCACTAGGATAAGTTTTCTAGCTACACGTGAATGGTAGAAGTATTATTCTGTAACTTTTGATGTTTTCATCACGATTACTATTTATCTTTTATTAATATCATTATAAAACATCCCCCTCTTAAGGGTTCACACTTAAACATTCAATAATTAGCATTTGTATCAAAGGAAACTAAAAATTACAGGCAGCATAAATTACTTTAAGCTCAACTGGCCTTATTATTTTATAAGCTTGCACTAGTATTAAACATTCTAATTACAATCAAGATTATTTTAATATGACATATAGAATTATAATTAATATAATTCGATATAACAAAATAGTATTCAAAGACTATTTATTCAATATAACTTGTTCCAATAGAAACAAGGAGTAAAATATTAAATTTATTCATGCTTTGTGGCAAATAAATATTCTTTTGCTGTGCATATTTAATTATCCCATCTCTGTCTTTTTTTTTTTTTTTTGGTAAGAATTTTATGAAAAACCAATAGGCAACTAAATGTAGGATTTTTTCTTAGTTTTCTCATGAACTTTTAGTTTGTTTCATTATGGAAAAAAAAAAAAAAAAAGCAAAACAAAACAAAAAAGCAGAGTAAATCTGTTTGTGTACCAGGAAGAGCCACAGATGGTTTCTTTGTATTGATCTTCAGAAATAATGATTTTTAAGCAATGAAGATGTACATATGGGAATTTTTTGTGAAGGCTAAGGGGAAAAAAAAACAACACAACAAAACAGAACATGGAAAAAAAATAGGAGGCTAAAGAGCTGCATCAAGACTGCCAGCAGTTAGCACAGCTTTCATCTCATGCAAGTACTGTAGGCTTGTGTTTGCAAAACCTCATGATTTATTTAGAATTTTAATTAAAAGAAAGAAGTTATTGGAACAGCATCCTAGCAGTACCTAGCATCTGCCGACCGTGGCTAATGATTTTTACAACCTCATCTGCAAACACTCCATTAAAGAAGCTAACCATGACGTGCGGCACAACTGAAGCAAAGGAATGAGGGAAAACAAACCTTGCCTGCAGCTACTGGTAATATTAGAGGCAGAAAAAAGGTGAAAAAAGCACCCTATGTGATTTGTGTGAAGCTTCAGGATTCATTCTGAAGTCCTCTGGAAGAAGGATTATTATATACTCATGAACATGTACAGCATTGGATCCTAGATGTTCCCTTGAACAGATTTTTTTTTTCAGAAATAACATTAGTTTTGTGGTTGTTGCCCAAAGAAAAGGAAAAACAAACACTTTAATTTTAAAAAGCATGGCACTAAATAACTTTCCTTTACTTGTACTTGCCATTTGATATCTCTCCTTGTAGCTCCCTAAAAATGAACACTTTGCATTTGGTTGGAATTTCACTGAGCACAGTAAAATAGAAAAAAAAAGCAACTATAGAGGCAGATTATGGCTAGAAGTGCTTATTGATGGGGATTAAAAAAAGAACAATGTGGCTACAACTTCCTTACTCAATGGCTGCAGCTTTTCTTCTGTGGTTAAGTACTCTGTCACTGCCTTGGTTTCAAGTTAAATATTGCAGCAAACTGGATCCAGTCAAAATTCTTTTCAGAGATGCTCCTTTGGGATTTGTCCTAACCACCAGCAACACTAGCATTTACCTTGGGGAAAAAAGAAAGAGAGAAGTAACTACTATGGTGTTGCCTGAGCCACTTCAGATTCATTGTGCTCCCCTCACATAGTTGTTGGAGACTGGAAAGAGCTAGTAAGTACTGCAGCAGTTTTCTTCCCAGCTCAGGATGCTTTGCGGCATTATTTTTTTCCAGCACAAAAGTACCACAGACTGATGAAGAAGTCCCAGATATTAGGTTCAGCTGTTCTCCAGGACAATCCAAGCATGTGACCACACAAGCACGCAAAAACAATGTTGTCTGCAACAACAGCTAAGCATCTCCTGATAGCCATGTTTGTGGAAAACATAAAAAAAAAACCCACAAGGGTCAGGTAGTGTGTACCTCACTACTTTAAGAAGGCTTGAAAAACTGACTTCAATAATAGAGAGCCTCATTTGAAAAAAAATAGCTTCATTTGGCACAGAATCTTTTAATGGGTAGGTACTTGTGAGAGCTGAATCGTTATAAAGCTTGACATGTATTTTTGATGTGTTGTCACAAGTTAAAAAATATCCCCCTGCTGCTGCCTAAAGGCACTCTATAGCTGAGTAGATTTAATGAACGTATTAAATTTGTGGGTTATAAGAGACCGTGTAAAGAGCAGTGATACAAAGAAAAGAAACATGCCGAGTTTTCCTTCCCCTGTTCCTTTCCAGCAGTAGGAAAGTTTCTGATCACTGAAAATGACTCTACAGAAAAAGATCTCCTTGGGGAATTGGCAGATCTTTTCCTGGCAGGTCTGGGTTTTATTCCAATTCCAAGAAGAGTGTAGCAATGTTTTTTTATTGTTCTGGAAGAAAATATACCTGTATAATAAGTATTCTTGCTTTTAATACAGTCCTTTCACATCAGGAGTCTTTGTTAGCTAACATGCACTGGGTTTTGCTCTGTTGTCTCATTGGCAGGCTTCAGCTGCTTTTTGTAATACTGCAAGAACATTTAAGTCCTTTCACAGCTCAATTGAAAATCCTTAAGCTTTCTTTTGACTGCCAATCATTCTGTATCCATTAAACTTCTCCTAAATACTATAATTAAGTGTATTTTTTTGTGTCCCACATCTTCTCAGTATGTAATCTTTAAATCACGTAGATATCGTGGAATTGATTTGCTGAGAACTAGTGGGATTTCAGAAATGTCCTCTAAGGGAGTACATCATAAAATGCGGCATACAGAAACATTCAGAAAATTCAGCTGAACTTGTATGAGATCTTAAAAGACTTAAAACAGTCAGTATTGATTTATAGAAAAGCTGCTGGACTTATGCTGCTTCATGCAACACTACTGACAACTTTCAGACAGAAAATAGAAAAAGTCATTTGGATACAGATCAGAAAAAAAAGCTATGTCTACTCTTACTGCCCATCCTGTGATTTGTTAATGCTTCAGTTGGATACTGACCTCAGACACATTCAGACAAAGTAGCCTTATAAGCCACTGAAGTGGAAGAAGCAGTCAGAAGTTCAAGTGCATCTATACTCTTAAGTCAAAAATCTCAGGCTCAAGTACTTAAAATTAGTCATTTTACTCTGTAATTAGAAGCTGGAGATATTTAATATGAATTTTAAGTATTTTCAGCTTACACAAAATTGAATGGAGGTTTCAGATACTCCCAATTATTCCCAGCTATAGTTGCAGCAGCTCTGAAATAAAATGGGTCTTATTATGCAATTGTCAAAATATGTATTTCAGTATTTAATTTGAGACACCTAAATGTACTTCGGTTCATTTGTTTCTTTTTTCACTGTATGAAGCATATCAGAAGACATATTGCATTCAGATCTTGCTTTTTTACCTGGCTGGACTCTATGCAGCCTGGTTACTTAGTTCAACTGTTTAGGGTGGTCAGAGATATTCATGCTAGCTGTGTTAAAACTGTGCAGGTATGGAAACATATCTGATTATCTTCTGTTTGTTTCATTACCTTTGTATGATTTGTTGCCCAGGCATGGGTTGATGGGCTAGAAACGATTCATTTGTCATATTCTTAGATAAATTGAATGGGGCAAAGAATCTGTCTCTAATTGAATTTGAATTATTGTGAGACAGTATAAATCTGTTTTTAAAGCAATTTTTTTTTCAAACTTCTCACTTCTTAAATTTAAAAGTAGATTGCCTTATTGGCTTTAATTAGATAATGTTTAATCTCAATTTCTGGATTTCAATATTTATACTATTTGACGACCCAGATGGGAAATTGTGCTTGACACTTCATAGATATAGAAAAGAAGAATTTCCAGTGTGTACCAAGTAATTCTCCAGCAGATCCATCGATTCCCTGGTTAAAGTGGATATACTGCAAGATCCCTGGGAGAGCAGTAAAGCATTCTTTTAATGTGTGCCTCCTGTAAATGGACAGAGAGCTGGATCAGCATATAGGAATTGCTAGGTCACAGTCTTAACCAGGGACTGAGCACTAGGTAAGAAGGTGTGGCTAATCCAGGGCATGCAGGTGTAAGCAATGCACCTGGGCAACTTCTTACTCTCATTTAAGGGTTAGCAGCAAAAGAGGCAGGATTTCCATTCAAAGTTTTACCCCTTCTGGAGACTTCGGTAACCTTTGGAAAGGGTAAGCCTGTTATCCCTGTATTATCTCCTGGATTATATCTTGATGAATACCGTTATGAATATGTTTGTATCCTGGCAGAAGGCAATATCATTTCCTTCCCTTGCTCTACAATCACGTAAGAAGAGCAAGGATAACGGGATCCTGGAATAGGTAAAATGATTACAACGCAAGTTATCCTTTGAAAGTGAAAGCCTATGGCAGATTCTTTTACATCTCTGCTGCCTTATATGAAAATATATAGTCTATTGTCTTAGAAAAAATTATAGTTTATAAGCTGTGTTCCTAAGGAAGAGCTTCATGAAGTTCTGTGAAGGACCAGTGATGTCTATAGTTGGGCCCCTGTCAACCACTAGTGATTTATCTTAAAGAATTATAGAACATTAAAAAAAAAAAAAATTCCTAATGCTTACTTAATAAATTTTTAATTATTTTTAGTTCGCAGGTACGTATGTACAAACTAGAAGTAATACACATTTTCCCCATAGTTAATCTCAAGGCAATCAACACAATCCCTACCGTATATTGCTACCCCACTGCATCTCCTTCCTAGCTTGTTCTTTCTGTCCTTTTATACCATCTATTGAGGCAATCCAGTCAAATGAGTCATCCCACTATATTTCTGTGATGGGAACTGTAGCACAGTTTTTCTTCTGCATGGTGGCTTACAGTTCTTCTATTTGACAACCATACTACATTGGTGTAGATGTGCTTCATTTTAGCTAGTGATTTTGTCATTTTTGTGAGGGGAAAAGCCCTGATTTCTATGTGACCATTTTCGGGCCCTTTCATGATTTCTAGCACATCAATATTCCTTGTGTCTTTTCTGTTGAATCCTTCCCCTGCCTCCACTGCGATGGCAGACTGAAGGACCTTACTAACACACCCTCTCACAAACAGTGGCTTACTACCAAAAGGCTTGTTTCTAGCACTCCTGGTTTTATCCTTTTCCCTCTTTCTAATAGCTTAAAGGTCTTTCAGTGAGCCCTGTTAACTCTTCTGCCAAAATTATTTTCCCTCTTTGAGAAAGATGTGCTCTGCCTATTGCCAGCAGTCCTGGTGCCATGTAAAAAAATCTATGATCAAAGCCCCCAAATTTCTGCAGGTGACACAAAGCTGTTGGTCTTCTGTCTCTTCATAATTTTCTTCTCATCATTCCCTGTTGACTGGAGAGAGAGATGAGAACAGTACTTATGTTCCTAATCCTTTACTAGCTGGCCAAAGGCCATGAAATCTCTCTTGATTGTCCTAGGACTTATTGTTGGAAATTCATTGGTGCTTACCTGAATGGGTCTGAGGACTGTACATAGAAAGGAAGCTATCTCTTCACATTTTTAATCCAGTCCCCAAGGAGGCAGCATACAGCCAATAAGTATATTGGACTTTCTATTCCCTCTGGAAGGGAGTCTCCTGTGACAACAACTCATTTTTTTTTAATTTGTGGATGCTTTTTTGTTGTAGGGTATGGGCTGACTCATTCTCTGCAACATCTCCAAGCTAGATGAGTCATCATCCTAAGTATTGTTCAGTTCCGTTTGCAGAGCCTCATATCTGTTATGCAAGGACATCTAGGAAGGTGGAGTAGTGCAACTACTGCACCAGCCAGAAACTTATCAACACTGTCCTTTATCCTTTAGATCTCTGTACTCAGCCAGGTGGAGAAAATATAGAAAACCCTCTACAACATGTGTCATATCTACTTGTTGGGGCTGTCTCAGGAGAGGTAGGGTAATTTCCCTAATACTGTTCAATTTACTTGTCCCCTTCCAGAGTCTGTCACTAAGTGAAGGAGCTCCTCCACCTGGGTTTACCTCTCACAGGTGTGTTCAGTGCAGCCATCCTGTAGGGCACACCCTGCATTTAAGTAGCAGTGTGTTCCCACTGGAATTCTGTCCTTCCTATGAAGGAGTTCACTCTGGAATTCTCAAGAGACAGAAAATCAATGTCTGTCTATTGTATACCAAACAAATCAAGCTGCATGTCCATGAGCAAGATGTTTGTTAAGGGTGCTCCTGAAGGTGTAATCAATAGATGTGTGTCTGTGTTGGAAATACTAAAATACCATTTTATATATATAAATGTATGTGTGTGTGTGTGTGTGTGTGTATATATATATATATATACCATTATGGCATACTGAGTCCGTTGTGGTGGGTACAGAGCTCATAGAGTTTGTGGCCGTGTGCCAGGGGAAAACAAACACTCTCTGTGAAGCTCACAAAGCTTCTGCACCCTCCCATACACAAAATGCTGCATCAGAGTCCTGGCATCTTGCACTCCCTAGGGCTGCCTTTTATGTGTGTGGGGAATGGCTGCAGTTACTCTTGGCCTTGCACATGTCATGTCAGAAACTGAGAGCTACCAGTCCCTGTAAGGTCTATGCCCCCACCTTGGAGTCTCCCTGGCTCGGAAAGTATGTCTGTGTACCTCTTTCCAGCCTCTGCCAGAGCTGATCACCTCAGAGATGTACTATGTCAGGGCTTGTTATATAAATCATAACTTTATTTTCTGTAAACCTTACTGCAAATTATCAGGAAACATTTAACATATAGTACCCTAGAGAAAAAGGGAGAGTAAAATACTGGGAATACTTCTCCCAATAGAAGTCACCTCCTGTTTTGTCCAGTATCTTGAACTTATGAAATGATGATGTGCCCTCCCTCAATTTTCTCCTTCAGTTTGGCATTACACACAAGGCCTTGCTCAAGCAGATAATGAGCACAGTGCTGATTATACTTGAGGCCTTGATAAGACAGATAGTGACTGCAAATCTGTTAAAACTGGGTTTTGAAAGAATTAATGACAGATACCTGGTTGAACAACTGAGGGCAATTGAACTTTTGCCAAAAGCTATAAATGTGAGTGAATGGTGTTACTCTATTAACAGTGAGCAGCTCAAGATCCCTTGAGCTCTTTTATGTAGCTACTGGCTGTACGATGTGATCTCACCTTGAATAGGGATGTCTCGAGATTGTGTCTACTGCAGAGATCCCTTACATCTTGATGTTAAGATACCTTGCTGACACAGATTCTGGGTCAGTGACTAATATTTCACGCTTTGTCAGCTTTACTATGATTACATTCCTAAGTTTATTGCAGACATATAATTCTAGATGTAAACCACTTTTTTGTGAGTGGACAGTTCAGATTCTAAATTCCAGTTTGTCTTGTGTGCTGGAAAAGAGAAAGGTAGTAAAGTAGTAGGCATGGTTAGTACCGAATATGCACACAGTATCTGCTTGGACAGAGACATGCAAAGGTGCTCAAACTACATCTCCTCCTCCTGTTGCATTGGTCTGTGAGTATATTATCTAGCCACTTGCTTTAGTAACACTGAATGGAACAAAATGACAGTGCCAGTGTACAGGACACATTCTCCAATGTGCAGTTATTCGGTTTGGTAATGTATGTGTTAAATAATCTTTGTAAATGCCTGATAATACAGCTTAATGAATACCCACTCATATGCTTGAACATAAATGATTACAAAGATTCCATATTACTACAGGCAATTAACTTATACTTATTTAAGATTTACTCTTTCATGGCCAGCAGGGATACATCCCTCCTGGGCTGTGACCAGATGTTTAAATATGCAGACTGTAATTTTAGTTTTTATAGCAAGTATATGCCTCAGTGGTAATGGATTTGACTCTTTCCAGCAAACATCTCATATCCTGCAGTTTTGGTGGTTGGCTTAAGGATAAGAAATACTCTGCAAATGAGTAAAAACCAGTCTACAGTTCGCATTGGTGGATCCTATGGAGCCAGATGCATAACTAATGAAATCAGCTGCTGGCCTTTTCACCCACAGGCAGCACGTTCTCTTACAATAAAATAACTGCAATTTCACAGTCTGACGTAGTTTGGGAAGAAGTGAATGTCGGACTCACTGAAACCTTTCAAGCAGCATGTTTGGTTAAGAATGAAAGAGCCCAGCTCATTCAGAATCTATTTGCAGCTCTGCTTTTGATTCCCAGCAAGAGCATAGATGCATTCAAGTGCTTGAAATTCACTTTTTTTTTTTTTTTTTTTTTGAGTATTCATTTACAGCAAGCTTTATTTAATGAACATTTGTTTCTACAATAACCCTATCCCTAGTTTTATGTTTTGGGAATCTAAGACACTTAAATACGTGGTTCCCAAGACTATCTCTCTCTGGCAAAAGTTAACAACCTTAAAATGACATATGATCTCAAATGCATGCAACAAAAATGCTGTCTAGATATAGCAAGATTGTCTTTTTTTTTTTTTTTTTTAATCCATACAGACTTACATCCTTGGAATTTTTCAAATGTCAAAGGGGCAATCCCTGCACTATGATTACTGTATGATCTGCACAGTATGATCCCTGCAGTTGGTAAGCTCTGTATTCCTCTGCAGACTTGTACTGCTATATGTTAGACACTATAAAGAAAAAACACAGTTCCCAGTCCTTTCTCTTCTTTTCCTAGGCAAAATATAATGCATGGCAAATCATGACTGATTGAATTTATGTTTCATCAGAGTCAAACTGAAATTTAAAGGAGCAGTTAACAAATCCTCAAAGGCCTGAGAGTGGAGCATTTATGCTTCCTGCAAGAAATAAAGAAGCAGAAGAGAGCTGGAGAGTCAACTGTTCTAAGAAAGCTGTTTCCTGGCAGCTCAAGCCATGTGTTATCACTGTGCTCAGGGCTGGACTACCTTGCTGAACGGATACTGAGCTCTGGCAGCTCAGCTATCCCATGCTGAACACATAGATGCGGAAACGTTTTCTAAATGAGAGCAGTGTATAGTTTGAAGCCTATTTTCCTTTAACACAGAGTATTTCTGTGTGATCTTAGGCAGGAGTTTCTTTTGTAATCCAATGGTACAGCAAGAAAAGTACCACCTTAGCCACTCTGTAAACATTTCTCCTCTGCTTCATCCAGAGCTATCCTCCAGCAGCCCAAGTCTGTATCTGGGAATGCACCGGGCTGTTGGGCTGCTCTCTTCCATTTGTCTTATTTTGAGGGAACGTGTGCTGATTGGTGACAGTGGGGGAAGTCCACACTTGCAATGTAATCGTGATCAGATGCACGGGTGCTGGATCTGGGATGAGAGGTTAAAGGTGTGAAATAACAGCAGTGGAACTGGTTGTCTTTGTCTCTCTGTTGAAGCAAGGCAGTATTAGATTAACTGCTATAAAAGAAATAGCTAGGTAAGAAATAATAGGTGAGGTGGCTAGATATATCATACTGTATCATTTAAGAGGCAATATCTTATTTTTATAGTACTTCTTTGTAAAAGAGTAAAATTCTTATAAGTGAGGTAATAAGGGCTTTTCATTGTTTTACCATAAATAACTTCCTCTAAAATGAGCACTGGAAATGGAAAGCGTTTTGAATCTGTGCTCAGCAGGGCACATCATCTGCTGTATACACAGCTAAGCTAAGCCTCTCAGAGTTGTGTGCAAAGCTAAACCTGCCATCTCCTGATTACTATGTGGTTAGCTAGCCATGGACAGTCAATCTTGCTCTTCCTGCAAGGCTGAGTAGCTGTTTGGATGTTACTCCTTTCTTCTGACCTGTGGATCAGCTTCTCTGTCACCTAGGGGCAGCCCCAGCTGCCAGCTCTGTAGTTATGCATGGGCTGTGCTGAAACAGGCTCTCTTCACAAGATCTCGGCTGCTGACCTGGTCATCCTGCTGCCTATACCTGAATGTGACTTTGTTGATATAACAAATCAGTGCAGCCACCAGGGAAGGCCATGATTAGAGTTTGGATCGTTAATTTACCTTGAAGATCTACCTTTCAGGTTCAGAGTCCTTTTTTGAAGTGTTTCTGTTTGAGCAGGTTGTGTGTGTTTTATGTGGGGTGTGATTTCTAAGAGGAAATTTTCTTCCCTTCCTATCTCCCCAAGGAAAAAGAACATTTTTAAAGACCAAGGTGGCTCCAGATGTTTTCAAGGCAGCATCCAGAAGAAAGTTTCATTTAA
Organism: Meleagris gallopavo; assembly: GCF_905368555.1. Lineage (NCBI taxonomy): Eukaryota > Metazoa > Chordata > Aves > Galliformes > Phasianidae > Meleagris > Meleagris gallopavo. Next base: position 61,444,257 of record NC_139405.1, on the reverse strand, counting down.
AGAAGCAGAAAATAAATGAAACCTGGGATAATTCAGAATGAGAGAGCAAAGCAAACACAACCACAGAAGAGGTCATGCTCCACTCTACTTTTTATCTTGCCAGCTGAAGAATAGCACTTCATGTTGACTTTCATCTCCTTGGGATTGCAGCTACATCTGTGTGGTCAGGTGGGGATTTAGGCTTTGAAAGAAAAGTTTGCAATATTTTACTGTGTGCACAAAAATGTCTACTTCTGACCTAGAGTCTATCAAAGAAGGAAAGCAATAATAGGAGTGAAAAAACTGTTGAAGTGGCTCTGCTCGGTAATGAGGAGATGCTCTCTGTAGTGATGCTGGATGCAGTTGCCAAAACCAATTAAAATAGCTGAGAGAGAAAAACTAGTCAGTGTCACTTTTAATTTTTATTTAACCTTCTTGATAGCATTAATGCATCTACAGGTCACAAATGTAAGCTTTTACTAGTGATGTTCTTAGGCATGCACACACTGGACAACGTGTAAAGTAAGAGGCCCGATACCTTTAAATAAAAGAAAATATGTATATACATTTAACACCTTATCTCAGGGAAAATAATGCTTACTTTTCACAGCACTTAACTGATCTTGGATAAACTTGATTAAACAGTAGTAATTTAATACTGCTAGTTTAAATTTTTTTTAATTTTTTTTTTTTAAATTTATTACTTATTTATGTATTTATTTGTTTTCCTCTGGAGCAAGGCATAACAAGAAGACACAAGCATTAGATTCAGTTGAAAGCAATTTTGAAGTACGTTCATTTCAGATGAGGACTGATATTTGATTTATGACATTGAATTCCTTTGAATGGGTAACAGGGTTTTTTTTTGTTGTTGTTTTGTTTTGTTCTGTTTTGTTTTTTGTTTTTAATGGGGGTGTGGTATATTATTCTAGAAGAAGTTGTTTACTGCTAAGTCAAAGACCAGGGAATTCATCTGAGTAAAAAAAAATATTTTATTTATGTGACATAGATGTAAGAATCAACTGAAATTTAAATAAATTAAATCTTTCTCTTTAATACATAACAAAGGGTTGAGATCCTTAACAGTCATTGCTGTTCCACTTGAAAATTTTGTATGATTTATACCTTTTTTTTTTAAACCTCTCAGATGTTAAGAAAAAACTCACCTGTTGCAGAAAATCCTGTACAGCTATGTAGGTTGTTCTGAAGACAATGCCTCCTCTTGATTTCCATGGAAATTACGTAGTGCATAATATTATTTGACAGAGTAAATTCTCAGCTGCAAGATGCTATTTTAGAAGGCAGCCACCACAGTTAGCTATAGATTTTCACCAACAGTGAACAAGAACCACACTTGTGAAAATCTGCACCATCAAAGTGACCCACTGTCACTGTTGCCACTGCTGAAATGAACCACCCACTGCCTAACTGTGCTCATATCTGCTGTTTGGTCTCCACAAATATTCAGCAAGCACTGATGAATACCAGTGGATGCAATTCTTTTTCCAGATGAGGAAATTCAATCACAAACCTTTGATTTATCCGCACTTCCATGTCAGATACCATTTTGTTAAACTGCCCCTCTAGTGATATCAGTCACATGGCAACAAAATGTAATGGAATATTGATGGGAAGGTTCAACATTCACCTCTGATATTGTAGATCAATGTAATAAAATAGGAGGCATTACTTTTGGAGCGACCCTCATGTAGTTTGAATAGAAGCATCTCAAAGTTTTTGTGGAAGCTTCTAGCCATGCTGATAGTAGGATGTTGACGTAGATAGACTCAGGCCATCTCTAGTACAGCTTAACTCTTTTGAGAGGAAAACAAAATCAAATAATAAGCTTACCTGAGGGAAAGAACATTGCTGAAAGCAGAAAGGGTAAGTGGAAAAAGGAGACAATGAGAATGGATGAACAGGCAAAATTTGAAGTTCACCATTCCAAGAGCTAAAGTAAAGGCATCCAAACAGAACTGGTGCTAATACAGAAGGTATCTGCAGGCTGGAGTCTGCCTCAATTGCATGCAGAGATGACCCTGATCATAAATGCAAGTCCGAAAAGCCTTTAAGTGTGTGTTTGTTTTCCAGATCCTGAACAGAGCTCTATGGTCAACCCATGATAAGAATAGGATGAAACCAAAATCTATTTGAAACTTTCATAAACTGAAGATCTTTCAATTTTAATATTGTAGGTTGGTGCCATTGTAAATCTAGAAGTGAGTGGCTGCATCTTCACACTGTGGAAAACATGAAACCACTCCTAGTTCTGGTACTTGTCTAAAGGTAAAAGAAACATTGGGTTATAAATCCTAAGTGTTCTTTTTACATATCTTTGAAGTTACAAGTTAATTTCATCTGTCACGTAAAAGTCTCAACTGCCACATAAAATTAAATAGCTGTAAGTTTGTGTGGTAGTTTCTTTTAACGAAATCATTAGTAATTAAAGAATGCATGCTTTGATCAGTTTATGCTGTCTCTGATGTATGTAATTTGGTTATCCTTTATCATTTCTAGGGACAACATTCACAAATACAATTAGTATTCATACTAATGTCTAGCCCTTTTAAAAGGCGATCCATATATAGGCTTAGTGACCATTTTAATCAGTAGACTGGATAGGTACTTGAGACTTGTGAAGAAATACTTTATTCTGGGCTTAGAGATTTCCTTCAGCTACAGTCTGATGTCTTTTCTTTGATATTTAGAAACATGAGTTATTCAGAAAAATCTTAAGGAAATATGAAGAAGTTTCTGTTGGTTTCCAGCGCGTTTCTGAATTTAATAACAAACTTTCCCGGAATTGCTAGATATCCTCTTATACAATTCTTTTTTCTAGAAAATGCAGTGATAAATTTGATGACATTTAGAATCTATTTTCTTCTCATGTCTTGTTTAAACACTCAGGACTGTCAGAATCATTGAATGATCGTATTCATCACCAGGTCTCATCACATATAATACTACTTGGTTTTGAAAGTCTGTTACCAAAATGTGCCAGGCAGAAAAATTCTTCGTGCCTCAGTAACAGATGATTCTCCCAAACAGAGATCTTTCTGCCTATAATATACTGTCTTTCTCCCTTTGACCTGTATGCTACCTGTATTCTAGGCAGCTTCAGCTCCATCAATACGGCTCTGTTCCATCAGGCTCAACCCGGATGTGAGAATACAAGTTTTTGCTGCTACTTGGCAAGGCTAGGTTAACAACCAAGGGTCTGGTTCAGAAACTGTACTGCCACATAATTTGGGCACTGTATCATGATATCCGGCTCTGCCTAATGGGCTATACCAGTTCAAGTTCCACATTATGTGCATTTTGGGGATTCTCAGAATTCATCCTATATTTCTCTGGCCACTATGCTGCATGGCCTAACCTGTTCACCTGGGTACAGCAGAATCTGTACTCCGGATTTCTGATGCAGTGAAGTTTGGGCAACATTTTCTGCCTGTCCAATCTTTCATGTCCTACTTAATAAACTTTGAATCCTTTGTTATGTTTGAAGTAAGACAGACGTAGAGACTTCTCAAACACATAAAGATCCTAGATGTTTTCTGGAGCAGAAAACTGAAATCATCTGAACAGAGACACTCTCATATTATTGCCAGCGAAGGAGGCCTCTGATGTCAGTGACAACTTAATTTTATGATAGACATCTTAAAATTTGCATATATGTAGAGTAAGATGATAAAGATTTGGTAAGATGATAAAGCTTGGTCTTGATCTCACTTCATGTCAGGAAGAACAATTTTGTTCTTTGAGCAAAGCTCCTCCCTTTTTTTTTTTTTCCTTAAAATTTAGGATTCCTTCACCTTCTAGTAGAATCTCTTAAGGATCTTGACATTTTAATGAGAAAATTACACAGCACATTTTTCCACTCATCTGGCATACGCACAACATTGCAGGGCAGTGCCATGCTAAAGCAGATCTGTCAACTCCTTTATTCTTGTAATGCATTTAGCTAATTTAGCAGAGCTTAATGCAGACGGATTTTGCTGGAAAATAGGTTAACATTATGCGTTATTGTATTTTGAAACAATCAGATCCATGAAAATTCTGTAATCGTGTTATGTGAAGCATCCTGTTTGCCTGGGTAGCCAGAGGAAATGTATTAATTAAACCTTTATCCACATCCAAACTTTATTTTTAAACCATGCTGAGCAGCGTGAAACCTACCAACTAGCCTAAATAATGTACTATAAAGAAGGTTTGCTGGAACTCTCTCGGATAAGTGCTAATGTGTGTGTCATGTTATGCTTCTATCTTTCCATAATACTTACTTATTTTTCCTTTATCCTTCCTATTTTAAAATTCTACCTTGCTAATCTATGTGCTTCCAGCCACTCAGAATAAGAACAAAGCTTTTTTCTTTATAAGTTTCTTTTTTGCTGTAGCCACTTAGAACGTGTTTTATGTTTTCCTATTACACCTCTTAGAGAATATTTATAAATATTTTAATATTGGAAGTGATTGTAGTAGAACAGGTTTGCTAGAATTCCCACCTTGACTGTGACTTCCTCAGTCCTGTTTTTGATGCAATGGCTGAAGAGTTGATGTGAGGCAGTTGTACTAGTCTATAAAGCAGAAAGCTTAAAACCTACTCTTTGGAAAATTTTTGAACACTGCCTAATTCAGAAGTTAATCTTTAGTACTACTGATTCCATTGGTGGAGTGGAAATAGCAGTGCCTTCAGAGAGAAAAAGTTACTGTATTAACTTCACTAATGGCATGGAGCTATTGACTGGATGAGCTGAAAAACAAAGCTTAGCTCGAGAAGGTCTGAGACTTTAAACTGAATGCTCCAATGAAACGAGGAGGAAGTACACTTCCAGAGTATAGTGGATGTCTGACAATCTTGTTTTCAAGCATGGCTACAATCAACATTTTTTTTCCCCATCTAGAAAAAGAAGAAAATTTTGAAGTGGTATTTTAAATCATTACAGTATTCCTGTTTCCAAACACTTGATATTTGTGGGACTTAATTTTCTTTGGTTTTATTTTGATAAAACTTTGATGGGAGTATTCAAAATAATAACTTTTGAATGGGTTGGCAATTTAGTTGAGCTAAACAATTTGACCTTTTTTTTTTAACTGTGCATTTCGTGCTAGAGTTGTGAAAACTTAAAGATATAACAATAACAGTCAGCGTGTGATGCACCAAAAGGCTGCCTACCATTGAATGCTCTTCGTAATGAGACCTGGTTACCTGCTACACCTATTTCAGAAATGGAGGATTTGCTATTTACATAAGATACATAGAGGAACATGAAATAGTTTGTGTTTTTTATTTGCCTATTCTGATTTTCCTCAAATCTGTGCTGTTTGCATGTGGTTTTTAGTAATGATGAGCCGACTCAGAACTTCAGGTTCTTCATGCACAGATTATTCCCTTGTGTATCTTATTTATTGGAAGAAAATTACAGCTTAACATTAACAATTCATAGATTAAATGTAAGTGGGGGAAAAGAAGGCAAATAGCAGAAATATAAAGTTCTAATTCTATCTGGAGGACGTGTATGCACACAGACATAGTGTAGGACTGACATTAGAAAAGGCATAAGAGAAAGAGGTAAGCATGGGAAAGATGAATAAGTAAAACTGATGCATTCTTTAAAAGAGAAATCTCAAGGGATGTAAAAATCCCAATATATTTTCAAAGTAGCACCCCTAAATGAAGTCATTATCTACAGTTCATTGATCACCAAGCAGTGGAAGCAAGAAGTAATAAAGAAATTTTTTTTGCTGGGTAGATTCCTAAAGGGATTAGTCAAAATTAGAGTTATCCAGAATCCGTAAAATGCTGGGGGAAAGATTAATTCATGTAATTGATATTTAAATATTATTAATCTACAGCCCAATAAAAACCCAGTGTTCACTAGAACAATTACTTTATATTAAGTAATAATTTATTCCCAACACATGGCAATGGAAGAACTATTATCATGGGTTTGGTATGTACTGCTTAATTTGCCATTAACTACTACAGATGAATGTCTTATTGAATATAAATTAAATTGAAGTTTGAGTACTTTCAATAATCTAACTTTATTATTTTAAATAGGATTCTTTCATATCCATTTCATTTCTCCTTCTTCCTATACTTATGCTTTATATGCTTCCTATGTTTATGCTTACAGCAATGGCTGTGAAGTGAGTAGAAGTTCCTAAGTATAATGGGCAGATTGTAAAATCTTTTCTTACTCCTAAACTGCACAGAATGTGCCTGTGAACAGATAAATTCAATAAAACAAAGTATATTGACTGCTTAAGGGAGGATTTCTTTTTTCCCCCTCGAACTAATGTTGCTAGAGCACTGCAGGAGGCTGTTTGAAGTAAAGTTAACTCTTCAGACAGCTGTCATCTGTAAAAGTGATCTAGGTGTTGAGCACAGCTTATTTATGGAAAAAAGGATTTTATTGCTGCAGATAATGTCTACGTAGCTGTTTTGGTAGGGTGCTTCTCTTCTATATATTACTTTAAGTTATTTATTTCTTGCAATACATGGACGTGTGAACAGCTTCACTTTTTATGGCATTTTGCATCTAAGGATCTCAAGGCATTGTATCAGTGGTAGATAGTTAAATTAAGTGGCTTACTTATGAATACTATCCAATGGAAAGAATAGACAGAAAACAGATGTCATGCTTTGTGAAACTAATCTTTCAAATCTCACTTTTTCTTACTTGAAGTCAAGCACTAAAGTTCTGCATAGAAATGTTTGGAAAGAATTTGAGCATTACAACATGGTGTTCAAAGTGCGAAAATCTTTTGTATAAAGTAGATTTGTAGACTATTAATGTAATATGTGCATGTTTCTGATTAATATGAATTATATGTAATTAGTAATAAATTAACATTAATATTACAGAAGTTATAGCTTGTCCAGTGTGTCTAAACAAAACATTTCAGTATTATCCATGTTATCAAAGCAAGAAAAAAGAAATTATTTGTTCTGACACACTTACCACTCAAATATAATCAAATTGGGTAGATTCATTTTTATATAGCTGTTGTTTTTCTGATTAGACATTCTGTCCCACCAGCAGTATTTACTTGCTTAGAATTGTTTTCTGCTTAAGTGAGACCCAAAGGATGCACTTTCTAGATCACACAGGGGTTGGTGATTCTTGCATTAAACACAAGCTCCTGACTTTGCAAAACTTGTTCACATCAGAGGAGAAGATAGTCAGATATGTTTGTCTCAACTGCATTAACCGTGACTATGCTGTGAATATAAAATTGTCTCAGCATTCAACATTGTTCAAAATGTGAAAATGTCTGCTCATACTCTTTTAATTACTAGCATTAATTTAGAAGTACAATAGCATTTGTTCTGATTTCTCTGTTCAAGTAATAGCTTGGCATCTAGAAATAAGGGAGACAGCATGATATTTCATAATAGATTATCCTGTTCTATACACACACACACACATATATATATATATATATATATATATATATATATATTTTTTTTTTCCAATTTGAAGAGAAGTCCCAGGTGTTTCTTGTTTCCTCTAGAAACTTTGGTTTATTTGATTGGTACTATTTTTTCTTGATAACAAAAATGAAACTGACCCATGACAACATGTTATGTGGTATATTTCCCTTCCTCACAAATATAACAACAGGTCTACTTAAACAATTCTTATATGCGCTTAGAAGCTTTCCATGGAAATTTCACTTCTCAGATGTGATGCATCCCAGTGTGAGAATCCAAGCATCAATCCTACTTTAAAGATCTTCTAGTAAGAGTTTTATTTCAATTAAGGTTGATGCTGTTGTTGAATAGTTGCCGCAATAAATCTCTTCAGTAGTCTAAGTTCAATCAGTTTGATATCCCCATTCATACTCAGTATAAATACTTCAAAATTATTCTCAACATCTACTGTCACATTCACTTGGTGGTTCTTATGTTCTCATGGCCACATGAACAGCAGTTATTGAAGACTGGATACAGTTTAGTACAACAGGTAAAAGTAGTTCCATAATACTGTTAGAAACTGATAAAGGTTCAGCATGAACGTTCATGGACTCATTTTCTCAGCAACTAGAGAATCAGAAACACCATTCTTATATGGCATTGAAAGAATGAGAGAGAAATAGAATAAAGGGGTGATTCGCTAACACTTTGTCGTAAAACAGCTGAGCAAAGGAAATCAGTGTCTCCTTTTCACCTAAGAAATATTCATGTGTACATAATTGCTTTATGTAATGGTTAATGAGAGAAAATCATATTTACTTAAGTATTCAGACAGTAAATCTATCAAAGCACAGGAAGATTCAGATTGCTTGAATCTACTAAATGATAAAGATTTTGTTCAGTCACTGGTCAAATTATCTAGTTTATATGTGCAAAATATATTTAAATAATTCAAATTGATAAACAAATCAAATTAAATTGTATAAAATATAAAAACCCAACCCTGTAATTGCATAGCTGATATTTTAAGAGCAGGAATCTAATGTAAGCATGATATTTGCTGCAGCTTATGCGTTCAATTTTTAAGACAGAAACTGATCATTATGGCCAGAGAGTTTGATCAAAATGGGATACATGATTTCATTCAGGGTAGAGAGAACTATTAGAAAAACATCAAATCTTGATCTGCATGTGACAGAAAATCTAATGAAGTCCTGTGTGTGCTGTGGTAGTGGCTAGATGCTAGCAAGTTGTGATCTTGAGATCTGCCCAAGAGGAAATAAACTTACACTGCTTTTTTGAATGAGATGATTTTGTACTCCTATTTCTCAAGACCATTCCCATGTTATCTCCTTGTTCCTCCATTAGCAAGAAGTAAGCTGTTTGAGCAACCAAGTCAGGTTAAAAACAACATAGAAAAAGAAAAGTTAGTGTTCATCTGAATTGGTCCATAGTTCCATTCACTGTATGTACTCTAAGGAGTTGGTTACTTTGTGAGAAATATGACTGGAGAGTAATAAATTTTTGAATATGAAGAAAAATGCGTTTTCTCTTGTTTCCTAATTGTTGTTATAAATTGGTGCAGGTACCTCTATGGGTTTTCTCAATTTGCGCAGGAGGAAAAAGAATTACTTATTTTTTAATTAGGAATTGACAGATATTTGCTAGTTGTAGAATCATGGAATGAGTTGGAAGGCATCTTAAGGATCATTCAATTTCATCACCCCTTCCATGGACAAGATTGCCACCTTCTAGGCTGATCAGATCCTCATCCAACCTGGCCTCGAACGTCTCTAAGGATGGGACATACATAACTTCTCTGGACAACGTGGACTTCTGGAAGGAGAATGTCTTGAAAGGTTGAAAACAAGGATCTTCAACTACTTTAACCGAAGTCTTACCTTTACTTATAAGAAGTAGGCATGATCTCATGAAAGTGACACAAGCAAGCAAATTTACTAAGCAGAGTTAGTCACTTAAAGTCTACTGCAGTCCCTTTATGTACATTGCAAGACATTTCTGCATGTACATAATTTAGGTTTTGATAAGCCATTGTCAAGAGATTTTAGCATGGCCAGGTATTGGGAGGCTTTACTTCATGCTGAGGTTTTAATTTTGATCACTTTTATTTTGTATTAAATAAATGTTAAAGTGATTTGATTTTAATAAATAAATTTAAAACAACAACAACAACAAAGAACACTATAAAAAAAAAAGAAAAAGAAAAAAACAGATAAATAAAACATGATTAACCAAAAGTTTAGCTGGTGAATTTAAAAGATAGGGTGATCTACTTTTGATTAAAAATAGCATACAATTTTCCATAATTACATTACAAATGAGTAAATCTTTCTTATGTATTGATTCTTTTTTTTCAGCGTGTTTTGACTAGGTAGTGAGAGAGAACACTAAGGTATTATGAAAAAGTATTTAGTCTTGAGTAAAGATAAACACAGAGATCAATAGTGAAGTGCTTTAAAATGGAATGAAACAATAAACACTAAATATTCCCCTTGCTCTTTTGGGTTGGGTTTTGTTTATTTTATACAGCTTGCAAGAGCAGCTCTTTATACTGCAATCTGTTATATATACGTGATTCACTCAGTTGTGAATGTTGCAGTTAGTTGAATGAGTTGTTAGAGCTCTTCTGCAACTTCCAGCTCTTTGAAGAAAGGGGATAAAAGGCAAAGCGGTGCATGGAAGGAACTGATGATATTGCCACAATAACTGTCCTCATAACTTTCTTCAAGGCTTTTCTCTAGGGCCTATGTTGCTTCATGTCCTTTGTTTTCATAAGTAGTAGCTTTTGCTTTGCTGATATCTCTTTATAGGTGATACCTCTTTATAGTCTGGAGACTTTATTTTTGTTATTACTTTAATATTTCTTCCCCTATTGCAGAAAAGACAGATTATAGTGGGGGTACCAAATACATTGAGATTTGTTTATCTAAGAGCCAAGGTAGATTATGTATGCAACAGGCACTGGCTAGGCTCCCATTCACTGTTTTGTTGCAGATAATTGCGTACAATATAAAGCCAGCTCCAGCATCTGTGTTTGTATCAAGATGGAATCATGCTCCATCTGTTACATGGCCATTATAATTCACAGATATTTGCTGGTGGCTAGTGCTATACAGGCTGTGAATCTTTATATTAGGATTTCAAAGGACAATATTGATGCTGAAATTATCTCTGCCTAGAAAGATCCCAGTTAGTCCTGCCGTAGATGTAAAAATCCTAGCCTGCATAGTGCTTTGCCCTGAGTTGATGCTACAAAAACCCAAAACAAAGTTTGTAGGAATAGTATCAACCTGCCTTCCATTACACCGTGATGAAATTGTGTAAAGTTTAATAGTGAAGTATATGGGACCACAGAATTAAAATCAATAGAAGTATACACATTTCATAGAACAATACAGAGTCTGTTGAAAATCCTGTGATGACAGTCTAACCATACTAAAATATACATATATATACACACATATATATCCATCTCTCAGCATCTACATCCACTGAAGCTTAAGAACTACATCTATGAATTCATATGCAGAAATTAAGAGCAAGCTATAGAAATCACTTCTCCAATCAAAATGTAACATATCATCATGAAAAAAAAGGAGTCTCACAATCAATCTCTCATTGTACTCAGAGAGCTTTATAAGGTAGCATACTTGTAAAAGAATCATTCTTCAAAAGTATGAAGAATTCCAAGGTACTCTCTAGAGAGATAAAGAATAATCATTCATGACTCATTTTTATATGCTGTTTCTCTGGCAACAGCAATACTGAGACCTACAGAACAGTGCAAAATTTATGAAACTACCTATTAAGATTTGTCTGAAGTTGTTAATGAAACTGTAGTTGCATAAGTCAGATGTTGGTATGTTCAGTTTTTATTACAACCAAGATGAATCTGAAATGAGATTCTCAGGTGCATCATAAAATAAAACACTGTTATTCTATAGCTCTTCCCAGTAATTTGTAATACCATGACTTGATTTCAATAGCTTCTATTACGTTCCAAAATTTGACTTTTAATACTCAGTCTGTCTGTTAATTTTGACTTAAAACCATAGAACTGTAGAAAAAAAATGTTGCAAAGGATTTTTGGAGGTCATCTCACCAAGCCTCCTGCTCAAAGCAAAACTAATTTCAAAGTTTACGTCAGGTTGTTCAGGGCTTTGTCCAGATGAATTTTGAAATTCACTTTTGATGGAAACCTATTCCAAGGCTTAACTATACTTACTGAAAGGAAAGTTTTCTTAATATCAAGACTGAGTCTAACTTTCTTTAACTTATGTTCTTTTGCTGTATACCTGAGATGAGTCTTAATATTCACCTTCTCTATAGTTTCCCTTTAGACTCTGGAAAACAGCAATTAGAGTTTCATTTGGTTTTCTCCTTCCAGAGTAATTAAACCCAGTTCTGTCAGGCTCCCCTTATACACTGAGTCTGTGTCCCCTGAGCATTTCAGTGTCCTCTGCTGGACTCTCTCCTAATCATGAGTCATAGTTTTTCACAGCAGATAAATATGCAAGTCTTCAAGACTGACTACTTGTAAAAAAAAAAAACAAAACACAACAGCTCACCTGTTTATGGCACAGTAAACTTCTTTTAAGTGACTTTTGTTGCTGCCTTTTGGCCTCTGATGATATCAATTATCTTGCTATGTATGTGCCATTTTCCTTCTCTATATCTATTATTGCACAAGGAGATGAACACGGGAAAACCAAGGGCTGTAATATACAGCTTATTGTACTGAAACCGAGGAAAGTGACATTTTTGCACTGATTAGAAATTACTTTGATTCCCTGAAATATTTGAAGGTGTTTTTTTTTTTTTTTTTTCTTTAGAGTACCATTGTGTATCATTTCTTAGAGTAATATTGTGTCATTGTTATATTAATCTTGGACTTGTTCTTACATTCTTTATTACACTGAATAATCTCATTTCAGTTTCATATCTTTGCTGCTTTGTTGCTTGTTTGGACAGCCATTGTAAACAGATCTACAAAGCTCAAATGATGTCTGGGTGTTCTACTGTGTAGGTATCTGAAACAGACAAATGGTAAATTAAATTTTGCTACAACATACTTTTATTTTTCTCCATAAAATGATCTCATACAATGTTTCCATGACAAGGAATTTATATTTTACTTTTTTTTTTTCCCCCCAAGCAAGTATTTAGGACAACTGGAATCATTTCTTCTGCCCAATTTCTTCCTCATTTTTTTTCCCTTTTGTTTCTACTGTGCTGCTTCCTCCCCCCAGATTACTGTCAGCTATCTAAAGTTAATTGCCTTTTTGGTTGGGAGATCATGAGTCAAGCATTGCAGTTGCAAGCAGGGGAGTAGAACTGGATGATCTCCAGAGGTATCTTTCAACTGCTATGATTCTGTGTTCTTCCTGTGGTAAAAGACCTATCTGCCCTCTAACGTGTGACCACAATGACTGAATCCCTGCTGTACTGTAAAATTAATCCAGCCCAGAACTTATTCTATCAGAGAAGAGAGTGACAGTGAGCAGGTTATCAGTCTTGTTACTTGTCCTTGTGATACTCAAAGAATTTATGATTTGAGTACAGAAAGACTACTGAAAATTTGTTCTGTCCTTAAGTGAGATATACAAAATACAGCCCAAAAGGAAGAAAGAATTTTAAAATAAATCTTGTTCCTGAGAATACTTGTCTCCTCTTGTAGTATTTTGGATTCTCTAATGTGTCCATATAATTAACTTGTCCAAAGTCCACGCTCTATATGTTCTTTTTTGGTATTGTGTCACTTCTTCTATATGACATGCTTATTTAACTGTGTCTTGGGTTAACTGGGTTGTTCTTTTGACCTAGTTAGAGTTACAGTTTGCTCTTGCTGTGGACTTAATTTCCATAAGCAATGCAGTAATTTGCTTTTCAGTCTTCTCTTACAGGAATTCATTCTACTTTGCTTCAAATAAGTATATTTAGTTTTTATATGCAGCCCTAAATTAATAAATGTTTTTACTGATATAGATAGGTAAAAGTTCAAATTACCCTAGAATGAGATAGTGGCATTAAAAAAAATAATATGTCACTCACACAAATCCTTACTTACGCAGTGCCACCTTCCTTCTAGTCTATGAGATACTGAGTAGCACTGCTTTTCTCACAGATGTTTTCCAATATTTTAGATAGGTATTTTGAGAGAGTTTAGACAAATTCAATTTGTCTATGATTGCTCAGCATTCAGTTGTCTGTTTGCATGTCAATTCCGGCTAGAGCAGATCAAGAAGACAAGGGCACTGGAAGCACTGACTTTCTAGGGAGCTTTTCTTGTTGAATAGTTTACAGGAAGTATGAAATTATAAAATATATATATATATATATATATATATATCTATTCTGATTGTGATTACTATATTCCTTCCAACTCTGATACAGGTCCTAGAAATTTGTTTGGTTTTACAGTAGCAGAACAGGAGTTAGAACAGCACAGGATATGCAAACAGCAAAATTCTGAGAGATTTCAAGATGTATTTATTGGGAGGAGGCGAGACTTTTCCTTCCATTCACTCATAGTGTTCATTAAATTTTTCTCACTTAGACAAAGCTGTCATTACAGGAATCTGGCAGTACAAAGGCCACAGTATACGTCCTTGTACCCATTAAGTTGTTTCACAGCTTTGCTTGAGTAGTGTAAAATAGTCTTAGTGAGAAATAGTCTGGCCGAAGGATAACAACTGGTATGAAAGAGCTAAATATTGGCAATCACAGCTGGCCTGTGGATGTGTAAAGATAATTATGTCCTGCAAGATGTACTGTACACAACGGGTACAGGCACAACAAGCACTAGTTACCTACTACATACAATTTTTCTGCAAACAAATGCTATTCAAACCTCTTGGTAGTTTGATAAATGTTTTATTTGCACTATGAGATGTGAGAGAGGGAGAAGCTGACACATCAATATGTAAATAAAACATTTGTTAGACATCTCTAGTGATTCTGATAGTTCTCCGTTCATTGGAAGAGCAGTCTGGGAGCAGGTAAGCTGAGCTATCAATGTTAATAATATCATAATACAAACTGATGTGGACAGATGCCACAGTTCATGTCATTCCAAATGATTTTATATGTGTGTATGAGAACCTTAGTTTTGTTAAATGAGCTTTCATATGTTTGAAGCTTTTATTTCTTTTTCTACCTGACAAACTGCTATGCTGTCACAAATTAGATTAGTGACACGGGGAGTACCTTATGTTTCTTCCCACAAGCATTTTGCAAGGTATTTTGAGAAAGAAAAATTTCTGAAGGGGCTTGGAAATGCCTGACAGAGCAACTTTCAGTGGAACAGAACAGTGTGTCTACAAGCTGCAGCCATCATTTGTTAAGTTGTTTTTTTGGTTTTTTTTTTTTTTTTGTTTTTTGTTTTTTGTTTTTTTGTTTTTTTTTTTGTTTTTTTTTTTTTTTGTTTTTGCTGTGCAGGATATAGCAGAAAATAGAAATACACAGCTACTGTTACTTAAACTTTCTAGTACAGAGTTATTAACAGCATTTGTGTTTTGCAAAGTTATCGAATCTTGTTTTAAATGTGCTTCTTAAAATCTGTGATGTCTATCTATCTGAACACGTGCATGCACATGCAATCTGAGCCCTTTATCCCTCTCTGCTTTAATGAGTAGATGAGTAGGTCAGGCTGCAAAAAATGTAAATAGTGTAGTAATGTTAGTCTTTTGGAATATATTACATTTCTGAGGTGAAGTACCAAGCTCAATGTGCTTGTATTTTAAATAACACAATGGAAGTTTTTATAAACAGATTTTCATATAACATGGACACATGCAGTGTCTAGCCCCGAGCATGGGAAGACTGCTCTAGTCAGACAGGACAGCATAGAGTCAGTGAGGACTGTGAACTACACCTTTGGCTTTTATCTTCATATTTACAGGAAATAGGTAGAATGGGTGAGAGGACAGCAGTGTTCAACCCCCCAAGATGTATTGTTACTATCATGAAAACACATTATTCAAGCAGACTGCAGAGCTGTGAATTTAACAGTGTATTATACATTCTTTTATCTACATAGAGATAAGCAAATGATGAAATGAATGGGAACTAGTTTGTTTTAAGGGATGCCTTTGCAAGGATGATTTGTAAAAGTATAGATGAAAAATATTCACAAATACCTTCTACTTAATCATACTTTCTCTGTCTTTTAAATGGTCATGGTGCTGTGATACTGTTGTTTGAGAAAAAATGTTTCTCATTCTTGCCTGTGTTAACAATCAAGGTCATAGCATCAGTCTGAGATTCCATGATTACAATTAATTACCCCAGCCCATTTGTGTCTTTCTGTTATTTGCATCACAATACTGTCTGTGATTATTTAATCATGCACTACATCACCTACATAAATCCTTGTTTTGCGGGAGTATAGAACAGATGTTTCTTAGGAGGTGAATCAAAGGTTTGTAGTTAAAAAACTTGATGTCCATAGCTCCTACCTAATTTGCTACAGATGCTAAAGATGAGGCAATGATTAAAACAGTGAATATGGATTTGGAAATGTGGTTGTTTTTATCTCTCTCTCTATTTATATTGATCTATTTTTTCAGAACACAGCAGAAAGATTTTGGAGAATTATTATTGCAATCAAAAAGTAAAACAAATAAAAGGTACCTATATATGTAGCTATATAAATTAATAAAACATATCTAAGTCTTTTCTTGCTGATGTAGCAGAATTTAGGAAGCAGTCAGATATTTTAAAGGAAGGGTCAAAATGCTAATATTTGAATGCTCCATTTCTTTCATGTGTTGCTGTGCACTGCTACTACAGACGTATTCTGTTTAAACACCTCTCGTGATCTTCTCTCTTAATCTCTTCTTAATTTATTGACTTTATTTGCTCTAAAACTATGCTTTCTGCCACATTTTCTGCTTGCTAAAGAATGACCTGCAGACACGAGAATTTAACTGTGCAAAGAGAAAGTCTACATGTTTTCCTTCAAAAATATCCAATCAGTAGTTATATTCCTGTTCATTCCACATTTTTTTTAATGTAGTTGTGGAAGTCTTACCCAGTTTTCACAGGTGGTTCTTAATATTAAGTTATTCTGTTTAGTTACCAGGCTTTCCCCACCTGCTATTTGATTTTAATAATGCTCACCAGCTGCTTTTTGTTGTCAGGAGAACTTTCCCTTACATATACGAAGTAGTTTAAAATTTTAATTACTTCATTAAGCCAGTCCTGAGTCTTTTCAAACTGGGCATCCTGAGATAATGACAGCTTTAATGCATTCAGTTTTAAACTCTGAATCTCAGTTTCACATATGTAACAGAAATACATTCCTTTAAATAGGAGGTGAAATATATTTTACAGGCATACTGCAGAAATGATTGTTGAAGAACTGACACCTAAACTGTGAAATCTCATAATGTCTTCCTGCTTCACATCTGATGCTAAGTCTAAACCAACCATACTGTTTCGATGAAAAGTGAGAAGTAGAAACAAGCACCTGACCTGTAAGAAAATATTTTATGCTCTGGCTTGATGCCTGATTTAGTTAGTCAGAAGGATGAAGTCACAGAACACAGTCTTTGTTTAACTGGAAAGAGATAATTGGCTGGATGGTCACACTGAAAGAGCTGCAGTCAACAGTGACAAGTGGCGCTCTTCAGAGATTTGTACTGAAACAGGTATTATTTAACATCTTTTTGTCAGGGACATGGACAAGGGGATTGAGTGTGCTTTCAGGAAGTTTTCAGATGACACCAAGCTGATTGGTGCGGTTAATGTGCTGGAGAGAAGGGATGCCATTCAGAGGAATTTTGACAAGGCTCAAGAAGTGGGAACATACGAAACTCTTGAACTTTAACAAGGCCAAGTGCAAGGCCCTGCACCTTGATTAGGTCAATTCTAAATATGAGCATAGACAGGGCAATGAGTGAATGCTTACATACTTCAATAGCAAGGTGTTTTATTTCAACAACTGTAGATGGCAAAATATTGAAATTTATACTGGAGGTAGTAGTGTAGCCTTGTGTTTTATAAAGACAGCTCCAAAAATACAGCCTCCTATTTTATTATGTTGGCCCACAACATCAGTGGCAGATGTTGGTGGTGCAGCAGTAGAAGTTGTACCTTCCTGCCAATATCCTGTTACATTTTATTGCCATGCAACAGATGTCAGCAAAGGGGCAGTCTGGCAAAATGGTGTCTAATGTGGAAATGCATATAAAGTAAAATGTATGGAATTGAATTCCTCCATGTGGAAAAAATGGCATCCAGTGACATTCACTGATGCTTGCTGAACATTTAGGGAGACAAAACAGTGGGTGTGAGCACAGTGAGGCGGTGGGTGGTGCATTTCAGCAACCGTGATAGCAACAGTGGGTCACCTCCATTGGTGCAGATTTTTACAAACAAGGTATGCAAGCTCTCATTTATTATTGGTGAAAAATGCACAATCATGGTGGTGACTGCATTGAAAACGTGTCTTGCATCTGAGAATTTTCTCTATCAAGTAGTGTTATTGTGCTCTTTTGCATCTGTTGTCGTTTTCATGGAAATTAATAGGAGGCATTAATTCCAGAGCAAGCTACATATTTCACGTGTGAGAAATGATTTGTTCTGGTGCAGGGTTTAGCTGACTTTTTTTAGATACTTATCTGAGATACAGCACTTTGTGCCAAAGTAGAGCAAATACAGAACCCTATCTCATCTACGACTACTGTGACCATAAGAGAAATAAGCACTTTTCTACACTCACGTGGTGAAGAGCAGGTAGTAAGTATAGCCATACGATAAGTGAGTGAGGAGAGAGACTTGGACAAATACTTATTTCATGAGAACCCTGTGTCTCTCTCTTTTTTTTTTTTTTTTAATTTAGTTAATCTCAGTTGCATCAAGATAAACTGGACTGTATGCTTGGAATTGCCAATATCTATTTTTAGGTTCAAGATGTTCAGGTATGTGTCACTTAGTTTTCTCTTGTCAAGGAGAATAGTTATTTGAATAATTGTGTTGAAATATAATTTTGGAACTTTTATGGATATCAAGTCAAAATATAAAATATTAACAAGAGTTGTTATAGTTAAATTCAACACAGATAATAATTGCAGTTTTTCATCAGTAAGGACAGCAGAGAATTGGAACAAAAAGTTTTCATTCAGACTATGCTTTATGATACCTTTCTGCCAAAACCAGCAAAGACAATCATAATCGACTGCACTACTTGAAAAAGAAATTATATTGATCTTTCCTTCTGCTGCTAAGTCCAAGTTAGTGAATTGACTTTATAAACATCATGAATGTTGTTCTGTGAGTTCTGAGATTTGATGTTTTTGTCATATGTTGATTTACACATGTGTTTGAAACTGAAAAGTGATGGCACTACATCATTTTAGCTAGCTGTCAGTGTGTGTTATTGCTAGAATTTTGAATCTTGGATATGAACACTTGTTTCTGGAGACTTTGTTGCATGTGAGAGAAAACAATGATGAAAAGAGGAAGGCAAGATCAGAGGTTAAATGTAGGAGATTTCTTTTTATAATGTAATATATTGTGTTCCCTCTCCTCATAAATTTTATTTATAAGCCACTAGCTAAATGTTGACATCAACGTGAATATAGAAAACAATAGGGAATGTATGCAGTGCTGGGGACCACAACGCCTGGATGCTCTGAAATTTTTCATTTCTGCATTCAGAGTACAATGACAGACACTAGATGTCCAATCATTCAGCGATCGTATCTCTTGCGCTATCTTCTTCTTTCAGTGTCAGCCATTTTTGCTTATCATTGTTTCTATGTGAGAACTACTTAAGCCCATTGTGATGAATCCAGGGAGCAAGAAGAGAAGCACTAATTCATTCTAATAAAAATATATTTTTATGCCAGCCTCTAATTTCTTTTTTTTTTTCACCCAAAATCTTCAGAGAGGAGTAGAACTAAGAGTTATTAGAGGCTTTTTGTTTTAAAGTATGCAAACACAAATTGTACTACTATTTGAACAGCTTAATGGTTAAAATTAAGAAACCCAAATGACTGCGTCATTAGCATCACACATCTCTTACCTTTAAAAAAAAACAAACAAAAAACACCCAAACAACTGAGTATTAACAACTACTATATGTTGTGTTGTACTCAGTGGCGTCATTTCACATTAATCTTGCTTTGAGACTACTTACTGAATCAGGACTGGGAGCAGAGGTATCTGTATATACAGTGAAGTTGTAAGTGCCCGTAGTTTATGAAACAGCAAGTTTTCTTTTGTAAGCTTAAGAGGTGGTCGCCTCTTGAACACTTGTGCGTGTTCTCTGATTTATAGCCACAAACTCAGGTGCTGAAATTCATCTACATTATACTGCTGATGCCAAAATGCTCTTCTGGACCTCACTGCATGTTCAGAAAAGAGTGCCAAGAACTGTCAAGTTAGAGTTGCATGCAAGGGCCAGAAGGGTCTTATCATCATCTTACTTTTTCTTCTGTGAAACTAGCATATATTATTTTCTGTAGATTGTAACTTTTACTTGAACAAAATATTTAGTTTTTAATGTAGACATCAGGTGACAACAAGTTTGCAGTATTACTTGGTAAATTATTCAAAAAGGATAATATTCTTTTTCATTCTCTCAGTGTTTCCAGCATTATTAGAACTGGACAGAACACCAATATAAAATTAGAAAATAATGAATTATTTTCTATAATCTGTATCAATTTACATAAATCTTTTTCCATGCTTCCATTTTGTGAACTCTGGCACAATATATACTCTGGCAGCATATAAAGGTGAAAACAAGGAATCTGAAGAGATGAAATCTGAACTTCTCACGGGTGATGTTCACAAACAGAGCACTGACACTAGAAGCTCTTTTTAAAGATCTTTTTAATTTAACTTAATATTTAGGAATGGGAATTAAGCTATTTCAAAATGAAATTTGCTACTCATAGTGTCATAGGGATGGAAGTGATAAAATAAATTTCTGTAATGGAAGTAGCAAAGCTACCAGATTTAAGTTTTTTTTCTCATACAGTACTGAAATGATTGAAGTTTACTGACTGCTGCAGTTTTAAGCTGAAGATTATTACTCAGACAGTGATTTATATTGATGAGCTCAGTGCTAGTGATCTGAGGTTTACTTTGTCAGTAATCCAGGATAGGTGTTTTATCAAAGTGGAGTGTTGGCTTTCTTGCAACATTATTCAAAATCTTCAAAACTAGCATTCTTGCTACTAACAGTGGTAGAGATACTGAGGTTAAATGCTTAAAACTTATCTCGAATATATTCTCCCCTGTGTGAAAGAGAAAAAGACTTTAGTATTTCAGTTAGGGAGGAGCCATTTTTCCTTAGGAAAAAAACTCAAACAAACAAAAAACCCAAATGGTATTGCAAAAACAAAATGAGAAGTTCATAAATGGGAGCTATTTGGAACCAATGACTGAAGTTTAAAAGTCTCACTTTTAGAATCATGTGATAAATTAAATTTATCTATTGCAGTTCAACTGATACTGCTGACCCTTGTTAGATGTCTAACCCTAACTAATTCATATCAGTGTGCACTTGAGCAAGAGCAGTTGAATGTAGATTTTTGATGTGGGGAAGAGGCATACGTAATAGAAAGAAGGTTTCATAGGGGTAAAGAATCAAAAGACAGGACTTGAATCTGTTGCACTCTTTAATGCGCTCAGGCTCTCCTGGACTTCGAAAAATTTCTGTAGAACAAATATATAAAACTGTAAACCTCTGCATTTAACCTTCTCATTTTTATGTAATGCAAGTTAGAAGAATGTCAAAATATAGCTGTTATAACCTTTGTAGTTTCAGTATAAAAATTTCCCTTTGCTTTACAGCAGAAAAGCGTTTTGAAAAAAAGTTAACTTTTTCCTTTAATGAAAAGAATGCCTTAATTGAACAGCTGATACTAAAATAGCTACGAGTGCTGAATATCTTTAAACTGATGTTCTAATTCCTGTAAATTCAGGCATCTGCCATTCTTTTTATACCAAGGTTAATTCATACATAGACCTTCTGAGAAATAATTATCTTTTCATTTACTCAGATAGATCAGCTCCATGGATCTTAACTCACAGCTATCATTTGCAATCTGCTGTGTAGTTTTCTCACTATTTCAGACCATTTTTGTATTGACCTTTAAGGCAACAGCATAATTAAGATCACTGGTGCTGTTCTGTAACTTTAAATTCACTACATCAACAAGTTCATGGTGTAAAAAGGCCACTAACACATCCATTAGGTAAATCATGCTCTTTTGAAATCAGTAGCAAAAGCCACAGTGATCTCAGACATAGGAAATTAATTCAAAAAATCATAGAATAGATAGAATAGAAGAGACTGGAAGGGAACTTTGAAGGACATATAGACAAACTCCAAGTTCAGAACGTAGGGTATTTGTATGCAGTTGGGTTTTGAAGACCTCCAAAGATGAAGAGTCCAGAATATCTCTCAGTAACCCAGTCCAGTATTCAGACACCCTCACAGTTTTAAAAACAAACAAAAAAAACCCCTTGGTCTTTACCCATTGCCTTTTGCTTTTCACTAGCCACTGCAGAGGAGTCTGGCTCTGTCTATTCCTCCCATCAGCATACATACGTATGCATAAGGTCCACCAGAACTTTCTCTTCTCCAAGCTGAAAAGCTCAATTCTCAATCTCTCCTCATACGAGAAATTTTCCAGTGTCTTGAAAATTCTTGTATTCCTTGCCGGATTCACTGCATGTCCATGAATCTCTTGCAATGGGGAAATCAGATTTGGACCCAGCAACATAGGTATGGCCTCACCAGTATTTCATAGTGGAGCAGGATTGACAAACTTGGCCTGTGATAAGATAGTCTTCCTTATGCAGCCAAGAAGGCTGTCAACTTTCTTTGCAAGGAGGTCATGCTGATGATGGCTTATGGTCATCTTGTCATGCACCAGAACCCAGGGCCTTTTATTGCAATGATAAACAACAGATTTTGGCAATAGTTTTTGAAGATTTTGGAAGTAGGAAAATAAAAGATTTTGCGAACATATTGGTTATCAGCACATTTCTCTCCAGTTCAAAATAATTTTTAAAAATATCTGAAACTAAGAAATTAATAACATATTTAAGCTTAAAGTTCAACTTACACTGTTATTTCAATATGAATACAAATTGCCCGGTATTTGTTTTAAAACTTATGCCTATCTATTTTCTTCCATGCATCTACTTTCATCCTGTAATTTAATTTGCTAGGATTTTTCTTAGGAGAAATAATACCAATAAATGCATGCTTTTATAATGTAAAAGACTAGGTAAGGAATTGGATTAAAATTATATAGATGCAAACCATTACCTGTCAGACTAAGACAACATAGATTTCTGCTTGTCAAGAGAGGGAGGAGAATGCATTTGTAGCTCCTCTACCTGATTAAGTTTCATAAAATAATCAGGAAAGCTTTTCTGCTGGAAATAAAAGTTACTTTTTGAACTTAATTACATATCAGCGCTAAATGACATCAATTAAATTCTAACAACCTGTAATGCACTTTTAACAGAAATCCTAAAAACCTTTAATTTGCTAAAAAGGTAATTTTGTACCTAAATTAAATTTTAATTATTTTACACACATCTTGTTGATATAAAGCTCATAGAGGTATTGCATGCGGCTTGAGGCTTTTGTTTGTTTTTTTGTTCTTTTTCCCCTAAAATGAATTTATATTTAATTTCTCTAGGCATACTTTCTCTTGTAAATTTTGCAAAGGTTTCTTTGGTATCTTTAGCAGACAGCTTTGGCAAGAGACACTGGTTTTTGGATTAGTAATACGTATAGAACAGAATACAATGAATTTAGCTTGGTGAGTGCTCAAAATCCGTCACAAATGATATTGCACTTGGGACTATTTTGACAAGATTGGTATATTGTGATACCAAGGATCCTTGAAGCAGCTATATTCGTTGGCAAGATGCGTTTGTGTTGGGAACTGAAATATTTTTCTCCTGGCTCTACTACTGTGGCAAGCGCCATGTGTAGGGGAGGCTTAATATGGAACTGAAGAATAGTGAAAAGGAAGAATGTCAGTTGTGAAAAATATGAATTTTATATACTCCAGATCTGTCTATCATAATTTTGAATGCTGTCTTTGATTTCATCATGACTAAGGCTGAGATCTCATGTCAAGTTTGCTTAAGGTGTGGACTGAGAATTTTCTAAACAGTGAAGTGAGGAAGAAATCCTCACAAGCCTCCATCTTTTACTATCGGTTAAGTTAGGACCCTCTGATTAAGAGGAAGAATGCAAAACGGTTACTTTGATTTTGAGATAAAAGGTCAATTTTGTTCCATATATTCTGAAATTGATGAACATTTTCACTGAAAAACTAGGGAGTTGGATTTACTCAATCTTGAACATTAGTCAGTCTTTACATATTTCTCCATTATGCTCTTAAAGGTCTGACTGAATTCTCAAACCTAGAAGGACCAGGAAGTGCTGTGAATTCCTTTATTTCTTTTATATGTTATTCTCAATAAAAACTTGTTAATATTTCAAACTACTGGCAATTCCCAAGGACATATATCCAAGAAAGGAGATTTTTTTTTTTTTGTAGGAATGATTTTGATCAAAAACATTGCATTTCCTTCAGAGTGCTGCTGATGAGTAAATTGATAAGATGCTTCTAAAGCATTTGAAATTACTTATCTCTGAAAATACTAGTATTGGTATACTATGAATAAGAAGCAAAACTTTTTGGCAAATACTCCATATGAGGCTTCTACTAACTAAAGACATGATAATTATTTATGGTATATTCCATCCTACATCAATGGTTTCCTAGGTGTTAAAAAAGAATAACTTAGAATATCGCTTTCTTACAGTTCAGATCCCCTACAATAGTTAAATTTTAAAATCCACTCCAAGCTTCATCACTTTGTATGAATTTTTAAGATTGTTTTCTCTTGTAAAATTCCAACCACGGTGTAATTTCAATGTACTTTTTTGTTTTGTTTTATGGAATTACTGTTGCTAAGATTGTCAACTTCTCATTAGTAATCAATCAAGATTTTTTTATCATAAAACCAGGTTCTGCACAATGCAGTTTGCATTTTAGCATACATTTAAACAAGACTCCACAAAATCTTTAAATGCAAAAATGAAACCATATCTTCTGTTTGTGGGATTAATCTTACCAAACAGTTCAGGAGAACTCTGGCTCTGAAGGCACAGAATATGTATGGGCTGACGTGTCATTCTGGGGAGGGTGAGAACAAAGATAACTAGTGGGAGTATTTTTTTTCCATTCTGATAGAACCTGTCATGAAGCTTAGTTTATTGGATAGCAAAATCTTGTCTAGTCTCTATTTAATTCAGAGAGAAATATTATCATAGAATCATAGAAACATAGAATGGCCTGGGTTGAAAAGGGCCATAATGATCATCTAGTTTCAACCCCACTGCTATGTGCAGGGTCACAAATAACTAGCCTTTATATATAATGGCTTCTCATTCATTTTAGGAAGAAAATTACTGCAGTACAGTGGTAGTATTTTATGACATTATTTTAATGTGTGGTAAAGTCTAATTCATAAAAGGACATTTTAATTGCATGGCAAAACAAAAATGTTTACAAGCAGTTTCTGGAAACAAGCAATTGCTAAACATGAACAAGATGTCCCAGCTCTTCATTAGCCACTGAATAAAGACTCCTTCCAAAAAATGAAGTAAGAATTTAGTAAAATGTATGTATTTCAATACTCTATTTTTTACTGAGGCAAAAATTTTGTTTTGCATCAAGAATAGTTTGCTGACACAAACTTCTTTAGTTTACTTTTCAGGAACAGACAGGAAGAGATAGGAGACAAAAGGCTAAATACATACACAAACTTTCAGAGGAGGAAGAAATTTTTGTGCTTCTCCTTTCTGCTACAGACATTATTGAATGAGACTTGTGAAATAAAGTTTGTTGAAGTTTGGGAGGCCCAAAGTGACCAAATTCAGGAAGAGATTACAGAGCCAAACAGAATCCAGTGGCAGGTGCTACTGGAACAGATAATCTGGGGAAATGATTATATTTCAGTGTTTGGAGAATTTCAAGGCTCAGATTGGAAAAGCCTCAGCAGTCATTAGTCCTGTTCTGCATGGGGAGGTGAAACAGGACAAGTCCCGCAGCACCAGTCTAGTTGGCAGTTTTATCAGTCTATGGCTACTTTTTTTTTTATATGCAAAAAAAAAATGCCATGTATGGAGGACTGAGCACAGATCTTTTTCTAAGACTCTAATCAGCATATTTATTTGAGTGAGAGAAAGGGGAAGCAACAGATTTGCTGAAACTCTCCATGAGGATGTAGAGATAGAACTCAGATGTGTTCTACTTCCTCAGTGTTTGATTATTGAACCAGTAGAGAAAAGAAGGGAATATCTCTATGTCTTCCTCTGATAGCTTTACCAACCCAGTCCTGAAAACTTCTTTCCATTTGGGAGTTTGGTGAAACTCAAATAAAAAACATTGTTTGAGATGACAGAAACCACATTTTGGTGGAATTTTCAGAAGTTGAATATTCTTTTTCTGCTTTTAGTGAAAACCTATGGAGGATTATTCAAAAAAACATTTACAGAAAAGCTGCATTTATAAAAAAACATTATATATGCATTACCTGTCAAACAATATATACATTATATGTTGTCTTAATTGAGGATACACGGCATTTCAAATTATGGAGTTTCCTACAGACATTTCAATAAGCATGATTTAGAGACTTTTACCACATTTCAAGGTATGGTAGGTACTTTGCTAATGAAAATTTTGCAAGGCTGGGATTGACAGACAGCTGGATAACACAAAATAAATGAATGGTACAATAAAATCAATCTTATTCCATTTGGATTCATTTTAAATTTACAAAAAGAAAAAAAAAAAGAAGAAAAGAAAAAGAAAAAATAAAAACCCCAAAATATACAACAGTAAGAAGCCTTACTTGTACTGGGCAGGTTTTTTTTCCAGATTAACAAACTGAAATTTTGCTTCCTTTTAGTCTTTCATTTCTCCCCAGATTCTCTACATTCAAGAAGTGTCAAGCTGGCTAATTTTATTTAACAATTTGAATAGACTATTTCCCCTTGACATTATTCACACACTTCAGCTCATAAAGAGGAAAATAATAGCAACTTCAGCACCTGAAAGGTGATCATTTACAGGCTGTGTTGTACGACCTTTCCTGAAGAAGAATGTAATAAGTCTATTATATTGAAACAATGAAGTGTGTGGGCCTAAAGCTCAAGAGAAATGAGTGCTGCTTTTGTCACAGTCTTCCAGGACTCACTGGAAACAATTAGTGAGCAAGACATAGATCCAGTTTGAGAGAAAATAGCTGCCAGTAAGGGAGCACAAATTCCTGAATTTGTTTTGTAAATGAAAGAGTTCTTACTATGATTCACTAATAGAAATTGTTAGGCTTTCTTTATAAACTCCTTGCAAAATGTGGAGGTTCTTGAAATGGAGGCTTTTCGTACAGAATTTAGCTGAGGGAGACAGGGGAACGTAAAGAGTAGATGACAGGGGAGTTTGGCAGAAAGCCAGGTAAGTTCCTACTGATCCACTGCTCTCAGTTATCAGTTTCTGGCATCAGCAGCCTAAGCGTCCCCTGGCATTCATCTCCATTCAGCATGCTGGTCTGCAGGATCTTCCTGCATTTCCAGCATCTTTCCTCCAGGCAGGATTTTCATCTTCTGCTTTCTAGGCCCCCCTTCATTTTGGCACCAACTCTTCCTTCTTGGTGCCCAGATCCAACATTTTCCTAATCTATACGTGGAAGTACAATATGTGATCAGCTTCCTATTGGGTGGTTCTATCTCATATGTTCTTACTTGTTGAAGGATTCAGGATTTCCAGGTATCATCAACATTTACAATCAGCTCAAACCATCTGCAGCTAGCAAGCAGTAGTCTTCTGCCTGAGAGTTCAACAGCTCAGTTTCAGGTATTCACTCATGCAAACATATACACAGTTTCTACCAATTGCTAACATTCAAAAGATAAGCTATTTTTCCACCTACAGATTTATATCTGGAAAGTAAATTTCCAAGTCCTGTCTTAAAACATTTTGAACTCAGCTATCTCTAGTGTGGCAGGAAGGGAGTCTATCCTCTGGACTTTCCTTGGATGACAAGAAATCCGAAAACATTGTTATCATCTCAGGTTTGTTGGATACAAAATGAGAATAAATGTACAAAGCCTTGAATCCCATTACAAAATTGAATTCAGATTTTTTGTTAGTCTATACAGAAATCTCTGTATAGAAGAAGATCTTCTTCTCGGAACAAATCCTGAAAAATGAAAGCACTTGATATTGCAGCAAAGTATAAAATCCTTGCATCCATTGTCTTTGACCTTACAGTTCACTGTTTCCCTTTTTATTGCCACTGACTATACTCAGATGGAAGTGTAAAGAGCAATAAGTATGGATTGATGGTCAGCCAAAGCTGCATGATGCTTGAGGACACTGGATGCATATTGTAATTTTCTATGTTCTGATTGAGATGAACTGCCTGGATGCATTGTGGGTACAAGAAGAAATTGCAAAATGGTCCTATGGGTTATCGGACTGTCAGCTTTTGACTGACAATAAATCATTTGCCTGTCTGAAAAATAGCAAGAACGGATTCCAGTCAGATGTCGGATTGTTATTCAGCAATTTGTAGATAACACATAATCACAAAAGAGCCTTTGTACAGTAATTGCCTCTGCCTTGTCTAGACTCTGAATATTATTATTATTCACATTAGCTTTACAGAAATATCTAGAAATCCTGACTGGAAAGTCATACATAAGTAGATAGTCTCTGTTCCAGAGAGGTTGTAATTCAAAAGGAAAGAGAGGTAATGGCTTAATGTGATGAGAGAATGGAGAAGAAATATGACAGATAATTAAGATGAGCTCACACAGTGATATCAGAAAGCTGTGGCTCTCTATTGGCTTTAGCTGAACATATGTATTTCTGAAATGACTGCTGAAGTCTTTGTAATTACAGCAGAGTGAAACTTATGTGGGGTCACAATGAGAACTCCATTGTTTCAGGTATGCTATGTAGTTACCGAAATAGTCCTCTTAACTGTTCACAGAATACAATTCATAATGTGACAGAGGATTTTAAAAATTCTGAGGCATATTACCAAACCATGGTGATGTACTTTCTGTTCTCCTGGGTCACTGACCATCTAAGACTTCCTGGGTAATCACAGGTGACATGTAAGAGCAGTATATACATATTTATGTATATATATTTCTAGCTTTTTTATTAATAGGAAAATATATGTTTTTGCAATTTTTTTTTTTAATTTGATTGAAAAACTACATAAATGTAGCCTTGCTACAGTATTAACTAGAGTAAATCTGAATGTTCCTCAATAATGTGTTCATACACAGCATGTAACTATTTTTACATCTCATTTCCTTAGCTGATGAGATGGAAAATTAATTTAGAAAAAAAAATCAAATAGAAACATAGAATTATTTTCCCTTTATTAAAAACAAAAAACAAAAACAAAAAAAAATAACCTTGAAAAAATGATGACATTTCTAGTGAAATAAAGGCTTCATGACTTAGCCTTTTCCTCTTTAATCACCTTCCTCACCCAGGTAGCATAAGACACGGTAAAAGGTAAATTAATATCCCTCTTAAACTATGTTACTACATCCTTTTACAAGTAGAATTAGACTAGAGCTACTAACAGGTCTATTTCTTTCTATTCTATTTCTATCTGTCATGAAAGAATGAAAAGCATTAAAAACAGTTGTGAACAAAACTGATTCCTAATACATGTAGAAGTATAATTTTGCACTTATTTATTTATTTCAAAATAAATTTAAAGAAATCAAATTTTGAAATAAAATCAAACATTGCTTATCTGAGATTTGAGTGTCCAAAATGCCCCTGTTGCTTGATGGAACTTCTATTGTAGTCAAAATATTTTTCATTCATATGGAGTCCTAAAGCAGACCATTAATTTCCTAAAAGAAGTCTAACAGACCCAGCAAATACTTGGATCCTTCCAGAACTGAATTCCTAATGTTCTGGATCTAGCCCACTACATCTCTTGGAGCTGATGTGACTAAATGCATCTTGTGCATATCTGGTCTCAGAGATTGGAGGAGAGGAAGGTTGTGCTCCCCTGTTGGCCCAAGAGCTCACTCTAAAAACATGCCTAAAGGAAATGGAAAATGCAAAGCTGAAAACAGCTGGAAGTTGGATGAGTAAGCTATTAAAATAATAGATTCATCATAGAATGTCTTGGGTTGGAAAGGACCTTAAAGCCATCCAGTTCCAACCTCCTGCTGTAGACAGGGTTGCCACTCAACAGATCAGGCTGCCCAGGGCCCCTTCCAGCCTGGTCATGAATGCCTCCAGAGATGGGGCATCCACAGCTTCCTGGGCAAAAAATCAGTCAAGTCTCTGACTCATGAAATTTCTAAGTTGTCGATTGTTGGAAGCAAATAGGATACAACAAGGGAAATATCACTCTGTATCTTCCTTGCTTCTTAAATGCTTTTCTTAAGAATTTAATTTTCTGTTTGTTGTTGTCACTGACATTCTATTGGGCTGAATCTAATGGGTAAAATGTGTACATCTATCCTGGTTTAAACAAACAAACAAACAAAAAGACTGGCCACGGACAGTTTATTGTGGCCAGCTGGCATGGTACAACCTATTTCCGTACAATTAACTCTCTTACTTACCAAATGAGTATGGCTATTTTCAGACAGTCTGTTGGAGATGATTCCTGGCCCATAATAACCGCTAAACCACATAAGCAAGCCCAAGCTTTGTTTCAGAGGTTGCTAGTTCACACAGAGACCTTGCTAAAAGTTTGTTAGCATGATAGTGGGACAGTGCTCAAGTAGGACCCCTCATGCTGTTTATTCTCCTGCTTTAAAGATTAGTGTTCCTAAAACAAACAAACAAACAAACAAACAAAAATCACTTCTTCCTCCCCTTCTCTGTTGGACCTTAACATATTCTAAAGGTATTCTTAACAGAGCATTGGAATGGAAATATGGGAGTGGATTTGTCTACACATGGAAGCGTTTCTACTCTGAGTAGCCAGAATAAATGAAAATATGACAGAGTGAAGCAAGCTAGTCAAATTCTCCGTAGTACAGTAGAATCATAGAATCACAATGTTGGAAAGGACCCACAAAATCATGTAGTCCAGCCCATTACCATTGCTACCACAAGTTACTAAACCGTATTTCGTAGCTGCTTGTTCAGATGCCTGTTGAACACTGCCAGGGACAGCGACTACACCACCTCCCTGGGCATGCCATTCCAGAGCCTGGCCACTCTCTGAGAGAAAAAGTTTCTTCTTATGTCTAATCTAAACCTCCTGTGGTACAACTTGTGGCCATTTCCTCAGGTCCTCTTTGTTGCCTGGGAGAAAAGGCCAAACTCCTCCTCATCACAACCTCCCTTCAGGAAGCTGTAGAGTGTAGAGGTCTCCCCTGATCCTCCTCTTCTCCAGACTAAACAATACCAGCTCCCTCAGTCACTCCTCATAAGACTTGTACTCCAGACCCCTCACCAGTTTCGGTGCCCTTCTCTGGACGCACTCTAGGGTCTCAACATCTTTCCTGTAGTGAGGGTCCCAAAACTGAACACAATACTAGAGGTGTGGCCTCACCAATGCTGAGTAGAGGGTGATGATCACCTCCCTGCTCCTGCTGGCCACACTATTTCTAATGCAGGCCAGGATGCCATTGGCCTTCATGGCCACCTGGGCACACTGTCAGCTCATGTTCAGCCAAGCATCAACCAACACCCCCAGGTTCCTTTCCTCTTCACAGTCATCCAGCCACTCATTCCAGCATATAGTGCTGCATGGGGTTATTGTGGCCAAAGTGCAGAACCCAACACTTGGCCTTGTTGAACCTCATTGCATTCACCTCAGCTTATCTAGATCCCTCTGAAGGGCCTCCCTACCCTCAGGCAGATCAACACCACCTCCCAACATGGTGTCATCTGCAAACTTAACTGAGGTTACACTCAATCCCTCATCTAGGTCATCAATAAAGATATTAAACAAGATGGGCCCCAGTGCCAATCCCTGGGGGACACCACTCATAACGGGTTGCCAGCTGGACTTAACTCCATTAACCACTACCCTTTGGGCACAGCCCTCTAGCCAGTTCCTTACCCAAAGAAAGCTATACCTGTCCAGGCCACAGGCAGCCATTTTCCCCAGGAGAATACTGTGAGAAACCGTGTCAAAGGCTTTGCTGAAGTCTAGGTAGACTACATCAACAGCCTTTCCCTCATCTACCAGTCTGGTCACCCAGTCATAGAAGAAGATGAATTGGTCAAGCACGACCTGCCTTTCATGAACCCGCGCTGGGTGGGCCTGATCCCCTGGATGCCATGCACATGCCATGTAATCTCACCCAAGATGATTTGTTCTACAACTTTCCCAGGTACCAAGGTTAGACTGAGAGGCCTGTAGTTCCCCAGATCCCCTTTATGGTCCTTCTTGTAGATGGGAGTCACATCGGCAAGCCTCCAATCCTCTGGGACCTCTCCAGATAACCAGGAGTGCTGGTAGATGGCCGTGAGCAGCTTGCCAATCACCCCTGCCAGATCCTTCAGCACCCTAGGATGAAGCCCGTCTGGTCCAATGAACTTGTGACAGTCCAGATGGAGGAGGAGCTCTCTAACCGTCTCCTCCTGAATCAGTAGGGGTGTATTCTGCATAGCATCCCAGGCTTCTAGATCAGGGTGTAAAGTGCACTGAGGATAACTGATCTGCCTATTAAAGGATGGAAATTCTCCTTCTTTCTTCTCTTACCATTGATATATTTGTAAAAGAATTTCTTATTCTCTTTTACTGCAGTAGCCAATCTGAGTTCAAGTTGGGCTTTTGCCTTCCTGACTTCTTCCCTTCATACCTTAGCAACTTCCTTGTAATCTCCCCAAGTAGCTTGTCCCTCCTTCCAGAGGATTCTCTTTTTCTTCCGGAGTCTCAGCAATAGTTTCTGGGTCATCCAGACTTGTCTTCTTCCCCTACGGCTCGCCTTATGGCATTCAGGGACAGCCTGTTCTTGTGCCTTTAAGATTCCCATCTAAGGAGTGTGCAGGCTTCCTGGACCCCTTTACCCTAAAGGAGAAACTCCTGAGGGACCCATGCTACAAGTGTCCTGAAAAGGTCAAAGTCCACTCTCTTGAAGTTAGCAGTTTTGCTAGCCACCCTTCTGACATCTCCAAGAACAGAGAATTGTACAATTTCATGATCACCCTGCCCAAGACAGTCCCCAACCTTCACATTACCCACCAGTCCTTCACTGTTAGTGAAGAGCAGGTCTAGCAGGGCAACACTCCTGGGTGCTCTCACACACAGTAGTACCCTCACACACAGTAGTGAATGTGTTGGTTTATGCTGTCATTTTCAGCTTCCAAAATCATATTTTCCTTCTATTCTTTCTTTGATAGTTGTATGGTCCCGTTAATTTCTTATTCCATATAGTACTTTTGGCTAATACTTCAACTACATACAGTTTTGCAATGGAATTAAATCCCAGAATGAAGTATCAGCAATTTCTGGTGACTCAGAATCTAGTGGGAAGACATTGCCTGTTTTTCTCTGCATTAAAAAAGAGAAGTTATTATACAGAAGGATTAATATGTTCAGGTGTCTTGTAACCTTTCCAAGTGATATAGCAATCTCCATACATTAGATGGGACTTTCAGAGAAATGTAATTTCTTTTGCTTACTGATCTATTTCAGTAAAGATCAAGGAACGATTCAAAAGTCACTCACACCAGGTGCAGCCTTAAAAGTACTTCAGATTGTTATATAAAAACATCAGTATACTCAATCCTGTTGACCTTTAAAATGGCTATAGACATTTATTCTGAATACTTGTAAAGGTGAATTCTAAATAAACATTTAAATTGCCGCCACATGTATTCCATTATACAAGGGTTACAATTCTTATATAAACCTTAGCTTATTAGTTTTTCGTGTTTTTAACTCATTGATTGATTATTTAGTCTTTTGCTTTTGCAAATGCCTGATTATCTAATGAAAAATAACATAGGAAATCTGGGCTGAATCATTCCTTAGAGAGGGAAAGATATTAATTTAATTTTCCTTTGTGTGATCATGCAATTAAATCAGGCATAGGTGAACTACAACTACACTGTCAGTCAGAAGAGATCTCTGCATGTACTTTACTGTCTTGTGAAACTTTGACAACATGTGATTCTCAGCATGGAAATCTGCTGATTTAAACAGAATATTGAATAAGTTGTTTTTTTTTTTTTTTAATTTTAGACTAAAATCTGTTCTTCATTTAATGCATAGAAGCCTGAAAAGCAGCTGTATCTTGTTGCCTGTTGTTTGAATTTTGCACTGTAAAACCATTTATGTATGATGAGTATGAAAATGCTCCTTGTATTTACAATATATTTCTGTATGTGATCATCTCTTGTAATATAAATTGCATTTGCCACTTAATATTGGGCTGGCTTTTAGCTGTTTAAAAGGTTTAAAATTTATTATTTTTAAATCCTAATATTAGATTCATTTACTTATTTTAGATTTCTCAGTACATTTTTATTTATTTTAGTTAATTTTCATTATTGTAACTCATAATTATTTTTTCTCTCCAAGAAGAATAAAATTCATTTTTCATACCACACATAAAAAAAGATTTCAGATGTTAGCTTGTCTAGTAACAAAAAGGAAATCTGTTGTATTTGGGCAAATAGGTATGTAATTATAGAGGTAAAAAACAGTTTAAGGATTAGCCAAGTGTTGTGTAAGAAATACCATGACTTCCACCATTTTGGGATGCAGTTATATAATTTTCCTTTTTCTGGATGCCATTGTTTCCTAATTCTCTGGATTTTGTAATACACTGCTCCCTGTGTTTAGATGTATTAAATGGAAATTCAGTCAAAGCTTTTATATTCACTTACTTTTTCTCAAATGACAGAGGGTATGAGTGCTTTGAGTGTGTGAATTCAAGATTTGGGTAAGCTTCAGAGTGCATCTAAGTGATGGATTGTCTACCGTTAATAAATACATAGTTTCTGTCACCATATAATGATTTAAGGTACTGATATTTTTGTATACTAAGACAAAATTATTTTTCAGTATCCTTTTATTTCTGTAGCTTTTGAGTACTGGGTCTATTTATTCTTGTTTCTCTCTCTCCATAAAATTGATTTTCTATTTTATGGGTTGTACTATTTTCCCTTCACAGCTGGTGACTTAAGCGTTGTGCTATTACAGAATTATAGAACGGTTGAATGTTATGGTAATATTCTGTGTACCTGTTAATTTTTGGAATTCTGTGCAGGGTAGTGACTGTAGTGTACATACATATTGTGTAATTCATAGAAATGTATTTTTCAAAAATTCCAAAAATCTTTTAGGATCTACATTAGCATTTGATTTTTTTTTTTTCTCCTGAGGTACCTTTAAGTGTAAATATTCATTTACGGGAGTCCTAAGAGATATGAAAGAGTGATTTAATACAGATACAATATACATTTACAATATACACTCAATGGGAATATATATTGGTCTAAAAATAGATAGCTGCACTTTAGGGCCTAGGAGTTCTAGGTGCAGTTTTTTCATTTATCACAGCTATCTGGATAACCTAGATAGCTACCTGGTTCTCGTTCACCATAGTGAATGAAGAATTACTTTAAAAAATATTCCTAATTATTTCAGATACATTTTAAAGTGAAATAAACTGTGATTCAGAAGTGCACCACAGAAGCATGATGTCTATTAGCCATCTTCATGAGTAACCATTATTACCTTTTCCTCTAGTAAGTGGCACAACATATATATTTCCATTGCTTTTCTCCACTCTACTATTTTGTATTACATGATACTTGTCCTTGTATCATGTTTCTTACACTTTTTAATTTGATATGAAACTTAGGAAAATAAGTGTTCAAGAAGTATGATTTTTGGCAACACCAAACCCATTTCTGATTCTACCAAATTAGGCAAGATGCTAAATTCCAGTCATTTGTTCAAAATCATTTGAAGCAACTGCTCCAAAATACCTCAATGAAGGCAGAGTAGATGTAAAATAGTTGTACAAACTTATTCTATGTAAGATTTCTGATAGCACTGATTGTTCATCGAAATGACTCTGAACCTTCCACATAGTGGTGAATTTCTTTTAAAATTTCAATAGAAGTTCAATCAAGTTAAAATAACAATAATTAAAAATAAAGAAATATGTCAACTATATATATGAATGCTTCCTCCTCTCTTTTCTCATAAATGATAGCATCTCTTCTAAGTGTATAATTAGCACATTATTCTGGTAATGTGGAAAATAATGATAGTGTTAAAGGAAAGGTCCCAAGGATTTCTGTAAAAAAAGATATTAGCCACAGGCTTCAACTAAATTGCATAATCTGTAAAGATCTGATGTAAATGGGCTTGAGAAGCTATCTCAGACTCCACATATCTCAAACAGGTGGATGATTTTAGGGCCCTGTACCCAGTGGTATATTGAATGAAGCATTGGCCACAAGGAAAGGATTGTGCAATGAAAATATAGTTGGGTGGCCTTGGCAATAACTTCATGGATGAAATAACCAGAATTTTAAACCTATTTATTAAATCTGAGTCTTTTCCTTCCCATGCTAAGTACAGGGCACATGCTAGTAGTAAGTTTACGTTGTCACTGAGTAATAAAGCTCAGTAGAGATTTGATTGTTTACCTGCAAAGTCATAAAGAGGGATATGCAGCAGCATGGTCAGTGGCACATGAAACAGAATTAAGGAATCCCAACACCCTGACTCTCTTGGGACTGTGTTCATAAGGTAAGTAGTAGAAATTAATGTTTTTACTACTTTGTTTCTTCTTCTCTGTGACAAAATAGTATTGAACCACTGTGAAGATTCTCAGCATCTGAAAAACATCAGCTGCCACAAGCATATGTGCACAGTGACAGTGCAACAGCAATTTTAATACTAGAATTTTGTAATTTTTCAGTATTTGATTTTGTAATCTTAACATTTTTTTATATACCTTTCAGTGCACGTGAACATGAATACAAAACTCTTAGGAAGGAAAAAGGTCAATTTCTATAGTAAATTCTGCTTGCTTGCTCTCTTTTGATCAAATCTTGTAGAATCGCTTGGGAGGCTTCTGTTTTCTCCTTGGTAAACTAATGAAATCATGTGGTATTTTTGTCTAACATTTTTTAATGGCAATACTTTACACTTATTGAATTTCCAAATGTAATCTGTCTTCTGTTTTCCTCTATTTTCTGATGCCTTTGGAAAAAATTATTGATATATCCTGGAGAGGTTGCTTTAGCATTATGTTGTGTTCAGATATAGAATTTCTATAAATAATTCAGTATTACTTGTATATTACTCCTGTAATAGGAGTGTTTTCATCTTTGACATTTTATATGTATTAATATATATATATTTTATTCAAGTTAATATCTAAATTTCAAATCCAGGAGAAAGAAAAAAAGAAAAACAGACAATACTGTATGATAGAAATTTGACATAGCTAGGATAATCAAGTTAAGCAAACTAGACATCAGACAAACTAAACAAAAGAAAGTTGCCTGAGGAGCGGAGGACTCTAAGAGTAATGGCAATATTTTCTGAAGAGGCAAACAGAATATCAATTTAACCAGATTTAGGTAAGGAAGATATAATACTTTGAGTTTACAACAGGAAGTAGAGAAGGAATGAAACTTCAAAACATGTTCAAGGTGAACTGAGTAAATTAAAGATATCTTTATTATTTGAAAACAGAAGATTTGTATTTTGAACATGCAGTTTGAGTTACCCAACTGAGGTGCCTTCTTGGAATGGAGAGCTGCAGTCATTTCTGTATGATGTTTAGCTTGTGCCTATCTCTCTCTGTACCTATTCTAAAGAGAATAATATCACTTGCTAAACTCTGCAGAGTAAAACTTATAGTATGTCATCTTCCAAGATAATTAGGGCTTGCTGCGTGCTGGCGATAACGGTGATTCTGATAGATTAACGCTTTTCTGTATGGAACAGTCTCAAGCAATTGAATGGAACTCAACCTGTCTTTCAGCCTGTCTTTTCCTAAACTGTTTGCAAGTGCATGTCATAATAAAAAATATAGTACCATTCACTCTAACTCTAGAATGTTATAGATGTTTCCAAAAGACATAAAAACCACTCCGATAACTTTTTTTTTTTTTTTTTTCTTTTTGGCCTGATGACACAATGTTGTTGAAGGGATATCTAATGGATGAGTAGATGGCAATTTTTGATTTAGGAACTGTATTTTAAAATGAGTCAGTAAGTCATAGAATTTTGAGTTGGAAAGGACACCAAGAGGTCATTTAGTCCAATTCGCCTGAAATGAACAAGGACACCTACAGCTAGATCAAGTTGCTCAGAGCCCTGTCCAGACTGACCTGGAATGTCTCCAGGGATGGGGCATCTATCACCTCTCTGAGCAACCTGTTCCAATACCTCAGAACCCCTACTGTAAAAATTTTTTCCTCATATACAGTCTAAATCTTCCCTCTTTTAGTTTGAAACCCTTTGTCCTCTATCATCAGACCCTGCTAAAGTATCTGTCCCCTTCTTTTTCACAGCCACCTGTAAAAAACTGAAAGGTTGCAATCAGGTCTCCCCAGTCCCTTCTCTTCTCGAGGCCGAACAACCCCGAGAATCTCTGTCTGTCCTCGTAGAGATGTTTCATCTCTTGGATCATTTTTGTGGCCCTCCTCTTGATGTCATTGATGGAAGATATTAAAGAGCATCAGTCCCAGTAATGATGCCTGAGGAATATCACTGATCTCAATCCAGACATGGAATAATTTACTATTACTCTCTGTTTATGGTCTTGCAATCAGCCTAGCAAGTCCCAGTAAAGGTTATGCAATGATTCTGAAGAAACAATCAAACAGGTAAAATGGACTAATAATACTGTTGTTAATCACCAGTGGCCAGAAAGAGTACTCATAACAAATGTTTTCCTAATGTAAGTATTGGGGCATTGTACATTGTTTACTGCATGCTAGCTATCTGAAGACACTGTCTTAGGTAACAGTCCTTTGATTCTGATCTTTAATTTCTCTGAATTATTTCAGCTTTAAAGGCTTGATCCCACTTCTGTTGAAGTCAAAGTTGTAAGTACAAAATCGTTGGGAATAAAACAATCTTTTGATAGTCTTCATAGGTTACCCAAATGTCTTTTGAAGATACTTAAAAGGGCAACAAGAAAACATAACAGTAGTCTTTTGAGACACTGTTTTGAGAATTCCATGTTGTGCTGAAAGCTTTAGTAGCTTGATTTCTAAAGTCTACAATCTAGATTTGATTAGCTAGATCAAATTACTAGATTGAGAAAAAGCAATGGATAGGGAAAAACGTAGAGAAAAGAATAACAGTAACAATAATAAAGCTCCCTAGGGGTTTATGTTTAGATCAGAGTGTTTGAATATAAAATTACAAATGAAGCAGTAGTTGAAGGAGAAAGGTATTAAGAATATGCTGGGAGGAAATATTAAGTGAATTAACAAAAGGACTTTTTGACTGATTAACTGTTTCCCAGTTAGAAGAAACAACTTTCAAGTCTGAAATTAAGGTAATGTGATTAATAAAGAAGAAAACGTTCACAGTTCTTATCAGCCTAAAGGCAAAGTAATTGTAATGGTGCACTTGCTGCTGTGATTATGTAAACTGCTTATCTTGGCTTGCAGTGAAAAGGCAGGCACAGAGAGATTTTATGCAAAAACTGTGTAGTGAAATGGAAAAAGAACAGTAGCTGTAGGGTTAATACAATATTCCTTTTTCTAGTCAAGTTCTTTGTTCTGTGTTTGAAGAATGCAAATATTTCAGTGGCTCACTCCCAGTGCCATGTAGCAGATGGTAAATCTAGAGGTGTAAATGAGGAAGAGCACATGCCAGTCACCTCTTCTGAGACAAATTTGACCATAATATGGTGGCATAAACACTCCCAAAGCCTAAAATCATCTGCCAGTGAAATAAAGAAATTATAAATTAGGCAGGAGAAATTGAATAGAAATTTCTGACTGAGGTTGGTTGATTTTTTTGTGTGTGTGCCGTTCTTTCATTGAAAAGTTGTTTTCTTCCTGCTTCAGGAACAGCAATGTGCTGACTGCCATTTTGAGATGTACAGGGTTTCAGGCTGAGTGAAATCAGTTTCTACAGTTTAATTCCATTCCTTCCTGAATTAAACCACCATTTTTAGATTTGTGTAAGATCAGTTCTTCTGAGAATGTGAATAAAATATTATCTTATTTTAGAAGGAATTTAATCTCAGCAAAGATTGTTTTTTTTTTTTTTCAAAAGGAAATGGAATAGACAGAAGAGTGAGTACCAAAAACTCCATTACCACAAAAAATTAACAAAGTACAGGAGTTCTTGTTGTAATATGTATTTCATATGTGGTCTGGTGAACGGGTTGGTGAATGAAGTTTAGCTTTCTTATTCTTAATTAAATTATTGTGTATTTTAAGGCTGATTCAAATTTCTGAGCTATTTTTTCTGTGTTGATAGCATTGAAACTTATTTAAAATTGACAGAGTTAAGGATCTCTGCATTGTTCTGAAAACATAGATGACACTAATTAGTAAGCTGAGAGAATAACTTCAATAAACAATTTATTTCTTCATGAATATAGTTGATTTTTTCTTCCTATGATTTGCTGATTACTATCTAAAATCGTGACAACATATCAATTGTTCTTTTGTTTGTTTGTTTGTTTCTAATTTATTGTTTTATGCAAAAACTGTAGCAAGCTTTTACTGCAACCAACAATTTAAATGTACAGAATGAAATGGACTTTGGTCTCTCAGTCATTCTCTGTTGGATCTACATTTTATCCATAGTTTTGAAATAAACATGAGGCATGTTATCAGCTTGTGGCACAGGCTGGTAATTAGAGGCAGTACTAGTTTGGTGCATTTCTGAGATACACAAGCAAATGCAAACAGGCCCAGTTTTCTCATTAGCAGTACTCACTTCTCTCACTGCTTGGTGTATAGCGGGTTGGAAACCAGCATCTAAGAAATGGTTCAATCACACATCACATCCAGACATTTCTTTATCCAGATGCTACTTGTGGGATTAGTTTTCTGCTATTGCCTTTTCTTTTGTCTCTTTTGAATAACTAGGTATTTCTTAACATTAAGGGCCTTATCCCTGGCAATGTCTGTTTCAGAATGGCAATACCATTGTATTTTCTCAACTAATTGTCAGACTATATTTTATGTCACCTTAACAGAGAAATTGCAGTTCATGAACTGTATGTATATTCCCTAGGTGACTTGCATACTTGCATGAGTTTGCACTTCTTGAGTACATCATATTTACTGTAAATTTGCAGGCCATCACATGCTACGCTTGTTTGGGAAGTCCAAAAGTACATCTGGGAAATAGCAACCTTATTTCATTCTCCTTACATCTGCGCTGAGTCTTTTGCATCCAGACAATCTGCATGGCCTATGGGAAGACATGTCAGTCATACAGCATACTGGATGCTTCATAGAAGATCATGCTTGAGCATCACTAACTACAGTGTAGTTTTCTGATTCTACCTGGGAAAGATTTCTGGTCAGGGAAAAAAGACAAATATGTCTGGCAACTTCAGCTATACCAACAGTTGCTATTTTCTATGTGGGAAATAGTGCAGTTTCTAGTGTGGGTCAGTGCATAATTGGCATAAATAAACCTTGCTGGTGTCAGAGTCCAAGGAAGCCTTAATTATTTATTATGTGCCAGTGTAATTACTATCATAAGCATGAGTTAAACAGCGGCACATTGTGAGGGACAGTCCCCAGCCACCAGCTGATGTCGTTGTGAATTAATAGTACTGAATCACGTGATTGGCTAGTTAGAGAAGATTCATTAATTACCCATATATGGGTCTGGTTGAACTGAGTTCAATTCTCCAGGATGTAAAATTGTGCAAGTGGCATATTGCTGGGGAATATTTCACATATATCTGCTATGAGATAAAAATTAAATAATCTGATTTAGAATCTCTGCATTCCCAGTTTTTCTGGCTCTTGACATCCCACTAGAACTTCCATCACTGTTAATAGCTTGATATTCTGATGTATACATCACAACAAAACTTTCAATGTCTAAAAATACTGCTTCCTATTTATAATTCTACATTAGAATGTCCAAAATCTAATAGTCCAAAAATCTCACTTGTTTCAGAAGAAGTAATCCTATTTCAAAGTGATCGTTATTTGAAATTATTTACTGCAAACTTAGCAATGAAATAGGCTGCTTCACTCTAGCCCACTGCTATAGTTTGAATGCCTACACTCTCATTATCCATTAAAGTAAGCTGTAATTCATCTAGGTATTTATCTGTAAGCATGTTCTGAAGGGTCTCTTGAAAGCTGGGACAATCCTGAAGGGCAACATGGAGTCAACTAGACAAGATCAGACAGTTTAAAGTAGCTCTGCAAGGGAAGAGAGTGCTCTGCAGAAGACATTGGTGAGAATGGTTTGTGACTGAGTTTTGAATTCTCAGGCCTCCTTGACTTGTGTTATATCATCATAGAATGGTATGAGTTGGAAGGGCCCTTAAATATTGTCCAGTTTCAACCCTCTTGCCATAGGCAGGGCTGTCACTCACTAGATCAGTCTGCACATCCGACCTGGCCTTGAACTCCTCCAGAGATGGGGTATCTACAACTTCTCTCTCATGGATTTGTGGTTCCTTGTGAACATTTTACTATTTCAATTTTGGCATATTTACATCTTGACATGGTGGAATAGAGAGCGGTCTCAGCACTCTCAGGGGTGTCCCGTTCATTCTTATCTATGTCTAGCTTACTTAAGCAATCCCTAAACTCATCTTCACCTACCATGAGCCTCCCTCTTTTCCTTTAGTGTTGTGACTAAGCACAAAGACATGAGATGCC
This sequence comes from Meleagris gallopavo, assembly GCF_905368555.1. Taxonomy (NCBI): domain Eukaryota; kingdom Metazoa; phylum Chordata; class Aves; order Galliformes; family Phasianidae; genus Meleagris; species Meleagris gallopavo. The sequence continues at coordinate 61,401,969 of NC_139405.1, read as the reverse complement.
TGAAAACAGGCCTTGTCAATAAGGACAAGGCAAGGAGGACTCTTGAGTCTTTGCCACATTCCCTGTCACTAGATCACTTTCTGCTTTTAGCAGTGGGCCAATTTTTTTCCCCAATATTCTTTTTGCTGCTCATGCGGCTGTATAAAGTCATGCAACTCTGCGCATCCCATGCATCTTCCTCCTTTCGGACAATCTTTGTCCTTGTCAATTCCATCACCATGCACCCCATAGTGTTTCTGTGTTGCTGTGGGGCATCCTCTGCCTGCTCCCTCATTTTGCGCTGCTCTGAGGGGGGAGGCTCATCCCGGTGCTCTCCATTCAACCACAGTAGCCTCCTGCCATGCAGCCCTTGTTGTCGTACATGCTGAGATGGATCATTCTTATGCATGAAAGCTGAACGGATCTGCTAGACAACTTTGCTCTTCAGGACAATTTCCTCTTGCACTGTGCTCCAAGCAGCATGCACTTTTAAACCTTAAATAGTTGAAATTGAAGGTCAAATGCTATGATGTTTAACCCAATGGTTGTAGGCAATGATTTGTTTGAGAGGAGCTCCAACATTGCTTATAGATACAGGAAAATGATTCTGTTATTCTTAATAGAAGACTAACACGTTGCTGTCTATGATTCTGTATGAATATTCATAAATGTGGGCCAATGGTTTAATGTTAACATCTATACAAAATCAACTTATTTTCCTATAGTCAATGTGGAATATTTGTGGAGTTATTTCTTTAAAAGAATGGCATCCAGATTTTTGCTGCTTTGCTGCACTATATTTGCAGAAAAGTAAATAATATGACAAAATAGATCAATAGGAAAGTACTCAGCTAGATGTCTTTTTCAGATTTTCATCTTCCAGTCAATGGTGAAAAATGAAACTGGAGAAAGCACCTTTTAAATTATATCATTGTGATAAATTGCCATAAGAGGAATACAGTGGATAGGAATCTGTAATTTACTATGCAAAACAATACAAATAATCCTGACACTAAATGTGTGAATTATGTAAAGTTTTGTGATCTTTTGCAGATTCAAAATCAAAAAGCAAATATTGATGATAGTGCAGCTTTGTTTTAATCATGTTTGCTCTTTAGTCTTCCCTAGTGGATGGCAAGGTCTGACATCGCAAGCATAAAACCTAATTCCCAGTGATATGATTGTGGGTGGGAAAGATTACCATCTTGGCTCTATAAAATTAAGTCAGCACCTTAAATTTGATAAGGACTAGTATTCACTCTGATTAAAACAAAAGCAATTCATGTATCTGATGTCAGGGGAAGTAAATACTTTCCAATCACTGAGCATTTGCATTATTATAGTGCAAAAGAAAATGCCGGGAATTATTTTTCTCAACTGGTGAGTTTCTCTATTGTTTGATTTTCACATAGGAAGAGTTTTGCAGATACTGTAGAATGATCAGATAACCACCAGGCAGCAGCCTGATGAGAAATTCAAATAGTATGCATTCATTTTCAACATCCTGATGTTGACCAAAACAGGAAGCAGGAAGGAGTGATAGGGAGAGGATAGCAGATGACAGCTGTCTGCTGTGAGTGCAAAACAATAAAATGACAGCTTTTTATGGAAATAATATGATACTATTCTAAACAGGAGAGAAGAAGATTCCTTCATTCTTAATGCAGTTGATTCTTGGGAGTGGAGATGTTCAGATTTAAGAAAAACTTTTGGCTTAAAATAGATTTCAGAGCAAATTTTGGTAGTTGCATCAACACAGATCTTATTTTGTAATTATCATTATTTCGTTAGCTGTCATGGTTTTATGATTATTTATTATCGGTATTCCACATCATAACATTATGTAGTGCACTGGGACTTAAAGTATTAATGCTCAAGTTCCGGTACCTGTCCAGAAGAGGAGAACTACTACATTCCCCAGGGGGCTTTGCAGTCAGAGAGGAGATATAACTCCTGGCAAGGTCACCTGATGCGCTCTTCTTTGTCCGCTTTTCTTCATCGGCTCTCCTCCTGTCTCCCTGCTGCTCAACTGGACTCACCTCAGTGTTACGGTGAGGCCTATCCACCTTTCGAACATTCCTTCTCTCATTATATTTAATTTATTAGCTTCAATTCTAATTATATTGTATTATGATGTGTTATCTTGCATTCTGATACTACATTTAGTAAATTAGTTTGTTTCTCCTCAGATTGTTGCTGCTGTTTTTAATTATTTTGGAGTCCCCTGTTCCCTTTTCTGGAGGCACAGATTTTGCGAAATCCCTCCGTCCCGCTAGTCACGGAACTGGGCCGAACCAGCCCGTAAACCGTTGACAGTTAGCATAGAGATTGTCTAGTGCAGTTTTTTCCCTTAGAAAAGCCCACTGTCTAACGGAAGGGAAACTAAATGTCAGAGAGTAAACAAGGGGGACAAAGTAAGCAGTGATGTTTCACTAATAGCTCCCTGTTATAAATCAAATGCACAGAGAATCCCCACAGCATGAGCTTGGAAGGTCATCTCATTTTTGGCAGTGTCTGTCAGTAGCCACTGTCTCCTCTTCCTTCCTTGAAATCGGCAGCCTCCCTGTAGTACCCAACTCAGCTGTATCTGCAAGGAGAATCTCACAAACATCTCTTTCCCCCAGAGTTATAGGTAGTGGCAAGAGCTAGAATGACGTTTAAGAGTAACTGGCAAACTACTTAGTAATTAACACCACAAAATTGGGAAAATCATAGAATAATAGAATGGCTTAGGTTGAAAAGGACCACAATAATCATTGAATTTCAACCCCCTGCTATATGCAGGGTCACCAACCACTAGACCAGACTGCCCAGAGCCACATCCAGCCTGGTCTTGAATGCCTCCAGGGATGGGGCATCCACAACCTCCTTGGGCAACATGTTGCAGTGTGTCACCACCCTCTGAGTGAAAAACTTCCTCCTAATATCTAACCTAAACCTCTCCTGTCTCAGTTTAAAACCATTCCCCCTAGTCCTAGTCCTATCACTATCTACCCTTGCAAACAGCCATTCCCCTCCTGTTTATATGCTCCCTTCAAGTACTGGAAGGCAGTAATGAGACCTCCCCGGAGCCTACTCTTCTCCAAGCTAAACAAGTCTCAACCTTTCCTCATAGGAGAAGTGCTCCAGCCCTCTGATCATCTTAATTGCCCTCCTCTGGACCCACTCCAAAAATTCCATGTCCTTCCTGTGCTGGAGGCCCCAGGCCTGGAGGCAGTACTCCAGATGGGGCCTCACAAGAGCGGAGTAGAGGGGGACAATCACTTCCCTCTCCCTGCTGGTCACCCCTTTTTAAAAATAGGGCAAATCCTTTCAGAGAATGACTCAATTTTATTAAAAATCGTGGAAGTCCTTATTTCCTCTCATCTCCTGCAAAGAACAAAAGTGTTTCAATGATCATACTTATGTAAATCTTAAAATATTCTTACTACACATGCCATTTCATATACTTAGCCAAGAGCAGTAAAACATTATAATTGATTCATCATCTTTTCCGCAATGAATTTCTTGTTATTGCAAACTATTATAGACTCTGCCACGTATATTCAAGAGTGAGGTACACATGGTAAAGCAGAGATGTGATTCCCATTTATCTCAGTGTTTTTAACTGCACTACCAATGAAAAACAATCTTACAGCAGATGTCAATTAAAAGTATTATTTTTGTAATGGTCGAGTTGTATAAATGATCTTTGTGTAAATGAGAATTTAGGCTGAGATCATCATCAGTAGACTTAAAAGAACAACTGCAGATAAAGCCAGACAGTGTAGATGCTGTAAACATTGTGTACTTGGCTTCAGTGATGTCACATTGTGTTTGGGCCATGAGCATAACTCACAGATGACAGTTTTATGCCTTTCTCCACAACTCTTTTTTCACTCTGTGGGGCTATCTGCCACCTGTCACTGAGTTTGATGCTTTTGTTTAGATGTCCAGTGCTTTAATTGCCAACAAATTATCCCATATATTCACCTCACCAGCCTCACAGACTTGTTGTACCAGCAGTCTGCATGATACTCTTGACTTCCCCTTTTTACTACAGCGATGACTAGTAAGACAGCTTACTCAATCATCAAACACACAAGGTGTTAACCCTGTAAACTTTTTATGGAAAAAAAAAAGAAATTTTGTTGAGGAATCCGTTGCTACTTCTGGCATCTATTGTGTACTTAGCATCTACAGTCAGCTAGCTTTTGGGAATAGGCCTTGTGAGGTTGATTGCTGTTGTATCCCTGGGTGACTTTAGATAAATCATGTTATTCCATTTGTGTCTCAGAGAAATAGCACAGTGGAAAGCTTACATTTCTTGTATGAGCCTGAATACCAGCAATTGTCTAGGCCACAAGTAATGATATTTAAAGTCCCCTGAAGCAATAAATGAATGTTACCGGAAGAAACTGCTCTAACAAAATAACACCCAGCATGTCTATACCATCAGTTAAGTACGTGTTTTCAAGATAGATTTCCTCACAACCCCGCATTATAAATCCTCTGTCCTGCCCTTATTCCTCCTCCAAGCCCAAGCTTGGAGTGCTCTTCATACTGGGAACTCAGGCAAGACTAGCCACTGATTATAGGTGTAAGCTTTCTCTGAAGTATCCTGGATAGAGTAAGTTGGACTGAGACAATCTGATATAGGTCAGCTTTTCCAATTTAAGACTTTTTTATTTGAAGCTACAGCTGGCGGAGTAGGCTGAAAGCACTTGTATGCTACTCTTGAGCTTCCTCTTCTCTGTAAAATGATGACAGAACCCAGAGTATCCAATGGTCTGGGATTAGTTGCTGTAAATTTGCTTTTACAGAGAGGAAATTCAAAGATAAAAAAATGGAGTGCTCTGGAAAAAAAAAATATGAAGAAGAACTCACCGTAATATTAATGCTATGGAACTCAGTCCTGGAGCAGGTACAGTCATACCCATGATACGAGCTGCACTGTGTATCTCACTCCAGTGCTTAGTGATTCTGGAACCTGCTTTTAATGCTAAATATGTATGACTGCTTTTGCACATGTAATCTACATTTGCTAAAAGGAACAAGCCTCAGAAAGAAGTTCCTAGGCTGTGGTCTAGAGCTTTTGAAGTATCCAGCAGCAAGACAAGTCAGAGTCAATTGTCACTTTCCTGCACATTTCTACTCCTGATATGAGTTAGAGAGAAGTGATCTGGCTTGACGATAACATAAATTAAAAAAAAAAAAGGGGGGGGGGGGAAAGTCCATGGGATTATTTCCAGTTGGATCAGTTCCTGGTCTGGTTCACAGGAAAGCCTTTCAGACAGTTGTGCCAGAACAACTGAGGAGGTAATGTGCTGTGACAGGAGTCACCAGTGCTGAAGGCTTTATTTTATGAAATTTGTCTCGCTTCTGTCTACAGTTTGAGCAAGGTCAGACTCTAAAAATGATTGCTGTGTTAAATGACCAGTGAATGGATTCACACTTCAGAGCTAGTAGGGTCTCAAAAGAAAATGAGGGACTAGGAGAGAAGGATTTATTTGTTCATCCAGTTCCACTTTTATTTTTTTAGTTCTTATTAGCTTGATTTTCTGTGAAGTTTTGGCCAACTGTTGATCAATTTTACATTTGCAACTGATCCATATCAACACCTTTTCTTGTTTATATTTTCACTGAGAGGTAGTAAAGCATATTTTTATCAGCTATATATTACATTTAGTTGAAACTGTATAAGATGTTATAATTTAAATTTGTAATGATAGGTTTTTAGTTGCACCCCATATGGGGACTCATGGGGGGGACTTTAGAATTAAAATGTCAGTTTGAACATTTGCAAATATAATGACAACATCTCAGGTACTTAAAAGAAAAGAAAAAAATAAAATGAAACAAAAATAAACATATACCAAAAACAATCTTTATGATATTTTTACTCTTTTAACTGAAGTTCTCATGAGTGGCAAACCAAAGCTGTGGGTTTCTTTTTGTTTGTTGGTTTTTTTTTTCCTATCAGTTATCTTGTGAATTATATCTGAAAATATTGCAATTTAGCTAAGAATAAACAGACTAGAGCTCTTATCCTCTACCCTGCAGAGCTGCAGCACAAAGGTCCTGCTGGTGGATGACAGATGCTTTTCACGGGAGTGATGGATGCTCAGTTTTTCTCTCAGCCATTGGCTGCTAAAGCTAAAGCAAATGGTTGCACTTGCTTAAGAGGCTACCAAAAATGAGCCAACAGACACCTCCTCTTGGATGTATGATGAAACTGTTCTGTCATTTGTGCTTTGTGTCTAAACTGTCTCATCTGATGCTTTAATCCTAACTTCCTCCTCTTTTTCAGATAGTGAAAGTGAGTTGTCCTTCTCCTTCATTCTTTTCTTTCTACCTTTTCTTCTGCTCCTTCCTAAATCACAGAGTTTCAGGAAAGGATTTTTAGGTACTTCACTGTGTGAAACTTAAGCAGCGATATGGAGTCTTTTTGTAAAGACTTTTAAAAGTGGAGTCTTTTTTAAAAAGAAGGCAAGCTTTTATTTTCATCCCGGGCTTCAAAGTGACTGAGCAAAGGTGGGTAAAGATGTCTCAGAATAGACAGATTTCTAAGTCAGACTCCCAGGTACCTTCAAACATCTAAACACATGTACAGTAGTATAAAGTCTTTATGAGAGTTTGGGCTATATTTTGCTTACATGACAGGACAATAGTCAATCATCTGTTGAGTCAGAGAGCTGAGGCTTCAGAAAGAGGAATACTCTTACTTTTCTGTAATGGGTCACTAGCACATTCCTGAACTTGGAAACCATTCAGAAACAGTGGAGGTCAATCTGGTCTAATCAAGAAATATTTTATTGTGCAATCTCATTTTAAAGTGTAGAAATAAATTTTGCTATGGACCACTTGGACAATGAGAATAGTCATAGAAGCAATGTCTCATATCTTCTAATTCAAAACTCTTCTACAAGTTGGGGAGCAATGAGATATGCAAAATCACTGAATTGTAAGGGTTGGAAGGAACCTCTAGAGACCTACCAAAGCAGACTCCCTAGACCAGATTGCACAGGTAGGCATCCAGGTCTTCAACATCTCCAGAGAAGGAGATTCCACAAATTCCCTGGGTATTCTGTTTCAGTGCTCCATCACTCTTACTGTGAAGTTCTTAACACATTTGTGCAACATTTCCTATGCTCCAGTTTGTGGCCTTTAATACAGGAGTATGACATAATGAGCAGCATTTCACTGTGTTGCTAATGTCTCCTTTGGATATACCAAATGGTGAAGCTACATTTCCTATTTGATCTCTTTATTATTTATTTATTTATTTATTTACTTATTTATTTTTAATAATTTTCTTCCAAAAATGTCTACCTGAACAGGAAACTTTTACTAAGAGGAAGCACAAAAGTGCAATAAGAGAAAATGAGTGGACTGTTTGCACACATCATAAGGCATTCTGGTTGAACTATAAGGTGTTGTTTTTTTCTTTTCTAAAATCACATTTTCTTTCTTTTTTTTTTTTCTTTTTTTTCTTTTTCTTCTTTTTTTTTTTTTTTTTTTTTTTTTTTGAGTGAAAAATCAAGCTAAATCTGCTAAGGATGTACAATGGGATGCAGAAAAAAAGGGAAAGAAGCACTGCAAAGAAATACGTATAAGACCTTGGCTGTACATTTTGAGCCCAAGGCCTGAATTGCTTATTTTAGTATAAATTATTGAAATGAAGTTAAATTAGCTTTGCAGAGGTAGTAAGGAATTGTATAGCTCTTTTTGCTTCTCCAGTGCTTCTTAGAATATCTGAGAACTCTTACTGATATCTTGGTTATTCAGCTCCATAATATTCCCTCAACAACTATCTGGTCATAAGTAGTGCTCTCTTTCAATTACTGAGTAGCATAACTTTACATTTGGGCTTCTATAAACTACTGAAATAGATAAAATACATAACTTACAATCTTTACTTTAGCTTTTTCTTCCAACCGTTTCCTAACCTGCTTTACTTATTGATTATTATATAATATCTATATTGAGTCTTACTTTTTTTTAATCCAGCAGGCTTTCTGTCATAGAATGGTTCAATTTGGAAGAGAGCCTGAAGACCATCTAGTTCTACATCCTCTGCCATGGGCAAGGATACTTCCAATACACTAAGTTCTGAGTATTTTTGTAATGCATTTTTGAATTCTCACACTTTTAACATTTTCTGTAGATGTTGGTTTCTGGTCTTCTAGGTCATGTTCTTATTGTTCTTGGCAACCACACAGGTGAGACCCACATACCCACCAAAATTCATTTATGGCCTCTTGTTTTGAATCACACCATATACCTAGCTCTGAGCAAATCTCTTGTGCCAGCATGTGGAGCTGGATTTGGGCATGAGCCTTACAGGCATGGCTCTAGAAGTCGTGTTACAGGCATTCTTGACATGCCACATGATATCTGACATTTGCATGGGTATCCTCATGCTTTTAGCACTGCCCACATTGTCTTCTGTCTGGCATGTCACGTAGCCTTTGGGCAATGTTATCTGCTGGAGAATCTTCTAGCCACCTTACCTGAGCTAATGTGTTGGCTTCATCGTTCCCTGGTGACTGCATGGGCTGGTGTCCAAATACATGGTAGGCATATACTGTTCTTTGCCTAACCACATTCCGGATAACCAACCCTGTCTCTGACCCAGATTGGTTGGATGTGGATAGTCCAATCCTGAGTGACCCACTGTGCAATCCTAAGTGTAAGTCCTTGATAGACTACACAGCTATTTGTGCAGAGATACAATGCACCATCACATGATTCATAATCATCCACACTCCTCTTAGTTCAGCCCAGTGGCTACTCTGTCCATCCCCTCTGCTGGAGCAATAGTGTTCTCCTCAGGAACATCACTATGGTATCTCATGGGCCTAGTATCTTTTGTAGCTCTTCTTTTAATGGGAAGGAGGACAAAGGATTTCACTGCCCCAGATGGGTGACCCAACATGCCACAGTTTGGGCTTGGGCTACCCCATCATAGGAATATGTGATAGGTCTTTTGCCCATCCTTGAATAGGTAATGTTGTTTTTAGTACTAACTACCTCTGCTGTTTTGTTATTGACTCTACTGCCTACAAGGCAGAGTAGATGGCCAACAACTATTTTGCAATTAAGCTGTACCTACCTTTCTTCTTCTATACCTACCTTTCTTCTTCTCCATGACAAAACTGAGACCAGAAATTGGGGTGTGGATGGAACACTGCCACAAACCCCACCCAAACCCTTCCTGGGTTACATCTATATTTAACACAGCAGATAGGGTGGGATCAAGTATGCTAAGTGCCAGTGCTTGATTGACAGCTCATTTGACTTTCTGGAAAGTGTCTTGCTCCATCTGTTCCCAGTCCCACAATTGGCCTTTCTTAGTTAGTCTATACAGGGGCCTCAGGATCTGTGGAAGGTGGGGCACAAATGTCCTCCAGTAGTCCAAGATGCCCAAAAATTCTTGTAGGTTTTGCTTGTTTTGCTGCAGAATAAATCTCTCATCTCCACAGTGAATTTGACCAAGTCAGGACTCTCAAAAGTGTCCTCAGAGATGACTTCTCTCATTCTTATCTCTCACATATAATTCTGGAGCTCTTCCATAGAATTCCATAAACCACTATGGGTAGGTATATCTGATTTATTAGGCCACACCAGTTGACAGTCAGCCATAACCCACTGAATTAAGGAATGATTTTCCTTATTATGTATGTCAGCTACATACAATTACTGTCTTAAGGCTGGTTATGTTGTAATAGAGGCTAACTTAGATATTCTGGGGCTATTTACTAAAACACTTTCAGCTCCTATATCCCACAGCCTCAACAAGGAGGTTAAGACACATTCCCTCTGCCTTTGCTAGAATTGTTGGACTAAGCCCATCAGTTCTAGAGCCATATATGGCACGCAGTAACATGCATCATAGTTTAGGGAGGAAGCCACTCTTTGAGTGGCATCCCCATAGTTCTTTATTGGATTTTTATTTTTATTTTTTTAAGTGGCTATTGGCAAGATTTCTAGAGGGTCCAGTTCCACCAGAGCCTCTATTTCAGGTTTTTTACAATTCTCATTTACAATGTTGTCAAAGCCATAGGAGTTCAATTGCTCATGGTCCCCTTCTGTACGGAAACAGCCTGAACCACTGACTGATCTCCTGAGGAAAGGACCGGGTCAGCCCTGGGAGCACAGGTGAAGACAATTTACCTGTGTGACTGGAAGGGGTGGAGCCTGGCTCCACCTCTCTTAGACCCCATTTAAGACCTGACTGCCACTAGGAAATGATCTCTCTTTCTGAAGATCCTTACCTGGTGGGGCTCTTCCTTGTGAACCTGGAATCTTCTGAAATGGGTAAGCAGTCTTTTTCCCTTCCTTTGTAACACCTTCCTATTATGCTGATCCTCTCATCATATTGATCTGCCCAATTGCTTCTTCTTTGTTCATGTGAGATAAGGCCTGGACTTCTTGTATTGTGCTAATTTGCGTATGTTTACCTGTTAGTACAACAATCTTACATTCTAGCTGTTTAACTCAATTGTGTAGTATTTGTTTTTTTTGTTGTTTGCTTGTTTGTTTTTTTGTCTTTGAGATGTTGTTCTGAGGTATTAAATGATTTAAGACTATTAACAGTGGCCAGAGTACAGTGGATGCTGCAAGTTGTCTTTGTTCATTAAAGTATCTTTTCTAGGCCCTTGAAATAGGTTATTATCCAGGTTGGGGAACTGATGTTTCCTCTATCCCTTAATTGGGCTCCATCTTTCTACTATAGAAGCCAGCCTGCAGTGGGGAGCCTAGGAACTCCAGTATGTGTCCAGGTAATTCCTTTTCCAGGAAAATGGATTTTCTCCCATCCAAACCAATTTGCTACACCTTTCAATGAAGCCATCTCAGAATTTATTTTGCCTTTCATAGATGTTCCTGCCTAGTTTGCCAAATGTAAAGGTAGATGATAGGGCCAGATCACTGAAGAAAGGTAGAGGTTGCAATCCAGTAATAAAGAAGGAATTTCCAAGAATCAGGACTCACCAAACACTCCAAAGGAAGAGATGCTTTCCTAGTTGTTGTCAGCAATTAGATGAGGTTAGGGAGGGGCAGACCTTCAGGTCACAAAGGTGGATTGCTTCCACTTGTGCTCTCAGGGCTGACTACACCACTTTGCCAAGTGCTCAATCACTGGTTCAGACTGTGACCTAATGCTTCCCATACAGGCTGATTCTTCATTTTTCTTAGCCTTTTCTGGTTGTATAAAAGTATTTCTAATTTAGCAGATGTCCATAGTGGAAAGTACTTCTGCCATGAGATCCTGGTTTTTCTGTGTCAGAAAGACTAGAAGTCCCAAAATTTGATCTGGCAGAGCAGAGATGTTATAGACCCTCCTCTTCTCTGTTCTTGTGGTGATTCATTTTTTGTCTGGATGGGGAAATGATGCTATCTATTATTGTGGAGGCTGTTTGAAAAAGGAGGAGGCCCTGGAGTAAAGCCTTTTTCATAGCATTTAGGTTTCTTCTACTCATGCAGCATCAATTCACCCCTATGTATCTGTTGCCTTAGACTTTGCTTTCTGCACAGAATGTAGTAATATCTTATTTCTTGGTGTATTTCTTTTTTGTATTGGGATAATTGTACAATATTTTGTCACTCTAATATGATTCACATCAGCAGTGTAACCAAAGATGTTATTATTCTGACTCTGCTATATCATCTTTTACACTCCTCAAATCTTCTTGAACAAACTTTCTTTCCAGGCAACTTAAAACTTAAGGATGTTTCTGACCACTTTTTTTTTTCTTCACATTATCTGATTTAGAGTAGGAAGATTCATTTGGGGGGGGGAGGGGAGGGACGGAAACACACAAACCAGAAATTGACATCTAAATGTTCTTGAGAGCTCATGCCTGATGGGACTGTAACTTCTTCTACAGCTTCATCGCAGGCCTTCTCAATTCATTTTTGTATTAACCACAGCATTCCCAATTTGAGGTTTTCAGTTTGCACTGCTACAAAATCTAGGATGTACAGCTGCTAGGGCATAGTAATGATAACAAAGGGAACCAGAAGGCCCACAGATGTCTTTCTTTATTAGTTTCTTTCATTTCATTGGCTTTGTTCCCTGCTATGCTACTCCCTGTGCTATTGACATGAAAATTTAAGCATGAATAATTTGTATGGAACAGAGTAATACTCAGTTACAGATGTAAGATACTGCATCAGAAACACTTCTATTCTGCTTTCCTCAAAAGCCATTTACTTGTACAACTTCTATCATGGATGTATGCACTGAAGAAACAAAATATCATGGCCCCAGAAATGTTTATTTACTTAAAGGAAAAGAATATTTATTTATACAGGAAAAGAAAATTTAAGTAACCTTGGGATGAATACTACAAATCTAGGCTAGCGTTTTTCAGCTGAGTCACATCATCTCAGACAAATTGTGAAGAAGCATGAGAGGCACCATGAGAGACAAAGTTTTTTTTTTTATTACAAATCTGAAGAGGAGAATATTTGGTTCTCTTCTATGTTGGCTTTTGCTATTGGCTTGCATTGCCCAGTGTTCTCTGTCAACTCCTTGACAAGGTGAAACCAAGATTTTTAGCTTTGTCTGTAATATAATTTCTTGTTTCTTTTGCAAAGTTACTGGGAAATATTGTATCAAGTTTTAGTCTCTTTCCTAGAAGAAATCTATATCCTTTGCATTCTTTTTCCCCACATAAATTCTTAAAGAAAATAGAACAATAGCAGTATGTCCTTTCCACTATGCTTAGCACTTTTTTTTGTGTGTGTGTATAATGAGATCCAAAAAGGAAAGGTGACTCTCTTTTAACTTATCCTGTGTGATACTGGAGTCAACTGAAAGGTAGATATTGAGACCTGCTCTTTGCTTAGCTTATGTCATGTGTATAAATATAATTCTCTACTCCAAATACTTGTTCATGAGATCTGGACTCAAATACCTAGAAAGAAGTGAAATTAGAATTGTAGACAGGAGTTGCTGCCCCTAAGTTCAGCTCTTCACCAGTTTGGTAAACCTTTTCCTTATTCCTCTCTGTGCGACAAATAAAATCTCAGCCAAAATATTTGAAGTGACTTAGATTATTAAATAATTTGAAAACAATTAACATCATCTTAGTTTCTGTGACTAAAATACTGAAAAGAAAAAAAACTCAATGTAGTGTAGTTGCTGAATTTAAAAGGGACAAACATTAAGAAAATTTCTAAAGCTCCTCTATAAGATGTACCAGTGTAGAGCTTGAAACTTGATTGATCACTGGGTAGGAAGGCAGGCCTACTCCAGAGGAGCTCAGGTACATGCAATGCACCTGAGTGCCAAGAAGAAGTGGAGGAAGGATCAGTAGGGAATGTGGTTAAACACGGGACTGTGTGTTTCTGGCCACCAACCCCTATAATCACCAGGAAATGAAGAAGCCAACACACTGATCTGAGTCCAATGGATTGAGGATTTACCATTGGAGAATATCACCTGCTGGTTAAATCAGAAGCTGCAGCACACTGTACGAAAGAAAATGTGGGGAACTGCTAAAGCATGGGGGCTGCCCATACAACTGGCTGATACTGTCTAAGTGTGCTGAGACTGTGATACTTGCTCCAAGATGAGACAGACTGTTACCTGAAACAGCGACCCATATTGGTAAAGTACACAACCCTCTCCAGTGATGGCAAGCTGACTAGATTGAGGCCCTCCCTCTGTCTGACAGGGCAAGACATGCCCTGACCTTTGTTAACACAGCAAGCAGGCCTATCCAGCTCCAAGAGTGAATGAGGCATATACCATCAAGGCACTCAACAAGTTGATGGCCACCTATAGGACACCTTCAGTCATTGAGGGCAACTAAGAAACTAATTTCACTTGCGCAATGGTACAACACAGGGCAATTCCACCTGCCCTACAGTCTGGAAGGGGCAGACCTTATTGAATGTTGTAGCAGTATTGTTAAGACTGCTCTGAAGACAGGCTCTCTGGCCTTGCAAGGGTGGACAAAGAGATTCTATGAATGGCCAAGAGACAGCAGACATAGTGCCCTGAAGATGCTACAGACAACAGAGGCCTCCCTGCTTAGAATCCAAATAACAGGCACAAATAATTAAGATGAAAAATTGGCAATGAAAATAATCTTCTGCGCTGAGAACTAGGAACCCATGAAATAGAATACCTGTGGAAGGTGCAAGTTGTGTGGCCTACTTGCACCTACTGATACTAGGAACATGGCCTATAGCTATCATGGTTGACACTGGTTTTCATTGCTAATGGAACCTTAATAATGTCCCTATGGCAAATAAGGATCACTCTTTGGTACCCAATATAGTTATGCCTCAGATATCAGGCCAAAGAGTATGGTATGCCCCAGTTCAAGCTGAAGTGTTGACCTGGAACAGGAACACAGCCTGTATCTTTCCTTTGGAGAGCAGACCTCCATCTTCCAGTACATCTGAAACACATGTATTAATCCCTGAGAGGCTATAAGTCCACAGAACTACCAGGGAAGCAACGTGACATGAAGATGCTCCAGTGTCCCTATAAGATTGGCGTGAAACCCAGTGACTCAAAAGACACGGTGATGAAGAAGGGGGAGCATGTTTGTGAGAATCATCCGGATGGAATTTTCGTATTTCTCATATTTATTTTGTGTCTATGTTCATGTGTGAGTTGAAATAGCAATGAGTTAGAGCAGCAAGGTTGACTTCTACAGCAGGATAACTTCGTTGTGTGCTTGCTTAACTTTTCAGCATTTATTGTAATGTTACAACTCATGATGCTGAATAATGCACTGCATTACCTGAACTACAATGAAACGCCAGCTGCAGTTTCAGTAGTTTAGGCTTAACTACAGCTTTTCTGCTATTTCATACAAAATACGGAGGTGACAGAAACATTTTTGCAGCTAAAACATGTGATTTGCATTTTGCTAATATCTGTCTTCTGACTGTTCTTCTAATGTGGTTTTATTAAGAAACTTAATCTCTGAATTTTTCATCTCTTGCAGTTATGTATCCTTCTGTCCTTAATGTGATTTTTTTTTTTAAACTAAAAAGGAAAGGCATCCTACTTTCACCAAAACACTTCAACTGGATTTTTTAAGGAAACAGTACAATAGGAAGTTTAAGCTTAATTACTGAAAATGTCAAGAGGAAAGACAGTAAATACTTTAAAGAAATGTGATTGTTTCTGAGTTCTCAGGCTTTTAAGCCCTTCCCTAGGGAAGAGCAGAAATCACCTAATTCCATACTTTATTACTAATCATCTGGTTATTTAGGAATTTAGTTTAGTAGTTTAGTTTAAAAAAAACTCATATGCATTTATCCTCTTCCATTGCTAATTATTCAAGAAAAAATGAATAGCTGTGCTTTTCACAAATGAAATTTGTGAAATTTTTACTTACTTTTTACTTCTTACTTTAGGAATTGGATACTGGAATAATGAGATCAAGCTGAAAATCATCTTTTTCAAGTGGAGCCATATATTCTACAGCTAGAAATAGGTTCCATTTATTATATTAGCTTATTATAAATGTGTTATTGTTGTTATTACAAGCTGTTACTCAGTGAACAGCCAGATTGAGAGTTTTTAGCAACTCAAGTTGTCATCGTGCTTAGAAGAGCCAAAGACAAACCTTCAGATGTACATGGCTTCTATCCTGACACACAAATGCAGGGTAACTGGCAGCCACGTTTTTAGGAAGTGCTGGGAAGTGCTAATTAATTGCAGCCAGCAGTCCAAGCTCTACAAACAGGAAAATGAGAACAAGCTGTCATTTCAGGCTTCAAATGCTGTTAGAAAAATGGTTGAAGTGGCTCTCTTTCTTCCAGGGTTTGTAGACGTATATTTACATCTGCAGCTCATAATTGCAGTCTGCTCCCACTGTACATGTCCTCTCTACTAAACTGAACTGCCACAGAAAACAAGTGAAACAAAAAATGTGAGTAACGTACTGGACATTAAATGGGATTTTCACCTACAACTCACATGGTATAGTGCAGATTTATAGATGGAAGATTCGTGGAAATAAAGGTATTTTCAAAAGTGAATTTTATACTCTCAGCAACAGAGTTCACTCAAGTGAGTACTGTGAAGGAGAGATAAATATTTAAAAGGGTTTAAAATATCATTGGTTTTATCATTTCTGTATTGTAACCAATAAATGTTAAACTTAAACTGAATTCTGTTAATTCATTACTAGTAACAGCTCAATTTCTCCAGTGTAATGGAGTACAAAGTAGCTGCAACTGCTAGTTACTACTATTTATTCCATTCAGGGAACAGCTAACAACCTCTAATTACAGGCACCAGCTTATCTCCTGTGTGATGGGGGAAAATGAACTAAGTTGTTCCCAATAATTACATCTGATTTTTTTCCCTCCCTTACTGCCTAGGAGAGGGGTTGCTGCCAGCAGTCCAAGGTAGTAGCTTTTCCTCTTTGTGGGGATGAGGATATAGCACAAAGGCACTGAAAACCAGAAAAGGTCAGGCTTGCAGGGAGCTTAAGAAAAGCTGACTTACTATCATCAGGTTCCTTTAGGGGACGAATCAGGTCACCTGTGTTTCAGAGCCTGCTCTCAGTTGCCCTTCAGAGAACACATTTTCCCTCTACAGGGAGAATTCTGGGAGATTTTGTTTCCTGGCTTAAAAAAAGCCTTTTCAATTACTCCCATCGCACACCAGCAATGGGTTAACTATTTTGACACTTTTTCTTTCTTTTTTTTTTTTTAAGTGTCTTGATGAAAATTTTCTTCTGAAAACAGGAGTTAGATTTTTTTTTTTACATGGGAGTTTGATTCTTTCCCAAGCAGAGGCAGCTTTAAAAGTGCAATACAGAAACAGTTTAGTAGGCTGAAAAGAAGCTCTGCTTCTTCATCAAACCACATTGCACAGTCAGGGATGAGCTGATGTAGAGATCATTGTGCTACTGCTACTACTACTACAAAAGTTTTTCATAGTAATCATGGAGAAGCATCTTCCACTGGTGGCTTGTTAATCAAATACTTGATGCTGTGTTACTGTTCCCTTGTGTTCTGTATTGCATGTTACACGTGAAGCTCTGTAGTAGATTTTTGTGCTTATTTCATAAATGAGTGGCAATTGGGTTAGATCAACAGTTACACTGATATTTGTGTTGGAAAGCATGTAGACCTAGAAATTCAATGGCACCTGGGCTCCTGAAAGTGTAGAAAGTGGGCAGTAAGGTCTTTAAAAGTCTCCCTACAGATACAGATGTATCTTTCAAAAGGCAACAAGTAGTAGCCAGTTATGTTAAGAAAAAGCATTTCTCTCTTTGTCTTGCTAGATAGCAATCCTTCAGAAAAATTTGCTGTGTCACTGCAGTCAAAATATTAAGGATAGAATTTTGTACTTTTCTTGCTGTTGCTATGCAATTTGGTGCTGGGGGGAGCCTGGAGGGAGAAGGCAAATGTATTTCTTTCACTAAGGTATGTGAAAGCTTTAAAGGGAAGAACTTTTTTACAAGATCTTCAACTGTTTCACTGAAGATCTCTGATTCAAAGAAGTTAAATATTTAAATAGTATACCATCTCACTGAACTGTTAAAACAGCATGGATAAGAAATTAATTTTTTAGTAAATTTGAAGGCTGCCTGTGTTTTTTTTTTTTAAAGCTTATTAATAGCAGAACATCAAATATCTCAAATCAAAATAATTGTAAGGGACAGACATACTTTTTGAATGCGCTCATTACTCATAAAACTATTGTTACTTGTCTATCCTTAAGCAAGTCTGAGGTCTTTGCAAGAAATCTGACTTGAATCTGATGAAAAACTGTTATTTTCACTGGGATTGCAACTTGCCTCAGTGTAGTAACTTCTAATACTGAAGGCTCAGAAAGGCAGAGTATAATAAACGATGGTTATCACCAATCACCTCATCTTTATTTTCCATGTGCCTTAATAGGGCCTTCAGGAGGATCTATTCCATGATCTTGCCAGGCAGAGGGGTGAGACTGACTGTCCTGTAGTTCCCCCTATATTCTTTTTTCCCTTTTTGAAAATGACACAACACCTCCATTTGAAGGGAAGAGAACAACAGAAATATTAATTAGTAGCCTGAATATCAACTCAGATTAACTGAGTTTGTGATGATAGTTTGGGAAAGTAGCCAGTGGAGAAAGAGGAAATAATCTTAGCTTCTCTATAGGAAGAAATATATCTGCCATTTGTTAACAGTACTCACTGCTTAGATGTGATTATAATCTCCCAGTTACTACTTGACAATTATGTCACAGTTGCATCTCAGATAGTCTTGAGTTACTGGTGTTTGGCTAAGGAAATATGACCTTACTTTACAGATGCAGACGTTAGCAGTAGCATCCGAGTCTTACTTCTTTAAAGATTAAAATATTTCTAAACGTTTAACATTTATAGAGAGGCTAATGGAGATTGTGGCAATTTTCTTTTGGGAGAGAAATTTGATAGGATCTTGGCTCCTTTCAGATCTGTACAAGCTGCGTGTGGTTATGAATAACCCATCTCTTTTTTTTTTTTCCCCCCTATATAGCTGCAGTTGGTATTACTTTGAGGCATTGACTGAGATTATATCAAGACTCGGGAATATGATTTGATATTGCCCAAATTTGGTCATGGACTAATCTCGGTGAAAAAGACTTTTGGATACTCTTGAGTACACTGCAAGGGCAGTAAAGAAGATGGCATTTTTGGGAAAAAGATTACTTATTCTAGGTCTGAATGAAGTAGTTAATTATTTCACTCCATTGTGAGCAAAAGCCATCTACAGATGAGAATTGAAATCTTTCATCTACCCTCAAGCCTTGGTCTCAGATTCCTGGCAAAACATTCTTTGTTTATCTGGAAGATATGAACTTCTATTGGCACAGGTATTCTGTTTAATATTATTATGCAGATCTTACAGAAGTCCAGAAAGTGTAAACATTTCCTGGCATTTAGAAGCTGCATGAGTGATCTATGCATTTATAGGAAGGATGAAACTGGAATATGTGTCATAGGACATCCCTGGGTTGAGAGCCAAGAACTGTGCCAGCAGAATAGTAATGCATCATGGCAGCTGTTGATACTGAGCACTTGCTTTAGAAGAAGGTTATAATTTGCATTAGAATGCAGTGGAAAGAAGCAAAAGAAAGCCTTATTACTTTGTCTTTCACTCCCACCAAAGGAAAGAATTTCGGGAATGTCAGGTTAGCAGTTCCCTCTTCCCTTATTCTCTCCTAATCTTATTCATGTTGCAATTGATATTTAAGGGAGACTGAAAAAAGAAAAAAAAAAAAAAGGAGGTGATGAACAAAAGGGATTTTGCGTAGTGGTTGCTTAGGGGAATTGTGCCCTACCTCTCTACTGGCATCATAGCAGAACTCTAGAAGAGCATGGGGTTTTATAAGCTCTGGAAATACCAGTACTAGACTGTTGGGGGCTTCGTTTGCTTATATTCAAATGATGTTTCTTAGGACCACAGATATAATAAGAAACCTCAAATTTAAGCAGCTGGTAATGTGAAAAGTTTGGCAACATCATCTGAATTGTACATGAAGCATCGCCTCTGGTTAACAGAAGTAAAATGTTAATTTAGTCTTTGATAGAACATATTAGCATGATAACTCACAAAACAGTTTTGGTATGCTAATTCTGGAATAAAAATGTGTTCTGATTAATGCCTGAATCAATATGAAAACTACCGGATGCCTGAAATGACAAAGCTGATCAAAGCTGCCAAAACTGTGTGTCAAACATACGAACAGCAATAGAGGCTATTTCTTTTTCTTCCTATCAGAAACAGTGTGAAATTTGACTTTAAGTGGAACACATTTAAATACGTAAATCTGAAGGATTAAACCTGTGTTCTGTTCTTACTTTAATACAAGTATTATTGAGGTTCCCTGGCACAGATTTCATAGCTAATGCTTCTAATCAGTTGTCACAAGTGTTATGCTCCTCTGAACTGACAGTAAGGATTTTCTTTAGAACTTTGCTCTCTGTAATTTCAAAAACTATTGCTGTGTTTTGTTGTTTGATAAATTAAATTACTAGAGCAAAACATTATTGCCACTTTAGGGTATGGATGACTCAGTGCACTTGTAAGATGCAGAAAGACCTATTGCCTGGAATGTAACATGGTAACAATGTGTTGGATATCCCATTCTGGATATTTTCTTTTTTGTTTTCAATACTTAAACTATCTCTGACCTAATACTGAATTAAGTATCTGGTGATTTACAAAATGCAGAAAAGAAAACAGTGTCTACCTTGAGCAACTTGATGTCTGATAGCACCAATTAGAGGGAGAACAGTGAGGCACAGTATAAAGACTGTTTGAGATACAATTCAAAGCACTATAATATGATGAAAGACTCTAGATTTATTTTCTGAATATTAGCAACTGAGGTGAGCTTATTTCAGTATTTCTAAGACTGTAGACTTTTTACACTGTCCAAGATTAAGCCTTCCAGCATGCCTAGGGTATGCAATAAATTAATATTACTTTATTATATAATAATATATATAATTAATAATACTTTATTGTAGGCTGACATGCTTATGGCCTGGAAACTTAAGAAAAACTGCTTTGAAACAGCACTTGAACACATTTGTTTCAGTTGTCTGTGGATCCAGGCTAAGTGATCATGGCTGTGTACATGTTCTTCTGAATTGACTCATGGAGTATTGTTGCAGGTGGCATATTGATGACTGTGATAATATAAAATCTCTCCTATTCAAGAGTTCCAAAAAACTGTCATACTGAATCCTTAACATGTTATGATCATTCTTTGTAATTTACCTGATGTATGCATGGTATGTCTTATTAAAGATATGCTAGCACATTTACATGCAATTAATTATATACAGTATAATTACAGTATAGAATATAAAAATGTAACAGTATAATTACACAGTAGCTTATCCAAGCCTCAAGTCAGTAGAAATTCTTGCATCAATTTCAGTGATGAGGGGGAAGTAAATGAGAATATTTCTATATTGTCATGGTGTAGTGCTCTCAAGAGGGAGGACCAACAGTTGCAACATGTGTCATCCCTCCCATGCTCCAAAGGAGGTCTTTCTGGCTTAATGAGTGTTCAGGGAGTCTATACAAATGAAAATAATCACTGTGCAGAATCCTACTGTGCTGAGATTAGGCACTCAGTGGGGGGAGAGATTCAGATATTCTTAGCTAGAAGCTGAGACTGAGAGTGCCCAACCCATGGTCTTGTGAGTGACAGATTTAGTGATATTAATGGAATGGAACAGGAAAAAAAGAGAATAGAGGTTGTGCTGTAATTATGCTCCAAACTAGGATGTTTCAAAGAGGTGCAGTGGAAGGAGGTTGACTGTTTTTGAAAAATTTCCCCAGTTAAGCAGTATGATAATTTCACTTAACTAAAAAATAATGCTCATTCGTGTTATTCACCTTACTTATAAACAGTGAAAGCAAAGACTCAGCAATAGGATGATTTGAAGCAGTCACTCCTATTCCTGAAGGAATTACTAGGACCTCTGACATGACTGGAAACGGAAGGAATATCAACAGCCTTTGAGATGGTGAAGTACTTCTTCTGAGACCAGAAGAAGGAAGAGACAGTCAGGTTTTGTACTGTATATGAGTACCATTTTTTATTTTACAATTTCTTCATTTTATATATGGTTTGTACAGATCTGGAAAAGGAAGGACGCGAGGAGAAATAGAAGAAATTAAGATGAAAGGCACAAAGTATGCAGAAAAATGATGGGAAGTTTGGCTCTGGGAAGATAAAAGAAATGAGAGAGAGTAGGGAAAAAAACGGCATGAAATGCTGCACATTCTAGAGGGAATGAAATTAAGAAAACAAAATGAAAAAAATAGGAGGAAAGGAAATGAACCATGTATGTCACTTGCCTAGACCCAGGAGAGGGAGAAATTGTATGTTAGAATAGTATGAGGAATGATGAAATAGAAAGAAATGAAGATAACTAAAGAATAGAGAGTTTACCTAGAAACTGCAGAACTGTTTCTCTTGAGGAGCAAAATCACTAATTATGTCTTAGCATCTAGATGTGCATAAAAAAAAACCATGCAGCCAAACAAAACAACAACAAAGAAAAAACACATTTCCTTTTCTTTTAAAGATATGACTCCTAGAATAAAAAATCAAAATATTCCAAACTGATAAATTAATACTGTAATTCTTATTGGCATGACTTTAATGCTCATAAAAAACAAACAAGTGAAAACATGTTGGTTATCTTTTCCAACCTGAGAAACTCTATAATTCTATGTTGTAGTACTCTTGATCTTAAAAAAAAATATATATATATCTTTTTTAAAAAAATTGTAGTAATTACACGAGTAACTGTTCAAAAAATTCTCCTGGCTTGATTGGCTCAGCAATGATTTGGGGAACCTGCTCTTGGGTTTCAGATGTAGACTGTGTTTTCAATTCCCTTTTTTATTTAATCTCTTTCCTAAATTGTCAATGTGGATTCCACTTAATGAAAGTTATGGTGGCATCACAACTCCTTCCTCTTCACTCTTACTCCCATTTCATTTTACATATCATTTCCCACAGTGTATTATATTGCTCAATTAGTAAACACCAGTTAAGTAAGTCTTCCTTCTGTAGTTAGAGAGGATCGCTCAACCCATTTTACAAGCCACAAGTTACTAAAACACTGGTGATATCTCTGTTTAGATCTGGGTTTGGAATAGCTCTCACTAGAACTGTGCTGTCTTCCAAGGCATCCCTGGAATGAGACTATCAGAGCAGAGGTGAGGATAAGAGGATGTTAAGCATAGATTCTGCTCCAGGAGAGGATGTCTCATGGGGCTGACTTAGGATGTGAGTAGGATGAGGTCTCCCTTTACTCTCAGGACCAGTAATTTCTCTGTAGGACTCTGAGTGAAATAGAGTCTTCCATCCTTTCCTTCTCGACGCTCCAGACTAACCATCATGGCATGGTGGAGCTGAGGCTGACCCTAGTGCAGGTCATGCCCTCACAGACGTGGACTGTCCCAGTGAATCTAACCATAATAGGAAAACAGAGAGATGATACAGGAAAACCAGTATGGTGTCAAAAAGGGCAAATCCTGCTTGACAACTTAGTGGCCTTCTATAATGGTGTAGCTGCATCAATGGACAAAAGAAGAACTACTGACGTCATCTATCTGGACTTCTGAAAGTCCTTTGAGATGGTACCCTACACCATCTTTTTCTCTAAATTGGAAAGATATGGATTTGATGGGATGACTGTTCTTTTGAAACAGGCTGCCCAGGGGGGTTGTGGAGTCTCCTTCTCTGGAGATATTCAAGTCTTGCCTGGACGCCTACCTGTGCGACCTGGTGTAGGGAACCTGCTTTGGCAGGGGGGTTGGTCTCGATGATCTCTAGAGGTCCCTTCCAACCCCTACAATTCTGTGATTCTATAGATAAGAATTGGCTGCAGGATCAAGTTCAGGGGGTGGTGGTCAATGGCTAAATATTTGAATGAAGATCAGTGATGAATGGTGTCCCACAGGGATCAGTGCTGGGATTGATACTCTTCAATATCTTGATTAATGGCATTGACAGTGGAATTGAGTGTATCCTCAGCAAGTTTGTTGATGACACCAAGCTGTGGGATGTGGTTGACACACCAGAGAGACAGGATGCCATCCAGAGGGACCTAAGCAGGCTTGAGGAGAGGGCCCAGGTGAATCTTATAAGGTTCAACAAATCCAAATACAAGATCTTGCACCTGGGTTGAGGCAACTTCCACTACAATTATAAGCTGGGGAATGAAAGGATTGAGTGCAGCCCTGCTGAAAAAGACCTGGGGGTACCACCAGTGGATGGGAAGCTTGACATGAGCCAGAAATGTGCCCCCTGCAGCTGAGAAAGCCAGCTGTATCTTGGATTGCATCAAAAGAAGCATGGCCAGCAGGTTGAGAGAGGTGATCCTCCCCCCTACTCTGTGTTGGTGAAGCCTCACCTGGAGTACCATGTCCAGATGTAGTGTCCTCAGGAGAGGCATAGACCTGTTGGTCTGCATCCAGAGGAGAGCCACAAAAATGCTCCAAGGGATGGAACACGTCTCTGATGAGGACAGGCTGAGAGAGCCGGGGTTGTTCAACCTGGAGAAGAGAAGGCTCCAAAGTGACCTGATAGTGGTCTTACAGTGTCTAAAGGGGAGATACAGGAAAGAAGGGGACAGACTCTTTAGGGTCTGTGGTGATAGAACAAAGAGAAATAACTTCAAGCTTAAAGAGAGTAGATTTGGGTTAAATATAAGGAAAAAGTATCTTATTTGAGCGAGATGAGGCACTGGAACAGGTTGCATGGAGATGTGGTTGATGATCCATCCTTGGAGACTTTCAAGGCAAGGCTGGATCATGCCCTGAGCAACCTAATCTAGCTGTGTATGTCCCTGTTCGTTACAGGGGAGTTGTACTAGATGACCTTTGAATGTCCCTTTCAACCTTAAGGGTTCTATGATATGGGATCTGTAATCATCAGAAGCCTTTGACATTGAAAGTGATGAACCTAGGCTGGGGTCCATCCAGGGGCTCCCATCAGGAACAAAAGAATCTCAACCCATGAATTCTATTTCTTTTCTGTATTATTCTGAGAGTGAGTAAAAGGCTATATGCTTTTTAGCTATATGCAAGTTTAAACCACAACAGCATCGTTTGTCTGTCCATCTAGATTCTTCAATGCAGAAGACTGTGTGGGAAGACAGGGAAACATTTATTTCTTTTGTCTATGTTGTTTACTAGAATTGTGGTTAATGAAAATGATTTTCTGTTTTTTGTTTATTCCCTTTTTTATTTTTTTTTAATTGGTCTATAGCCAGGAATGTGTTTATTAACTGAAAAATAGATGGATATAAACAGATTAAGGCTGATTCAGATCATCTGTGCTAAATAGTTTCAATAAAATTCAAGGAAATGTATGGTTTCTCTTGATCATATATGAATTTTAGCCAGTGTAGCAGACTCTCATTACTATTGCTCTTTAGGGTGGCTTCTTGAAATTAGCAGATACGCCAAATTGCAAAATCAAAAACATCACCCACAAACAGCTGCTGCATGTACTTCTCTACCTCCTGAAATTATCCGTTCACTTTAAGTTACTGATCTAAGAGCTGGATAGTCCTACCAAGCAACATGCTCATGAGAAAATATATTAAATTAATGGGTACTTGCCAGTGATATGCAAACTTTGTATACGTCTGGGTCATTTTTAGCTGTATATATTTTGTGACTAAAGTATTAATTTCTAGTGACCAGTTCCAACTATTTCCTTAATGTAGATATGTCCAAATAATTTAAGTTCAAACAGACTGAACTGATGAATTGGTCTATTTAAAGCAGACCAATATAATGGAAAATTTAACTGTTCCTATAATTTGCAAGGTATTTCTCCTGGCGGCTAAACATGTTACCTCTTCTCAGAATTAATTGTGTGTGGATAATAAGGAATCACTGTACTCTTCTTCTTTATAGGTTTCTACTATTCTTCAGGATTTTCTCTTTTACTTCCATGGAATGTACTAGCTTCATACTATTTGAGACATCATTTTATTTCAGATATTTCCTATGGCATAAAGAATAAACAAAGACAATCACCTTCCAATTATTGCGATATATGATGTTCAAATAACTGTTCAAACATCATACACTTGGAGGGTTCTTGTTCTTCAGCACTAGTGTTCAGCCTCTTTGATCATACTGGTCTGTGTAAGGCGGAGCCAGTGCATTCCACCCTACCTTTGCAAATATTGTTATGGCACTCAGAAGCTAGATGCGGCTTCTGGTGACAGTTGTTTTATTGGACTTAGAAGAACAGCAATCTCTTTGTGATCACTAAGTCTCATATGAAAATATATTTATTGTTTTACTCAGGTCTTTCTCAAAGTGTGACATTCTACCTTTCACATGAGACTTTTTTAGACTCTAATTCTATTTCTAGAAGTAAGGCAGAAAAATCTGTCTTTGGGGAGCATATTTTGTGAGACTTCTTCCTGAAGTCTGCAGAAAGGTATAAATTTTGTACTTGTCATAACTAGAAATCTGTTTTAAGTTTTATAATACATTTTCTGTACTGCTAATGCCTCTTCTACAAGTCAGGATTTTTCTTCCCATGATCCCTTTGAATGGGTGAGTCTATCATCAATTTCTGACTTGTGTGAAAGATGAAGGTAAAAGAAAGCCTGAAAAGAGAGGAAGAAGGAGTTAGAGCCAGTTTATAAAATCTTTAACTTTTATAATTAAATGAAGGTAAAAGACATTAGAAATTTCCAAGTGCATAAGGCTTTGGATACTCACCGCTGTTTTATTTCTAGGCAGGACAAACACTAAGCTATCATATGCTTATTTTTCTAGGGGTGGGAATCTCCGTAGAGGTAGTGGTGATACATTGAGACCTGTGAAAAAAAAAAAATATTGCATGTTAACAAGCTTTGGCAGGGGGGTTGGTCTCCATGATCTCTAGAGGTCCCTTCCAACCCCTACAATTCTGTGATTCTGTGATATCTGTTCCTCACAAGGAAACATTCTGAGTAGCGAGAGTCCTACTGGTGAATCCTACTGGTGAACCAGAGCAGCCACTCAGCATAGCAACAGAAAGGTATAGATTTTAGACTCCTGTGGAAAAATCTACTGATACTTTGTTGGAAAGGATATGTTTAACTTTTTCTTGTGGTAGTCATGTAATTCTGCTCTCTTCTAGAAAGATAAAATCTATCTAGAAAGATAAAATTGAAGCATATTTGTCTTTTAATGTTGCCTATTTAATATATTTTTAAAATGTTCATCAGTAAGTGGATTGCCTTCAAAAAGTCCTCCTAATGTTATTTATCTGCTTACTTTGTAACTTTTTTTTTCTCTTACACTGTAAATGTGTGATGCCAATAGTCTTGACTGAGCTTCTATCGAGCTTCATCAATGTGAGATGGAAAAAAGCAGTGACACAAGTCTACTCTAAGACTAGGAATAATCATATCAGCATTATTACATTGGCATCATCAGGTAGGCCACAAATAATGAAGAGTTTGTTCTCCTGAACATTTGTAAAAATGGCTTATTTTTATTGGTTGAGTCCTTAATGTGCTCTACTGGTGCAAAATTTCTTTTTTTTTCCCCCTCTGTGCCTTCTCCATAAAACCTCACAGGAAAGAGGAACTATATAACAAGATCCCCAGTGGGCTGAGTTGACTTCGGAGTATCTGAGTGAGCAGAAATTATTCAATGCATGTTGCAAAATCTCTCCTTTCTGGTCTAAAGCAGCTGAAATACTAATGCAGAAAAGTTTTCGACTGCAGATGTATTTTATAGTAAGCAACCACTGTTCTATTAACAAATTAAGATAATTCTTGTGGAGTGGCTGGTGAAAATCTTCAATGTGGTCTTACTGGGAAACATACCATCAGCATAAGAAAGAAAAGTAGCTAATGTGAACCAGGGACAAAAAGTCTCTTGCAGCTCTTAACTTAGATTGAAGTGACTCAGAATACTGACTTGCAGTCAAAGTTGTAACCTGATCATCCAGAATTCCTTCACAGCATTTCACCTCATGGTTAACAATTCCTATAACTTTTGCTTTTTCATGAAAAAAAGAAAATGAATCATGTCTATTGGTAAGAAAGATTTAAATGGCTGATGCTGTGCAGCAACATACTGTTTTCTGTTTCTAGTTGCTTAAACTTCATTTCAAGCATCTGCTCCCTGGCATTCAATCAATTCCAAACACTGATTAGTGTTTGTCAAAGCACAAAGAGAGGGATTGAAGTAAACAGTTTTAAATAAGTGAAATAGTGGAAACTACGAATAAACAAATATGCATAAAACTGGGGCATCAAGCCATTACTCGGGATGGGGGAGAGGAAAAAACAGAAGTTCTACTTTTCTCTGTAGTTGTATATTTATTGTACATATATTTCTTAAGAAGAGTTATCCACTTCAGTTTACTTTTCATAATTTAGTCCTATTCCATACCAGTAGAAGTTTCACTGATGTAGCGTGATGCCATGAAAATGTGCTTTCTGCTTTGAAAAATTGCTATTTTAACTGACTACTCAAAAATGAACAAAATAATTTTGTGATAATAGTTTTGGTTCTCTCCTCTTTCTTTGAAGGAATAGCTTATTTGAGATTAATTCAAGATGAAAGAAAAATTACCCCACAGTTCTGACTGTTGACATGGGACTTTTCTAAAGTGACTATGAAGTTTGTGATTGGATTAATGGAATGATCTTATCTGCATCCTTAATACATTCTTTCAGTCTAGTATCTTCCTTTTAATTTTTTTTTATTTTTCTCTTTATTTCCCAGAAAATGAAGGCCAGAGAAATTCTATCTTTTCTATTTCAAAAGGATAGGACAAGTGCAATTTATTTTGGTGAATTGGTGTAGAATCATTCTTAGATTTTTTTATTGTCATAGGAACATCTTAATATTCTTCCTTTGAATATATCTTTCCTATGTTGTTGGTGGAGATTAGTAGTGTTGTAACCCTACTTAATATCCCCAATGACTTTGCTCAACATGATTTATTTTGTGTAGTTTCTATACTAAGCTGTTCTTATTTCAGAGATTATCAAAAACAAAAGAATTATACTGTTTCGAGCACCTAAGGGATTTAAGCATTGTATTCTCTTTCTTAAAACATGTTTTGCTGCACTGGAGTTCGGCAAGAACAGTCTTTCCATGAGCCAGAACTAAATAGCTTGTGCTACTGGATTTGATGATTTCAGCTAATACACAGTATTGGGTAGAACAGCTTTTTAACAGTATTTTTGTAGTGAAGCACACTCATTTTAAAAACTAATCTTGTCGTTTTAAGATACAGGATGCAGAAGGACACAATCAACTAAGATTCCTGTTTTTTTTCTACGAAGAACTAGCATTTCATTTTCCTTTGTATGCAACAAGTTGGCTTTTCTTGTCACTGTTGATTTTTCTTCCTTTTTGTTTTGAATGTAGAAACAGTAAAGACACGGGCTAAATGTAAACGTAGAACTGGCTCTTTTCAAACCTCTTAGGGAGGACAAATGTGTTAAGATATACAAAGAAAAAACTTTGCTTCAGATCAACTTCAATTTTCAGCCAGATGGAAGGACAACTCTTCCCTGTTCTGGTAAAACTGCTGATTGATGCCCAGTAGGGCAATAGGGTTGAATCAGTATTGAAAAATAAATGTTATGTCCTGGAATAGATTGTGGTCTTAGCCTTGTTCCAACTATTGTCAAATTTGGTTTAGGATCAGAGATCACTCACTATGCATTTATGAACAGATTGGAAAATATTTATTTGTGATAGAAAGAAAAAGAAGTAAGGTAGTAAAAGAGACCACTGTGTTAGCTGACGTGTCCTCTTTGCTTTGGAACTGAACTCAATCAAGTTGCATTGGGCTTTTTTTTGTTGTTGTTGTTGATCCAATTGCACAATTCCATTACAGTAAGTTTTCCATCTGTGTGAGATTGCTATACCAAACTAGATCATAAGCATTACTAAATTCAAATATATTGCATCATCTTTTCCCCCATGTTTTCTAGGAAATTTGTCTTTTAAAAAGTAAAGAAAAATATTGTGATTAAAACCTCTTTTTGACTAACAAACTTTAGATGTTCATTGTTAATTATATTTGAGTTGTTTACAAACTGATTACTTAAAGATGTATCACTATTAGGTGAATATTTTTCCAGACATCAGTGCTACATGTGCTATTGACTCTGCACCTCCTTTAAACTTCTCTCTTTCCCTTCCTATCCCTACAAATGGGTACAAGTTACTTTTAATTTTTTTTTTTCTCCTGTGAGTCCTTATGAGTCTTCCAAGAAAACTGCCTAAACTAGTTGCTTTAAGTGGTTCTCATCAGGCACACAGAACATTAGAGATCTAATTTATCTAAATGTTGTTAGCTTGTTCTTCCCCTGACATGACCTCCATTCTTTCTCCCTTATTCTTAATTATAAATGTTAAGTATTTGATCTCAATTAACATCTTTATATAGAATAAAGCAATGAAATGGAAGCAGCAAGAAAATTTCAGCTTTTTTTTGTCACCTGCAATACTTCACTTTGCTCCATTAAATAACAAGTCCTTCTTTTTCCCATTTTGTTATTGGTTTGAATGCATTTCAGAGCACTTCTTGATTGCCTTTTATGTTTTCTTCCAGCTTTATAACTTTTTGTGCCATTGTCTTCTCTGCTTATCTCTCCATCATGTGCTATTCTTCTAAGTGGCTTTTTAGCACTATGTCCTTGTTTCCATTGTGTACAACTGCCTATCCCCCTCTCCCACTTCCTGATCACTGAAGCTCCTGATGGAGGATGTCTTACTACATCCATCACCTATTCTCTATAATGGAACTTACTATCATCAGACTTTGCAGTCTCATTATAATCAGCTGTTCTCCTGCTCTATGACAAAAATAAAAAATCTATTATTAAAAGAAATGTGAGAAGAGATTGCAGGAAGTAAAGGCTAGTAATTCCCTAAATAGTATAAAGTAATAAAATACAAATGGTTACACTAAAAAAATCTAGAAAACTATGTATGAGATACATATTATTGTAGCTTTTGTAAAATAAAATACATCAGTTATTATCAGTAAGCATTGTTGTTATCAGTTTGTGTGTGTGGAAGTAGCCTTGTTCATAGATCATGCTTTGCAAAGTGGCTTCCAAATATATGGAAAAGAGCTGAGAACACAGAAGATGACAGAGATGACAATTTGCACATTAAAAAATTGTCTGTGAACATCATCTTTTTCAAAGATTGAGAGAGAGCAATAACCTGGGTGATCCTGTGGAGAATTCAATCCTTGTTTCCCCATAGGAATTTATTAAATCTCAACTGGTTGCATCTGAACATGTAGACCTTCCAGCCTTCACTACTGATCAAGTCCTTCATTTGATATTTGAGCTTCATGTATTGAAACCCAGGAGCAAATAAGTGTTGAAAAAAGTTATTTTTCCATGCAAATTAAATGCTGAAATTATGGTGGCAAATCTTGTACTTGTATGGTAAAATAAAGCAATAACCAAAATAAATAGAACCTTGATGAGATGGGAAGATATGTTAAAAACAAACAAACAAAAACAACCCAACAACCCAGAGAGTAAAGTGGGGAAAAAAAATAAATAAAGCTTAGGTGCCATTTAAAGGAAGGTAAAGTCAATTCTACATCCAACTCAGTAAAAAAGATGTTCTATATCATATGTATTCTAATTTATATATGCCAGCATTGTGTTACTTGATCACTTACTTGATCAGAATGATTGTTCCTAATATCACCTGACACCTGAGGGTGTCATGGGAAAAATCTGTTGAAAGGTAAGGTGACTGAAGATTTTTCAGTGCAACATAAAACATAACATGAGTTTGTTGCATTAGTTAAAGCATTTAAGCTGCCTAGATGCTTCAATTTTTATTTTTTATTTTTATTTTTATTTTTTTTAAGAATTAGAATGCATGGATTGTAGACACTAAATATGTTTATATTTCATGCTCATTTTTGTAAAATTTTGTAAAACTTAGCTCTGGTATGAAGTATGTTGGACTGATAATCCTTATCTTATAACAGCATCATCCTGTGAGCATCAATTCTCCATTTTTAATTCAGTAAGTAACTTCTCACTCATGCTGTTCAAATACAAATTATTTCCCACAATGGCATAAGCCCTTCATGGCACAGAACATCATGTTATGTGGATGCAGCATTGTTGATACTGTTATGCTGTAAAAATATTTAAAAAATATGCCTATCTACATAAGACTAACCATTTCCTTCAAAATGGAGGTAGCAATCACTGAAGGGGCCAAGGGACTGAAGAAATAAGGAAAGCTTAATGCATGAATGTAAAATCTTTTCCCTTGTCTGGATCATACCAAATGAAGACAAAAGGCTCCGGGCCGCATCCAGGTTGCACTGAAAGCAATGTCTCCTGTGTATTTCCATGGGAACTACAGCAGATATGAAGAGCACAATAACACTATTAGAACAAATTCTTAGCTACAAAACACTATTTTTAAACATATTCACCGCCATTAGCTATGGATTTTCAACAGCACTGAACAAAAGCTAGCATTCCATGCTCATAAAAAATTGCATCAATGCAGTTGACCTACTGTTGCCACTGCTGAAATGCACCACACACCACCTCGCTCTGCTGACATCCACTGTTTGAACTGCATCAACATTCAGCAGGCACTGATGACTGTCAATGAATGCCACTTTTTCTGCATGGAGGAATTCAGTGACACATATTTGCTTCATATTTTCTTCTATAGCAGATGCAATCCTGCCAGACTGCCCCTCTTCTGCAATCTGTGGCACAGCAACAAAATGTACTGGAATATTGGTGGGAAGGTTTATCCTCTACTACCATATCACAACATCTGTCTCTGATGCTTTGAGCCAATATAATAAAACAGGAGGCATTATTCTTGGAGCAGCCCTTGTATAGTATAGTTTATGTATAT
The DNA here is from genome assembly GCF_905368555.1 of Meleagris gallopavo. Lineage (NCBI taxonomy): Eukaryota > Metazoa > Chordata > Aves > Galliformes > Phasianidae > Meleagris > Meleagris gallopavo. Next base: position 61,369,614 of record NC_139405.1, on the reverse strand, counting down.
AAATAACAAAACATATTTCAACTTTTAATACTTTTTATTAAAATACTTTTTATTAAAATGAAAAGGAGAGCATTAAAAACGTAAAACTAGTGAGATATTTGACCTTGTTTTTATGAAACCAGTGCATCAGTCTGGTTCGATGGCAGTGGTTGCAATTCTTAGCCAGTTCTCAAGATGTTCATCACGAGATTTTTGGTGAAACTTTTTTCTCCCTGTGTTTCATTCTTGAAAAAAGTTGTTAGAAAATGTGTGTGCTGTCAGAAAGCAGTGACATGAATAAAGTGTGATGGTGTAGTGAGACATTTTTCACTGGTGAGATCTTATAAAAGTCTAGTAAAGAGACATAATCCATTTTTTAGTTGAATATCTGATTGCAACTTTATACTTTCCATTTAAAAATGTTCAGGTTGCATATGTGAACTGAAAATATAATCTCAAACACACTACCATAAATAAGTAAATACATAAACCCTTTTCATCAGTCTGGAAACCTATTCTCAATTTCCTTTATCAAAGCAGAAAGCAGGACTGAGTATTTTTTGCTGTTTTTAAGACTGTGTTCAGCCAGTGTATTAAATGCATGAAATTATTTGCAGTGCTAACTTGAGTTAGCCTGAACTGAGCCCTTCCTATGTCCTGATTTCAGTAGGTACATTGTTAATAGCACACCAACGTTGCTGAGTGACAGATGTGTTCAGTGGAGGATGTGCCACACAACAGGTTGTGCATGGTCACTTGTAGCCCATGAGCTGCAAGTTTGGTTTTAAGGTTTTAGGCTGATTGCTTTGGTTTATTGCATCATCAGTTGCCAATTCAGAATTAGAAAAGAGATAGGAATTACAAAGCTCCACTGTGTACTATTTTTAAACAAACAAGCAGTCAGCTAGAACCCAAATGTTGCAGGAGCCATAGCGGCATCATGAAAGATCTCAGAATGCACACTGGTTTTAAGTCCTACCCTGTTTCAGCTGACAGTGTAACCATAGCTGTTGAATAAATAAAGAATTAATTATCCTTATTCAAATGAACAAGACGAGAAAATAAATGAATGAGCAAGACTCTGAGGCAAAAGGTGAAAAATAATAATAATAATAATAAAAATTGCAGTCTGACTTCAAAGCAAAGGGCTGATACAAAATTTGGGTTTGTTTTCTGGTACTGTAGATTTTGAGTAGAACTAGTTGCCATTCCACATATGACCACCAGAGGATCTACTTTCAATACTGCAAAATATTGAAATATGCTAATTTTGCTGATTATTCAGTTTGAATTGCTATGAACTCTCAGCTATTTTAAATGTCCAGAGGCACTGCTCCACACTCTATAATTGGCTAGTAAATGCCGTTATCACCTGACAATTCCAATCTTATATCACATCACCTTATTTCCCCTAGTTGTCTCATTTTCCTGGCTCAGTGGTCAGTCACTGTTTTAATTGCTGAAATTCTGCCACAGCAGACAAAGCAAGACTTTGAAGAAAGTCTGGTAGAAGAATTACCCTGACTCCACAGAATCTGTGCTTGTGATCATGATTGTCTCCAGCTGAGAGGCTGTTAAATGTGAGAGAATAGGATGGATATTACAAGAGGGACTAGCAAATATTAAAAGCTGGAAGGGAATTAAAAAAAAAAAAAGAGCGAAGAGAGGAGAGGAGAGGAGTGGAGAGGAGGAGAGGAGAGGAAAGGAGAGGAGAGGAGAGGAGAGGAGAGGAGAGGAGAGGAGAGGAGAGGAGAGGAGAGGAGAGGAGAGGAGAGGAGAGGAGAGGAGAGGAGAGGAGAGGAGAAATCAGCTTGAAATTTGTAGGAATGAAAGATTCCTCTTGAAAGATAAAAAAGTGTCTAGTAGCTCCTACAAAAATCAGCTATTCAATGCTGATCCAGTGCAAGATAGTGTGGTACAGAGTACTTTCTGTAACAGAACTGCTCATTGTCTACCCACACCACAGCAGCTAAGGGTGCTTGTAACTTTGTCATGTCAACTACTATCTGTTTCTGATACTTCAGTCTGACAAAATCCTCAGGAATGGACATGATTTGGGGAATAATTTCTCTTTGTTTATTTCTTCTTCTTCTCTTTTTCTTTTTCTTTTTCTTTTTCTTTTTCTTTTTCTTTTTCTTTTTCTTTTTCTTTTTCTTTTTCTTTTTCTTTTAATCTTTTCCCTCTTTTCTGAACTGGTGGATGAACATTTTCAATTAGGAGAACACCAAACAGAAAAATTATTCTCCATCCCACCCCTTTTTGTTCATTATCATGAATCAGTATCAGCAACTCATTCTAAAAGCAACTCTGCAGAGATATCATCTGCTCACTAGTTAAAAAATTGCAATCAGAAAGGGGACATGAATGTGACTCAAGAGGAGCTCCACTGAGAGAAGAAATTCCTGGACTCTTAGCATAACAAACTAAGCTTTGTAAGAAACTGTGATGAGAACCATTTTCACACAATCAAAGGAGCATAAGAGGAGCAATGGCCATTAGGGGAATCCCAACAGCCAGAAGCACAAGACCTCCTCATAGTCACAGACCTCTCCAGGGATGACATCTACTGCCATGAGTCAGCAGGAGACCCTGTTCTAATTTCTTCACAGTCTGAGGGGTAACTACTGGAGGTGAGGGTTCTTTATGAGATATCAGTGAAGAACATTTGGGGATTTTACAACACTTATTTTTGAGAGTTTATGAAAAGAACAGAAGGTAAAACAGAAAATGTAGCTGAGAAAAATCGATTTATTCGTAAAGGGGAAAAATTTTTTTAATTCTCTGATAAATTAAAAAAAAAACTTCAAATTTACATTTTAGGTCAACCTGATGCAAAATTTGTTTCTTAATGACTTAGGTTATTTAACTCTTTTTTTCTTAAAGGCTAGTTTTGAAAGGAAAACTACTACATTTAAAATGCAATATCACAAAGAGTTATTTTCTTGCTTATAAAAAGTTTTAAACACGAAGTCTTGTTCAAATTTGAAGTCTTGAATAAATCTGTTCTTATAATTTTGAAATTAAAAAAAAAAAATCACCTCTAATTTTCTTTAGTCAGTTCAAAATATTTGAGTTTTTTTATTTGTGGAAGCAGTATTGTCCTATTTGCAATGGAATTATCTGTGATGTTGCAATAATCTAAAAAATTTCCTTCTATTCCCATGCACATTCCAAGTTGAGAAGTCTCAAAGGTAGTATTTTAACTCCTAGAAATTATGTCTTCATAGAGAAGAAATACATCTTGATGGGCTTCCAAATCCCCGAAATACATTTTATCATATAGAGGAAATAGGGTGGTAAAGATGGAAGCATACAGATCTTGTGCTCTGCTAGCACAATTCAAGCAGTCTAGGAAAAAAAATCATTTTTATTTTTATTTAATACAAATTCATACCGTTTTATTAGCCTTCAGTACCTAAAAGCACAATAAAACTAATGTCTTGGTTGGATCCACAACCAAAGTAAACCAGCCTAACATTTTTGAAGCTATCGGAATAGTTACCGTTAGAACTGATTTTATTGCACTGTGGTAAATTTATCATAATTCTCATTGGTTGCATAGGGATGTGATGATCTCTGCTTGAAACAAATATCGGTGCTTAATAACATGGGAGGAGTGCTGTGCTTTTATTTCCCTCTCGGTTTTGTCTTTTTTTAGTCCTGACCTCTTGTGAAACCAGCTCACACCATGCCCTCAGGCTTGACTTATGCTGGAATCTGTGTCTAAGAAAATGTACTGGAGGGGGTTATTTTTACTTCTTAAAAGTCTTGTAATATGTTCAGCTTCACCATGAAGTGATACAAAAGTCAGCTCCTCTTTGCAGAGGAAGGCAGTGTCCACTGAGCTTTTAAAAGTCTGGATGAGTTTTCTCCACTCTCATTTCTGGATCTGCTTCACCTACTAGTGACACTGGGCAGTTAGGACGAAAAAGCCATGATCCTCTATCTTAAAACTTGGTGGCATGACATATACCGTAAAAAGACATCCCTTACAAGAAAACTGTCAATTCAGTTAATATTTCCTTAAGTGACAGAACTTAAGCCAATGAAATCTGGTGACAGTACTCTAATTTCTGTGTGGTAGAAAGATTTTGGTTTCATTGAAGATGATTTGATTTAGAAGCACGTTTTGCCTTTTATTTACATAGCCCAGGCCTTAGACAGATTCAATATAGCAGTTTCCCAAGAAGTTGGATATATGATGTGAAGGAGTCTGTCGTTAACCTCCTTATTCAGTGAGGTGCCATTTTCACTGAGACTAGTCACTTTGCAAACATTTAATTCCCTCTCCACATATAAATATGTTTTGTTTGTTTAAAATGACAATAGGGGAAATGCTACTAGTTTCATCCTCGGTGTCTAGCTTTAATAAATCCCACCCTTGTCTCAAAATTTTATTATCAGAACAAACTGAGGAATTGCTGTAGACCACTACACAAATAGGACAAGGTGACTGGGTGCTGAAACTTCAGAACTAGTTTGGATCAGAAGTGCGGGGCAAAGATCATTCTGCACTAATAGGAGCAGAAGAGCTCCTGCAGGAGCACAGTTGCCAGTATCCTGTTATGGTGGAGGTAGGCTGCAGTAGCACATGCTGGCAGATGGGAGAAGTGGCTGTTGTAATAACAATTGCATCAGCATAACTGTACCATAGTTTCCCAGCAATATCTTGGATCAGTAGAAATATCTTTCTCATTCCCATTACCATGCAATGTGTTCAATTGTATAAAAATGTTTAAGCTCAGTTACTCAGATCAGGAATTCAGATTTTCTGCCTAATAGTTCTGGTGCATGATGATACACAAAAACCCTACTTAAAAATCTGTTATTTTGGAGTTTCTTTATCTTGCTAAAGCAGGAGGCCCACACATGATAAAAAGAGAAATAGTGTAGGGGGGTGATGCTTGACTGTTCTTTCCAAACTTAGACTGCAGGTGAAACTTTTGATATTAAAAAAAAAAAAGACTCAAGGTCAAATAAAAGGGAAAGAAAAGAAAAGAAAGCTTCATTGGTTATAACCAAATATTGTAAGAACTGTGGCAGAGGGGAGGAAGTACTTGTTCAACAGCTTCTCTCTCTTGACAGGAGCAGGACAGAAGTTTTCCACTGCCCATGTAATTTTCAGCTCACACCAAGCACTTTGTAACTCAGTACATCATACTGTAAAAGGAACAAAAATAGGGTCAAACTTCATACTGCATTTTTGAATTATATCATTCCCAGTGAGGTGAGTGCCAGCTTCACAAGTAATACATGTACAGAGCAAAGAGCTTTGTCCTAGACTAGAGAACATCCTAAACAGCCTAGAGAAAAGTGACGTTAGACCTCTCATATAATAGAATTGTAAGCCATTTTAGATAGGGTTAAATGTTTTTACAAAATAACATCTTTTCCATCTTCAGGAAAGCCCACCCTTGTCAGTGGTCTTGGCAAGCTCCAAAACAAATAAACAAACAACAACAACAACAAATAGAGAGAAAATAATTTCAAAGCTCATTTTTTATGGATGTTGTTTGGGAGTTAGATCACATAAAATAAAGATGCTGGACTCTTCTTGTTGGCTTACTCTGGATAGCTCTTTAGTAAGGTGGGCATCTACACAATACAACATGCACCAGGATCTGTAGTGTTTAAAAGCACTGACTTTGAGTTTCACAATAAAATAATCTGACCTAAGCTTAACTCTGTAAACAAACTTTGGCAAGATATCTACTGCATCTTTTTTTTTTCTTTTATATTTGTACCCAGTGAACCTGTTATCACTTCTTTTTTTCAGCCAAATTAGACAAATTATTATTAGCCCCAAGACCTAGGTGAGAAAGAACAAACTCAGTACCTAATAATACTATTAGGAGCTGAAGGCAAGCAATGGCTTTCCTGGAGTCAGACCTCTTTTCAGACTGAAGTGTAACAAATAACACTGTTTAAAGCCTTTTCGGGATATGGTCTCCTGGGTTTCTCTTCTATGTTTTCTTGATTTGTAACATGAGTCCAAGTTTACTTCTGCTACAGCTTTGGAAAGCACTACTGGGATAATATCCACTAAAACAACATGAAAGAGCTGCAATGTCAGCCCAGGCAATTAATCCAAGAAAAATTATATTCCACAGCAGTAGCTGGTGACAGACTGTCCATTCCTTCTTCTCCTCCTCCTCTCACCTACATTATTTGGAACAAAACTGTTCAGAAATTACTAGAGCTATTGTAAAAGTATTTCCATTTCAATAGTACTTTACTGCATCATTATTTATTATTTTGACTTAGTGAAAAACAAGCTTATTCTAAACTCTGAGGAAGTGCATGAAATAAAACACAAGTTAGAGACAGTTCCAAAATATGAAAGACTTCTGGAAGTACAGAAAATGAGATCTTGCTCATCAACCCAAACAACCTACTCATCCTGCTTTTTCAGGAAGAACTTGGTAAAAAAATGTCCTTTGTAGTGTGATGTAGAGGTCAACTAATCCAATTTTTGTGGAAGGATAGGAAAAGCAAGTTCTTGAGTTCAGGACCTTTTGTCTGAACACTCTGCATCATCTCTTCTCAATTGTATTAGGTTCTGTTAAAACCCTGGGCAATGTCCATTGTCATGTTTTTCACCTAAAAAGAAAGAAGGAAAAAGAAAGCATCAAAGGTAATCTTTCAGAACTTCTAGATTAAGCACTTTCAGGTACAAGGAAATGGTTTGTTATAGAAAATGATGCTTATGAATTAAATATTATTAGCTCAGAACCTTATTTGTGCTTGGAAAATAGCTGGATATCCCAAAATTAGAGATTTTGATTATTATTTGTATTATGGTAACACCTAGAGGCCAGAACCCTACTGTGCATTGCACTGCACAAATGTACACAAGGGGTTGGTTATTGCTTTGAGGACTATTATACAGATGCAAAATGAAAGCAGCAAATGGATAATGCAGGAAAGTGCAGAACAAGAACATGCAAGATGGTGGTAGTTAATCTGAAAAGAATGACTTCATTGACTCATTTGCTGGCCTCTATCAAAGACATCCCAGGAGTGACTTGGAACAGGCTCATGGGACCACAGACATACTGCAAGAAATGCCATTGAACATATGCTTTATTATATGCATTTATCACCATCCCTCCCTGTCTTCACATTCCAAGTATTTTGGTAAGACTGTCTTCATATGATTAGCAGTAACTGACAGATTATAAGGAAATAATTTGCCTGAAGTCGATAGTCTTTTATGGGAGTGATTAACATGGGATTTGCATGTGTCCTGAAAACTGAGAATGTTTTATTTCCATTTTTTTATTTTCAATGTTCCCAACATATTTACATAAAAACTATTGATAGCACTGAGTAATCCTGGAATGGCTTTGCCCCATTTTTCTGCCTCTTGGTCTAATGAACGAGTTGATAACAGAAAACTGTTATGGCTTAAAAAGATACAGCAAACTTATAGACAACATTACTAGTGTTGTCTGTTTAAATTTCACAGCAAATTTCTCTTACTATCTGCTGCAGAATGTTATAAAATCTGACAGTGTCTTAAGACAGGGGATCATATTCGAGGGTTGAGTGTTACTATTGGCTACGGTTCAAGCACTGAGCCTACTTTTGAGGGAGTTTATTAATGTTAGTGAGTATCTACTTCTATTTTTATAAAACAGCTGTGAGAGCTTCCTTGGAAGTGGGTGACATTTGGCTGGTCAGCTAGCAGTAAAAGAGTTGCAAGTTTTATGATATTTATCCATGCCAACAGTTTGCTCTCGCAGCAACTATTCTGTGGAGCATTATTCTTCTTGTTATCAGTGGCACTGGACAGCTTTCTAATGCCTCCCCTGAATGTTTTCCAAAACAATCTGGTTGGCTGGGACTACACAAAACTTACGTTTGCCAACTGCTGACCCATCTGTGGTGCCTGGCACATGTTACTTCCTTAACTTGGACAGGCATGAATTGGAAACTGCAGCCCACAGCTTGGCAGAGCAATCAGAGCCATATCATGAACAGCTTTGTGATGGCACTGGCTTTTCATGTATCATCTTTAAGTCCCACATCATATGCTTGTTATAAAGAAGCAATAAAAGAGCAGGATTAAAAACTTGGTGTTAAAATGTAAAGACTGTCATACATATGTAACAGGAACCAGAGAGTTCCTGACTGCATGTCCAGCTCCTCAGAAGTCCAGTAATGCTCTCTCATTTCACTCTTCAAATTCTCAAATTTCTCTCATCTATTATCCACTCTGAATTACATTTTTCTATTTGTATACTGTTACATTTCTACTATACACAACTGATAGATTCTTCCTTCTACTTCCACACAAAGTGTTTTCAGTGGCAAAGTCACTATGAAATATACAATCCCAAATCTTGAGAGATCAGGTAATTCCTGGTAGCCAATAGCAGAAATATATTTTTAGCTTCAGTACTTCAGTCTTAGCCTATCTCCAGCAGCACATTTTATCCTTGTTTATTTTTAAATAATTCTTTTATGTGTAAAGTGAGAAGAAACTGTCAGATGACGAGACAAGACCTAACCCAATTAGGGTTAATTTGACAAGTGAAAGACTATCAATAAGACAAGTTATATTTTTATCACAGATAATTGAGGGTTACTGACTGAGCAAGGGCTTCTGGAATCAAACCTGCTAAGGTCTGGAGAAGACCAATATGCTAATGTATATTGAAATTCAGGTAGCAAACCAGTGGTGTACACTGTAAAGATGCTAGGATATGATAATCTTCAGTGATGTTTTGCTGCTGGTGGAAAGATAAAATTTTCTTCAGCCATCAGCTTTCCTATGCATATAAAGACAATTGCAGCAGGCATTTGACAACAAAGGCTCTGCATCTGAATGTTATTTTTCCCATTTTGCTCTTTCATAGTTTTCAAATTCTCTTCCATCTTTACCAGTCACAGACAGCAATTTAGTGCAGAGACCAGCATGGCTATCCCACAGTCCCTCAGTGAAAGTACCAGCCTTCACCTTCGTGCTTTTCTGTACTCACTTCAACTGTGAGTTGATGATGTTTGCAGATTAACATCCAGGCCAGCTCCAAGACTCTACACATTTGGATCCAGCCACTTTTATTTTCCTTCAGCAGTAGTTTAAGTTTGCATCTTCATTCACAGCTATTTTCAGTGCACAATCTTGCAGTGTTTTGTACAGAAGCTTTTTTTTTTTTTCTTTCTGAGAGCCTTCCTAATGCTTGTGTCTTCCTAATATTTCTGTAAATATTGATCAAACCTTACATGCAGTCTGAACAATGTGTTATTTGTATTGACTGATAACTTATATACCAAATTCTGTCTTTATAGAATCCAAGTGAATCCATTTTCAATGTCCACACAAAGACAAGTGGTAAATTATCTTATATGAATATAAACATTTTTTCATTGAGAATTTCACAGTTCTCATTCCTTATGATTGCTCTTGTAACCTAAGGAGCTCTTTTCTTCAAAGTAAAAGGTAATGTCTGCAGTCACAAGTCCAGAACCATTTAACTAAGTAGTAATACTTGTAGATTTATCAATAGACTCTGAATTTTTTTTCATTTTACATTTAGCATACACATGATACAACATATTTCCTAATATGCAGAGAACTAAACACAGTCTCTTAACATTTTTCTTTTATTAAATCAAAATTGTTTTAACTTGTAAATATTCAGAAATGTGGAACTTTGTACAAGTTTGTCACAAGGGAAGTACTTGGATTATTAATTGCCAAAAACACAATAGTTTTCACCTCCATGGTGAAAATGTAAACCTTGGTGGTCAGCACTCTAATGAAAGACATGGACTCCTCATTCACTGCTGAGAGGGGACACATGGAGCAAAATTCTGTGCCAGGCCCTCCGAGGTTTAGCTGCTCAGAGAGGCTTCAGATTGTGGCCTAATATTTGTCCTGACACTACAAGTAAATAAATACCTTGGCACAGAGCCTAGAGCCTGTCAACACTGCCCCTGCTGCAACCTCCTGTTCAAAATACAGAGTTCTATTTATCATCTTTTCATATAAATCCTGTTCAGAGGAAATCACCTAGGACATATTTAATTTCCTTCCTTGGCTTCTTTATGATGTCACTTAGATAAACCCTGTATCCAGAGAATCTCACTGAGAGCATTAGGCCAAAGTAGCTGTGAAGGTTGTTACTTGTCAAAGTAATTTAATTTATAATGACATGTTTCATAGTTTGCCTGTACAAAGTCAGCTTAAGCAAATAACTTCTGTGCTATTTCTCCTAACAGCTAAAATACAGAATAGTTGCAGCTGCTGTTTAATGAAACATTTCACAGTCACAAGGATTTTCACACTAGATTGGAACCCCAATGCTGAGTCATTTTTTCTCTGTGCTGTATATATTCCCAAGCATTCTTCCTAAAAAGTGGTGAAACACTACCAAAAATGTACTGTGAGCAGGAAAGCAATTTTTATTTTTATCTTTGCACTAGAAAGAATTGTTGAGCATTACAGGAGTAGAATTGGATGTATTTTGTGTAAGTGGAGGAACGTGGGAAAGAAAGATGGAGGTAACAACAAATAAATTATGGATGAGATACTGAAACTAAAGACTACAAAGAGAAGAAAGAGTGGTAATCCAGGAAAGCAAATCAAGTGTTACCCCGAATGGAGGAAAAAAAGGACAAAAAGATTACGTTTTGAGAGGTACAGAAAGGAAGGCAAGTCCTAGAATAGCAGTGTTCCATGTTATTGAAATCTATGGTCCTGGACATCCTTCCACTGGATTTGAGTACTATAAGAGGTGACTTTCAGAACACAGAATTCTGTATAACTTCAACATATCTTAGGTGACCAGGTGAGCAGGGTCATGGGCTATCTCTGGACAGCCATTTGTTGCCTAGTCTAGACCATACATGTCCACTCTGCTAGTTTCATGTTTTTATTGCCCTCTTTTTAAAATACTTTTTCACTAAACATATTTAAAAATAAAAATTTTGTTACTTGTATACATTAAGTATGTTATATATATTATACGCAGTCCAAGACAGTACCATTTCATTCAATGTGTCCCAGGAAAGCGAAAAGTTTGAACACTCATGGGACAGTCTATTTCTTTAGAGTATGAAACATACATTGAAGGACCTGGTGTGGAAGAAAACAGGCAGTACATGAATAAGGAGGTGTCTTTGGATTGTCCTTCTGACTTCAGAATCTGTGAATATCTTTCTGGAAAAGAATAGTTCTCTGGTTCTTAATTTCTACCTTTTGTTTGGAAAGCATTTAATTTTTTAAAGTGACAGAATAGGGATTTTTCTTCTTTTCTTCAGAATGCTAACCTTTCAAAATCAACAGGGAGCACAACATAACCCAGTATTTCAATCCTGTTTCACCTCTGATGGCTATTTATAATGGCTGCTCAAATAGGAAATTTGCTTCTGACCTTTGAAGCTGGAATATACTTGAAATTCATGACTCACTGTGCTCTGTCAGCTCCTTTTCATGCATGCTTTTATATGTGGATTAATAAATATGAGTTTGGGAGCAAAAGTTCTACCAGTGAAATCTCACTCGTGATTTTGCTGTGAACACATTTGCAAAAAGTTCATCCAGAAACTGGAGGAGAACAATTTTTCACTTAGAGCGGTTTTGAATATGACATCACTATCTATAACTGACAGTATCAAGTACTTTTAATGTCAGAGTGACTCATACAACAAGATCACTAAAGCTTAAGTAACCCAGGGAAAAAGATTTTAATTATGGCTCTTTGTTGAAATATATTTTCATGTAATACATGACATGAGATAATAGTTTAGTAAGATAATAATTATAAGATAATTGTAAGATAATAGGTTAGTATTAGCCAGGAAACAATTCTGTTATTACAGTACACTGCATTACATCTTGTGTATTTCAAGAGAGACTTGTATATTCCAGACTATACAGAGCTCATCTTTGAGTTATGAAATGAGTTCAACAAACACGATCTTGCTCTACATCCACAAAATACTGCAATCAAACAGAAAGCATTACACAGATAATGTTAGGAAGACTTTGAGGAATAATGCAGTGCACTAAATCTTTTCATCCTCACAGCTCAGGCTAGAGCTGAAGCAGGGTCACAAACTACTCCTTAAACTGAGTCTTAGACTCTCTATAGCAGGTAGAAACAGTATTTCTGCCAAAGCCCAATCTAAGAATTTACCTAAAGTATATATTGATATGGTATATCGCATAAAAATCTGTATCGCATAGATAAAAATTCTCTATTAAAAAATCAAGCTATATTGTGCTAAGTGAAAGTACTAAGCTAAAATAAATTCTGAAAGGAATAGAAATTAAAATAGGTAATTGTATGTTAATTTGTAAGGTTGTATCCCTAGGTTTTTGAGATACAATGAAGGTAATTTAATGATACAAGTTTTGTGTGAACAGGTAAGCATTTGAGAATGGAATATTCTGTTACCTGAAAGCTGACAGTGTAATTGCTTCAGGAGTTTATCCATCACAACAAAATAATCTTTAGGCTCTGACTATACAGATAGACCTTAAGACACGTAAGAACAAAAATATCCATGATTCTGCTAACATAAAACTGCAAGACAAGACATATTTTTATTTTCACTTTTCTACGGCTTTGTCATGACACAATGAAGTGAAAGTCAGTTTCATCTTTTGGGAAAAAAACATCTTTTTAGAAAATAAGCAGACTGTCTTTCCTGTGAACTTGGATATGCATACAAAAAAAATGCTTCAATGTTTCTGAAATAATGTCAAGCATAATGCTGAGTAGCTGTAATTTCAGGTTTGCAAAGAACTTCTTTTTTAAACAAGATTCAGTATAAGAATGATTGTGCCTGAAATGTTATTGCATCTTTAACATGCAAAGAACTCCAAGTGCAAGAGTTAGAAAGAAACTTGTCAACTGGAAATGGTTTCTGCTTGCATTGTTTCAGTTTAATGTATTAAAAACAATTTGTTTCACTCCAAAGAATTCAAAATTTGTGTTTTAGTTCTTTAGGTTTGGAAAAGGAAACTTTAAAATAAAATATTTTTTTCCAAATATATTTTTACTTGGAGCCAAATGACAGATCTCTATTTGCATTGAACTCAGCAGCCTTTGGACGAAATGCTGTTTTCTCTAGGGTAATATAAATCCAGCTGGGGCTTTACCAAATACTAGTAGGGTCTCATTTCAGCTGCAATCAGGTGAAGGCGCACTTAGAGAAAAATTATGTTGCAGTTACTGGTATTGAAGCCAGAACTACCCTCTTATCCCTAGACATGGGTGTGCATGTGAAAACTCAGGCAGAAATTATCTGCTAGTTTGAGAGACAATATCTATTTGTTTTATCTGGAGTGCAAACCCACAGTGCTGCTGGTTCCATTAGCCCAGACAGACTTTTTTATATACCCTTTAATTCGCTTTCTGTGCCTCATGGGAGTGATACTCTGACTGAAGTGCCCTCAGTCTCGTGTTGATCTTATTCCTGTGTGTATAAAGTACCGACATTCAAAACTGACTGAAATGAATATCAATGGCTCCAGTGGCTATTCTAGCTGGCAGCTAGAATATCTGTGTATGAGACACCACCAGATTTACTTACAGCCAAATCCATGCAGGGAAAGAAGATTCCCAAGCCCTTGGAAGAGGTCTACAGTAATGTACTGGTGGGGCCATATGGGCAAGACTTCCTCGATCTCACTTACCAGAAGTATTTGATTTTGAATATATATTTTTTTTAAATAATTATCAGGTCAAAGAGTCCCTAGGAATGATGCTTCATCCTGGAAGAAAAGGGTTGCTAGGGAGGTGGAACACCTGTGTGCAATGAGTCTTTTAATGATTTAATGTGAATTTGAAGAGCCTCAGTTAGAGAGTTTGAGAAGCCATCACCACTCTGCCCTGCAGTGTTAACAGCCAGGTCACTGGGACACCTTTTCCCAGGAAGGTGGCAACCATACTGACCCTTGTCCTGGCTGCTGTGCATGATCTTCTCCTTAATTAGGTAAAACAGGCTGACAAATTTCTTCTCATTATCAACTGCAAGCATAGCACATATGGTGAATTAGAATCCAATATTTTACCTGCCTTTTCTAGTGTTCACTGAACTCTCTTCTTGACAAATAAAAAAAATCTCTGTCTGTACAGATGAATGAAAGAGGACAGAGGATCCTAAGCCACCTTTGTGGGCTGATAAACATTTGTTCAGAATATTTTCCACTTGACCCATTATTTTTTAATGAGTGGGTAAAATGTGCCTCCATGATAAAATTGACAAAGCCATGTATTACGTATTTTGGTGTTCAGTTGTTGATAGGAAATACTTGACCTAAAACATTAAGGACATATGGATAAAGGTGACCAAGACTTAATTAATTCTAAGCTGTAATGTATATTTGAGTCCTATAGGACTCAAAATCATTTTTAGAATGAACTGAGATAGATAGATTTATTTTACTTCTAGTTAATTTTAAGTTCATTTTCTAGCAACAGCATGTGAGCCAAACTGAGAGAAAAAGGAAACTTGAATCAATTTTCACACACTGTGTTATGCTACACAGTGTGCTGTTCTCTTGTTTGAGAGCAGTATTTTTATTTTATCTAAAATGGAATATCTTTCAAATAAAAGGGACAGGTATTATGGGAGATGGTTTAGAGATTGTGGAAAGAGCTAAGCACCTTTAATTCTTGTAGAAAGAAAATTTCAAATGCTTGCAACAACTGCCCACTTAGGTGTGTAAAAATAAAAACTTGTTTGCACTGAAACAGGTTTAAAGTTTGTGTTGTTACTACTGAGGCACCACCACCAAAACTGTCCATCATAAGAAAAATCCATTCTTTTCTTTAAAGAATCAGAACCATTGCAAACAATGATTGTGTTAATCCTTTAGTTTTTCTTAATTTAGTTTATATGCCTGAGTTTAAAAGGTGTAGCCACTGTAAAAGAGTAACCCAAAGTTCCTTTTACTCTGCACACACAGCTGAAGAAATCACAGGTCAACAAATCCAGTTACGACTTGTTTCTAAGAGCCCACAAAGACTGCCCTATTTCTGCTTCCATGCTGTTTGCTCATTACATCGGATTGCAGTGCCCTGAGACCTCACTGGTGTTGGACAAACTACATACACACATATTGTCCTAATTCGTAGGATTTTGCAGTCTATTTGAGAATTGATGTGTAGGTATAATAAAAAGTGGGACATGATAAAAAAAGCAGTGATGGGAAAACTACAGAGACACTGTGGCTTATCTCACATTTGCAGAACTTGGTAGGTCTGATATACTTTAACATTTAAAGTAGGTTTAATGAAAGGCTCCAAACCTGCTGCCCTTGTGCTTTAGCTCTTCACACCCTTACTTGCTGCAACTTAACTTCCTTTAACCTTTAACTGTCATTCCCTTTACGTTGTATAACTTATCTTCATATTTTCCCTGGGTGTTGACTGCACTCTCTGGGGATACAATAGAGAAGACATGTTTCTGGTAGGGCTGCTGAGAGTTTAGTATTCTCCCATGCTGTCTGGAGGCCATAAAGGTGATATTTGAGACATGTCCACTCCCTGGGCTCCTTTCTGGTACACAACAGCTCAGATCTCAACTCAGCTAAGCACCAGTAACACCCTCTGCTCGAGAAGAGGGAAGAGGGGAAAAGTTCTATAGCTTCTGATGTTGGGTGAGATGTGAATCAAATACTTATGTACTATGGGCTCATAGCAAAGTGTCTTGATCAGTGCCTGGGCCAGGTGGCTAGACTTTATTTTTTTTAAGTCATATTTTCTATTTGTAATTTTGTGCTATCACCTAGTTACTGTAAAGGCTTACGCTTTTCTGGGCTGGAGTCAATGTAACATGATGTCTGTATGTGTAAACAATGTACAAATTCATAGAAAAATCATTTATGCTTTCTACTTGTTCTCCTAGAATGTGTTTCCCCCAAACAAGCACAATATTAGTTTGTTATATTGTCTAATTAAATATATGTATATGTATATACATATATACATATGATGAAAACTTGGTGGGTGTTATGCTGTGAGCTTTCCAAAAGCTGTCCACTGAAAACAATTCCTAAGAGATCAGACACAATAGGGCAGTCACTTAATGAGGTTTGTGGTATTAGTTGCTCATTGAAGAAAGAAACAGAGAAGAAAAGAACAAATAGACTGAAACAGCAAGTGCTTTCAGCAAAACTTTTAGAAACACAGATTGACTGTTGGTAGTGCAATTCTGTAGAATGTGGATGGTAGGTATGTTGGGTAACTGTTCTGCATTCAAAAAGAGCCAGGATTCCTGCAAGAAATGTTCCTATTGACACAAAAGCAAGAAAGGAAACTCCAGATCATTTTGAAATATTTCTGCAGAAAAGCACATTAGACCTAATGACTGCATACTGGGTGATGGAGGGCACTTATCTGGGAGAAAAATATTTTTTAATGACTTCATTTATTCATTTTTAGAAAACAGTAAAGTTGTCATGTTATAATCTCCCAGAGATACTCCTGGGTGAGCTGTTGAAAGGTAATTTCAGCACACCTAGGGCTCCAACACTGCAATATAACCTGTTGTGTCTTACTCCTTAATCATGCTGTGGCACTCAGAAATCATTCGCTGTAGCTGGCAAAACTGTCTTGCAATAACACCGTTATCGCAACTTACAATTTTACAGAAATTTTTACTTAGGCAAACACACTGAAATAGACTACAAAACATTCTAAGTACATTGCAGGCACTGAATCACCAAGCATTGTGAGTCCCTTATGATCCAGAAGTGTCTCTTATATAATAAAAATATATAACTTTTTCATAAGAAATTATCACTATTATAAAACATGCAGATGTTTCTAGCTTACATAAAACTGCCTTTTCCAAGAGATCGCACTGAGTTGTGGACTGAGATACAGAGTTTAAAAGACAAAGCAATACCTTACATCCACTTGGAGACTAGAAATCTACTATCAAATGATATATTTTGAAGAACATTTTAATGCTGGCTGTGGTAAAAATGCTTTCAACAGTCTTCTAAACTCAGTTGAGGTTTACTAAACTCAGAAGTGTATAACACAGGCAATTCAGCATGTAGTAGTCTTAATGCTGAAGGAACAGACATACACTTTGAGGAGGAAACTAGCTAATGATCTGTGATGGCAAAATATCAATATGAGTGGAAGGTTGTATCTGTTAATGGTAAAAAGCATGTTTTATTTGCAAGGATTTTTATTGACATTTACAAAGGTTTCAAGATTTTGGGTAGTGCACATGAAGAAAGTTTAATTCTGTCTGTGCACCTCTGCAGCAATTGTGTTAGGCTTCTGCACTGTCGGATCGCATCTAAGCTGGTTGAGTTGGTCATTAATTCTTGGAGCTCATGGCTCAGAGCGCCCTCAGGGCACAGTGACCAACAACAAACTTGTCTCAGGGCACAGTGAATTGTCCTTGTTAAAATTATAGGGATGTATGTTTCATTTGACATAGTCAGAAATCAGGAAATATTTTTCCTTCTTTGTTGATTACATGCATTTTACATATGGTTTGTCATTACTATCTGTACAATAGTCATTATATGATTTTTATAAATACAAACAAACTGATTATGGAATCAGAGCATTTTACATTTATAGATAATAATTGAACTTTGTGGATGAGATGGAAATTAACTTGTATCTTATATTACAGTCAGCATGAAGATATGATTTTATGTATGTGACATACTTGAGGTGTACTTGAGAAACTATTGAGTGTATTGTTCTTTGCTGAGTGAAATAAATCCATTCATCTTTGTTAACAGAAAGGATGACAGAAGATGACAAATAATGACATTTAGCATTGCTATTTAAAATAGCAATGCCTTTTTTCATATTGAAAGTTAAGAAATAGCATGCTCACTCTATTCTGGTTATTCTTAAAAACAAACAAACAAACAAACACCAAAAAAACAAACAAACCAAAAAAGCCTAACCATAATACTTTACATTTTGGATAAATGAAAGAACTTTGTTGCCAAATGACCTTCAGTGCTGGCTTAAAAACCATTATAGCATGAGCCCTGTTATCAGAAATTCCAGAACATGAATGACCTTGCTGGATATTTAGTATTTTTGGATCTAAGAATAGAAAGATCTAACTTGGAAATCAAAATTCAAAGCCTGAATTCACATTTTCAGCCCTTAGGAGTAGAGGGGAAATTGAAATGCTGTTTGTTTAATTTGCAAACTATCAATCTATATTCAGGAGCAATGTGGGATGCCAGCTTTCTTAGAAAAACAACTACACACAGGCAATGCAAACTATACATAAAGAAGCTGATAAAGCATTCTTCACATCAAGGGCCTTACTTTAAAATTCACAAAATTGGTGGCTGCAAGTCTCAGAGGTCCTGTACACAGTGAGATTCGAAGCTGACACCTTCATCCTATATTCATCCTATCCTTGACACCTGTCACGCATTATTAGACTCCAAACTGAGTCAATTCTTAAATAAATTTTGCTTAGGAAATGTTTTTAATGTTACAGGAAATATGGAATAGACTTCAAAATAGAAACTTCCAAGTATAATATAATCAAGATAAGAAAATGCCAGAGATCTGAAAACCAAATGGACTTATAATGAGGCAAACATGAGGAAGTTCTAGCAAGGACAGTGAGACAGATAGATAAATATTACTGATCATCCCATCCACAGGAGAGGTGTCTGTGTGGAATTTTATATGCGATTGCATAGACCTGAAATGCTCTGAAGTCAAACTAATTTTAAAATAAACACTGTGGTTATTCATCTACATGACAAAGCAAACTCAGTCCTAGACTCTGGGCTGATATCATCCCTACATTCCTCAGCTACTGTTTTACTATTTTTATACTTCTGTTCTCTTATTTCCCATATCTATACTTTTTATCACAGAATACAAAACAAGCAAACAAAAAAACCCCACTAAAACAATAGGTAAAGATCTGTAAGCAGCAAAGGAAGAATGCACTCTCATTTGGCTCAGGCAGGAGTTGTGGACTTTCAGTAGTAGTAACACATTTAGTGTTAGTGTATCTTGAATTTCCAGGTAGAGTCTTTGTACTTCAAACTCTTCAGGTGGTCCAGGACGGGAATGTTAGTTTAATAACAGGCAGAATTGATTTTCACTTCTTATCTGACCTAATCACCATAAAAATAATCTACATTACTGTCCATATGAAAACAAACATCCTTAATTATTATGAATATTACCATGAGATTTTTTAGAATTTTTAATATTTTAGTAGTTCCATATTAAAAATACCATGTATTTGGAGCATAAATTCTTCTTAGGCTGAGAATGTATCTAGAAGCTTCAATTCTGATCATTATATATATGCAGAAAAAAGTACTTGGATCTAATTCCCCATCTGCCATTACTTTATCACACCTGCAAGCAGAGGGATCCTGATCCAGGTGTGCTTAGTGCTGTTGGCACAGTGATCAGACAACACTTCATCAGTTTAAATGAAGCCACTTAGGCCAGATGAAGGAAAAACACCTTTACAGGGAGGGGAATATTCTGGTAACGTTTTAGGAAGATAGCATGTACAAGGGGATAAATGGTGGCCTGGGTCTGGATTGAAAATATACTTAAAAGACATCTTGGTGTCTTTCATATTCTCACTATATATTAATTTTTCAGGCCATTAGAAGTTTGGAAATAACAGATGTTTGTTAATAAGAAACTAACTGCTTTAATGATTTTTAAATGTTTTAGCAATTAACAAAGGCAGATTAAATGTAATGAGAGAGGGAAGTGTGGAATAACTCTTAAATCATCATTTCATTAATACTGCACTTTAAAAGAACAAAAAGGAGAACTTGGATAACACAAAATAAGACTTTCATTCTTTTCAACACTGCTTTTTTTAGAAGTGGGTTATGTTTTACAGTGCAGTAACTGGCTAATTCTTACCAAGCTTTTATGACAGAAATTTTTTGGAGTACCTTTTCAGAAGGCGAAGACAAACATCTTTGGATAGGAGTGAAGAAGGCCTATGGGAAGGTGGGAATTTGCAATGCTGCTGTAATTTATTTTCTGAATGTTTTCCGGATGGTGTACAGCAGAAGAACAAACAAAAAAAAATATGGTTGGATCCAAAAGAGATGTATTTTCCTAAGGGAATATTAAAAACACCAAGTACAAAATTGTACAAAACCTCCTTGCATGCCAGGTAGATATTTAAAAATTGAATATGACTCAGAGTTTTTTTTTTGTTGTTTGGCTTTTTTATCTGTGCATATTTTTCTGTATTCCTGTGCTGTCTTGTATCTAGCTCACAGTTAAGCTACCAAGTAAATTGTTCTTCTGCCTTTCTCTCAGAAGCAATGCAAACTGAATAAGAACACAGACCAAATGCACCAGTGCCAGTCATTTTCCTAAGGGCTGTTGGAGTGTAGGGAAAGCACCCCTGAGAGGTGAGAAAACCAGGCCTGTTTATGTGCTACTTCTCTCCATGTCTCTCATTGCTCAGAATAATGCAGCAAGTAACAGGTTTACAGGTAGTCTCCAGGCAGAGAATCTGCATAAAAGCTGTTTTGCTTCCCATAAGCTGTCTGAGATTCAGTGCATTAGAGAGAGGAAATGTGACCTCTTAGTCTACACAGGAAATACTGTATGTGGGGCCTGAGCCATAATGGAAATTCACATAATAGTTGTGAAGTCTAAATGGGTCTCTGCACCACAAACATTTACTCCTGGAAACTCAGGGGATTACTCATGCGATTGAGCATCTGTCAGAACTGAGCCTTAAATATGTCACACATCCAACCTGATTGTGGATGTGAATATATAGTGATGCAAAAATGTAAACACATAAATATGCCATCCTTCATGTAGCTGTTGGTGACTGATAGAATCATCTGCTTATTGAAAATTAATTCTTAATTAAAATAGAAGATTATTATTGTTTTTTTTTTTCTTTTTTTTTCGGAATGGTAGGAAACTAATTAGAGCTCTAATTAAGCAATTTCACCTGACATAGTTATCTGAATATTAACTCATCAGTAGTGCAGTGAAAAATTTTACAGGCTCAGGGAAATCTGCTCACATTCTTTCAAATCCCCTGAGTTTTGTGCCTATTAGTTTTTTGGCCTCTGTAAGCTTTTGACTGGGAATTGCATAGATTTTATTCTGCTTTACTTTTCTGATGTACATTAGCACAAGATCTCAGTAGACATTATTTTTCATGGGTAGTTTGCTTGTTTTTTTTTTTGTGTGTAATTTTTTTGCTTGCTTGTTTGTTTGTTTGTTTAACATCCTCAAAAGTGAGGAAGCTGTGAATGTTATGCAGTAGCAAGGGACAGGATTTGATGAGTCAGACGACTCTTTCCAGGTCTTCATTCCCAATTCATGCTTTGCTTCGTGGTGTTCCTACATGTAGGCTGCAATATACTTGGATACTTGATGCTTCCTCTGCGTTGTGTTTCCTACTTTAGCTACACAATAGCAGCCTCACACAATTCTACCTCTTAGCCTTATTTGTTTTGTAGGATTTTGCTCAGGACAAGCATTCAACATTATGCAGCCAGATAAAGTTATATCCAGCTGTCTGTACACTATTGAGATAAATTATAGACCTGCAACACAGTGTCCTTTTCACATTAAAATATACACATAAAAAAATGCTCTGCCTCCTGCTTTAAAATGAAAAAAAAAAAAAAAAAAAAAAAAAAGAATACTTGGCATTTGGGAATCCTCCTATTTAAACTCATATTACACTTTCCCCACAGTCATTTGAAACCATTAATACCTTTATGTGCTTTCTCTTAGGATGGAGAGAGATGATGAAGTTGCCTTTTTTATTCTGTGCAAACCTTTAGCTTTTAGCAACTGGTAAATCTGACCCAGTTTTGCTGAAAGAGAAGAAGAAAAGAAAAAGAAGATATAAAATCTTTTAATGTGAGAATTTGAAAAAATTCGTTATCTCCAGGATGTTTTTTTGCACTGAACAAGGCTTTGAACCTATCTGACTTTATTCTGGGAAACACTCCAGCTTTTCTAGTAAGATATAGTTACTATAAGGTCAGCGCTTATTGGTAGTCTACATCTAAAGAGACTTTTGAGCATATTTCTTATCTAATGTATTGAGACTTGCTGCTTGAAGCCAAGTTATCCTAGCAGATGTGTTTGGGTTAAGTGGAGTTATGTTCAAAATGTAATGGGGTCAGCACTTAATTCTTCTGCATAATGACCAAGCATCTATCTTCAACCTGTTAAATGGAAGAAGGTCTTTCTGACCGTCCTCAAGGAGTATTGAACACAGGAAAAGGATCTGAAGCAAACCAAGTATTCTGCTGGCATATTCTTGTGTTAATTAATTATGATACAATGCATCTGAGAGTCAAGTTAGTTTAGGGTTTACTGTAAGACAAAAGATTGTTGCCTTTCCCAAGGATCTTCACTTCAGATAAACCTGATGATTTTTCTGTTACTTACAGAAGAAAGAGTTCAGCTTGAAGTACTCTGATGAGGCAAATGGAGCAATGGAATATCTCAACAGAGATACTGAACACTGCCCTGAAGGCATTTTAAACTCAGGTGCTCTGTTTTTCCTAAGGGTATGTGCGCTGCACTATGGAGCATAAAAGATGTAAGAACTCTGGGCTGCAATTTTACCAGTAGCAAATACAGCTGGGAGTGTATGTAATGCTAGGCTGAATACTAAAACGCCAGTGGCTGTTAATGAAGTCTTTCTTTTATTTTTTACCCAACACATAAAATTAAAATCATATATTTAGTTGAGTCAGGAGAGTGAAACACTCAAAATGAAAAGTGAAGCCTCACTGAGAACAGATTAGAAAGCAGGAACACCTCTTGAAATATTTTATTGAAAAAGAGCTTAGCAAGCCAGAAAGGGCTTTGCTTTCTTGATCTGAGTTTCTGTCAGGAGAGAACATTTTCTGTGAAGGAGTTCCTGTTGTTGTAACGCCATGAGGGCTGTCCAGTGTAGACCATGCTAACTATCTAATGTGACCTTTTGCATAAGGCAGGTTGGAATGAATTTCCATTTCTGATATTTCTTGAAAAACTCTCCTTTTCCATTTGGAAATACTACCTGATTTTGAGCAGAATTCCTGACCATCACATTTTCCTGAAAGACCGGAAATCTCTGCCATTGTTACTATTGGTCTTGACCCCAGTGTGCCCACAGAGACAAACATCAACATGTTCAGAAGCTAACAAATCATACTGATCTTTCAGAGGATGAACAACCGCGACTTACAGGTTTTGTGTGATGAAGAATGTATTATGGAAAATATCTCCTGATACTTAGCCTCTACCACTATTTTGGACTTTTGAATAGTTAAATCCATGGCAGGATTAAAATACCCAAAACATGGTGTTACTGAATCCTCTTCCCTACAATTTCCTCCATTGCAAAAAAAGCAAAAGGTACAGCTGAGTAGCCCTAATATTCTTCCCAGCTGTCTGACAGTTACTGTTACTCGCTCCAGTTCACAGCTGTTAACATGTAACCGTTAGCAACAAAAAGAATAAATGACAGCCTTCCTGAATGTATGACTTCATAAATGAGGGAAACACTTGAAAACTAACCATTGCTCTTTCCTTTCATGAGATGGAGGTTTCTCATTTTCTGCTTCTTGTTGCCTCTTATGATAGAATTTGGTGCTTATATCATGCTTTTGATCTTCAAAGTACTGTATAAACGCTAACTAATGAATCCTTCAAACATCCATGAATGAGGTGAGAGTGCAATATATCTGTACACTTTCTGCTAGTGTTCTTAGGAAAATAATGGAAAAGACTTTAAAAGGAGCCCTTGGTGCATTTGTATGTTCTAGTCTTTGTGTTACGTATGTCTGAACAACAGAGATTCTTTAAGGGTACACAGCAAATCAGTAACATTTCTCAGTATTTATCTGATTATTATTATTTTCATTAGCTGGCTGAAAACTAATATATATTTCCCTTCTGCAACTTGAATAACTCTCTGACACAGTCTCAGGGTCTTATGCCTCACCCATCCCTGAAGTAAAAGTTAGTACAGGTAATTTGATTAATCCTATTTTAGGCAGGATCTTGTAACTCCTACTCTTGTGACTGATTTCCATCTCACCCACCCTTATCTTTCTAGCATCCTACCCTAGCACAAACATCCTTGTTTGTTCTATTCCTTTTTCTGCCTCAAAACAAAAGTCCTGTTGTAAAATTAGATTCAGTTCAAAAGACATACATACATAAGTTGTAGGACTTAACTTTTGGGACTCTGGTATTAAGTTCATTTCTTCTGACAGTATGTCTTGGGACTTACCTGTCTGTAACTTTTATCTATCTTTAACCTTAGACAAATTTGAGCTAATTTTCTCTTATTTTCTGCTTGCTGTGGAAAGTGCAATAGCCTATTCCTCCTCAGGATGTGTCCAGGAGAGATAACAACCTTATAAGGCATTGAGCAGGCAGCTGGACAATTGTTATTGCCTGCGGTAACGACACTTGATAGAAATTCATATCTCATTGTTTACTCAAAATCATCATGCTTCCAGGCCCTAGCTCTTGTTGCTATATTTGACTTTTTCTCCTTACATTTCTGCATATGTTGAGTTACTCATTCTCAAATTATTAATGACAAAAGCTTCTTTCTTCCTGGTGTTGATTTAGATGAATGCCAAAATGTGCCAATCAGAAATTCACCTCATCTGCCATGCATATCAGCCCTGGAAAAAAAATAAAAATAAAAATAAAAATAAAAAATATTTCTCTACAAATATCTTTACTCCTTAGTTTACCAGTCCATCAGATTATACCTTCTGAGGTTAATGAAAATTCGGAAATTCCCTTTCTATGAAATATCAAAAAAACAAAGTTACTAGAAGTTCTTTAAGCTGATGTTCTCTAAATCTGTATATTGTCACCATTATGCAGGTATGCTGCACCTGACAGTTAACTGTCTTTAACAGGCACAGTCACTCTCTCTTTCAGAAGAAACTATTTCATAGAGAACTGAGTAACAGTCATGAGAACATTTTTTCCATGTATTCCTACTTTGGTTTGCCATCACCAACATGTACTCTTCTTCTTCTCTTGGCCTCTGTTTTATCTTTCATAATGTGTCCTGATGGCTTCCCTGAAATCACAATTTGTTCCATTGGAAACATTCATGATACTGGCATAATTTCAAAGTGGGAGAAATACTTTTTAGAATATAATGCATTTTATCAAATATAAAATGAAGTACTAAATATCTTCTTGTGCTTTTCAGAGTATAATCTTATAATTACTAAAAATCCTAGATCAATACCATTTATAAACCAACACTTAATATGGGGGAAGTAATGTTTCATTTCCTTGCTGTCAGCTTTGCTACTGTGGGAACACTGTCTGTATCTTTGTGAAGAATCCTTATTTGCTAGCAGGGTTGTCATAATTCTCTGTGCCTGTGCACTAATAATGCTCTGAAATTTTAAGTAATAATGTTGCTTCTTTTATTCAATTGCATGTTTCTTATTTTCTCAGCATTGCCTAAGCCAGTCTTCTGCCAGAGAAAGTACCACACTACATATTATTTTATTTGTCTTGAACAGAGTTTTATGGCCCTTCTGCTGTAGGCTCTTGGGATTTTTAATGCATTTTCAGAGCCTTACTCCTGTTTGGAAGATCAGAGTCTGCCCAGAAATGTGTATTTCCCATTGTGCATCAAAAGGCGGAGGGTGAAATTTTGATCTTCAATACTCTTACTCTGAGTTCTTTTATTCTAAATCCAATTGGGAACTGAGTTTCTGAAGTTAAAGAGTGGACTTTTCAGCCTCAGATCAGTCTGCTCTGATAAAAATCAGAAATATCTGAAATATATTTTTAGAATGGAGAGCAGTACTACTTAAGTTTCTGTGCAAGTTAGGTACATCAGATGCTGTGGAATTGGCCAACCATGAAAAATAACTGATGTATTCCATTTACTTTTCCTCATTGCATGCAAGGGAAAATGTCATACGAGCTTTCTTCCACATTTTCCAACATTTCTAGAGAGATTCAGCTATGCTGATAGAGCTTTTAGCAGTTCCATCCTATCATTCAAAGTTTCTTAGTACATTTTCTTTTACTCTGTTGTTTTTCTCAGATCCTTTTAATTTAGCGCTACAGTTCATACAGCCTTTGAATTATGTAACAAAGGCTGCTTTAAAGCCCAGATTCCTTTCAGCATGGCAGCAGTCAAGAGACCAAACAGATTCCACAGACTCCTGAAGTAAAGCAGCTTGCAACCATCTTAATTTCTTGGCAAAGGCTGTTAAGTTAGAAGAGTGTAAGGTTTGAGTGCTGTGGCAGTTAATTAAAAGAAGGGAAAGAAGGGAATAGTCCTAAATGTTGCAAGAAATTAAGATCTGTTTTGTCCATTCTGTACACATAAATCCAAGGCTTCACTTTTAGGAGATGGCAACTTCTAATCTGCCACTCATTTTCAGTCAGTCCTTTCATAAATAATTTTTTTGAATGTAAACTCATGAAAACAAACCAACAATATACAAAGTCATCTACAAGAGCAGCTCTGAAAGTAATGCCTCCTGTTTTATTATGGTGGCCGACAACAACAGAGGCAGATGGTAGTGGTATGGCAATAGAAGTTGAATGTTCCCAAAAATATTCCATTACATTTTCTTGCCACGTGACAGATGGCAGCAGAGGGGCTGTCTGACAAAATGGTGTCTGACATGAAAGTGTGTATGAAGCAAAGGTGAGGATTTGAATTTCTCCATGTGGAAAAAATAGCACCCACTGACATTCATCAATGCTTTCTGAATGTTTATGGAGACCAAACAATGGATGTGAGCACTGTGAGGTGGTGGATGGTGCATTTCATCAGTGGCAATAGTGGATCACCTCCACTATTGCAGATATTTATGAGCACGGCATGCAGGTTTTTGTTCATTGGTGGCAAAAATGCATTGGTAATGCTGGTGACTATGTGGAAAAATAGTGCTTTGTAGCTGAGAATTTTCTATAACAAGTAGTGTTATTATACACTTTATATCTGTTATATTTTCCATGAAAATTCATACTTTCATGGCAACCTACATGTATATTATATATAATTCCTGAACAAAAAGACACAGAGATTTACAGGAAACACGTGACCAAAATATCACCACTCCACAGTGAAAAAGTTAAAAATAGATATAATAAGCAAACATCAAGTTGTTCAAAGGTCTGTGATTTATCATTAACGCAACAGAATTTTGCAAATATAAATGAGGGAGCCATTCAAATTTAGATAAAAAATTCAGAGCTGTATTAGTCATATCTGGAGAATAGGCCTTATTTTTTTAGAAGGGTGATAATTGGGCTGCAATACGAGATTTCTTTAAAAACTATCCACTTGTTAGGAAAATGTGTGCTGTCCCCTGCTGTTTGTTGAAGTGTTGTGACAAGTCCATCAGTCACTCAAGCAGTCATGTTGTAAAGGAAGAGCAGCATTTCTATTTCAAGTGTGTCTGCCTGAGTACTGCTATAACAAGCCAGCTTCCATGTCTCTTTCAGTACAAACACCACACGGTATTTCAATCAGATCAGACGTTTTGGGGGAGAACATTTCAGAGCTGTTGCGTGCTAAACATCGATGTTACCAGCTTCTCTTATTTCATTATCCAACAAACACACCAAAAACTCCTGGCAAGTAAAGGAGAAAAAAAAAAAAAAAAAAGTATTTCAAAAGCAATATTTTCTAAGAACACAAGAAATCAGAGCAACAAGAAAAAAAAAGGTTCAGGGGGAACTGATGTTTTTTCAAAGACAATTAAATAAATAACTGTATGGGTTACACAGCAGTGGGATATAGAAATAGCTAGTTTGAAAGGCTGCTTTTTCAATAGACATTCGTGGTAAGATGTCAAGATGCTTTTCCCCCATTAATTTTCATTACTTTCACTGACTCTTCTCTCTAACTTGCTGTTCTTTTCTGTTACACTGGTTACTAAAAAATTTTCCTGTTTCACCTACATCAGTAATTCCCTGCTCATAAAATACTCACAGTTACAATGCTGTAATAAGCAACCAACAGATCCATTTTAAGCAATATGGAGTTTATAGACTTTTTCTTAGGTGTTATTTTGACCACAATTGCAAATATTGCTGGGTTTAAGATGGAGCAAAGATATACAAAATAATTTTTATTTTTACAAGAGACTGGAATAGCACTATCATTGCTAGGCAGTAGCAATGATGCCAACATCAGGAATGGAGAGAGTGGAATCATTTACACTGCTAGCTGCTATATCAGCTATTTATAGATGCAAAGCTGGTAAAAGTTTTCCAGAGGTTGCATCTGAACTGAACTGATGCATCCTGCAGTATTCAGCTTCAGAGAAGAGAGAAAGAAGGAAAGATGTCTGGAACCTCCTGTCACATGCTGGGTGGATGGGGGAAGAGCGGTAGATGTAATCTACCTTGATTTTAGAAAGGCATTTGATACTGTCTCCCACGACATCCTTATAACAAAGCTGAGGAAGTGTGGGATAGACGAGTGGACAGTGAGGTGGGTTGAGAACTGGATGACTGGCAGAGCGCAGAGGGTTGTCGTTGGTGGTGCAGAGTCTGGCTGGAGACCTGTAACCAGTGGTGTCCCCCAGGGGTCTGTGCTGGGTCCGGTCTTGTTCAACATCTTCATCAATGACCTTGATGAGGGGATAGTGGCCACCTCAGCAAGTTTGCTGATGATACGAAGTTGGGAGGATTGGCTGACACGCCTGAAGGCTGTGCTGCCATTCAGCGAGACCTGGACAGGCTGGAGAGCTGGGCAGTAAGAAACCGGATGAGGTTCAACAAAAGCAAGTGTAGGGTCCTACACCTAGGGAGGAATAATTGCATGCACCAATACAGGCTGGGGGATGAGCTGCTGGAGAGGAGCTCTGCAGAGAGGGACCTGGGCGTCCTGGTGGACAACAGGTTGGCCATGAGCCATCAGTGTGCCCTCGTGGCCAAAAAGGCCAATGGCATTCTGGGGTGCATTAAGAAGAGCGTGTCCAGCAGGTCGAGGGAGGTGATCGTCCCCCTCTACTCTGCCCTGGTAAGGCCTCATCTGGAGTACTGTGTCCAGTTCTGGGCTCCCCAGTACAAAAAAGACAGGGATCTCTTGGAAAGAGTCCAGCGGAGGGCCACAAAGATGGTGAAGGGCCTGGAGCATCTCCCCTATGAAGAAAGGCTAAGTGAACTGGGTCTGTTTAGCCTTGAGAAAAGACGACTGAGAGGGGACCTGATCCACGTTTATAAATATCTGAGGTGTGGCGGCCATAGCGGTGAGGCCAGTCTCTTTTCAGTGGTACGTGGAGACAGGACGAGGGGAAACGGACATAAGCTGCAGCATAGGAAGTTTTGCACGAATGTGCGTAAGAACTTCTTCACGGTGAGGGTGACGGAGCACTGGAACAGGCTGCCCAGGGAGGTTGTGGAGTCTCCTTCTCTGGAGATATTCAAGTCTCGCCTGGACGCCTACCTGTGCGACCTGGTGTAGGGAACCTGCTTTGGCAGGGGGGTTGGTCTCGATGATCTCTAGAGGTCCCTTCCAACCCCTACAATTCTGTGATTCTGTGATTCCCCAGAGCTGTTCCCCTCTGCATTCACAGAGTTTGTTTTTGAATGTATGAGACATACATAGTGAGTCTTTGGGGGGAATTAGGTAGAAATTTGAGTGGTATTTTGTCTGTTGGTGCTTCTCACCAACCCCTGCCACTGCACAGGGTGGATTTGTAAATGCTGACTGACCACATAGAACTGGGGCTCTGCAGATGACCCTTCTGCCCTCTGTCTGTTTTTTCAGGCTTAAATCGCTGTCATCTGATGCAATTCAGACACTGTCTTTTCATACTTTTGAATTCTTCTTCCCACTCTCATTTTCTTTGCTTCAATGTTGTAATCAGAATTTCACTGCACTCACCAATCCATGTCCAACACTCCTCTCTTATGTCCACCTCTCTTCCTGTTGGTCCCATTTCAAGACTTCCTCTGAGCTTGTCATCGATCCTAGATCACCTTCATGCTCCCCCGTTGGCTCTTTTAGGTTATTTTAGTAGTCCCACTCCCTCTCCCTCTGGCCTTTTCCCATCTTTTCAAAACCCGACATGTCTCACACAGTTCTCCACATTATTTCTCCATTTTCTACCAAGCTCTTCAGAATTGTTTAAGCTTCACCAACAAACTCCTCCACATTCTTCAGCTGTTTTTCCAGATTAAACAAATGACTCAGTGCCTTTTACTATGTCCTAGTTGCAGTCTCTTTCAACGCTTTTGCTTACTCAGGAAAGCTCTGCCCTTGGTCCATCTGAGCACCTGGTCACTATTCCCTCCTAAAATTTCACCCAAAACAATTTGCAAAAATGATAACAGACCTGAGAATGTGAAGTACTAGAAAATTTGAAAAGGGGATGACAGTAGCCTACACAGAATGTAGATTACAATCTCATTAGAGTAACATCCTTGTCTTTGTTTTCCTGCATACACATAAAGTGGCAAAGAAACCATTGGAACCATCTCTTCTTATTTTATTATCTGCTGTTAACATTAGCAACTGCCCACCACTTAGATCTCTCTAGGTCAGAAAGAAATTGAAATAATGTCAAGTAAAAGAAAAATGGTAATAGAAACAATAAGCCAGATGCTAAGACAGTGTATATCAGTGTGACTGTACTGAAAACTATAGAGCAATTCCAGTTTGTACTAGCTGAAGATCTGCTATCTTTTGAATACATATTTGTTAGTGAGAGGAATACTAATAGAAAAATTGTTAAACTGAGGCCAAAAATCTGTCTCGTAATAATAGCAACTTGATCAATCTCTTTTCTCTCTTAGGACTAATTTATATGCAAAAAATACTTGCATTGTTCTTATTATCTAAGTGAATTCTCTAATTAAAAAGCAATCAAAGGTTGATAAGACAAGCATACAATGTAAAGAGCTCAGTTCACCTACTCTGATTAGAAACTGATGTTGCATGTTTACACTCCTTAATAAAAAATATGGATTTAATAACTGTCTATTGATGCAACTTACATTATCTTAGAGATTTTCTTTTCTTTCATTTAAATAATAGTTATTTTCCTCTCCTCTCTTCTCCTTTCCTCTTCCTGCAGCTTCTTTCCCTATTTGGATATTGTGATTTCATTTTTCCTTTCTCTCTCCCAGGGTTCTTAATTTCTATTTATTTTCTGTAGCCCTTAGGATTGTTAAATGATGGTAGGTAAGTAAATTGATTACATTTATGAAGTGAACTTTTTTTAGTTTTAAAAGAACCAATTTCTTACCATATTTAATTTTACTTAGACCTCACCTATGTAAAATTATTTCATGTTGTATATTACTGTGCTTCTCATTTCCAACTCCTGGACAAAACTCTTTCAAGTATAGCATAGATTAGTTTAATTTGGTGATGAGTAATTTAACTGTCAAATGTTGTCAGTATTTCTACACAACTGATAAAGAATTTCCCACACAGTGAGGCTTAGACCAGGGAAGATGGCTAAGAGATTTTCACATTTCAAAATAATTACATATCTGGCCTACACAAAACAGTGCATGGGCAAAACCATATTAACTGTAGGAGTTTCTACCCTTTTAAAAATTATGCCTTTATACCAAGATCGACTTGAATCTACAGAGGTATAGCTGGTAAGAACTAATCTGACAAAACATTTCCTTTTGATAAAATGAAACTTTTTATAAAGTCATTTCATTTCAAGTTTTCCTGAGAAAATAATTCTCTCCATTCATTGATCACAGATATAAATATGAACAAAAATCACAAAAACTTTCTTTCTCCAAATCTCTTTCTCCAAAACAAAAAAGAAAAATTCTTCAAGTATTGATGTTCAAAACCCAAAAACCTTCAATGTGAAACACTCATGAAAAACAAAACAAAACCAAACCAGATCAATTGCCAGTTTTCAATATTCTGCATGATAACATCCAAACTCCGCATATTTTACCCATGGCACTGAGTATCTAAGATGACATTTGTGCTGGATAGCTGATGATTGAGATAACAGGCCAAAACCTCAGTTACAAAGGTGGAATTTTTTTCTTTTATTAGTACTTCAGTAGTGGTCTCCTCAAGGCTTTTTGAAACCATCCAGTTGCTTTGGTAGGATCTGGCAGAGTCATTGTGCTTGAGATATATAATAATTGTAATTTGAGATATATAAATATTGTAATTAGAGACCAAATGTCCGTAGCTACAACATTTTATTATATTCTAGCTGCTTTTGTTTCTCAGCTCAAATGTCCTTAACATTATTTATCTATTCGTTTATTTAAGTGCTAGAGGACCACACTAAATTTCTATCAGTCAGACTCTACAGCAAAACTGTATATAAACAAAAGTCCTTCCCAACCTGCAGATAGGCACAAGAGATGAGAAGGTAAGCAAAATACAAGTGAATGTAATTTCAAACCATCACAAGAGAACTTGCAGCTCTAAGCTTTACTTTTTCAGTATGTTTTTAAAAGCAATGATAAAACTTTTATATTTATTCAATATTTTTAATATAGGTTTTCATGACATTTGCTAAATGACATTTCTTTTTCCTTTCCAAATGACTGTTCTGCACTGGCTTATTTTTAACTGTAGAAGAGGTGAGATCTGGAAAATTTCAAGCAAGTTATGGCATAAACAGATAAAGGTGGGACTGAAATGCAGGTTAGTATGAGACAATAGTGGTACTGCAGAATGAGAATACAGGAGTGGTGCATGGCTTATATCAACTGTCTAATACAGTATGTTCAGCCAAAAATGATAGAGCACTTCTACTTGTCTCTTGTCTCATGGAATAATGTGATAACATTGCTGTCAAGTTTCATTGCTGCTCGATAAGTGACATAAATATTTTTGCACCTCTATTTTCCTTGGTGGCTGGTACTGTTCCTATAATATTCAGGAGAAAGTCACTGGAGGGTATATATATAACATCTAAATATATTTCTCTGGCATATTTTCCACATACTGTGAGAGACCGAATTCACGTTTGCAAAAGTAATGGCATCCCAAGAGAGAAGGAGCTGTTTTAACTGCCTTTCAAGTAGTCCTTGTTTCACAATTTACAGTAGGTATTAAGTAAATGTTTGCAGAAATTAGAGCTGATTTAAATGCAACAAAGTTAAAAAAAAATTGAAAATGAAATGCAAACACCTTACTTTCTAATGCTTCAGATAACTTATAAAAAGCAAGCTGGTTACAAACTTAACCTTAAGGCACTCAGTAATCTTATTTATCAGCACTGTATGGTTTTTCTTTAGGTGTTTTTGTTGTTGTTGTTGTGTTTTTTTTTTTTGCTGATCTTCTACTTGTTGCGTAGCATTTTTTTCTGCCTGACTAGAGCATCTTAAAAATTCATCCACTTGCAGAATATAGTGTTCATACATAGTAACAAGAGGAATTTATACCTTTATAGGCCTTTATAGCCCATTTTGGTGAGTAGGGCTGCTGGTAATGCACTGTTGAACTCTGGATTTGTGCTGTGAATGTTCATATTACAATTATCCATTGTGCATATCTGCGCCTTTTCCTCCTTCCTTCTGTTTCGACATGGAACTATAGATGCTTCACTATTTTCTCATTTCCTCCCTGTTGTCTTTCTTCATGTTTTGAAGTCTTTTGAACTTGTTCTATACTGAGTTGCAAGATCAAGGACGCTAGTCTAGAAGGAATCCCACCCCAAAGAGATGAAGTAACCTTTAGTTTTATTGGTTATGATTACAGTTTCAGAGGTTGGAAGAAAATGACGGACCAATAAAAGAAAAAGAATCAGTACAAAACCACTCCTGCTTTGGAGGATCCTTCCTAGAATACACAGTATGAAACAATACTCCCCCTACAGCTCCCCACCCCCAAAGGAAAAAAAGAAAATCTAAATTTTATGAGTACAGAGTGGAAATACTGATGTGCTGGTACTTAAGAAATTCAAGGCTTGTTTTGGAGGGCTTGGCAAGAAACTAGACTTACATATTTCTTGAACCAAATAGCTGTAGCTTAAGAGATATATATGCTTCACAGCTATACTCAAGGGAGCTTACAAGTTATAGACTGAAAACCTTTATGTTAAACTCACTAATGTTGAAGGGCTGTAGTTTTCGTATTGACTACTCCAGATTTCTCAGTTACTATTGGTCCATTAGCTGATCTACAGAAATTTCAACAGTTCTATAAATGATATATTTTGGGGACTCAAACTGCATAAGAAAATAATCTACTAACAATTACATCTGCTTCCTTTCTACTTGAATATCCCAGAATATCTATCTAGTTCACTGACACTTCTGTGCAACTGTAATCCTTCTGCTTCAGTCTAAAAACAATATAAAAAAATATTTTAGATTTTATTTAGATAGATAAGTAGAGGCTATATATTATTTTTCTTCTCTAAAATTTTAATGCCTTTTGGGTCTTATCATTACCTCTACCTAGTAATAAATGTGAAGTTAATGGCACATTTCCAGTATCTGCTGGACTAATCCCAGAGTTGATATTAAAGAGGTTGGCAAAAAATATTTTATTAATATTTTAGTAAAAACAATAATTTAGTAAATTTATTAACAATTTAGTCTTTATTTGCATGTATATCAGGTGAAGTGTGTGATTTTATGACAAAATGTTGTTGTAGTGATGACATATGAACAATACTCAGTTATGAATTAAAGCGCATGTGACTACCAGCTAAATAAACTTGCAGAAAAGCACTTATAGCTTTTAGTATCTATTAGCTATAGACTTGAGAGGTGACCTTGAAAACCTAATTAAGTCCTGAGCTAATTAAGTAAGCATTTGTGATGTTAGTATCACCTAACTTACAGCTTTCAGGAGCTGTCCCAGGCTACCTTTGCATAGCATCAGAGTTAACTGGGCAAGGGACAATGGCTCCTTCAGCAAACTCCCTCAGATAAAAACGAAGTGCTGAGGTCCACTGGGAAAATTTTCAGGAAATAACTGTAACTGATGTTATCAGTTCCTGCAGGAATATCCCTGGTCATATCCAGATTTTAGCCCAATTCCCCCTGGTAGATTTCAAAAAAGACCTTAATTCTTGACATATGTGCAGTTGGGAAGCTCTACTCTGCCTTAACCGTACATGGAATGGCACAGGTGACAGTAGGCCCTGTAAAGCCTTTAGCACAGGTGGCCAAACAGATTCGTGAAATTACAGCAGAAGCAATGCTAAATGGCTCAGGAATATTACACAGCTGCTGCAGGTATTGAAACGGCCAGATGCTGAAGGCAGCATCTTCATAGCAGATAAAACAAACTGTAGACAGGTCCCTCAGGTGTATCTGTCATGCTGCATTATGAAGATGATCCTGAAGCTGTTGAGAGTTAGCACTGGTTTGTCAGGTAACATCAACATTGTATCACAAGGCTTTCCTCCCACCCCCCCCCCCCCCAAGAATTGAAAAATCTGCAATTCACAAAAATGACTTTGCAGGAAGAGAGAAAGAGCTAACAGTGGAGAAGCTGTGGTGCTACCAAGGCATTCATTGACAAGGTGTGTATTTGCCAGCAGTTATAGTCAATAGACTTCATAAGTTGCAGGTTTACTTTTTCCCCAGAGGAAAAAAGTACAGTGTAGCAGTACAGATGAGGTATACACATCCGAATAAAAACTCTATAAACATATACTTAAATTTGATTTATGTAGCATAGAAAGAGTCAGAAAGATGGGATGTATATGACAAATATTTGAAATTTAGTAAACTCTTGTACATGTATCACTGAATACCAGTAACCATGCAGTACATATTTCAGTCTATAGGATCCTTTATTTTCTTTTAGAAATACTAAGAGACAGGTATAGTAAAAGTTGTGTAAAAGTTGTGCTCCATTTTTGCAGAAGACAAAAATCTGTCCCTTGCCCAGCATTGCAGGATAGACAGACATAAGCAAAAATTTTTCTATAGAGAAAAATTTCTGTGGCATCCCTTTTTCAAAATGGTTTATTGCATGGCCATCTTGAAAGTCTGTATGTCAGTGGAAGAGGTGATACTAAGAATTAAATAGTTGTTTGGTTTAGGTCCTTAAAAGCAAAGAGGGTTTCAACATAGAGAATACAAGGAAAAAGAGACATGAAATGTAAATATTATCAGTTTTCTAAAATCTAAGTTCCAAAATGTCCTGACACAAAGTTATTTCTTGTTACGTTTGAGATGATCAGCTTAGTTCTGTAATGTGCTACAGATCTTGTCCCAGTCCTTAAGTGTAAAGCTATAAATATTTTATTATAATGTAAACTTAAATGCTTTTTCATGCCATGGCCAGAATGCTAGCATTTCACTTAAACGTTTAAATAAGTTTCTCTCATTTTGCAAGAAAATATTTATTTGGCAACAAACAATTTTAAGATGCTCACCTCTATATTACCAGGATTGAATATATATCTGTTTTGTTTTATTAGAAGATCACCACCATTAAGGCTATTTTTCCTGTACCCTTGAGTAGTGACATAATGCCAATTATGAGAAAATCGGTATATATACAGTACACTGCATTTTCCCCATATCCCAGTATGTGCATTACAGCAGATTTCATAGGTGCTGTCCTCTGAAGCTGTCATGAACTATACATGGCATTGTAACCATGACTCTCAATATCAAGTTCAAAAGTAGTAATTTAGAATTAGTGACTCTACAGCAGGCAGACCTGCAAGTGTCTATATCTCAATTAGCAGGAGTTGATCTTTGGCTTTCTCATTTGTTAAAGCTGTAGGACAGGAAATGAGTGAGAAAAAGTGTTGGGCATCCCAGTATATATGTTTTAGCTACCAAACAGTAGCCCCAAATATCTCTCATCATTATTCCCTTCTGACAAGGTGCTGTGTTTCCTCCTGCAGACTGGGTATAAATTGCTCCAGGGATTGCTTTTGATTTGCATTCTCCTATTAATGCTACCATTAGCCTTGATAGTTTTGTTGAGAAGGTTACAGAATGTAATAAGTATATTCATCTGAGACCTTGTGCTTTCTTTTCTGGCTTATTTTGAACAGATTTTTCCCTGTTGAGATCAATTAACTGAGATACTGCCTCAGCCTTTATTTGGAAGGGAGTGTTTTCTTCCCTGCTGAAAAATCTCAATATACTCCTGCTTTCTTTGGCCAGTCACCAATTATCTTTTAGCATTTACAAGTTACCCTCCTTCTGGTTCTGAACTAACAAATAAATAAATAAAGTACTTTAAAAAGATGCAATGCAAGTCTACGTTGATTAGCAGAACTTGGGTATGGAGACTTAGAAATAATACATACCAAATATTGGAAATATATAAACTTCAGTAATGTAGAGGGTCTCTCACTTTAGGATTATCACAGTAATTATTTCTGAAGAAATCAAGAGATGGTTGCTCAAAGATGTGGAAACTGTATTGCACCAGTGTACAGTTGAGCACTGACAGTAAGGGAAAGAGAAAGAAGGAAAGATCCATGCAAAATAGATATAAGAAGGATATGGTTATGATGTACTGAAAATGCTGCACTATATTCCTTACCTTAACACGAGTACTGGCAATTTTTTCATTTGTATGTGCCCTGAATCTTAGTTAAAATGTTCATGCTTAATCTGTCACAGTATGTCATTCATGAATGGACACCATAACCACTTAAGAAAGGATTTCTGACTGTCTCTGATGGGTTTCTTCAGCAGAGAACTCCTGAGCTGTGGTCTCAGCCCACTACAGTTTGGGGCCTGTCTTTTGATGTGACCCATATACTCTCTTCCTAAATATTATCACAGAGTAGTCAGTAGACTATATATTATAATAAATATAACTATATAATAATAATAATAGTAGAGATTAAGTTGATAATTATAATAACAGTGAACAACTGAGAGATAGATCTCTAGGTTAGATATAATTTATTTTGAAAGTAAATAGGATCTACATTTGCCCAGTAAATACATGGTTTTCATGCCATCCCTGGAACATGAGAACTTCACCACTGGAATGCAAATGTTTTCTTCCCCAGATCACAACAGAAGAACAGAGAGAATACATATTTGGCTGAGCAAGGCTGCACAGTTTCTGCCTTTCTTGTGTTGACTTTAGGAAGGATCATATTGGACTTAATTTTTATCGTCAGCCCAGCTATCACAAGCATTACATTCATTTAGGAAGAAAGCAAAAAACAATTTAAAACAAATGACAAAAGTCAGAATCCACTATGAATAAGGCTGCTTGCTAACTGCTATAATGCCCATCCCACTTCTCTGTCAACTAGGATCATCTGAAGAGAATAATGCTAATTACTATTTTTTCAGCTTATCTCAAGTCTCCACTGGGAGTTTCAATTTTCTGAGTATGTATATTTTAAAACAGCTTTCCTTGTAAATGCATATAATATAGGAATGGCCTCTTAATGACTTGTTTTTATGTCCAGTATTAACTTAACTATGTTTCATTTACTCAGCCTTGACTGCACATAGCAGAGGAATCAAATAGTTATTGATATTATAATATTGCTCTTTGCAAGTGTCAGGTTATTCATTGTGTCTCTGTTCATCTTGACTTTCCCAGCAAATGCAACTTTTTTCTGCCTGCTGTGTGCTGAGTTAACTGTGGATTTTTATTTGCCCCTGATTTCACAAGTGCGTTTCAGCATAAATATTATAATTGGGATTTGTTTTTACATCAGCTCTGCTCAGATGTCTAAAAATGACCTCTGTACATTCTTCTCAAAAACTATGCTGGAAATGAACTCACTCTGGGGGGATATTTGGGACAGATGTCTTCTACCAGCCAGTTGGGGCCCTTTTGAGGTTAGTTTAAAATAAATAACAAGCCTCTTCTTTTTAACGTTAAATTATTTAGTATCTGCCACTGAATTTGTACGTCTATATTCTGCTGCATACTCAAAGTACTCTATTTATTATTTCCTGCCACAGCTGATCCAACATCCTCTCTATCTATGTGTTATCAGTGCCTCACATCTTCTAGCAGGTGCTGAAATTTATTCTGTAAATGTTAACAGAAACTGCAGAAGAAATTTGAACATTCACAAACATGTGTCCTCGGAAAACCAGCATTTAAAAGAACCCAACAAAAAAGCCCCTGCCAGAAACTATTTGATCCTAAACCTTTCAAGCAGAAAATTGGCAATCACTGCAGAAACAATTCCTCAGGAAAGTATTCAACTTTCAAATAACCCTGAAACACAACTCAATAGCATTTGATTTCCAGTGAGAGAGATTCACTGTCCATCCTCACATTGGAACCCAGTGCAATGTATAGACCTGCCTGCAGTCTCCATAGTCCATGGAAATGACATCCCTCAGGAAGAAGAATAAATACTAACATTCATTTGAATTATAGGGACTATGATTCTCTATGTGTTTCTGATTCACAGAGAAGTGAGGAAAACCCAGTCATTCTTGGATGAATTTTTGGAAAATCCTTGAAGATTTTGTAAATTCCTGGATGGAATTACGGTAAGCAAAATGAGTAAAACAGACACCATTAAAGTCTGATGATTTCATATTTGTCTTTGCGTGCTCTCCAGGGGAGTGTGGGAAACAGCAAGTATCAGAAGTGACTATGCGTGTGCACTGGATTTGAAGTACAAAATAGTTGCAGTGTTAGTTGGCACATATATACACAGCAGA
This sequence comes from Meleagris gallopavo, assembly GCF_905368555.1. Lineage (NCBI taxonomy): Eukaryota > Metazoa > Chordata > Aves > Galliformes > Phasianidae > Meleagris > Meleagris gallopavo. The sequence goes on along the minus strand of NC_139405.1, from coordinate 61,330,105 downwards.
AAATGAAAGGGGAATATGGCTGGTTTGGGACCAGCCTCTTCCAATTGCTCTTCTGAGAAGCTGAAGTAAATGCTAAAACAGAAGGCTTTGCAGAAGCCTGGTTGTTAATTATTTTCCACCTCTCTCAGGAGCAGCATACAGGGAAACAGAAACAGAGCTGGTTTCCTGCACTCTGCTGTTATTGGTCCACAAATGTGAAAAGACCTGTTGCAATATGAATCAATAACTGCTTTTCATGCAAGTCCAAGGGTTTCAGTGTGGAGCCGTGCAAACAAAAAGAATGGATTTTGAGAGTACAATTAACATGAAAAACACCTTGTGTTTCTCAGTAGGGAAAAAAAATTACATACCAGAAAATGCATCACTTAGAAAAGTTTTCACTTTGTGAACACAAGCAATGAAAGTCAAAAGATGACTTACTGAATAGACTGATGTTTTCCAACAGGAAAATATCAATCATAAGACAAGTTTAAGTGGAATTAAATGTGACGTTGTGGTACATGTAAGCAAAGCAATGTAGTTTTTTTTCAAATTTAAGTGTATTCAGTTTTTGTTCTATCACCTTATCTTCTTAAACATTAATTTTTCTTTCTTTCTTACACTAGGTGTTAAATAATTTTCCATAATTATGCACTATGATTAGTAGTTTATGCATAAGCCTTTTATAAAGCAGTCTCTCAGAATATGTCACTCATTTGACTTCATGAATGATCATAGATATGAACAAAAAAAATCATTTTCAGTTTATAACATTGTTTTCATGGTACTGGTTTCTGATTTTGACCTATATGGGAAAACTTACACGATGATGTTGAGTAAAATCAGCTTCTAACTATGCAAATAATTCTCTTCTATAAAGAAATGCATCTGATATGTGGAATGGTTCAGGTCTTGTCCTTTATGCAAATGGGCTTCAGTAAAGCTAGTATTTCAAGATATGGGCTGATACATGCTTGTATATTAGAAGTCAGGAATTAAGCCTTCAAGGGTAAGTGTGTGTATGCATTTGAATGGAAGAAGAATGAAGTGTGATAAATGCTGGTGACAAGACTTTCACATGTATACTTTTCTACCTCAAGTAATAAGGGAAGCAGAAATGAAAAAACTGATGTAGAAGTGGGATGAAACCTTTTAATTTTGTGGTGAATAATATACATCTGAGGGAAGCAATAAAGGAAACGCTAAAGAAATTAAATATCTTCTGAAATTCTGAAAAATAGACTATAATAAAAAATACTCCGTATACTTTAAGTATAGAAGTGATGCACTGTCTGTAAACAGCTTTATACTGGGGTGTTATTGTAATGATACACTGATGATAGCATATTGGTTGTAGACTGAAAAAGCAGTAGAAGCTTTCAAATCTTTTGTTATAATTTATGGGGAAAGTAAACAGTGTTTGTGTCTGCTAGAATAGAGGACAGTGGGAGTTTATGATATATTCTTACCTAATCTAAGGTCAGAGCTATTCATAAATCACTTGACAGCAGAAATGTATTTTTATTTCACTCTTGGTGGAAAAATGTTCTGTTGTAGAATTTATAATACCTTTTATATTGATCATATAAGGTACATGCTTACTCTTGCAAGGGTTTATTAAAATGCCATGTATTTTCCCAAGCTTTTCTGCCTGGGAAACTGAGGCAGGAAGGCTAAGTTAGCAAAATACCTATTGTTTGTTTTGAGGACTTCTATTTTATTTCTTCTATTAACTGTTATTTTAATTTAAAAATAGTAAGTATTGAATAGACAAATCAAGCATATTTCCAGCTTCTCTCTCAGTTTTTCAGAGTTTTCTGGTCTCCACTGTAGTATTATCTTAATTTTTTTAAATTGTTCATATGTGTACTATAGTAATTTCACAGTAAGTATTGTAGAAGAGCACAGGGGTACTCTAACAGCTTCCCAGATGCTTGCCTTGCCAAGATCTTTCAAACTCACGAATGTCAAGTAATGTAATATTTTCTTTTTTTATAGCTGCAGGATATAAATGTCTAAGGCAGATATCTAAGAGTTCAGATGAGTAATACTTGGACAGTGATCTTTATTTTTTTTTTGCCCCTATTGATAAGATAGAGTCTGGAATGTGATTAGTTTGAATTCGGAGACCTAATTTCTTGATGTCTTGAGTGATGAAAGATGAATCCTGGCACCTGCTGGAGTTACCAGCGGTGACTGTACAATTTTAACTACCCCATCTAAAATCACTTTTCAGAAGAACTCTTTTTCCTCCATATTTCTGTTAGATGGGTTGGCAGTGTGTGAATATTCATTTCTACTATGACCAAGGAACTTTACAATTCTAAAAACAGTAATTACTGACTATCACTCCAAAAGACAACTTCCCCAAATCATGAACTATTACTTTGTTCAAAGCCTTGTAAATGAGTTGTTTTCTAACTTTTCAGTACTTAATAGAGGATTTCTTTTTTTAAGATCCAGATCATACCCTTCTGATTAATGCAGAACTCATGCCAGGAATGGATCATTCGATGATGCTTGGCCAACACTGCTGTTCACCATTAATACTGGTGTCTTCACAAGTCTCACGTCAGGTTTGATCCCAGTTTCAGTGAACCAGAACTTAAACATCCAAGAATCAAAGAGAATTTTCTTCACCTGGTGATATGTTCAGTTCAAGGGCTATCAACCTGATTTTCTTTCTTGAAGTATTTCACCTTGACAAATTGCCCTGGCTTAAGATGGCCCCTTTCAGTCCTGCCACTCACTTGTCTTTCAGTGGAAGGCCTGGCATCACTTACTGAAACAGGGATGATGGTTTATTCATATTGTTAATTAAAATTCTTGTGAAAAATGTCCTGAAATAGTATATGGCATACTCAAATTCTGGCTTCAATTTAATTTTTAACTTTGATTAGGTACTTCTGAACCCATGTCATGTTGTTATCTAATCATTATTTTTCAAGAATGAAAATATATTTTGGATTCTCTGAAGCATCTTTCTCATTATCTTAACTATGTTCTGCAAAGAATCCTACTACCATCAACAACAAAAGTTGGAGGAGGGTAGTTATTCTGATTAAAGATTACTTGGAGCATCTGGATGAGTTCTGACTAAAACTCTACATGAATTTAAGCCTTTTAATATTGATTTTTATTTCCATATACATCATAACAGTCTTGTTTCATATAAACCTAGAAACAAAGACTCTGTAGGAGGAAATGATAAACCTTACTGAAGGAGGAGCTGGTAGGCTGCTGTACATCTGAGAGCCTCTTTAGAGCCCAAGATATAGTGTGTAGGGTGACTTTAAACTACTTCATGCACTTCACATTCACTACAAGCAAATCTTGTGGCTGCACTGTTTGTTAGAAACAGTCGATTATAGTGTCTACAACAATCTGTACTATCTGATCTGTACCTGTTGCAGACTAATCTTGACTTTTATGCTGTTTTCACGACATTTCCTCAATAGCAAGAGGTCCAGACAGAGTAAAGGTGTAGGGATTTGAACAGACATACTGCTGCAGTGCAGTTCTCAAAGGCCTATACTCAGTGTTTACACTCTGAATGCAAACTGTTTGTGGTTTAGTGACCCTCGCAGTATATCTGCATTTTATAGCACATTTACATTCTGCATTCTTTCAATATTTAATTATTAAAAATACTTTTATAATCATAACAAAAAACATTATTCTTGCGGTTAATGTTTATTTTTAGTTCAACATTATGGGATCCAAACTTTACTGACTTTAATCTACATTGCTATACATCCGTGCAAAACAAAGAAATGAAGGGTTCTCTTTACAGATATAGCTAACACACTTCAGGGGAAAATATAATTATTATTTTTGTCCAGGATCTTGCTTTTCTACCTTTTTCCCTTTGTCCATTTAATGCACACAAATACATGTTTGTTTATTTAAGTACTGTAGACATTTTTCTTCCTTGTGTTTGGTCTATTTTGAAGGCATGTTTTGATTGCATAAAATCCAGAGACTACTGCGGGTAGTCATGGGATATTATACATGCTCTTTAATGATGTATCTATGAAGCCAAATCTCATTTTATTCATCCAAGAAAAGCTTTCAGAAAGCATATTTTGCAGCTTCTTCCTCAATATGTGTCTTTCAGTAAAGCCAGGTGAAAGTGGTCTGGCTTGTTTTGAAAGAAGTTCCCTGTGGGATGATGTTTTTTGCTGGTGGTATCTTGCTGTGAGAGGACTTATAGAGAAAAAAAGATAACCTGTTCAGACAGGCAAACTGTTGAGATCTGTCCTGAAGTCTTCTTTAGTAAAGCAGAATATGCTGAAAAGTGTGAATAGAAGTAATTTAAAAGTGTTAGTTTATAGAAAGCTGGCTATTTAATTTGCGGAGACTTTGGAGGAAGTGAGAATGAATGACCTCAGGAGACCTGATATGGTAATACTGGCTGACTCCAAGGAGTCCAAAAATATGCAGGAAGATTCAGAAAAAAATAGGCATCCACTCATCCTGTGCTACAGGACTCAAAAGGAGAGAGAAATAAAAAAGAAAAGGAAAAGAAAAAGGAAAAGGAAAAGGAAAGAGCAGTGGAGTCAAAAGACAAAGAAAACCGTGTAGTATTTTCAAAAGTGATGTGTCTGTAACCCCAGAATAATTCCCCACATACAGAAGAACGATAGAAAATGCCTGATATTCAAAATGTCTTTCATGTTCCTAAGAGGAAATGGACAGGTGTTTTCCAGATATTTTCTTATGTCAAATACAGCACTAGTTCCAACTCTTTGCAGATGCCCACTCATTGAATTTCATTCAATTATAAATGCATTTTTAAAACATATTTTATCTCTGTTAGAAAACTACTATGTCTGAGACCATCAACACAGTCAAAAGAAAAACAATTCCCTTGAACTGCACCCCATGCTGTCAAATACAATAAACAAAAATGGAACTTAGTGAGTGCCCTGTATTTCCTTGCTGTTCCTGACGTACCCAAGCAGTCACTATCTGAGCAGCTGAGGGCAGGAGGGCTTTTTTCAGAACATACTTTACAAAGATGACCTTTTCATATTTGTTAGTATAAGGAAAGAAGAGATACATTGTTTTCTCTGAGCTTTCATCCTCTCCTAAAAAATTATGAGCATGTATGGATACTTATGAAACAGTTATTTTCTGAGAATTTTCTAAAGCAACAGGATAGGATGAAGTAATTTACATATACTGAAGCACTCATCAACAAGGTGAAAGAAAAAGTCCATGAATATATTCTGCCAACTTCATTTTTTTAACAAGCATTCACTAAATTAGAGTGGTTCCATCTGACACTTGAATACCAAATTTAATTTTGCTTTTGGATTAAGGTTGTTCATCTCACTCAAATCTCCTTAACAATGAACCTTTTTCCCTTAATTCAGGATGTGTGTAAAGCTGAGAAGCCAGGTAATTTAAGTTCTCTGACATAACTCTGGATTGTAGGGTGAGTCAAGGATTTAAACTCTTGTAACAGGTCGTTATTATCTTTGTTTTGATGTGGCTGAATTTAGGGGGTTCAGCTTTCCTTCTGCTACTATGATCAAACAGCATATGAAAATTAATTTGTTCCTCTTTGGGGCTCAATGAGAAAAGCCTTCACTGTACTGAGACTTATAATAATGTCTTTATAGTTCTCAAAAGGACCCACAGTTCTACTCTGAGAAACTTAATCAAAAGAAAAAAAAAATAAACTGGAAAAAAATTATTATCAATTAATGTTTTAAGTAATGTCTCAATTTAGTTCTATTTTTAAACCTGTTGAATGTCAGTTCCATTTAAATGGAGAGTGTATTTCAAAAGCAAAATTTTGCTAAGATGGGACCTGCTCCGTTTCTCATGCATGAAACCCTGCTGCGGGTAAGAAGATAAATAAATAGATGGTTTTCATTCACTGCTTCATTTCCATTCTTATTTTAAAAAGCTTATCAATGCTGGTTTGTTCTTTGCTTAATACATCTCATGAATTGCTATTAGCATGCATAAGTGATAGAATTTTCTATTCAGAAAAATTGGAAAAATTCTACTTTACATATAAAATCAAATTGACAGAAACTTTAATATACACTGTTACAGGGGGAAAATGATTTCCTCTTTTAGACTTCATTCAAAGTTTCATGCCTGAATTTGTTTATTTTGTTATATAGAATATCCAAGTGTTGACTTTTTTGCTTTTTCTGGTGGCAATACTTAACCCAGAAAGTGTCAGCTTTTTACAATCACGGCATGTATTTATTTGCACATATGTATTTGAGAAAAAATGTGTGAACAGAATAAAATATTTATAACAATAAATTAGCCATAACAAAACACCAAGAGTTGGACATTACTGATTGGTTTAAATAAATACAGGAAAATCTAAAGATCTTTTATGGATGTCTCAACTAAGCTGTCTGATTTTAGCCAAGTCGAAAACTAACAAAGAAATGAAAATGGAAAATCAACTGAGTGAAACAATACTATAAAATTTTATTTAGCTGCCTTTTTTTTTTATGTTTTTATTTAATGTAGAAAAAAAGTAGCTCTTAAGGTCTTTCCAATTAAGACAGTGTGTTTTTGCAACCTACTTGAGCACTTTTTTGCATCATTAGTAGATCATTTTGGAAATTCTGAATTGTCTTGTTTTGCTTTTCTCTGTAGTTTTGACCTACCTATTGGCACAGGAGATATTTATGATAAATTTGCTTATCTTTTTCATCTGTTCAAACAGTCTTGGGCTTTCTGAACTATGTAATAAATGTTTACATCACAGAGAAAGTATCACATTATTGTACTTTCTTTCATGCATAATGACATTTTCTATTATTATTATCTGACTAAGCTATTATCTGACTGAATGAACTTTCTGTTCATAAGCAGATCCAGAATTCTATGCAAACATTCATTACTTGCTAGCATTTGCCAAACAGCAAACTCATTTGGTATTATGGATTATTTACACATTGTTCATCTGAATTCTATGTGATGTGACATAGTTGGCTTTACTTCTACTTAGTGCCTTCATGGAAATCTATTTTAAAACATATCAATATCTTATCAGGCTTATCAATAATGAAAAAAAAAGTGTTTTTGTAAACCTTTCTATTGAGCTTATTAAATATCAGCTTAGATCTCTTATTCACTCTCACATTGCTCCAGCTATAGGTAGGTGCTATCAGAAAGTTTGTGATTCTTAGCTGGCTTAAGTAAACCACAGATATTTTGTATCTTGGTATTTTCCTCTGCATAGAATTGAATGGCTGTGAAAGCAGGAATGGAGAGTCACATGTTGGATGGGGTCTGACACTGGAAGATATCTGTCAGCTGTACTACTCGTGCAATTGTGCTGTGCATGTTGAAGTGGTATGAACTATATCTTGCCATGCTAAGGTAACAGAAAATCTTAAATGAAATATCCTTTTATTGTGTTTTATATAATCTCTCTTCGAACATTAGATGACTATATCATGTGTTCAATTTAAACAACAAAGGAAGACAAAACATTTTCAGCTGCATTAAAATACAAATAGATAACAAAGTTTGAAAGTATTGTAACATTATTTTTTAAGGTCCAAAAGCAAATATTCTAGCAGATCCTCTGCATGCAAAATTCTGAGATTTATTTATTTATTTACTCATCTACTTACTTACTTCCATACTTATTTATTTTTACAGTAATGTCTAAAATGTTCTTGAAACTGAAAGAACCAAGAAACAAATGAATAAAGTGCTGTTTTTTGAAATCTAGATTTAGGTCTAGGCATCTACTCTTATAAAGTCTCCTAAGATCTAGAAATCCTCAAAGATAAAAATCCTTCTTTTAAATTTTTGGAACATTTCATAGAATATGTCGTGTCAAATATTTTCATTAAGTCCACAAGAGCTTCAAATAAGAGAAAAGGCAGCTGAAATGAGACACTATAATGAGTACAGCAAGAGGTAGAAGATAAAGGCAATTCAAGATAGAGCTGCTTGCACCTATGTTACAAACTCAACAGTACACTAAGCTTGCAATGCCTCTTGATGAAAACACTTCTGTTACTTATAATTTATTGAAATAACTCTTAAACAGTATTTCTTTTTCGTCAAAAAAGATTGGATTTGATGTAAAATCAAATTCTTAAATGAAAAATTTGATGGCCAGTTTATGAGTAGAAGGTAAGTTTGTACTATCAGGACTACATCAGAATGAGCCTGCTCTTGTGTTTTTCTTTACCGAGATCTACAACCAAATTCTAAGTTTGTTTCTGAATAAACAAATTTAATCTTGGGTATGTCTCCTTTAAAATACATTTCTTCTAAAATTCAAAGTGATTTCTTCTTTATTCACTTTCCCTCTGGACTACTGAGATCTGTGTAAATATTTAATCTCATATGTGTTTGATCTCTGGGGGGATAATTTTCTTCAGACAAGAAAGGCTTGAGATGTTTGATTATCAACACTGCTCTTTACCCAGGCAAGTGTGAATACATGCAGAACAAGGAAGAGACTGTGATCTACTATGAATATTTTGTCATCACATCATTTGCAGTTGAAACAGCCATGAATAAAATCACATAAAAGAGGAAAGTGCTAGACCACCCCTCAGTAATATTTATTGCATGTGTGTTTGCCCCATGTTGCAAAAAGCACTTTTTTTTTTGCACAGATCCACCATCTGTTAATCTTTTGGGACAGAATGTCCTTTGACATTGTGTGATTGCTTCAAAATCCCTGTGGAACAAGGGATATACCTCTACTGAGTTTATAATGACTTGCCTTTAGAGGAAGCTTAATGGCACAGTGGAATGCCCTGCTTCAGCTTCCTTATTGTGCCTATGTGACGCTTATAAGCTGAAAAAGTCCTGGACACTCAAGGCAAGGTTTTTTGTTGTCAAAGAATCTAGCATATATTAGGATCTATGCCATAGTATGCATTTTGTGAGAGAACATTAAAACTGTAAAGCTAGAGTATGGCTGGCTGTCACATCCCACTCATGAAGGGAGGAAGAGGTGAACAGATTTGCAAATCTCCCCTGGTTAGATTACAGTGAAACTGACACTTAAGGTCTGAACACAATCATAAACTTTAATGAGAATCTCTATACTATAATTATCTTCAAATTATTGGCACAGTTACAATTATATTTATCTAAGCTGTGTGGCTAAAAGATGTGACTTTGTAAGACATCAAAGCAAGCTTTGCGTTACTTAACAACTTTACAAAGGAAAATGAAAGAAAAAAGAGAGACAGAGGTGGAAGGAAAAGAGAGACAGACAGAAAAAAGATCATTGGTATGGCTTCCAGCTTGGGTCCAGCCAATAGGAGGGTGGAGTCCTCAGTTTATGAGAATGCTTGTCCAGAAGTTCTCAAGTCCCTAAAGCTTCTTTCAGGCATCTTTTAGTGCCTGCTAGGGCTCATCATCAAAAAGTTTGCCATCAACAAGTTTGTAGTAAAAACAAACTCTTGTAGTCAAGAGGGAAGTTTGGACAGAGCAAGGCTGTCCTGTGTCCACTAGTTTCCCTCCTTTGATCATGTCTTCAGCTTTTAGCCTGTTGTCATGGCAGTGGTTTTATTCTGCAAGTGTTTGAGAAAATTCCAGGCATACTACAGATAGAGTGTTTCTTCTCAGTCTGTTACACTGATTTAATCCATATGGGGCTTTTTAAACTTCACCAAAGACCTCTTAATATATCTGATCGGTCCAGGGCTGGAAAGGTTTACAGGAGAAAGACATCTACAGCTACTTTACTGTTCCATCCTAAGTCTGTTCTTTGTATGTATGCTACAGGTCTTACTCCTGCTGTGAAGTCACATGAAGAGGTTCAGCAGTGGAGAAAATCTAAATAGAAAAAAAAAAAAAAAAGAATCTACTCTGAGAAGTATAATGTGTGCGCGTTCTTCCTTTGTACAGTTCAATGCCTTAAGTTCTAGCATTCACTCTGGAGTAATCTGGAATGTGGAATCTCCTGTGCTCATATTTGTCCATCTACCCAGGGGATTTTGAATTGTGTTATGTGTTGGGACAATTTGTGTCTACCCTGGAAGAGAATTTCCTGTCCTGGACTACAGACTGACATAATTGTGTTTACTCCATGGCAAACACTCCACACAGAGAATAACTAGTAGGGTTAAACCCTCATTTTGAATTCAGAAATTAAAATTTTTTCAGTCTTTCCTAGCTGAAGTTCCTCACATCTAGGATATTAGAGTGAATTCCAGGGAGCTGAAACTTGTGGTAATAATGCAAATGAGGTGATCAGTAAACCAATCAATAACAAATTGGCTATTTCTCTGTGGTTATAACGTATAGAGGACCACTGAAAAATGTGCCTGTTATAGACCACCAATATCATCAACCTTGATTTCTGATAGGCAGCAGAACACCACCTAGTTCTTACTCAAGTAAAGGGTGTTACTCCACACTAAGAGTTAATATTGTCAAGACATATACATAGGCATGTACACAGTTTTACACTCTTACTGTTTTTTTTCTTCCGATGAATAGAGAAGAGAGGCCATTGCATGTACTCAGAGGCTACAAAATGCTCATGTTTTGTAAACAAGAAAAGCAGAATGACAGCTCAAACCACCCTGAGAGATTTGTGTGTGGGTCACAGAAACAGAAGCTATTAATTTGTTCAACAGTATGAGGACCCCAGGCAGGGTCAACCTAATTAAGTCACTCTGAAAAGATGTTTAGCAGAGCGAGATTTATTCCACTTACAGCTCACACTGAGAAAATTTCATCACAGAGCATTATAAGGTGGGGAACCTTATATTCTCTCTCTCTGTGCTCAATATCAATGCTTATCAGCTTATGCTAATGCTATATACTGAAATCTCTTCCTTGACTTGCCAAACAACAATATATCCACTGCCTCTCTACAAGGGGTTTGCTAAAAATACTCAAAACCACACAGTAGGCCACGGATCGAGAGTGCCAGGATACTCTCACTCCTTGCTGCCTCTCCATAGACGGTGCAGCAGTTTACTTCCCCTACAATTTCACGTGTCTGTTTATTTGCTTTGGTGAGATGGCAAGGTCTGTTGCTCTGAGAATTTGGTGTCATTCCACAAAATCTGCCGTTAGAAGAAAAACTGCTGGATTCCTTTCTGAAAGAGATTTGAATAGAACAGAAAGCAATAAATTCCTTCCTCATCTTGGCATTTTTTTACTTACAACTTAAAGTCTTTACTCCAACTGTGCTTAATACCAAACACAAAAGCATAAAAGGGAACAACTTGTATCTTACAAGTAAAAAATTCTTTTTAACAGACAGACTAACTAGGCATGACTAGGCAGTAGAGAGGGCTACAATTATGCCTGCCTATTCTGTGATACAAGGGGATTTGGTTAATTAGCCAAGGCTGTGACAGAAGCTTGTGGAAGAGGAGGGAACTGAACTTGATTCTTTTGAGGTCTTCTGAGAGTACTGTAATGATAAGGTCATGCTTCCATGAAGATGAACACTGAACATTTTATTAGGCCTTTCATTTTCTCCAGTTCTCTCTCTGGGCAATTTCCACCTTTCTTCCCACCCAGGTCTCACTCATTCCAATTTTCATTGTTTTTTTGATGGCCCTGAATCCATTCTGCAGGAATGCAAAACTTATTTTGATACAGCAGAATTGCTTATTTATAATTTTCTGGACTATATTTTAAGTTCATTTCTATTTCGAACTGATTAAAAGATTCCTGACATATAGACTATGGAATATATTCTATAAAATATGTTTTTTTTTTCCCTTTCCACTTCAATGGACAAATTCCTGCCACATTTACACTACAATCAAGAGCTAGTTTACAGTTTCCATGTTTCTAACCATCCACAATGTTATTTAATCTATTTCCTTTGGAGGCCCAATTGGGGATGGACAAAGGTTCTGTTGAAGTATGGCCACCCACGTTAGCACATTTGGACCTTTTCATTAATAAATACCTCAATTTCATATGTAGAAACATTCTTTCCATCAGTGATGATGGGTACTGTAATGTTTAGATGCTTAAAATCTGGAAGTTTCTTCTTTCCATTCCAGAATCACTCATTTCTTAATGATATGGTCTTGAGCAGTTTCTAGCAACTCTAGTTAGCCTGCTCTGAAAGGAGAACAGTGGCAATCTGGAAGACAATACTGAGAGGAAAGAATTGATTTTGAAATGTCTTGGATATTTGCCCCTTCCAACTCTGAGTGAATCCATCAAAAGCCCTCTTAGTTCCTTAGAAAAGGACAACAGCCGGAATGGATTGTAAGAGAATTAACTTAACTCCCCATGCTTCTGCTGAAATCCTGTCTGAGTCTCTTAATTTGTTCACAGATAAACAAAATGCTCTTTATTGCCTCACTTGCAGTTTTGACAGATGGTCCTTAGTATTCAGCACAGGTGTAAGAAGACAAAGATAAATGGATCTGTTCTTTTTAATTCACACATGCACTTGTGACTTTCATCTCCACCTGAAAAGATCCTCAGGCTGTCTAACTGTTTCTTGTTCCATGTTTTAGACAGTGTTCTACCCAGATATTCACTTTATGGTGCATTCTTTGAAAAGAAGTATCCCATCCCTCTCCCCCTCCCCCCCCAAATATGCAACTTGCAGATTATGAATCATATATATCATTAATATCTAATTTATAATTAAAATAACAATTAATTATGAATGTTCAGGTATTCTTGGCGCAGTGGAAAGTCTTATGAAAAAGAAAAGGAAAAAAACTACATCTCTCCCCATGCACACACTTATGTGAAAAGAAGTTATTCCTTTTCCTTCATTACTTCTGAGAAGTAATGAGTAGAGAGGGTACATGATGTTAAATAGTGGAAATAGAGAGCAGGATGGAAATGAGGGGGGGCCTCTTTTATTACAGAACTTTTCTTATCCTAATAAGCATCTTGATGGATTCCTTACTCAGGAAGAACTTCCTTACTTATTATTACAAATAATATGCACTTGGGAAAAGTTTCATACAATACATATCTTTTGCAAAATATAGACTGTTATAAAAAATCAACTCAGGACAAGATCTTGAAGACAGTAATACCTCTCCTGTATTCTTCATAATGTTATTTAAATTTATGCCATAGGCAAACCAGTACTGACTTTATATCAAGGTGCTTTTGATCGACATCAGCTTTAGAGAAAGTTTTAGTCAGGAATACTGGACCTGAACGTAACCCAAATTTAAACCCAGAAACTATACTGACTGAGTAGAAGTTATGTTGCTACCAACCTTGTTTTTGTCATGTCATGCTATTATCTTTGCTGGAAGAGTGGAAAGTATCTCTCTTTTACCTCCCCAGCCTCCATACACATGGTCTGGCAAGGGGAATACACATACCTGGCTGTGTCTCATAGCTAGATATACTTGGATAGCCTGGTCTGGCCTGCTTTTCTTTCTCTACTAATTTAGCTTAAATGTGTTGCAGAATGTCCCAAAAACAGAACTGATTTCAGCCTGTCACTGTCAGTAGAATAATGCACAATGTATCTTCTCTATTTTCCTTTAAGGCAGTTTGATAATTCAGTGCAAATTGGAGATTTTGGCTCATGATTTTGAAACATTGTAATACAGACTTGCATGTGATTTTCTGGCACTGTTGTCTTCCACAAGCTGCTGCCACTGCAACAAATGGTAGGACAACTAAGCCCTTGTCTCAGTAAATGAGGAAAATTTGCTTGATTGATGGGATATTTCCTTCTTTACCTGCTTCCTCAGAAAGTCTGCTTCTGATGATGGTGATAAATAAAGATAACACTGGTTTTATCTTTTGCCATTGACTGAAGTATAATGCAGGAAAAGAGAGTTGATTGTATGTGAATGAAATCAGACTATGCTGTAAAAACTTTATCTCCATATGTTTTACATGTCCTGCCCCCAAATGATCTTTGAACCGCATTTCCAAGAAGTTTTAATGACACTAGGTAATGAAGTATATCACTAGAATATGTAATTCAGAAGGACTACTTTTCCTTTCAGAATAAGATGTTTAGTGGGTTTTTCTGCTCACTTTTCCAGAGTGTCGATGCTATTTAATAAAAAGCACAAATAAAAATTTTAAATATTCACAAATGAAGTGATGTTTGCTTGTCAAAAACAAGTGAGAAGTTCAAAGAAAACAGCTCCCACAGGTAAAAATGAAACCTCTGAAATGGTGGTTATAACACTGATTCCATCATTCTGACTGGCAAAAAGATAGTACAGCCTCTCCTCCAACTACCTTCATGCGTACTCTATTTCTTACTGCAGGAAGAAGATGAGTAGAGTCAGAGGAAAACAGAATCCTCCAACAAAAAAGGACGAAAAGGCCAATCACAAAAATTGCTCCTTGGCATGAGGCTGCTTTATTTCTCCAGTTGGCTCATTGAATGAAAGCTATTTGAGATGGAAAAGGCTTGATATTAAAACATAACAAAATGCAACCTTCTGTTAAAAGTACTGTCTGTGGTGTTGTGATTCTGTTTCCCATGCATCCTATCTTCTAACTAGTTTATACATAATACTAGATGTCTTTGATCTAGTGTAACTATAAATCTTCAAAAAACATGATCATTTTTGACATTCATTAAACCAGTGAGAAAGCACCAAAATCTGCTGTTCTGTAAACCTTAATGTATTTTACGATAATGATGTTTGACCAACTGCCAACATTATTCTTGTAGATATCCTAGGTGAAATTGTTATTTTCTGGAAATATTGCAAAGATCATCCTCCCAGGCTGTCTTTGTCTCTCATACCTTCCTGATATGTGATCTAAGAGTTCAAATGTATATTCTCTGCCTTGAAATACTCTCCTGAGATGTGGTGCAAAATCAAACATAAGAAACATTTTGATATTCTATGAACTGGTGCAGTGCTGGTTAAAGTTGTGTAGTGCCTTACTGAAGCATCTCTATTATTAACGAAGTACCTGAAAACATTTCTGTGAAGGAGAAGGTGATGACAGAAGAGAATCTTATTATTCCTCTACCCTCTCTCTCAGGGCATTTCATGGGGATGGCGTTTCTTAGGATTGCTCTGCCTGAGGCTTTTGTTTCATCTAGACAGTGAATGCAGTGAAACGTTTCACTTGTGTGTGTTTCCTGAGTGCCTCAGAGGAACACAGGAGTACAAACACAGGGCTATACTGCAATGCAAATATATTTATACAATTTCCACATTATAGATGGATCCTATCTAACTACACTGCAATGTGGGCAGAATAATTTTTGTCTACCTACAAGCCATAATGTAGGCATACCCATTCTTCTAGATTTGAGCTTGCTTGTCTTTGTCATTGGAACGTGGTTTCAAGCCCCCGTACAAGCTTAAAGGGCAGTAGCTGAGTGTACTATAGCGACCTTTTCAGAGTTCTTCCACAGCTCTACTGATTTCTTAACAATTGTAGCTTCTGTTTCTGGGATGTGAGATAGAGATAGATTGCCAGCTAGTCATAATTATAGGACAATGAAGAGGTTAAATCAGTCCAATGTCGTTATTACTATCTTTAACAGATGTTGTTAGGCAGAGTATTTCTGATTTCTTGTACTATGGCTATGGACAGACAAACAAATATTTAACTAAGATGCATGATTGTAATAAGAACAAAAAAAGGTATTATAATTTGAAGACTGTACTCTTGTGGTTCTCCTGATGCGACAACATACCTAAGCCGCAAAGCAGGATTTGCATAGCTTTTGATCTTACAAAAGTATTCTACGAGTCTGATATGATTTGCTGCTCCAGTGGTTTTGACTTATAAATGGTAGTTGTAATTCCTTTTAATTCTTTTGAAACTGAAGTAAAAATATAATTTTATGGAGAAAGATAATAGGCAGATTATATCTTTGTAAGTGGAATGTATTGGCCTACCTCTGCTGTGTAGAGAGCATTTTCCCATTGAATCTTGATTGTAGCCTTTCTTCAGGTAAACAAGAAATGTTGTGCTTGTGTTTTTTTGGTTTTTTTTTTTTTTTTTTTGTTTGTTTGTTTGCTTGTTTGCTTTTAAGGAAAAACTGCAAACACTTTTAAGAAGAAAAAAAAAAAGTAAGAATTGTGGCTTAGGTAGCTGCTAGAATTTTCCCCATGAAGTTAGGATTTTTTCTTACCCTGCATTAATGAGTCATCAGAGACATAGTTGCTCTTAGCACAGGTCTGAGGAACTTAGTTGTACTCTCTTTTCTAAGAGAAAAACTTTTTCAATGCAACTACAGAGTAATAGAGTACCATTAGAAATGACAAACTCCTTCCAACATCTAAAAAACAGACATAATATTCGGGACGGCTTTCATCTTTGGGGCGCACCTTGTGAAGATTTTGTTACAAAGTGGTTTTAAGAAGTAATCTGTAAGAGTTCACACGATTTAATGAAGTTCTGTTGTGCCAGAAAATGCTTTTTCACTATGTGCATACAATGAGAAAGGTACTGCAATTTGTAAACCAAGCCAGGAGGAAGGTGGCTAAAACTAGAAGTGTAAAGCACCATTTTGCTTTATTGTGAAATACTTTTGATGACTTTTTTTTTAAATATAAAGTTTATGCTTTTGATAAAAGAACAAAATAGGAACGAAATGTTGACTTAAGCTAAGTTGGCAGTTCAGGTATGAACCTACCTCAGGGTTAGTAGGACCTTGATGAGAACTTAAATATAGAGCTGAAGCAAACTTTAGACATCTAAGCTTGAAAAGCTAGCATGTACGCTACAGCAAAGCTATTCTAGAGTATAAGAGTATAAGTTTGGATGCGGGTGCAGGTAATGATGTAACTGTCAGGTAAAATTAAAACTGCAACTGAGAAATGAAGCATAAACCTACTCAACCCCCCTGTCTTGTGTCCTGTAGTTCAGTTCTAGCTTGGGGGTGGTTTCAGCAACAGAACAACACTGATGACATGATGCTCAAAAGTTGTGAGATCAGTCTGCCTGGCTTTGTTATTGTGGCATCAACTACTCACTGGAAGATACATTACAAAATATACTTGTCTTGTGTACAAGCTAGTGATTGAAGTGAATTCAGGTTAAATTCAATGAAGAATTCTTGATGTAATCCTATTTTAAGAAAGAAAAAATCATTTGTGGATGGCATTTGTAAGAATGGCAAAAAAAAAAAAAAAGTGTGTGAAGAGATATGCAAAAATGGCTATTGAAATTTTAATGGAAAATAAGTCTTATATTTAAGATACAAAAATCAGGAAGATCCTTTGTTCAACCTCCAAATAGGCAGCACCTGAGAATAAGTGGGAGGATGGCTACAGCCATGTTGGAATGACTCAAAAGATGGGACCTACAGCTGAGGGGAATCTACCACAGAGATAATATTTGAGAGCAGGAAATCTTCCTTCCCTACTGTCTCTGTGCTGAGCTAAAAAAGAGCAACAAAAACGTGGGGCAGCCTCTAAAAGCACAAGTCAGCAGACCAGGTAGCGGGACGCCGGATAGAGCCAGCTAATTGTAAATGCTAGACATGGGGGCTTTGGTCTATTTTAAACTTCTGTTATTGAACATGGCCTAATGGGCAGGTTTCAGGTTGTTCAGATACTCATTTGGGAGGAGAGATGCATTTAGTTTTGATATGAGAGTAAGGGAGATGGGGTGAAACCTAGTTTAGTTAAATGCTTTTAACTCTGCAGTTGTACCAGATCTGAACAAGACTGACACAGTGTTTCAGAAAACTTTTCTGTGTTTTTCAATAGGTCTGATTCTTAGTCCAATGAAGAGAACTGTAACCAGGGTAATTCTAGTTGAGAATTGTTTGTTTCATTTACCAAAATATAACAGAACAACTCTGGTGCAATAATTTTTCCTGTTTGAAGTGCTGTAACTGCATGCAGATTGACATAACAGAAACACAGAAATGAGAAAGCAAGGAAAGGAATATCCTCAGCTTCTAATATAAGATCACGTATGTTTCTGCCATGAATGTTGTTTAAATCATCTGTCTTCTGCAACAAGGCTAAATTGCAAATAATCTTTAGAAAGGCAATTTTTTTTATAGCAACTTGCCAGCTCATATGCCTTTCATTTCACTTGCTGTCAGAAAGAAGAGCCTTTTGTAATGACAATGGCTAATGCTCTCAGCATTCAAGAGCCTGTAAATTGCTTTCACTCACCAATCTGGGGCAGGTACATATACCTAGAAACAGCGCTGTTCTAGCCTTTAATAATCTGGAAGCATAAAATGGGTCTCAAGGTGTCACATACCTTCGCTTAGGGCAGCCATCAGTTCTGCCAGATCTGCAGAATGATTCATGTAAAGAGCAAGTATATTAAAGCAGAAGTGCTCCTTTCCCTAGATGAAATGCAAAAAAAAAAGTATTTCGTGTAATTCTCAGCAGTGCTTAAAGTGAATAGGAAATGTGTTTATGCGCAGCGCTGAAGGGATCTCTGAGGTTAACAAGGAGCATAGTAGAAATCACTTAATAACTTCCTCTGTTGATAGTGGTGATCGCATTCTTTCTGTTAAATAATTAAATTGTGACTATGTGATGCTAATGTGTGTATTCTTTTTTGCAATGCAACATTACTTTTATCATAGAGATACAAATAAATATCATGTGACCAAAGCTATAAAACACTTGCTTATACAACTCTTCACTAGTATGTGCAGCATCTGTTTTCTGACATGCAAATATCCTACTTTCTTAGCATTAAAAGTCATACATTCTCTTCTTCAATATTCTACTGGTGTTCAAAAGCATCCAAATAATAGATTAAAAAAAAAAAAAAAAGACAAAACCCTAATGCATCTGCATCCAAAAGTTTTCTCAGTACATTGAAAAGGTACTTTGTTACAAATAAATCAAAGATCACAGGACAGTTTAGCCAGTTTAGTTCTGCAAACAATCCAAATGCATCAAGAGGAGGTATAGAGGTAGATTCACAGGATCACAGATGGCAGGAACAATCAAGGATAAGGGAAGAAGACAGGTGAGCAAATTAGGGATAAGAAAGAAATGAGCTGCATGCTTCTTTAGCCTTCAGGTAAAAGACTTGGTGTTCATGCATGTAGGCACAGTGATTGAAGATGAGCAGTGGAAGGATCATTGTCTTCAAGTCTTTCTTTGCAGAATATAATTTCCCAATATGTGTATCACCATACTGCACATAACAACACAATAGTTTTGCTGTCCTTCCAACATCTCAGCCTTTTTTTCTAACAAAAGAGGATAACTCGAATGCTCAATGCCAATTTAAATTTAAATATACTTGCCTGCTATGCTTTTTTTTATTAGCTTATTTCTCTAGCATCCTCTTTCTACAGTGCTTTGCCTATTATTGAGGTGTAGGCTAGCAGATGCTGGAATACACTTCATCCTACATGACAGCAACAGTGTCGTGAGAGCAGTAACCAATAACACGTCAGGTTTAGATTTACCCTTGTCCTGGTCTAGTAGTGATGTGGTCTGTTTATACACCTCTTGTGAATGAAATGCAAAATCCTCTTTCCCAAGGAGGCCGTCTACTTGAAGGCACAACTTATGAGTCAAATCTCTGTAACTTCATAGCCAACTGGGAAAGTTGGAAATTAAGCTGAAAGAAAAGCTTCTATTGTCCATTACCCTCACTCCTCCAATAACTCACTTCCATTTCTTTCATTGCCGTGTCCTTTTAAAGAGCTAACACACAACTCTTTGGCTCTACAGCCTTGGTAAGAAAAATCACAAAAGGACTTCTTTCCATCTCCTTCTTTATGAAGGAAGAGAAAGGGCTGACTATTGAAATACAAGACAGTAACTGGAATGCTCACTGTCATAAAAAGTGTAACAGTGCTTCAAATAAACACTGCTGATGAATGCCATAATATTTCTGTGGTCTCAATGCTTCTCATGCAGATAAGGCAGCAGTATGAAGCTCAGTGTGGATAGTGTTCCATGGATAAAGACCACAGGTTGAGCTGGTGAGCAAAAGCTGGGTTTATTTTCAGGTTAGGTCTTATTCATGCAAGACATTAGCTAGCATTGCTATGATGCAGAATTAACATAAAACTACACCCCATGAGCCAATGGTTATGCATACGGTTTTTAAGTTTCCTTTCATATGTTCAAAATAGACTACAGACCTCATATTAGGTATTCCTTCCCACCCTCGGTCTGAAAACTGTAACTGAGACCCATCTTGTTTGTACAGCCACGTTATATCCTTGTCACACTGAAGTTGGACATTCTTGGCTTAATTCTCTTTTCTCCCTTAGTTACACTTGGGCTGGACCATGTGTATGCCACTATTCTCCTTTTGCATTGAAGGTCATTAAACCCAACGGATTTTGTGTGATAAACAGTTCCTCTCAGGCCCACATAGCTCAGCATTTCTGCTCAGCACTTACCTGAACATCAGCAAGGTGAATACCAATGATGAATGTTTATTTTTTCATTCAGAAGTATTTCTTCTACAGTTAGTATACTAGAGTTTGTTTTGTCATATGTGCTTTGGTTACCATTTTGTCTGAGATACTCCAAAGGAAACAGAAAATTATGTTTGCACCTTTAGCTAGAATTGATTTATCCTAACTAAGTAATGTGTGTGTAATGTTTAAATTAATATTGCCATGACTGTTTCAGATTCTGTTTGATGCTTGGCCAGCTTTTAGTTTTCCCTTGTCTCTTCTGACCTAGCCTAATCTGCATGTGGATACACAGCTTAATAAACCCACAGTGTGATTACAAAAGTTTTATATAATCTATGCTAATGGTATAGTTACAGACGAGATGTGGGTGTTTTCAACCCAGTGACCACTTTTGCAATTTAGGTGCATTCATTCTCTTGAAAAACGCTTTTAGCTTTCCTTTTTACTTGGTGACATTTACTATGCATACAAAGATTTCCATCCTCCTGTCAGGAAAATCAAGACATTCTGTGGAACTCTGTTTCTTGGCAACAGGATCAAATGTCCTGCGTGGCTGGTTTACTGATACTTCGCTTCTCATCTCATGTGGAGTGGTTTGAGTGGTTAGGAATGGTTGTGTACAGGCCTTTGTAGTCAAAAGGCTAATAACTTTCCAAAATGGATTTTGGAGATTGGTCCCAAAGACAGGATGCACTTGGGCTGTAGGGAAGCAAAGACAAAGCATTTGCTTTTGATTCTATAGGGCAAAGCTCAACCTCAGCTCTCAAACATTCTCAAAAAATTTATTCTGTACTTTTTGAGTTTTCTATACTTTTCCCCTGAAGGCCTCAGAGCAATTCTGACATTTCCTTTTAAAGTTATGATACGTCTCTGTTTGCCACACAGCCATGCAGAAGAGAGAAAAAAGAAATGCTGCTTTCTGCTTCCCTTACTAGGTGCCTTTTATTGCTGGACATTTTGTGTTTCAGGTGACGAGTGCCTGGGACAGGCTGCAGGTGGAGAGAGCTGCCTGCTCCAATTCTAGAGCTGCCAGTTTAAGAACTTTCTGGACTGAAGGTAAAATTTTCTATTTAATTATTCAATTTATTTAGATCTTAACTTTTCTTCCCTAATTACTTTTAGATCTCACTTGGAGTTTTGGCCTCTATGGTCTCCTGCAGCGGCATTCTCTATAGTTTAAATATGCTCAGCTTTAAATCTGAAGTTTGATAATTTCATGTGATACCCCTTTTTTCTGACATCATGACAATTGGAATAATATTCCTTCTTCGTGCCACCCACTATTTTATATATCTCTGTCATATTCCAACCTGTGCACCTTTCACCACCTTAGCAGTTCCAGTTAATTTAATCACTTATCATTTGGAAGTTATTCCATACTTTTTATCAATTTTTTTACTTTTCTCTTTATCTGTCCTAAGGTCAAATGCAATCCTGTTAAAGCTAGTGACCATAGTTCCTTACAGAAATAAAGATAGAGATATAGAGATATTCCATAGGTATATGCAGTGGCATATAGTGTTTTATTTATTCTCTCTTTCTCTATTTCAATTTGTTCTTTGACACAGCAGTTAGGAAAGTCACATTTTTAAACTATTTTCAAGGGCTCCAAAATATCTTCTTTATTATATTAGGTAATAAGAGGCCTACTGTTGTGTTCAGGTAGTTAGGTTTGTTTATTCCTCATTGGGGATCTTTTTATCTACAATGAATGTCATTTTATCACACTATTTTGAACATAATTTTATCACTGTTTGTTGATAGCATGAGGTCCTCTGCAACCTGCTTTCTCAGTGAGTTTCAGCTTTATTACCATAAATTATATCTGTATCTTTTCCAGCTCACTGAACAGCCCAGACTCCAGGTTTTAGCAGAGCTACTTGCCTTTTAATGAGTTACTAACTCACAGAAGGCAACTGAGGGCTTAGTGAGAAACTGGTTTTATAGACAATAAATCATTATTCAGAAGTTTGTGGAGTGTCACCACGACTTTAAATTCATTTTTTTTCCAAATTATTTTTCTTAAAAGAAAAAATAGGTGTTTTCTGAGGACGAGTTAGAATCAAGGATGTTTACTGTTGGGGGAATCTAGCAGTGATGCTGTTTCCTGCATAGTGAATACCCTTGGGAAGGAAATTCGTGCAATCTAACAGACAGTATGGCACAGCTTAAGGTATTCAGCAGAGTATTGTCCTGATACCTGAGGCACTTGGGCTTCATCAGCAATGCAAGGAGCATTGCCTGCACAGTCCTTCTGGCAGTATGTTGTTGTTGAATGTACAATGTAATCTTTCTGTGCAACTGCCCTTCTTTTCCCTGCACCTTTTGGTCGTGTTTCACCTCTTAATAAGCCTATTTTCATGGTGTAATATTGTGCGTGTGCACACTGGAGTAAAGAACCTCCTGAATAGAATAATTTTCCTCTGTCATGGGAATAATCAGTTATGGACATAGCATTAGATATAAGACTGCAATTTTGACTCCTCCTGTGGCTTTTATTCTAATTTTTCTGCATATAAAAAATAGAAGAGTAACAATGATTTTTTTCAGTTGGTTGGTTGGTGTTTGTAAATAGCTATGAGAGATCCAGTTTTTGAAGATATTTACGGAGCAAAGCATATGATTTTTAACATTTTGCTAGTAACTTCCACTGAAATTATGATCCTTGAATGTGTCTGCAATTCTGACATGAAGTCATTATGGAATGACATAAGAGCAGCATTACAAGGGAGCAAGAACCTTAAGAAAAATTGCTAAAACTTGTTGTCAAACAAAGCAAGGAGTAGATGATAACTTCCCCCCATTATATTTTTCTGCAGTAGTGCTGACTCTGAGGTTCTGCCAGAAGCTCAGCCCCAGCACAACTCTTGTGTGGAGCAGACGCTTGCAGTGAGAATCACGCTGGTTCCCCCTTTGCTTTTCTCCCTTTCCTTTTTTTCCTTTGCTACATTATTTGGATTATCACTATGGTTGAGTTCAGCAGGTTTTGTTTGCTGTCTGTTTGGTTGTTTTTAATTGTAAGGCTGGACACATAGAAATTCTGAAAACATTTTACAATTAATGTAAAAATAAATAAATAAATAGATCTGGCTCTGGTCAGTTCTTCCTTTGTATTTGTGTAATTCAGATAAAAGATTAAAAGGTTAGAAGAAGTCTTTTAATGGCTTTTTAATTTCTGTGAATTGCCTTGTCCACTGTATTTTCAGCGAGTGGGTAAAGATTAAACTGCTGGAGGTTAGTGCTCCTAGAAGTTATGAATATATATAAACATAGAGAAGTTCAAGAGTTATAGCTGTCTTTATATATGGAATTTGCCTGACCTCAAGAGAAGACATAATTTAAGCAATACATGCAGTCAGTAAATTTTAATATATACCTAAAACAGAATTACCCCATGGAGTTAAGATGGAGAAAAAAGACCTATCGCTTTCTAATAAGATATCTTTTTACTTCCTTACTTATACTCCATAAATTCAAAGTTTCTTCCTGTCCTCATTCCACCTGCTTAGCAGGAGAGAGACACAAAGTAAGTGATCTGCCACATTTCACTATCATGACATGAAACTGCAAATATCATGTATTAATTGCTAACAAAGAAATAATGGCAATTTATAGATCATTAAATATTAAAAAATATGTGGCTCAACATGCTCATATCTGTTCTTAATCTTTTGTTTACTTGAAGGTCCTGCATTCCTCATGGTGCAAATGGGCCAGAGATGTAACACGGTTTAAATAAATTGGAGTCAGGCTATTTGCAAGCAGAACAATTTGAAGGCTGGTTTGCATCTTCTACTTTGAAATACATATAAACTTCTGCAAGAAATGCCTTTAGGGAACTTCGCTTAAGGAAAATCTCCATTCAGTGGAAAACTGGTGATATTTTCTTGAGTATAACAACAATTTCTTACTTTTTTTTTTTAGTGAATCATCAAATCTGTTCTGATTACTGCTCTTACATTGCATACTGAAAGTCTAACTCAAAATCTAGTCAATGTGAGTGTTTCTTGAGATCTCAAAGAACTTTAAAACATAGCAAGTGAGCCAACTGCAGAAAAACATAATTCTGTGGGTAACAGCATTTCAAAGACCTTTTAAAGAGGTGCAAAAATGCTCCTTTCCCCTTACTAATTATTTTAGAGTAAGAAACTAGCAAGATGTGTTAGCTCTCTAAACATATTTTTAATGAGTATTTTAAACACAAAGTATCCTTTAAATGTGAATGTTAATTAAAGAGAGAGAAAATCAAATTTATGGGGAACCTTAGTAACCCACTGATTTTTACTGAACATTTTCTACATCCTGCTACTCAGGCTGAGACTTTTCAAAGGAAACAAGGCTATGTGTACAGTTTCCATTTGCAAGAATGATACTGTGAGGGTTGAACTTCAAATTTTCTGGCAGTCTATTGGAATGTCTATCCTTAGATGAGAAACACTCAGAGATCCTTAATAAATGTTTCATCTTAAGCTTTACATACAAGGTGATGTTCTTATACATTAAAAACAAAAACAACAACAACAACACAACAATAACAAGAAAACTAAACAAAAACAAATGGAACAAACAGCAACAAAACCAATACCATCCCACATGGACATACATCATTTTTTACCATTGGCAATGAAACAGAAAAGAAGCAATGATCAAAGCGTGCACAGCACTAGAACATGGCTCTGCTGGATAGTACTTGATGACCTGATTCATCACTGTCATAACATCTGGGCAGAACAAAAGAAGTATAGCACATGGTGAAACTAATGAGGGAATGGAACAGCTTTCCCATGGCAGACAACCCAGCCACACTCCTGACACAGCTACAAATATGCTTAACTGTGAAAATGTTTTGATGCAAATCTTGGCTTTGAAAAGGAAAGGACAGAAAAGTTAGTTTTCAGTGTAAATATTCTTCATGCACTATGGGCTCCAATTCATCTAACTTTGCTATCCACAGTGTAGCTTACCTCTGAGTTAGTCACTACAGGCTGCCTTTAGAGTCAATGAAGAACGATGGACACTTGTAAGGCATCATTCATCCAGCCTGTTTTAGTCAACAACTTCAGTGACAGACAAATTACTCCCAGGAGTGCCAATTTTTCTCCATTGACAGTAGAGGCAACCTGGAGTGATTAGCTCAGATATATATGTCTATGTATATATCCCATACTCTATAGAGTCGTAATCCAGAACACTAAGGCCTTCTACACAGAAAACTGGTTAAAATGAGTGACAACTGTGTCCATCTAAATTCATTTCATGAACTAGTTCTGCGTTTTTATTAAGGTAAGCAAGTCTTTTTGAGTTACAAAGTAAACTTCTTTAAGTATTTTTATACACTTATTTACAGTCTAAATAATGTGTTTGTGCATGTAAGTGATGTGTGTATGAATGGACTTCCTCTTTCTCAATAACAACTGAAAACACATACAAAAATTAATTTCCTACATGGGCTAATGTTATATGTCCATTTTCCATCTAATTTAAAATATTTTAAAAATTATTTAGTTTCTTTACAGTTAAAAGATCTATGGGGGGAAAAAAGCTGTTCTTTAAATAGCTTCCTGGAACAAAAACAAACAAACAAACAAACAAACAAACAAAAAAAACCACACCTTTTTAATGCTACTGCTGAGGAATATATTTTGATGCTAAAATTTCTGTTGCCACTCTGAAAAAATGAGTATCCTTTATTAATGAGCCCAGTATACAGTACTTCATAACACAGAGACTAATTTTAAGGACCACTTTTTTGAAAGAACCTTTTTCAAGAAAAGCTCTAAAGTGGGCTTTCTTGTTCCTTTTCACTAAGGGTTCATTTAAACACAGGAGTTCAATCAGAAACAGAAATTTTCTCCAAACTAATCTTTTTCAGCATTTGTACGCTGACTAACACTGAAAATATATTTTAGGACTTTGGGAAGTGTGAAAGCCTTATTTCATCTAAATCTGCTTGTGATGTGATGTGTGAGGACTTCATGTCACTTTACGGTTAGCTGTAAAACTGCCTAGTCATCCCACAAGAAAAAACAGTGGCTGTGATTGGACAGGGCCCAGGATGTTTGAGAGGTGATTTGATTAGAAGAGACATCTCTCTTGAGCTGTAATTGAGGATTATAAGTTTTACGGCCAAAGCAATAATCAAACATATGTTCAGAAACAAAACTAACCCCTAGGTGTCTGTCACTGTGAGCTCTGTACAGGGCTTTTATTTCCTTAGATGGGTCCTAGTGGGAGCTGTGTGCGTTATAGTGTCACAGAATGAAGCCCGGAGAGGCTCAAGTGCCAGGTTTGACTGACTCTAGCTTCCAGTAAATTCTCATGAGATCACACAAACTGGGAATATGAGCATCCCTTTTCTCATCTGACAAGAATTAAAATGGAAATGTATGCTTGGCATTATCCATTCAATACCTTTCAGAGGAAATAATTCTACATGTTCTTAATTTACCTGTAAGCACATTTCAGTCAAGGGAAACCAGCAAGAATGTTATTTAGCTCTCAATTTGAACTAAAATGTACTCAGGATATGTTTTCCTTTGGGGCACTTGGCGTGAACCATTTACTACAACAGTGTGATTACACTCAGGAAATCCTCTACTACTGGGATCCAAACTGTGGCACTGGTCTTAAAATTTCCTACTGCACTATGGGGTGGCATGTTATAATTGTGAATTCTCCTCTTGGGTTTTTCTTAGGCTAACAGCAAGCATTTGTGATCCTCACTAAGTTGGGGCTATTAGATGAAAGTGTTCTGCAGAGATTTTTGTTTACCTGTGATTGCTGGAGATACAATTTGACAGTCACATTGGCCTTTCCGCAGCCTGGACTGTAATTTTTTCCAGCTGTTTAAAGCTGGAGTGGAGGGTAGCTTGTTTTATCAGGCACTGCTAACGACATTTTTGCACCTCAATTCATTGCTGGCAACAGAAGAACCTGATCTATTTTTCATAAGTCTGACCAGATTCCACTGCTCTGTGTCCTTTTGTTCTTTGCCTTTACCCATTTCATCTAAATTGAGACATTATCCATAAATTACAGGTGCTGGCTTAAAGAACGTTAACAACATAATACTTGGTAAACATTTGTCACAGCACCACCACCCATGACCATTCTGCCATCTGAAAGTCCACTGTGCTGAAGCTGGACTGAAGCCTTCAGGCTGATGGTCCTTAACCCTATTCTCCCAAAGCGAAGACTGGTTGTCTCTACCAGTGTCATTTGGGACAAAATTTCTTCCTGACCTCAAAGACTTTCTGTAATATAACCCTTCATACTTACAATCCAAATGACTTTAATTGTGTCTCCCTTTAGTATTGTGGGTGAGCACTCCTTCCTGACAAACTGTATAGCGCATGATTGGGTACATGACAAAGCTTGTCATTTGTCAGTTAACTTTTTTTTCTGTTTAATTGAATGATGTTTGAGCAGGGTGCTGAGCCTGAAATAAAAGACCATGCAAGTATTTTATAACAGATATCTGTCATCTTCTTGACAGGCAGATGTTAATTTATACCCCTTTTTTTGCGTATGATATATCAACATTTTTCATGAATGTCATAATCAATATCCAGTGTTCAATTTTCTATCACAGCCTTTTTGAGCAAGCAACTGCCTGATATTCTTCAATAGGAGTCATCAAGACATGGAATGCATGCAATATCCTTTT
The DNA here is from genome assembly GCF_905368555.1 of Meleagris gallopavo. Lineage (NCBI taxonomy): Eukaryota > Metazoa > Chordata > Aves > Galliformes > Phasianidae > Meleagris > Meleagris gallopavo. The sequence continues at coordinate 61,302,188 of NC_139405.1, read as the reverse complement.
TCAGAAGCAAGTCAATATTGCATCATCTTTTATTTCCAGCAAATAAATAAATAAATAAATAAATAGGTATAGAAAAGATGGGAGAGATGGGAAATAGTAGTAGTATCTTAGAAATATCCAGTGACTTTCACAAGTGCTTAGCTAAAACTGAATATTATCTATACGTTATATTGTTGTGAAAGTATAAATGAAAAAAATGACAAAAATTGACAAGGGATATCACCACATTCTTTTTTTGTTCTCTCTTTTCTTTCTTTTTATATTTTTTAAGATCTTTGCATCTACAATATGCCTTCCTGTTTATTACTCTAATACATCAAATGAATTATTTCCTTCAGCTCCTTTCTGTCTCTTTTTTATAGCATATGTATGCTATATTCTTGTGTTGTTTTTTTTTTTTTTCACTCAGAATAAATAACCATTTTTTCAGGTGTCCATAAATACTAATGATCTTTAATTTCTTTTCCTCTCTCTTGCCACGTATATCTAGATGCACTGAAGTTCTGTTAATTTAATAGATTTATTTCTGCCTGGACCCTGTATGGGAAGTGTTGAGTCACAGCCTGGACCACTGGTTGATCACCTGAAGCAAGGACTGAGTCAGCCATGGGAACACAGGTGAAGGCAATTCAGCTGTGTGATTGGAAGTGGTGGAGCCTGACTCCACCTCTCCTAGACCCTATTTAAGAGCTGACTGCCATAGGTGAGGAATCTCTTTCTGGAGATTTCCTCTTTTGGAGTTCTCTACTGTGAGTCTAGGATATAGGTGAGCATTTCATTTTTGACTGTCTCTTTCCACCGTGATAATCTTTCTAACTATAAACCTGTAAAATATTATCCTAATCATTCTACTCTTCTAGCTGTACGTTTGTTAATTGTGCAGACCCACTTTTCACCTATACATTTTTACTAGTTTTTATTTAGATTTCTGGATCTAAATATTTCTTTCTGAACTGACTAGAGTTTTTCAGGATTTATTGCTAACTATTATCTTTGTTTTTATATTCTTTAGCAAGGAAAATGGATGATAGTCTTGAGGTGAGATGGAAGAGGACAGAATATGGTAAAATGGAGTAGTAAACACAGGGTAACACTGTGTCTGTGTGTATTCTGAAACAATAGTAAGGCTGTCATGAGCATTCATCACTGAAAGACTGCAGGAAGCAAGCTGGGGTAATACAGGTAAATGCAGGAAAACTCAAGTGAACTTTGCATGGGATGTCCTTCCTGAAGTGAACCATAATTTGAGGCCTTTAAGTGGTAATTATTTCTTTAACTTAAAAATTATTAATGAGCATATTCAACTAGATTATTTTCTTGCCTTAAGAAGTATGTTTTAGGAGTACCTCTCAGGCAATTCACTTACTCTGATATGAAATGTTAGCTAATAAAAAGCTACCCCCAATTTACAATGCATTGTGAGTTCTTTTGCTCCTTATCATTACTTCAAGCAGCAAGAGTTCATCTGAAAATTTTGGGATGAAAATAGTGTAGACATAACAGAAAACTGTATTTTCTTGTGGGATTCACAAACATAAAAATGTTATTGATGTTATCTTCACATAGAGGTCTTGCATGAATTAGGCATGGGTAATTACGAAGATATTCATAAAATCTCTTTCCTTATTTTTAGCTTACAGATCCAGAGGCAAAAATGAAAGATGTACAGATAAAGAGGATGCCGATGTAGAAATTTCAGTGACCTACACTGCTAAAAGGAAGTTAAGTCAGATTCACTTAAATATAATGTCATAGTGTTTCTGTACGAGGTGTTTCAATAAAGTAGCTAAAAAAAGAATTTTGATGAAGTTGGCCTGTGCTAAGCAAACAATTTTTCTGCACCAAATACTGTTGTGATAAAATCAAATTATTTCTTCAGAAAATATAGATTCTCTCAAGATTTTCTACAAGCTGTAAACAAGACATTTCATTTTCACTTCATTTAAATACTTTGATTCAACTCCGTATTATATTAGACATTTTGGAAAAAAAAAAAAAAGGAAATAACTTCACTCTCCATTCTGAGTGGAACTAAATATGTTTCAAATCTCCAAGAGAAATTCAATTTTTCAGGCATTTGTACAATAAAGATGTAATCCAGGGTACATGCTTATTCAGCAGAAAGGTGTGATTTCTCATAGTAAAAAGCTAAGATGCTCAGTGCTCCTGTAACACTGTTTATATATTTCAGATGATTTAACCCATGAAAGAGGGAGTGAGATTGCTCTCTAGCAAACAGCTGATGCAATATTTCAAAACTACTGAAATCATCAGTTGCAAGAATACGGCCTTTTAAAAAGGAGGGAAGGGTGATTCATATTCCAGGGAGTTTTTGAAGAATGCTAACTTCTCTTAGAAAATATACAATTAGTTATTTGGAAATACTTTGGAAGCAGGGCTAGTGATGAGTTACTGCAGTATATCTTTCATCAACTTTTTGTAAAGTGAAGTGGCTGGAAAGCAACCATGAGAGGTTTAGGGAATTGCCTTCTAAAGGCTCACTGACTTAGCAGCTAATGTTGATCGTTCTTTGATGGCTATTCAGAGTCAGTGCAGCTGAAAGAAAAATTAGCAATAAAAGGAATTCAATTTATTTTGTCATTAAGTGTGAAATTGACAGATGATTTTCAGATGCTATGGTAGACTTCTAGACTATAAAATGTGAAATATAAATATTTGGTTCATAAACTAATCAGGGCTTTTTTTTGGTGATTTCTATCTCAGGAATTTTCCTCATGGCTACATCTTCCACATAGCATGCAGTCATAATCCATACTGTTTTAAATAAAAAGTGCTGAAGCTATCAGTTAAAATTCAAATACGAATTTGTATATCTTTATTAACATGACATTCAAATTACTTTTGAAATCAATTTTCAGGGGACTAAGCAACCTACTTTTATGTACTTGTTTTGGATGGTTCATGCTGGATTTGCTGCTTTTCTTGGACACATGAGCAAAATTTTTATTGGCTCAGGAACAGAACAGCTGTCTGTTCCACAAAAATATAAAGCCATAAAAATTATTCTGCTTGTCCTAAACATACAAAATAAACCTATCTACTACAGCAAACAACTTAGTTTTTGTTTGCCTTGCAAATTTTAGAAAATCTACTTCGTAGAGTAAAAATGAGATTTTTATGAAAGTTTTATTGGTGTTGACTCTATCTACTACTTTATCTGGCAGTGTCTTTGCTTGCTAAGAGCTACAGTCACTTAGTTAAAGCAAATGCATCTATCAGTTCTACTCACCTGGCTGAGTTTTGGCTCACTAAGAAGCTACAGAAATTTAGGAAAAGCAAAGTGTCTGTGGTAAGAGGTGAGTATCACTTAATTTGTTGCAGTGGACCACAGTCCTGGTTTACTTATAACCCTTAGTCACCAAAAAGAATTATATTGAGAATATTTCTTGAATCCCTTTGTACTGTAATGCAGAAGCATTTCTCTGTGGGTCAGAGAGAGATCTGTCACCACAGTCTACTCTAAGGTGTACTTTAACAAGAAATCTACTTTCTGGGTCACTTTCCCCTCTCTGTCAGTATTTTCCCAACATGCTTTATTTCCAGTGTTATCAAGTGATGACCATCTTTTCCATAGTTAAGGCGATCATAAAATTCCTTTAATTAGGCTAACTCTCATTCCTTTTCTTCCTTCTATGAACAACTAACTAGGATTTTGTTGACATTCCACCAGCCTTAAGAAGATACTTAATGAGGAGAACATGCCCAAATGCTTGTTTGTTCTGCCTTTTGCAGAAGAACCACAGCTGGTGATTGCTTGAGGCAATCTGGCCCACCTTTTATGGGGAAGAACAGTAAACATTTTTTCATGGGAGATTCTCTTCCAGATCAGTCTGGATGTAAAGCAAGTGCGAACTCTGTGTTTCTGTTGCTAGTTACTGTGTTATGTGCTGGATAGTGTACACGCCAGGCAGACTGTTGAAGAGATGATATGTTTCTTAAAAACACATCAACTCTTCAACAGTTGTAAAATGCATAATACAGTTTATTATATATTGGTGAGAGGTCCCTGATGATGCAAAGCTGGGCTTGTGCCCAAGGCTGAGAACCAGTATTGCACAGCCTTGCGTGTTTTCTCTCAATGAAATTGCGTGATCTCTCAATGAAAATAGGATGAAGAACAGTGGATTGGGGTTCTTGTTATGTGTGAGGCAAAATTCCTTTAAAACTGGACATCCTGAAGTCATAGGCTCGCACTGTGTGTATATAATGTCTAAGCTAATGTCTTCAGGACAGGAGCTCAGAATTTGAGCTGTGTGACTTAGGCTTCATTTCTGCCTTTGGTCAGAAGCCAGAAATTATCTCCTTAAACTGCCAGAGACTTTGTCTTTCTATGTCCTGTCAAAGCACAGTTTAAAATCCAGTTTAGCAAATCAGCTGATAATTGCCACAGAATTGAAAGTATTATCTTTTTGAGTTAAAGCATAAACATCCTTCAAAGTGGCCGTTCAGTTTCTGCCATCCACACAAAATGCATTACTGCTAACAAGCACCCTTTTTATTCTTTCTACCACAATCAAGGGTCAATGTTTGGTTTAACAGTCAGTTTCATGTGACTCCTTTGTAGAGCTCCATTTATTACTGGTAAGCATAAAGGCAACTGTTCAGTGAATTTACTGTTCACAAACAGCCCCATATTTCTGCAAGGAGAGGAATACTGGAGAAAAACAAACAAACAAAAAAACCCTCAAATATAAGTTTGTTATCAGCTTTCTTTTAAATATCAGCAAAAACTCTGAAGACCATCCATTCTTCCTTCCTTATTTTTTCTCTCCTAGTATTACCTATATCTCCTGTATTCCAGCTACATGGAGTTTACTCTGGAGGAGCCAGAAATGGCCTGGGGAGCAAATGCAATTTGTTTGCTTTTCTGAGTCAAGTGCCAATGTCAGAAATGTCGGAGATAAACTCTAGGAAACAGAATCTTTAGTGAAGTTTTAATCCATGATTGCAGTGGCAGGTATCCTGGTCCTGCCAACAGGAGCACACTTATGGAGATATATGGCAACTTCTGTACCTTGTGTCCCCTAAACTTACCCCCTCCCCGTTTTCCCATTGGCTTGGTACTCTAAGTTCACAATCTTAAGTTTTGCATTTGTTAATTACATTCTGACATTTGTTACTTCATAGCCTATCTTGTTGCTAGCTGGTCACCATCCTGCTGTTTCCAAGATGTCTCAGTGCTCTTCTTATCATATTGACATGATGGTTCTCTCAAGACCTCTTTAGTTAAACAGAGAGCATTGGGGGGAGGGAGAGGGGGGTGTTAGTCTTGAATTTTGATAGGTGTTTTACCAACATTACATTTCGAAGTAAGTCTGAACTGTAAGACTTTCCCAGAAAGATAAGCAATATTTGTTTTAAATATGGACTTTTTAAATTCTGAAGTGATGTGCATAATCCATGGCTGTTGATGTAAGAACTGCCTAGTATTAGCTTTTTTTTTTTTTTTAAGAAAATCCTAATTACCTGATCAGTCTGTATATTTCCCAGAGTTATGAGTGTTTTTCAGAAGCTGCTGGTGTGTGTTTTAACTATCCCACCTCTACACAATCTTTCGAAGAGCTTGTGCTATTATGTGAAGAGGAAAAATTAAGCAGATGAAAGAAAATAAATTGTAGTAATGAGACACTAAACATGATACATCAGATTTTTGGTAAGTATTTCTATAGGAGAGTCAATTTTTGGACAGCATTTCTTGCAAGAATCTGAATTCAAAATAAATTCCTATACCACAAACATTTATGTCCAACAGATCTTTTCATTCTGAGCAAGAGCAAATGCAATAGTCTGAAGTAATCTGAAGCACTGGCTAAGTACTCAAGCAGGAAAAATCTTTCTTCTCTGTGAACTTTGATGGTTTAAGATGACAAAGTAATTTCCTCATGTATTGTTCTATTTGATTACTCACTTTGAATATTATCTGCTTTGATTTGGACATGTTCATAACATCTTACTTATGACCTTGCTTTCTGTCATTGAAAAAAGCCCTTTCATTAATTAGCTTCCAGAATATTTGTAGCAGCTTGGTTTATGCTAATTTGTGTTTGTTCATTTTTTAATAAAATCCTTATTAATTCTAATCTGTTTGAAATTTACTTAGTAAATTATAAGGGTACATATAATCTCCTACAAATGGCATGTTGTTTGTCTCTGCTTCCTAAAATAGTATCATACTTTCCTCAGGTTGTCTCAACAACACAGGAGTGCCCTTCTAGTGTTATGCTCCAATACTGTAGAAATTCTTCAGCAAATTCAAAGGAAAGACAACTTTCTTGATCTCCCTTGTTGGGAAATTTGGAAGTGTTTTAAGGGCTCAGTATAATTTGCCTTTGCAGATGGGCAAAAATATAGAACTTCCCAGAAGGAGATCCTTGAAATATAGATATTGGCTTAATCTGCCTTAATCAGCTCTTCTTTGTTGTTTGTCTTGAATAGGTTTCTATCTTTTCAGCTTAAGTCACCTCATTATTTCTTCCATCCAGTGTCAGTGGAACATTTGCTCTAAGCCAGGTTTTCCTGTCTGAAAGCAGAATCATGCTTCCTACCTCCAAAATATCTTTTTGACATAAGCAGGACTTTCAGAATTGTTAGATATTTTTTTTCTAGACTGAGTTGCTTGGGTTTTCCATATTCTTATAAAGATCTGTAAGGAACAGTGATAATGTCCTCTATAAAGAGATGTATTAGTTAACTATAGCAACCAAGGTTTTGTTTGCAAAAGCACTGTAGCAGAGGAGTGGATTATAACCAACAAAACCTTGTAATGACCTCCAATTTCTTTTTTTTTAATTGTAAAAATTTACAAGTCAATAAATACAGAGCATATATTTTATCAGTGGGGAGAGGTATATTAGTTTCCTAGCTCTTTCTTCCTCTTAACACAGTAAACAGCTTAAAGCCATCAAAGTGAGGTAGACAGACACAAGGATTTTAAGAGGTACTTTAAGGTTAATGAATTTTACTCAGAGACTGAGTAATCTTTTGGCCCAGCACTGAATGGATTATTTAGTTCAGAAATTTACTGCATAGTAGATCATCAGCATGCCTATATTACAATTGCCTAAATACTATCATATATTTCCTTCCCTTTTATCTTGTATTTCTATCAAAAAAGCCAATAATAGGTAGGAAATATATATTAAAATGGCATTTGTATTTCATGTTGTCTAATTAAAGAACACTGATGTTAATAGTAATATTTCTCCTTACTTCAGAGAACTTAGTCACTAGCCCTAGACATGTGCTCTGGAATTGTCTTCTATCATTTGGTTTCTTCTGCTGAAATGATTGTGTTATCAAAAGAAATTTACACTGTAAATTTTATTCTCCAATCAGCCACTGCAGCAGAGTCTGCTTTTATCAGCCATTTTATGCTGATAATCTCAGAGCTTCTAGAAGTTCTTAAGTCTGGAAGCCCATTACTTTCATTTTGCATTGTTGCATTTTTGGTAATTGCAATGGACTTACGTGTAACTCAGTTCTTCCTGTCTGACAAGCCAATTGACTTGCTGTTATCTTTCCACCACTGGTAACATCTTCCTACATTTTTCCTAACTCAGGGAAAGAGAAAATGGAATTAGTTCCATCAGTAACTCCCAATAAATTCTGTGCGTTATATCTCTCCTTCATTTCTTACAACTATAAAGAACTATCTTCCTATCTATCAATTTATTACCCATTTTACATCTCTTTTGCAAATTCCACAGCTCTTCAGTTAAATAATTTCTTAAATAAGTCATATTCAAATACCTTAATTAAATCCAGTTATTGTACTCCTTATGAAGTTCCTCTGTGCTGAAAAAAAAAGATGATTAAAGTTATCAGTCTGATCTGGCACGCTTTAACTTACATGAACAAGTATTGCATCATACTTTACTCCTACTTGTTCTATGCGTTCATTTTTAAATTTCTGCAAAATTTATGCCATTGATAAGTTTAAACTGATGAGTGTTTCCTGTTTCTTTCTCTTCTTATATTAGTAGATTTGGTATTTTTCAATTATATAACGCAAGTTCAAGACTTTAATGTCATGTGGCAACTCATTCCAATTTTGAGATAGAAGATATCTAATTTCCTGATATGAAATGAAAGTGAGATTTCTGTGAAAGGTAGTTTTTTTTTTGTGTGTGTGTGTGTAAAGAAATGTAGGAAATAGAAAAGAGTAGCTGCCAAAAAAAAACCCAACAATATAAAATGAGATGCTGGAGAGAGCTGTTTTCCCATCACCCACAACATCTAATTTAATTGCTTTATCTGCTCTGAATTTGCTTCATTTTTTACAAACTGGCATTTTTCACAAGTTTTGGAATAACTTCGTAGTTTATGAGATACTTCTCAGACATTCACTGGAAATGTTGTGTGGCTGAGACTGCTGTAGTTTTTGAAACAGTTATCTAGCTATGAACAAATGTGCTGGAAATGTTTTTTTGTTGCTAACCTACATGTGGAATTGGGAAAGCTAGTAAGTAGGATCTCCAAAGAGAAGAAATACATGGAAAAAATAATTATGCAATAAATTAACCTCTTCTCAGGGAAAAAAAAAGAAAATATATTTTCATTGTTTTATAGATGCTACACTACCAATGTAAGGATTTGAGCTTCCAGTGTTTTGAACACCTCTCATGAGCTGCTCATTTCATCTGTGTTGATAAGTATACATGCTGTGTTTTAAGACTAGGCAACTAGGATGCTTTCATGCATCCCTAATGCTTTTGCTGCTTTGGTGGTGATGTAGTACATCTCTGGAACATCTGTGTTATTGCTGTTGACATATTGATAGGAGTAACGTACATATTTAAATACTTAGAAATTCATGGGGACTGTTCTGTAGCATGTGAACATTCTTCCCTATCAAAAGCCTGTTTTGGACACAGATCCACCGAAATGGCAAATGGCGGGAAAAAGGATTAATCTCCAGTTCATATATAAAGAGAGTAAACGTAAGTGGATCCCTGCTGCTTTCAGGGCTTCTTCTTCCAATTAATGTTTCCAGTATCTAGATTAGCTTGGAAGTGAGTAAAAAGAGCCTTAGTTGTACTGCACTTTCCTTTGTGCCTTCCAATCCATTCTTACTTAACTGTCAGAAATCTTTAATATTCACAGATAAGAAAGAGGCTTGTTTTCAAAAATTAAAGTCTGTAAAGCTTCCTCGTTGAGTAATAGTCCTCAGTGCTACTTAGGAAGGTGTATCAGGAGTTTTCACTGTATGACAAGTTACATGCTCTCAAGATCCTACTTAGGCATGAGCTGCTTGCTTTTTGGTTTAAAATAAATATCCATTCTGGTCACTCACAGATGTCCCTCTCTCTTGTGTTTTCCAGTGTGTCTTGCCTTTATTAATCCGTGAAATATGTATGTGTTTTCTCAGGAACAGTCAAATTCAGAATTGCCCACTGTTTTCAAATTTATAGCTTACAGAGACATTTTTATGGCATGGACTAATCAGGTTTTTTCTTTGGATTGACAAAGATTTACTGAGGCAAGTCAGTAAATACCAATGTACTGCACTAAAAAGAAATGGTCTTAAATAGCAATGCTTTTAAGCTTATTGCTTTACTCATGAGCTTTGGCCTCTTGCAACTGTAGCACCTATTCATTGATGGAAGGTAAGGAGGAAGAAAGGACAAATAAATTGAAGCTACTGATGGTTCTTCGTTACCATCTGTTTATGGATAGAGGAGGAACAAGATGAAAATGCATTTACAAACTGTTTTAATAGAATTTCTAAGCTTTCAAAAATTAAGCTATATTTTCTCATCTGATCGTTCTTCTCTTTGATCCTATCTAGTTTTTGATGCCATGTTCCTCCCTTCTCTCTTTACTTCCACTCATCTTTCACCTTTTAAATGACAATACTAAACGACTGCAGAAAGAGATACTGCCATCTATAAAATTTGGTAAGAAGCATCAATAGTTTAAGGAAGACAATATTTCTGGCATCCTAATTGCTGGCAAAATGTTCCCATGGACCTTCCATCCAGTTTTAAGGGAATTGTACAATCTGACACATTTCTTTCAATTAATTTATCATTTTTTTCCATCCTTCTCCCAGCACCAATACCTTAAGTTTTATTGTACTTTACTGATCTTTTCAACAGTTTAAGAAATTGTATGTATGCATATTTATATTCTGTCACCAGCATAGATATGCTCCTGTCATATGATCAAAGTAAACAAGTATTCTTCTAATACAGCTGTAAAAAATTAACTTGTGAGCCCTTGCATCTGACTTGTGGCAATGAACTAAACTCCAGTAGGAGTCCATAGTAATCAGTGAAACTCTTTGGAGGAACTGAATGCTTCTATTAACGGTGGCATGTTCAATGCAATGTTTAGATATGCACTGGTGGCAAAAGATTTTAAATAAAAAGTAGAGCGAAGGAAGGCAAAGGAAAAAAAAAAGGAGAAGAGTGAGATAATATTGGTGTCTGTAGGGGAGGTGTTTCTTTGTTTTGGTTTAGTATGTTTCTTCTTATCTATGGTGGTTTTTTTTTGTTGTTATTGTTGCAGTTTTTTGTTTGGTTTGGTTATCTTTCATTAAAGAGCCAGTGAATTCCTGCAATAATGGAGAAAAAGTGGGAAAATAATGTAAATGAAATTGAAACTTTTGTATTTCCGCTGATAAACAGTATTTCATAAAGCTAGTGAAGCTACTTTCTATCCCACTATGACCTGGGCCATAACATGATTTGGATAGCTTTAAGAAATTATGAAAGACTCAGTGTTATTATTTATGATATAAATAAGATTTTCTTTTTACAGTGTTTTCCTACTTTGTGCTGAATATAGTATACAGAGATTTGGAACCTCATTTTTCCAAAGGCCAACGTGCAGTACAGTATTAGGTATCAAATACTAAAATGAGAGCATGTATTAGGTCTGGTCTGCTTCATTAACTGCCAGATGATAAACAATTCTAAACAGAGAATATAACAGTTCTGCAGATATTTTCACTTTGTGAACTTTTTTCTCACTGTTAGACTCAACCCACTTTCTCATTCTCTTATGTGAAAGATGTGTTTAATATTTCACTTTGATTAGGAATTATGTCATGTTTAATTAGTTCAACCTCCCACAAACATTCTAATGGCTGCATGCAGCTTTTTAGACAGTTACTAATGTTTCATGATAAATTTAGTCCTGCAGATTTTTTGGGGGGGAAGTTCTGGTACAAAAAAGCTCATTTAATTGGAACAATTTAGGAGAAGGAAGATTTAAATGGGAGCTCTGGTTACTGAACTTTATTCCATTAAAAAACAAAAACAAAACAACAACAACAAAAAACAAAAACAACAACCCAAGATCTTTAAAACAAGCCAAGAATTCAATTCAATCCAGTTATGTATTTACTCATTAGTATTTATGATTGTTTGTATTAAACATGACACCTTTTCCTAGAAATTAAATAAAAAACCTCTTTATTGCTAAGCTCTGTACTTTCCCTGTATGTTTTATATATATATATATATATAAAATATCCTTTTGTCTGGGTGAAAAAGTAGCCAAACAAAATCTCTGGTACTTTTTAGGATGAGGAACAAAATGAGAGGAAATATTGCAGAAAAAATATTCTTACTTATCTCTCTCCCCTAGCGCTGGTAGGCAGCGTTCTGGGATGTCAGATTGCTCTTGTGGTGTAAACTGTGCTGCTTAAAAGACTACAGTGGCAATTTTTTGAACTTTGGAGGTTGTTTTGCTCAGAGGTAGCACAGCAGTGAGTGCACTCATCTGAATCGAGTTGCTCATTGTATCCATTGCCATATAAAACTCATGTTAGAAACTGTTTTGTTTTCAGACGTTAACTTTTATGACCTAAAATCCCATAAAACCAGATGCCTCTCGTTGTCTAAGCCTTTATTTAAAAGTGAAAAATGTTTGTCTCCTTTCACCTTGTTTATCCTCCACATCTGTAAATGTTTTGGTTGGGAACAATGCTGAAGCATAAATCACACATGCTTTGCTCAAGCTGTTGAGATTCTTTCTTCAATCATATCAGCTCAATTTGGACTAAATGAGAAGCAGTGATGAGTGAATACTGTGTGATTGAAAGATACTATGGAAGGCTAGTGACAGGTCACCTGTTCACCTCCAGAAATGCTGCCAGTGTCCCCCGTGGTCCTGCAGTATATGTTGGACAATTGTAGAAGTGAGTTGCTTCCAGGCCTGTCCAGGTTGATGTCCATCACAAGCTGTTTGCTATCTGAGAAAGGTGATGAACTTTAACATGCTTTGCTGTCTTATTGCCAGAGATCCTCTCTCAAAACCCTGTTATTGTTACATGTAAGAGGCTACAAACAGTAAGTGTCATCTTCTGTTTGTTCCTCTTTCAGCAAAAATCCAAGGTAATGTTATAGCTTTGAAGATTAAACTGGGCAGATGACCTAGTTGCTACGGAAACCTCTCTGGAATAAAATGAAAAGCAAGGGGAGGGAGCACTGATGAGTGCTAATTTTCAGAAATAAGAATATTAAGTATCCTTGATCTGTGACAATTGATACCACCTCCCTGTTTTATTTATTAGTAAAATGACTGAAAGGAGATCTCTCTTAATTTGCCCCCTGGAAAAAAGTACATACACAATTGCTACTTTGCAGTTATGCTCCATTAGTCATATTAGCTTGCCTAATGCAAGAAGGATGATTATTGTACCGTGCCCCATTTGCAATAGGCATAACACAGCATAGTCACTCTCAGTACAGCTGTACTGCTATGATCTCTCAAAAACCACATATAAACGTTAAGTTCCTGGTATCTTTTTGCAACACGGATTATCTGGGTTGAATGCCTTTTTCTAAGGATGATCTTAGAATTTAAGGATGACCTTGGCATGGAATCCTATGTTCAATTACTTTTTGGGGGTTTTCTTCCCCACTCCTAACAGGCTTATATAGATCAAGAGTGGAACACTTTCCCCAGCCCTGGCTACACACCAGCACTTCTGTCTGTGGAGTTGCCAGGTACAGTGTGATTGGCTAACAGAAGATAATAATATGTAATTTATTAATTTCATTTATGTAATTTATTAATGTATTAATATTATATATATATACAATATTGCTACAAAAGTTCTGCAGAAAGCTAAATCCTCAGGACTGAAAAACTCTTCTCTTAAAGATCATGACACTTGAGCCAAACCGAATCTGCTTTCTGTCCAATCTATCTTTGTCATTATCATCAGTTCTCAGAAACACATGATTTTTCATCTTGTGGTGACTCTTGTTGCTTTGTGTCTGCTCTGGTTTTCATCTAAGAGCAGAAAGTGGATAAAGGAAGTAGGTAGAGTAAGGATAAAAGTGTTTTATATATCGAGTGGTAGTGACTATAAGTACATTCTGTATTTTAAGAAGTCATGTTCTATCCTTCCCTGATATTCTATTTATTTCTTTAAGTCAGATTTAATGACACATCTTCATGGATCTCATCTGTATGTTTTTTCTTCAGTATGAAAGTACCATATGTTCTGTATAGCTTGTCTGTCATGAGTGTGAGAGAGGCCAGAATACTCTCATTCATTGCTTTAAGTGCTTGCTTAAAATCCCATAGGTGCAATACAGGATAATATATCATCAGTGCATTCATGCACTGTGACATGCATACACAGGGTAGACCACGTCCCACTGGGCATACCTAGTGATTTCAGTTCACCACATCTTAATAAACAGCATTTAAATAGCCCATAGCCTATCCTTCTATCTAGGCATTGTCTAAAAAGGATAATGTTTCCTAGTTGGAGCTACTGCTGAAATTACAAGTCCTAAGATCTTTTTCAATACATTTATTTTACCTTCCCTAATAAGATTTACTGTGTTTTTAGCTTTTTTTTTTTTTTAGCTTTTTTTTTTTTTTTTTTTTTTCTGTTGTTCCTGTTTATTTGTTTGGCTATCTGGAAAATATATATACAGATTTTTTTTTCTAAAGGGGAAGAGAAAAATGTTGCTAGAGGGTTAACTGCAGTTTATCCTTACATGTGAAACTGATCTGTGAAGCATAAAATTTTGCATTTTAGCTTCTACTTGCAAAAGTAAAATGCTCTATAGGTCACAGTAACCTAAGAAAGTCTCTTTTCTAGAGTGGTCTTTTCACCTTCTTAGGAACTGTAAGTGAACCAGTTGGTAGAAGCTCACAAATGACAAATCTTGTTATTGGTGCTTCCTTCTTTGCTCTCTGTTTCAAAATCTTCTTACATTTTACAGTTCTTGTTATCTGATGGGACTTTTTAATATAATGTTCTGGGTAATGTTTTTTCATTGTATACCATGGAATTTTGTGGTGGTCTTTAATTACCCGCACCATCTCATTTAAAAAAATAATAATAATAATAAAATGTGTGTGTGTATATATACATAATTATGTATATATTTGTATTTATATACGTATATTAATCTCCTCATGCCTGCATTAAAAATCTGAATTTGCTGAGGTATAACATATTTCATCTTTTAGGGATAGAAGGTCTACATACTTGAAGGATTTTTTGATACATGTGCCAGAATGCAAGATTTTATTACTTCGGTAGCTCATGAAAATGTATCTAATTGACAGTTGACTGCTTCATTCCATCTTAATTACTAAACTTCAGAAAATTAAGAATATGAGCATTGAGATTTGTTTCTCTCTAAGTAATGCAGTGCGTACACAACACCAAAATCACAGTAAAAAATTTCCCTAATAATGTCAAGAGCTAGTCATGGGCACACTGCCTTCGGGAAGCAATTAAGAAATTTTTCCAGAGGGGATATCTGCTAAAACTGTGTTGTAGAACAAGTTAATCAGAGTGAGCAGGAATTAATCTTTTTACCTCACCTTCAGAGACCTGAGGACATTTTTCACCTGCTTTATTTACAATGGAGGAAGTGTGCAGAGACTTCTCATCAGAAAATTAATGTAAAAATTAAAAATGTTGTGTCCACTTGATAGAATGACCTTCGACAAAAATGTGTCTTGATTTAAACAATCAGAGATATTAAAATGTTTACTGAAAACACCTCAGCAGTCAAGGAATCTGTTTCAATGTGTTTGTGTGATTTTGGAGGGGAAGGTCAGAGTCAGAAGGGTCAACTTACTTCTGGCAAACTTGTTACAGAGTAGGACATTAAAAATGCATCACCGGGGGCAAGGAGATCAGTGGGTAACATGTAAAGTAACAACTAAGTAAAAAGTTATTTTACATGGATTCACCATGGACCATTAGGAGTGGAGTTTCTGTGCTGAGAATTAAAAAGCATCTTTTTTTTTTTTTTTTTCCTAACTGTAGTATTTGCTGCTAGGTTCATTCTCCTCTCCTATTTGCTCCTGCTAAGAGGTACTGGTATTCCTAGTCACTCCTAGTCAGCTTAGGATGACAACTTAATAATGATGACCTATGGGCTGAAGTTCTTGATGATAAATTTGAAGAAACTGCAGAAAAGTTTGGGGCTTTGCCTCAGTCTCTCATCTTTAGGGGAGAGTCACAGCACTTTCAGGACATAGTGGAGATGCCCGTATATGCATTAGTTTGGGAGGTTAATGGTAAACAGGGAAATGAGTTATCTGATAAGCTAAGTGTACTTTCAGACACTTGTGGAGAAAATTGATATTTTCTGGTGCATGAACTGTATGTATAAAAGGAGGTGCATTCACATGTGAAGCACTGAATAGCTTCATCTTCCAGAGAGGCACTAGAAATGCTCTGTAGTTTTGTGATAAAGTGTCTGAAGGAGTGATTCTAGCTAATAGATGAGTAGCTGTTTCACATGACTGAGCACCCGAAGTAAGGCCAGACCTGTGCTTCGTAATATTATAAAACTTATATTTGAGTCTGTCCTACTAGGAAAGAAAGAAGAAAAAATCTAAAAATACTTCTCTCCTGTCCGGTACCTGCCTCAAAACTTGTAAGGTTTTAAGGAAAATCTTTCCATTCTGTAGAATTACAAGTGAGAAGACAAGAAGTCCTGTACTGAAGTTCTAAATGTCTGTCTGCTACCACCCACTTAGGGATATCAAAGTATGTGTGAATTCAACTCAGATAAATATGAAAATTTGAAATAAATGTTTAACTGCAGTTGAAGACAAATGAATTGAAAAATTCAGAGTTTTCTTCAATAACCTCTGTTCTGCTATTTATTAGCTGTATAGTGTGCATGCCTGTATTTTCTTCATTAGTCTTAATCTTTGAAAGGTACAACCTTTTTGGCAGGAGACGATTTTAGTGCTTGGTTGCTTGCTGTCTCTTGCGCTCTTACTTAATGCATGAAGAATGTATTCTGCCTATGGTCAGTCATATCATTTTTTGATGTGGCTTCTCTTTAATAAGAGAAATATGTTCAGAAAGATAATCAAGATAATGATTCTCTAGAAAGCTGTCATTTTTCTATGCTTTGAGAGTGAAAGCATATTTCAACAGCAGTCTGCTTACCCCAGAGTAGGTTGTGATTTGATTTATAGAAGAAAGAGAAGGCAATAAGCAAGAGCATATTTAGTTCAGAACTCACTACTGCAGTCTAGGCAGATGGTGCATAAGTTAGTTCCTTGAGATTCAGTCCTATGTATCAGTAGTGAAAGTGCTTCAAGGGAGAATACAACACAGTTTGTGTTCAAGAACAAACCTTCCTAGAATTTGGATGGATGCTATTCTTTCAATCTACAAATTGGCTCTTGCTGAACTGGTGGCAAAAATCACCCAAACTCCACAGCAAACTGTTGAGTGCATTAGGAGTGGATCTGTGGAGTCCAACTAACATCCACTGTGCCCAGTGTTTTACTAGGTTTTAAATTAACTCTAGCCTGGCTTCAGAGTAGCAGGTATACTTCTGAAACATATATTTCAGTTAATTTTCATCCAACTGGTACCAAGTTCATGTACTCCAAGACTGCTCTGTGATGTGAACTGAAGTGCGTGGAGTGGTTGGGAGAGAGATTTTAAATTATACTTCTGATTCAAAATAAATAGCTAATGCATACAATATAAAATGTATGGACAGCACTTTTCCTTCCTAAATTGGCTTGTGAACTTAAGTTTCTTCTGTTGTGGAAGCATACAAAAAATCTGACCTCACAACTAATATTCAGCCAGAAAATAAAGATCCTTGCTGTTTTCTTTTCTGAAAAAATTAAATTTCAATCTCATCCCAAAAATATCTCAACAAAAAGTCAAGAAACATTTTCCTGAAGAACTGGTAATGAGACAGTTTCAATCCAAGGGTTTGATTCACCAGATGTTGGATGCAAGAGGGCTGCTCTGAGAAGTTTCAGAAGACACTGGAATGGGTCCTAGAGGAGCAGCCTTCCTGAAATTTGTAAAGCCACTCTATGACCACTTGCCAGCAATTGCTGGAAAATAAAATTAAATATAAATATTCTGCCAGCAGAGACAGAATATACTCAATGATTTTCCTAAAATATACATATCAGAAAAATCCATGGTACCTTTGGATAATGATTTTATAACACATAACATTGAGTGCATCCTTTAGGCTGTGGATCAGGTTGGCTGTCCATTGATAAGCTTGAATAAAGTTCCTGAGCAAAGGAGATTTTTGGCTATTGTCTGGAATTTCAAATGAAATGCTTTTCTTGTTTGTTGCAGCTCTTGGTTGTCTACAAAGCCTGAGCAGCCAGCTTGGTTTGAATGCTGAAAGTCAAGCAATCTGAATATGCAGATCGGAGCATTCTTGAAAGTTATTGACCAAAATCTGTGTTTTAGAGAAATCCCCAGAGTATTTCATTGCTAATTTTAGCTGTCTCATCTCCTAGTTGCAGATATTGTTTAACGCTTGCAGCATCTCTTGTTGCTGTTAATATATGACTGCACCATTTAGTGGTATGGGAAATATTTTCAGATATTACAGTATAAAATTCTTCCTCTAGTTAGACTTCCTAGAAAGTATTTTGGTACAGTATGTTCAACACTGATAGGTGAACACAGGAAAAGGTTTACTGGCAATGTTGTTTGGTTGTTAATTTACTAGCTATATTTTTTCATTTTCAGACTATCAATAATCTGCTTTCTTACCCCACTGCTTCTGAGGAGGGAAGTTTTACCTCAGATTTATTACTATGGAACTAAACAGGAAATGTTTATATTTGAAAAGTTGTATTCTGAAGAGGTTGTGGTGCTGCTGAGTGAGTTTTGTGGCACTGAATTTCATTTAAAAAAATGAAATTAAAAAGACAACAAAAATTATCTCCAAATTAATAGTACATTATCTTTGATTAGTATAACCTCTTTGTTCAGACATCCTGTCCTAACAGGAGAAATAAAGCAATCAGCCTGGGTCAAAGAATACATCATCTCCTACACTTTATTTGAACCCGATTTCCTGAAATGTCTGGGGAAAAGTAATGGAGAAAAGATTTCTAGCTGATTTTCTTTTCCTTCTCCTCACACTGGCATTTTCCTCTTTTAAATCCACATTTTGAGAGAAATTGCAGCCACATCAGTGGGAGAACCAGAATATATCTAACTTGTTTGGATTCATTTTTCTTTTAGACTTACAGGAATTGAATTTGTATAAGTCTTTGCACTTCCTCTGTGGAGCAGCATCTATAGCAGCTGCTGATCTGAGCAGATGGAAATTAGAAGGAAAAGGGCCACACTGGGAAACATACAGTGGGTGCACTCTAAAAAAGATGTAACATGCCTGTTGGAGTGTAAAATTAGCCAAGGATAACACGTAGCAGTCTGTCCTCAGTTGACAAATATATCTAGTTTGACTGACAGTACCATGAGATTGAGTCCTTCATGAATATATAATGTTATTGAAATTTCAGATGTGAGTGGTAGTGTGGAAGAAGGAAATCCCTGCCTACATCAAAAGCTTCTGTACTTCTCCTAGCTCCAATATGCCAAGTTGATACGACAGTATGTCAGAATATTTTCATCATCCATATAAGTTCTTTTGTGTCACTGGTTATAGGTGTGTGTTGATATTATTATGTGTCCTAAAATTCAAATAAGTATTTTTCAGTTATTGCTGCTTTGACAGTGTACCTGGTGTGGCTACCATTAAACTCCAGTCCTGTGCATAAATATAAGAAAATCTGACTCATGTTTTTAATAAGATTGTGCTAACGTGCTGTTATAATAAATAATTCAAAATGCTGGAGAATTCACTAAGTACTGCAAGTTCTATTTATGTTGTGTATGGATCTGTTTACATTATGCAAATTAAGCTATAGTTTTCAAATACACTAATCACTGAGTTTATCCAGATGTGATCAGTGTAAAAAAAGTTAACTAATCTTATTCTCCAAGGAACACTGCAGGATGCTCTTCAAAATTAATTTGTAGACGAAAGAGAAACGCACCGGTGTTTGTGTGTATAGGAGTAGTACAGAAGTTTTTCTACATTGTTATGAAAGATGAGAGGAGTGCCATTGACAGCAATGGTTCAGCTATGTGTCTGCTCATAGAAGTAGATGGGAAGAAGTAGCAACTCATTTTGTAATACTTGCATACTGGAAAAAAAAGTAGCATTCATTTATTCATGTGTTTATGTCTCTTAGCCAGTTTGGATAACTTCAGAAAGGCTTGAGGTTTAGACAATTCAATTTCAAGACCAGCTTTCAAAAGGGAACCTGGCATTTTTCATTCTCCTTTTATTCGATGAGAATAGTTTGATTTGTCAGCAATGTCTGAAAAGCAGATGAGCTCCAGCATGCAGCCCATAAATTATTCTGTGTATGATTTATCTATTTTCATATTTTCTATTTCCTTTTGGATTCCTTTATTTCAGATCTCAGATAGAGAGAAATAATGTTACAAATTGCATGACGTAGTCATAACTCTTAAGTCTGTGTGAGCAAGAATCATTTAAATTTAATAGGAGAAAGTATGTAATAAGTTTAAGATATGTTTTAGTACTGCAGTCTATCACATCTTCACATATAAAGGTTGTTCATTCATCTCTGTTGATCTCTCTATGGATCAAATATGTATTTTTACTACCTGTGTTTCTTGACCATTGGAGTGAAAATACTGTATTCAGTCATGTTTACTTTTAAGATCACTAGCTCAGTTTTCCTTTTTAAGGCAGTGATTTATTGAAGCCAGTTCTGCTGTGTTTGCTTAGGTTTATAGCAAGACAACTGTCCATCTAAATTGTAAATGAATACTTAAACAAAAACACTATAAATAAAATGCAAAGCTGCACTACTTAGGGTTTATTTCCTTGGAAATATTTTTCAGTTTAACTCACATAAGATCTCCCATGAGGCTGAGGAAGTTGTGGATGACTCAGAGCATGCCAGTGAGTTATCTGATATGTTCATCTAGACTTCATCTATTTGACTACCTATGCCATTACTGCTCAGGGGTTACCATTTACTAATGAGTTAGATTAGCTCTGAAAGTTAGATTTCAGTTTATATAGTTCTCTTCAAAATACTTTTCCTTTCCAGAGTGACAGTGATGTTTGTAATGCATCAGAGTCCGGAGTGAATATGTGAAATCACACTCACCACGTTTCAGTAACTGTACCTACACGTCAAGAGTATGGAAGACGCAGGTGACAGATGCTTTGATGAATACAGAGCTATGGAGTACCCTTACAGCTACATTATCTACACAGAAATCTGTGCCATAACTTTTGTTCTGGGAGTTGGTACTAACGGAAATTGTGTTCACAAATTATATGCCCAAATTTTGTGTGAACAGACCTGTAATCTCAATAACATTAGTATTCTCTGTGCATACATAATTATATTTTGCATACATAAATTAATTGTTTTGTATTATTACTATTATATGAAAATAATCTCTGCTTGTATACTGCTAGAGTCTTGTAAGTGTCTCTGGGAGCATCCCTACCACTGAGAGCATGTCAGGTGGCTGCTGAATACTAGTGAGATTTTCCAGTTTTCCTCATTCAGCTTTTCTCATAATCTTCTTAAATATAAACTACTACTGTCTTCTAGGTAAGAAAAGATATCAAAATGTCCAATATAAAATGAATTATATTCAGGTTTATAATTTTAAAAGAAGAACCTGAATGTTTTCTCCCTTCTTTTTCTGAGAATTGAATTAATGTGAAATATAGATCTTTGTCATAGAGGCTCATGAAAAATCCTTCAGAAAACTATCATTCAGTTACAGTTTTCCCAGTGAGAAATCATGGGCTTAAATAGGCTGGAAGCTTTGCTCAGCGTATGGCTGCTTTCTGCCCTGAGAACCTTTTATTGGTCTATGACTTGCACTGCCAGGCAATTGCTCTTTCACTCCACTGATGATAATCACAGCTGCATGAGATTAAAAGGCTGTCTAATCTTCCCACTGCTGTCAGTCGCAGTCAACAGAAAAAGTCCTGAAAGGTGACACGCAGCTTGTGAGCTGAATAGGGGTTAGCATGCACTTTTCAAGACTGAGTAAACAGAGGAAGAAGACATTCCGAGTAGCAACTGTGACTTGCTGAAGGGTGCAGCCATTTTGAGGTGCTGCTTGCTGTGGCTTGTGGTGCAGCTGATGTCTGTGTATGACAGAAAGCAGCCACATACAGGGGATGTGCAGAGTTAGCTAAGAGCATGGAGGAGGCAGAAGCAGCTGTGATTTTTACATTACCTGATTTGAAATCAGAGCACTGATTTAAAATGAGACTCGGGTTAAGAAACTACAGTGGGCTTAGGGCAGTTGTTTCACCTCACTTTCAGTTGCCTAAATTTGCTATTGGCCTCCCAAACTGATCCTGAGTCTTGCCTTTTCTGCACAGCTGTCTGAGATCCTCACACACATCCCTGTGATAACTGGGGCAGTATCTTCCCCAGATCACTTACTTTGCTGCATCCTCCACAAGTGCTATACCAGAGCTGGGCATGTGGCCAGTTAACTTCATTACTGAAAGGAACAACAGAGCATCCAGACCAGGAATAAGAGACTGCTTTACCATCACTAGAGGCAAGGCACTCCACCAGCTCTGCAGGAGCTAGTAAAAAGCAAATATTTTCATCCAGTTTACTGCCACCCAATGATAGTAAACTATTCCTAGTAAGACTTGGCTCTATAAACTTTTATCTGCCCTGAATCCATGTAGATGTTGCAACTTTTTTGTTCACTGACTAACACCAGTTGATATAGATGTCTGCTTCCAGCATGAGAGCAAAAGTTTTTAATGATCTTTCTGTGGTATACTCATATTAATCTCTGCAGGATGCGTGGTGAAGGTTAGATTTAAAACATCAGTATAATCCAAACTACATTTTCTGTTCAGAAGTAGTAGTAGTGCCAGTGTTTCTGAGTAAATGCTGTGATGTACACAGCAGGACACCTTCTGTACAGGGTAGCAAAAAGCAGAAGGATAAAATTAAATTATCATGTGTCCATTACGCATTACAATTACTTTGATAGATAGGGTTTCTACTACTACATTTCATTCTGTGAAAGCACTTTATCTTGAATTCTTTACTGTATAGATTGCCTTTTGGAGTACAAAAGTCAAGGAGCTCTCTTTGTCTACATACCTTGTGAGAATCAGTATGTATGGATGTGCATGACCTTGCCAGGATTTATGGTACTGACACAGGCAGCTGGACTCTAGGCTTAGTTCCCTCCAGAGGAGGCAGAGGAGTTCAAGTGTTTGGGGAGACGGGTGGGATAATGGTGACCTTTCCTGTAGGAATGAGGGAAGGAATCAGTCTCTCCCTCACTCACTACAATCCCTTTTATCATAGGTTAAAGATGATGTAATTCAGAGCTGTGTATTGTCAGTGGTTTATTCCCAGAATTACTGCCATATTTATGTGACAGTAGCTCAACTCATTGCAAGTGTACATCTTATTCTTCTCTTGGACAGCTGCCACTGTTAAACTGAGTAGCAAAGGTTTTCTTTGAGGATTACAGCTTGCTGGAAGCCTTACAACTCCATTTCCTATGAACTATGCTAGTTTGTAAAAAAAAAAAAAAAAAAAAAGTTATATAGGAATAAGTTGTGGAGGAATGTTCTTTGTACCAGCGAATTTTCTCTAAAGGTTGAGAAAAGACTTGATGACACTTACCACATGAGTCAGCTGAGTTGCTGGATCACAAGAGCATTGATGGAGTGATTTTCTGGCCAACTCCCACAGTGTACAGAATGTGTTGGGATCACGTGGTTAAACATGGTTGTGACATCTTTGCTTCAGAGAGATCCTGTTAGAAAATTGCTGCTGGACTGGGAAATCCAGCATTTGGGTGTTTTCTGGATTACCTGTTCTTGACAACATGTACTCTTTATATGTGGTGTAGAGTTTGAAAGTCCTAAAAGCCCTCTTCTGCCCTTGGTTTTTGCTCTGAAGGATTTCAAAAGATAGGATAGACAATTAATTAATTTTAGTTTTAAAATTTAAAAGGAAAGAAAATGTAATTCTTCAAAATGATAATAAACATTCTTGGTTATGTTTCTGCAGGAAGTCTTATTTGGACCAGAAAGCTAGATTTAAGAGACAAGATAGAGAAATTCTATATGGCATAGACTTGCAAAACTTTAGCTGTTTTACCAGGATAGCCATAGTCTATACTTTTTGAAAAGAGCATAACTTTTCTATTGAGTCCCTTTTTCAGGAACCGGAAGCAATTAAGACTAGGGTTCACCTTTCCTCTGCTTTTTAAGTGGTACAGAAAGGGATGTAACCTATGCCCCTCCTACATTTTTGTTATGACAAGACATTAATGTAAGTGTTGTGGTGAAGTATAACCTGTCTGACAATAGTGATGAAAATATGGAAGTACATGGGGAAATCTGGGCAGATTCAGAGCCTTTTGTCATGGTATTATGGCAACTTTAATCCACATACACCTCATTTCCAATCTTAAACACATCAGTAAGCCCAATCATTCTGATCCAGCAAAGCAGTTAAGTATACACTTAAGTTGAATTGCTGCCATTCTGATTTAAGAAGTACTTAAGCAAAGCATATTCTTAAACGTTTATATAACTACAAGGTGGATTGAAATATGCTTAATATTCCACACATGCTGGTATCTTATGCTGATGGGTATTCTGTAAGGGGAAAAAGACTAAAGCTATTTATTTTTTTATTTTTTATGTATTAGACTAAAGCTATTACTAAAGCTATTTTTTCTTGGAACCAGTCCTTATTCCCGTAAAGATCTGGTGCCTGATTAGCGGTTGGAAACCTTGCCTGTGGCAGGAGTTTGGAAGTCCCTCCCAACCCAAGCCGTTTTGTGATGTTATAATTCTGTGGTCCACATGCTGTGGGGCAGTGGCACCACAACATGTCTGTAGTCAGACCCGAGTATTCTCCTTAAAGCTGTTCCTGCCCTATGGCTCTATGCTTATAGGCCTGAAATAGAAGCAAGTTAACAGTGGCATACATTGCATTATTGTGCCTGGTGTCCAAGGAGGCCAACAGCATCCTGGGTGTATCAGCACTAGTGCAGCCAGTAGGAGCAGGAGGTGATTGTCCCTCTGTCCTTAGCACTGCTGAAACTGCACCTCAAGTGCTGTGTTCACTGTGGGGCCCTTCACTACAAGAAAGGCATTGAAGTCCTGGAGAGTGCCCAGAGAAGGGCAGTGGAGCTGTGAGGGGTCTGGAGCACAGTCCTGTGGGGAGTGGCTGAAGGAACTGAGACTGATTAGTCTGGAGAAGAGGAGGCCCAGGGAAGACCTCACTGGACCCTACAATACAAGGAGGTTGTGGCAAGGGTGGTTGACCTCTGCTCATGGGTAACAGTGACAGAATGAGAGGTGATGGCGTCAAGTTTTATAGGGAAGGGTCTGGTTGGATATTAGGAAGAATTTTGTCACATAAAGTGCAGTGATGCATTGGCACAAGCTGCCCAGGGTGTGGTAGGGTCACCATCCCTGGAGATGTTTAAGGAAAGGGTAGATGTAGTACTTAGGGACATGGTTTTGTGGGCAATAGTGGTGGTAGGTGGACAGCTGGAGTAGATGATCTTAGAGGTCTTTTCCAATCTTAATGATTCTACGATTCTGTCAAGTTAATTCAGATTTAGATGAACAGGGTTGGTGTCATAATATGACTTCTACAAGTTCATAAACATTTACAGGAAAGAAATTCCATTGCTGCAGTGAGTTCTGTATTTCGTGGTAAATACAGTTAGTGTAGCTGAAAGAACAAAATAAAACAACAGCAATAAACCCACAAATCACTGAATTTTAAAGCAGTGTCGCTTTAAAGACTTTTTTTTTTCCTGGATTGTTAGCAAGGTCTGAAAAATAATGTGGAAAGGGATAACTCATTAAATTCAGTTACATCGTTAGCAGTAAACGTGGTAAATGAAATAGTATAGTTTTCACCATGAAAGCATGAAACAGAGAATTCAATCCTGTTTTAAATCAAAAAGCTCAAGGCATTCCATCTCAATGATACCTGAATTACACATTTTTATGTATGCTTCCATAATATATCCTGTTTATTCTTTCACAAATAAGCACAGAGAAAAGCTTATGGCATTGTATCAATAACTTTGATTATAACTTATCAAACTGTTTTCCAAAAACAATTTCTAAAGAAAAACAGTTGTTTGTTTTTTTTTTTTTCTTTTTTCAATGATAGGCTTTTTCTCCCTCCATTCTGATCCTTCTAGATCTTTCACATTTTTCCCTTAAAGCTTTATCTCAGGATACCAGTTAAGCTTAGTAAATTTGTTAATCAAAAATAATTTCCAAACCTTGCCTTTATAACAATGTATTCCATGTAAAGTCTTAAAAGATAAAAGGCTAATGAATAATTTCATCTGCAGAAGAGGAAGGGTAGTCTTACAGATTCAGACTACTTCAGAGGGAGAAGTACGAGGTATATAATGAGAGGAGTATTTTTATTCATCTGTATTGCCCAGGATCTAATTTAAGAGCATGCAAAGGGTCTGAATGGGTGACGGTAACCAAAATGAAAATGACTCAACATGGAACTTTCATCAGGAGTGAAACAAGTCTCATGACAGTTGTCAATTTATAACAATAACTAACAATAACAATATCTAAGTAGATGTGGTCATCTGCACAATTTTTTCCTGAGTTCTGTTTAATGTTGTGTTTGTCAAATCAGCATTATCACTCAGACACATGAAGGATTAGCTAGGAAATTCCAGAGTAGTTTGATAAATCACAGGAACCAATACAGCACCATCATCCAGTGAAGCCACTAGGGTACTATATCCACTGCACTGATTCTAATGCTACTCAATATTTTCATCAATGATCTAGAAGAGATATGAAATAAAAATTAATTTTCACAAAGTCATGTGTCATGCATAGTGTCACATGAACAATGAGGAAGAACCCTTATATTGTCCTTTTGATCACTTACTAGCCTATGCTCTTTCAAACATTAGGTTTTTTCACTACAGTTGGTTGGAAATATGTGTAGATTGTGAAGTTACTAGTAAAATACTTCATGAAATTTGGGGGTCCATATTTTTAGAATTATAGTAAAAGCTACCATTCTGGAATTAATTAGAAAAAAAGTAATAACACTAAGGTACTTAGAGCTCTCAATCATTTGGTTAGAGTTGTTAAGTACCAAGGTAAAGACAAACATGAAAACAAGACAGAGGCTTGTTCCACTGAGGAACAATTCTGTTGATGTGGAAGATACTATCGTGACTCAAAAATGAGTTCTTTCTCCACTGTGAATATAGTAGACAAAGTCATTTTCAGCATTCAGCACTGCTCGATTGTGCTCCCTAGCCATTTTCTCATCAGAAAAGGGTTTTTTTAATCTTGTGGAGAAAGAAATAGAGACAATGACTAGAAGCTGGAGTAGAGCCAGAAAAATTCAAAAGGAAGAAAAAAAAACCCACATTTTTAACAGCTGGATGGACTGGATCAATAGGAAAAATAGGGTCATCATGAAAGTCTTCATTTCTCATTTCTTCAGTTCAAAACTTCATATCAGAAACTGTGCTTTAGTCAAAGACATCCAATTCTTCATCAAGCATTAGAAACTAAGCTACTGAAGGGTAACTGGGTGAAAATAAATAATTTATGATGTCCAGAGGTTCAGAATGAATGATCTTATAGTTTGTATTGAACTGTATGAGCCTACTATGTCCATTTACTGCTACCATTTTCTGCCTGCTGGTATCCTACCATATCTCTGTACCTGAGCTATCTTTTAATGTTCTATCATCAATCAATAGAGAAAGGATCCTCAAGCTCTCCTATAAGGGCCTTCTTTTTTTTTTTTTTCATTCCAGGACTCCTAATTTTCCCAGAAGAAAAGGAATCATCTTTTGTGTACTGATACTCTAAAAACTATTTTTCCTATTAAACAAGAGAAATGTAACTTCCCCATAGTTATCACATCCTTTTAGCAATTATGAGAGTGAACAATGGAAAGAGATGTATAAATTGGCTCAACAAAATATCCTTACTGCGCTGTAGTATGTCATGTATATCCCATAAGTACCTTTACTAGTTTTATCCCTTCAAATTACAGGTTTTGGCCCCAGTCTGAACAATATCCTGACTCTGTGAGGCAAGTAAGCAATCTGAAGCCAGCAGAAGTTGGTCTATATTGTATACTTTTTTACATCATCCTTTTTTTCTGTAAGAAAAGATTGCACTGGCTAACATTTCCCAGGTGGATTGATGGCTCCAAGCAAGACCACTATATGCCCAGTACAAAAATTGACTTTAGCTCTTTATGCTAGAGAAAAACCCCACTAAGACTTTTTCAGTTTACTCTTCTTTATTCTTCAGCTATTTAAAGGAATGAAATAGCCCATATCTGTCATGCTTTCAGATAAATCTGAATGCCTGATTCCAAACAATTTTTTTTAAATAAACAATACACTTATTTTATCAACTTATATCACTTATTTTGTCTTATTTAAAAATTCCATTAACTTCTTAGAAATTGTATTAAAATAAATGAATAAAACTGTGATCACGGAAAGAAAGGTTCTGAATTTTATGTTCAAAGAAGAAGTACAGATGAGAAGAATTTAGGAAGACTGCACTTAAGCTTATGTGTTGTGTCTGACCATATCTGGTAGAATTATTCCTGAAGAGCTGGAAACAAATTACAGTAACACTGTTTGACTTTGGAATAAGAGGGAATGACTATAATAAATTCTTTTGCAATTATTATCTTCACAATCTTTCAAAATCTTTCAAGGGTAGATTTCCTTGATCATTGTCATGCTATGGGCATTATGAATGAGACACAGTTTTGATTGCTATTGTTGGAAGTATTGAGAGGACATGGACTGAATCAAGTGATAGAAAACCTCTTATTTTAGTTGCTGCTAAAGACTATATGAAATATGTACTAGGTAGTAGTAACCCATTTTTCAATATATTTAAATATGTATTTCAATAACTATTTAAATTTTAATACTTAGAGATCATACGTGTTTTTGTTGTTTTACTACAACTGTTCCATGGGCAGCAATGAGTTTTGAGTACTGCTTAGGCAAATGAGATACATCTATTAGTTTATTACAACTGAAGTACAAGATCACTTTGTTAATCAAATATGCATGTTACAAGACTATTTTTGTTTTACACTGCTGCTTCCTTAATGATATCTCTAAGTCATCAGTGTTCTTTTCATGCTCCCTTCCGTACAGCTGGAGTTTTCCATTCTCTTTGCAGTTTATGTTTCCTGAGCTGTGATTATCTGTGTAGAAAAACACAGATACCAGTGGGTGATCATATTCGTGTAGTCACAGCACAAAATTCAGACTTTTTTTCTTTGTGATGTACTGGAAAAATCAAAACTTTAGCTCTGGAGTTAAATAAATAAATAAATAAATAAATTCAATTATTGGAAAAACCTGTTTGAGTAAATACCTAATAAAAAAGGCTGGCAATGTGAAAGTTATTAACTATTAACCATCTTTGTTTATTTACTCTCTCTGAGGCATAAGACTCTTTCTTGGTTTGAAAGGTTTCATTATACCAGTCCAAGAGTAATACAGCCTCTTTTATGGTAGTAAATAGCCCACTCCTTCAACTTTAAAAGTTGGAGAATATAGCTGAAAGTATCTTTGTTAGATAAAGTGGTGAACATGTCCTTAAATTATCTTTACTCCCATTTGTAAGGACATCATTTCTTAGCTTTTCATTCCAGTATATAAACATCTGAAAATAACAATGTTCTTAGTATCACATTTTAGTTTCTAAGAGTTGAAGCTGACATACAGTTGGTTACACTGGGTCACTGATATTTGTAGGATCCCAGGACAGCTGTGCCTGGCAGGCACTCAGAATATCTGCAGACCAGCCCTGGTAGCAGGCTCAGCTGAGGCCAGGTCAAACTCAGGCTGAGCATAGCTGGGCTGGAAACCCTGAGAACAGAGCTAGCACAGCCTCCCTGGGCAGCCTGCCATGCAGCCCCATGTAGAAAAGCCCACCTGAATCTCCTTTGGTGCATTAGAAGCCTTTCACGTCTCTGCCTTCTTCTCCATCACCTTTCTCAGCTACCAGGGTGATGTTTCCCCTAGTCCAAGTATACAGTCATTTCATTGTAAAAGAGCATCAGGTTTGTAACGTGTGATTTACCCTTCATAAACATGATGATTATTTCCAGTTACCTCCTTCTATCTCACGTACACAGAAGTGTGTTTTAGAAGGACTTGGTCTATGATTTTCTCAGAACTCAATGTGATTGTTCATTATCTCCCTTTGGCTTTCCTTATAAACAGATATAACATTATCTTTCTCTGGTCAGCAAGAATCTCTCTCAGACTCCACAGCCTTTTGAAAATATTAGAGGCTTTGCAAGGACCAGTTGTCTCAGCATGCTTGAGTGCAACTCTTTGGGTCATATATTTGCATAGGTAGAATTTTCTTAAACAGTGCTTTAAACAGCTCTTGTTCACAGCTGGTCTCTCATGTCCAACCCTGAACGCCCAGGAAGTTCTTCTGAATTCCCGCCCTCAGCCTGCTTTGATTACTCCTCCTGTATGCAGCCTTTTTCACACTAAGGTTCTACCATAAGTTCAGTGCAGAGTCAATCAGTCTCTTGCTATGACTACTTGTTTTCTTAAGCATTGGAATGGACTGCTTGAACTTGCAGGATGCTGTCCTCAAAAATCTGCCAGCCTTCATCACATTTAGTACTATATGAATAACTACATTTATGCATTGCCATGGTTAGGGACTCACCAAAGAATTAGAGTGCCTAGCTCTTTAGCACTGCCTTTAGCACTATATGCCCTAACCAGCAACTTGCATAAGCTAAATTTTATGTCTGAACACTTACACAACACTAAAATTGAGTGTTAATAGACTTTTAAGCCAGAATTTTGTTCCTGGGTTTCTCAATTTAATGCAGACTACATTTCCTTCAGCATTTATCACTAGCGCCTCTTCTTTTCATAGTTCTGTAGGAGGTTCATTGGGACTAATGAATGGACACACACTGCTTTGAAATTGGCTTTGAATCTAGGCCTTTAATTGCTGATTTGCCCCATTTACTTACTTAATAATGAAATAAGCATAAAAAGCAATCTTGCTCTTCTTTCTTTATATTGGAAACTTTTACTTTGCTGTCCAGGAAGTTTCAAGGCTCTTGGAGCCATGAAGATTTGAAATTACTTAATGTTCAGCAGATTCAATCATTTGCACATCCTAACATCTTCTGCTGCTAGGAAATTGGGCCTTTCGATGAAAATTTAATTTTTTTTCTGCACAGAGTACCATTCCATGAGTGTTTTTTTTTTTTTTTTTTCTCATTGGAAGCAAGGAAAAAAGACTATCATCATCACCAACACTGTTTAAATTTGGAGTTTAAATAGGCTTTCTAATGTATGGCATCAACTAGATAGCATCCATAGGATTCCTCTACTATTTGCAGACTGACAGGCCTGGACTCTGTATTCTGTATTCTACTAAGGTCTATGGCAAACATTTTTTTTAAGCAGCTAGGAATACTCTGGGTGCACCAAGTTAAATACATATGTAGATCTTTTCAAGATCCTATCTCAAAAAGACTCCTGACATCCTGTGATCTTCAAGCTTAAGTACTTTCCATCCTGCAGAATACTGGTGTGATTTGCACACTTTTTAAAGCATTCCATACAGACATTTCCTGTTGATGCTTGCTCCTTAGCTTTCTCCAATGAAATATGCTGTTGACTTCAAAAAGATTTCAGAGTAGACATGACAGGGAAGGTTTCAGACCATTTGCCATCTGTTACTGTGCTAGTGATAGCTCCGTAATAATTTTAAAGGCTCTCAGAAGCGGAAAGTTTCTAATTTATAATGGAAAGCTGTTGTCAGATTGAGTTGAAAGTATACCGGAATGAACGGCTTATTTGACTTTATTACAATATCCCAGTATTCCAGTGCATTATCATAGGTTGAGATTTCATAATTCATTCTGAGATCCTGATTTTTTTTTTTTTCTTTATTTTTTTTTTCTTTTTTTTTCTTTTTTTCTTTTCTTTTATTTTCTTTTCTTTTCTTTTCTTTTCTTTCTTTTCTTTTCTTTTCTTTTCTTTTCTTTTCTTTTCTTTTCTTTTCTTTTCTTTTCTTTTCTTTTCTTTTCTTTTTCTTTTCTTTCTTTTTTCTTTTCTTTTTCTTTTTTTTCCTCTTTTTTTCCAGGCTTTAAAGGTAAGCTGAAATTTTATTAGAACATATGTGGTACTAAAGGTCCGCCATCTTGCTGCCTCCAGCAGCAGTCTGTTTCAGAGTCTGGATATCTCTCTTTGGCTGTTATAGTTGTTTGCTTTAAATTTCGGTAAAATTCTTCAGCCTCTTTTGCCATGATAGTCAAAAGTTGCTGAGCATAAAAGTCATGTTGTAAATACAAGAGAAGAAACAGTGGCAGAATCAGGAGAAAGGCAAAGGAAAAGTTTAGGAAGAAAGGAAAAAAAAAAAAAAAGTGATTTAAACTATATTTAGAGATATCTGAGGTATTCCACTGAATAGTTTTTCCTAGCCCCTCAAGATCTTGTTGCCATGTGGGTTTCAGCTCATTTTGGCAGTCTGCTTCCTCCACTGCTACAGTACCACTTATTCTGGATCCCAGCCCACAGGCTTCTTCCACTCACAGAGGGACCCTGTGTAATATCTTTGACATTGACATCTTTGATCATCTAGCAGATCTAAATAGAAATTTCCAACTATGCCTCTTTACAGACTTTGCTGAGGAACCTGTGAATATCGAGCCTCAACATTCTTTGCAAATGGTTACAGCACTGACAGAACAAGTATCTCCACCCTCTTTGGTGACACGTCCACAATGCTTACTAATAGTTTGAAAGGAAAACGCTGTCAGCAACTGAATGGTTTTCCATCCTTTAATCATTTAGCTTTCAAATGACTACAGGGGTGTGCTATAGATCTGAAGATCCCATCCCTGAGGATGACTCATGTAGAGAGTAAATATAATCCTCCAAGATATAGCTCTGAGATTTTTAATTAAAATAAGGAGGAAATTACTTCCAAAAGCAAGTGTTAGTCTCATTAAATCACATTCTTAAAAGTTAGGATGTGCCAGCATTATGACTATAGCCTATTCAATTCTAATTCATTCCCCTGACATTAATTACAGAGCCATGTGATTTAATTTTTTTATTTTATTTTTTCTTCCACAAGAACCATGTCATCTACATAGGACAAAATAAGTTTCAGGAACAGTTCTGGCTGATGCAACAAGAATCTATTAAGTAGAGAAGAACACTTTATCTCACCCTGCAGAAATGTTCTGAAGATTGATTTTTTCAATATGTAGAAGGTATTAAAATGTTAGAAAGACATTACCAGAGGAAAAACCTTGAAGAAATTAATTATGTTGTCCTTGGTTCAGGATTTGAATGATGTGTACAAAGATGTACAAAGCCTCTAATTGAATAATGTTGATAAACAGAAATACTGCATCTTTGCTAGCAGAGGATTGCACTGCATGTATCGAATGATAAGTAATCACAAACTGTTTAATGATTCATAAATATAAGGGATTGGAAAGAGGAATACTGTACAGGCAGCCCTAATTTTGTTACCTTAAGTGCTTGAGTTTGAAGCCTTAAAATTAATTCCAGTGCTGTGTCTTTTATCATGTAATGTATATGGATATAGAATTTAAAGCATCTAAACCTGTATCATGATTCAAAATTAGTGATCCATTAAAAAATTATTAGGTATAAAAATTGGCTAGCATCATAAATAAAAGACAACCAGGAAAAGTAGTTATATGAAGCAGGACAGAATTTTAACAAAGAACATAAATACTGTTGGTCAGAAAGAACATCTATCTCTAGAGGAAAATTAAGAGATGTCCTGAATAAGTGAACACAGAATGTCCTTACTGATATTCCCCTGTATTACCTTCTTGCTTTTAGCAAAAGATAAGTAAAAAGTGATTTCAGTTTGATATTTCAACAGACTCCAGCCACTGATCAGGCATCACCTTTCCTTGTGGTACTACTGACTTGATAGAACTTACTGTTTTAGAAAAGGAAAAAATCCTCGCCCAGAGTTTGCTTTCTCATGACCTCATTTTTGCTAAATTTAGTTCTTAATAGCTCTCAGAAACCCATTTTCCTCTTCTTTACAAAGCTGGAAATTTCAGCTGCCAAACTGCAGTAGCCCCCTGAGTGCAGCATGATCCACCTGCCAGTCCATCAATATAATGAGATGCCACTGTAACCCGTCAATTAATACAGCACTGATGGAACATCCAGAGGCACACAGAATATATTCACCTTAATGCTAAGAATATGAATGAAATTCAGACAAGCACATAAAATTAAGGTAGAGATCTGGTAAGAAAAGCTGGATGGGTGGATAGACAGGCTAGCCATCATTAAAAATTTTCGCTTTAAGAGTCATCCTTCTCTCTCCCATTATTTGAGAACAATATATCTCAGGTCAAATTACGAGAGTTTGTTTCTCAGCTGTATACAAGCTGCCCTTCATTTTAATCTCAGCTTCTAGCTAAACAAGCTTGTAGATGCAAAGCAGGAGAAAAAGATTGAGTGTGGCTGAAAGATCTTCATATCTTAATGAGAACTCTCAGTGTGCTGGTTCAAGTCACTTGTACAGAAAAAACCCGGACCATGAGCTCAGGATAATTTCCTGGCACCACTGTAATGTTCCAATTTAACAGATGGATCAGAAAGCTGTGCTCCCCTGCTGCTTCTTTCTTTTCACTGTTCCTAGTATCATCCCAGGAATCTTGTTTGATTGTTGGTTCTTCACAATGCCTATTGCAACATATGAGCATGTGGGACAGACTTGAAGTTTTCAGGACATACAGAAGTGGACTTATCAGAAGGATGCAGCATCACTGACTGGTGTAGGGCAGACTAGTGAGGTCTGAGTCAGAGAGAGAAAATAAAGAAAAAATAATATGATTGAAATTTAGAAATAGTTTGCTACACTAGTTATAGGAGGTACATTTTCCTTTTCTTCCTTATGTTAGTGTGTAAATTATGCATGCTGACATAAAATATTTAAACTCAGTGTTTTTGCTGATTATTGTCTGAAATACACACATAACTGTCTGCTTTAAATTGTACCACATTGATGACAGGTAAAAGCTTCCATTAATTGTATCAATAATTTATTTTTTCACTTTCATAGCAATCTATAATTAGAAGCATCTCAATTTCTTTCATTAGCATTATAGAGACATAAAGCCACTGGCATGTCACTAGAGTAAAAATTCAGAAAACTATCTTCTAGTTTTATCCTAAGGTATGATCCCAGGTCCACCTGCTTTTTGGATGCTTTGTCTGTTTTATATGTGACCTTTAGTCTTCAGTAAGAATGAGCAGTTGGTTTTGACCTCATTCAGTTGCTAATCTTAACAAAGACCTAGCACTGGCTTCTTATACATTTGTGAATTCTCACAAATATTTGCCCTGTTGACTTTATTGACATAATTCATAGGTACAATTCTTTGTATTGTAGAACTGTTTTCAGATATTTTTCAGAGTAGAAATTTGCAAAAGTATTATTTTAGTGCAATCAAAACTCACTAATTAGAACAGTCATCAAATTTCAAATTACTGTATTATCATATTCTAACACTAAGACTCACTATCTATCATGTTTATACTCTTTAATTTTTATTTCCCCTGTTTTTGAATAGAAAATATTCTGTATGTTAGAGTGTCTTAACATGTTCTTCAGGGAAATATGTTCACATACAATTTGAGGACAAGATCTCTGTGTCTTTTTTAATTGAGGTCTCAAAATGTTGCAGAAAAATGTTATTATAATATTACAATTTCCACTTTGGCAAATAATTAAAGCAATAGTAATGTACTTTTGTATGGACAAGGGATGCATTTGTGTGCGCTTGTAGTTGCAAATTTTCCAGAACTCTTAACTTTTCGTTCTCTTCCATCCAGAGGCAGATTTTTCCCTCAGGCTGTTGCAGTTCCTACTCTTATTTCTTACACAATGTTCTGAGCATCATCAGACAAAATAAGATATCAGTGTGATGCATTTTGTTCTGGTTTGAGAAATAAAGAGAAGAACAATGAACATGGAATGTAGAATACAGTTCAATCTATCAGAAATAGTCATATTGCTATTTCTGTAGCATTCAAGGGTCTATGTTGCACATGGTATATCGAGTGAAGCATTGTTTAACTTTGGAGAAATACTATTACTATTCTTCAGATCAAAAGAATTCAAAGATAGACAAAACATCTGTCTTAAATTAAATGGAAAAGTTTTGTGGAACAAGCATCTTCACAGTAAAGTTCTCTGCCCTGTGTGCCACTGGACTATTATTATATCTGAGTCTTCTATTCTAGTTTTCCTATTGCTTAGTGAATATATGCTTTATAACAATATGCTTTATAACAATTCTTAGCCATTTGAGATGGTAGTATTGAAACTGCTATATATTTTGCATTTAAATGAATGGACAACAGCAAACAAATTTTATAAGTAAGCCTGAAGCCTTGTAAGCATTAGAACAAAATTCATTGGAGTGGTATTTCTTCTGAAATGAGTATACCCAGACATTCTTAGCCTGCTTGCTACTTCTTTCTCCCAGCTGGTAAACACATTTGATAAATGCTCTCTTGTTCACTTGGCAGTGCTTGGGGTGTGCCTCAGATACCTGCTTTCAGGTTGGTGAGCCTTCTGAAGCTCTATCTGAAAACAGAAGAAAAAAAAATCTGTGCAGTTTTTCTTTTTTTTATACAGCTGAATAGGCAATGCTTGAATCCCACACAGTGATGCTATTTTAGAGACTGATTGTTGGAAAATGAAAGCGTCAGTCCCAAAGGATGAACAGGAACACTTCTGCAGAAGGCCTGGAATGCCTCTGACTGGGTCCTTAAAATCCTGTAACCAAAAGTTTGGGAAGCACAGAGAGCTCCCAGTCCCCTGCTGAATGTCATAGTCCTCCTTCTGTTCTGTGTTACAGTTATTTGTAGCAATTAAAATAATAGATCACAAAAACATGGAACAATATTTACTGCTGTTCTACATAGTTAGATTTCCACAAGCCCAAGCCTGATGTCTGTCTTGTTCTTGTAAAAACACAACTGACAGTTTATTATCCCCATTACAGAACATCCTTCATTATTTATAGAGACTGTATTTGGAAAGACAAATGACTTCTGTTCTTTCCAGAAGCAATAATAAATTGATAATGCTTTCTTTTAATAACTAGTTTCCTTCTTTCCCTAGGAGCTTGCTGTTTGCTCCTCTAATCGCGGGGTTTCATGGCCACGTTGAGTACATTGCAATGTTGTATTTATTAGCTGCCTCAGGTTAAGAATGGCAAAGTATTTCTTGAAATGAATTACTCCAGCAATGTGTTGGGGGTATTTTTTTTAAGTTGCTGTATAAATATTTGTTAATATATGGCCTTTTGTGATAGAATATATCATCTGCCACCAGACCACAATGATGATACTTCTTCACAAACCAATGTCATGGGGATTTCCTTCAGTGTGCTAATCCTTAAACTGTCATCTTTAATAGAAAAATATTCAAAGCAGTTTCTTTGACGAATATTACACAATGATTAATCTTAAAATAAAGTATTATTTCTTAATGACTCTGCATAACTTAAGCATGAATGTTATGAAGAAGATTTTCCAGCTTTCAAGTACTCGTTCTCTGAACGTTTCCTATTTATAAGCTCACAGAGAAGCTTCTGCAAAGTATTTCAATAATCTGTATAAGAAGGCAGCAAAATTTTTCATTCTAGTGCAGATGCGAGAAATCCAAGGATACGCTGAACAGAAATAGCAGTGAAAAACATTCCATTCTGGGAAAAGGCAAGCAGAAGCTGGAAGAAAGAATCCTAATCAAACAGGGAACTGGATGTTTTTTATGCTTTGGTTCAAGCTGTGTCTTTAAAACAGCTCGTGCACATTTCCAGCTAAGGAGCCTAGTTTGTGCTTTGAGCCACTGCTGAGTACATGAACCATTGCATTATTCAGTGGTAGCACAGTAAATATTAATCTGCATGACTATATTTTTAACAAAGCATCAGCTGAGCAGAATGAGTTGAATCTTACAGTAATTAGAAAATATCACAAGCTCATGGTGTTGAAATGTGAACTTTCCAGTGGACTTAGCTTATGAACATTTAGGGCACAGTGTATAAGAAAACCAGTCTTGATAGCCATTCTTGACAGTAAATGCAATGAACAGAAATTGGATTAGAAAACTGGATCTGGCGTAAGTCTCTTTACACACATACACTTTCTATATATACGAGGGAAGAGGACGGGAAAAAGACTTTTATCCTGTCTTCACTTTTTGTTTGCAGAATTCAGAATAAATGACTTCTCACTTTTTTTTTTTTTTCTATTGTATGCTATAAATATACTGTTAGTTTAGACTTGAAAATAATGACTGCTAGTCTCTTAGTAAATCAACTCTGCATATTGATGACTGGTGGAGTGTTCCGTTAATCAGTTCTGTTTGTTAAACTGTTCATCAGTTCAGATCTCACATTTATGAGTTGGTGGTACTCCCTTCTCCTCCTCTCTCCTCCTATTATTTTAATTGTTATTCTAGTAACAGAAATGGATCAAGCAGTGGCATTGCCTTGTTTCCTGGTTTCCTTTAGCATTTTCACAACCAATTGCTTAATTCAAAAGAGATGCCAAGTAAGTGGTGAAGGATTAACTGTAATAAAGAAGCAGTGTCACATTTCAGATGTTCTGAGTTTAGGTCTGTGGATCACATTACCAGATTAACCAGATTATTTTATAGGTGTTTATGCTGATCAGTAATGTTATCTACAGATTCTGAAGCTAACATTAATTAAAATGGATAAATTTATATTCAAATATTGTCTTAGACCTAAAAGTAGAAACAATGTGTTACTACTTTGCACTCCAGGAACATGAGGCCTATTAGCCTCAAAACACAGAGTTTTGCTGTTGAGATTCAAATGCTATCACCTCTTCTAGACAACATTGAACTGGGACTTCTGGTCCTATCGGAGTGAGCAAGTAGCCATACTGGGTCCCTAAAGCACATGCTAATGAGAGATCTAGGTATGGTTCACAATATCTCTATATTTCCAATTTTCAAGGATTTAATACTCTTTTTTTTTTTTTTTCTTTTTCCTGTTCTAGGGCCAAAGGCTGCCTTTGATGATGCACCATGTCCTTTTTTTGCATAAGTAATATCACATAAATAGGTGTTAATACAACAAATGTTTTATGTATTGAATCAGGTTATGAGATTTTCTTAAGCTATGAGATCTTGGTTTAAAATAAAAAAAAAAGTTGAACTCTTTTGGCCCATAGGGTGTTTGACTTAAAAATCAGGAAATGCTTACATATGTATTTAGAGAACAAAACCTAGGAAATTAAAATTCAGTACAGAAGTCCCATTCTTCCTGAAAACGTATAGCCTGAAAGACCTACTATGTTCTGCATAATATATTGTGGTGCAAAGAAATTGCAGAATGACTCTTAGCCTTGGATTTTTCTTGCATTTTAAGGACATAAACCAGTGATTACTAAGAAAATACGGAGAAGGGAAAGACAAAAAATGAACAAAAAGGCTAAGAAGACTCTGGCGAATTAATGCACAGCAGAACTCCTCAAACTACTACTTCAACAACTTTTCAAAACTAGAAAATGCAATGAATTTACACAAATTTAAAATGTTAAAATAATGCACTGTGACTTGAAAAATGCAGAAGAGGCAATCCAATTACTGAAGCTGGGAAAACTATTAAGCAAATATGTCAATCTTCTTCCAAAAGAAAGTAAGGAACTCCTTTAAAATTTAAATAGCATTCGCTGGGATTTAATTGCAGATTGTCTCACCTAGAATGCATCCAAGTCTTATATTGGAAGTCTTCCTAGTATTGATTCCTTTGGAATATTCACTTAAGGTCTCTGGAACATCGCACAGTAAGTACCAATATATAAAAGTTATGACTTGCAGCTATTTTAAAACAAGTCTTGTTAAGATCTCATTTTCTTTTTTGAACTTGACATAACTGGAGGCAAAAATTTAATTGAAGATTATGTATCTTCTTTGGAGGTTAGGACTTAGAGGGTTAAATAAAGGTTACACTGTAGCAGTTCCCTTTCATGAAAATGTGGGTTTTCCTAACGAGCGCTTAGTATAATTTAGTGAGTTATTCCTATTCCTGTCCACTTACACAATGTTTCATGGGGGAGAAAAAGACCTTTACAGACTGTGAAAATGAGGGAGATTCAAACCGAAAGCTGCTCCTCCTCTTCCCGCTGTTCATCTGTACCACACTAAAGCTAACCCAAGCCCCAATCCCAGGCCAGGAATCCAAAACAATTCCTGAATCCCAATTCAGTAGACATACACAGGCTGAAGTGCAACAGGTATCTTTTTTTTTTTTTCAATATATATTTCCTGGGCTCTCTGTAGCATTCTCATGTGTCACAGCTATAGTATAGACACAATGCAAACACTGTGCATAGTGTAGGAATGCACTGATCTCCATGTGAGTGTGATGTAGATTTTTCTCATTACCAGACACAGCTTTATTTTCTCATTTTCTACCCCATAATTTCTTGTTTAGACATTTTGAAAAAAAGCAGGTAGCGTGTTGTTGATTGCACACAGGACTGCGAAGGTGGATCTGTACTCTCTGAGAACTCTGTGATCAGGTTGCAAAACTACAGTCATGATCACTGATACGCTATTGACACAGTTCTAAATCTAAATATTTCAGAGCAGCTTCAGTATGATCATAGATCATTACTGCTGATCAGATTTGCTTTCATTTGTCAAATTACTCCTGCTCAGACTAACATGTAATTAAAACACTGTGATGAAAAGAAGTATTCATTTCTTTATTTTAATTCACTTTCTCAAAATGAGTTTTGCAGATAGCTAGTCATTTGTGGCCTGATGAATTCCACCCCGTCCAAGTCAAGACACAGATGAGAGTTGGGACATTTTTGGTTTTGCAAAATACTGATTTGTCATCTTGTGTTTCCTATCATGTTCACTGGATCATAATAGCAAGTTTTACTTAATAGCATGTCCCAAAATTGGAGGAGAGCTAAGTATCAGGAATGTCAAGAATTATTTGACTTGGTTTATGAGGTGTCTTGAATCTTTTATGTAAGCCTACTATGCTCGTTCACATTGAATGTTGCCTTACTCCACCAGTAATCCATTGTATTGCATTTAAGATTACACAGGAAACAGAAATATTACAGCATGTGCAAAGGAGATAATTATAACCCTTAATTTGCAAAGGTAAGATGAACATTACTTGAATAATCACCTACTATCTTCTTGAAAATGATGCTTTTTTTTTTTTTTTTAAGAATGCAGATAGCTGTGTAAAACAAATATCCATTTGTATTTTAACAAATAGATATTCTGCAAAATAGCTTTGTATCATCTACAATGAATTACTCAAAATCAAAGTTTGTCAACAAAAATTTGAGATTGTCTTCTCTCTATCTTCTCACAGTGTCTCTCTCTTAACTTCCCTACAAAGAAGGAATTAACTCTTTGACCTCCTTCCAAATATTCCTACTGTGCTCTGTTGCTCTATATCTATCAGGTCTGAGAACTGAATTATTGTAATTTCCCAAAATTTTGGTATCACCTTTTATGTTAACCTTTGAGATATAGTTGTTTTTCATGTGCAAAGAAGAGGAATAAAGGAAAACAAAATCTATGTAACATACCTACTACTGACTGACACATTTGTGCACTTAAGTTTGAGAGTGTGCACTTAAGTTTGAGAGTGTGTTGATCAGGAAGAGTTGATTCAGTTTTTTTGAATAAGCATTAGATATCTACTCCTCATCCTTCTCATTCACGCATCACTTCAGCACATACTCAGAACTATACCTTTAGAGTTGTGGTAGCAATGAATATGTGTATTTCTTTACAATAAAGTAAGTAATCTACCATGACAGAAAAGATATTTTTTTTCTATCTTAGTTTGTAAAGGAAGAGGCTCTCTTCTTCAGATGGGTTTTCTGCAAGGACAGATACCTTTTTTCTCCTTCTTATCTATTTGTGATAGCTGATTAATATCCAATGCATTGATTCTGGAATAAAAGATTTTGTAACTGTTTACCATTCTGATGTACCACATGTAAGAAAATTCAAATGTATTCTAAGCATGCACTATTACAGACTAAGCTGAACTATGTCACAATACATTTGAATATGTTAATTTCTGTGTTAAAAGGTCTTTTGTCTCTTTTTATTTTTAAACAACAAAGCATTTTAATAAAATATTTTAGTAGTTGTCAGTGTCCCAGCACTAGTAAAATGAAGCTTAACATTTCTACCAGTTTTGCATATTGTTTTCAT
Source organism: Meleagris gallopavo (assembly GCF_905368555.1). Taxonomy (NCBI): domain Eukaryota; kingdom Metazoa; phylum Chordata; class Aves; order Galliformes; family Phasianidae; genus Meleagris; species Meleagris gallopavo. The sequence goes on along the minus strand of NC_139405.1, from coordinate 61,260,519 downwards.
TTAAAAATGGAAACATATGAAATACTTTGACTTCTGGATTCTAGAGCCTGTCAAAAAATGAAGGGTATAGAAAAAAAGTATAATTATTTTCTTTTTAAAAAATAAAAACATAAAAGAACCTTAAAATGAAAGGCTTCACTTTAAATACAGCATAGAGAACTATTCTTAAACCTAAGAAACATGGAGAGAAATACCATGATGCATTTTGGGATTTTGCTGTAGGAGTGTTAATAGAGATACAGTACAACATAGGAGACCTGAGATGACTGCATGCTCACCTTTTCCTCCAGCTTCCTCCTTAGACCTTGCTGGGACAGATAAGATACTCCCAGCCTTCATCAGGACTGATAACAATCAAATTATCATCAATACTCTTGGGTGATCAAAGAACTGATAACAGATACCTGGCTTAACAGCTGAAGGAAAAATGAGCATGTGCCATTTATCACATCACATAAATAGCAGGCCAAGAGTGCCCTGAATAATTTACATAGTAGTAGGCTGCATGGTAGAATGTCTTCTTGAGTAGGGTTGCTTTTTGAGGTCATGTGTACTGAAGACATTCCTCATACTGTATATCAAGAAGCTCCCTGCTAATACCCATCCTTGGTAAGTGACTAATTGTTTTAATCTTTGTTACCTTTACTAATACAATATCATTAATAATGCAGATGTAATCCCTTAGACTGCTATTTAAGGCTGGGACTAAAAGTGGATTCAGATGCACCTAGGTTCCTCTGAGAAATAGTTTATAAAGAAAAGAGAGAGAAGAGAGAGTTTGCTCTGAACCTTAAGACTCAGGGAGAGAGTTTTCTGGGTGAATGTGTTTAGCTGTATTCTCTGTACAGTAAATAATCATGTATGCTTTTCTGTCTATCCTGGGGATACCTAGAAGTTGAACAACTATGGTAGCTGAGAAAAGTTATAACTGCCTATTGTTTGATGAGAATAAATCTGAAACTAGGTGGACTACACATCTACATCTTTACCACTGAGTAAAAAGATTTTATTTACTGTGGGCTAGTGTGAGAGCAAATGTTCTGCCTTCAAGCAAATAGTCCTTGATATGTTCTGACTCTACAACATATCTAGGATTTAACTAGGACAGTGAGAGCAACCAAGTAACTCAGGAACTGGCTAGTAATCAAATAGTGTGGGTGGTCAGTGCTCATACAGTATCTTGGCCTCCTTTTCTTTCTCATAGGAAGAGACACACAGAGCAGCACTGCCCTCCACAAAGGATGAGCCGCAAGGCACTGCAGGAGTTCTCCCCTAGAATAGATACTGTGTGTTTTGATACTGATAGTTTTATCTACAAATGCTAGGAAAGCTCTAAAATTAATTTTTGTATTGGTTAGAAAAGTCTAATCTCAAAGTAATGTACAAGTGTGCTTTCAATTTGCATGTAGTCAGCTAAATCCTGCATTCCCATTATGAGGTTTTCTCTTTTCTGGAACTATGAGGAATCCTAAGGAATGCTAAACACTTAAGTGTAGGGTTTTTTTAAAGAATGATATGAATCATAAGGTAAAAAGAAAACATAAATACTAATACTATATAGTCACTGTATCATATACAAAGGAAAAGAATTAATGGTGGTATGAAAGTTTGTAATATACAGGTGTGATATGGTTTAAGTTTTTCCTCATGAGGAATATTTGACTGAGATTTTTGGGAAAAGACAGTATCTTTCCCCTTTTGCTGGAGAAAAAAGAATAAACTGGAAGGAATGATCTCATAACATATACAGAAATCTTTGATGCTACTTGAGATTCTATAGCTGTAATTCCATGTAGTGATTAATATAATTCAATGAACAAGTCAGTTTTACTGTGAGCACTTCTAACAGGGATATTTCAGAAGGATTTTGTTTTCTTTATCTAATTCTCTTTAAGTATAGAAAAGACTTCTATGGAGACAGGTTAGAACTACTTCAAATCTGCTTAATATATTTCCTTGATTCATCCTGCCATGCTTCACTCCCTAAAAATGTTATTTCTCACTACTGAAAATGGCTATTTCCATTGATATGCAATGCAAGGTAGAGTGGCTTAATTGTCAGGATATGCTTTCTTTTACTTTTAAATTTCTTAAATATGGGGAATTGTCTGTTTTTATGAATACTGTTCAAGAGACTGGAGTTACACCAGCAAATCTGCACTTCTTGCTTATGTTTAATAGAATATTTAACATACAGATAATTTAGAACTGAGAAATAAATTTTAATGCAAAAAAAAAAAAAGCATGAGTTAGATATCTAACTTCTATAGGGTGATTTTAAAAATATCTGATTATGCATGCAGTGGTATCTGTGATAGTATTTTCAAGCTTTTTGAAATCTTGATTTGAATGTATGCTGTCATATATTGTCAGGGTCCTTTGCAATGTGCTGAACTTATTACAGCACTGTTTTACTCACTTTATGGCTTAATGCCAGCATTTCTTTGAAAGGCTGTGTCTCACTTAATATCTAAAGGTCAGGCAACACATGATAGACCCTCTAATCTCATCAGCAGAGTCTTAAACCAATGCTATCACTATTCTGCTCTTAAATTTGTCGCTTTTAATTTGAATGTGTAGAGGAGAAACTTTAGAACAGTCATTAAATAGTAATTTGTTGACTATTCCTCAAATCTTTTTCTCTAATAATACGCATTAATATTCTCATAATTAATAAAATCATAATGGAATCATAATATAATGCTGCCCATCTGATCTGTCAAAAAGATATTTTTAATTGCATCTTTGAGGTATTAAACTTCTGTTTTAAAACTTCTTCTATTCAAGCAGTCAATAGTGATGGATTATGTGTTTTGGTTTTTAAATGATTCTTCAGTAAAAAGAGCTGTGTGGGAAACCCTGATAGTCACCTTGCCTTAGATTGTATAATACTTGCATTAAGAAAAGTGTGTGGAGCTCAGACTTAAGATTGTTTGCTTAATTTGGAGGAAAATGTGAGCAGCTCATGCATTATTACAGAATCACACTGAATCACAGGTTGAAAGGGACATCCAAAGGTTGAGTCCAACCTCCCTGCTAAAGCAGGTACTCTACAGTAGGTCGTACAAGAAGATATCCAGAATGGTCTTGAATATCTCTATGGAAGGAGACTCCTCAACCACTCTGGCAACCTGTTACAGAGCTCCATCAACTCTACCTTAAAGAAGTTCTTCTGCATGTTATTACAGAACTTCATCTGTACAAGTTTTAAGCCATTATTCTTTCTCTTGCCACTACATGTCACCAAGAAGAGTGCTGCCTCCCTTATTTGCCTCCCACCTCCCTTTAGATATTTATAAACATTAATCAGATCCCCCCCTTGGTCATCTTCTCCCGAGCCTGAACAGACCCAGGTTACTCAGTCTTTCCTCATAAGGGAGATGCTCCGGGCCTTTTAGCATCTTTCTGGCCCTCTGCTGTACTCCTTGTAGGGTATCACTGTCTTTTTTGAACTTGGAAGGCCAGAACTGGACACAATATTTTAAATGTGGCCTCATCAGGGCAGAGTAGAGGGGAAGGATCACATCCCTCACCCTGCTTGACATGCTCTTCTTAATGTACCCAAGGATACATTGGCCTTTTAGGCCACAAGAGCAGACTGCTGGCTCAAACCTGTTGTCCACCAGGACCAGGTCATTCTCTGCAGAACTCATTTCCAGTAGGTCATCCCCTAACCTGTACTGATGCATGTGGCTATTCCTCCCATGGTGCAAGACTCTACACATGCTCTTGTAGAACCTCATCATTTTCTCCCAGGTCTTGTTGAATGGCAGCACAGCCTTCTGGTGTGTTAGCCACTCCTCCCAGCTTTGTATCACCAGCAATATGGCAGTACAGGCAGGATGCGATTTTGCTCAAGGGACTGATTAGCAAGGGGAAAGAGTGGAGCTGGAAGATGGAGAACAAGGCTGAGGGAGAGTTTTTCAGTTGTCTTGTTCTTGTCATAGCAGAGTGTTTCAATCCCTATGCAAGCTTAGATCTTATGGAACAATGAGCAGCATAAACCTTACTCATTTGATACCGTTTTCTTTTCTACAGTTAGCCAAGTTTTGTTTGTAAGATACCTCAAAGAAAATATGGTTATTCACTATTATTTTAGAGGAATGTATGAATACTTTATCTAATTCTGTGCTTAAATTCATGGTTTCCCATCTGCTGGACAAGATGTATCTCTATCATCCACAGAACTGTCCCCTAGGTGGGCAGATCATCAATAGGAATCCATATATAATAATAAAATTAAAAACTATACTAAGGTTATTTGGTTGATGCATAAACATCATTCTCCATTTTCCTTACTAATGTGAACTGTTCTTACTCTTTGTATTTTTTGAGGCCAAACACTAACAAGTTTTTGCTAGGTCATCAAGCAATAATGTTTTTCCTGGGATCAATGTTATCTATATTCTCTCTGGATCTGTAAGATTAGATTTATTTTCTGGGTCAAAGCTATTTCAATGTTTACTAATGTTTTGAGGCAATAAAAAAAGGATTGCTTGTGGTTGTTCAACTTCTGTCCACTTTGCTGCTTTCTCACTCACTTTTTTTTAAGTTTATTCCAAATAAGAGCATTCTTTCTAATTTTCAGTTTATACTTTTTTGAGGTCAGTGTGAGAAATTAAGTTATTATCCCTCTCTAAATACCTATTTTCTACATAAAAATAGGTATTTTGTATCTATTTCCATACTTAGTAGGCAAGTCCATCTTTCCTAGTCTCTTCTGCTAAAATTTCTCTGTTCCCTAGCTGTCTAATACTACATGACTAATGGATGAGTGGCTGGATGACTGTGAAGAAGAAAGGGACCTGGGAGTGTTGGTTGATGCTCAGCTGAACATGAGCCAACAGTATGCCCAGGTGGCCAAGAGGGCCAATGGCATCCTGGCCTGCATTAGAAATAGTGTGGCCAGCAGGAGCAGGGAGGTAATCGTCCCCCTGTACTCCGCTCTGGTGAGGCCTTACCTTGAGTATTATGTTCAGTTTTGGGCCCCTCACTACAAGAAAGACATTGAGGTCCTGGAATGTGCCCAGAGAAGAGCAATGAAACTGGTGAGGGGTCTTAAGCACAAGTCTTACAAGGAGCAGCTGAGGGAGCTGGGATTGTTTAGTCTGGAGGAGGCTCAGGGGAGACCTTATTGCACTCTACAACTTCCTGAAGAGAGGTCGTGATGAGAAGGGATTTGGCCTCTTCTCCCAGGCAACAAACAGGACCCAAGGAAAGGGCCACAAGTTGTACCAGAGATTGTAGATTAGACATAAGGATGAACTTTTTCTCTCGGAGAGTGGCCAGACACTGGAATGGCCTGCCCAGGGAGGTGGTGGAGTCGCTGTCCCTGGCAGTGTTCAACAGGCGTCTGGATGAGGAGCTACGAGATATGGTTTAGTGCTTGTGGTAACAAAGATAATGGGTGGATGATTGGACAAGATGATCTTGTAGGTCCTTTCCAACCCTGTGATTCTATGACTCTATGATACTTTTTTGAGTCTCTTCAGACTCAAATTCAATTTACTTAAGCATGAGTGACCAGAAAATGTCTTAGCAACAACTTAAAATACTTTATTCCATCTTTGCTATACCTTGTATATTCCTCAAGGTATAGAAACTCAGGAATTGAAACATGCTTATTTGTTTTGTATACTTAAGCACCTGCAGTTTCAAAGTGTGAACTGGGATTATACATTTTGTACTTAAAACTTAGTACTTTGCCCATGTCTAGTATAACAGATGGGATCTAGTGAATATTACGAGACAGCTTACTAATTTTGTTAGTACCTGCCTCAATAGTAAAGATGCTAATCTTTCTCTGTTGAATACTGTACAAGCTAATGAGTAATAGGCATAAAGAAAATTCTGATGCAAGCTCATCACTAGCTGAGGCAAAAAATCAGCTTTTATCCTGCCCAAAGATAGACTGCGTAATGCCAGTTACACTTTTGCACTGTAATCCTAAAAGGAGAGCCTGTAAGAGCAGCTTTGAAATGAGATCCTTTGCTGCACTGCTGTGAGCTACTGTGATACCTGTTCTGACTATAAAACACTTTGCAAAGCCTCAGAACTTTAAAAACTTGGCCTCTTAATGTTGACAGAAACTGTTTTGACACAATGAAGAAACTGTTCTACAAAGCATATCCAGGTTCTAATGGGAAAGCAAGCCTTTAATGCTGGGAAAGTCCAGGCTCTGAAATTGCTTTGTTACAAGTGAATGTCACATAGAAGAGTCTGCCTTGGGGGAGGGGGAATGTTAATCCAGCATTCTCTCTGTTATTCCAGGCAGCATTTGTTGCTGTGTTTGTCACAGTTTTTGTTATTACTGCTGACAATTATGCTGTTCTGTACCTCAGCTGAATATTTCTAGAGTGCTCCATACATTTGTAACAAACCTTATTGTGCTAGAGAGAAAGTTTCTTAGAATGTTTATAAAAATAACAGGAACAAGAAAAATTCACTTGATTTATTAGAGATGGCTGTAAATGTTTATATGCTTCTTCTTAGGCTTGGGAAGGGAATCACGAAAACAAGCATATGCTCGCTAAAGTGTTGGATAAACATATAAAAGTTTGATTTAGCTTGTCAGCTAGCTGCCTTCTATAGCCAAAGATGAGAGAGAGACTCTCTCCAGAACTGAATTCATCTTCCATCTTAGGCACCTATTTTAGGACGTGTAAACTGCCCTCTAGAAACGTCTGTGTCTCAGACTCCTCTGAGCACAAAAGGGAAGACAGATAACTAGTGTAACCTGTATATTTCAGTTTCTCATACATAAAGACTTGAAAAGATCCAGTCCTATATCTACAAACTGAAAAATGCATATTTTTTAGTCTCACATATTTCTCTTTCTGCTTTTACAAAGGCAAGAACAGGAAAAGAAGGGAAGAGAAAAATGCATCTTTGTAAGAATACTGAAAGATACTTTGCAGGGAATTTCAAACAGGAAAAAAAAAATAATAGGAAAGTCTTGCTGTTGGAGGTCAGGAGAACTCCAAGTAGATAATAACACAAATGCGACTTAGGTCAGATAGCAGCTTTTTGAACTCTGAACATAGTAAGAACACATTCAGACAGCATTTCTCTCTGCCCAGCGATTGCAGAGACCTAACCTATTTACTGCTTTGAGGAGAAGGACAGAAAGAATGATGAGGAAGAGCAAAGTTAAATAGACCAGGAAGGGAGGGGAAGACTCCTTAAGTAGCTGTTAGCCACTAAGAAGGCATCAAGCAGTGAAGACATGGTAAGATGGCTCTTGGAGTAGCTTGTCAGAGTGACATGACTGGTGCTGTCTTGGCTTAGAAGCAGGGGTGGAAATTTTCAACTGTTAGCTGAAAAGAATGTTATCTTAGGGTTAACTCCTTAGCCAGGCCTCTTAAATCTTAATAAATTCATCAGCTCATTGCTTTTGTTGTAGTGGGTTTAGCCATTTCTTCAGACAAAGGGACTTAAAGGAAAATGCCTTTAAATTTTTTACATAAAATGTAAACAGACTGATTATAAGAGTAATGCTTATTGCATAATTACTTATATTAAAAGTGATTATAATATATTCAAATAAAATACATCATCTGCTATCATCTGAGCTATCATTACAGTATACAAAGTACACTTGGGTGTGCACAATCTGTACTGAGAAACACTCAGGAAAGATATCATAATGGGGAAAAAAGTTTACACTTTGAATTATGCTTTCTTAGGTAAAATAGCCATTTTTTTCTTAGTTTGAAATTAATTACTTCATGTTCTGATTTCAATTTATCCTTAGTGAATTATTTCTCCTGTGCTTATGAACAAAATCTGCTTTTCTGATTCTCCCTTCTGTCAACACTAATTATCAGGTCTGCTTTGTCCAGAGCAATAAAAAGATAGCAGTAACAGTAAAGAATAGGTTGAGAATTATTTGTTTTATATTGTGTATTTTCAATGAAATTCTAAATAAAATAATAATTTAAGCTTCAAGTGATGGAAAAAATGATTGTTCCTATCTTAGAGGCTGTGTTGGAAGCCCAGCCTCATGAGCTGTAACCTAGGCAGCCAATAGCTATAAACTAACAGGCCGTCTTCCAGGTACTGTGAGAAGGCACTCAATGAGAAATAAACAGTGGAAATGTAAAACAGTGGTAAGGATGGGAGTCTTAGCCTCCTGAAAGCAGGGGTTTTGATACTTCCTTCAGACCAGGTCTAGTCCAATTGCTGTTGCAGAAAAACAAAAAAAAAGTCACCTTTCCTGCCTTTTATATTTTGTCTACTTCACTTATTTTCTGGCACTTAACTTCCTCAAGGCCATTAGTTATTCAGTTATCTATTTTTCTCACCTTTTCTGAACTTCCTTATATGTGATATAGTCTACCTGACTTTTGTCTTCCTTTGGCTGGAGCTCGTCTTAGTTCTCTGAGCTTTTCTTTTCTCTTCACCTGCTTTTTCCTATTTAATTCCCTGGGCTCTATTCATTTTTACGCTCTGGGGTTGCACTGCCTTTTGTCACTCATTCTAGCTCCATTCATTTCCCATGAATTATTATTATTATTTTTTTTTTTACCTGTGGCCACTCTTCACCTCATACTGAGACCTTAATTCCCACCTTCTTCTGTATTTAGATTCACATTTATTTTTTTAAATGTGAGTTTATGCCAAAAGTACTTTCTGAAGTCATAATTCCTGACCAGAACCATCAGCCTGAATAGATTAATGTCATTGAATATACATCACTTAAAGTAATTCTACTTTTTCTTGGACCTTCATGTATGATTAATACCAAAATCCATTTCTCCCCAAGGTTATTTAGGCAGAATTTTGCTTTACTGTACCTTGTACACCTTTTTTCAGGTCTGCAAAATGAGGTTACAGCAGGTTATGCAACTTTGAGATATTAGGGATGTGTGCTTACTTTTGGTTATCACTGTACTGGTTATAAAACACTTCTGTCAGAATAAACCTTTGTGGAACTGTTCTAACAAGTAACTTAGTCGTGGATCAAGGTCATTGAGGAAATAATGTAATTTCACTTTAAATGCCTCAAAACTTGTTATGTAGAGCAAATGCATCTCTGTGGCTTCTGGTGCTCTTAGTGGAGAGAGCTTGTTGTCTCTGTCTGGGTTCATCTTGCTCACCAGACTGATCTTTTCATGGGATGAAGTACCCAACAGAGGCACGTTTCTCTTTGAATAGAACTGGGTAGTTGGGAGGAATAGCTAAAATTAGGTGGAAGAACCTCATGGCAACCTGACTTAGAAAATACGTAAAATTAATTTATTAATGATAGTGGGTTCTCCTCAATTTAGATGATCTGGATACCACTTTGGGATGTCATCTGCACTACCACAATATTGTTCATGAAATTCACCTTATGAAACTAGTTGCTATAAAACGTAACCTGCATTCATCAAGTCTGACAAAAAGAATAGCCCTGTATACTATTTAGAATTGCTGCAGGAAACCACAATCCTCAGAGAAAATATGGACAATTTGCAGAGAGTAGCAAATTGGATTTTCAAAAACAACAAGATAAATGAAGGAACATGAAGAAAAATCTTTTTTTCCTACAGTGTTTTTTTTTTTACCACTTGAAAATAACAGACATCATAGCAAACAAAATGTTGAGTGTATGCTTTTATTTCGTATAAAGTTTGAAACTGTTGTATAAATAACTTCATGTTACTACTTTACCTCCATAATGTAACTACAGCAAGATGCTGTAGTAAATCTGCTTCCCTTGATTTTTATTTTTATTTTTCCCCAATTCAGAAATTACAAGTTTGGTTTCAAAGAAGGTATACTTTCTAAATTCTTCTACTTACGTCCTAAATAATTTCTAAGAATAACATTTCATTTAGAATTAATTTCACTGGTTTAGCAATCATATTTTATTCTTGAGAACACATGAAAAGAAATAAAATTGTTTAGAATTCCCCAAGCATCTAAGCTTATCTTTATTTGGTGTGGTTTTTTTCTTTCATCTCTTTTAATATTCTTCTAAACTCTACTACAGTCTACTTTCTACTACCAGAAAGACGAAATACCATTAACTTGCGACTTGTTCACTGGAAATGTAGTCCCAAAGCGGTAATTAAATGTATATGGAAATTAAGAAAATATTATCTGTCATCCTCTTTTGTAACTTGAAATTCAGTATGACTAAAAGCTTGTTGCGGTAGAGATGTAGCTTAATAATGACTATTATTAATTCACCTCACATGGATATCATCTGAGTCTTTCTTTCATAAATTGCAAAACTTTTTTGTGAAGGTTTATGGGAAGGTTTAATCTCTACTGCCATACCTCCAACATCTGCCTTTAACATTGCAGGTCAACATTATAAAATAGGCAGAATTACTTTCAGATCTGCCCCCATATGAGCATGTTTTGTCTCCTTTTCTCTCTTTGTAAATAGTTTCTCAAAACCCATGGGTTCAATTTTGTTTCCAGTTCTGTCCCTTATCCCACTGAGGGAAGAAGTGGCCGAAGTGCAAGCTTAAAGCACAGCACTTGTTTGCCAGAAACTCCATTTGTGCATAATCTGATAGGACCTGCAGCACTTTGGAAACACAGCCAAGTAGATGTTATGGTGACAGCAGGCAGCAAGTCCTCTTCTTTAGAGCACTCTGAAGATTAAAAAGAGCATCTGTGCAAAAAGGACACTGATAGTTACTTTTCTTTTTAATACTGCATTAGCCGGTACATGTTCCACTTGTATTTCATACTGAATGCTGAGAGAATACCTAAGGATATATCCTTTTTCACAGGTCTTATGAAACAGTTTTCATGTACTGCATGACATAAGGTTTTGTTACTATAACCCTTCCAGAATAAAGAAAAGCCTTGATTCCATACCATTCTTACTGTATTTGTATGACTGATCTTTCTGCATGATGAAAGATGATCTGGAGAGAATGTTTATGACTTGCTTTCTGAAGGGGAAAAAAAAAAAAAAGTCACCAAGATCATAGAATCACCTAGGTTGGACCTTGTGATCTTAAAGATATCTTCCAACCATGAACCTAACACTACCAGTCTGCCACTAAACTGTGTCCCTGAGCATCATATCTGTATACCTCTTGTGTACCTCCAGGGATGGCTACTCCACTGCCTCCCCAGGCAACCTGTACCCTGCTCAATTCCCCTTCTTTATAATTCAACACTCCTCACAAATACCTATAATAGTTCAGGTGTGGCTCACAAATATTTCAAATCTCTCACACAGTGTAAAAAAAAAAAACAAAGTTGTGCTTGTATTTCTCTCCAGTAAAGTGAATTTTGTTTATTTCTCCTGTTCATGATATTCTAACACATTTCTGTGAACATGGTTAGTTTGGAACTATCTTAAGTAAATATATGAAATAATAATTGGAAAAATATTTGGAGAAAGTATGTGCCCACCAAAGAAAACTCTAATGCGCACTAGATATTTAGAGAAAGGTTTCTTCCTATCAAGTTGGTGAAACATTTAAAAAGCCTTTTAGAAAGGGTATGGGATCTCTAAGTAGGATTTCCAGAGCAGGTTAGTTGGACACTTTCTATAATTAGAGAGGCAGATGTCAGAGGCAGACATTTCTGATATGGTAGGGGGTTGAACCTTCCTGCCAACCTTTATGTTGCTATGCAATAAATGGCAGCAGAGGGGCAGTCTAACAAAATGGCATCCGATATGGAAGTGCATATGAAGCAAACTGCATGGAGCAAAAGTGTATGTCATTGAATTCCTCCATGGAGGGAAAAAAAAAAAAAAAAAAAAAAAAAAGGCACCCACTGACATTCACTGATATTTGTCAAATGTTCAAGGAGACTGGAATAATAATGTGAACACAGTGGGATGGTGGTGGTATGTTTCAGTAGTAGCAACAGTGATGTGAAAGACAAGCCACATTCTTAATAGTCATGTAGATTTTTGAGTGCAGCATGCAGGCTCTCAATGAAAATGCATAGCTAATGGTGGTGACTGGAAAAATAATCTTTTGTACTTGATCTATTAAATAGTGTTACTGCACTCTTTGTTGTAAAAAATGGAAGGTGTCAGTGTGAGTTTATGAGCAGTAGTCTCTGTTGGAAGAATGTAGTCCAGTCCTGTAGACCTACCACTCATATGATGAGTAGGAGCACATACAATGTTGCTCAACCTAGTTCTCACTGCATGACCACAAAAATGTAACATCCTGTGGGCCTTTCCTCTGTTCTAGCTCAGGATCCTATGGGAAGAAGTTCATGAACAAGATAGCATTTCCACTATTTAATACTGATGTGTTATCATTTACCCCTCAGAATCAGAGCATCTGTTTCAACCACCAGCCTCAAGACAAGCTGTGGTGTTCAGTGCAAACTCGGAAGTCAATTTTGGTCTGTCTTATGACTCCCACCAGGTGTGAAATTTTACTGTAATTTTATTGTTCCTTCTTCTAATGACATATGATAGTCCTTTCAAAGTTGTACAAAGTATAGTTCACAAAGTTATAACTCTGCCTTTTGTGAATAAAATATTTTATTTGTTGCCTCAAATCCTCACCTACAAACTCTGGATTTGTAAATGATATATACAAATTTAAGCAATATTTAGAATAAGAAAGCAGATTACTTTTATTAGTACTTCCTAGTTTCTTTTAATTTCTACATATCAGGAAGAATGAACTGCTGTATTTTCAAGCTAGCTCAGTCCTGGGTTTTGGTGTTTTTGTTTCTTGTTTTTGTTTCTTGTTTTTGTTTCTTGTTTTTGTTTCTTGTTTCTTGTTTTTTGTTTCTTGTTTTTTTTTTAAATAAATAATCGCTCCTTGGGCAGTCAAATTCCCACCTGAAGATTTGAAGTTCAGGAAATATCCTAGGGAAGTATGATTATAGCGAGGAAGATAATAAATTAATATTTACATATATTTCAGATATCAGAGATACTTTTTTCCTCTGTTTGAATTCTATCTTACTGTTCAGCACCATAAGCTTCTGGAGATATGTGCAAATAATGCAATTTTTAATGCAAAGAGTAGTGTGACAGAATTCCTGTTGCCTACATTATTTCTCTATATTGATGCTGCCTTAATACTGCATGGTTTATTGGGTTTCATAAACAGTTAGTTTTAACTTTATTTCTTCATCAAAATTCTAAGACATCTAAGACCTTAAAGAGAAAATGACCTCTGGTAAAGGAGAGCTGTGAAAATCTAACCATGCTTTCCTTTACCTTCCTGGCATTTAGCCAAGAGAGCATTTTTCTTTTTTGCAATACTCATTTAATGCATGAAAAATGAGTCTTACTTATCCTTCCTGAAATGAATTTTGGAAAAAAGCAACGAGTGAACATGCTCTAGGAGTCTTGCTTCTACAAAAGTAACAGGTCATGAACCACTGTCCTCAGATACCACCTCCAAAAAGTGTATTCTCTGTATGTGTAGATGAATAATACTTACAACAGTATTTTCTAGCACATTGTCTTGTTAAATAGGAAATTTTTACTGAGACCTACAAAAGCGGTAAGCCCAAACCTCTAGCTCTGTTTTGAAATGCCACTTTGATTAGTATAGGTGAAATTGGAAAGTAAATGCATTTTCAATAACTGCTATAATTTGGCTTTTAATGGATGAATTTTTTTTTTTTTTTGGCCTGATTTTTTTTTTTTTTTTTTTTTTTTTTTTTTTTTCAAGTATGAAGCGTTTGCAGGTTCTGCTGAATTCTATTGGAGCTGCTGTAGCCACAAATTCCTTACAATCAGCCCAAAAGTATTTTTTTTTCTTAGGTATCTTGGCACAGTTAAAGCATATACTATTAGTATACAAATACTAGTACGTCTATTTATATCTGAGATGTAGAGGAGCTATTTGTGTGTAAAATGTATATGCATTTGTATTAACTAAAAATATTTATATTTTTACCCAGGATTGACTTAATCTACTCTAAGGTTTGTCTAATATCGGAAAACAGTTTTACTGATATAAAATAGCATGTAGTCTTAGCAGAGACTTTAAACTATGAGCTCAAGGGTGTTCCTTACTAAAGCATTCAACTGTCCTGTGCAATGGATTTTTTTATGCAATAGTTTATTTTGTGCAGTGGATCACTTTTCCTTTTTATATTTTGTATTTAATATGCACTCTGTCAGAATGTACAAAATCTTGTAAAATGCAGTAGAAACAAATGATTGAATAAGAATCCAATGCAACAGGAAAAAATCCAGTGACAATATATAGACTCTGTAGGCACATGACAAACTTAGGGCAAAAGGGAATCAATATTGTTCCCATTTCTTCCAAAGGGGATTAGGAATGAAGGACGGTTGCAGCATTCTACACAGTCTAACAAAACACACTGCTGGGAATGATGACTGTACATTGTACGTACATTCAATAACTATGCTTTTAGGTATGCTTCTGTTTAGTTATGACTTTCAAATTGTTTGCTGAATAATTTTTCATGGCTAAAATTGTGGATAAAGGAGGCATACTATGTTAGTGCTTTGGGTTGAGGGGTTATACAGAGAAAGACAAAAAAAAAAGACTTCCTTCTGGCTTTTTGTGAACTTCCACCCTCAGTGATAAGCGGGCATGTCTTACTGTAAAAACATTTCAGTTCTGATAAACAGCAGTAAAAGAATGAGTATCTTGGGAGCTGAATGAGAAAAAAAAAAGGAAAAAAAAGCCACAAAACCATAACCCACAAAGAAAACACAAACAAACAAACAAGAAAACAACCTCCAACTGAAAAAACAACAAGTTGGGTCTTTACTGGAATTAAAATTTAAGTAAGAACGTTAACCTAAAGTCTGACATGAAAAGACAGAACAGCAATGGCATTAGTCTATATCTAGGAGAAAGCATTAGGAAAATTAGTATGTCTTGTAGTTTAGTTTAGGAGAAAATAAAATCATGACAGATTGAATTATGTTTTTTGTTGATTTTTTTTTTTTTTTTCTTTTCTATTTTTAAAAGCAATATAGTGATCTTACATAATCTACTTATGGAATAATAAAAAAAACACTGAAAGAAGTAAATCGCTAAAAATTGACAATATTTTACTGAATACTGTTTTCTTATTGTTAGGTCTTTGTGTCAGCAAGGGGAATAAATTCATCTAACCTTTAGTATGAAGAGTTATATAAAATGACAGAAAGATGGAAATTGTGGAACTGATAAAACTTTACAACTTAAAACAATATCCTTAGTGTACTTTTAAATTTTTTTAAATGATAATCCTTTAGTTTCTCAATGTTCAATAAAACATTTCAAGTAATTGGTCATACTTGAGCCTAAATTCTGTGGGGCTTGGTCCTATCCAGAGAATGGAATTTTACACCTTGAGAATAAGTGCATAAGCATACATCTAAGAGCTGAACCTTTAAAATATTTAATTAAAATCAATCAATGCTTGCTATCAACCAGGCACTGAAATAATGGATTTGGTAAATTATTACTCTTTGAGTCAGCCTGTTGGACAGATGTCTTAAACAAGTATAGAGGCAAAAATAATGAAAACAGGAGACTATAACTGCCCTATATGGTGAAATGATGAGAGTTTTAATTCATCATAAAGTAATTTTTATGTCAAAGCTAAAAATAAGTAATCAACAAAAAAGTTACTACTCTAAGATCAGACTTGAAAGCAAATAAAAATGGACTGATGAGCATACTAAGTGCATTAAGATTTTTTTGCTGTACAGAAATGAAATAATGAAATCATATATTATGTTGAACGAAGTTAGTCTGGAAAAAAAAAACTTAAAAATTTTAAAAATTAAACAAGGTACAGAGGAAGGGAAGTTGCAAATAAGAAATAAAACTATAAATACATCCTATCACTAAGGAGATGGTCAAGCATGAAAACATAAGTGACATATTCAGATATATAAATGGTATCTTATACTTTACTTGTGTGATAAAGAAGAAAAGTAGATCTTCTAGCTTGAAGTAGGAAATCATGGATATCCTGAGAACATTTTGTCCAATACCTGCTTATATAGGATATAATGCAGCAGATTGCCCAGACCTTTGTCCAGTTACATTTTGAATATGTCCACATATGGAGATTCTAGAACTTTTTCAGGTAACTTGTTACAGAGTTTGACCACTTTCCAAGTAAACCAGAATTTTCTTGTGTTCAGGTGGAATTTCACCATAGTTGAATTTGTGTCCATGGCCTCTTGCCCTGTTAGTGGGTGCTATTGAGTTTATTTCCTCCTTCTTTCCCTTCCAACGTATATGATGGGTTGGATTGATATGTTGATAAGATCCACCACCTTTCCAAGTCTTCATGGCTGAAGAGTCCCAAACTCAGTTTATTTGAAAATTTTTCAGTGTCTTGAACTCATCTTCGTAGTACTGTGCTCCAGTAAATCCATATCTTTTCTGTATTATAATCTGCCTAGAAGAAAATTAAAGGTTTTCCTGAGAGGTTTGTCTGTCTCCAATTTCCTGAATGACTCTAATAGTGTTGATTTTGAAGAACTTGAATTAGGACATGTCTTCTGGGTGAGATCAAGATCAACGTCCATAGAGAAAAAACACAAATTGAGAGCATTAATTGTGTTCTTATTTGTGGAGGTCCAGCTGTGAAAATGCTACAGAAAAAGAACTCCACAGTGGGAGAGTTTTGTAAACTAATGAAAAACAGAACGTTCACATGTCTGTATTTTAGGTCATCTTCCAAGAAGCCCTATTCCTTTGTGCGTGTTTTGTTTTGGTGTTGTTTTCTTTTTTTGTTTTTGTTTTTTGTATCCTAGTGAAGAATGCTCAATTTGCATGTGTTAAGATGCCATTCGTAGTTTAAGAGAATCAAATCTGTCTCTGGTTCCTTAGAAATGCACGTTATAGTGAACACGCTATTGGTATTTTAAACTGTTCATACAACTCAGGAAGTGAGACCAGAAGGGACTTCAATAGAATATTTTCATCCTGTAAGGTAAAGAATAAGAAAGGCAACAGAGATCAAAGGGTTTGCAGCATCAGAGAACTCTGCAGTACTTTTTAGAGAACTGATTAGGTAAGTAATACTGTGGCAGGCAGAAGGAAGCAGAAATAATGCCAGTATGCATGGGAGTTTTGCCAATCTCATCCGAGAGAAAATTTCTCCTTAGCATCAAGTGCAACAATCAGCATATCTTTCTGTGCAAGACACACCAGCCAAGTCACCTGAGAGGGATTCTTGCTATATGTAATATAACAGTTCTGTTAGTCCTGACAAATATGAGAAGTTCAGGAAATTATATTAATTATTTTGGGGTCCCACCTTTCCCCTTTCCAGAGGTGCAGATCTGCGGATCTCTCCGCCCTGCTAGTAATGGAACCGGGCTGAACCAGCCTGAATGCCGCTGACAACAGGAAGGAAAAAACCTTCAGAGTCCCCTGATGGACTAAGAAGGGAGTCCCACTGGAATGAAATCTGTTGTATTGACAGCTTACGGACAGAAACTATCTTATATGTTTGTAATTGTATTGCTGGAACTGATAAGATCGTGCAACTTTGAAATCATGGAAGCCCAGGTCATTTCGCATATTTATTCTCTTTCCTGTTTGGGTTTCACAGTTTAATGACCTAGCTCATTTGCTCCGAGATTTACACAATATATGCAGTCAGCAAGAGCTTGAACTACAGTGTGAGTCTAAACCCCAAGCCAGCTGGACAATATAAGTGCACATACATAATGGAGGTGTACAGTGTGAGAAGAAAGAAAAGCTGGACCACTGACAATGCATACAAATCTGTCATTGCTCCATGAAGGACTTAAAAAGATGACTTCTGTCTATTCCTAAAGTAGCTTTCATATAATTAGTTAATCTGTGTAATGCAATTTCATGTAACTAGAGGCAATGTTCAGTATAAAAGAAATGCTTGTACCAGCCTCCATCCGTTCTGTTCCCCTAAATATGTATTTTGATTTTGCACTAAGTTTACCAATTGGATATATTAAGAACATGTCAAGTACATGAATTCTAATGAAATGCTTCTAAATACATTCTCATATGCTATTAAGCACAAATAAGGAAGTAAACAATTGCTACCTGCAGTTTTCCAAAGTAACTGACTGCTGAACTCCTCCACAAAATCTTCTCTTATGTACTATTTGTACTTTCAGATTTGAAAATATCTTTTAAAATGTGGTCTAAAGCTTTAAGCAAGTTTGTAGTATTTATCTTTTGTTCGTTTATATATAATGCTTCACAAAAGAATTACCTAGTTTTATATTTTTTTTTCCCCCTCAAACTGGAGACAGAATTTAGATTTGCTTGATCTTGAATGTGATAACTGAGGCTACAGCAAAATGAAAATACAACTCCCAGAAAGAAAAAATGAAATTTAAGCACATGTGCAAGGGAAAAAAAGTATGCTTGAAGTAACACCTCTTTGCCAGTGATGATCCATCTCTGTGCCACAAGAAACTCAGCATGTCATGTAACCTCAAGAAGAGACAGTAGCCAGAAAGTAGCCAGTTGTGAAGCCAATGAGATTGGTATTTAGACATCTTAATTATGACACAGATCTGTTTTCCTGTGCATTAGCAATGCAATTATTCCACATTTGTCCCCTAGACTGGACAAAATACACCCCAGCAGTGTGAAAGCAGCTCATATACAACAGAAGGCTTGTTCAGTTTTTGTCTGCATGGCATTTTCAGACCCTGTGGTAGAATGTCCTATCTAAATGCTGTGTTCTATTGATATATACTTTATAAAACATATTTGTCAGACGGTAGCAGATTATGATCTATGGCCTAAAAGTAATCAGATCTTAGGATATTTTGCAGGAGCAGACTTCAAGGGAGATTACTCTTGATGGAGCACCTTTGAAAAAAAAAAAAACATTTTTAAATGTTAATTTACATGCTGAAGCATAATATAAATGTTGAAACCTTAGGTGGCCATGGAACAGGAGAAAAATGTTCTCTTGTACTCTGTCCTAATCCATACCTATACATAAGCCTAACACTTTTTTTCTTTCCTCACAGTTCTGGCATTTTTTGGTTTTCCATCACTGTCTCTGAAATAAAGAGCCTAGGGCACAGAGGAGGGTAATGCATGTGAAGGATGAAAGTATATTGCTGCATAGCTGAAGACTGCCAAATTTAGCCAATTACAAATTCGTTGAAGTTATAATCAATATTGCACTTTCATTTTTATGAATATTCTTTCAGAAATGTTCTTTTTTTTTTTTTTTTTTTAACTCTGCAGGAAAAAAAAAACATACTTATGCAAGTCCCCACCAAAAAATAATTGGACTACGAAGTGAATGATTTTGTACAGTGGTTAAATTGCTTCTGGATTGGAGGGCTAAAGGTCTATAGCAACACACTAGAGATAAAGCATCCTTAAAGAACTGTGCTTTAAGATGTCTCAGTGTTCTGAATTAAAGCTTCACTGGCCATTTTCACACTTACATAATTACAGTGTCAGGAGGGGAAAACAGACATAATTTCCATTCTTAGCTTTGTCAAAATCTGAAGAAAATCTCTGCATCACTGTAATGAGAGAATATAAATGTAGACAAGCAGCTGGTTAAAACTTTCAGATGGTAAATTATGCAGAGATATTTAAGAGTTTTTATGTGGCAGTCTCTGATGGAGGGAATGTCTTTCAGCTGCGATGCAGTCAGAATTGGTGGTAAACTTTATTACTTTATTATCAAGTAAAATTCATCATTGCATCACTGCATCAGTAAGTTGGGGATATTACAGTTTCTGTTTTATTATTCAGCTTCCTTAGCTGTGTTCTGTGGGTTTTAAGCTTAATTGTTGAAGATCACAGATATTCCTTAGTTACAACTCTTTTATTTTCTCTGTAACTTTATCATCTTACCTCACTCCTAACATTACTGCTTCAGAAGTTAGGCATGTTGAGTTTAAGCTCAGTGGCATTAGATTGTTATTTACTTTTAATCTAGATTCCATGGCATAAGTATTCTGAGTTAAGAAAAATTCAGGGCTAATGTAAACTTAGTCAAATGTGAATTTGAAGTGTACTAATGAATTGTCAAATGCTATCCTCACTCTCCCTTTCATTCCTTTTTGACGCTTTTCATTTTTTTTATGCCTTCTATTCTCTTCGCTTCTTGACAGCTTTCTGACTCAGCTGCTGACATAATTTTAATACAAGTAATTTTAATATAAATGTTCATTGACATCCACGGGAGGTTAGGGTGCAAAAATAGTTAACCAGGAAGAATATAGAACAAGACAGGCAGAAACAGGAAACAGCAATAAGGAAAGTAAGTGACAGTGTAAGTTAGATAAGTGTTCATGCAGAATCAGTTATTCTCTATTTAAGTTACTGATTTAACCCACATGCCCAGTGTAGTTTTCTGGTGACTTGTAGTATAAAGTCACAATAAATAAGCTAGGACTTTTCAGTCTTAGAATGAGATGAGTTGGTGTAAACATTAGAAGTCTATGAAGTTATTACTGGTGGCACAGAGAGAATAGTTTGAAACACTGTCCCTTCCAACATACTAACCATCAGATGGAAGGAAGAAATAAAAAAAAAAGACACCTCTTCACTGGATAGATTCTAGACTACAAAAGATTTTGTCAGAGGACCTTTTGATTGAAAAGGTTCAATCATATGCATAAATACTTACAGAGAAATTTGTTGAAGTTAGTTTCACTACACCAGGCTTGGACTATCCACCAACCTGGAAAAAGTCAGAGGCTGGAGCACATACTGAAAGTACCCAGTATGTTTTTCCTACTCTTACTCCCACTAGAACTTCTGATTGTAATCAGTGTTGTGAATTCATGTTGAGCTAGTTTGAAACCTTGTCTGAACCTGTATGTCTCTGCTTCAGTTCTAAATTTTTCTCACAGACACTGGTATATTTGATTCCACTTCCTAAAATTGAGTCATATATGTTGTTCTATTTCATGAACCCACAGAAATGATCCCCACTAATGTTAACAGATTGATGGTAAAGGAATTTCCACATTTCTGTTATTAAAATATATTTTAAAATATGCATAGAAATTGTGAATGCCTTACTCCTGGAAGTGTTCAAGACCGGGTTGATTGGGGCTTTAGACAACTTGGTTTAGTGAACTGTATCTCTGCCCTTGATGGTGACAGGTTGGAACCAGATGGCCTTTAAGGTCTTTTTCAATCCAAACTGTTCTGTGATTCTTCCAAATTTTTGGTTTTAGTACTCACTTATTTGCTGTTTCTGTTATTTTAAGATGTGCTGTTTCCTACTTCCTATATCTTAATACTAATCCTCATAATTTTTTATAGCAAGTTTCAGTTCCTGAGGCTATATGAGTTTTCAAATTTGTAACTTCTTCTTTCTATCAAATCCTTCCTCAGAACTAACCATTGTCACTAATCTTAAGGGACATTGTCAGAAAACATGCATTTCTGTATATAATGTGCATGACAGAACTGTATGTTTTCAGTATATTGTCAATTACTGTGATTTACACATTTTATGGGGAAGGATTTACGTTTACTTCTGTGACGTTTTTACTGTAAGCTATTTTATGATTATTTAAAAACCACAGTTTTTTTCTGTGCAACATCAAAATTTCATTTAAAAACTTTCCACTAAATACACCAACAGCTGAGGTTTTTCAGACCAGTCAGTAAATTTAATTAAGACTTTAATTGTCAAACTGACATCACGCCAGTACTGGGAAGGATTAAATATGAATTAACCTGCAGAATGATTCACTCTGGTTATACAGACAGCTATTTAACTTTTGGTTTTGATCTGTCATTGCATGCCAGCATTTTAAAATTGTGAAATAGTAAATAGTAAAAATGAAAGAAAAATACTAATTTAGATTAAAAACTGGGATACATATATAATTCAAGAGCTATTTGCAAAAAAAAATATAACACAAGTAGCAAAACCTACTGCAAAGTGAGGCAACTGAAACTCGGTGATTTTATTCATGATCTCATTCCCTTTTAACAAGGTCGGCTTTGTGTTAGCATGCAAATCATTCTTATCTTTCTAATTTAATTCCTTTGTGGAGAGAACATGAGTTTTGAGGGTATACCTGATTACTCTTATCTCTGAAGAAGATGAGGCTCAGGGAAGACTTTGTAGCTTTCTACAACTATCTGAAAGGAGATTGTGGTGAAGTTGGGGTCAGCTTCTTCTCACATGTAACTAGTGATAGGACTAGAGGGAATGGAATCAAGTTGTGCCAGGGGAGATTCAGGTTGGATGTTAGTAGTAAGTTCATCTAAAAGAGTGCTTGGGCACTGGAATGGGCTGCCCAGGGAGGTGATTGAGTCACCTTCCCTGGAGCTGTTCAAGAAATGTTTAGATGTTATACTGAAGGACATGGTTTAGTGGGGAAATATTGGTGGTAATCGGACAGTTGAACTGGATGATCTTAGAGGTGTTTTCCAATCTTGATGATTCTGTGAAATGCAGTTGGATTTTCTGGACTGTCTTGCATTTTAGCAGGATGCGTTTTTGTCAGTACCTTTGGTCATTTTTTTTCCCCAGCTATGTTCCTAATGTGCAGTCCAGCGTATGAATGTGAATACATTTAACAGTTGCCAGAGCTTTCTCTTATGTGCTGTATTATCTGATGAATAAATCAGGTCAGTATTAGTTCCCATGTATTTGGGGAACTTCATTTGGGAACATATTTTTAATAATCTCTGCCTACTGCAAAAATAAAATATTCCCACTGAAAAGAGAGCTATCTGTCTTAACCATGTAGCTGTTTTTCTAGAGCTGTTGGAAAGCTGCACTGAGGCATGATATTCTTAGTCAGTGGAAGCTGATAGATTCAGCTGTCTTAAATTCAGCATGGATTTACAACTAAACAGCTGGACTCTCCACAAACTGATCTGTGGCTGCGCTATGATCTCTGTGCTAAGGAGGTTTTTCCTGATCCCTGAAAGGACCCAAGTCCCTCCTACCAGCATCATATTTGGAAAGCAGATGCAGATAAAAAAAAAATAATCCCACAACTTATTTTTCAAGCCACCAGCTAACCTTTTTGCCTCTTAGAATTTTCCCCTTCCCCCCATGACTTTGTTTGCTTTTATTCTCAGTCTCTATGGCAATTTGTGGAAAGAAACTGGGCCTAGCGGTGACTGAATACTTCCTTGTTTAATTGAGGCAGAATATTATAATTGATTTTGAAAACCCAAA
Source organism: Meleagris gallopavo (assembly GCF_905368555.1). Classification (NCBI taxonomy): domain Eukaryota; kingdom Metazoa; phylum Chordata; class Aves; order Galliformes; family Phasianidae; genus Meleagris; species Meleagris gallopavo. Next base: position 61,237,467 of record NC_139405.1, on the reverse strand, counting down.
TGGACCAGAAGTTTCCCTGTGATTTCATTAGGAACGCTTTGTACGGCTTGTAGAAGCTATATTCATGTGGAGCAGTGGAGGCAATTGAATGGGGTAAGGAAGCATTTAATGGCCCCACCTGTTTGTGTGTAAAAGATTGCATGATTACCCATTTACAAGAGTTAAAATGGAAACAGCTGTCCTAGAACAATTTTAAAACTATTCCCTCACTTAACTACAAGAATAAATAAAAATCCATTTCCAATGCAAATCATTCTTGATACGAGCTAAAGAGATTTTACAAGTTAGTTATGATTGTATCAAGACTTCTAAGATATTCATATTTACCCATGTGCTTTATCTTTGAAAATAATAATGTGAGACTTGATGCCAACAAAAGCTAAAAGACACATGCAGCATGGGCAACACATCTCCAGCACAGTTCTGTAAAACTACCTAATGTAGATCTACAATCAGTTTCTCTTGTCACTGCTTTTTTAAGAGTCTCAATAAGACGCTGCCTGTAGTTGATGCCACTGGTGCTTTTCAACGTGTCTCTGCCTGAACATCTGAAAAGACATTGCAAAATATATTATTTATAATGCCTTGAGCTTGGAAGGTCTGTCTGCAGTCCTCAACAATAGCTATCTCATATTTTAAAAGTGCTGCTTATATTGGTTTCCTCCCAGCATGAACAGAAAAATTGCAAGCATTAGAAGCTCACTGGTACATCCAGCCTTTGTATTTTTTTTGTCTGACTACAGTGCAACACATTTTGCTTCAAATTTTACTCACAAAGATCCTACTGTCAGAAACAACAGTTGGCATTTGGAGAAAAATATTTCTCTGGATATGCAAAATAAGCTGATGCAATGACTCATGTTGAGTTTGAGAATGTCACAGGGAGCTCCAAACCAGCGTGGTTAACCCAAAATTTTAAGAGTAAAAAATCTGCAACTTTCCTTATGAAAAAACATGTAATACTCGAATGCTCTAGCAGCACTTTTGTAGGAAGACTGGTGAATTTTCATACTCCATGCTAGTAAGGAACAGTCAGTTTGGGAACAGGGGAGCTTCAAAAGAATTTGGGAACTTCTCACTTCACAATATTTCCTTCCAGTATTTGAAGGGAGCATATAAACAGGAGGGGGAACAACTGTTTATGAGGGTGGATATTGATAGGACAAGGGGGAATGGTTTTAATCTAAAAGAGGAGAGGTTTAGGTTAGATGTTAGGAGGAAGTTTTTCATTCAGAGGGTGGTGACACACTGGAACAGGTTGCCCAAGGAGATTGTGGATGCCCTGGATACATTCAAGGCCAGGCTGGATGTTGCTCTGGACAGCCTGGTCTAGTGGTTGGTGACCATACACGTAGCAGGGGGGTTGAAACCAGATGATCTTTGTGGTCCCTTTTAACCCAGGCCATTCTATGATTCTATGAAAATCCCTCTCTTGCATCCCATAGAGTGAGAAGGCAAATAGGATTTATTTGTAGTTGTACAATGTTTTTATACTTGACTCTCTATAGGCATTTTATTTCTACTTAAATTATTTATTTTGTCTAACTCTCTGACCTTTCTTTTCATGCATTTCTTCATTAGCTTCTATTTTATCTGGTCAGTCTGATCTGTATATCTCATTTTCAGTACCAGACATACATCATGTTCCATGATACTTTTTTCTACCTGAAGAATTGCTAAATTTTCATGTTTCAGACAGATTCCTCAGTAACTGAAAAAGATTAGAATTCATTATATTACTTATTTACTCTGTAATTATGGTTACAAAGTTGCCTGGACACATATTTCCATGAGACTTAAAAAAAAAAAAAAAAAAAAAAAAAAGTTGTCTTGGAAACTGTTATTAAATAAAACTTAGTTAACAGGTTAAAAAGGTATTCAAGAAAACAGGCAGAAGGAAGCAGATAGATACAGAAGCTTTGCAGTCTAGGTCAAAACATTTAAAAAGAAAGAATTTGGAAACAAGGGAAAATAAGGTCTTACAGAAAAGGAAGATGAGGGGTGGGGTTATCTGTTATATTGCTAATCTTGAAACAATCTATTTAACAAATAGTAATAACAATGAATTCTTGAAAAATAAATTGTGGTCAGATGACACTTAGAAAATTTCTGGCTGCTAATTATTTGATCATTTCTGTGATGAGTGGGCCCTTCTGGCCTTTCAGAGTGATAATGGGGGCATTTCTGAATTTTCTTAGTGCTGCTTTGCCAGTCATTCCATCAGTTCAGTGAGTTCAGTCAGACACTCAAGGTCTCAATCCATCTAGGATACTTCATCATGCTACAGGACGACAATTTAAAAGCAAACTACAAAACCTCATCCTTGTTTTGTAAAGCAACGTAAAAATAGCATGAAGTATGGTTTTGCTCAGGTAGACAGTACTAAATGTGATGTCCCTTAAAAGTCTACAGAGTTTAAATCATTGTAACAGTACACGTTATAATAGCTTATAATTCTGTGTGAGAAATGATCAGTACTGTTCTTGCCTATAACTTGGAAGACAAGTGATATGTTGTGAGCATTAGGAGTGTGTAAATTTTCATGCACATCTTGGACGTGAGGGACACGTAAGTGGTGAAAAGGGTAATGGGAGGTTTCCTAGTGGGGCTTATTTATTTTTTCTGCTCGTATCTAATTTTCCTTTTTACTGGAGGTTACTTTGAAGGATCCTCATTATGCTAAAATGTGTTGTTAAATGCTAATTAAGGAAAGATAATAGCTTGAACCTTTAAACTAGTTCAGTAATCAGAAGCCTTCAGCTAACATATATGTTTGTTTCCTCTCCTAAACTAACTTCAGATTGTAATTTTTTCCCAGAAGACTTTTTCCTTTATTTTTTTCATTCTTTTTTTCTTGGAAACTACCTTTTGTATGTTGTTCTAGTTCAGTTGATTATAATTTGGTATTTCAGTGAATGGTAACTAATATTCATTAAACTATTTTGTTCAGCCATAATAAAGAGCAGATACTGCATGGTTTCATCAACCACTATATGGCAACTGTCCCCACAGCAGCGCTGTGATTATTCTCACCATACAAAATCCATCTCTTATGTCCAGCTAAATAAATGAATAAAAGGAAAAACTAAAAAAATTCAGAGTTCTGATACAAACCCTTTCCTATCTGATTCAATAGATCTTCCAGTACTTTAGCAAATGAGCTGTTTTCTGCAGTTTGCATTTCACATGATCACGTGCTAAAAAAGAACACCACAGAAATACATAAGGGCTGAAAATGGAAGCAGTAAGGACTATAGAGAATGGAGGAGATGCAGATATGCTCACCACTTCTAATACTGTTTTCAGTTTTAGGCCCTTGACTACGAACATAATGTTGGGCTGATCAAGCGTATGCAGAGAAGTTCAAGAAAGCTGGTGATGGGACTAGAAAACAGGAATTATGAAGAGAAGCTGAGGGAATGGGTTTGCCAGGTCTGGAGAAGGTTGAGGGGAGAACTTGTTTATTTCTACAGCTACCCAGAAGAAGGCTGTAGCAAGGAGTATGTTAATCTTTTTTTCTCGGATGACAAGTAATAGGGGATCAGGAAACAGCCTCAAGCTGCACCAGCAGGGGTTGAGATTGGATATCAGGAATAATTTATTTATGGAAAGGGTGGTCAAGTATTGGAACAGGCTGCCCAGCAGGTGTTGGAGCTGTCATTTCTAGATGTGTTTAAGAGAGGTATGAATATGGCAATAAGGGGCATATTTTAGTGATGGGATTCAGTAAAGTCAGGTTGATGGTTGGATTTGTAGTCCAATCTATGATTCTATAATTCTGTATCACATATCCCAGCACCTGTATGTCAAAACTGATGATTTCTTGAGAGGTGAACAGATATCAACATTCTGACTGTGGTGCATCTTGTCTAGAATTGTTGTTAAATAGATAAGACAGAATCACAAGTAAATTGGAACTGTTACTTAATTCTTACTTCAATGTCCTCATAATCAGAGCAGTTCAAGGAGAAGCTTATCTCTGTAAAGATAAAACTGACTCCAGAAGCATTTCAGAACATGTAACTTAAATATGTCAAAATATGAGGTGTTACCAGATGTGAATGGAAATATAGGGTAGTCTGCAATTATACTGTGCCATGCATTTCTGAGAAATAACAGCTGGCCATTTATGATACTATCTAGTTTTATTATTTTCAGAGAAAAAATGGGTCGATGACATATTTACCACTTATTTACTTAAAAGATGTATTCTCTTATTCCATGACAAACTGCCATTGAAACCCAAAGCAAAAATCAGAATTTGGCCTGCAAAAATAATAATATGATGAGGAAATTGCCTTGATTTTAGATTGCAAGCTTATTGGCTTATGAAAAATGTTGCTATAAGTAGATGAGAATGGATAGAAAGTCAAGCTGTTTGGATCATTGAATCTAATTGGTTCAGTTGGCTGAAAATAAATCAATCCCAGACTCAAAGAAAGTTTTTGTATTATGTCTTATGTATGCTTTTATGCTCTGTTTTTGGCATACAATGAGACGTAGGTTTTATAGGACAAGGAGGCAAAGCTTGTAAATATCATCAAAAGTTAGTGAGGAGTAGTGACAGGTAGATAAGTTATAAAATTAATTTAGCTTGAAATTCTACTAGTAATTGTTCTGCTGTTTTCTAGCCTTGTTGACTGATCAGCATTGTATCTGTATGCAACTGTGGCATTTCCCTTCCTGGGCAGAAGTTAAAATTTGTGTTTTGTTTTTTGTGTAAACATACATGCTTGTGAACGATGGTGAAGAATGAAAACTTCAGAAAACAGGTACAACACAGCGAAGGTCAAATCAGCTGTGCAAGATAACTTGCTATTGCATATAAGTCTTGACTTACCTTATGCTTCTCTTACTAGTTAGTTCCATGTCTTTCCACTAAAATTTCTGTAAAACCTCATTAGTGTTTTAAATAGTGGTCTTATGCTCTACATGTTTATGCTTTAAAACTTGGTCAGACACCATACCTATTTAACTTTAGACTTTGAAACATGCATCTGTCTTCTAATTACTATGGATCTGGTCTACATGATCAGAAATGTCTTAGCTTCTTCTATCAGTTTCTTACCACACACCATCAAACTTCTCTTCGTTATTTCTGTAATGAGATTCAAATTGTCTTCACTCAACTCCCCATGTCTTTTCTAAATCTCTCAAAAACGGCCACTGTAGCAGCACTCTGAGATGTTAGTAAAGTTGCCTCTCAGAAGCGTCACTGTATGTGGAAGTATGTGAAAGCTTTGATAACTATTCCACCCATACTGAATTATTTTCTTCTCTTGCACTCTAGTGGATGTTGGGTGATATAAATAGAAAGAAATAATGTATGCAGAACATGCGAAATAACCAGTTAATCAAACCATTAGACTTAAAATGAAGGATGGGTGAAGGAACAGGGCTCAAATCAGTGACTCAAATTACAGATGCTGATACTGTGCCTTAAAAATATTTTAAACTCCTAACTTCAAAATACAACTTTTACATCGGCATCGGAGCATGTTTTATCTGTATTCTTGTTAAGAGCGTCATCAGAATTTTGTCAAACGTGGAGGCAAAATTTGTTGAATGTGGATTTCAGATCAGAAGGGAATTTGGCTTTGAGGTCTTGAAGGGGACACCTTGCTGCTTCTTCCATGGTGTTAAAAAAAAAAAAAATTATAATGCATATTTTAGTTAAACTGATTCACACAATGATCACCTCTTTCAGATTATTACCCGAACTAAATTAAGTAAAATGCATTTACATCATGGCTGTTCTGTAGTTCCTGTTCATGGTGCTGCTGGAGTTGTTCTCCAGGCTATTCACAGGTGATACATGGTGAATATCTTACTAGCATTGCAAGTACACTGTATGTATCTTGTTATTACTGCCAGTATACCAATAGTCAGATTCTACCACCACTTCTCATTCCAGAAGAGTACTTTATTATACCAGATTTTATCCAAATGTTACTGAAGTCTCTTTTTTGGGGGAAAAAGTCAATGTTGTTAAGGGTAAAAAGAACAACTTGACTCCTAGTGTTCAAATGTATCTGTAAGTTTAACCTCCTTCATAAGATAATTTGTTTGAAGTAATATAAAGCTTGGCAGGGAACCAAGCTTGTTCCACTGGCTGATAATTTATTTCTCTGGTTATTAGATTTTTGTGTTTGCAATCATTTCTCATTCTCCTAATGTAATACCATTTCTTGACAGACCACCCATCATCATTTAATTTCATCTGCTGGGAAAACTATGCCAGTCTATTCCACTTCAATGAAGGAACTATATATCACAATTTTTTTAAACCCAGTATACAATCAGAATTGATTATGCTGTAGTTCTTACCATATACTACTATGCAAGAATAAGCAGAGATTTCTAAAGATTAGCTGCCATATTTTTAATTAATCTTTTGACTTTCCTTATAAAAATTTTCCAGACAGCTAAACAATATTGTTTTAAATGTGATGTGCAAAACTTGAGTGGATATGGTAAATCCAAAGGTAGGTTTAAACCCAGATAGCCTTCATCTCGCCAAGTTATCTTGGAGTACTTATATTTGAGAAGGAAAATTCAACCATGCTGATTTGAAAAATCATAACCTCAGTTCAGTTTACAATACACTATTCTAATAACAGAAGAAGTGAATAGGGATCATCTACGCTGAATTTTCTAGTCACGAATTGTCTGTCAAAATGCATGTTACGTAAAATATACATCCATTACATACATAGTTGTAAACAGTACCACATATTCGGCATGATCATGAGTCTAGGTATGTTAGCAATATGGTTAGGGAAAATAAGTGCTTCGATCCTCCTATGGAAAATTGTGCTGAGACCTCAGATCAACATAAATTTGAAAGTCTTTTTTTTTTTATCAGTCCAGTCTCACTTCTATTGTTGTGCTATGCACAACTCACACCAGTTTCATCATGGAAAATTTTTCTTAGCCATTAGGAAAAAATATCTACTTTGAAGAAATTCATATTAGAGCAGGTTGTCCAGGCAGTTTGTGCAGTCTTCCGTGACTGGCAATATTTAGGACATATTTGGACAATGTCCCTTGTCTAGCATTGATCTTACCCTTTTCTGAGCTGGTAGCTGGACTAGATAATCTTTTGAGAGCCACTCCAACTGAGTTATTCAATGGCACTCTAATTTTTTAATCATCTTATGTTTTTGGATGAAAGTGGAAACATGTTTTAATGTGTTTCTTCACATCATATCTGTCAAATTGTATTCCCAGAAAAAAACTTATGCTGTTCAGAAAATTTTCCATCTGAAGTTCCTTGATAACAACTGAATTGAATTCCAAAACTTTCACCTGAGCTCTAAAAGAATCTTATTCTATACTATATATGCAGCATCTTTCAATATATGACCATTTTTTCTGACTTCTATTTGTTTAGTGAAAATTGGAGTAAAGGTTTGGCTCTTGCCAATTATTTCTCAAAACATCAAGGACTACGTACTTTAATTTGTTCTTCGTGATTCTTGAAAACATCCTTTCATGGCCAGGGGTAGAAAAGAGTTCTGTGGCTCATAATGATCCATAATTACATTTCTGCCTTGAAGCAATAACTTCATTTATTCCCAATTTAGATTCCATATTCAAGAGCATAACCAGATATTTGTATGGGAGTAAAATAAAAAACGTTTCTTAGAACTATGCTTTTATTTGTACAGAATGTTTGCATCCTTTTTTTCTGCTTTTATTTTCTACAAACACTGTAGTAAAATTAAACTTTAAGCCAACATCGGATATTGCAGCAATTTATTTTAATTCATGAATACAGTTACTCACTTTGCAAACATGATTCTCAGAACTTAACTCAGCAGTTAAGAAACTTAAACAAGATCTTTTAATTCATTCCAAACTAACAGTTGCAGCAAAATATTATCAAGAATAATACACAGAAGTCCCTTACAGAATAATTTTGACTAATATGTATGAAAAAAATAATACAATCATAGAGGGAGAGATAGGAAACTAATATACCGGGGGCTATTTTATTGATCATTGCTTCCATCATATTTGGGGAGATATTCTTTTTCAAGTTATTGAAACTTTTGTCAGAATAAGTGCTTGGAAAATTTCTGCTGGAATCTGCTGTTGAGTAGCCTTAAGAGAGAAGGAAGGTGTAGATAGGAGAAAAGAGATGGAATTTCTTATGAAGGACTGAAGTATAAAGGATACTGAGAGATCTCCAGACCATTTATTTGTCTGTTTGTTTGTTTGTTTGCTTATTTATTGTATAGCCAGCAAAAGTTCAAGTAAAGTTTTTTTTTTATGCTTATCACTGAAAGATTTTACGTCTTTTTTAAATTGAAGAAAAGAAAAAAAGTATATGAATATTTTAAAGCTCTGTATATAGAGTACAACTTGGGGTTGAGAGATGACCATTATTACATTCTTAAGTAAAACATTTTTTATTGAAAACTTAAACACCCTAGAACATATTCCAAGTGTACTTAGCACAATTTCCAGAGTTTCATGAGTCTTGCTCAGGCTTCTGGAGCATGTCAAAACCATGGATCAAATCAGAGTCCAATTATTTATCTTAATCTTGCTCTACAATGCTTAAGTTAAAAATAAATAAGTCTTACCATAAGAATTCTAGGAGAATTTGTAATTGGGTACATTTACAAGAAAAGTTGTACCATCAGAATGTCTTGTTTAGATATTTCTCTTCCAAAGAGATAATAACATTTTTACAGCTTAGTGTGCACCAGCTTGACTTGAAGCTACACTGAAAAACGCATCTACAGCAAGACAGGTGTGCTAGCGAAACTGAAAAACCTTTGCTAGCTTGTAAAAATTTTTCTTAAAGAAAAAAACTTGCTGCAGGGCTGAAGAGGAAAACGGATTTCCTTGTTTACTTGTCACATGATGAATGAAATCATTCCTTGTATTCCCTTGCCTTGCATTCTTCTTACCTTTCCTTTGACCCTCCCTTTCCCCTTCTCATTCCTTTTTCTCCTGTTTCAAACAAGGTTTTCGAGATCTTATTCTCTAGGTAGAGAAAAAATTCTATATGTCAATCAACACCATATTTTTTATGGTAAATACAAAGTAAATTTTTAGTTTTAGGGTAGGGGTTTTTGTTTTCCAGTGATTAAATGCAATTCATCCTATTTTGGTTTTGTAATTCTTCCCCTGCATTCCCTTCTTCTGACAGAGTTTGACTGTTCAGCACATTTGTTTTTCTGTTAATGTAAAACTTTGGTCGCATAGGGTAGAACTTATTTGGGTATGCTGGGATTCAGTGAAAATAGTCTTGAACCTTCTTCATTATGGAGCACCAACTATCTGTAATAGTTCATTAAGCAATGGAAGGCTACAATAGTTATTTTAACTGACGCCTCAGCTCTTTTTTTTTTTTTTTTTTTTTTTTGCTGATCTTAAAAAAGACCTTATACTTTTCCCAAAATCTATTCTTTTTCTTGATCTGATAAAAGCAAACTAGGTTTTTTTTATTATTATTATAATTTGTATTAAGTGAAAATATTTTTTGATTCACAGAATTATATTAGAGGTCTTATCTCTACAAATCTTCAAAACTCTTTCTCATGAATACTTGTCTGGCTTCATATATTCCACTGTTTTCAGGGAGAGAACATTTCAAAAAACGTAACCATATTTTTCTTTTTAGCTGTTTCTTTGCCAAGTTGTCCTTATTTGCTGATACATTATTTTGTTGAGCTGGTTTTGATGTTTCGTTGCAGCAATCACAGCTTTTTTGCTTAAGGCATAACTGAAGCTAAACTTACTGAAGAGCACAACTGTGTGACAAGTGGTACTTATGCCCCGTCTCCCATCCTAGTTGATATTCTGCGTATTAGCCAGAATATACCTTTATGCCTGTGAAGGTGTATGAAAGGAGAAAGTTGGAGGGAAAGGATAACATAATAAACATTAGGTGGGGGTTGGCCTCTTCTCCCAGGTAACAGCAATGGGACAAGAGGTAATGGTTTCAAATTGCTCCAGGGGAGGTTAGGATTGGATATTAGGAAAAAATTTCTCCTCAGAAAAAGTGGTCAGACATTGGAACAGGCTGCCCAGGGGGGGAGTCACTGTCCCTGGATGAGTTCAAGAAATCTGGTGATGTGTCACTCAGGGACATGGTTTAGTAGAAAAGATGGTGATGGACTGATGGTTGGATTCAATGATCTTAGGGGTCTCTTCCATCCTTTATAATCCTGTGATTCTGTGTGATTAATAGCTACCATATTAGTTTGACCGCAGTGTCAAAATGTTTGTGGCTAAATAAGTAACTTGGGAGACAAAATCGTAAACCGAGTGAGTGCCCGTCCATCTTGGAATGTATAAGCTAGAGCTTACAGTGAAATTGTCACTTATTCTTTCATTATATGCTATAATTATATAATGTATATAATATGTGTTGATGAAATAGTTTTCTATAGAAAGTAATATCTGTCAAAAGAGCAGCAGTAGTGCACTTAATGCATTTTTAAGCACCAGCTTCATTAATTGTAGTGTTCTTTGGAAAACTGGAATATGAAGTTCTCCTGTTGTTCATATTGTTCTGTTTCTGTTTGGCTGCTAAATTAGGTACGATGTTGACTGACCTTGCTTTGGATGGCTTTGAACCAACATGAAATAGCTCATGTTAATACAGGAGAATGTAGGTCCCGTGAGAAAAATCCAGAAGTGCTAGCAACTCTAAAGCGAATCCTATCTCCATGGATTTAATACACAAAGTCTTTCCATCTGTTTTCATCAAAGAAATTAAACCAGGCTTTTATTGAAATGCAGATGTAGAAATGTGTAGTGAGAGATGAAAGAAAACTGAATTACTGTAGATGATTCTATTCTTAAACTTTTGGTGGCAAGTTCTTTCATATTTGAGAATGGACTTATTAGCATTTTAAAATAAGAAGCCTTCTAAGCAAGGTTTTATTATTCAAATTGGGAGATTTTAAGGACCTAGGGAAGCATATATTTAATTGGATTAAATTTTTACTTAGGAGTTACAGTATATTTAAAATGTTTTATCTCCATATTAGGCAGGAACCAGAATAAGATTTACTGTAATTTGCATTTTTTTACCTTAAAAAACAAGCCCATATGAAGAATTCTACCATAAGATAAAATATCACAGAAACTTGCAAATATTTTATATTAAAGTAGTTTGAATAGCTTATATACTCTGCTCCAGTCCCATATGACTTCAAATCAGGCTCAGCCTATTATTTCTAATACCTAATTTCTAAGTTTCTAAGTATTAGCAAAAGAAAAGAGCAGTACCATTAGGGCAGGGAGCATTCATTTTTATCCTTCACTCATGTTTGAATAGTGTCAGGAAACACTAGTTTCAAATGAGGTCCCACGATGCTATACACCTCACAGGAAAATTTGGAAAATTCATGACATAAAATGTATACCATAGACAATAAAAAATAAAATATGCAAGAGAAAGAATTAAGTCTTTTTCTTTCATCAACTTCAATTGAGTTCAGATACAGACATCATTACTCATCTACACAGGTTGTAGATCCCACTTATTGTAGGATCAAGAAATTAGTGCTTTTCCTTTGAGAGTACAATCTTCCAGTAGCACAGTTGCACTTAAACTCATGTCTACAGTACCTCCGAGTAGTGATGATAACACTAAACCACTACTAAGTTCTCCATCGCTCTTGTAGAAGTTCAGATGTATGTCAAGTCCTGGTAAATATTGCAAAAGCTATTTTTTACATATACCTTTCCTCTGCATTTGAGTATGCTGTAGCTTCCATTTCAGCAAATCTTCAGCAAATGATTTGGATGCTAATTACTTTAAAAATATATATTTGCAGTTAGTCTTTAATTTTGCAATCTTTATATCCCACCTATAATTCTAAATCTCCTTTCTCCAGTTTAAATACAGGTGTGTGAGAAACATGCTCAAAATCAAAAATTTCTAATCAGGTAAAGATCTCTGTGAAGAGCAGTTTATTCATTACTGCAATAATGGTTGCACACCCTCTACTGACAAGGGAGAAATTGTGCACCTAATCAGTGAAATGCATTCCATTATATACCCTGGGTCTGACACAAGTAAAGCCTCTCCTGGCTCTCATTGGTTGAGCATCTCAGGCTGACAATCTTCCCAACACTGTTGCTACAATACATTTCCATACACTGTCTGCTACCAACCCATTGTTTTTAGGTATGTTCTGTACTTTTTAGTACAGGAGGACAATGTTTGCAAAAATTAGCACACACTTTCTGTCCTGTACCAGACTCTCCCCTTTCCTGCTCAGTTACCTTATCTAGTGCCTGTGCCAATTCTGTCCAGGTCAGAATGCTCAAGTCTCAACTTTGTTCAGAAGCTTTCTTTGTGAAAAACAACCGATCCTACCCTATATACAGAAACACTGGAAATTTCCACTGCAAATACACAATCTACGTACATATATATATGGTATTCATCTTTGTCTTTGTAGGTCTAATGTCCATGATTCTATGGTCCAGCTGTTATCCAACGATATTTCACTTTCATATTTTTTAACTAATTCACTTCATCTATACAAAAATTATGGTAAATTTTGTTCTCATCCTTTCTTCTTTTGGTCACTCCTGATATGCAAGTACCATTCATTTCTAAGTGCACCTTCAAAATAACCATTTGAGTGACTGTAGCACTTGTTGTTAGGGTGAGTGACACATTTCTGAGGATTCACCATTACTCTCACTTATTCTGACACAGTGCTGTGTCAGAATAAGTTCTTCATAATCAAAATATCTCTGTGACTTAAAATTTAGGACAGTAAGTTGTCTAGATAGTAAAACAAAAAATTTAGTGCTTTAGGAGGTGATTCAAAATTACCTAAGATAACATGCTCAAAACTTATTTGATTCCAAAGTATTGAATTCTATCCAGATTTTATATTCAATGATATTATGAAAATTGGACTTTGTTTTGGGAATAGTTTTTCAAAACATTTAGACTACTATTACTGCTGAAAAACCTAAGCATGAAAGCGGTTAGTACCTTTTTTTTTTATGTTTTCATTTTCTACAAATGGAAATATGTGTATCTGAAATAAATAGTGAGAATAAGTATACAGAGACAGTGAGAGGCTCATTTAAATACTTAGCATCAGCATACTGAGCATTACTGAGCATACTCAGCATTTAGTAGGACTGCTGATTTCGTCCAGCATTATGAGGCTGCAGTGCAGAGGCTGCTAACCTAGCTGGGTATCTTCCAGATGAAAGTGTTTTCATAAAACATAGTATAAACCACTAGTATTACAATCAACATATGCAATAACAAAGGAAATAAGCTTTTGTTGGAGCTAAATGCAACAGGGATGTTTCATGGGTATTTGCTTCTTGCAGGAACCATCTCATTCACAGTCAGATATCTTCACTCCTTGATTTTCAATAACCTCCATTCTTCACAATAATGCCCTTGCTCCTTTTAGTGATTTTTATATATTCTGACTGTGGTTTAAAAATAACCATGGAGTGTATGATGCCCTATCGTAAACACTACGGGAGATAGTTTTGATGTTTTGCTTTAGTATTTTGTCTGACAAATCAATCTATTCTCATTTTTATTTACATTGTAAGCATTAGATTTCTCTCCCTCTCTCTCTGGCCTCTTTTTCTTTGGTCTCATGCCCATTTCAAGCTTTTCAGGGTATGCATGTCAATGAATATTTAGCATCTATTCATACAGTTCTTTTTGTTTGTATTTGTGAAACAGAATTCTTCAGAGATGATTAAATCCTACTAGCTACTGTTAGGTAAATTGAGAATCAGAAAACTGTCTAATTTCCCTAAGAACATATGTGTATCCAGCTGCAAATCACCTGATCCTCCACTGAATTTTACAAGTTTGTCTCATCATTTGTGGACTAGAGAAGATTGAATAGATCTTTTTTCTTGAAAATCATTTCATTCTTACATGATTTTATGCTTACTGAGCGATGTGTCTGATATTCTTTTATTCTCACATTATTTTCATATAACAGACTACATAGTAAATAAGTAATCCACTTGATCCATTGTGTTTTCTGTTTCTTTTTTTCCTCGTTTTGGTACTTTGAGTTTTGAAAGTTTAATATATAATTTTTATTTACTTTCTATTCTTTTGATTTACTGATCTTTGTTCTTCTTGTCAATACATAACGTTTTGTTATTTTTATTATTGTTATTATTCTCTCACTTCTACGATTTTTATTTTGCTTATTCCAATGGTTTGTTTTCACTTTTCTGATCCTTCTTGCATAATATAAATTCTCAGGCCTTTCTAGTAGTATTTAACCTATTCCTTATATCAGTGATTCATGCACCGTTAATTAAATGATGTGCCTTTAGATAGCAAACTGAAGAACTGAATACGACTTTCAGCTTGGGGGGCTCCATTTTGACATCAGAAATAATTTCTTCTCCAGGAGGGTAGTGCAGAGGTGAATCATTTTGCCAATGAGAGCAGTGAATTCTTCCTCTTCCAAAGTTTTCAGTGTTTTGCTAGACAAAATGAGAAGTGACCTGGCCTAAATGTGGGCAACAGTATTACTTTGTGTAGGGAAGGAGGCTGGTCTTGATGACCTGAAGGGAATTCTCATCTGTTCCATGACTCTATGAAGTCTCAGATTGAGAATGAAAACTACTGAAGGCCAGTGGATGTTGAACCCTGCCTGAATGTACACATTCATGTGACTGGGAATTGTATGGGTATTTTTGGCAGAAGGAAAAATTCATTCTCTCCTGGTGCAAATGGTGCTGATATCACATATCTGAAGAGAAAGCAACTTTCTAAACTGATCCATGCCTATAGCAACCTACAGTTGATTTAAGTGCTAGTGAAGTGAGATAGGAGTGAATTGCCTAAATAATTCATTACTAGTAACCTAAATAATATTTAACTCCTTTTTAAAATCTCCTTTATTTCTCCTTCTCCTGTGCAGCAGTGCAGAATGTTTTACACATTCTCAAAATCTTACATCAGTTTATTTATTGAGATCTCCTCAATACAAGCTTCATTTACATGCAGACTGGGACATTTACACACCACCTATCTCACATTGGGTTTCCATCTGCAGGAAGGTTTCTTTAAGACGACAGTCCATTAAGTGTAAGAATTATCTTAATGTGACATCCCAATATTTCAGAGAGAATGGTAGAAGAAAGTGAGGTAGCAGGAGAACAATAGTTTGCTCTGGAGAACACTGACAGCTGATAATGGTGTCATCTTCAAAGATGCCTCAAATCAAGTACTCTAGAAGGTTATAACTGCCAAATAGATGTTAGCTCTGCTGAAATAAAAGGGAAATAATCATTCATTTAAACACCAGTAAAGTGCAGCTGTCAGATCTGTAGATCCAGTGTCATATCCTACATCAGAGGGTATTTGACAAAATGCAGAAAGTGACTCTGATTTGTCAAGCAAGAAACTTTGCTTATGTATTCACAGCTTGTTGATGTAAAATTTCTTTTCATGTCCCTACTGTGGGGAAAAAAAATAAATGAACTCCAAATATCAGGATGATTTTTAGACCAGTGAGGAAAAGTAAAGAATAAATCAAGACTACTGATAATAAGTCATACTGTTGTCAGGGGAGTCTGCATAGGTTTCAAAGGACATTTCAACATTTAAAAGAAATCTCGGTGGATTTCTAGATGGTAAGTGCCGTACTTCCCACCCAATCCCCAAGCCATACAGTCCTTATCCCCTTATCTCCCGCCTCCTCCCCCCCCCACCCCGAAAAAAAAAAAAAAAAGTTCCATACTAAGAGAAGAGAGAAGAGAAGAGAAGTAAGGAGAGCAGAGAAATAAGTTTAGTTCAGTTGGGAGAGACTTTCAGAGGTTATCTAATCAAATTATCTGACTGCTTCAGAGCAAACCAAAAATTGCATCACGTTATGGAGGGCATTTTCCAGACGCTTTTCAAACACTGACAGGCACAAGGCATCAATTACCTCTCTAAGAAGTCTGTTCCAGTATTTGACCATCCTCAGGGTGAAGAAATGTTTGCCAGTGCCCAGTCTGAATGTCCCCTGGTGCAAGTTTGTGTTGTTTCTATGCGTCTTTCATTCATTACCAAGGGCTCATAGTGTCTGGTTTCTAACTGCACAATAGAACTGTACAAAAGAACTTATAGGAATTTTGATCTGATGCTGTTATAGGTTCTCTGGACATCTCTGTTAGAACTAGTGAAGCCAGTCAACAGATGAAAGGAGATAACTGGAAGTTTAGTGCGAATTATCAGGTTATGAATGCAGTGTTCTTCAAACATCATAGTTAATTTCATTCCCTACTGGATACCCCATGATTCAGAGTTAAAAGCTTTAACGTGCATTTGATCAATTCTAGTTTGTCACTTGGAGGAAAAGCTGTCAAATGACATTAAACTAAGTTTCTCTCTATTCTAAAGTGCAAAAAAATAACACTTCAGATAATTTGAAGATCAGGTAAAGTGATCCTCAAGGTAAGGTGAATATGTATCATAAGGAGTGATGTAAGTGAAGCAGTCCTGAGAGCAGATAATATGCAATGGGACGAAATAACAAATACAGATACATTCTGCCTTCAAGTAGACAATGAAAAAAACCCACAGCAGCAATAAAAAACAATTCATTTTCTTAATCAATGTCTAAAGATTCTACAAACTACGTTTTAATATTATGGATCATGCTCCTGTGCTTTGGTGTGTCTCTTTTGCCTGACCAGTTAGCTGCTGCAGGGCCTGGGAAAGGTGAGGGTTGCATGAGGGGATGGAGTGATCCAGAGAATAAGAGAGGATAAAATACATTTGACAGCAATGCAAATATTAAAGGAAGATGAGATACCTACAATTTCAAGTGTTCCACCATCAACACAAAATTTGTTCTGTGTTTGAGTCTACCTTACTGGAGCATTCTTTGATAATAAATTTCATTTACATTTAAAAAGTAAAATATTCAGTTCTTGTCAGGGCTCCAGAGACATTCTCATGCCTGCTTGTCCCTGTCCCACCTATGCAGTGCCCAGGACGTCATTTCATCCCTGGGGCCATCAGCCCTGCCCCAGTGAGGCTGCAGCCAGGCTTGGTTCAGAGCCCTGCCCAGCTCAGTGATTGGTGAGCCAATCTATCCCGTGTCTTGAATAACAGCCTGGGCAATGAGATGGAGCTTTCAGAGTAGGGCTCCTGCATAGAGGGACCTGAACAAGCTGAAAAATATAGACTGAAGCTCAGCAAAACTTAGCAGAGGCAAAGTACTGCACCTGGAATCCCACATAGCAGTATAGGCTGGCTGGAAAATATCGTTGCAGCAGAAGACTAGATGTTTTTTGACTGAGAAATAATTAAACATGATTCACAATGCATTCTTGCATTAAAACAAAAACACAAACAAACAAACAACAAAAAAAAAAACAACCCAAAACCAAAATCACACAAGTCCTGGATGTAAGGCTGTAGCCCAAAAGGTGAGGAAAATGATTCTTCCACTTGGATTGGCACTACAGAGACTGCATCTGAAGTACTGTATTTGATTTTGGATCCTCTGCACAAGAAAAACATCGGCAAATTGAAGTGAGTCCAAAGTAGGGATAACAAAATGGGGAGACAGTTGGAATATGTGACATAAAGGTAGACAGGATAAGAAAACTGAGTTTGCTCCTTAACTTAAAAAGTTAAGGGCAGGCATCACTGTGGTCTCCAATTATTCAAATTGAAGATTCAAAGAGGATGAAGCTAGATTTTCTTGAAGTGGAAGGACAGGAGGCAATGGACACAACCTTGGAAATTTTGACTTGAAGTAAGGAAGAAGAAATTTATTGTGACGGTGGTCAAACTCTGGAACAGGTTGCCCAGAGAGATTATGTAATTACCTTCCTTGGAGATTTTTACAGTCCAATTGGATGTAGCCCTGAGTAACTGGATTTAACCAGACCTACTTTGGGCAGGAAGGCTGCTTTAGCTGAAAAGGGGTCCTTTCCATCCTATATGGTTCCATGGTTTCATAGCTGATCATAGTTCACCACCTGCACTGATGTGATACAGACACCTCTGAGGCAATGTAATGCTTAGTGTGCTTAGTGTATTTTTAATGAATTACAGTCATCAGAAGAAACGATGATTCATTTTTTCAGGCAACTCAGAAGGTTGCAGCATATAATAAAATGACATTTGTTTCAAATGGCATTTGTTTCATTTGTTTCAAGTCATTTCAGCAACATATAACATAAATACAGCAATACTGAGTTGTTATCAGATTCCCCTGTTTTCAGAGTATTTAGAGTTATTTTAGACATTAAGTAGAAGATCAATGCAAAGGCAATTCTGGAGACCTAGTTTTTTAAGTAATACAACATCAAAAATCAGTGTCTGTTCTAATTCTTAAAACAAACAAACAACAACAAGATAGTGTTTGCAATGTACTGTATGAGAAAATAGCTAATAAAAGCTGTTGGCCCTTCCAATTCAGTTCTCACACATGCCTGTTTTGGCAGTTGGGCCAATGACCTCCAGAGGTCCCTTCTAACCTTGGTCATTCTGTGATTCAAAATGTTTGACTGCTGTTCAATAATTATAGTGATAGAAGGAAGGATTCTATGTACCACATGCCCTGTAACACAGCAGAAAGCTTTATATTCTACCAGCCAGAGTCTGTGCAGAAGAAGAGCAAAAATAACAGAAACAGATGAAAGTGAGAATTTGCACTTTATTTATCCAATCTCGTAATTGGTAAGTGAGAGGTGTGTGGATTTTTTACTGATGATACATTGAATAATAAAAAAATCAGAAGAATATGAAACTACAATCACAAGGTAAAACAAGGGAGTGCAAGGGTTCTGAGTCACCAAATCCATGGTTTTCTATAAGGAAAAATTTTATATAATCCATTTCAGAAACTTAAACAGGTTTAAAAGATTTTAAAAACTATGCTCTTCAAACTTGATCTGTTAGTTTGATGTCGCTCTTGTTCAGTGTTTCCCCAGACAGAGCAAAAGATTTCCCTGTGTCAGTTTTTATATAAGTACACACCGCAGTGCTTAGTTTAGTATGATTAAATCCATTTTGATTGTGATTGAAGCTATATTTCAAACAATGCACAGCATACTCATCTATTGTGGCAATTCATGAACACAAAAGCTCTGCTTTCTGCTGCTTGATTTTAAGGATATTTATTTTTATTTTTCTTAAAATTAAAAAAAAAAAAAAGATGCTACAAAACCTACAAAGGCAATGCTATGAAGGCAGCTGAGTTTTATAATTTCTCCAGATGCTACATGAAGTGATTGTATCAGTCTTTTACATTCCCTGATTTCCAGATCTACTAGCAAATTGACACTGAAATTGCAATGCTTCCACATGTTTGTCAATGGATCCAGTATTATTCTGCAATTACCTGCTTTCATTGAGCCACAGTGGGTTCAATCCAGCTACTGAATTGGGATGTTACCACTACAGTGAAATGGATCTGATGCACCACACTGACTTGAAGCTCAGGCAAGTTCCAGCCTATGATATGACAAAACAGTAATTTCCTTGCCGTGATGTTTTTAATCTAATGTTTCGAAACAACAGCTTTATCAGCAGCTACTTATGAAGCTCAATGTCTCTATATTTAGCATTCATTAAAAAAAAAAGTTATAATTGACATTATAATTTTCTAGTAAAAAAGTATGAAGCCTGCTGTAAAAAAAAAAAAAAAAAAAAAAAGAAGAAGAAGAAAAGAAAATGCATTGCAACTGCTTAAGAAAAAAAAAAATGAATTGAGAGGAAAAAAAAAAGGTTGAATATGTCTTTAGTTCTCATTCATCAAGGCCTGTATAATTTTTTTAAACATCCTGATAGTGTCATTATCCTCAGTTTTGCCAGAAATTAAGCATATCATTTAGTGCTTTGCTGAACTGGGCCTGCTTGAGTTGTTTCTCTAAGTCCCTTATACAGAGACCTGCACATTTATTTATATAATTCTACATATGCTTTATTTACTCAGAATATGTTACTGAAAAACCCTTCAAATAAAGTCCTTATTTTAAGGATTCATTATATCAGACATCAACAACAATATACTTTCTTTGAATGCTCAGTTGTGAAAACTTTCATTTTGCAGTTTGAGGCCATAACTACACTAAACACAAGGATTTGAAGATAAAGAATGGTTCCAGAAGGCATGATAAATCTTATTTCCACAAGGGACACATTTACTTGATTTTTTTTAGAAGAAACTTTGAGAAAGTTATTTAGCCTCAAAAGTAACTTTTTAAGTAAAGTGTTTGGACACTGTCAATTGTTGTATTGAATCTTAAGTTATGTCTTTGGCCTTAATGAGTAAAAAGTTTTTTAAAAATGTGTTCATATTCTAAGTTCTATTAACAAAACCAGTGTCTGTTCATACACTGATTTGCATAATTATCTGAAGCATAAACAATGCTCTGATGTTGAACAGAAAGCTGAATTGCTGGGACTTTCACTTTTTGCAGTGTTGCTGTGAATAGGTGCACTTCCTTTTTTTTTTTCCCCTGTGCAAACTTTAGAAAAATGCAAGGAGTTTTTATCTTCAGAATAAAAAGAAATGTTGAGTCCTTAAATCTTAAGATGATATAGTTTTCTTCATTGATCCTAGCATGTTGTTCCAGTCTTTTAAGCCCTAGTAAAATTGTAAGATTTTCTTTTAAGCTAACTTTAATAGTCTTGCACCTTCAATATTTTTTCCTGCTGAAAATTTTGATGTTATGATGGTTTACTTAGGAAAGCTTCTGTGACCAGGTTGTGAAGGTGGTGAAAAAAAATGTTTTCCAATGGAAAGGAATCAAAAAGAAAGATTCAATTTGAAGACTGGGTTACTGTAGATTAGCAATTAGTTTCACTTGTGCTTTCTGCTTAGCTGTGTAGGGATTTGTATACGCACGTTTTATCTTGTTGGAGTTAGTTTAAGGAAAAAGACAGTGTTGACCATCTTCAATTATTCACTATCTTTGGCAAATTTATCTGCATTCTTCATAAGAAAGAAAATAACAAATTGCCTTTCCAGAACAAAGGCCAAACACATTTCTAGCAGAGCTGGCATATCTTTTTTCAGAAGTCGTTCTGTTAACCCAACTGTAAATTTCATCCCAGTATTCATTTCTTTGTAGTCCATGGTTGAATAGTATCAAGCCAAGTTCAAGAATGCTACTGCTTGATAAGTACAAGAACCTAAAACTTCTTTCTCTAGAGACTTTTGTGTCTGTTTCGACACATCAGAGAAAATTACCCAAATAGTAATTACTTTTTTATTTCACCAGTAAACCCCCCAGTACCTGAGGCCTATAAATACACAGGCAGTTGTAAAGGACATGAGCCCAAAGAGATCATGTGTCATAGGACATAGGAATAAAGCCACTGCAGGGATAAATTGTTAGCATAAGCTTATCTTCTTGTGTCTTCATTTCATTCTAGTGTGGCTGAATGACTGCTTGGGTAGACAATGAAAAGATGTCAGTACTATTTTGAGAAAACATCTAGTGACATTGTTGTGTTCTAGATCTGGGGAATTTCCTGCATCAAGTATAAGAAAAGCTGTCTTTATATACTATCATATCTGAACTGTGCTTGGCCTGCCAGCATGCTAGAAGCTGTGCAAGACATTCTTTTAACTCTACTCAATAAAGAACTGATCCTCAAAAGTGAATGACCTAGTGATGCGACACAGCTAATTCAGATCAAGTTTCCTTTCCTGGAAAATAACTGCTGAAATTCCTCTTCTGTCACCTCTTCACAGCAGTGTTTTGAAGTGGTGCTTAACTGCTAAGGGCAAATCAAATATCTTGTATACTACATGAACTTTTCATTGCAGGCTATTTTTAAGTTATCAGAAAAACTCTGCGATCAACTTGTGCCACTCTCTCATGTGCTATATTCTTCCCCCAGATTAACTTGCTTGAGAGAGAACAAAGAATGTTTTTATATGTCCAGTTTAGACTGAAATATGTCATTAAGAGAAACTCAGACATCCTTGGTTGAGTGATACTTGGCTGATTGTTGTCCCTTTTAGCAGTATGTATTCTATTTTTTTATATGAAATAGGTATTGCTGATCTTTTTCTAGTTGTAGCTACCTATTGATTGGATCTCAGGCATATGTCAATCTGAGAAAATAGCACTTCTTTATCAATTTCCTGGGATTTTTGCAGATATTAATATATCTCTTGGTCTTCATTTTATCAAATTAAAGAGCTTTGATGTTTTGGAGAGAATTAGTTAGGACAATTTTATAATATTTAAGTAAGTCTGTCCATCTCAACATTGTTTGGGAACTGTGAACACTAGAACAAATCAAATCTCCAGGCAATTTGTTTGTGTTCCTACTAAGACCTAAAGGAACTTGATTGTTCTAACATAGTAGAAAATTTTCTTACAGTTGCAAAATACAGGATTTAATATCTTCTTTTGAAATAAGAGAACATGTTCAGCTGATTATCTATCAAACATTTTTAATCCTTTTCAGGATTTTACCATTTTTACAATCTTTGTGGTATCTATAAGCTACATTAATAATGATTTTCCACTTTCTTCCAAGGCATTAGTAAAATGTTTCATAGAATAGACAGGAACTCAGCCTTGCAAAGCAAAATATGGTCTCTAAGAAGATTCACATTTATAGTTGCATTTTGAAACATATCAGTCAACTGAGTTTTAATCTAGTTAATGTCTACAATGCTCATTTGGTGTTGGCTGAGCCTCATTATTAATAATCCATATCTGCAGAAAAGCCCAGAAATGACTTCAGCAAGGAATAGTTCTATTAACCTTACTTATACTGATTCTTATACCGATTTTCAGGTTCACAGAAACCTCCTATAAAAATTTGGGTATCTTATAAAGCAGGTACTGTTACTGAATACACCATCATTAAACCACTGTTCTCATAGAAGGAAACCAAATTGGTTTGACATCTATTTCCTAGATAATGAAGATTAGCAGTTTTATTAATACTGTTCTGTACTAGCAATTGTGTGATTGCTCTTGAGTATTCTGACAGGCTTTTGAATACGTAGCTCTTCCCAATTGCCTATCTGAACTGCTGGAAAGCAGTAGCCAAACAATAGATCGCAGAACTTATTGCATTGTCCTAGTCCTCATGGAAATTCATCATAAAAGATAAAAGAATCTCACTGTATTTTTGAAAATCTAGGAAATAGACTATGCAGATCCACTGATGTAAAGACACCTATGTTAGGCTGCTCTATGTTGCATCCTGTTCAAATGGAAAGCAGTTTATTTTGATATTATATTGTGGTCCAGAAATATTTTATTGTTTTCCCAAACCAGAATGATTATTGGAAGAAAATATTTAATGGAAATTTTTCTTGGTTATTTTTACATTTTGTACCACCTTATCCTGTAAAAACCAATCTTGTTTTAGAATAATTAAATTTTTTTTGTACAGAAAAGCCCTTCTCATTTTGTAATCCGCTGCCAAGTTGTTTTTCCTTGTCCATTTGCTTATCTTATATACATAGTGTTTTAAAGTTCCAAATACATAATCTTTATGATTTATGAGATGTTTTTCTGTTCTTTTATTTATGAGTTTTCTTTTTAACTGCTATTTTTATATGATTACTTTTAACTTCCTCCTTGACAATTTCAGTGGGTTATTTTACCAAATATGATTGTCTTTCTCTGAAGTATCATAGTTTGTTTCAAGTGGTCTTAAAGAGATTCCAATTTGCATTTATTTGCTTTGGCTTTCTTCTTTCTGTTCAAGTTGGAAGACTTGGAATTTTCTTTTGCTTCCAAAAGTGCAATCTTAAATTCCATTTTTTCAACACTCTCAGGTGGCATAGTTTTACTGCATCAGAACCTTCTCATTTGTGGTTTCTTTCTGAAGTGAAGATGTTACTGTGAACCACTAAGGCAGTTTCCACAGTCCCTGGAAATCAATGGTCAGTTAATCTTTATTTCCACACACAAGAACTTGTTATGACATTTTCGAATATGAAGCTGCTTTACCTTGCACTATCCATATCTACGAAAATGGTTTGCCTTCTGCTTCAGTGTAGTGGCTTCTGGAGTGATTTTTCACCCATCTCACATTTTTGTTTAATTTTACAAGCACTTGGTATGTTCTGAGGAACTTTGGTATTTCATCCACACAGTTAATATTAAATGAAGTAACACATTACAAATAGTCTACT
This sequence comes from Meleagris gallopavo, assembly GCF_905368555.1. Classification (NCBI taxonomy): domain Eukaryota; kingdom Metazoa; phylum Chordata; class Aves; order Galliformes; family Phasianidae; genus Meleagris; species Meleagris gallopavo. Next base: position 61,213,357 of record NC_139405.1, on the reverse strand, counting down.
GCAATGCTTGCCAGCCTACTAGAGTCAATTCAGAAACCATCAAAACTCTTGGGAATGTATTAAGCTTTAGCTGATAATCAATGAATACAGGGACCTAAATCTTCTTAACCATATGGAAGGATTTATCTAGTGGATTCTCATACTAGCCAAATATTCAAACGAAGGTTCCTTGCTTCCTTAAATTATGGCTTTCAACTATGAAAAATAAGTTGCACCAGCATACAGATGCTTTGAACTGTGGTTCAAGTGTGTACATGCATTCACTGGGGAGATACTTGGAAACTTAGATTTTAGAAGTGTCTTTTAATATGTCTGGGATGATAGCTAGGCAATCAGTCACTAAAGAAAGGCAAAGTTGCTGTGACCTTTCAAAGCCTTTAAACTGCCTATAAATTCTACAAAAATATTAATTATTTCATGAAGCAATAATAATATATAGAGGTGTTGTGATTATAATGCTGGCTATGACTAGAGATGAGAAAATTCCAGATATTTTCTTCAGGGGTTTAGGAGAAGTGAAATCAAAACATTTTTCTGTTTAAATGGTAATGTCAAAAAATAATTTTACTTTTAAGATAAATTCAGCAACAGAGACAGGCATTTGTTTTCCCATTTGCAGCTGCTTAATGATTATCTTCTCCTTTGCATTTGCTGTCAAAATAGATCGGCCAAATAAGTTCATGTGACAGCATTGGTGTTCAGAAAAATGCAGTGTTAAAGGGGTGGAACTATGATTTATTAGCACATTTGGACATAGAAAGCAGGGATCTGTAGTTGAGGACTGCATTCATGCATAAGATGAAACTGATGTAGTCAATGATTTATAGTTGTTTGCTGTCTACAAAAAATGACCTTGTTAAGTTAATTAATTAAATGAAACTGTTATCTTTTCAGTTTAATGAAAGTATCAAAGATGACTCTAAAAATTTATAAACATTTTATGGAAACAGATGGTCTATTTCTGTAAATAAGGCTTTGAAGAGCAAAGTTCAAGAGAAAAGTATATTAGATTTTTCCACTGATATTATTACTTATCAAGGCTTTGAAAGAAAGGCTTTGAATGATTAATTCCAGGATTTTGGGGACTACTATCATTGCAACTGTTGTTTGATTTTCACTGGCTTTTATCTTATTTTTTGTATGTTTTTGTACCTCTCAAACACAATACTTTCATACAATTAAGAAGCATCAGATATTGAAGCAGTTATATTAATGGGAGTAAAACTTAAAAATAAAAACAACCGCTAAATATATGAAGAACATCTTATGTTACTCATGAGAATATACATAAAATCATGACAGAAAGATTTTAAGTTCTTTCATCTGTTATATATCAGAGAAATTAAAAAACATAGTCACCTTTATAATCTTCATAACCTTTTCCTTACACACCCATGCATTTCCTATTACTGTTCATGGAGACTGGCTAGATTTTACATCTTGAGCACACACTTTTTATCTGCTTTTCTCCTAGAGGTTGTTGAAAGGGACTTGTTTACTTCTTTGTCATTTTCTGACCTCATAAATTTGCATGTTAGATTCTAGTTTAGGGAAGTGTTTTTCTTTCCACTTTGAAGGACCCTCAAAGAGTTCTCAGTGTTGACTTAGCAGAAGGATCATCCTAAACCTGGTGTCAGTCTAAAGGCGTGAGATTATGAGACATGAGTCTTTACTACTATGGAAGTCCAGAACTGGCAGAAATTGGACACTTATGGCATGGTTATTGGTGACCAAGAGTACAGGCAAGGAGTTGCTTTGGACGGAAGACATCAGATATGCCTAATATGTGCAAATGCCTTTGTGCAGCACTGTCATGATTGTTTTTAAAGAAATAAACTGCAGGGAACTGCAGGCCGCTTCTGAGGGATACTAAATACCTGTGGCTATCCAATTCATGGAATACATATATACAGTACAGTATCTGAATAGCAATACTGCTCATCTGCATGTTCTAAGCCACAGACATAAAAGACGAGGCCAAGAGGTCTCACACTGAAGTAGCCTTCTAAGATGGGCATAGGTTTGGCAAGGCTGTTTCTCCTGATATAAAAGCTAAATGCTCTGGGACAAAGTGTAGGGATTGGAAGCGATTGATTTACTTTTAAGAAAACACAAATTCTCAGGACATTCGCATCTTAAGGATTGTAGCCTATTGCTGATCAGCTCATCTCTGGAGAGTAGTGAAGCTTCTGATGCTGGTAATATACATGCAGAATGGGTCTGAGAAAGCAAAACTAAATTCATATGCCTCCAATAATGTCAATGTGTTCTCTGTGTACTACAGAAGCTTGATCTATCTCTGAGACAACTACTTAGAGCTGAGTTGCATGTGGTGGTATCACCATGGTCTTGTTGCTGGCAGTGGAGTGTTTTTCTGGAGATTTTCTGAGGCCTACATGGTACCTTATGCTCCTCCTCACACTTCAGATTTCAGTGATATGCTTAGATGTTCATATTGGTGCAGTGATGTCAGTGCAGATGCTGAAGATTGTTTGCAGTCTGGGCATGTGTAGAGAGCATGTGGGTTGCCATGCTGCAGACATGAAGTTGCTAGCTGAGGATGGTCTCACCGCGGCAGTGCTCAGGAGCATGGTGGATATAATGCCTACATGTAACTGCAGCCCACATTCATGCTTTGTTCATTGTTGTCTGCTTTGCTTTGCTACCCTGTGTTTACTTTCACCTAATCCAGTGTTGTTGACAGATTGCCAAGAATAGCCATTTCACATCCATTTCCACTCATGAGGGGCCAGGTTCTCCATGAATAGTTTTAGTCAGAACAAGAATTTTGTCCCCTGATTGGCTGTTTACAAGTGACAGGTACAGATTTACCTCTTAGTGACTAAGATGAGATATGCTATCCATTTCTGAGCTTCAAAATGATTGACTGCAGCACCAATTAGGCCAAGGCATTTAGCTATATTCTGCGTACGCTCTTCAAGGGCAACTTGAAATACTATTAATGCTATCGAGCATATAACTTTTAAAGTTTTTAAAATTGAATTGTAAATTTAATTTCTTTAATGCAGTACTATTCTGTCACAGGAAGGCAAATATTTTTCAGAATGAGTTTATGTAGAGGTTTAAAGCTGCCTCACACATTTAATTTCGAAGTGACCTTGTTTATGCTGAGTGGGAAAAAAACATTTATTATGTGTTTGTTAAACTGCATCTGCATGCTCAGCATTACAGAATTCTTGGCCTTTACAGCCAAAGTATAATATAGGTCTGATATGAAGTTAGTGAAAATCATACAGTTTTTTTTGTATTATATTAACAAATTCTATATGGAATTTGACTTATTTTTAAAAAGTAGCTCATTTTTCCTGTGTTTTGGTGACTTAATTACTACAAAAATTGTTTTATAGACTGAAAACAACACCTGAGAAACACTGAAAATGTTGTGTTTAAATAAACACCACAAAAAGAAATAAAACTTCTTCAAGGACAGTGCTGAGTTGTTGGAGCATCAGATGTGAATGTGATTAATGCTTTCTGAAACAGCTTTACGTAATGTACATATCTGAGGAGATCTTTTTATATTTTATCTTTCTTTTTGTCAGTGTAACTGAATCTTTTCTTTCAAATTTCGGTTTATTACCTACTAGGCATATTTCATGGTGCCTTTTAGTATCACGGTGTGGTCACTATGGCAGTTTGATTTTAACAAGTTTGAAACAAGCATTGCCAGTCTGAAGGTTAGCTCTAGGGGTTATGATTTAGATCAGACTTACTTAGTATTATACCATGAAAAGAAAACAAGACATGGCCTCAAACCATGACATTTAGATGGCAGTTTCAGAAACTGAAAGACTGGAACTTGGCAGGCTGGTGTGGGATTTTAATTCTGCCTGATTTAACAAAAAGGTCACTTTGTAAAAATTAAATCTAAATTTACAGTCCTATTTCAAATTACCTATAACTCTTAGAAGGATGTTGCTTAGAAGGAACACCTTGTGGTTTTGTCAAGAGAAGCTCAGGTTGGGTGTTAGGAGAAGGTTCTTTACCTGTTAGGCAATGAACAGGCTGCTCAAGGCAGTGGTCACAGCCCCAAGCTGCTGGAGCTCAAGAAGCATTTTGTCAGTGCTGTCAGACGTAGGATTTGAATGTTGAGTGGTCTTATGTGGAGCCAGAATTTAGACTCCATGATCATTTCAGGTCCCTTCCAACTCAGGATATTCTGTGATTCTGAGATTCTCTGTTCAGATGCAGGTTTTAGTAGAGACTGTATTCTGGATTAAAATGTGTACTTCCAATATTTTACTGTCTAACAACATTTTTTGGGGGGGGAGGGGTGAGGGGGGTAGGAGGGAAGAAGGGGGAAAGGAATTTTTAACTGATAAAATAAGAATTTTGGTTGTTCTTGTGGAGTGTTTATTTCCTAAATTGATAGAGAGGAAGGAGATTGACTTCTGTAATCAAGAGGCAAAGATAAACATAAATTGTATTGGTTCAAATCTTGTGATTTAAAAGAAGCAAAAAATAACACATAAAGCAACAAAAATTAACTACAAAATATTTCCTAAACTGGATATTCCATCTCAACTTTGTCTATAGATCTCTGCTTCCACTGAGTTGTTTTCTTGCTGTTGTGAAAACATCGATGTTGATGTTCAACGACATGATCTGTATTTGCAATCTCATAAAGACAAACCACCTCTATATTAGTTATGCTTCTGATTTCACCTCTTTAAGTTGAGCTTCTGTACAAATTAATCACAAGCTGCAGTCAGATGGCATTTGTTAACTTTGCCATTGATTGAATGAGCAAAGAGAATTTTTGATCAATGGCCTACAGCCCTCCTTTGATTGCCTGTTGGTACCTGACTTCTGGCATTTATTGGCTCCTCAAACAGTCTGACCACTTTACCTTACTGTTCTTGGAGAGTTAATGGTGGCAGTCAGATCTTAGAGGTTTGCATTTCTGAAGAATAAGAAAGAAGTTTAGTTGATGTGCCAGTCAATATACAATGTGTCTCCTTTCTGATCAGTCCAGCCATCAAATTACATTATATATTATATTCAAAAATCTATGCTGTAATGGTCTTCCTGTAGTCTCAGACTCCAGATACTACAGCATCAGATGTTGTAACAGTGCTCTCCCAACAATATTGATAAACACATTAGCTAGCTCATGCTAAGGTATCAATCAATCCCTGATGCCTGTAGTTAAAATTTTCTGTTCCTAGTGCCAAAAATTATGTGCAAAGCTAGCCATCATTGACTTTTTATTGCCAGCTATGGTGTAGCAGTAGCAGCCAACTGTAAATGCATATAGACTGAGGCAAAACAGTTGTATTAAAGGACATTTGCCCCCTCTGGAGCTTTTTTCTTCATGAGACATCTTCCAAGCAATGCATGAAATATTCATTTGTACTGGAGTTATCATTTGTCTGTGTCTTCTCATACTTTACTCACAATGAAGCAGTGAATATACTGCACTGTATTTTCTCTCTGTTTTGTCTAATACAATCATTATATTTTGAGTTAAAAGATTACCTCGTGCTAGCTCTTTCCTTTGAATAGTTGATTTGTGGAGATTAGAAACTCATTAAGCATTCATACCCTATGATGATGGGTGTAGCCTATACAATCAAACAGACATATTACTGGAAATGTGTGTAAGGTACAATATAAAACATACTTAGATGGTAATTGAGTGTAAATATTTCATAGCAGAAATCAGGTGCCAAGTTTGAATGCTTCCATCCAAAGAACTGCCTGCATTTTTCAAAGTAATGTCTCTTCAACAGAACATACACAATTTAAAAATAAAATCAACTTTAATTCAGTCCTCCCATGGAATTCTCAGCTTACATATTTATGCAAATGTATCTGCTGCTACTAAATCAGATTACTTACTTCACAGACAACAAAAATGCATATGCTTAGAAACTTGTCACACTAATAGTACTAGATTGTAAATTATCCTTTAGGCTAAGGAAAACAAACCTGATTTAGTGGTTAGGTTTTTTTCTTTCTTTTTTTTCTTTTTGTGATGTGAACTAGAAATATAATTTCTAATGAAAATATGTCCTCTGCAGAGGACAGAGAAAAGATCATATTGTAAACAACTTATAGCTACCCTAAACTAATTCCCTTTTATTCTGCATTGAGACAATATTTCTGTTTGTAAACTGAGGGGAATTACAAGTAGGTGTTATGCCTTGATCTAATGTAATGTATTAGATATCTGCATCTCTCTCTCTCTCTCTCTCTCTCTCTCTCTCTCTCTCTCTCTCTCTCTCTCTCTCTCTCTCTTTCTCTCTCTCTCTTTCTCTCTCTCTCTCTTTCTCTCTCCAAATATGTTCAGTATGTTTATGAACATCTGCATGTATATATATATGCATATGTAACGATGAACGAATGACATTAGTTGCACCTTTGGTTTCTCATACAAATGAACTCACACTGAAACTCTTAGTGTGATTTCTGTTACGGTAACCAAGTTTAACTCAGTTTATTATAGACATAGGAACTGGTCAAGTTGCTCCTACCCAGAGAACAGCCTAAGAATACAAGTCTGTACAGATCTAAATTAAGGTGAAAATTTGTTTGAAGTCTGTAATCCAAAACATGATTTATGAAGGGTAGGACAGATCCAAACTTGTAATCACTGCTTTGAGAGTGCTACACTCAAGATACTGGACTTCACTTCCTCATGCAAAAACTAAACATTTCCTAAGTACAAATGATATTTTGCAACTGTCAAACAGATAAAATCTTTAGGTCAGAATTCTCTAAAAATTCATGTCTATTTCAGCTCGAAATTTCTCAGCCCGGTAACATATTTCTAGATTTCACAGAATCACATAATTTTAGGGGTTGAAAGGAACTTCTGGGGATCATTGAGTCCAAACTCCCTTTAAAGCAGGCTCTCTACAGTAGGTTGCACAGGAAAGCATCCAGGCAAGTTTTGAATATCTCCAGAGTAGGAGACTCCATGCCCTCTCTGGGCAGCCTGTTCCAGTTCTTCCTTGTGTTTGTATGGAAATTCCAATGTTGCAATTCCAGTGTTGCAATTTTTGCATGAACACAAAGGAATTTTACAATAAAAGCCTGTAAATTAATGTTCTCATACATCTGAAAATTCCGTTGTTTTAAGCAGCTGTGTGGAATTTAGTTCCTTTACAGATGCATTTCTTGGGAGCACATTGTCAAAATGACTCTTTGCTCATAATAAAATTAGAGATTGCTCTGGATTTTCCTTTTATTTTTGACCCTGGTTTTATGCCAACTTAATTTTTTCTGATTGGTATATCATAGAATGGCTTGGATTGGAAGGGACCTCGGAGTTCACCAAGTTCCAACACTCCCTTCTGCAGACAGAGTTGCCATCTGCTAGATTAATTACTATTTTAGGCTTCTCAGGGCTCCATCTAACCTGGCCTTGAATACTTTAAGGGACAGAGCATCCACAAACAGGCAGCCAGTTACAGCACCCCACCACCCTCTCATTGAAAAACTTCCCCTGACATCTAATGTAAATTTTCCCTCATTAAGTTTAAAACCTTGTCCTGATACTTCCTACCTGTGTAAAAAGCTGATTTCCCTCCTGTTTATAATCTCCCTTTAAATATTGGAAGGCTGTAGTGAGGCCGCTCCACAGCTTTCTCTTCTCCAGATTGAACAAGACCAGATCCTTCCACCTTTCTTCATATGAGATGTGCTCCAGCCCTCTGATCTTCTTCAACACACCAGGCTGCAAGCACACACTGCTGGCTTGTGTTAAGTTTTTAATCTATCAGGACCCCTAAGTCCTTCTCAGCAGGGCTGCTCTCTAGGATTTCTTTTCCCACCTTGTATAGATATCTGGGTGCACTTTGCTTTGTTGAATCTCATTAATTTCACATGAGTCTACCTATTGAGTTTATCTAGGTCCCTCTGGCTAGCATCCCTTTCTTCTGCCCATATCAGCTGCACCAGTCAGCTTGGTGCCATCAGCAAACTTGCTGGGGATGCATTTGATCCCATCATCTATGTCACTGATAATGATGTTAAAGAGTACCTGTCCCAAAACGGACTCCTGAGGGACACTGCTCATCACTGGCCTCCATCCGGACATAGAGCCACTGACCCAACTCTCTGGCTGTGACCTTCCAACCAATTCCCTGTCCACCCTTAAATGCATGTCTCTCCAGTTTAGAGGTAAGGATGTGGTGGGTGACCATGTCAAAGGCACATCTTGACAGACACTGATCTGTACTGTGAAACAGCAAAGGCTCCAATGGAAATAAGACTAGATCAGACATTTTCTTTCAACTATTTCAAAATCTAGGGTAGTTCAAAAAAAAGAACAAAACCTGTGTGTTTACTAACTTCAGAGAATTTAAGTCCATTTCTTAAATCTCTTCCAACTCAAATACCTCTGCATAGCTTAAGCCCAACTACAGTGACTGCTGCACATCTTGTGTGAGAGTGCAGCAAAGATAAATCACTTCTTGCAAAGTGAGTCACGCTCAGACAACAAACACAGCGAGAGTCCAAACAGTGATCAAAAGACAGTGTGTCTCAGTATAATACCACTCAGCAATTCCAGGACGCATTTAGCAGTTTAGAAATGATAATGAGAGGTGCAGAAATGCACTGAGAGTGCCAAAGACTCTCTTTGCACTCTCACCATGACACAATATGCTTCTGGAGACTAGCACTATATAGTTTAATCAGGAAATATTTATTGTTAGATCTCAGTAGTCTTATAAAAATACCATATGCTACTGAAAAAATAAAAGAACACTTTGCTGATAGGTTTTTTTTTTTTTTTTTCTGGTGGATTTGTGGGTTTCTTTGAGTTGGGATGAGGGAAAACAGGAGAAATGTGATATCATGACCGTGACTGAATCCAGCTTGATGTTGTAAAATATGACTGACTGTTCTTTCAGATCCCTGAAGGGAACTGGGCAGCTTATCTGTTTCACTCAGCTGATTAGAATACCCCTAATGTTTTTATAAAATAAGGTGAAATTGAATGACTCCAGTTATTGCATTAGAGGAGTTATTAAGCTGGTTAGGTATTGATTTACGTTCACTGAAAAGAAATATGTTTTAAGTTTTGCACTATCATGTAAGAAGAGCTGTGAAGACTGCAAACGATCAAAAAACAGAGATAAAGCAGCAAAATGTAGCAGAATGTTGGTGGGAAGGTTAAATCTGTACTGCTGTATCACAAACATCCACCTCTTATGTTGTGGGCCAATATAACAAAATAAGAAGCAATGCTTTCAGAGCAGCCCTCGTAATTTCTAAGCTGCTTTTACTTGAATACACTGAGTCTTACGGATTCATGTCATTGAAACAATATGTAAATAAATGTATCTGCTTCTACTAAATTTAGTATAATGCTATCTAGAACTGAGGCACCTAAGACTAAGACATAATACAGAGGCAAAATTTAAGAACATGTAAGCCCATTCTTAACATAGTATTTGAGTGCTCCTAATAAAGGTAATGGCACCACCTGTGTGAAGATAAAAATTAATGTGCTCAAATAAACTGTTGTACCAAAGAAAATTTAATTAAATGCTAGTGCCTAAAAGTAAGAGCTGCAAATGAATGCAAGAATAGTTTCAATTCTTAGTGTAATTATTTTTCACTGGCAACAGTTCCTGGTCCAATTGGAGGGGAACACCATATGACATAAAAGACATTGCCAACCCCAGAACTGGCAGTGCTCGCCCCACCACATCCTTGACCACACCAGAAGAAGGACAGACCTTCAGAACATCATGGGATATCCAGCGGTGACTTGCTTTTCTTCCTCCTTTCCTTTTTTTCCTCTCCTTCCTTTTCTTCTCACTTCTTTTTCATCTTTTGCTCACCCATCTTTTAATAAATAAAAGCACACCTTTGCCTGATCAACACCTTGACTTCATTCCAAGTCTTAATTTGGAGGGATTAGGATCAATATAATAAACCCCAACCCCTTTGGCTTGCAACAGCTACCCCAAACTAGAAGTAAACTACAAAGAAAAATTGTAGTTGTGTTTACATTTCTGTGTTTGAACCATAAAGTAACAGATAGGATTAATGTAACATAATTCAGAATGATGCAATGTTATGCAATCAAGAATAAAAGGACAAACTTGGAGGAGCTATTCTTCATTTGAGTTATTCTTCATTTTTACTGTGCCTTATGTTCAGTTTTACTGGATTCATCATTATCTTCTAAACTCTGCTTCTAAATATTTTCTTCTATTTCCTGTTCCACTGCCCTAAAAAATTTAGACTCATGATTTAGACTCCTATCAGCCAGAACATTTCATTTACAAGCAGCAGTGATACCCTGTACGTTACTCCTTGTATTCAGAATGATATCACCATAAAACTACCTTTTCTGTATTTTTCAATATCTGATTCAGCTGTGAATTGTATAAAAAATTAGTAATTAAACATGTATTTCATGTGATAGACTGACACATTACACTTTCCTCAGTTGATTGTGGACAAATTAAATTTTTATATTGAAAACTTCTTCACAAGGAAAAAGAAGCAGAACTGAATATTTGAACAAGTAATTTCACAGGGTCTGCATGATTTTGGAACTGCAGGAGAGTGTGTGTATGTGGGCAGTCATTGGTTGCACAGATGCTGTGTAAAATATTTTAGCAGGGTATTACCTTCACTATTGTCTGAAATTGAATTCTCAAATACAGTCTTTCAAATTAGTATGAAATCGGTTTTTTTCTTCACCTGCAGATGGAGAAATGTCATGTTCTGCCTGTGCTATAATTCTGTTTATTGATTATGAGAACTGAGAAAAGATCTCCTTATAACCTCAGACTTTGCATTTTTCAAATTTGCATTCTTTCCCCAATTAAATTCTGAGAAAAGCCTTCTCAGCCTTGCTGGTATGTTATTTGATTTATTAATTATCAGCTTTTCTCCTTCAGTCTCCATGTTTTCTTTGTGAAATTTTTCCAATAACACAAGTCAAAGGTTCTTGCACAATTAAACTGTTCTCCTGCAATTCTTCTGTTTAGTTTCCTTTACTTTTCTTACAGGAGTCTCTCCTGAATTTATCATTTAGAAAGTCTTTACCAAAATTACAGATTAGGAAAGATAAGTACTGTATCCTAATAAATCTCTCAGTAAGAACCCTGAAATATCTGTGAACATGAAAGAACTTTCTCTTCACAAGACAAATCTGTCTTATAAATTTATCTTTATGGTAGCATTTGTAGAGATTTATTTCCTAAGAATACTTTCATCCTGAGCTGCTTTTAAATTTTGTGGCATTGACTATGAGTATTTTCTGAAAAATTTTGAAATAGCTTTACTAGGACACTGCAACTGTAATATATTATTAGTAATTATAATCATAATGCTGAGAATATTTCTCTTTTATATGTGCTAATTTCTCTAATTATAATATTAATTAAAATTAAACACAATCAACATACATTGATCTCAGGAACTGAAATCCTGCTGTAGGCTACTGAATTTTGTAAAATGAATTGAAAAGTTATTTTCTGAGATTATTAATAGACTAAGCTACCATTCATTTAATACCAGTGTAATATACTTGGAATTTGGTCAGCATCACATTAATGACTGTTAATTGTGACTTATTGTTGTGACTTGTGTGTTGAGTTGTTATTTTATTAACAATTTATTGTTATAATAATTTATTAATTAATAACAATTAGCGAAGAGAGAAAAGGATATGGAAAAATGTTGTCAACATTATCCTTTGGTTTCTTTTTCATTTCACCTTCTGTAGAAATCATCATAAGATTACTGGCACTTTTAAACATATGGAACATTGAACTTTCCCTATGCTGATTAACTGGACTAATATGCTATGCACTGCATTATGGCATTACTCATTTTATTTTAGCACCTTTAGTAATAGCTGCACCAACCAATGGCCAATGTTTCATCAGAAAAAATTGTGTGATTTTTTTTGCTTTTTTGCTCTGTTTTGTTTGTTTGTTTATTTGCTTTTATGGATATGTATGTAAACTAGTTCTGTACTCTTGACAAATATACTACTGCACAGTCTGTATCCAGCTTCTTCCAGCTATGTCATTTCAGTTTTACAAAATCTAGAAACACTGAACAGGGAAAAATAGACTGAAATTTTTGTTCATCAAGTGAACTCTATCAATCTTCAGCCCTAAATATGGCAAAAATCCTGTAAGCAAAAATAATAATGTGTGGACAGACTACTAAAGGTTTTGCTTCAGGTTAGAATAGGTTTGTGTAAACAACCCTAATCCTACTTCATCCTACCATCTAAGTTTTTAACTTTTCAACTGCTGTTGAAACTGCTGCCAAGTACAGTGTGCTTGTATTCATATACCTGTGTGACTATCTTACAAGTGAATAAAAGATCATAAAGCTGCTTATTGTATATGAAAATCCTAATTACTAATTTCCTTTGTGGGGTAAAATCTTAAAAGCCAAAATCTCTAAACTGCAAATATAAAGATTTTTTTATTAAATTACTAAATAAAACAATTGATCAAAAACAAAAAGAAAACAAAAAAACACAATACCCTCCCACATAAATAATTGATGTCTCATGTAGGCCTATTTATAAGTGAGAAATCATAGTCCTTGTGCCAGATTTGTTGCACACATTGCCAATATGTAGCAGTATGCACCTTTTCAGAGAACGCTACACAGGTTCATAGGCAAATAAATATAGATAGAATAAACTGCTTATACAGTACATACATATGTAGTATGCTGTTGAGAACAGAATAACTTAAAACAGCGTCACTGCCTGTATACAAACAAGAATCTAAAGAAAGCAAGCTGGTACTACATTACAGCTTTCTAACAAGGAATTTCAGGCAAGGTTTCATTTGAAATGTTACTCAAGCATAAATATTCATGTAGGGTATGTTTGAGTGTAGATAAGTAAATATGTACTCTCAGACTTTTAGTCTATCACCTTCTGATCCTGCTCAGGAAAATTTCCATAACTATCTGAAAAGAAGTTATTTTGGCAAATTCACCTTGCTCTTGTACTTAAAAAACTTTACTGAGAATTTTACCTCCCATTCCTCCATTATTCAAAGCTAATGACATTTCATATCTTATGGATAGACAGCGTCCAGGGGAAAGAATATGCTCTTTTATATATCTTCTGCAGTTTGGAACTTCAAGTAATCTAGAAAAGCATTGAAAAGAAGAGACTTGGTGCTGCGCCCTTCAGAATGAAGTACTTGTCACTGAAATGTTTCAAATTCTGTAGCCTAAGATATTGAGTGTGATTTTATGTTAGACGGCCAGGGAATTGAATGTCAGTCTGTCTTTCTCCTAAATATTGCTGAGTAGCGAGACAGAATGCATCTTTTCCCCTCTCGTTGTGCTGTGTCATTTTGCTTCTCTGCAGAGCAGCTGAAATTCAAGAAACAAAGTGAAGAGAGAGTAACTAATGACTGGAAATAGAAGAGAGTTTAGAATCTCCTAAAGTTAAGACGGGACTTGAAGAGAGCACTCCAATCCTGTGCATGACTGCCTTAATGAAATTAGCAGCACCATTTCATGAGTGAGTGGCAGCCAGTAGGTTGTACAAAACTGTCTTTGTTTATCAGGCATGCATTAGCTACTTCCTTACAACTAAATGCATTTGCATACATTCAGGCACTGAAGTTAGGCTGCTCAGACAAATCTCAGGCAGACAGGTAAGAGCTTTACTGGGTCAAGAACAAGGTGACTTCAAATAACTGGATTTTCCAGGTGGACTTTTTGCATTTCTGCAACATAGTTTCATCGAAATTTTGTTTTAAGCATGAAATATAGTGCCCTGATTCTCATCTCTCATGTTTCTTAAAATATGTCCTTGTCCTTTACATAGTCTTGGCTATTCAATTTATCATCTCAGGCCCTGCATCATTTTGGTTTCAAATAAATCAGGGCACAAAATTCTTTTCTTGTTGATGAGAAAGACCTTTTTCTTTTTCTTTTTCTTTTTCTTTTTTTAATTCAGGATAACTTAAATAAAGCTAAGGTGACATTTTGTTCCTAACAATGCCATAACTCTCATAATTCAACATAAAATATTTTCTTGAATTAATTATTTGTATTCATGTAGTTCACGAATTATCTTCCTTAGATTCTAAGAGAAACACTGGCAAGTTGTGGGATCTACTACAGGCAAAGAAACAAGAGTCTTATACTGATGCCAAACCACAAACTCATTTTTGTTTTCAAAACCTATTTCATTTCACAGAAAGGAAAAGATCACCTTGTGCCTACAATTTTCTCTCTACTTTTCTCATGCAGCTAAAAGAGAAGCAAAATTACTACCATAAAAGGCTAAAATAGATGGCTGCTGATATTGATGCCAAGGTTTTGGGGCCAACAAATGCACTGGTCATGCTGTGCAAGCCCAGGGCACAGGGCTGCTCACATCCAGTGGCCAAAGTATAGACTCCCATGGAGTGCTCGACCGCATGGGTCACTAGAGTATCTGATACTGATGGTGGAATTAAAAAAAAAAACAACAACAAAGCTTGAACAAGGTTACCCCTGCATTAAGAAAGAAGCAAAACTGCATAATGATAGTCAGGGCTAAAGCGTCTTTGGTGCATCCCCGAGTGCTCCTTTTCAGACTAGAGCCAAGCATTGCCCAAAGCCCTTTCCCTCTCCAGGCCCCCCTTGAGAAGCAGTCTCATGTAACAGCTCTTGCTGTTGTTGAGCTGCATTTCTGTTCTCCCAGTCTCTTTCGCTGCTGTGGTCCAGTGGTTGCTGCAGCTGCCATGGTAACTGTAGTAATGCCCTAAATTGCTGCTCTCTGGCATTGAAACTGCTGGTGTTTCAATCTCTGGTTGTCCCCACCGAGCTGTCTGCTGTCTGTCTTCCTCTATTCCCTACTACCTACCACTGTGTTTTTGATGTATGATGAAGTGAAAGTGGGAGCTAATTGCAAGCTGTGAGTGAAAAGGGGAAGTTCACTTGGCCAGCTAGTGGATAAAATTTCACAGTGTTATTTACTGAGCCTTGAATCTTATATCTGGTGGGAAAATTTTCCTCTAAAAGTAGTTTCATAGCCCTGTTCTGTCTGTAAATATATTATGTATTTGACCTGCATATCTGACCACAATATCTATGCCTGATTCAATTTCCCTTTCCCTCAGAGGGTAAGCGTGAACCAGAGACTTGAGGCTTCAGGAACACCTGAATTTAAGAAACTGATAAGCACAAAAGTACTTAAGAGAATATTCTTCAAGCTAATCCAGTATACTTTAAAGTCCTGGGAAATAAACAAGCATCATCTGAAAACTTGTAACTTTGAAACAAATATTTCAGTTGTTCCTAGGAAAGTAAAAGACCATCACTTCAGCCTATGAGATTTGCATGTCAAAATCTGATTTTATTTCCTTCCTAGGTTGCAGAGCAAAACCAGAACTGTAAGCAATGCTTGAGTCCCAATGTGTAAACTTCTCTTGTCTTCTATCTATTCCTCTCTTTTATAATGCACTAACTAGTGTGTACTGCCTTGGCTTGCTCTGTATTACCCTACCAGATTAAGTATCAGAAAAGCATGTAGTGCCTAAATTAACGAGCCTAACTATATCCTGATTAGTAAACTGCTGAACCTGCTGGAAGTCTGTGTGGTTCCTGACTGTCTGAAACTTCCCATTGAGATGGAAAACGTAGGGAAAGAACAGCATAAAAGATAGGAAGATCCCAAAGAGGTTAAACATACTCAGCTGGAAGAATCTGTAGAACTTTGCCTCTAAAATCTATTAACTCTGAAGTAGACATGATGGCTCCTCCACTTAATATTTTTCCGTTGCTTATAGAATTAGGGCTAAGAGGTCAAAGGCAATTAGAGTTATGCTGAAAAAGACTTGTCCTCAGTGACTGCTCTGTAATGCTTGAGAATGCTACTGTCATCTTCTTTTGTTGCTCAGGTTTCAGTGCTTAGCAAGTGAGAGAGAATGGGAGAATGAAGAGATGAACAGAGGCAGATGGAAAGCCAGAAGTGTCTAGGACTTCTTCTGTGGAAGAGATTTCTGTAACCTTGTTGAATAATTTCTCTTGTGTGATAAACTGATGTATTTTCCTAGATGGGATATGGTACAGCAATAGTAAGCCGAAAAGTTGTGGATACATACCTCTCTATTATTCATACGTGACTGGGACATTGCAGTCTTCAGATATATTAATTTTCCTGTTGGAAACTTGTATATCTAATTTAATGGCTTCTGTCTACTCCTTCTGGCCTTTGCTTGGAGCCCCAGTTCCAGAGTCCTCTGCTGAGCAGTCGGGCTGCCTTCAGGCTGTGGGCTTCAGGGCTGTGACACTATGGTCAGTAGCTCTGCTTGCCTTTATGCAGATTTGGAAATTTTGAGACTTTTTTTTGAACTGTCTTTCTCATGTCACACCTATCTGAAATTATGATCATTTATATTTCCTTTTTTTTCTCTTACTCTTTTTTTTCTCTTTTTTTCTTTATTTCTTAAATGTTTCCTTTTTTTATATCTGTAATGATTCAGACCTTCTCCTTTGAGGGCATGTCCCACTGGCTCTGATTTTCCCACAGTAGACATTAAGGGTAGGATCCAATTAAGGTATTTTTAAGTCCTTCTAGGAACACTCTTTGCCTTCAGTGATTAAGATTGTCTCTGTAAATTTACCCATTTAATGCAGTCCTAGTTTTGATAATAAGAATTTTTTCCAAGGCTTTAAAAGATTTCTTGGTCCTCCTCTTTGCAGTAACTAATACAGTATTCTAGTAGCTTAGAGCTGCCTACTAAGCTACTTCTTACTCTTTGAAAGTGAAGCTGTTAATCCTGCATTTAGAAGAGGGTTATAAGGTCTATTGAAGTCTGTAAAGCAATACTATGCACAAATTCTTCTAGATAGCATGCACATAACTTTCTTTTCTACTTACAGCAGCATCACAGGCTTGTATTTTAGTGAAGTATAGAACTTCTTTGGAAATTACATGAGAAATAATAGATATTCTGTCAGGAAATATTTACTCAAGTGTTTAGAACATTTGGAATTTGTCACAGTCTTCTGTAATCTATTTAATTTAATTGTGCTCATAAGAAACACAAGGTATGCACAGAGTTAGGTTTCATGTTGATCAGGAGAGAAGAAAGGCATTCTTGGCTTTCCCATGAAGGGAGCCTCAATGAGGTTTCAAACTGAAAACTGCCTGGACATCTGAAAACTTCCATAGCATTGAGATCTGAGAATAGTGCAGAGAGCAAGAGTTGGGTTAGGCAGTAATTACTGCTGCATCTGACTGGGAGGCAATTCTGATTATTCCTAATCAGGAGGGCAAAGGAGTGGAGAATTTCTTTTGCCAGAGGAAACTGTCTTTGATGAAGGAGTTTGTATGGACAGTGACAAAAGCTGCAGCTTGCTCCTGAAATGAAGGTATTTACATCAGTTAATTTCCAATAGCAATATTTCTATGTCAAGATTTGGGTTTTTATGATGGCCATGCCTATGCCAATAGGAGTTGCAAATGTGTTTTTGTTATGCTACCTCCATAATACAGATTTACATTTCAAATATTATGAAAGCTCATAGTGACAGTAAACATGCAAATAAAATGTGAGTATTCAAAAACTAACTTAGTATTAAAAGGTTATTCTTGCAGTATTATCAAATTCAAATTTATCTGTATCAACATGCAATATAGAAGTATCTTACTTTTTGCAAACTCTTTTGCAAAACAGTTTCTTGACTTTCTCTTGACTTTCTGATTAGAGAGAGAATCTCATTATAACAACACTGTAGTGACGTCCTGTTCATCTATTTACATATACTTTGGATTTTCCTGATACCTTGTGCTTTGAATTTAGTCTATTCCTTATGAGACTTTAATATTTTGTGAGCACAAGTAGCTTAAAATCTACCTCAAGAAACAGATTGCATCTACATTACAATAATTTAGTTTTTGGATTGTCCATTCTCTTGTCATAAATTGACTGATTACTAGGCTTAGATGTAAATTAACTATATAACATATGCAGCTAAGATAAGTATTGCTTAGCCACTGATAGGGAAATTAAATACACTGTTCAAAATGAACTGCACCAAGGGAGAAAAGATGCAGATGAGCCTCAAATGGACAGGAGGACATGGAAATAAGGATGTGGGTTAGCAGACTAAAGGGAATAGACAGGAGCAAATTAATGAATGAGAGAAAATTTCTTTCTCTACTTAGGTTGCATCTGTAGTCTCTGTGAATAATCTGCATGTGACTTTTTGATCAGGAGCTATCTTAAAGTTTGTGAAAACTCTTCAAGCTGCGGAACAAATGCACAATCTTCTATACCGAGACAACTGAAACTATATAAAGCAAGTCAGGATTCACTGCCCACGTGATGTTGGTATACTCTGAATATCACACTGAATCATCAGTGTGAAATATTGGATTTCACGTTTACAAGCACCAGTGATTGTTCCCAATACTACCTTTTAAACAAGGCTTTGTGTATCTGCTGCCTAGAGGTGAACTGAGGACTGGGCTGAACAGGGTGTTATTTAGTACAGTGATGCATGGGGAATATGTGTTAAATCTGTTCAGGTGTTGAGGTGATACCCTCTCACCACAAGAGTTTTGCTCTATTTAAATCACTTGGGAGGCTCAACAGAACTGTTCAACAATGTCTAACTTTTATATTTGTGCCAGCAGAAATATTCCTGTTCTATGAAACATGTTCTCCTGCTTTGTTTTTAAGAAAATACCTTCCAGATTTGATGATGATGGAGTTGAAAGATGAGCCCTGTCACATTAAGCATTTTCACTAGATGCAAAGAAAAGTACCTTGGTCTGTGCATTTCTGTGGTGACCAGAAATCAAATAAAGGATTTGGACAGATTTGTTATAACTGTAAAGGCATTGCAAAGGCTGTGTCACTGCAAATGATGAAAAATAATTTTTTTTTTTTAGACATCTGTCTGGATAATAATCCAAGGATTGAGGAAAGCCATTGATGCTCACCACCACTGTGGGACATCACAGCATCTGCAGACTACAGTGTGTACTCATTAGAAGGAAAAAAGAAGGAAGGACGGAAGGACACAAATTGTCTAATAAGTTTACTACTATGTGCTGGAGAACCAGTGCAACGCAAAAAAAAAAACAAAACAAAAAAAAAAACTGAGGTAGCTCCATTATCTAAAATAAATACTTTGCACTGTATTTCTTTAATACGATTTTCTTCTTGCTGGGTATTCCCAAAATAAACATCTTCTCACATATTGCATCAAAATGCAGTTTTAAGGAAGGAGTACGCAAGGAGCAGTTACCTCTTTAATGTTTTCCAAGGCAGAGAGTAACCTTTCCAGATACCTGTGTAGTAGTAAAACACTGGTGCAAGAGAGGCAAGGGGATGAACATGAATTTTATTCTGTAACATTGTACAGAACTAACTCTTGAGCTGACCTGCTGACAGTCTGTCAACTACTGTTCTGACAGAATAAACCATCATGTTGTAGTTCAGAAGTCTTGGCTTTTGTTCAATAAAAGTATTGTAGCTGAACATTCTCATCTGCCCTGGAGTGTCAGGTACTTCTCCAACAAGCAGCAAAGAGCTGTCCACAGCTCTGCATTGGCCAATTGCTCCTGTTCCAAATCTGAGTTGAAATGCCATAAAAGCTGTCACTGGGGTCCTCTTAGGCGCTGTTCCAAATAAAATATTTTATGTCTTCTTTCATCAGTCCACATTACTTCAGGAAAATCAGGTTGTATTCCTCTCTTGTGGAGATAAAGACAGTGACAGTTCAGTTGCTCTGACTGCCAGCCAGATGGCTCAAAATACATATAAAACATAAGAATTTTAAAAAGCTGTCACTTTCCTAAGGTCAGTTTTACTGTTTAATGTAAAAAGCAGTCTTGCATTATTCACTTTTCCTCTGCAAACTATCAGCTGCAGACTATTTACTACCATTCTCTTGAAGTTATCACAGTAGAAAAGGGAATAATTGCCTTCTCTATCAGAGTTGAGTTTTTGTTGTTGTTGTTGTTGTTTTGTTTTTTTTTTAATTAGAACCATACTACATTGCAAATCAGCAGAGTTGTTATTCAGCACCCAAGTACCCATTGTGATGCCTCATTTTTCAGCCGGTGTTTTGGACCTCTCAACCTTAGTGTGTCTGCAGATGATAGCTAAAGGAAACTCAAGTCTATTTAGAAGCAAATCCTATTTGATATTTTTCTGTTGTCACCAACTTGTATGACTACAATAGCTGTGAAATAAAAAAAAAGCCTTAATACTGACACAACACCATGTTAAATCAATATTACTCTTCTAGATGGAAAGATCAATGATCAGGATTGCCTAATGAGAGATTTAAGACTGATTTTGAAGTCCAGGAAAATCTTGTTCTACACTGGCATATTCTGAGATTGAAAAGAAGCTCAGGCTATTGTCCCATTTGTCCCGATCTATTTTTCACCCTGATATATATACAGTATTAATTGCCTGCTTCTCAATCCCTGGAAAATCTATGGCACCTTTTTTTTATGTTAGAGTCAATTTATGTAGCATTTTACAGTTTTAGTTAAGTAACTGGTGAATGACTGTGTATGTTTCTGATAAAACAATATTATAGAATATTAGTCCCAAGGCATATTTCTTGCATAGCTAAGAACAGACAAGCAAGTAATTCAGCAAGAGCTGAAGTATTGGTATGTGATAGCAAGTACCTGAGATGCATTTGGACATTAGTTTTCTTAGAACTTCTGAAACCTCTGTATCTCTTTCAGAAGGGAAAGAGAGAGCCAGAGGAGTGAATAAAAGGGGTATTTTACTTCAAAGTCGAAAATTTAGACTTTGTGCTCAGTTTGCTGTGGGGTATTATCACAAGATGCTTTTGTCATGATTCTCCTTTTAGAGGTCTCAGACTGCATTATTCTGCTGTGAGTAGAAGAAATCAGGGGAAAAAAAAATTCTTCTCTCTTTCTTTCTTTTTTCCCCTTTTCTTTTCAACTAAAAACATTAACTGTCATTTGAAGTAGAGTTGGTGATGGAAATGAAACTGGTTTTGGCCAGTCTGCTACAGAGCAATCCCTGTTTCTGGGATATGTTTTGTAAAAAATAAATCCTTCCAGAAATTGCCTCTTTTCCTGTTAGTGAACACCAGTGACCAAAGCCTGACTCCATCTTCTTTGTATCCTCTTTTCAGGTATTTATAGACACTGATCAGATCCCCCTCTGAGCCTTCTCATCTCTAGTCCATACAGTCCTGGCTCTCTCAATCTCTCCTCAGAGAGGAGCTACACCAGATCCTTCATTTTGCTTGCTCTTTGCTGGACTCTCAGTACCTTCAGGTCTCCATTGTACTGGGGAGCCCAATGTTGAACAGAGGAGCAGGATCACCACTCAGCCTGCTGGCAACACTTGGCTTAATACAGCCAAGAATACTATTAAGTATTTGGTGCACACTGTTGGCTCAAGTTGAAATTGGAGTCCACAAGAACCCCATATCCTTTTCTGCAGAGCTGCTTTCCAGCTGGGCAGCCCCTAGATTGTATTTGTGCCTGGAGTTCTTCAGGTAAAGGTTTGTGGGGAAAATGGTCAAAATATTTCTCTTTGCATCCCATCATAACACAGGAATAAGGGAAAATTCACTGAAACTGACAGGTTTATAACAACTTGCTTTAGCCCAGTTCATAGTTAGACTGTAACTCGCATTGTAATAATGTCATAATAGACTTTTTTTTTTTTTTTCAGCCACGAATATTGTTATCTATATAAACTATTTTTGAAAGAGTATCTTTGAAAAAGATATAAGTCTTTATGCTTCAGGACACAGGTCAAACTCTTAGCAGCTGAGATTTATAACCTTTTCTCCTCTACTAGTTATGTTAGATGACTTTATTTCTGGGTTTTTGCTTTATGCTTTTCTGGTGTAGTGCTTCCAGTCCATTTTTCATTAGCACCCCATTAACTATTCTGATGGCCACACTACATTTTTGCAATGAAAGAAATATCCACAGGTTTATCTGAGTTTCTGAATATCTGACAAGACCAGGGATCAATATGAACTTGGTATCTTACTATGAAGACCTCAAAACTGTGTTGAATGAGAAAGCCATAGTACAAAAACTGAATGCTATTTACTATATTCTATTTTCTAGTCTGTTTCTCTGGACTGAAATAAAACAAAATCAAACCTAATCAAAACCTAATGCAGTGAACTAGAAGCAATCACTTGTACACTGCATGCAGCATACTAGCTGAAGAAAACAAATCATGATCTCTAAATTAGTGTTGACCTATGCCAGTTGGTCTAGAGTACACAGAGAAAGGGCACAAACAAGTAGCAGATGTGACATGGAAGCAGAAAAATTGTCACTGTATGAACTCCAGTGTGGCACCATGTTGTCATGGGAATGCTGCTTTTGAACCACCATCATTCCTATAGGGCTAACATATAGTGAGCAACTTTGATATGTCTTTCAGCCATAGTGTATGCTATAAGAAACAAAAATGATATGTGGGGAGCAGTGAACCTTCCACTGTCAATGACTGTAGTTATTTCAGCTGGATTACTGAGGCTGACACTGGTTAAAGACACGTAAGTGTTCTTTTCATTTTTGTTTCTTCATGAAGGAGAGGAAAGCTTTATTCATTAACTGATTTAGAGACTTGAGATCATGAATGTCTGAAACCAATCTCATCTAATTATGGCATTGTCTTGTAGAAGGAAATTATCCACAGAGCTTTCACACATGTTTAAATGCTGACAGTGAGTCTGACAGTAGCATATCTTGAGTAGCTCTTCCAAATTCCAATTCAGTGTGTGAGACAATATCTGGTGCCTCCTAGGAGGGCCTGTGTCTTCATAGGACAAGTTTAAGGGCCTTTGGAAGGTGCTCAGATAATGTGATGATACTTAAATAGATGGACATAGTATATTTCAGCCAGTAAAATGACAGTAGAGATTTAAGTATTCAGAATGTAATTATCAGAGCCAGAGCTGGAATGTGGCCAGGACATTAACTGAGTTAATGGTCTTATTTTACTGAAGTACAGTGAGATGTCTGATTATCTGAAGACGCTTATATCTCTTACGACAAATGTAATGTGTAGTATTGTTGTACTGAGTAGTTTACATGCAGGGCAACATTTGTATTAACACTTTCTTGAAACCCATGTGCCGTCACCTCCTTGATGTTACATGACAGCACAGTGAAAGCTTGGTGGGGAGGTAAGTGGCATCTGTGCTATTTCTCATATTTATCAGTAAAATACAATGCTTCTTGGATTTCTTTAGGTGTTTAGGTTTGCCCTGGAGATTTACTGAAGAAATATGTTAATCTAGCTTGTGTAGGTCTTTGAAAAAAAGCTTCCAAAGAACAATCAGATATTCTCATTTATCTGGGGACTCCTGCTTTTTTAAAAAGATGATAAAACTGCATCAGCTACAGATAGGAAGCTCAGCATGTTTAAATTCCCTCTTACCAAGGAAATCTTTCCAATTGTGAACTAAAGACTACGTGCAGCATATTAATATTAATATACCCTCTAGCTCTATTTGAGCAGGGATTGTTCCATTCATTATATCTACTGTCACACACTCGCACACTCATTATATCTACTCTCACACTGTTCACACACACTCACTCAATACTCTCACATTTGTTTCTGTTTCTCTTGTATTGGCTGTCTCTACACAGTGAGGAATGAGTAAGAAATCATGAAGGGCCAGCAGGGATAGAGTTGAGCAGGGGTGAGAGGACTTCCCTCCACCTCTTGTTTACTTTCCTGCAAGACAGAAATTTGTTTGTAATGTCTGCAAGCAGTGTAGTTTCCCCTAATACATAAACAGCAAGATAGCACAACTCAAACATATTGCATGCCTGGGTACTTTGGAAAGAAAATAGATAAACAAGTAAATACAGAATAACTTCAATCCTGCTTGTAGATCTTATCTTTATCGGGTCTTTTAAGGTTGATGCAGTGAAGACCTCCAGCTCACCAGGAGCCAGATGCAAACACTTTGAACTGATCTGTCTGAATCTGTCAGACACCTGGAGATCAGGGGGCTGAGGCTGTTTCTCTGTCTTGAAAGTTTCAAATCTTAAGGAGCCTGCTACAAGGTTTGCTGCACAGTGCCAGTTGATATCCCCTTCATGGCCCTCTTCTTTTGTGTGATCCAGCGTGTAAGAACTGCACACTTAATGCAGATTTTGCATTTCTCCCCATGGAATGGCTGCAAATTGTGAGATTTAATGTTGCTTTTGTGTGTATCACTATGTCAACTTTTTTCTTCTGCTCTTTCTTACTTGCATCCTTTCCTTAACTTTGTCTTCTTGATCATGTTCTCCCGCACACTGGAGTGGATCTTCTTGTCTTCATATGCCAAACGCCTGCTATCTTTGCTTTCAGATATTATTTCAAACAGAGATGAGCATTTTTGTGCTTATAAAAAATTTCTGTCCTCTGAATGGCTGTTCTGTGCTTTTGTTACACAGGTCGCACTGCTCCAGAGGCTGAGTAGAGCACGTCGCGTAGAGGTTAGAACAAGAAGTGCAGTTCATGAGATTGGATTTGAAAGGAAAATAAGAACTTGAAGGGTGCTCTCATATTCATTGAAAAATGAAATCAGCAGACATTGGTTTATATTGTGGGGGGAGCAGTGAGAGACAGCAACCCAGCCATGTGGTGTAATTATTGATCTGAGGACACTTACCTTAGGAACTTAGTATTATATCTTTGATTAAAGAACTTCCTACGAGGGAAATCAGTAGATATTTACTGAAGTTCATGAATTTCAGTATGCTATTTATTTCAGATTGGACATAAGTGGTAAAGGTCAAAACAATTTAATAATGAATTTCAGTATGTTATATTTTTGTTTTGATAAAAGGGAGAAAAATGCTTTTTTGTTCTCTTTTCGTCGAAGAACTGCATCTTAAAAAGTTCAAAACAGTTTGTATCCTAGCTCTTATTTGCTACTCAGATGGGTACAAAACCTTTTTGTTTGAAGCACTGAAATGTAGAAATAAGCCTGACGACTGGCACTGTGCATCTGCAGTTAATGCTCATTGCCTGTTGTGCTGCTTCCAACATGTTCCCCACAGCATCCTTCTTTTCTCTGTTTTATGCCTACAGCTTATGGTCTTTCAACAGTGTTTCTTACTTGAATACCTTTTTGGTCCTCAGCTGGAAGCTGGCCTTGTGAAATCTTCATCTGTGAGGAGCAGAGGGTGGGAACCTAGATGTAAACTGTCTGAATTAATTCCAGTTTACAGGATATAAGGTACATCTAAATATGTAATTCGGCTTTTAAGATTTACAAACTAATCTAATAATATTAATAAAAAAAAAAAGATTGCTACTTTTTAGATTTTTTTTCTAATGAGAAAATTGTTAATTTTATAATATTCTACAATTGTTCGTATGTTTCAGCCATATACTGTTACCTTGTAATGAAAAAGCTGTTTCTTAGTCTATTAAATTATTGTTTTCCAGCCTCAAAAACAAAATAAATCCCCTTGAAAAATCACTTAATGCTTTGAAGGAACATATTGTAGAAATCACGTAAATGAGTCATAATAGTGAACAATTTGAGTGATGCAGCAAAATTAGAAATAAAAGCTGACTATTATTCAAGAACAAGTACTAAAATATTGCCTCTGTACTTCAGCATTTTTTTTTCTCTTGGTTACCTCTTCCTGCCCACAAAGTGTCAAGCAAGCAATGAGTGACTGCTGGTCGTAGTGATGTTGTCATGCTTCAGTTAATCTTATTTCTTGCCCTTTTTCTACTGTTAGAACTTAATAAACTGAAGTCCCACTAGGAAATTTGTATTCTTAAGCCTATGAGTGCTAATATGTGGAGCACTCTGTCTATATTCTGTAGTCTTCCTCATTTCATCATTAAAAAATAATTAAAAAGAAAAAAAAAAAAGGAAAGAGAGAGATGGGCTTACATTTACTGAGAAGATCTTAAATTTTTATTAACACCACCATATCTTCACAAGATCTGCTTGTATTTGTTTCTAATTCTCCTCCAAGCTAAGTTGGAGAGCATAAGTTTAAGCCAGTCTGTTTTCAAACTGTACTCTAGTACTATAAATAATTTACAGTTATATTGTTTTATTTATTTAAAAAATCCCAGCTAATAAAAAATTGTATTGAATGTCTGTTTGAATTTCTGCCAGCCTAGTTACACAATACATTATGATGCAAACATAGCTATTAATTTTCTTGTTTTTTTCCTGCTAGAATATGTAATATAGAAGTATATAATATATACTTCTATATATATATATAAGTATATATACCTATATAATTATAGGTATAATTGTTGAATGTGACAGCCCTTTCCTGAAATTAAAGAGAGAATTAATTGTCATTTGATACCTCTTTCTGTCTTTTTGTATCCTTCGGATTGTGAACAGATGGAAAAAAAATGATTCTATTTTACATGTGGTTCTCTTTTCTGATTTAGCTCCCATCTAACTTTGTAATCCTCTTTTCCTTGAGATATTGAACTTTCTCGAGATGATAAGCAGATTTCTTAATTCTGTATTTCCCTTGAACGGTCTTTTGCTGCAATAATTTAGTGTTTGTTAACAACCTGTAGAGAGAAGACAGCTTGTAGTCGAAATGCTACAAGCCTGAAACAGTGATTGAGCACCTGGTGGGAAGACAGGGACATCTCAGGGGAGCTCAGGTGCATGATCAGAGCAGGTGGAGCCAGGATCTGCCCCTTCCCAGTCCTCATTTAAGGGTTTGCAGGTGGAAACAAGGGTATTTTGCTGCTGATTCCTGCCTACCTGAGGCCTTCTAAGGGTAAGCAGGGTTGGTTGGTTGGTTTGTTTGTTCGTTCGTTTGTTCTATATCTATGATTGCTGCATTTGAGTATATCCTTATTTGCTGCTGCCTAGGACTTGCTGCCCTGCTGTTGTTGCTGTGCTTTCCATTGCATTATTTTCTCCTGAAGGCAATTAATAGACTTTTTTTTTTCCTTCTTAAGAAGTAGTCTAGAAGATCAGGAGTCCAAAGAAGGAACAGCAGGGCATCAAATTTGGTGTGATGGTGAACAGTAGCTATTCTCTGTGAATATAGGGACGTCCTTATTTAGTACTTCCTCCCAGGAGGTGACATGAAAGGAAAACTTTATCTTCATCGTCATATTCAACAGTCTTGAAAACACTTTCAAACTTTTATATTTGTTTCTTAATCCATTTTTGTCTTAAAAGTATCTTTACTGTCTAATCTGCCTTCAGGTGTCTTTTACTGGAGTTAAAAATGGTGGCTCTAGAAATGCTGTCTGCCTGTTAGGCAAGGTTTGATCACGCTAGCTGACAGTGTATGCTTATAATGAAGTCATAGTGATCTCACCTAGTTTTTCCTGTGCACTATTTTAGGTTATATTTAATAACACTTTTCTATTTGCAACTAAGTGGGTCGGGTTGATTTTAAGTTCACAAAATAGTGTGTCATATGGCCTACTGGCTGTTTAAAGTGACCTTGTGGAAAACTATTTTATCACAATGAGCTTAATTGATGCTTGCTACTTGCTTAAGCAAGAAAAGTTGAATTTAATAGTAAATCATTATAAATGCATCAAGAAATACTCCCAATATCATTATAGGTAAGGCAGGTAGGACTCTGCCTCAGGCATTAATGTTTATTGGTGTTCTTCATACTAGCTACCTCATTGTCCAACTGGAAAAGTATTTAGTATTGAATAAGGAAATGCCTTTAAAAGGACATTTCTGTTCATCTGCCCTACACAGTATATTTGAAATACTAATAGCACCCAATGAGTGGGACATGTTGAGTGTGGCTAATAAATCTTAATTGCTTTGAGGGTGTTGATGCAGTGACTGCAGTTCTCTTGAGCTTTCAAGGGCAGGGGATCTGAGAGAGGAGGTAAAATGCAAGAAAGCAGCTGACTCCAGGGGATCCAATGTCAAGGAAAGGATATGGACATAGGCTACAGCAAAATGTGTTTCAGAGCATGTATTAAAAGCACTTGTCTTATTTTAAGAGGATATGTCATGACATAGGTGTGCTCCAGGCTTTTAAAATAATATTGTCTGTTATGAAGTTCATTATTTAGTCTCATGAGTAGTCAGAAAAGACACCCTGATTGTTATTTTTAGTTTTGGGATTGGGATAGGGGAAAAAATGTCTATGAAAGTGTGGGGGCCTGAATGCACTCTCATCTAAGAACAAACTGAATATCAATAGTAGTGAATTCAAATGAACTATTTAGATAAGTAGCTAGAAAATGAAGTTTGGTATCTATTTTATTTGCTTGTGCTTGAGCCAAGTTATTCAAAACTAGAGTTTCTCTTTCTAATTGGTAGGGAGACATAAATGCTCTTTAGATAAAGTAGTGGTGAGGTGCTGGCACAGGCTGCCCAGAGAGGTTGTGGATGCCCCATCCCTAGAGGTGTTCAAGGCCAGGTTGGATGGGGCCCTGGGCAGCCTGGTCTAGTATTAAATGTGGAGGTTGGTGGTCCTGTATGTGACAGGGAGTTGGAGATTCATGATCCTTGAGGTCCCTTCCAACCCTGGCCATTCTGAGATACTGATCAGTATAGATAATTGTGTAGTAGTGAAAGAGATTATGTATGCGTATTACTTGAGTGGGAAACACAAGAAATACTGTAAAATTTCCAACACCATTACAGTTCCTTTCTTATACCTAGATGCATTTATTTTTGAAGCTTAATTTGATTTCTTGAAAAATATTTGACTTTGAAATTAAAACAACCAGACCAGTTTTTCACAACTAGATATGAATGAGTGGTATTTCTTGTACTTCTGAAAAGGAAGGAACAGTTTTCACTAATGTATGTTTTGGGTTGAAATTGTCAACTTAGTTTTATATCATATATACAATACCCGGAAACTACTTTGCAAAGGTAACTGTGAAAGCAAGCAGGACAGATAAAAAGTCTAACCAGACTAAATGTTCTGCAATGTTTTTGCTAAAAAATATAATTTTGAATGCTTTCACTGTTATACTGTGAGAAACAAATGGCCAGAACTGTTTTTATGTTTAATTATGCCTACCTATGATGTTTAGATGAATGAGGAGTTCTCAGCTGGACAGAACTGAAGTTGTTCAGTCTGTGGGGTTGAAAAGAAAAAGATTCAATTGTGGAGCAACTTATGGCAAATGAAATAATATCTTCAACAAATTTATGGTACTGCCTAATGATTTTAGCTGGAAACAAATGTATGAGAACAAAGAACTGAAGGGGGGAAAAAGGCCTTTGAAAAATGGCATCCTGGGATCTTTCTTTCTTTCTTTATTTGTTTATTTTTAACTTAACCAAGAAATTCAGTTCAGTCTCTTGGAAATGACTCATGGCTGTAGGCTGGGAATTGCTAAGAAAGGTAGATATGAATTTTTATGCTATGCTAGACTGATGGGTGTGTTCTGGTTGCCAACCAAACACTTGTGGGTATACTATATATTTCATTTGGGAAGGGGGAAAGATAGATGGAAGAAGAAAATATATAAAATTCACAGAATGCAAAGGTTTGTAGTGATTTATTCTTGCTCAAGACTACAATATGGCTTGCTTATCTTTATAAGATGTGGTGATCTGAAAGGTCTAGTAAAAATAATTTGTTTACTTTAAAAATTATATACAGCTGGAAGATCGACTGTTGGAATGAAAATATTAGAAAAATTACATGAGGCAGAAAACTGAAATAAATAATAAGAGTCAGCTTTACTAAGAAACAAAAAAATGAGAACTAAATTTTGATGTGGATATGCACAGAAGAAAGGATTGTTGGTTGTATTTTTGTATTGTTTTGTGTTGTGTTTTTTTTCCCCTTTCTTTCCTCTTTTATTAAGGATATAAAATCTTAAGTTTAGCATTAATGTGCATTTCAATATTAAATAAAGTATTTTAGTTTTATCTGACTACCAGCATGGTATCTAGTTAAATGTTGTTTAGTACTCAATTCCAAAGGGAAAAACACTTAATGTGGTAATTCCTTTTTCTCCTCAACTTTTAATTTATTATTCCAAGTAAATGTGTTTTTAGCCCTTAGGCACTGGAGAATGTTTCAGTTGCCCATAGGAATTGAAAACTTGCATCTTGCATATGAAGGTTTCATACCAGTATGAGTTCTGAAGCTTTTGGCAGACTTCTACTAGAGTGAGTATCACGTCTTCTGCAAACTTAAATCCTCACTCTCAAATGTGCTTGATTAAATGAGTATTGTTCAGAACATTTTTTATTTTTCAGATATATGCATAGAGCTGGAATTAAAAATAAAAACACTGAATAGATCTGGTCATTTTTTTACTTGTTGATTAGCTTGTCATCTCTCTTCCTTCTTGATTATAACAAGACAAACCTTTGGGGAAAGGGACTGAATGCCTGAGAAATCCCAAAAAGAATGCTGGAAAGGTCACCTTTTGTGTAACACAGAAAAAAGATTCAGTTTATAGAATGCCATTCAGGTTATCTCATCATAACAAGAGCTGTTTGGGTTTTTTTTTTTTCCAAAACTGATTGGAAAAACTCTCCTCCCTAATGTATTTTGTCTTTTCCCTTCTTTTTCCCTGTTAATGTACATGCATGACTATAAAACCGTATGCCAAACCTGTATCGAATAAGGCAAAATCGCACTTAAATAGTAGAATGGATTTATTTATTGGGTATGCTTTTTAAAAATCATATTACTGCTATGAGCTGGAGTGAGCCATTCTATTAGAAAAAGGTCACAGAGAACCAATACAGTAGCTCATGTACATGCTAAGTCTGGATTCTAATATCAGCTAAAAGATATTTTTGTTGTTTATAGACTCGTTCTATTGGACTAAGTCCTGCAGCTGTCATTATGACTTGTTTTCTGACACGTAATACAATCCAAACATGAACCTCTGTGCCAGCCTGAAGTTTCAGCTGGTGGTGAAGGGGTGTGTGCTGATATTCTTGTCAAAAGGTTTGGGGTTCATATGAGCTTTCATGTACCGATCTCTTTGATCAAGAAATCTAACTCAAAGTTTTCAGAAGATACTGTTTTCTCCTGAGATTTCCACTGATCTTCAGAGGCTATGAAAGTAGGTACACTACCTGTATTTTGGTAACTTAAGACGTATGAAGAAGGTAGTAATAAACTGGGGGTGTGGGGGGTGAATACAGGGTAGTGGCAATACCATTCCTTTCACTTAATTCCACAAGGTGCTTCATTTAACTTTTGGAGAATATTTTGGTTTTTGTTATAGCAAACAATTGTATTCTATCACTTTTTGGCTTTGTAATTCAGAACTGACATAGAAAGCAGTGAAATCTATTAATTCTAGGCTGTCTGATATATTAAAAATGAGGAATCCTTCCTTTTTATGCATGCTGTTACTGAGCATCACTCATCATAGCTGTTATTAAAGTTTCTAGCCTCAGATTAGTCATCTCTGTTTAATAGCTACTTTGTCCTGAGACTAGATGTTGGAAACATGATTGCAGGATAGGCTGGAAACAGCAGTCTGGTTGCTAGGAGAAATATTCGGAAAACGTTGCTGTAAATGCAGCAATAGGTGCATTGAACACTTAGGTGTATGTGAGAGAGCTTTTTTTTGATGTAACTGTGAGTTTTTGTAAGGTTAAAAACTTGCAGAACTTCTGTGAAGGGTTTCAGCCACTGTTACTTGATCATTTATCTCCTTTTGAATCCTACTCTTCTGATAAGAACAATGATACTTACGTGCAAGCAGAAAAAAAAATTGCAAAAAAGTACCACCTCCACACTGGAAAAGATCAGTGATTTTTGCCTCTTGGGTAGCTGATGGAGAACAAATTAGCAAGAAAAGAAAGAGCTTGCTTTTCAAGGATCAACTTTCTTGTTTGCCTTCTTCCCTTACAGCACTTAATTTGTGCACATCTAAATCAAACAACTGTAATCCCCTTTTTAAAGCTATGTCTGCTTCCAAACTTCTTGTAATTGGTTTCTGTTTTATGCTGCTTATTCTGTTGAAAGGCTTACTAAATACTTTAAGTATTCCTAGTTTTAGTAATGAAGTAATTTATATTTTAATTAAACAGAGCTACTACAAAATATTGTAATGGATGCCAGGAACATTTATCTCTTGACTTCTGTCTCCTTGAATTCTGAACTGTGTGACGTTCTGAAAAGTGTCTTTCTACCTAAATCCCAGTGTAGCCCAGTAATATTCTGCCTTATATCAGACTATCATGTTGTTTTACCCTTTCTGTACTTTTGATCCCTGCTATTTGCAAGGATCTTGTAAACAAACAGTGCATTTGTTTTTCAAGCATAGTCTTTAAAATCAAGATGGGGTGTGTGTGGGGGGGTTATTTTTAATCTTTTGTTGGTTGGATTATTTCCTTTGTTACTATTGTCCACAGTAATGATGGGGGGGGGAAGGAAAGGGGGGGGATGATAGGAAGAAAGGAAAAAAAACACTTCATCCTTCTCCACTCACCCCAACCTTTCAGGCTACCCTGGCAAGAATTTTTTTTTTGCATTGTCACCAACCCATCACATCATGCTGATATAGAATGTACTAGAGCAGACGTACACCACTGCTGAGATTGCACCACAAAATGTTATGTGAATATGTAGGAGGGAAATGGGGAATAGCAATAATTGCAAGGGGTTGAATAAATTTCTTTTGAAACTAAGATACATCCTGCTACATTCCCTCCAGAATTGCTCCATTTTTACTGTATTGCTAATTTTTCTATCCAGTCACATTCTTGTCTGATTTGACATATGGTGTTTAAAAACTGTTATTATGCACAAGTATATGTTTTCAAAGTTTATGATATTTGAACCATGCACCTTTTTAGTAACTCAGATTATTTCTATTTAATTTATCGTGTATATTGTTGTGCATTTGTGGATTACACTGCACAGTTGTATATTCACTGTTCTAAATATTTTCATGTATAAAGTTATTATTTATTTTATATTTAGGGCATGTGTATTAAAAAATACAGATGATTTTTATTATGTTTACTTAAATTTTCTTCTATTAATTGTAAAATATTTTTAAAATGGGACAATAACATAGACTTTGCCATTTCTTGGATTATTTAGGAATCCATTGAGTTCTAAATTAATGGATGTATTTCTCAAAATATTGGTGACTAGTAACAACTTGCTTCCCTTCCTTCTCCACACCATGAATTTGTGTGTGTTTGTTTTTTTTCCCCATAACTTGCTATCTAAAAATAGAAAATTGTATTCCTGTAGCATGTTACAGTAGAGACTAGGAAAGATTAGGTGAAATGAAAGCACAGGTAAAGGAAAAGGTTGAGATACATGTGCAGTCATTTGATTCTATTTGTGACCAAAAAAAAAAAAAAAGAGAAGGGTGGACAGATGTGATATTTAATAGCCTTTATCCCATTAATTTGAGTGGAATGTCCTAAAAATGTTCCCTTTTGTACATGTTTGCTTTCCACTAAACATACAACTGAAGGGTTTCTTGCTTTCAGAGTTAGACTATTGTAGCCTCAACTAACCTGATAATCTTTTAGCAAGCATAGGTGAAGTCCAAAAGAATGGCCACCCTGGCAAAGTCAGTTTAAGAAGTATGCTCAGTAGTAGTGCTGTGTTCTTCAGTAGGATGACAAAATGCTAAATTTAAAAGATGGCTAGAAGTGTGATAATTAATAATGGCTTATTTGACATTCTCACATGCTTCAGAAGGAGAGAAATAAAAGTTTAATTAACAGGGCACTTATTCTTGTCTCTGCCTATTTAAAAAGTGTGCACACAATATCTAATTATTAAACTATGAATATAAGGTGAATATTTTCTCGTTACAGGCTAGGCATATTTAAAGCAGACCACCACACAGTTGGTCTGTTTGCAATAGTGGGAAGTATTTCTTAATGTTTAGGTTTAATGGCAGGTGACTTTGCTTCTAGAACATAAAGTGGAAGCTCCAACCCTCAGAAGAGAAAGCACATTCCTTCTGGCTTGGGAGATGGAATTTCATCTCAGTACCGAGGCTAATTAATTGAGTCCTCATTTCTCAGCTCATGTCTACTCTTGACTGCGCTGTAAATTGGTGGTAATCTGGAATGGAATGGCAAAATCTCTACAAGTACGCAATATGCTGGCTGTCACTTCTTGCATTCCTGCTATTGGGTCGTCATGCTTGCGATAGAAGTCTGTCTGTAGCAACAGAAGTTATTTTATATTACATCACCATTGTAATTTCATCACAGTGTTCAATAGGTAAGGGATGCTTTTTTTTTTTTGTCTAATGCAAGCTGACTTATATGAGAGCATGTCAAGTATAATTACAAAGAATAAGTTGGATGTATATTTTTCTGAAACAGTGAAAATATTCCTGAAGTGTGGAAACCTATGTGAAGGAGCCATTCTCTGAAGGACTGATATGGTTTTGCATTTACTCAGCATTTTTATAATAGTGTTTATTGTGCTATTTTAGTGGTGACATCATATCTTGCATCAGTGGCATGTCTTTGTATTGCTTTGGCAATAATCTGATAAAATACTGGCTTTCTTGGTCATTTAGCATCATCACAGATTCATACTACTGTTCCCCAAATAAAGTAAAAACAGAAAATTTTCCTTCTTCCTGATTTACTCTATTTTCTTATTTTTTATACAACAACTTAAAAATATATTTCCTGTCTTCAACCCCAGTCTACTGCCTCTGTGATTCTATAGTCATTCTTGAGTGCTCAGCATCTTACCCTTCTCCAGGTACCCCAGTGCCACACAACATCTGGTCTTGGCAGAAACAGCAGTGAGCAGGATGGTGCTGTGCTTTGGGCAGCACAACCCACCTGCAGTACCAGCCAGTCTAGGTCTGAGCTCCATCCTTCAGGGGAGATGGTGGAACCTGACAGAGGTGCTCCGGGGGCTGGAGATGGCAGTTGCAAAGTCAACACAGGTGTTGATGAGGCTGAAATTAGTACTTCTACCCTACTCAGAAAGGGGATGGTGATAAAAAGCTAAAGTTACATGAGCAGGTTTGAAAAATAAGCCATAATGCAAGCAAGAAAGTCATTTAGCTGATTTGTATGACATAAATGCAAATATGTCTTTGAATGCTGATGTGAAAATGGAGCGCATCAGGTATAGTGCAAGCCAGTCTTTGTTCTCAAAGTTACCTTCCCAAAAGGCTAGATTTCTACTTATTTGGAGAAGACAGACTTATTTTGACTGCTTTAAGGCCATCTGTGGACAGAAGCTATCCAAGAACTAGCTTTTTCCAAGCCTAACAGCAGGGATGTTCAATGGGTAGAATATATTTCCCAGAATCAGGTAGACATACAGGCTTCTTCAGGGGAAAAAAAGTTTAAACTCTCAGCACAATGTGGATTACTTAGAACCAGGTTATTTTGTCATACTATTTTGTAGTAGCACCAGATTGTAGGTTACGGGCAAATGTGCCTTATTTTTAAGTTTTCTTTTTCTGTAGATATGTAAATTATGAGTAGCTGGGTCATTTTTTGTTTTGATAGAAATTGAGCTATAAGAGTAATAGGGATGATAGAACTAGTTTATAGTGGACACAAGATGTTGTTTGCTTGAAATTCCTCTCTTGCTTGTTTGAAGAAAATAGGCAAAGCACAACAATATCTTGTTTGCATTCTGCTGAATATTTAGCATTGTTTAACAATAGCAAAAATTTTCCACAGCAGATGTGCATTTACACATTCCAAGGACATCATTCTGCACAACGCACACCTCATCATCAGTTGCTGGGTATTAATGGTTTTCTCTTGAGGGAAAAGTCTGTTATCTCTTTGATGTGCAATGACTTTTTTTTTCCACTGATGATTGCTAATCTAGCTGAGGGAGACTAGAAAGGCTGTTAATTATTCTGCTCAGGTGTGCTATAATGAAGTTATTAGCAAAGTACATCTGCGAGGTTTCTAATAGAAAACAAAACCTGCAACAAATCTGAAATTCTTTTGAGGCGAGAACATCGGGCATTCCCTATCAGGGTGAATGGCAGCACTTGTGAGCACAGGTATATTTGTTATTTTACCATTTATCTTCCTTCAAATGACTTGTGCAAATTATTTATAAGAATAACCATTACTTATGTTGGTAGTATCTTTTCCAGGTGAGTAATAGCTTTTCTGCCTTGTGAGCTTTTTAGCTCTGGATAGTTTTGGGACTTTTATGCCTTTCTTCAAGAGAATGTCAGTAACCAAACAGGTTTGTCTCAGATTGGGCTGAGCATGGATCCTCCAGATACCAACGTATTGATCTAAAAACTAAATTCCCAGTCCCTGTGTATACTTGTGACATGCAAATACTTGCATCTGTGACTGCAGAACCTGAACTGAAAACTTAGCTGCAGAACAAGGAAGAGGACTCTAGCTTGGAAGGGCAGTAAGGCAGTAATATCCGTGAGAGGGAGAATACTTCTGTGGAAGATTACTTTGATTAAAGGTTGGGGCTGAGTGATGGTGTTGTTTTTGTGTTTTGTTGTTGTTGTTTGGTGTGGGTTTTTTTTTGTTTTTTTTTTTGCTTCTGCTCCCTCCATGCTTGTATAAAAAGGTAATGAGTAGTACAACATTTATATTTATGTCAGTGGATCCACCAGTGCTCTTCTAGCTTTGCTCTGTATCATGTGGTATTCAGTCTTGCTTCTATTTAGCCTTTGCACTCATAGCTGCAGATAAATGTCTACTGATTGGCATTCCTCATGCCTTTTTCTACCCCCAGTTTCTGACTGGTGTTGGTAGTTTCAGAAAAAGTTTGTCTGCTCTGTAAATAATTACTTAATGCAAACCTGCTAAACAGAAGTCTATAAACTGATGGGGTTTTTTTGGTGAGATAATTGTGGTGTCTCACAAAGATCATGATTCATGCACCCACTACCTATTCTTCTATATTTGTAGATATAATGGTACTGGGGAATTTTAAATATGTCAGTATACTTTTCCTTCCTGATGTCTCTTGAAGAAAAGCAAATGCTTATGTTGGTGCCAAACTAAAATCACCTGTAAAGGACAGGATGTGGCCATCATAAGAGAGAGGTATACATGAGAGTAGGTTAGTAGCAAATATGGAATCTCAGCAGGTTTGGATTGTGAATAGGACAGAAAGGACTGACTGATGCATTTAAGTAGACACGTTAAAAGCGTCCATTTCAAAGCTGTTGTGTACCTTCTAAAACTTGAGGGCAAGCATGAGCTTCAGCTAACAAGTCTTGTGTGTTTTTCCTGTGTTCAGTTTGGAAAGAAAAAAAAAAAAAAAAGGCACACTCAGAAAATACTGGCTGCTTTCAGCAGAGACCTGCCTTCCCTTTTTCTAAGATTTCCAAGACTCTCTGCTTTTCCCTGTGTCTCTCACAGTGCTGTGCCGGAACTAATGCAATATTTTTTTTGTGTGTGATGCTTACAGTTACAGCTGGCACTGGACATGAGAAGACATAATCTCTTCCTGAATCTCCCTTCTCTATAATAAATTCCTTCTCACATTTATTTTGTAGTAGGAAATTATCTCTTTTCAACTTAAGAGATAGTGCTTAATTTGATATAGCTATGGCACTTTTGCTTCAAATTCCTGTTTGTAGATTATTGCAAGACTTCAACCAGAGATGACATCAACCTATGCCAACTGTCTGTTCTGTGCAACCCTAGCAGCTAAATCAAATGCATGGTTACTGGGTAAATAGTTGGTAAGCAGTTTGCAAAAGCTTTGTAATGAATCTCTATTATGCAATAGAGAACCTGGGTTACAGCAAATTTAATGTTTTTTGTAAAGTTGGAATTGTTGAATTCAATATGAAAAAATAGTGGTTTTAGTTTTTTCTCAAGAGGACCCAAGATCTCACTAAGTGGCAGAGTTCTCTTTGATTTCTTAGAAAAGAACAAAATTATAAAGGGCAAAATTAATTTTATTATATTTTTTCTGCTCAGTGAGAAATTAATGTGGCTGTACTACAATCAAAAGGGGAAAAAAATCAGTTCCTTTCAAAATACAACAGCATGGGGCAGTGGGAAAAGCAGCAACAACATAAATTAAGTTGTTTAATTAGGAACTGGCAAAATGATATTGGAAGTCTTACCTTTTACAATTTACATGAGAAACAGTCTTCTGCATGTTTGGTGGGAGCTTTTTTTTTTTTTTTTTAAGAAACTGATATTCTAGTGCAGGGCTGCACTGAGTGTTGAAAAATTAAGGGTTTTTGTTGTGGGTCATGCTGAAACAAATAGATCCCACTATTCCTACTTAGGTCTTTATTTTTATTAATCCTTTAAAAAGTATTTTACTTATATTATGAGCGATTTTTTTTCAGGGAATAGAATTATACAGTGCTTGAAGCATACAACTCCTGATACCTTTCCACTCAGTGAAATTCAAATAATTTTTGCCTACTGAGAGTCTTTTCCTTAATGTATTCTCCCTCATTTATAAGATCCATAAGACGGAAGAAATATTAATACCATCTTAATGTTTTTATGGATGCGTTTCTACTGTGCTCTCTCTGAAAAATTGTATAATCTCAGTTTGTTAAAATTTTAATATATAGTGCGTTCACAGAAATTCACTCTAACTTCAGCAGTAATTTCTTTTATAAATTTCTGCATGTCATATTTGCATTTAACCTAGGAGAGCTAGTTATTATATCAAAGAGCATGCCAAAAGACCATCAATTCTTGTAAATCTGGTTGTGTTTTTTTGTTTTTTGATACATAAGCAAATAATCTGTCAAGTCTCCCTCAGTGACAAGAATTGTTTAATTATGATTTAGGTGACATGGAAATAACTGTATGCACTTGGTATTATGCACTTTGTATGTTGCACTACAGCGCTGAATGTACTTTGTTTTTGTATTTGCTGAATGTACAGCACTAATGTACTTTAACACAATGCATGATAATGTTCTGCTTTTAATTGCATTGATGAGAAACAAGGAAAAGGAAGATACTTTGCAAGATTAGATTGAATATTTTTTACATATTGTGAAAATTTAATTCTCACATACAGGAAGTACGTGCATTTTTATGCAACTTAAAAGCAGAGGCCAGAGCTGAAAATATTGTGCTATGCTGGAAATTGAATCAGCTGAGTAATTTCAGAAACATGTTATTGATACTAGTGTAACTACTACTGTTACAGAAAGTAAAAGGAGAGTTGTACTTAGATAGATATGATATATCTATCTATCTATATATACACACGGTATAGGGACATTTAGAAGTTTGTCATGCAGGTTTAATCAACATATGGTTTCATATAGTTGTAAAATTCTATAGCAGGAGGAGGTTCTTGTGGCTGATCTACCTCTTCTGGTACCCTATGTCCCAAAGTGCAATGAGCCCAAGAGTTATTTTTATGCAGGACAGGCTTTCAGGGAGATGTGACATCCAAGGGGGCTCCTGGAGCCAGACACCCTGAGCAGTAGGAGAATAAGATACTTTGCAGAGCTACTGCCTCCAAGCAGGAGACCTGTGCTGTGAACGCTTTGTAGGCCCTAGCTTTCCTGTTTGTGGGGTGACTCCTCTGATAAAAGCTCCCAGCCCATACTCATTCTTGTAAAAGAAAATATAAATTTGATTCAAGATGAGAGAGCTATTGTAATAGCAAACTAATCTATGTTTCACAAGCCTTTAAACTGCCCT
This sequence comes from Meleagris gallopavo, assembly GCF_905368555.1. Classification (NCBI taxonomy): domain Eukaryota; kingdom Metazoa; phylum Chordata; class Aves; order Galliformes; family Phasianidae; genus Meleagris; species Meleagris gallopavo. The sequence goes on along the minus strand of NC_139405.1, from coordinate 61,173,850 downwards.
ATAGTGGGCCTACTATCTTATCACGAGATTTAGCCACAACATGGGTTACAACATGGGTATCCAACCTTTTGGCTTGCCTGGGCTGCATTGAGTGAACAGGAACTGTCTTGTGCCACATACACAAAGGTCACTTCAAAAGTAATGCCTCCTATTTATTTCCATGGAAACTACAAGTGATACAAAGAACACAATAGCACTACTTGAAAGTTCAAATTTTCATTTACATATCACTATTTTTCAACACACTCACCATTCTAGCTATGCATTTTCACCAATGATAAACAAGAGCCTGCTGGAGATGACCTACTGTCATCACTGCTGAAATAATCCACCACCACCTCACTGTGCTCACATTCACTGTTGGGTCTCCATAAACATTTAGCAAGCATTGATGAATGTCAATGGAGGCCATTTTTTTCTGCACAGATGAATTCAGTCCCACTCCTTTTGCTTCATATGCACTTCTATGTCAGATGCCATTTTGCCAGACTGCCTCTCTCCAGCCATCTGTCACACAGCAACAAAATGTAACAGAATACTGATGGTAAGGTTCAGATTCTGCTGCCATATCACCATCTGCCTCTGTTATTGTGGGCCACCATAATAAAACAGGAGGCATTACTTTGGAGAAGTCCTCATAAAATATATAGTTAATACATATAAGAAAAAAAAAAAACTTAAAGATTAAAATAATATTTTTTCCTACAACAAAGTAAAGAAGAAAAAAATCACAAAACTAGTGGAATATTTGACCTTGTTTTTGTGAAACTAATGTATCAAACTCTGGTGTGATGGCAATGGCTCCAATCCTTAGTAAGGTCTCAAGGTGTTCATTAGATTTTTGATGCAATTTATTCTTCCGTACTACACCTTTGAAAATAACTTCACAAATTATCATTCTGTCAAAAAAAAATGTTATTGATAAGGTGTGATTGTGAAGAATGCTTTGTCTCTGGTTAGACAAGCTTCTGAAAGTAAAGAGATAATCAAATTTTTTAAGCTGAATGTCTGATTACAACTCTACACACTCAGTTTTAAAATGTTGGTAATTTGCTTACATTGATTGAAAAATAGTATCACAAACCTCAGAAATGGTGAATTTTTTTTCTAGCAAAAATCTATTCTCAAATTCTTTATCAGAATGGAAAGCGTGGCTGCATATTTTTCACTGTTTGCAGGAATGTACTTAGACAAAGTATCAAAATACACTAAATTATTTGCCATAACTTGAATTTGGCATTGCACTGCACCCTCCCTGTGTCCTGGTTTCAGCTCAGATAGGTTTAATAGAACACTGCTGGGTAGGTGTGCTCTCAGGCCTGGCCACTGGAAGGTGCAGAGCCACTGCCATGATGGCCTGGTGGAAGGAGGTAGGCAAGCTGTGCTGGGCCACGTGCTTTAGTCAGGCATGTCCAACCCATGGGCTGCATGTTGGTCAGAGAAGCACCCAGCTCGTGTTCAGCAACATCCCTCACTTTCCTGGTGAAGTTCCTGCCCATAGGCAGTCGCTACTGCCACTAAAATGCATTCCTTGCATCTGTTTTGAATGTTCCACTTTTTGGCTCTTGGTTTATTTGCAAGGTAATGCACTTTTGCCCCTAGCATTTCCTTGACACACCTCCTTTGCTTTTGTGAGCTGGTTTTCCCCTGCGATCTCCCCTTTCTTAGAAGTGACTCTGCTTTTAGAGTAGGGAAAGCTTGAACTTTAATTTCTTCTTCATTTCTTACATCACTGCGTGTGGCTCTATTTTGAAACAGCTTCATGTTTCTTTAGCATTCAGGAAAGCTTGCTGAAATGCTTTTGATTTCACTTCACCATTACTATATGCTGAGGTTAAACTGCAAACCTGCTCTTATGTGTGATCTCATGTTTCTGTTCATACATCCCAAAATTCATTGTCTCTCTGGTCATAGTGTTGTGCTATGTGGTCCAGAGCTTTGTGGGATTCCCTTTGTATATTTTCAAAAAGATTTCTTCAAGTTTGTCAGTGTTTAAACCCCCTTTTAAAGAGCTGGAGCTGTGAGGACATCCAGCCCTTCACAGCCTACTCCTATCTCTGGCTCAAGGCAAGCTGTGTCACTTCAGTTGCATTAGCGTGTGCCAAGCAGGAATTACGTAGCCTAATGAGAGGCTGAGGGTGCGGGCTGGGGCTCTTGCCTGACCCACAGAGAGCTGCGTAATGCTCTTTGAGAGATTCAGATGGTGGAGTGTGACTGACCTCTCATTATAATTATTTACTGTTTCACCACTCTCTGCTTCACAGATTTCGTTAGCAGTTCTCTATTTCTCTACAGATCACTCATTAAAATATGAAATGTTAATGGGCTTATTAGCATCTTGTGTGGGTACCACCCTCTAATTGGTGATTCCCCATGGAGGGTTGTATTTCTGACAACCAAGTGTCTGAAATACGAACGTTTTTCATATGCTTTTAGATGTGGAGCTGTATAATAGTCTTTGAATAATACATGAAGAACGAAACTGTTCGTGGTTCAAGGGTAGCTGAGAAAGAGTAGATGACCAGAAGGATTTTTCTTTCTTAGAAAGAAAAAGCACTTAAGCATATTAATTTTGTTAAAGATCTTGAACTATCTCAAGCTTGAAAGTGTTTTGCTGTTTTTCTTATAAATGACATGTGCGTGTATATACACACACACACACACACACACACACCCAACCTCAACCTCTTCAATTTTGAAGGTCCTTCTTTAAGTTAAGAACGTAAAGCAAAATATTATTTTAGGGAAGTTAGATTACTTCAATCATATACATTTTAATCTATGAAAGAAGGTTTATATCAGTCCCTGCTGTCATTCTGTTTTAAGTGAATGAGACAAGGCATCGAGATCTATCTTCTCCTTACCAATATTGTAATTTGGAAACTGAACTGAACTTAAATTACCCAATTGTGACTAAAGAGATCCAGTAATCTTAACTAATTAGGCAGTTGTAATTTGCTATTCCTTTAACTTGCCAATTTTACTTCAGATGTCAATATAGAAGCTTTTATACAACCTTTGCCACTAACCTCCTTGTAACTAATTCCTTGCCAATCAGTTTCATTCTTTCCTTCAAATGACTTCTTATCCTTCTCTTTAATCATTTTTTTTTCAGCAGAAAAATCCATTTTTATCACTCTTTTTCCCCTGTGCCTTTATTATGCAAAGATCTCTGGGCCATACTTTGCAGTTTCAGGTGCCTCAGGGAGCCACATGCAGATTATGTTGTTAGAAGAACAAGAAAACAGTGATTTGGTAAAATGTAGTTTCTAGCTTTGGGCTAGCTGTATTTCCTTGGGCTGTGAAGCTTGCAGGTGGAATAGGAGCTAGGATGGAAGGGAAAACTAGGGCTGATGTTGTTGCCCATGCAACTTTCCCAAATAAGCTGACCCGACGCTTGGAGATCATTCTACAGACTTAAACAATTGTTAAAATCAGTTTCTTTTTATCACTTTAGTGCATCTGGTATGCTTTTCCCAAAAGTAATTGTTGTCTCAAGTGTACCCTGAAAAGTTCTTCCATCTGCATGATCTTCAACCTCTATACATGTTACAGGTAACATTAATTATCATAAATGTAGCAGCATCTGAATATTGTCTGGAAGATAATCTTATGTTTTGTAAGGCAAACTTGTAGACTGACTTGCTGTATGAAACATTGCTCTATGTTCTTTAGGCTCATGATCTGAACTCTGTGGGGCTGATTTCAAATGTTGTTGCTCTTGTAATAAAGCGTTCTTCTCTGGTTTAGGCACTTCTGTTTGTGGTTTATGTTTGTTGGTTTTTTGTTTTTTTTTTTTTTAATTGAAGACTATAATAATTTTCTAGCCCTTTTCCTCCTGTGGAACAATCACATTGTAGAGACTTATATCAGCTGTTCAATGTAAAATATAAGGAACTAGTTATAATGCTAATAAACTAAGGAAAAGGAGATTTATTCTTTCACGATAGCACTGCATGGCTCTCCTGAGTGCTGAGACAAACTGCAGGCATTAAGAAAAAGAAGTGAGTATTTGTAGGACTTGTACTGAAACTAGGTTTTCTTGGAAGGGGGGAGTTTAACTGCATGTTTTATTTATTGCCAAACTATTTAATAGTTTAGAAGATATAATTAATGAACTGGTTTAGATGAAGATAGAGGAGGAAAGATTGTGAAATTTTCTCATTATCCCCTATCTTCTTTACATTTTAGTAGTGGGTAAAGACTGTTTCTATCCCAAAAACTCTGCAGACTTTGGCATAAAAATTTGAATTTTGAATTACGCCAAATACTTTGACGTAATGTTCTATTCAGTGTCAAAGCCAGAAACGTCTATTTGCTCTGCATGAATTTAACGAATGTAGCAGTAACATGAGCTAATGGAAGTAAATAGTTCTTCCATCTGTGCTAGAATGAAACTTCTGATGTTGTGTTTTTCATCTCTGCTACTAGTAGTCTCAATATAATATTTTTGAGGCTATAATCAATGTGATAATGCAGCCTTGGTTAATTTATGGGGCACACTGTTATGTATATTATTAATCAAATTCCAGGCTGATGTTAGTCTGGCAACTCCCTACACATCAATTTCTAGAGAAGCAAGGTACTTTTATAACTATAAACATTTTTTTTTCCAGAATTGGAAATATTTTTTTCTGGAATGTGTGGGTAATATCACCAAACCAAAACTGGAGAGAAGTGATTGTCAGTAATGGAATTATCCTAAATGCACTTCTAGTAAAAAGGGAATAATTGAACCATACACCATGATCATGATTGATTCTAGACCAGTTGAAAGAATATTCAGAATGGAAAACTTCATTCTCGGTTGAGAATAGGATTTTTTTCTTTATACCTAGAGTTGTTCATTCTGTTCTGTACCGTCCTTTGGAGATGGAAGTTCTATACTCACTTGTAGTAAAGCGCCTGTACAAAACTGGAGTGTTTATGGTTGGGCAAAGGGAAAATAAGCAAAATATGCATTTTTATTTTAAATGAACATTATAAATCTCTTAACCACGTTGTGTTCAGTGGTGTGTGAACTGTCTTGTTCTTAAGATATGAGTTTGACAATAAGCTATCTGTCTTCTCAAAAGTATACAAAGACAGTTATACTTTGAAATGATGGATACCTAAACAATGAACTCTGTTACGTGTTATGTCACTGATTAGGAATTGACTAGGAATGACTATGCAAATAATGGAGATAGAAAGCCAATCAGCTTGTTATTTCAGAGTGGATATTTCAATAAAGAAAAACAACCAAGGCACCAAAGGTTCTGAGTTGGAATTGCTGATAAATTGATTATTTAACTACAGCCAGCTTGATGTTTTATTAATTCCAATGTTTTGAACCTAGTGTTAAGAATTGAATGTGGTATGTATGCAACATCCTTATGAATTGGAGAAAGACACTTCAGTCTGTTCTGCAGGGGAAATATCTTTAAAGTTTTCCTTACAGTTCAAAGGTTTGTAGTGCAATTGCTTTAAAATCTCATCAGTTCTGTAAAACTTGACCCACTTTTAGATAAAGGCACAATAAAAATAAGTTAATATGCAGCCCTTTTAGGCATTCATAGTCTTTCTGTCACTGAGATTAAGCACTTCTACTATGTGGTTTTTGTGGGTTTTTTTGGAGATTTTTTTTAATATACTTCATTTTGTCCAGAGATCTTTACTAACACCAAATAATTCTTTCTCTTAGAATACAAATAATGAAATCCTAAGCTAGCAAAAGACTTCATTGGGCTTGGTATGGTCTGTACTAAGGCTGAGAAATAGTTCCTTTACTTTAAAACTCCTCCTAAATTGAGGAAATGAACTGGAAAGGCAATATCAGCCACTTTTTTTTTTTTTCTTAAGATGGAAAATGAAGTGACTTCCATAAGGCCAAGCTAACAATTCATTTCTCTGTTTTCTGAATCATTGCACAATTCTTCTTTTCTAAATTAATATACTGTAAGGAAGTCAGTCTGAAGAAATTAAGTGTTGGTTACTGACAACATCATAATATTCATATCCAAATCTCATCCAAAGGCATCTTTATTATCTTAAAATTTAAGTTGTTCTTTGGCTTTTTAAGTTTTCCAAAATGATCATTCATATAAGAAATGTGTATTGTAGAGTGACAGTCTTCTCCTCCTCTATACACATTGTCTTCTAGTAGACTCTGTAGCTGGGATTGATGCCTACAAAATTGGACAGCTGAAAATAAAATACAAAACAGCCCAAATCAGTGGAGTTGGAGAATGTATGGTATTATTTAAACTATCCAGTAAGAAATATGAGCCTTTCCTAGGTCTTAGGTACCTAGATTTTGAGTTCAGTGGCTGGGATTCACAGCTTTGCCTGCTCAAGTCCTACTCTCTCTGAATCAGGAATAGGACTGACTATGTCTTGTTGAAAAGAGCTTCAGATATTTAGGCTGTAAGCTCATCCTCATTCCTCTCCTTGGGACAAAATAAATAAATACATATATTCCATTCTGCCTAAATTATAGAATTATATGTTTATGTAAATAGTTGCTATATATAAAAACATATAATTCAGACACAATGGAGTTGTCTCAGTAGTCCAGAAAACCAATCCTTTGGATTTAGTTCACTTAGTAGAGAGAGGCAGGGCCGAACAAGATGCTCTCATCACTGGATTGCCTATGTTCTTAGTGACAGGTTTAATTTTTGGGCTCTGGGAAACGGTGGACCAGAGTTGATGCTTAAGCAGGCACAATAACAATGCTGGAGTGGGCACGGAGACTTACTGAAGCTTAACATCCCTGTTTAAAATGCAAGTTCTATTAATTAAGTGCTTTGTGCTTACGCAGCGTGTGACTGAGGAAGTTGCTTTGCCTCTGTCAGCGATGTGAATTTAATAAATTGTGAAGCTGTTTATTACAAATTCTTCAAAAATGGAGACTTCAGTTGAGAATTTTCTCATCACAAAAACAGTCTGAGCTTCCTGAAATAAACTGTACTGATTCCTGTGAAACGTCTGTGGTCTGTCAGACTTAACAGCCCTCGGGATTTCTAATTGCAAAGGAGATGAGGCAAAGTGTTGCTGACAAGTCATCTGGACAACCTGCGTAATGTAACAGACTTAAAAATGCATGGTAAAGAAGATCCTTTCCTTTATGTTGAATAGCTTATTGTGAGATTCTTTTGTCTTTGACTCTGTTGGCAGAGTGGTTGTTCCTTCTGTGTCTCTATGCACCTTCAGGATAGGACTTGGTTTTTCCTGCCCGTCCTTACCTGCATCACACATATCCCTCCAGCAAGCTCACAACAGGAGGCTCTGTTGTTCAGGCCCGGCTAGATTACTGATGCTCCTGTTCCTCAGGATTCTCCCAGGATCAGATGAGTTGAGCTCGATAGTTGATTATCCCTGATCTTTTGTCCTTGCAAGCAGTGTGTTGACATTGCAACCATATATGAATGCCAGTGGGACTTTTGACTGAGGGGATTTCAGAATAGAATTGGGTAAATACAGCTTTGAGAATATATTATCATATTAATTTCTAAAATTCAGAGGTACAGAACCATTCTTTTCCTTCCTTCCACCATTGCATTTTTATTCATACTTGAGAGATGCATCTTTTTTGCAAAAGCAGACCAGCAGCAGCTACTTCCAAATCCATCAATAGAATTCTTAATCTTCGGAAAGATCTATCACAGTAACAAAAAAAATAAGTAATGATATAGAGATGTGTTTTTTGCCTTCCTTCACTATCCCCTCTCATCTGGTGAAAGAAAATGAGAAGATGTGTGCACTGAGGGTGATGATGAGATTGAAATGAACACCTGCTCACAGTTCTACTTAGTTCAGCTGCTTCCTTAAGGTGAGTCTGGTTTCTGAATTGCAGCTGCTAGATTTTGTGAATTAAGTGGGAACATTACAGTTGTGTCAAGCTGGAAGGCACAAAGACAGATGCTGAGCTGGATGAGAAAATGGCTAAGGAAATGAGGAAGGAGAGTCCCCTGTCTATAAAATGTAACACCTGCACAAGCAAGATGATGCAGCTTGTGTTGTATAGAGTAATTTCTACATCAAGCAAGCAAATTTGCACAGGAGTTTAGCTATTCTTCACAGGGACGAGCAGCAAAACAACTTTAGTGTTTTCTGTTTAATTTGCTGAAGCTTAGTCAACTTTGCCCTAGGAGTCTATGAGGACCACTTACACATTTCCATCCTGCATTATTTCATGATATGTTGCTTCTAGTCTTAAATAATACATTGGTAAAATCAGATTTTTTTTATTTTTTTTTTTTTGGGGGGGGAGATTTTCCTAGTAAAATGGAAAATATTATGAAAATAAATTTATGTGACTGTCCCTCTGGCCTTCGCTGTCTCCTTGTCTTATGAATGTGATGCACAAAAAGCAACTCAGACAAAAAAAGTTATGTTGAAATATTCATGAGGAGAAATTTTCCAAAAGAAAGGGGGAGGAATTAGATGAGCAGAAAGAGAAATCTGAGTGAAGTTGAGAGAACCTGCATGGGCTGACATCAAGCACAGAGAAGAATTCATTAAGAGGAAGTGAGCAAGAAAATGGAAATAACAGGAGGGCAAAGATAGCCTTTTCATGAAAAGGTGATATGAATCCTTACTGGATAATGGCAGTTAGTCTGTAAAGGTGTCCTTTATAGCAGCTGTTGAAATTAGTGTTTGCTGGTTCTTGGAGAGTGTGCATAAAGTGAGGGAGGTCAGAGAAAAACTTACATAAAAGAACGAATATTTTTATTAATAATGATAGAAACTAGCATATCCCATAGCAATGATTTCTTGATTGTTGTTGGAGACAACTCAAAACGTAGAGTAGTTCAGTTGGAAGGGACCATTGAAGACCATAGAATCCTACTGCCTGACCACTTCAGAGTTAACCAAACATTAAAGAATGTTTCTGAGCGTGCTACTGAAGTGCCTTCTGGACACTGACTGCTTAATGCACTCCAACATGCAGTTTGCCCCTTGGCTGTTAGGCACACTGCTAGCTCCTGCTAAGCTGCTGCCACCTGCACCCCCAGGTCTATACATGAGCTGCATCTGAGCCATGTATCCCCCAGTCTGTGCCTGCATCCAGCATTGCACCACTACAGGTGCAGATCCTGGAGCATCTTCTTTTGTTGATCTTCATGCCATTGCTAACTGCCCAGTGAGTGCTGGTGTTTCTGAAGGGTTTTAGTGAAAACTTTGTCTTGTGTAAGCTGCTTGTGCTGTGCAGTTTTGAAACTGTGTATTTCCACTGCCTGGACTCTGTCATATGGTACTCTGTGAAAAGACGCATTACTTGCAATATTAAGGAATTAATAAATGAGGAATTTACTTTGATAATGTATCACTTTACTCGTGCTAAGAAAGATGCTACTGAAAAATCACAGTAATGCTTAGCTTGCCAGGAAAAGCTATTTCGTTAATTGAGAAATCTCATTTGAGCAGTCACTTCATGCAAGGCTACAACTGCAGTATTATATACAGAGCACGTATGGAAGTGATTATATTTTAATCTTTGGCCTTGATGGGGGTCTGCTTCCTACAGCCTTTCAGTTTAAATTCTAGCTTGGAAAATGCACAGGCTCCCTGTAGATTGACATTTATGTTTTTGTTTAACTCCTTGTCCTTGAGACTGGCTTTTTGGGTAACACTGCTTCTGGAAACCTGGCATCACACTGAGAAAAATTCTGATTCTTGTTCTAGGAGTGGGGAGGAAACTTGAAGCTCTGTGCACAGCACAGTTTGCTACATTTACAAAGCAGGGGAGCGGCAAACCATATTTGTGTTTCATTACTTTGCTTCCTCTTGCCCCAAGGGGTTATGTTAGTTATCTCTGTTTTTGTACTGTAAAAGTACTATGGCTAGTATGTACTCATAGCATATTTTGGCTGTGCCTTTGAGAGGAATAGACTCTGATTTAAGGACAGGTTCAATAAATGAGATCTGAAGCAAAATTCACATAATTTTCAAGCCACAGAACTTTCTCCAGCAGTACGGATGCTGAAATACAAAATGGTGAAATTATTTGTCCAAGATAACACGACTAATCTGTAAAAATGACAGTAAAACTCTTAATTCTTTATCCCTGTGTTTTCAAGCACACAGACAGAAATCACTTCTAAAAATAACACTTTACAGTTGATACTGGCTGCTCTAGATCTGACCTTTTCTCAGCAGAAGCAAGCCCACAGTATGTCACTGACATCACTATAAGTCAAAGACAAGGGTGCAGGTGCCAGGTTTTTGTCCGCTGGTAGTACTTAATCCTTTTGGTTTGCATCTGAAATGGCACAGTGTTGGATGCAGAGGTAGTACATGTATTAGGCTCTATATAAACATGAAGGATAGCAGCAAGAGAAGAAGAGTGACTAATTAAGTTGTCAGTTTACTGAGGATCAATTAATAGTTGATATGATGCTGTTTAGTGTCAGTCAGTGTCCTTTGCCCTTGGCCATGCTTCATTTTCTCTTTTGAAGGAAGGAAAATACAATTGTACTGTTTCTTTTAGAGCAGAAGATGTGTGGGCTATGCAGACATTGTAAGTACATCTATATGCTCGTTGCCACATTTGAAATAAGCAGCAAATAGCAGTAAGTCCTGTTTATCCTGTCACTGGATACTGGATGTCTTGCTTTGGAATCTAAAAAGGAACAGATAGTTTTACCTCACAGATACATTTCTAAAATCTTTTTCTGCTAGCTGCTTGTGTATACATGTGAACAGCGAAACAACTCTGAGCTAATCACCTACTGTTCTGAGCTGAAAGCCCTGATAGTAACCCATCTCCAGAGAATGGGACATCTAAAGTCAAAATTTTACTATGAGCTGAAATGATTCCTATTCCTTACTGGAAAGCAATGTGCATCATCCTAAATTGTGGGGAAAGAAGAAACCATAGTTCCTCTCCAGACAGGTAGTTCATGATATGTTTGGAGGAAAGGGGTGAATAGTCAGCTATTAAAGGCAGAATTGGTTTTAAATTTCGGTCAACTTACTTTCCTTTTTAGCGATTTTCTTGGAAAGGAAAGGACATAAAACAGAAAAAGCGTATCTGTCAAAGTATAAAAAATACAGTAGCAATAATATAAGTAGGTAGATAGCTTTGTGATACTGAAGTTCTTCAAATGGTAATTTGAGGGAAGGCATAGAAATATAATGCTCTTGTACTTGTGTGAACTTTCTTTTATTTTTTTTTCCTATACGTATCTTTTGTCTGATGTTATTCCAAATTCTAGCAAACTATATACAAGAAATCTGTGAGGAGACAAAAATTCATATTTGAATTAGATGAGGACTTGATCATGAACCATTCATTTTTTCATTCTTTTCCACTAAGCCCCACTTCAGGAAATCCTTCACGTAAATGTTTCTGCTATTTGTAAGACACTGAACAAAGACAGGTTGACTGAGGGCTGCTTTATCTTTTATCTAGTTCTGTCTGATCAGCATCGCATGACTGAAAAACATGTGAATGATGTAACCAGCTCCATCAGGCTTTTGTCAATGCCTTCTAAAGATAATAAGCAGTTCCTTGCATTATCAATTATGATTTCCTGTCATGAGATAGGAAAGTACGTTGAATGAAAGTAATGAAGATGTGTGATGACAGTGGTAACACTGAATCATGTCATGTGGGCCATTCAGTCAGGCTATATCAAAAGACCCCACTCTGTTCTTGTGAAAGATATAGAGAATTCTGCTTTTGCTGTGATTGACCACCAGAAATTCTTACCTTGTTTTCTCATGCTTTTGTCCTCTTTTGGTGGTTTGAAAGGATGGTAATCAAATGTGCCTGCAAGTTGGTGTGAAATAAAGAGGAAACACTGATTCTGAGTGGAATCTAGTCACACAGAAGAGGAATTCAGCACAGTTTTTCATCTTTCACATCTTTCAAGTTTGATTCTGGCTTTAAAAAAAAGTGAAGCAATAATAGTGTTGTGAATTTCCTAATTTATTGTATCTGAAGTATTATCAAATCAGATCCACAATCCTATGAAATGCAGTGACAGTGCATTTTCAACTTTGTGTGTATAATCTCCTAACTGCCAGTCTCATCTATTCAACCAAGAATCTGAAAAGCTGTCCACGTTCTTTGATCTGTGTCCTCAACAGAAGGATTTTACTGGTAAAAATTACTTAGCAATAGTCATACCTGAATGCCAAATCAGAAGGGTAAACAGACAAAGCTGTAAGTACACGTAGAGACTGTATATGTCCTCTGTTCCCTGTAACATCCATGGGAGCAGGCTATGTATTGTATCTACCTCTCCTTTCTCTGCGGAGTCTTTACTATACCTGCTGCGCCATTCCCTTTTGTCCTCCAGTCACGTATGCAACGTTGCCCTTCCTCAGCCAGGCCATAAGGAACAGTCTTTAGGAAATGGTCGCTGTTCACCTGGCAGATACAGCCAAACAGCTGAAGCTTTCTCATGCCTGATAGGTACATCAAGGATTATCTGTTGAGTTTGTTCTTTTGTCGTCCTGGTTTCAACAGTGTGTTAAAAGCACAATGATGTTTTGATTGTTGCTCCCCCACAAGCGGCTGGCACTGGATGCTTTTTTCCTTTTTCTGTCTTAGGAAATTTTTTTTTTTTTTCTCTCAACCCACCAATTTTATTTTGTTTCCAGTGCTCTTCCTCACCCCTCTGTGGGGCAGGAGTGAGTAAATGGCTGTACAGTGCTTAAGTGCCTGCTGGATTAATTCACAATAGTCCTTTTTTATGGCCCATCACCCTAAATTGTCCATGGAGTTAATTTAGTCCATAACATGGTCACCATCTATCATTGGTGTGATACTAACACTGTCTCAACTGAAACCAGGACAACTGAATTCTGCTTGATGCAGTTCTATAAATAAACTGTAAGCAGTTTCTGTAACATTTTGTTTCAAAGGCCTCAAGTCTTCACCTGTTAATCTGGTTGGATTTCCATCATTATGCTGTTTGGCACATGTCTGATTGTACATGCTTCAATCCCGATTTTAGTGATTATGCATGTCAGCATGAACATGCATACATTTTTCACAGTTTTCCCCAAAATAAAAAAAAATTCAAGAACTGAAGCAGTACAAAGTCTCAGAATAATTTGGCACTTAATGGACTAAGACTCAGAACTAGTAAAATAAAGGAAAGATAGCTGAGCAGTGTCTGGGTAGCAGGGAAGCTTGTCTAATGTTATCATCAAGAATAATATATTACCTGGTTCTTGAGGGTGAGTACGGAAAGAAAATCTTTTTCTGCTATCGTGAAAACTGTGATCAATGACTGTTTGCATTTCATGATGAAGACTAAATACTGTGAGCTGTAATAATGCCCAAGTTTTTGGACAAACTTTTTCCACTGTCACGGTGAAGCTCTGAATACTCTTTGCAGGAGGCTTATTGTGAAAGAGGGAATTTAAATTATTTAGTGAAGAAAAAGAAAAAGTAGTTATAGATCTGTTGTTCAATATTACTTCAACAGTAACTGCATTTAGCACCTTTCTCCATAGTTCTCAGTGTGCTGTATGAAATCAATTATCCTTCTGTTACTAATGGAAAAGTAGAATTGTCAAAGCTAGGATTGCCCAAGTGTATTGTTAAGTTCAGTGACTGAATTGACAGCTGAGGTCCTAATGTCTTTTAGGGAATCACTATCTCAATGTCTGATGTTGTTTTTGGCCAGAGCTTATCAAAGAAGATTAGGGACAATTTATGAAAGAAATACTCAGTTTTGTCTTGGGAGAACGCTGCAAGAAAAATAAACTTATGGCTCCTTGAGAGAGAGATGTTCAGACATGTAACTTCATGAAGATGAACGTGAGATGTAACAGGAGTGACTCCATAACCTAAGTATGGGCCAAGCTGTAGGAAAGCAAAGATTGACCAGGAGGAGTTAGGTTCCATTTACTTTCTGCTTGCATTTCCTAGGAGATGTGTGTGATACTGAAAGGAGTATAAGGGGTTACAGCTGCCTCCTGTTCATATTTGCTCTTGTGTAAAAGATGGAGTTGAAATAAATCAGAGTATTTCGTATGAGGACAAAAGAGAAAATAAATGCAAATATAGGTAAGCGTGTACAGCATATACAAGTAAAGACATCTGGGAGCAGGTCTTTTAAAAACGTGGTGAGTTCTCTCTTGTGTATGCTGAACATAGCTTAATGGAAATGACATGCCTCATTTCTTCTCTGTGCTCTAGTTTAGACATTTGTTTGTTTTTAAATAGTGCTCAGCTTATTTGAATTCCTTCTGGTTAAGGAAAACAAGGCTGCCTTGAAAAACACTTGGAGCATTTGGGGGTTATTCTGTTCAAAGGCATTACTATTATTTCAAATCTATGTTTTTTCTCCTGGATAGTTTGCCAGGAATAAAACCTTTCCTCTTCAGAGATGGAAAGGAATGTGTGGATTTGTTCAGTTTCAGTTTTTAAGCTTCTTTAACAAATTACAGACATTAAATACCCAAGATAAACTCCACTTGTAGTTGAACAAATGTATATGTGGAAAGGATTGAAAGAATTTCTGTTTATTAATATGCCACTGGCAATGAAGCTTCAAAGAAGAAATTCTCCACTTTTCTGACACTCTTAGACTACAGAAGGTATTCTTCCTCAGTAAAGCCTCAAATGATTTCCCATTCTTTTCATTCCCAGTAGTGTTCAGCATGCAAGAAGTAAGACATTGGCCCCACTGAAATCAGTGGCAAAACATTCACTGATTTCAGAATGCTCTTAAATTTTTAAGTTGTCTTAGTGCCTCTGCCAACATCTAGTGAAACCTTTGGCCCTTCCTTTGCCTCAGATTATGTACCTTTTTAAAATTTAAACCTTGAAGCTAAAGTTGAATTGGTTTTAAATATGCCAACACGATTGCTTAATTATCTGATGTTTATATTACAGTTTGTGCCAGCTGTATGCTTTTATGCCAGTTTTATGCTCAGCCCTTATCCAAGATGAGGTGATGTTTATTGAGGCATGTGTACTTGCTTGGACAGCTGTGTGCTCATCCTGCCAGCACTCTGAGATGGTGCTAACCCCCCATGGTGCCTTGGTTAGGGTGCTGCAATTGGGGGCGAGGACATACAACATAGCTGAACAGCTCAAACTGAGTTGTCTCAGAGCGTGGGTGAGGAGGCATGTAGCTGGACATACCTGCGCATGTATGTCTGGCTACATATTTCATTAGACACAATGGGTACCCATGATTTCCACTGATGGTAATTGAACCTAACTGTAAGGAGATCAGGATCTCTCTTATGTGCCCGCTGAAATCCCAGCCAAGACTCAACCTGAACTCCAATAGCTGAGTCAAACCTTGTTGGATGATAGAAACATAGAATTGCTCGGGTTGGAAAAGGCCTTAAAGATCATCAAGTCCAACAGCAACCTAGCCATACTACCCTAACTGCTGCTTAACCACTTTGATACAGGTAAAATTTGAATAGATAAACAAAGGTGAACAAACTGGATATAATGGGGAGAGAAAAACTGAACAAGGACTTCAATCCATTGAAATAATACATGTAAGTTCACATACTAGCCCTTTACATTACCTTGTCTCTATCATACCTATTTGCTGTGATGAATGGAGGAGTATACATGATTCTATGGTGTCATGATTGTCCTGACATTTCCATATGCAACTTTGACCAGAGAGCTCAAGAACAGAAAATGATGAGAAATTATTATGCAACTCAAACTGGAGAGAGTTGCTAATATGGGGATAAAATAGCCTCAAACTGCTACAGTTCAAATGAAGTGCTCTAGAAACTTCTTGACTTCACTTGAGTGACCAGCCTGAAGGAAGGTCACAACATGCTGGGAGGTGATCTAGCGTGACACAATGGAACTATTTCAGACTGAAAAATAAAACTGTATGAAGCAACTCAAAATAGAATATGGTTTATGTTAATTTTCTTTGTTTTGCTCTCAGTAGTGGTCTTGCTTTTTTGTAATGTTCTGTCCTTGATCTGAAAGCAGAAAACTCACTTTTAAAACTTGTCCTCAGTGAGGACATGCAGCCAGTTACCAGTTTAATGGCATTGCCTCTTTCTTATTTACATGTTTTTTATAGATGTGTGTGTGTGTGTATGTGTATATATACATATATATGTTTATGTAGGAACTGTGTATGTGAATATATATGTATATATATGTATGTATATACAGTTCCTACATATATTTATATGAAAACAAAATGAAAACAATTGTGCCATGCTGTCGACTGTCTTGGAGAGTGGATTCCTTTCAATTTTTGGGATATTACTGTTCTGATTTCCACCAAATTTTAATTTTCTCATCTCTTCAGTCAGTATGGGAGTAGAGCCACAGATTAGAAACAGCATTAAGAATTAACAAAAGGCAGCTGATGGTGCATTCACTTTCTGCCTGGCCAAAACTAATTTGGGGATTTCTTTAAAGAGAGCATAGGGCACCCTTCAGTGTTGGCTTGGGATTTGCACTTGCAGGTGTTGCTGCACTCACAGTCCAGTAGAGGCAAGGCTGGCACAGCACCAGGCCCCCTGTCCAACCAGTAACAAGACATGTTCATGCTTAGCACATATGCATAGGCATGCATAACTCTACAGCACCTGTACAGTCATGGTCAGTTACACTGGTTAGCACAGATACACTCAGCACTTGCAGAATGCACTTGCAAAGGCAGACAGCACCAGTGGCCTCATCTTGTTCCCCTCTCTCTCTGACCAGGGTAAGTTTTGCTCAATTCCCGAATGCTGTTCCCCAACATTGAGCTAAAATGCTTGGCAGTGACTCCTCAGCCTCTGGTGATCTTAATACACCACAGATCTTGCAGTCACACAGTGGTGGATGTCCCCCCAGCCCTGTGGGGCTGATGTCTTGGAGGTGACAGGGCTTTTAGGGGTGTTGTGTCCCTGACTGGGTTATTGGGGTTCCTCTTCTTATGCCTCAGGAGAGCAGGTTCTTACCACAGGTCCCACAATATTGCAGTTTAAATGTTGATTCACTGTGTACAGGAACAGTAACGCCAGCAAGTTTCCCAAGCAAATTTCAGTTAGAATTGTCTCTTTGTAATTTCCTATTTCTTATTTTATCTATTTTGCATGAGTTAAGCAGCTGTCCTGAGGTGCAGTGTGTATCAACTAATTGCTTTGCTTCCTCCAAGATGCGGCTGCAGTTTTGAGGAAGAATAACATGCATGTGCTTGCAAAATATTTTGGAACCCTAACATTTGTATGCTCCCCTCTACACTTTTCTTCTTCAGATTTTCAGAGCTGACTAATACTTAAATTTCAGAAAAAATAAAATACTACTTTGTGTTCATGAGGAAGATGAGGGATTTCATATTCACAGCCTTCATGTCAAATGCTTGTATTCTTCAAGAATTGCAATGCAGAAGTAAAATCAAATTGATGTTATTAGCACTGAGGGAAATATTCTTCATTCTCCAACTCCTTTTTTTTCTTTTTCTTTTATGACGCTTACTGCAGCAGTATGAAAACCTCTCTTAAATGAATCAGAGATCTTTTTCTCTAGATTGTGTTTTGATAAGTATATAATTTCACTCTACTACCCAAAAGACTCTGATTTTTCATATGGTGTTTAATTGTTAACGTAATCAAGCACAGATGTAGAGTGGAGAGGTTTCTTTAACTAAAATGATTTCCATTTTTTGACTCTGTTGAACAGGTGCATTTCAGGGCTTCACACTTTGAGAAGATTTCACTTTATGGCTGGTAAATGTGTGTATGTATTGGTAATTGATATGGGCAATGATATATTGCCATTTTTCTTTGAAGTGTCTTAGCAAAATTTTTCTTAGCTGGAAATTCCTGTTTTGTGCTGCTGATTCTGCAGCTCTTCTACAGAACCCTGAAACTCACAGTTTGGGTTTTAATCAAGTTTGCTCTTTAAAATTAAGGCAGCACATAAATAATCTTAAGGAATTAATTCAAAGCAGTTGTCATACTTGTCAAATGTCTGTAGTCTGCACAATTAAATGCCCATGGGGGGACTGGTGGAGTATAGCACTGTTTGAAAGAGAATTTACAATGAAAGAGAGTCTTCTTTTAAACAATCGACAGGACATTAATGAGGTCAGGATAAGCTGGAAAGATTGGATATTTTTTCTTGGTAGTTACAATAATGTTTTATCAAGAGCTTTATCAAGAAGAAAAGACTAAGCTTAGAAATTTGCCTGCTTCCTACACACTTCCTACACACTGTGATCCCTTTTCAGTACTCTGTCACGTTTTCCCCAGGGTAGCTGTTAGAAAGCAGTGTCTCTAGAGTTTCTTATTAAGCTTTGTGCCCTTAATCTGGTATCTAAATTGATATTTCTTAGAGCTTTTGCAGAAAAGAAGAGGGATTGTAGGATTTTTTTTTTCCTTTGTAAAAGCTTGTGAGTTTTTTAGTTCATATCTAGAGCTAAGTTTCAGAAATCATTGAAAATAAAAATGTATTTTATTTTATTGATGAAAAACAGCAGAAATTATATTTTTCAGTTTGTCTTGAAAACCCATGCCTGAACTGGATTTAAAAAAAAAAAAAAAAAAAAAAAAAAGCTTTCTCACTGTGGCAATCTATTTCTTGATATATAGTATGAGTGATGAATATTTCTTCCTCTCCTCTTTTTTCTTGCTTTGGGGATTCTGGATGATAACACACAGAGGATTTGCTTTATGATCATTTAAGGTGTTCAGGAACAAGAACAGCTTTAATCAGTCAGCTGTCTGTCTAGTCATGGCAGAAAAAATGCCTCAATAGGAGATATGCCTTCAAATTTACTGAGTGTAGACAAGATATGCTGCAGAGAAGTTGATCATCGTATTATTAAATAAAATCTTAAGAGGATCATCTCCCTTTCATAGGATTGATTTTTATCATGTTGGCTGTGCATTTTATGCTCTTCCTTCCAGAACATCCCCTGTTGTTCTGAGTACTTCCCAAAAGGCAAAAGACAAACACTGTTTCCATTCAGTTTTCATTCTGTTTCTTGTCTGTTTCTTTAAAAGTTCTTTTCTTCTTGAGATTTTCATGAGTCAGACATTTCGAAGTGCTTCATGAATGAGACAGATGAAGAGAAACACAATGTCTGTGAAAGAAAATGGATCAAGTAAATTCTGAGAAATAGTTTGCATGCATAATTTTCAACATATTAGCTTTTAGGTCTCTCAAAGCTCTGTGTGAGGTTGTTGCCAATTCAAGCTTTGTAAGTAGAGCTGTTCATGCCTGATAGAAAATGTTGCACTACTACCAAATTAGGAAAAGAATACTGTTTAAGTATTGTGGGCTTTTTGCCTTATTGTCCTCAAAATCCAGAAGATGCAAAAGAGAAGAATATCCAGTCTGAAATTACAAGATTGGTTTGCAAAAGTAAAGCTAAATTTCTGAAAACTGGTCCATGCATTTTCAGTTCTACAGTGACTTACTGAAACTGTTAGAGCTGTTTTTTTCCTAGAGACATCACGTTGGTATATACCACATAGTAAGGCAAAATTTTGCCTGTAGCAAAGTCTCTTGTTTAGTGGGCTTGGACACTCATCTACACATATCTACACACATCTACAAAAAATCTGCGTGAATGACTGCTTCCAGACAGAATAAGCGTGCTCATTCTTATTAGATCAGCTTACTCCACTGTGTGGTGAGACAGTTCTTACTGCCACCTTTAGCTGTCTGATCTAACATAATGTAGAAAGCTGGTTATTTTTCTCCCTGATCAGCTGTGAGAAAAAGGTGAATCAGATCTATACTGCTCTTTGAGAAACTTTTTTTTTTTTTTTTTCCCCAAAGGCTGGTAATGCCTCTATCTTCACAATAATTGTGTCATCTACAAAAGATGTTTCTAGACACCGTTCTATTCCTGCCAGTGACAATAAATGTGACTCCTACTTCTTTTGGGATGAGCAAGGTTGATTTAATCGATCTTAATCCTGAGACAACTTGAAAAAAGAAATTAGATTTTCAAGCAGTATTGAATTGAAAAGAAGATATACCATAAGTATTGTTTTACAGGCTTCATTGTTATCAGCCTGTTATCTTACTGTTCTTCCAAGTGACTCTCTAAGAGAATTGAAACAGCGTGTAACAAGGTAGACTTTCAGGGACTCCTGTCTATAGGACAAGTGCTTGCTTCTCAAGCATTCTTCTGAGAAGAGGGAGTGGAGCTATTTAGAAGTTGATTTTAGGTCTGTTTCTGCTCTGACATGATTGCGTACCTCCTCTGCAGTGCTGGGTAAAATAGCTGGTTGTATGGTTTTTTTGACTTAACATTAGCTCTTCATCTAAAGGATCTTGAAGTGGTGTCATTTCAGAACATGATCCTCATTAATCGATGGTTTCTTGTAATTGTTTTTCAAGATTCCTCAGCTATAACATTATGTTATAGCAGAGAGCCCAGGCAACAAAACATTGTAAGTGAAAATATTTGTATTTTCATATGTAAAATAGACTAAGAGACCCTATGTTGAGAAACACCTGATTGTGCTAAATTTAATAAGTTGGAGTTAATACTCCAGACTGCATGCACATGAACTTACAGACACTACAGTAAATTACTGCTCTCTCTGAGACTGTTGGATTTTTAGGTCAGTAGTTAACTGGATAATCAAATCCAAACAATTATGAACAATTGCATTTGTATACTTGGTCATTGTCTGACAGGTTGTTTTTGGCTAACCAGCACGGCTTTCTTGATTACTATCTCACTAGTGGTAGACTGTACAGTTTTCTGTGATTACTATTAATCAATTTTTAAATTTTTGTTTATGATTTCTGACTTCTTCAAAGAAGTACAGATGAGGTTCAAAACAGTTTTGTCATTTGGTTTTTTTAACCTGAGTGGTAGTAAGTTCACTGTCTAGGGTAGAAGTGATAGTTTGGTGCTATTTTGCCAAAATGGGAAAGGTATTTTTGTTAAAAATCAGACTTCTGAATTTGTTCTAATAGAAATGACAGATTTTCTTGTCTTAATAAAAACAAACAAACTCATTTTTACTTATGAAACATTAGTAATAAAGTAAAAAAAAAATTTTTTTCTTTCAACAGATATTAAGAATTTTCCACAAAAATTAGACTAAGGGAATGGCTTCAAACTGCACGAGGGGAGATTTAGGCTGGACTTTAGGAAATACTACTTTTCTGAAAGACTGGTCAGGCACTGGAATGGGCTGCCCAGGGAGGTGGTGGAGTCACCGACCCTGGAGGTGTTCAAGGAATGTTTGGATTTTGTGTTGAGGGACATGGTTTAGTGAGAACTATTGGTGATAGGTGGATGGTTGGACTGAATGATCATGTAGATCTTTTCCAACCTTGGTGATTCTGTGATTCTGCAAGCGCTGATGAACATGGTGGTGTCCATGTGGTGCAGTTTTTTTCCACATGAAGGAATTCAAATGACACACCTTGGCTTCATGTGTACTTCTATGTCAGATGCCATTTTGTCAGATTGCCCCTCTGCTGCCCTCTGCCACGCAGCACAAAATGAAACTGAATATTGGTAGGAAGATTCAACCTCTACTGCCATGCCACCATCATCTGCTTCTGGCATCATGGGACAACATCATAAAATAGGAGGCATTACTTTCAGAAAAGCCTTCATATGAATATGTATCAAGAAATGATTTTATCTGGTGACTAACCAATTAGCTCTTTGCTTATCTCTTTCAGATATGGAAAATCAGAACACAAGAAGTTTTTTCAGAATAGCTAGAGGTGTTTAAAAAAAAAAAGTTTGTTTCAGATGAAACAAGAATATGGAAGGGGAGACAGAAAATAGTGGTAATAATAACACTGTTGTTTTGAGCATATCTGAGCCTTATTTATGTGTTTAATTAAAGGATATATATTCCAAGAGGAAATGCCAAGTGATTGTTTTGTGATGCTTCAGTGCACAAATTAGTATAGTTTTGCTCTTCAGCTTTTTAATTTGGGCTTATCAGTCATCTTCTGTCTAAACTGCTTGTAAGGGAAAACTGAGGTCTTGACTAAATGAATGATTTCATGCCTCCTGTCCATGGAAATCTCCAGGATTTTTAATGGAACACTAAATTTATGAAAATTGGCTTCATCTCCAATGATGTATTCCACTGCATTGCATCTTGAGTTGAGCTAAGAGTGTACAATGGGAGTATATGAATCACAGCATCCATTCAACATCAACAATTTTTATCTAATTAGTTTTCTTTTGAAGATTAATCTTTCTTAAAGAAAATGTCTATATGCATTTTCTAGTCAGAAGAAATTTGAAAATGGTGACTAATTTATGTGAGATCATTGTTAATGCTCTATATGGTAATAATCATAGAATCATAGATTCATGTCTTTTTTTCTGGCATCTCACAGACCTCTGATGTAGTGGTAGTTCACTATTTTTCCTTCAGCAGGCTCTTCTGTATTTGGATCCAGTTTCATTTTATTTATTAATTTTAATTTAGGATATTTGAAAGTGATCATCTTGCTTATTTTCAAGATCTGATACTTATAAGGATCATAGAGCTTCAACCTCCCAGCCGCTAGTAGGGCCACCAACCTCCCCATTCAATACTAGACCAGGCTGCCCAGGGCCCCATCCAACCTGGCCTTGAACCTCTAGGGACAGGGCATCCACAACCTCTCTGGGCAGCCTGTTCCAGCACCTCACCACTCTCTCTATAAAGATCTTCCCCCAAACATCCAACCTAAATCTTCCCTCCCTAAACTTAAAACTATTTCCGCTTGTCCTACTGTTATCCCTTTCAAAGAGTTGATTCTCCTCCTGCTTGTAAGCTCATTTAGGTACTGAAAGGCTGCAATGAGGTCACCCCACAGCCTTCTTTTCTCCAGGCTGAACAAGCCCAGCTCCCTTAGCCTATCTTCATAGGGGAGGTGCTTCAGCCCCCTGATCCTCTTCGTTACCCTTCTCTGGACCCTCTCCAACAGTTCCCTGTCTTTCTTGTATTAGAGGCCCCAGAGCTGGACACAGTACTCCAGATGGGGCCTCTCGAGGGCAGACTAGAGAGGGACAGTCACCTTCCTGTTGCTGCTGAACACCTCTCTACTGATGGAGCTCAGGATACCATTTGCATGAGATCTGTACTCTTAATTCCTGATCTTGAGCATATTCCTCCTTATTTGATGACAAAAGGAAAAATGAACAGGTGCGAAAACAAGCACAGATGATAGACTCAGTGAACTCGTGTTTTACCCTCATTTTAATTTATGGAATCTCTGTTCCAGGATTTTTTCTCAATTCATTATTCATGGTTGTCAATGATCAGAGCAGCCTAGAAAATGCTTTCCCAAATGAGCTGGCTGCTAGCAGAATCTGTATGAATGAAGTTGCAGGCTTTAAAAGAAGCAAAGGGAAAGGACAGAGGTTTGGTATACGTGTTTTCTTCTGTGTGTGTTCAACCAGGAACCAAACCATCACATATTAAAACGTTTTCACAGTACACAGAGGAATATCTGTCTAGTTTCTGCCCTGTTTTAGCCCTTGGTTTCAGCTCTGAATATCTCCATGACTGCAGCCTCTGCACAGATTGGAAGGTTTACAGCTCCCTGCCTATTTTGCTAGCAAGAGAATGTTATTAAAGCACAAAATAGGAGTAGATCCATTATGTGTATTATTGTATAGAAGTAAATAAAACCTTAGGACTCTGAAAATAAAGAGTTTGTTTCTGAAGCAGTAGAGGACATTTTTTATTACTGCTACTCATTACTTTCCTAATTGGCTTTGTTTTTATTCTGTATATTGATTAGGTAGTGAAAACACTGAATTTTGAAACTCTAAAGGACTATATGATTTTAAAGAGTTCTTGAGATAATAGAGTTATATTTTATGGACTTTTTGAGATAAAACTACTGTTTTCATAGATGAAAAAACAAATTTGCTCAAGGTATCATCAGCTTATTTTGCAGTCATTTTGAGCTTGCCTGGGCAAACCATGCTCTCTCAGCTTCAGGCAATCGTTGTGAAAGTTGTGCTGCAGTTAAGCTTCCTCCTCAGTGATTTTTGATGTTGCCTTTCATCTCTAGTCTCTTTTTATTTTTTATACCTTATAATGTACTAGGTACAGTGGTTTTTCAGACATCAGTTGTAAGGGTGGTCACTAGTGCTTGGCATAGTTGGAAGGATTTGGGGCAGGCTGCAGGACTGCTTGAGGATGGCAGCTGCCCACTGCACACCACAACATGACACCTCCACTCAAGCATACCCAGGGAAGGGCAGGAGCCTTTGGAGAAGGCAACACAGGGTGACAGAAAAGGGGGGAGTTGCAGCTGAAGGCACACTTCTGAAACTATGCTAGGGAAACTGAGGGACTGAGGCCATGGGTGGCCCATACTGGGTCAAGAACACCCCTGAGTGACTGCAGCTTGTCACACACTGATGTGGGTTGCCCCTGACACAGCAGGACTACTGATTTCATTTGTTTTTGCTTGTGAAATTTTAAATTCTAGATCATTCTAATTCATATGAACTCTGAAATGTCTTTTCAGTTGATTGCTTTTTAAGTTGACTTTTAGAGTATTTTAACATTAATTCCCATCTTATTCTGAGGTCATATTCACTTAAAAAGAAAAAAGAAAAAAGCACATAGACAAGATATATGTAGTGAGAAAGCATTCCTACTATCACATCAGCCTTTGCAGCATGGTGCCAGATTTTTGTAGTATAATTTTAAATTTAGCACAAGGAAGAAATGGAAGTCACCTTTCAATTTAGACATTTTTCCTGTGGTCAAGATGTCCTAAGTCATCTGTTGAACAGTGGAACAAGATCCTTTCCTCCTTCTATCAACTCTGCATACAAACTCCTTTCCTGATATCAGAAACAGAATGGAGCATTATCTGTGTATGCTTAAAACAGGTAGTGAAGATCATTCACAACATTTACTTTACAATTACATTGTAGTATTCTAGTGTTCCTCTTCTCTTGCAATACCAAAGCACTTTCCTGATCAGATCTTGCATCAATTCACACAGTTCTCTTTCTTTCACATCACTCACTCTCAAAACTGTGGAAATACTTTTTTCTGGGATGGATGGAGCCAGTACAAGCCATCTCTTCTGACCAAAATAGTTGTTGAGAGCATCTGGATTTGAAGAGCTGTTTTTCCTCAGGATTTATTTTTATTCATGTTTGTTCAGTGATTCTGTTCAAAAGATCGTCTCATAAGTAGTTATCATTAAAGATGATCACCATATATGGAATGGATGTAGATAAGAGAACTAAGAGTTCCTGCTAGCAGTGCTTTGCTATGGTACTGAAACCTTCCTGTACAACTGTTTTCTTTTGACTGTTTTTCATCTCCATAGGGAAAAGCAGAAGGAGATGGATAAAGGGATTACCAAGTATAGAAAAGCGTGGAAGCTGTAGAAACTGATGATTGTTTTTGTAGTTTATTAGGTGCAATTTTAAAAAATATGAGACCTCACAAAATTCAGTCTTTAATCTTGTGTCTTGACACGTAGTAGGCCTTTTGTGTTACTCTTTTGTCTTTATCTAGATTATCAGCAGTTTCAAGTCAGGAGTTTAAGTTGGCATTTTGTCTTCTCTTCTTCTCTCTTTGAATATCTGGAGATCATGTTTGAAGAGATGCTTTTTTTTTCCAACAGAAATGCTCTGACAATATGAACTTCCTGTTTATGTTTGGCTGGCTGGCCTGCCAGCTGTAGTTTGATAGTTATTACAATTAATTTATGTGTAAAATAAAGGCTTCATGTGCATTGCTGAGGCATTTTACACCTAGCTGACAGAATAAGCACCTTTCTAATTACAATGCCATTCTTGCAGTGCTGTGTCTGACCTTGCTTATAAATCTGAGTCGGACAAGCGTACAGGAACCTATAATTCAGAAACTGACAGCATTCCCAAAACACTCAAATCAGAATTGCAACCTTCATTGATTTGAAAGGAAAAATTCTTCTTCTAAATGACTGAAGTGTAGCCTTATGTCACAAAGGAAAGAATAACATTGGGAAGATCTGTGAAGGCATAATTTGTGAAAGAGTACATTATTTTGTTGTCTTGTAACTACTGGTACTTATTTAACTAACAATGTTTATAAATAAAGGCTTGATCCTGAACTCAGACGTATACCTATAAACCATCACCTACACACTCATTTTAAACAATCTAATTTATTTTTCTGGAATACATACAGACTGGATTTGGAATAAATAAGAGCCGCGTACGAGTGCTCTCCTATAATATATAGCCCAGATTCAAAGATAAACTTTTGCTTGATTATGTGGCCTTGTAGCTTCTTGAATAATACAAAAGATCCAAAAGCAGTGTATTGTAACCAGGCCAATAGAGCATTTGGGTAAGTTGCAAATTCATTTATCAGCCCTTGGCCATTTTTCAAAAAATGTGCAGGATGCTGCAAATGGAAGAAGCAGCAACAACTGGATGCATGACTAGTCTCTTCAGATACCTAACATCACATTACTATCACTCATGCTTCTAGGTTGACTTTCCTTTTCTCTTTTTTCATTCTGTGCCTTTTTAATGACAAATTATTGAGAAGATATTGGAGTTATTCCTCAGGTAATACATATTGGATTACTCACATATCAGAATGAAAAGATTTTGAATTTCACAAGGGTTTTAGATGTGGCACGAGGGTGATTCCAGCATCTTGGCTGAGCTGAGAGTATGCAGTACTGAATTTTAGGGTGTGTGACACCAAAACTTTTAGATAATTAACTACGATTCCTTTAAGATCATTAATTATGATCAGGCCATTCATTTCAATATTGAAATTACAGGCATCCAAAGAGAGTGGTTTAACCCATATATGACTTACATCATTATCCAGATTCTATTTCCTACTGTCCCTAAGGATTCTGATCTCTTTTGCTTACATCTGTAAGTTTGATCAAATCTGCCAATTTTATATGTTTAAGCAAACATTTTTCTTTCTACACGATTCCCTGACAGAAACTTTGGAAACATAAACTGCTCAGGCATCAATTTGATACAACTGAAAGAGGATATAAATCCAATCAACTAGATAGAGATTTTCTTATATTGCAGAGTCTTTGAGGAATGGGCTCTTTCAGTAGTTGTTTGAAAGTTACCTAGCACAAGACCTGACCATGGAAATTTCTATGTCTTCTAAGATACAAAATTTTATTAAAGCTAGTAAAGATACCAGTAAATTGAGATGAGTATTTTTATTCTCAGAATCAAAAGTTTCAAATAGCAGTTGTCTGGATTTTGCATGTTGTCAGTCACTGTTTTGCTATGTTGAATCTTTGATAGTACGGAACATTTCCTATTACTTCAAATCAAAAGTAATGAATTGAAGTAAACTGGGAATAAAGTGGAAAAGCATTAAAAAGAAATAAAAAAACCCCAACCCCCCAAAAAAATCCAGAATAATTTAAAATAAATTGAATTATTCAACATGTTTCTAAAGTAAAATTATTAGAGTTTATCTCAATAAACATCTGAGACACATTTTATTTTTAAAATGGTAGTGCAGAAGGAAGGAGGTTATTCTTGGTATAAGATC
Source organism: Meleagris gallopavo (assembly GCF_905368555.1). Classification (NCBI taxonomy): domain Eukaryota; kingdom Metazoa; phylum Chordata; class Aves; order Galliformes; family Phasianidae; genus Meleagris; species Meleagris gallopavo. The sequence continues at coordinate 61,146,427 of NC_139405.1, read as the reverse complement.
ATGATATTCTGAAAAGAAAACAGAAACTTCGTCTCATAACATTTACAATAACTCTTTTCATTTTAGATTTCTTATGGTAATTATAAAATGGTAAATTGTTTCATATCAAATTTAGCTTTAAGTTAAACTTCATAAACTTAATTTTCCATCAAAACAATTCCAGGCATTTCCCAATTCTAATGATAGTCTTGATCCATGACATTACCTTTTCATTTTTTTGGGGGGGGTCAAGTGGATGAACATATTAATTCAGTATAAAAAGTTAAGTTTTGAAATATGTGCAAGAGAATCCCCAAATGATTATGGTAGGAAGAAATATCACGATGTAAGGAAAGGTTATGGCAGACAGGTAATCCAGGAGCAGTGACACTTCAACTGTGTCTATGAAGAAAGTCTTTGTATGCAGTGCTGGTCAGCTTGCCTTCAGATAAGAAGATAAGCAGTTGCTGTGATTTTTATTAAAGCTTTTTATGTACATGCTTATTTAACACCTTATTTTAGGTAGGTGTAGGAGATGAATTGTGTTACAATTATTTTTTATACCAAAGGCAGTAAAATAACAAGCCTGAACAAAAGTGGGACAGAAGTAAATGTGGAATAAAAATATAAAAATGTAATAACTTATCCAGGATTACTTGGAGGTGAGTCTTTTCAGGATTCTTTAGGAGACTTTTATCTTTTCAAATGTATGAATTCTAATGATCTAATTCTGACCCATAATTTAAGAAGAAAAATAATTTGTTCCAGATGTTGTAGGGAACTCAGCAGCCTCATGTGGTTCATTTGTAGTACGAATGTGTCTTTATGGACAAATATTACTGTGTCCTTCAGGCCTTCACAAAATTTACAGTTGTGTATTTTCTATGTGTAAAAATACCAAGAAGAATATGAAGGAACTATGTAAAGTAATTCGAAAGAGTAACTCCTCAGTCTAGCTTCCCAGCAGAACTCTTGTTGGCTACTAGAACTAAAGCATTCAAAGAAATCCTATTTTATAGTAATTACATTCTTACTGTCTTTTGAAGCATACCATATTTCATAAATCTCTGAATGTTTTTTCTTACCTTTTAACTTCTTCCACTGTAATTCGAAGTAGTGAACATTACATGTTAAAAATGATGGCTTTAAAAAATAATGTTCCTGAAAGTGCTCCCTACAGTTCTAAAGTCCACCCAAATCAGCACCTGTGTAGCTTAAAAAAGTGCATTATACCTTGGCCTGTTATGGTGCTCTTAGCAGCGCTTTGGTAACTTATATGGATGCTAAATAACAGCTCCAAAATTCTTGGTGAGTAATGCAGGCATCTGAAATTCAGATGTATTGAATGTTTATACACCACAAAAGCATGTACTCAACTTGGGGAAGAACATCTCTTCCTTAATCGATGTGTTTTGTTTACACAGTATATATTTCTTTAACAGTCCAGAAGCATATGGCTTTCAGTGTTCTTATTTTTGTCTTTCATTCCAACCAGTTTTCTTCTATGAGACTGTCCCTCAAGAAGACACACTTGAGATTCTTTGTGTCTTTTCCTTAAAATTCTGCCCCCTAAACATCTTGTTTGCTTTCCTGGGCAGTTTTTCTCTTAAGCCATCATTTTGACATCCCTCTTCCCTTCTTTATAGGGCACAAGCTTCTACACATGCTGTTTGGTGCCTCTTTGTGTCATCAGAGTAATGTGGAAGCTGCAGAACTACTGATTTTTTTCTGCTGTCAATTTAATTTCATAGAGCTAAACAACAACAAAAATCCTATAAAGCACTATAATTAAGTTTAGACTTAGTTTTCCAAGCTAAATCAGTGTTTATAAGTGAAATACAGCACTTTTTTAAAAGTAATCATTGTATAGGAATGTTGCTGATTTCTGAACACTCTGAAGAAATTTACTGAGATGCAATTTTCTATAAATTTGTATAGGATGGGGTCTTTCACACATACATCACTCCTAAGTTATGTTTATTAGATGTTGAAGACCTTTAGTGTTTGATGAAGAAAAGCACTTGCTTTTCTTTTTTTGCTTCTTATTACTTATTATATGCTGGCTTCCATTATGATTTTTCCTGCTGTGCAGTAAAGATGCAAATGATATCTGATGTCCCAAAATACCAGTTAAAATTGAGTTGCGTGTACATGTCTGCCAGCAGTTATTTACCTGTCTTTCAAGTCACTTGTCTAATGCCCAATTCAGTAATTGCCTCCTTCAGTGTGTATTATAGAAACTATCGACAGTCTGTCAGATACTGAAATATGGTGTACAATCAATGAATATACAAATGATATGGTATATACAAGAGCTTAGCTTATATAATTATTATACCAGAACAGAAAAGGACACTCATCCTATCCTGGGCTTGCACAGGAAACTCCGGTGGAAGGGATTTCCAAAAAGAGGCCCTTCTCTACTGGCGGTCAGCTCTTAAATGGGTCTAGGAGAGGTGGAGCCAGGCTCCACCCTTTCCTGCAGCACAGGTGAATTGCCTTCATCTGTGCTCCTGTGGCTGACTCATTGCTCGCCTCAGGTGATTAACCAGAGGTTCAGGCTATAATTCAGCAGCTCTATACAAATGGCTTGCTTGGATTTTTTTTGTTGTTTTGCTACTTCCTATGCTTTGATTTGAACTAATAACTTGAGCTAGAATTGCTCTTTGTACTTGAGAGTACCATATCTTTAGTGTCAGGTAGTCAAAGTACTCTGAATGGAGGAAAGGGCTCACAGATGACAGCAACATGGCTCCTAAGTACCCCTGGATGGTATGAACAGGTATTTCACAGTGGAGACTGGTTTGTTTCTATCAGAAGCACCAGAGAGCAGGAGTATTATCACTGCTGACCATCGTTGCAGTTTCTTTATATTTTAGTTGTATCTCATAATTACAAACTTGATTTGTAGTGGACTAATTCCATGGAGTGCTGCAGGTCTGGAGTCCTCATCATCAAATCCACAGTCTGAGTGGATTTGAGCATACCGTGTGGAGAGGTGTACTTTTGAGAAGCACTAAAATGTCTGCTTTGTGATTGCACCAACTTTTGCTCTCGTTTTGTACAATGTGAAAAGGTAGAAAGTAAAAACTGATCAATCTTTGGTGTACAGGTTTTAATTATGAACATCTTAATTGAATCTCCATTAATTTGTTCTCTCCATTTAACTCTAATGTTTAGAAACTCCTGGCATATATAAAATATGCGTTGTAAAAATTTTCTGCAGACACTTGCAGATATAGCTGGAGGTAACTGGTGTAAAGGTTGCATTAACCTTTTTAATTAGAACAGACATATATTTTTCTATTTCACACTTTAATGATCAAATATAATCTTCCAAGTTACTAATGGCCATTGCGTTTTTCTAGACCATTTATAAGTTAAAACAAACTGTTCCATTAGTAGAAGAAGTAATGAAACTCCCTTTCCTACTGACATCAGTCCTTGCACACCAGCCCACATTTGCATTATTGCCATACAATCATTGAAGCAGGCAGAATTCTTTGTCTGTTGCTGTACGCCTGCAGAAACACAGATTTTTATTTTATGTTTTTTTGTTTGTTTGTTTTATATTTAGCTACTGCTTCTTGGAATAGATTTGAACTAAGCTTTTTCTGAATTTCCTTTACTGAGGGAATAATTACTATCATTTTCTTCTCACTAGAAGTAAATTTCTACTGGAAAACAAACAAAAATAGGGGCTTAATGCCCCTAAGACCTTGTCCACTTTCAAATTCGAGGAACATATCGAAGGGAGAGTGAGATGCTGTAAATACTTATGATTTATATTTTAGGAAAGCTTGTTATAATACAATGTACTCAACAGAAGAATCAAATCAAGAAGGCACCTACTTATGAAATGCAGCTTTAAGGTTAAAGGTTAACATTAAATTTAGGCTGAGAATTCAGAGCAGTAAAATCCTAGACGTATGGAGCTTGATTATTTGCTATCAGTGCAGTCAAAGAGCATAGGCTTTTATTTCAGATAGGAGCATCTAATCTGACTTTCTTGAGAGTACGTTTTACAGACTTTAAGCCAAGAGAGAGATGAAGAGGAGAAAGCACTGCCCTTTCCTTCTACTTTGGTGCACAAGGTAAGAGATATGGGAAAATTTCCACATACAGTCATGCTCCCACCGTGAAGCTGAAGAGAGCCACTTTCCTCATCATGTTTGCCAGTGCTAATTCTTCTTATTGCTAAAAGTCTGCTCCTTATTACTGCTCTGCATTTACCTAGCCAGTTTAGCACATAGAGTATATGCAGTAAAAAAACCTACTCAGCCTTGTGTCATCTGTTGTTCTGGGTTTTGTATTTGAGGGTTTGTTTTAAATATCATTTACCTCTCAAGCTCTTCTCTTTTGGCCTTATGCAACACATTTTGTGTAACAAATCTGTGATGATTAAGCCTAAAGATGAGTTCTGAATTTGGGAGATGTAGTTGGCATGTAGTTTGAGAATAGATCTCAGAGTAAAGTTTTGGTCCTCTTTAAGCTGATAGGATTTGTCCCAGAGATATTTTCACAGGAAGGAATTTGTGTGAATAGCATAGCTGTGTGCTCTGACAATGTTGGAGTGCACGTTGCTCATCAGTGCTTTTTGGATCAGGCTGCTGGGGCTGGACTGGGGTTAAGTCTTCCTGTATGTTTTTAAATGGAAACTTAAAGATCTTTTTACTGCATGTAATACAATGGCTGTTTCTCTAATTGGCAAATTAAGGTTATTTCATTCTCCTTTCAAAACACTCCAAAAGGTGGGATGAATAATTTAAAGTACTTCTCGTTCCATTTTTTCTACTGTTTAGTGAACACTCACTGAAATGTCAAGAAAATGTGTTATTTTAAAATTACCGATTGTCTTCTTAGATGAGTATGTTTTTATGACCAAACTATATGATATAATTAACTATATGTGTATATATACATATGCTTGTTTCCATGACATTTGAGACAAACTAGGCATATCTTTCTCCTGAAGGAATTACTTTTTTTTTTTTAATTTGCAGTCCTACTTACTTGACTTGAAAATACAGGATTTAAAATGAAAACATTTTCCAAATTACAGTGGAGGTTTATTTTTTAATGGGTGTAATGGCTAATTTGCAGTGATTACATTATTTGCAAATAAAAATGCTAGCACTGCCTCCCTGATAATCAGTGGGGTCTCCTAAAGTAGTAGCTTGAGGGCTTGCTGTATATTTTTGGATTATTTCTTCTCTCCCTCCACTGGATGCAATCAAAACAGAAATGCATCCTAGTTGCTTGTAGCAACCAGAGAGAATTAGGGCTCTGCTATGAACCAACAGCTGGGAGAGCAGCTGCCACATCTGATGCCCAACAGCACCCTAACATCGCACAGTGGTGCGGATGCAGTAACAACTTTGGTCTCCCTGTGTGCTACATTTCTCCCTGAAGCTGTAACTCTTCTAGTAGTAACTCTCCTAGTTCAGATAACAGTTGGGGCTGCAGTTGCAATTTAAAAGCAACAGTTGCTACGTGTGAAGTAAACTGATAAGAAAAGTAAAGATTCGGAAGCCAGAAAGATGGAAGAATTACTTTTACTTGAAGTCTCTGCACTGTGAAATAAGAATGCTGGGGCAACCATCTCAAATTTTTTGCAATTAGCTTCCAAGAATTTCTAGACAATGTTATGTAGGCAGTTGCTATTTTTTCTCTACATTTTTGTTTCTTGAAACAATACAACAATTAATACCCATACTGCTGGAGTGTTGGTTTTTTTCCTTAAGACAAAAAACATCCTCTCTTGCTCTGAAGGGTGTATGAGGCACTTTGTCACAAACATATCTTTGAAAAGGAATCAATGTATTCTGCTACTTTGCAGTAAACAACTCTGATTTGGAAGATAAAAGCAACCACTAACAAAAGGTCTTCATTTACATTCAGGCACAATTCCTCACTCAAATTTGTGAAAGAAATAGTCTTTTAATTTTTTTTTTTTTTCTCAGAATTGAGGGAAGAAAATAAATCCCCCTCATGGATTTTAAAATCTTTTTAGTTTTGAATAATTAAATAATTTAAAATGGTGATAAATTCTCTTAACTCTCTTTTGCTGATGCAATCTCTGATGACACTCTTCAGATAGGAAGCTGAGATTCTGAAACTGCAAGGTGGCTGGAACATGAAACCTTGTGCTTCTGACAAACTTCTGCAGTCTCAAAGGATTCAATTGAGACTGGACACTTAGAGGTTGGGAGTAATAAACTGCTTGAGCAGAAGAGATTCCAGACTCTGGAAGGAAATAAGAGATGGAAAGTGATTTTTCTTTAGATAGCACTCTTAAACAAGAATATACATGTTTATGCAAGGTCTGCTCTCAAAGTAATATCTCCTGTTTTATTATGTTGGCCCCTATCATAAGAGGCAGATGTGGTGATATGGCAGTAGAAGTTGAACCTTCTCAACAATATTTGATTACATTTTGTTACTATGTGGCAAATGGCCACAGAGGGGCAGTCTGACAAAATGGTGTCTGACATGGAAGTGCATGTGAAGGAAAGATATGTAATTTTAATTCCTCCATATGATATTACCCTTGACACTCATCAATGCTTGCTGATCACTGACGGTGACAAAGCAGTGGATGTGAGCACAGCAAGGTGGTGGGCAGTGCATCTCAGTAGTGGTGGCAGTGATAGTGGGTCACCTCTGCTGGTGCAGATTTTTACAAGTGCAGCATGCAGGCTCACGTTTTTGTGGTGAAAATGCAAGACTGTTGGTGCTGACTTTGTTGAAAAATAGGTTTTTTTGTAGCTGAAAATGAACTTTATCAAATAGTGTTATTGTGCTCGTAGTTGTTGTTTCCATGGAGGCACTCCTTCCACAGTGATCTCCATGCTTTGCAAAGTACTGTATGTGATTAAGGTATAGCACTTGCAAGAAGGTAAAGGTTTTGAAATTAAGTAATGGATGTTTTCTGTTTTGCTGTGTTGATGTTGTTTTGATGTGATGGTGAATTTTGATAGCTTGTTTTTTTTTTTCTTTGCCAGAACACTTACAAGGGAAAGAAAGAGCACACAGTTGGTGATTGTCAGCAACTTCCATGGTTGACACAAACATTTCAAGTGTTTATTTTGAAATACAAAGTACCCCTTGTGCTCATTAATATTCTTCTTGAATCTTTTAAAGAGCTTTTTTTTTCACTGTTAGAAACTAATAGCAATATAGTAAAACTGAAATAAGCTCTTGTATTTCAAGCGTTCTATCAGTTTAGCATTGTTCTAATTGCTACCAGTGTTTGCAATTTGTTAGACTATCACTTCAGATCTCCCTGTGAATTCCTGAGAATTGGGAAAAGTACTTAACTCCTTTTAATTTCAGGGAGAGTCTAAGACTCAGTTTCATCTAGGTTTCTCATTTAGTTGTAGACTTTTAAGATGCTGTTATGGTTTAATTAGTCTTCTCTATGCTGATCTCTTGAAAAGGTAGTTAAAAGTACTGCCTTAACTGGGAAAAGACTGCATTATCATATGAAGAAACAGAATTTCAACTTTCAAGATTGTTTCTTAATTCCTGTAATGTTTCTGCACTGAATTAGTTGTTGCAGCTTCACACTGACTTAACTCAAGGATTTTTGTCTTTCTTATGTTTCCAGGCATACATTCAATGTTTCAGCGCTAACTCCAAGCCAAATTACAAACAGAGTTATTGTATGTCTTTTCTTTGAAGTCAATATGAATTCTGATATTCAACTTTGGAGTGGTTGTTTTCAGATTATGTGCGAAGAAAATTATAGTACAGTCCACACAATACAGCAGGCAGCTGGATCTTTTCATCTTTGCATTTTATATGGGCATAATAAATCAAAACTGTGAAATCATGATTATAAATCGTATTTACTAATCTTTATTTTCAATTCTTATTTTTGAGGTATACAAGATATCTCATAAGAAATCTTTCTGAAATTAAATGTTAGTTTCTGAAATGAATTAGTGAATGTACTGACTTTTAACTTCATTGGCATCTTTATTAGTTTTCTTTGCAATTCCTAATCAGTTTCTACTGATGTCATGGAGCAAAAATATACCTATCTAGAGGCAATTTAGTATCTGTGAGCTCCCATAACTATAAAACTGATGGAAAAGTAGTTTACCAGCTAAGTAGCATTACCATATGTCTACATGGTAATGGAATTCAACTTCTCCTGTATTTTGTCTTATTTTAAAATAAATAAGCAATTATTTTTTCATATATTTTATGTGCAAAGTAATTTTAATGTAAAGAATACTTGCATCGTAAGTATTGCAATATATTGTAAGATATTTGAGTGGTCAATCCAATATTGGGGAAAAACATTCCATTTTGCAGTAGAAAAAGATATGTAATTATTCTTGGTTTGTTTCTGTAAAGAACTGTGGAGTATCACCTTCAAATGCTTAATTCTTATGATCTGTGTTCAGACTGATTAAAAGTTGAATCCTTAAATAAATTATACCTGCAGCCAACTTTTATCTATTCAAGAAGGTCTTAATAGAATAATAAATATTTGTAAAGCTTTTTATTTCAGTAAATATTAACAGAAGTATTTCAGGCTATGTTTGAAGAATGAACTTTTAGAATTCTCTTGTAGTTTTATTTAGTACGATCTTAGAGACCTGTAGTTTACTGTAGTATGTAATGGTTGCTGTACCAAATCATTGTGAGTGTATACTTCTACATGGACTCAAAGCAATAATGTAGGACTGCTTTGATTGGAAAGCTACTGCAATACACCTGGCAAATTCTTAAAATCTGTATTCTTCCCTGGCAAAGACTTCTGAGGTCTGTTGGAAAATGGTCTTTCCTTGCGGGCTTATCATACTCACTGTCCTCATAATTGAGTGTTATAAGGGGTCTCATGCACAGACCAAAAAGAAAGCTATCATCACAGAAGAAATTTATCATTACACCCACAAGTTTAAGCCTTGATCCTCCTCAGCCTTCAGTTCCCTTGTGTCACTGTAGACCAAGGGGCAACTGCCCAGGGAGCAGAGGCAAGACCTGGAAATGTTAGCCAGGATTAAACAGTCAAGATACTGAGACCAAGTGTCCAAGATGCTTCCACTAGGTATGGAATAGTGCTATTTTAGTGTGACTATGGATAGATAAATTCTGTGCTGCATCACAGGTTGATTAACTACATGGATGTAGTTGCTTCTTTATGTGCCAAACTAGCCAATCTAAGCAGGTCAAGTGGAAGCAACTGGAAGAAAGTGTGTGGAAAGATAAAACCAGTCAAATGGTAGCAATAAATATACAATTATAGCTGAGTTAATCCTCTTTTCTTGCCCTGAAAAGATGCAGAAATCCAAATTTGGGGGCTTAGTAGAAGGAAAGAATTTCCCTGTACTTGAAAAATATTGCATTGGTTACCAAGAAAAAATGCAAGTTTGATTTAAAGGCTAGATTAAGATGTAGATATTCTAAATAAAACGATGGGATACTATCGTTACCAGAGATAATAAGGCAGTGTTTTGGAGATGCTCAGGACTTCCTTCCTCGCTTACTTTGGTGGAGTAGGTTTTAGTCAAATTACAAGAAAAAAAGAAAACAACACACTAAAGAAGTACAATAAAATTCCCTACCAGTTTAATATTTTCATGAAAACTGTAGGAGAAAGGATTGATTAATGACTAAAATTATTTTAGCTTCAATTTCTGTATTTATTTGTAAGTAGCTAGAATCTTTCTTAAATTTATCTTTTTTCACTGAGATATTCTTTGTAAACAACTCCTTTGTCTTTTTGGCCTACTTACATTTACAGTATGTAAAGCAGGCACCGCCATTTTTGCACTGATTTGAGGTACCCTCCTGTTAGGAAACAACAAATTTTAGAAATTATCCTCTTCATTCAAAGGTAACAAAAGCAAATGCATTCAAATTACTGAAATAATCAAAAAGTTATTGTAGTACATCCTTTTAGGTAAGTCTGTAACAGCTTGAATATGTAGTTCTGGGTACTCACAGTATTGCAGCATTTTCCCAAACACATTTAACATTGACCTGCTCACTGGGTAGCCAAGTAGCAGAATAAATTTAAACATTATTGCATTTTTCATCCATTACCAGAGGAGCAGAGTACTCAAGACTCTATTTTTATGTGTCACAGTGGAAAACCACATTGCTCCAGAGTGCATTTAGCAATAAACTACTGAATCTGAAGCATACAATAGACTTCCTAAAATGATAATTTCATTCATAGTGCATGTTCATGAATCTTATTGCTTTTGCATTATCATTTCTGACTGCTTCTGAAATTAACATTGAGAACATGAATGAGGAAGGCAGTGTAGGAATGTGCATAACAGATAAAATGAATAAAATAGTGCGTTAGAATTTTTATAAAGCAAATACTAGTAAGTGTAGTGTATAAAAAATATTTTAAACTTGTTGCAAGAAAGTACTAAGAACATAAAAATAAGCTACTCTAAGTAGAGTTAGTATGATGTGAGATTTATGACTGCAGCACTGTTCTGGGAGACATTTCTGGAACATGTCCACTGTCTATCTTTTAAAATATCTGTAACACAAAGAGATAAACAAAAAGAAGTGGTGCAACTTCCTTTACTAGGAGTGTCTAACAATGTGACTAGTCTAGTATTGGGTTAAAGAACCTGATGATATCTCTATGGAGATAGAGCCTATTTGATAAAGAAACATATGTTTTCCAAGGCTATTTTGAATTTGGTTTTTCCTTATTCAGTTCTCAGAATTGGCAAACTTTTAATTTTGTTGGACCATGTGGCATCTCCTGGATGTTTTTCAAGATGTCATTTGAATGAGTGAACGTCAGACTTCTCTTGACTCCGAAACATAAGAGAGACAGCTTATATACAACTCTCTCTCTAAGACACTGAAGAGATGTACTTTTCTTGAGAACTTGATGTTGCATAGGGCAGAGTTTCTCTCGTTTCCTCTCTATTTCAGCATGTCACAAGAGGGTTTGTTTTCAGTCTTGTTAAACACTTATCTTATGTAAACTTTTTTTTTTTTTTTCCTCAGGCTGAAATCGTCTGTTTGCTTAAGTGGAAATTAAATCTCTTTGGAAAGAAGATACTGCAACCCTAATATTTGTCAAATGAGCCAAGTTCCACTGTCTGAAAGCTGCTGTCACATATTTGTGAGGGTTAAGAGCCGTGTTTCTACCTCCATCAAAATTATTGCAATCTTCATTGGGGGCTAAAGTTGTAAAATTCACAGACATGAGTAGCAGGCACAAGGAACAGATGTAAAACATAAAGGATTTAGATAACCACATAGACAAAAATAATTTTGCATAACCTTTTGTATTTCTGATGAAGTATATAACTTCATTAATAACAAGGGAAGGACTGTACAGAAAAAGAAAGATCCTGTAGATCTGACTTCAAGTCCTGGGTCCAATCTAAAGCCTTTTAGCAGGTTAGAACATCTATTATTTTGTTTCCATTTCTAACATGAGGAACAAACCGCCATATAAAAATATGCATAAGTGACTTTCAGTAGACTTTCAGTAATTTTAAGAAATTACCATATTCCTTGTAGTTAATTCAGTTTTACCATTACAGCAGATAAAGTTTCAATCAAAGATATCATTCAAAGGTATATTAGTAAAAGTTATTTTTACAAATGCAAGCTCTTTTGCCTCTTTATCTTAATATCTGAAGTAGAATTAATTAAGCATTGTTCTTAAAACAATTTAGGAGAAAGTAGTAGCATCTAGTAAACTTTACATCCTGGTATAATCAACACCTAATGCTGAACGCTAAAACCTTTACTCTCCAAAGTATTATGTACTTGAACTAAAGTACAAAATCTGGTGCAAAATCTTGTTGTTCCTAGACTTTTTACAAGCATTGAGTGTACTTTTTCTCACTTTCAGTGCTTCACTCTTAGCAGTGAAAGGTGAGTTAGGCTGAAAACTTTTTTTATGCATGCAGGAAGGTAAGCCTTAAACATATATATATATATATATATATATATATATATATATATATATATATATATACACACATATACATATGTATGTATTTTTTAATACATCTGAAGCTAGGACTTGAAACATACATGATATGAGTTTCATGGTGTGCAACAGTGGAAGATAGCATCTCATTTGTTCATTCGTGTATAATAGATTTCTGACTGAAGCATCTACTAAACTCAGTAACCAGTATCTGATAGGCATGTCTGACTAAAAAGGCATAAATTATAGATGTGAAGATCAATTCTTGGTTAAGAAATCAGCATTTACCATTTCTTTGGTTAACTTGAGCTACCCATATTCTGATTTGAAATACAATTGCTTGTGAATTAGAATAATTTTAGTGCCTTCTGCCAGGCTATGATACCACTGAATGCTTAGATAAAGAGGAAGTAAAGGACGGTACTTCTTAGAGACATCATTAGAAGAGATAGAACAGAATATTTGGATAGAAATGGGAATTTCTGAGAGCTGTGTCTGTGTATGTGTATCAAGTCTTAACAGCAGAACAGTGCATCAAAACTCATCAAAACTTGACTATAGGCTCTGGCACTGAAGCTGTGCGCAAGTACATAATTGTGTTCTTTTCCTGAAGGGATTTTGAACACAGTTTACTTTTGTAAACTGCTTCAAAGATACTAATTTGGATATTTTATTTTTCTTCCCTTCTCTGTTTCAGCTTCCTTTTTTCAGTTTTCCTTTTTTTTTTTTTTTTTAACATAGATATATTCTTTCTATTTGGACTAAGAAATATTTTGCCTCTGGTTCTGAAAGGATACTGTATGTCCCTGTGTTTTAACTAGTGTTTAAAAAAAAAAAAAAAAAAACAAGCCAGATTCTCAGTGAGATCAAATGCAGTCTTACTGAAAATACTGGAACCATCTAACCTCCCAGACAGCTTACATTTGAAAGTCTGGCTAAGAACTTAACCTGGTGGCATGTTTCTTATTATTTTTAGTCTTTTTTACAGAGGTTTCCATTATTATCAGACTGATGTTTGTCTATCTTGTCAGATGCAGAATTGATGCAGAACCTCTGAAACAATGTTTACGTGAAAATATTATTGTCACCTTGACTTTTCTAGTGTTGACTTAATGTCACTTCTTGCTGTGGTAACGCTTCCATGACAAAAGGACTAAATGACATATTGAACATATTTATGCGACATAGTGCTATTTAAAAGGAAGTTAAAATATTTTAGGTGAAAAAAAAAGGAAGAAAAAAAGTAATGGTGTTAATATGTGTTGGAGACAGGCTTTACTGAAAATTCTGAGCAAGAAGGGTCTTTTTTCTTTTATCGATGCTGTGAGACTTATGTAGGAATGGTGTGTTATAACATGAATCAGCAAAGAAAATGAGCTTTACTAGAGTGTACTGATATTTGAAAGAGTGCAACTGGATTATTATTTTTTTTTTCTAACATGCACGTAACATGTGCAGTGCTGATGTCAGAAAATTCTTACTAGTACTGAATCTTCTAGAGATTTGACAACTGAATCTTCATTTATGACACACAGGAGATATAAGATTATTCTGCATAAGAAATTTAAAATCTACTGCTTTACTTGGGAAACAGTCAAATATGCTGTATTACAAGGTGTTTTTATTTATAGAACTAGTATTCACTCTATGTCCATATATAATGATCTAGAAAAACAGATCATTTTTTATTTTCTACAATATATACTTCATGTAAATCTAGACCTTCTCCCTACCGCATACAAATGTGGGCATGTTTGTGTATGCTAAATTTATAGTCTGGAACAAGCTTCATTTGGATCTGTGTGATTTTATGGTTATAAATTTTTATCCTAATGTTGCATTAATTTGTGTATTACTACTGGTTATGAGATAATTCTTCAGAGTTTTAAATAACAACCTGTAGTGTAGCTGTAAGAAAATAAGAGGAGTTAATGATCTCACAATTGTATTTATTTACAATAGCATAGCAAAGGCTACGTGTTATACTGGCTTATTATTTAGGCTAGCAAGCAGCACACTAAAATGTTATAGTGAAATAACAAACCAGATTAATGCACAATTTTTCATGACTAGTTTGTTTTTTCTTCAGTAATGCCAAGATGAATATGTGCACCTCTGGGATTTTTTTTTCTTCTTATGAACCAAAAGGAATCTTTTAATGCAGTGAATTAGGTAGCCTTTCAAGATGATCCCAGCCTCATTTCTAAGAGTTTGAATATGCACCCATGTTGGAGAAGTATCTGTAAATGTTACTCACATACAGTTTCTTTTGTTTCCTAGGTAACTATGATCCAGAAAAGTTTATGGATGATGTATAAATCGCCAGTGAGGAAAAGAAATGAAATAAAATAAAATAAAATTAAAAAATAATGGTAGGGTAATGATTCTCTGTTAACACTGAAACTTTGGTATTCACATTCACATTTCAGGTACGATATTAGGAAGAATGTCTTGTCAGAAAGAGTGATGGTGCATTGGAATGGGCTTCCCAGGAAGGTGGTGGAGTCATCGTCTTGGAGTTGTTTAGGGACGTGGTACTTAGAGGCATGGTTTAGTGTGCAATATTGGTGGTAAATGTCTGGTTGGACTAGGTGATCTTAGAGGTTTTTTCCAGCCTTTACTATTCTGTGATTCTATGATTTTTAATTTGATATTCACATTTTCTTGTGCATACCTGTGAGTGTATGTATCCATCCATAGCCTTTATATGAGTCCTTTATACTTTTATGAGTCCTTTTTACTCAGCGTTTTAATCTGAGACAGGTTGCCAACAGTATTTTTATAGGACAGGTTCTACTACCTTATACAGAACCCTCTCTTCTGCTATTAGCTGATTTCAGTTGGGCTTCCTGTGGAGAAATATATTACTTACATCAAGATATAAATATTTATGTTGTGATGTTAGTTGCTAAACCTTTTATATTCCCAAATGATTTCAGCAGGCTTCTCAAAGAGCTCAAATGGTGACCCTTTCTCTGAAGTTCATTTTATAGCATCTGTTAATGTGTTTCAAGCTTCACAAACCTATCCTTTTCCTAGATCAGGTAGAGTCCTGTGCTAACCTGGTTGTTGAGCTGCCTCATTGGAAGCAGATCACACCTGGTTACTTTGAAGCATTCACCTGCCTGCATAGACAAGATATTTTGTAGATTTTAATACTTAGAGACTCTTGGCCGGCAGACTGCAAGGTAAAACCAGCTCTGCTCTACAATAAAACCACTTCTGCAGCTACTAGCAGAATGCTGAGTTTTAGATTTCTCTATTCTTCCACTGGGAGCTCTAAACTACTTATTGCCTTTTCAGTCACAGAATCATCATGGGGAGATTGGTTTTGTACACTGACTGAGAACTAAGCTTGAAATACTCTAGCATTAGAATATTGTATTCCAGTGGCTTTCCTCCATAGCTTCAAGTTATTAAAATCTATAATACCCAATATAGCAATACTGCTATAAATAACACTGCAGCTTTGTTTTGAATTGTCATCTGTCAGTTATCCCATGTCTTTGGGATGGGTGGTGATTCTTCTTCATTTCATCTGTGCATATTTGAGATTTTGCAATAAAAGTTTCTTGGAACTAGATTGGGTTAGTCTGTACCATTTTGCCAGGCCTCAAAACAATCCGTTTGTGTTGATGGCAGCCAGTGGAAAAAAAAAAGGGGAAAGTATCTTATGGATTACTTAATTTCCAGTTAAGAAACTGAAAATGCCATTATTACATATCCTGAGCAATTCAGTGTGGTGCTGAGAAATGGATCTGGAGAACCAATCACCTTTTGATATTTAGGGGTGGAAGTTGTGCCTAAGAGACTCACTTATGTTCTTTCCTTAACAGATTTTTTTTTGCAAAGGAAAAAATCTATGAATAATTGCCTGCATAATTTCCCTTTGCTCTATGTGTTTAACTCTCTATTGTTGATCTCTTTCATGTATTAGTGGGATAACAAACTTAATCTTTTGGTGGAAGTGTATTACACTTAATTACACGTAATTGAGCAGTTTCATCCCCCTCAGCTCTGGATGCTTAAATGAAATATTAAAAAGAGAACTCCCAGTGACCAGATCTCACATAAGAATCAGAAGATAAATGCCTAGAGAAAGAAGTTAAGTCCACAAGAGGTCTCTGGAGATGTTAGTCTTAGTTCATTGAAAAGGACTCCCATATGGCTAAACTTCAAATTTAGTACATGTGCTGAAATGCCCAAATGTGGATGGGATGACATATCTAAGGAGTTTGTAATGCCATAAATGGAGAAAGAAATCCATTTGTGAATTGTTAGCGTGTTTTGTTTCTGAAATTAGAGCCCTTCATTGTTTTTACTGTGTTTTCAGAGAAGTAGGGACAATTTTGAATTTTTCCCTTTTAGATTCATCTTATCTCTATTTGAAGCAATGAGTTTCTTTCACAGCTTGGTAAGTAGTCTAATCTGCCTGTGGCTGATGGACTCTGGGCAATATTGATTAAAAAAAATAATAATAATAACAAAAAAAAAAAAAAACCCTCTGCAGATCTGATTCTGTCTGTTTCCAGCTGAGCTGAGTATTCTAGAAGTCCCTGTGGATCCATAGAGCTGTATTTCCACCAGGTTGCTTAAGGTTTTCCTAAGGCAACATGGGAGCAAAATTTCTTACCAAGCTGAAAATCCAGGTACTTTTTTCCATCAAGATGAATGGAGTGATCTTTGAAGCAAGACTGGAATGAATCTTATGACTGTGGGTCTGGATCAATACTTTCTTTCTTAAGAAAGAAAGAAAAATAAAGGAAGAAAATATATTCAAGTTGCTGAGCTTTTAATGAGTAAAGAAGACGGGACAGCTATTTTGTAATGTTCGGTTCAGCTGTTCTTGTGGCAAAGATCAAGATTTCTCAAAAATTCTGCTTATGCTTTTGATAGTCCCTCTCAAAAATGAACAACAGGTATTTGTCACCTGTGTAGTGTATATGAATGAGAGAAGGGATTTAGAGCTGAACCTTAGAAATACAAAGGTCAAATAGGCTATTCCCTACTTAACTGTTCTTTCTAGGCTCTTATAATAGATTAAAATGTTCTGCAAATAAGTAGAAAGACTCTTACTGTTGAGCAAAGCTATATAATTTCTAGTGGGTGCAGCTGCAAAGCAAAGACACTGTTGAACTGGGCAGAAGGCATTCCTTAGTAACAGTGCATCTGCCCAAGTAACTTGGTTACGTGTGATCTCAGGCTAATCATTTTACCTCTCTGTCACTGTATCCATTCTTAAGAATGAGAGTAATGTATAACATACTTGCATTCTTAAAAATATTTATTGAAGAAATAATCATCCACAGAGTTCTGAAAATGTAAAATTCTGTGTGAATCCACAGATGGTGTTTGACTCAGCCTAGAGAGACAGCTGTGTTTCTTTTTACACTACTTTGTTAATTATTGTCAACATACTGACAACACTAGTAATATGTTTAGGTAAAGTCAAAGGGACTATACTTAGCCCTCCTTAGAGGAGGTAAAAAGGCAAAAATGACTGATTCAAGACAGTCAGCATGACTACCAAGGGAAGGTCGTGCCTGACCAATCTGGTGGCCTTCTATGATGGACTGATGATATCAGTGAACAAAGGGAAGGCAACCAGTGTCATCTTCCTGGACTTGTGCAAGGCCTCTGACGTGGTTCCCCACCACATCCTTATGTCTAAATGGAGAGATACAAATTTGAGAGGTGGACAATTTGGTGGATAAGAAATTGGTTGGAAGGCCATAGACAGAGGGTTGTGGTGAATGAGACTTCGTCCAGTTGGAGACCAGTGATGAGCAGTGTCCCCCAGGAGCGTGTCTTGGGACCAGTGCTCTTCAACATCTTCATCAGTGATGTCAGTGATGGGCTCAAGGGCACCCTCAGTGAGTTTGCTGATGAAACCAAGCTGAGCAGTGTGGTTTACACATTAGAAGGAAGGGATGCTCTGTTCCTGGAGGTGTTCAAGTCCAGGTTGAATGGGGCCCTGGGCAGCCTGGTCTAGTATTAGGTATGGAATTTGGTAGCCCTGCGTGTGGCAGCGGGGTTGAAAATCTATGATCCTTAGGGTCCCTTCCAACCTAAGTCATTCTATGATTCCATGATTCTATGACTGCTCAATCTCTGGCTGAGATGGACTTTATAAGTTATTTCAAATAATGGAAATGATTAATCTATAAATTACTAAAAATAAGATACTAAGTATTGCTCAGATCCTGTATGTTTTTAAATATGTCCTATCTTAGTGACAGGCTTTCTGAGATGTTAGACAATTGCATCTCCCATTTTACAAAACAAAACATTCTTATCATCTATTCAGGCTATAAAATTACCCTTTTTATAATGTAGTATATGCAGTTTCATGGCTTTGAGACTTCTATAAACCATATAAACCTGATGAGTTCATCCTGCCAATGAGTTATTGTCCTTACACAATTGTTTTAAAGTGACTTCTTAGTTGTTCCATTATAGTGGGAATTAAAGATTAAGGAAACTTGTTTAAAGAGTGCTTACTGCTGTCTTTTAGCACAGGGAGCACTAATTTGCCATTGTTAAAAGATTAAAAAGTACAGTGATTCTTCATTTTGCAGTCTGCAGTGAAATTAACTCTTATGAGACGAGAGAGGGATTTGGAGGCAATTCTGGGTGAGGTGTAAAAGCATTAAATAAGTGATAAAGCAATCAACAATAGCAGCTATATGCAAAACCTTCTGGGCACTGTAAAGGAGGACAGGAATAATCTGTAATCTTCACATGTAGCATCAAGAGTTACTGATAGTGAAATAGTACCTCGATTCCGGGGGACTCTTTTCAGCTTTCTGTCCAGACTCTGTTCCCTGGTTTGCTCCTTGCCGGAGGCCTGGAGCTGAGATCGTTGTCTTCAAGTTCTCCAGTTCTTCCGCATGACTTCCAGGACACATTTTAATTGTTATATTACAGTTCTAAATAAGACAAGTAAAACTTCAACTATGCTTGTCGTTATTATAGTTTTCAATGGTTGAATCAAAGGCAGAAAGTGAGATGCCTTTAGAACTATTTGGGAAGTTTTACAATTTTACTCTTTCATTTCCCATTCTTGAACCTTTACTAACTACATGATTTTACCTTACACTCACATTCACCAAAACAAAAAAAAAAAAATACAGGAAGTTGACATGTTACTGCAATAACTAAGAACTTCCTTTGATCAGAGTAGTTGAACTGCAGGATTTTTATTTTTATTTTTATTTTTATTTTTTTTCTGTTGGAGTTTTCTATTTTTCCTCTGGAATGGCTTAGTTTCTAATTAAATAGAGCTGTAAGGTGTTTTTTTGTCTCTACTTTGCTTCTGTAATGTTCATCATCTGTTGAGTAGTTGGAAGATGTTCCAAGAAACTGCTTTCTTTCAAGGATTCCTACACTTGGAAATTCACTAGGTAATTCTGCTTTTTATTTTGATTTATTTTTTTTTTTACAGAACCTGTTTTCTTGGTATTTTTATTCATTCTTTCAAAGTAACTAATACCTCTGAAAAAAAAAAAAGAAGTATAGAATAATTGTATATACAGACATAGCAGCGCAGATCTTCTAAGAGAGAGGAAATCAGGCTTATGGATATCTTGCATGTCTATTTCTACCACAAGCCTTTTATTTTGATTTAGACCTAAAACGTAATTTAAGTTGGACAGCTGAAACGCTTTAAATCAGCTTCCTCATTTAAATGCCATACTCTGGCAATACCGACAGCTCCCAAAAGACAGAAGTTTTCTGCCCTTAAACCTTCTGCATAATAATTTATTTGTTGATCCGTTAAAAAGTATTGCATTATCTGCCTAGACAGTAGATTCTGACATTCACAGTGCTTGGCCCTTACCCTGGGACATATAAAACCCTCTTGATGAATTACTTATGAAAAGGCTAGGTAGACAAGGGGCACAATGACAGTAACGTATCTCTATTCCTTACCTATTTCAAATAGAGCGTCAGTGTATTTAGTGTGTATGCTCTGCAGAACTATGGCAGTATTGTGAAACGGCATTCATTTTTTAAGTTTCATCTCCTTCAGTGCCCCTCTTTTCTCTTCACTGAGAAGAATACCAATTGATGTAATAACTGTAAAGAAGTAAGCCCTCAAAGTGCATATTATATTATCTTTTTTTATTATTTTCATATTGGATTCCCACACAATGTCAAGTGAAATGCAGGGATTCTGCATCCTCCAGACTGTTTTCTAAGCCGTACACTGACATCTGCAGCTCCAACATGAAAAGCCCATCAACAAGTTGGTTCCCCTAACATAGAAGAGGTTTCTGCAAGAAGAATAGATCATGCCTATATGGATGACAGAATTCACTGGCTGCTGGATCAGCACAAGGCTGAAACCTGAACTAATCACAGACAGAGCCAAATGTATGGCACAGTTCACTAAGCAAAACCCATATCCAGGCCCCTCTAAAACAAAATATTTTGCAGCAGTTCCTTTGGAAAGTGAATGAAATAGTGGACATTGTTTACACAGCCAGTAGTCCATAAATCCAGGGATTTTGAAAGACTCTTGGATGCTGCGGTGAACTGTATTTCTACAAGTGAATAGGGAAGATGTTTTTTTTCATTATAGAATTAAGAATCTATGCAATTTCAAACTGATATTTATATAGCTATTCCATTCTCCTCTCTGAAGATTTGAATCCTAACCAGCAAAATTTGAGATTATAGAATGTTATGAAAGAAAATTTATTGGCTGCTGAGAAACCATTCATTTCAGTAGTTTGCAGTGAAGGAATTTCCTAGAGAAAATATTTAGATAGTAAAGAAAGTCTTCATATAGACTGCAACGGTCTTTTTTCGCTTCTCTTTGTGGTCTTTCAGGCCTTGTCAATAACTGTGCAAGGATGGAGAATGAATCACAATATATTTATATTTCATTTGAGCAAGTAGAATGTCCTGTGCTAAAGCCTTGGACTTACCTCATATAGCAGAAGATTACTCTGGGATAACTGCACAGAGTTCAAGCCTGTGGTAAGTAAAGACTGTAAAATATTGTTCTGCTTAACCATTTATTCTTGAGCTTGACTTGCTTTTTGTCTGTTCTCTGCCTCTTGTAAACATAGGAGAGGATCTCAACTCATCTCTAAGGGACAAGTAAAAATATAAGTTGTTTTTCCTCTTTCCTTGTTGCAAGAAATTTTCTAGGGAGAATTCCTACTTGCTGCTTAATAGATTAAAATGCTAAGGAGTGATCTTTCTTGTCAGAAAGTTTTGTTAGAAGTCCTTATCTGTACTCTGTATGTTGTATTTCTGTTTTCATTGCTAGTTTTATATGACAAGATTTAGGAAAAAGAATTTTAATGGCTTATACTATACTGACGTCAAAATCAACCAGCCTCTTGAATTTTGCCTCAAAATAGTCAAAATTTCCACTAGTGCAATGCACTGAAATCCAAGTGAATGAAATAAATCCTACAGGGTCTGGGAGATGAACAAATATGTGATTGTTAGGCAGGAGATAACTTACATCTTCAAGGAAATAGAGATAATAATCACCACTGTGTTCTTTTCATTTTTATTTTCATTGGCATTGTAAACACACTCTCTAAAATATAATTGCAGTTTAATAATGAGATAGCTGCAGTAGGTGAAATAATTTGTTCACTTTGACTGTATTTACATTATGTGTGTTGTTAATTAAAAGCATATGATTTTATTGATTGCAATACAGTAGAAGGAACATTAATTATCATGATTTATAATGATAGATGTTATGAATCGTTATTCTTTTTCCTTACTTTACCATGCTATTTAGATTGGCCATTTTTATATTTATTAAAAAACATTATGATTAGCAGGTTTTCTAAATGTTCTAAGTAGTTCTTTAAGATCCCATTCATTATAAATTAATCAAGACTTTTTATTTAAAACCAGTTACTTTATATAATTTTTATCTTATATTTAAAGAAATTAAGCTTCCCCTTTAGAAAATTTGACCTTCTTTTGCTAGTTTTGTGTTTGCTTTCCACTTTCCTTTTTGTAACTCTCATCTTCCACATTTCTTTCCTTTAAATGCACTGCCTGAGCTCATGAACAGTGTTATCTAATGTCTCTGATAAATCTTGTGATTTCTGATATTTGAGTGACAGGGCTAGCAAATCAGCTCTTGCCTCAGATTTTGGGATGCTGGCAGAATGTGCTGAAGAAACTCTTCACATGTGCTATCTTCTAATAAGCAGCAGATAAAATTTTGAATAATTCCTATTAAGTGGGGGAGGTTTGCTTCCCTGTGAAAGATAAAAGGAGAAAGACGATATTTTTGCCTTTTAGATCAATGGAACAAAACATTTAGTATAGCAGTAAACCTATAACTAATTAAACCCACTAATCATTTGCATAATACATTCTTCTCTTCTTGAAAGACATAAGAGAATGGAAGAATGAGGGAACAAACTGAGGAACAAACTTAGGAACACAACTGAACCTTTCCAATATGCAAGTAAGCATACTTAATGTATGTAAGCATGCTAGCAAGCATACTTAATTCCAAGAGAATACTTCCCAGGGAGATAAAAAAAAGGGAAAGGCAAAGAAAAACTAAAAACTAAAAACTAAAAACTAAAAAAAAAAAAAAAAAAAAAAAGATAACACCTCAACAACATAAAAAAAAAAAAAAACAATAAAACGACAATAAAGATTCCACTTTAGTGAGAGATTTAAGAAACCCAGACAAGTTAGTGTTTGCTTTATTTTAAAGTGACTTAAAAGATGAATTGACCACAGTACAGACACCTAGCCTCTGTGATTTCTGAAAGTGAGTAGCTTATTAAAGTAATAGAAAAAAGCAAAACATTAAAGAAAGGCCGAATTCAGCAAGATATGTCTCCAAAGAAAATCAACTGCTAATTTTCACTTATCTTAGGACAACAACTGAACACGTCCATCAAGCAGCATGACAATTCTTTAATGCTTGTGCCTTAAATTAAGGTTTTGAGATACAGGTCAAATAGGAGATATCGGTAGGGGAGATGTGGCCTGTTCTTAAATAAGAAGTCAATATGCAATCATAAATTATTTATTTGGCCTGAATTTACTTATTTCCAAGTAAAAGAGTTTTCCCTTTAATCCTCAGATTATTTACAGCAAGCATTTAAGTTGTCCTTTATGGAATGTTCTTGATTGAATTTCCTCATCCTAATTCCTCAAAACTGTTCACAGAGACTGCATGCTGTGTATACTCAATCTCTTTCACTCTGTGATGAGAAGACTTGAGCATGATACAAAACAGAGGATGGTAATCTGAGTTATGCCTGTTGCTTTTCCTTAGCCCTTTTAAGAGTAGCAGCATATTCTTTGTATCACTAGGTGAGGACAAATGTGCGTGGCTCTCATACTAACTTTTGGAGCAGAAATGAGGAAAGGCAGTGAAGAAATGTGTAAACAGTTGCCTAAATGTTCAGAACCAGTGTGTTTTCCCTGACTATGTATTTGTATTCCGATTATTTGATGTCATATCTCCTACTTTGATTTTGATAGCAGAATGCAGATCTTTCTTTACCATGTATATTAACTTTTGTTGAGCAGATGCAGAAATATCTCAGTCTAGCTCCTTGCTGTCACCATGGGATAGAACAAGTAAATCATGGATGGTGGGACTGTAAACTTGCTACAAAGAGCATTTGGGCTGCCAGGAGATGCCACCAGAAGAGATGATGTCCCCTAATTCCATGTGTTTTTCGTGCAGGTAAATTGGTGCCAAAACAGAACAAAATTATAGTCTTTGATGTAATTATTATTCAACCCCAACAATATAAATGGAGTGTCAGTAACTGCAGACAGAGAGATTTCTATGGAAGTGGGTTAGTATCATACATAGCATATAATGTTTCATTTTAGCAAGGACTTTGCCACTTCTCTGTACGCTGCTCCCATGTGTCCAGCCATCAATGGAGGTAGTGGAGGATTGTCAGTTCACATATTAAGTGGCACTAAAAGACATGGTCTCCACCACCATTTAATTTAGATCCAGATTGATGAGATTCATCCAGTTTTCCTTTCAATCAAGGTGAAAATCCTTTAACTGTACTTCAAATAGAAGAAAATTACTCACTTTCCTGACAGAAAACCCAGGAGGGGAAGATTCATTATTGAAATGGCAAAAAAAGAATAGTCTCTGCTGTCCTCACTCACTCTCTAGTGAGATTCGTTTCTTGCAGATTTGTGCATTACACATCCAGAGGCTGGGTCTCAGTTTTGGAGGAATGCAGAAACTATGAGTAAATCAGTCTCATTTCTTTATAAGACTAATGTCGCCTTGGGTTTACCGTTCCCTCTTCAGTTAAATCAGAATTACCACATGAGTCTAAGTTATGACATCTCTTTCCCTAAAAACAGGAGGAAAACACTGGCGTTTATACTAAAATAACATTTGCCACATGAGCTGTGCTTTCTAGATATGGCCTGAAAAAATTTTCGCAGCAGTTAAAACTTCCTAAATTTATAGACTGTGAGGGAACTTGAGGCCAAGTGCACTACATCTTTTCAGCAGAATTCAATTTATAATTCTAGAATGAAGACTAGGCTTTTACTAATAAAGCTCCTAGTGAGTCTGAGGATAGAAAAGATAAGCCCTTTTGCTCTTTTTGCTACTCATTTCTGGGACTGAAAGGTGAAGTCTTCAGAACACCACTTTAGGATTTCTTGAATAGCTTTAATGGGCTTTTAAAATTCCTATTCTGAGTGTTTTTTCAGATTGTACCTTTATTTCAGCTTTTATATAGCAGTTCTACGTATTCTCCAAGCTATCTCTGAGGTAGCCGGAGACTGCACTAAATATGCGTGTCACAGAGGAAGGCAGAGAGAACTTTTGTTTTGTTTTGGTTTATTTTATTTGTTTTTTACCTAAGGCATCTCATCTTATATTACACTATCCAGTCACTTACCTGCTTATGTAAGTTCACATTGTTTATTGCTAAAAATCAGTG
This sequence comes from Meleagris gallopavo, assembly GCF_905368555.1. Lineage (NCBI taxonomy): Eukaryota > Metazoa > Chordata > Aves > Galliformes > Phasianidae > Meleagris > Meleagris gallopavo. The sequence continues at coordinate 61,121,575 of NC_139405.1, read as the reverse complement.
TTCAAGTTTAATCCTCATTGCAGCCAAAGTAACAGATCTTCAGATGGATTAATTTTTGTGGTTGTCATGAATTCAGGTGAAGCAGTGACCACTTTATGTCAACAGAGCATTTGCTCTGCTAAGATTTAATGTTTCATCCATCTTGTCTGGAGTTTTCTCATCTCTTCTTGAAGGAAAAATAGGGAAGAGACAATATCCTCAATAGCTGTAAATCACTGTAGGATTGACTTCAGAGGGAGAAGGAGATGGGGAGATGAAGGAATAATGGTTCGAAAGAGTTGAGATATCTGGCCATAATAGGCAGATGAAATAAGAATTCATTGCAGTGCTGTACAATTTATTCCTTCTTTCAGGAAAGACCTGTCTCACATGAAGAGGGTATCTATATGTCTTTGTAAGGTCTTTGTAAGTCTGCTCTTACTGCAGTGGATGAGGAAGCTGCAGGGAATTGCATTTAGCCACCCCACTTATATTCTGCCCACAGATTGGCGCTGTGAGAACAGTGGCAGCTCAGTGTACTAAAAAATGCCAATGGACTGGATTAAATTCAGGAAAGAGGGATTTCCTCATCAAATTTTGCTAGTCAGAACAGAAAGGCATCAGTATTCCCTATGAGCTGATAACAACTTTAACAGATGTAGTATAACCAACACCACCAGGAAACAGCATGAGCGAATCTTTCATTTGCTTCTGTAGAATAGAAATTACAATAGAAATTGTCCCAAAAGGTTATGTTGAAACAGATCTTCATGCCAGCTTTTATAAAGCTTTGTGCTTTATAAAAAATTGTGATGCTTGGAAGTTGCTCTACCAAAAGTTTTGATTTTATTTTTCCTTTTTTAATTTTTTTTTTATTTTTTAATATACTTACCTGAGGAAGTGGCAGAAGTTTTAGTGTAGAGACACTTGGAAACAGGAGTTGTTGAATATGCCAGCCTATAGTAATGCCTAGAGCAGGAAGCAACAACTTAGCCTCAGGAAAGGCTTTTAATTGAGCCCTAGAATACTCGGTAGGCTCTATTTTGAAGGTTGCTTTTCTTTTTTACTGAAGTTGAAGAATGAAAGGAAATAGTTTTTCAGCAAAGGTCTTTCCAAGATGACCCTGTAAGTGTCTTACTCTTGAGACTCTGCTGAATGGATGGTGAGGGGATCAACGTTGTCAGTTGCAATGCATAAAGAATGAAACAGTTTTCTGTAGCTTAGTTGAGAATCATGAAAGTTACAGAATTATGTAAGGCATATAGAAATGTGCTCAATTTCGTGGAAGGAGAAGCATAGGATGAGTGCTTATTTCATTAAGTCTGTTTTTTTTTTTTCTATCTTCCTTGCTTTTAAGAGTATATCATTTATCACTTGGTACCCAGAGTCACCTGTGCTAGCTGTGGAATTCATTTTTGCATAGGTGATGTGGATTGAGGTGAGCATTGCCCTCAGAAAGGAGTGGGAAATAGTCTGAGTTATGAAATTTGGATGGTGGTTTGTGAAGTTTTTAAGATGTCTAGTAGTCTTTTTAATTTTGCATAGGCTTAGCTTATATGAGATAAACTTGGGGCCATGGATCCATTGGCTTCCGTAGTGCTACCAGAATAAATCAAAACAGTAATTCCACAATAATGGAAAAACACATTGTTTTTTATTCAATTCCCACTTCTGGTAGCATACAAGCGGAGGAAAAGAAATTTGAACTTCTGATGCTTTTACCCATGCACTGTAAAGGTTTTTTCATGAGTCATAAATGTTCAGAATCATAACTTTGATTTACAGAATTGTAATCTTTCTATATATTTGATAAAATCAGATTGATTCTCTGTGGATAAAGAGAGTTGATTTAATAAGAGTCAGTTATGTTCACAGCAAGTAACTGGTGATTTGTAAAGGAAGGCTCCCTGGAGAGTTATATCAATTCTAAATGGACTAAGAAAACAATGTGAACTGTTAGTTACTTGTTTTCCTCATCTGCCTTTTTAGCGGTCTATGTTTGTTCTGCAATACCAAATCAATACGTTGGCAGTAACTCTGTAAGAAGAGTCTTACTTACTGTCAGTCATATATTAAAAAGTCATTGCTCAAGACCAGAGTGTCAGACAAAATAAACAAGTTATATTTTATCCCTATGTAGAAGACTGAGCTCAAGATGATGACTTTTACTTCTCTTAAAAGGAATTAGGTTTCATACATTTCTGAGAGAAGAGAGAATCATCCTAAATTCTTCAAAGAGGTTAAAGCACGAAGTCACTCTCTCTCGGTTTGAAGAATGATCAGTTCTTCTAATCAGCATGAACCAAATGTCCATTTCCCTGACAACTGCACTGCCAACATTAATGAAGTCCATTGATGAAGTTCATGAACTCCTTCTTGTCCTACTCACAGATACTGTAAGATTACCAGGTATCTTCACAGCCGAAAGAGTAGACCATTATATTCCACACCATGGTATATTAAACTCAAGATAGGATGACATTAAAAGTTCTGGGATGAGCTAACCCTCTGGGGCCTTCAAAAATCCAGTCCTTGGCAGAGCTGACTGGTCTGCGTGCAAGTATGGTATGCTAGATACTTAGCACTGAATTATCATTGCAGGCAGCAGTGCAAAGCAGAGAGAATAAAAAAATGTCATTTAGATAAAGCAAAACAAATTTGTGCTGAATAATAAGGATTTAATGTGTAGCTTTTTTGTTTGATTTTTGTGTAATTAAGTAATTGTTTTTGTTACTGATCTATTGGTAAAGCCAGTAACAATAAAATGAAACTGGAATGTTAATAACTAAGTAATTCTTTCTGATGATTCAGATCTTAACTAATTTTATTGAAACAAGATTTTGCTTTTCTTGGAAGGCGAAAATTATTGATAATGATCCAGTTGCTAATTTGGAAATTGCATTTTTCTAACAATCAATGCAATTAGTGAGAGTTGCTTGGATTGTTCAAAGCAAAATGCAATGTTACAGATTTGAAATGCTTTCTGTAATCACTTTATGTGTGTAACTCTTGGCAAACTGTTAAAATAAGATAGCGATAACACTAAAATGATTATTCCTTTTTTCTTCCTAATTTTCTTAGTGTTTCTCTTACAGTAAGTGCCTCCACTATTATTAAAAGCAAAACAAAACAAAACAAAAACCCTGATGTGACAGAGGGAAACAAGAAGCATCTTTATTCTTTCCACTTTGTATCTGAGCATATGCATGATGTGCCCCTAAGTCTTATATTTAACGTAGAAATAAAAGTGGAGAAACAAAAAGTGAAATTGCTGGGAAAACTATATTGTCTTTATCAGAGGCCATTGTGAACTCAGAATGAACTCTCAGTTGCTGAAAGCTCGCATCTTCATCTGGTTGGCTGATAAACACCTCAGTGTGTCTCTCTAAATCCCCTCCACTTCTCTTTAGCTTGCCATCACCACATGGAAAATGGCAATGGCAGGATACTTAGTTAGGACTGAATCTGCTCTGAAAGAGATACTTTTTTTTTTTTTTTTTTTTTGTATTTGAATGGAGAGAGCAGGGAAGGGAAAGGAGGATCAGAGGAACTGAAACTCTTTTATGAATTGTTTTTTCTAGGAGGCAAAGAAGGTGACTAGCACTTGCATGGTAATGGTAGACTACTTATGAAGTCTAAAAGAAGAGCCTATCCATTCTCAATCAAGAGTATGCCTGAAGAGGTGTTTCCACTGCTCTGATATCCACAGGAAAAGGAAAGAAGGAGAGGAGAGGAGAAGACTAAGAATATTGATAATGCAAAGGAGATTCTGCTCTCATTAAAGCCCCCCTGCTGCTGAGATTTCAGGCAATTTGCTAGTCAGTGTTATTTCAATACCTGATGTGATCCATTAGCTGGGAAAGAATCCTCCTGAACTATAATCAGGGGACTGTGGCTGTGGATGGTGTAATGACTCCCCTGGGGCTGTCTTTGTAGACAGCGTTAAGGTCTCCTGTGGTGTGCTTTGCTTAATACAGAAGATTTTGTATCAGTAACTAAAACAGAAGAACTGTTATTCAGTGATATCCAGGGGATCAGGCCCAGCCAGCATGGGTTCATGAAGGGCAGGTCGTGCTTGACTAACCTCATCTCCTTCTATGACTGGTTGACCAGTCTGGTAGATGAGGGAAGAGCTGTTGATGTAGTCTACCTAGACTTCAGCAAAGCCTTTGACATGGTCTCTCACAGGCTTCTGCTGGGGAAACTGACTGCCCGTGCTCTGAACAGATATACACTTCTTTGGATAAGGAACTGGCTAGAGGGCTGTGCCCAAAGGGTAGTGGTTAATGGAGTTAAGTCCAGCTGGCGACCCGTTATGAGTGGTGTCCCCTAGGGATCGGTACTGGGGCCCATCTTGTTTAATATATTTATTGACGAGTAGATGAGGGGATTGAGTGCAATCTCAGTAAGTTTGCAGATGACCGAATTGGGAGGTGGTGTGGATCTGCCTGAAGGTAGGTCCTACGAGAGATCTAGATAAGCTGGATCACTGGGCTGAGATGAATGGGATGAGGTTCAACAAGGCCAAGTGTCGGGTCCTGCACTTTGGCCGCAATAACCCCAAGCAGCGTTATAGGCTTGGGAATGAGTGGCTAGATGATTGTGAAGAAGAAAGAGACCTAGGGTGCTGGTTGATGCTCGGCTGAACATGAGCTGACAGTGTGCCCGGGTGGCCAAGACAGCCAATGGCATCCTGGCCCGCATTAGAAATACTGTGGCCAGCAGGAGCAGGGAGTGATTCATCCCCCTCTACTCAGCACTGCTGAGTCCACACCTTGAGTATTGTGTTCAGTTTTGAGACCCTCACTACAGGAAAGATGTTGAGGCCCTGGAGCGCGTCCAGAGAAGGGCAACGAAACTGGTGAGGGGTCTGGAGCACAAGTCTTATGAGGAGTGACTGAGGGAGCTGCTATTGTTTAGTCTGGAGAAGAGGAGGATCAGGGGAGACCTCATTGCACTCTACAGCTTCCTGAAGGGAGGTTGGGGTAAAGAGGGGCTTGCCCACTTCTCCCAGCAACGGACAGGACCTGGGGAAATGGCTGCAAGTTGTATCCGAGGAGGTTTAGGTTGGACATGAGGAAAATCTTTTTCTCTCAGAGAGTGGTCAGGCACTGGAATGGCCTGCCCAGGGAGGTCATTGAGTCATCGTCCCTGGAAGTGTTCAAGAGGCGTCTGGACGAGGAGCTGCAAGATATGCTATAGTAGCTTGTGGTAGCAGTGGTAGTGAGAAGACGGTTGGACTAGATGATCTTATAGGTCTTTTCCAACCTTGTGATTCTATGATTCTATGCCAATTGTAAGAGCGTTCTGTTTTTCCTGTGAGTTATTTGTGCCAACCAACTTTGTGGCAGAGTGCACCCAATTCTGTGTAAGTTAAGATTAGATTCTATTGATTGCTGTGTATTTTGTGAAACAAATACCAGTGTCATGTCTGCTTTCCAGGTATTCTCAGCAAATCAAAAGTTGCTGAATGCCATTAACTGCTCCTGGTTGGGAAAATTTTGACTTTGCAAATTACACACTTCCATGACAATATAAACAGTAAGTATGTGCCACAGAGCAAAGCAACTTTTAACTAATTAAATTTAAGTTTTCTACAAAAGTTTAGTACTGATAGATGGTGCATTGAACTATTATTCTATTTTTAAAAATGGATACGTAGAAGCAGCCTCTGCAATGCATGAAGAAACCCAATAAGTTCCAGTTTATAACTGGTGCTTGGTGTGGTGGTAGCAGGACTCTTAAGTGTATTCTCCCAATGAAAAAACAAATATTGCTAACCAGAAAATCTCAAACCCACTTGCATTATTTGTCCTGACAGTACAGTACACGTATATGGACAAGCATTTCTAAAGGAGAGGAATGTTATAACCTAAAAAAACCCCACATAGTTAAGAAATTCACATTGTAATTTCTAATGATTCATTGACTAAATGTTGTTTATATAAATTCTTTAAACAAATTCCTGAAGCAGATGGAATTTTCAGTTGCCCTATAGCAAGTGTGTGTACCAGTCACCATTAAGGTGTGAAAGGCCCAAGGAAATATTTTAGAGTGCTTAAGGATATCAGATGGCAGTCCTGGGATGATAACAAAGGCCTGGAAAGTGCAGTTGCAGGACAACATGAGAGGCCCTCACTGCTGCTTTTTATTGATTAGAACAGATGCAAGCTGGAGAGACCGATTTTAGATCTTGACAAAAAAAAGCATATTGTTTGGCTTATCTGTGCTGATTAAAGGCATGAGAGATGCTGAGGTGTTTATCCTGGAAAGTGTTCAGACAAATAGGAATTTCCTGCTGGAGATTCATCATAGCATATCCAGAGTTGGAAGGGACCTGTAAGGTTCATCAAGTCCAACTCCTGTATATTATGAGAGATGGTAATATAAACCAGGAGCTTCCTGTTCGGTCCTTAGACAAACTGTGTGTGGAGGGCTCGGGAACAGAACAGAAATGTGTATCAGCACATGAAAATTAACTATAACTCATTATGTAGGTAAAATTGTGCTTGGATTGTGTTTGTAAGTCTGCAAGACAAATTGCAGTTCACTGGTACCATAGTTCAGAAGTTATATGCAGAATTAATCAGTCTGATACTCTGTACTGTGTACATGCAAATATCACCATTAAATAAATTCCATCTTTATATCCATGAAAAGGATGTTGCAAGGAGCAAAAACTGAAAACAACAACTTTTAGCATTCCCTGTAGAAGAAGAGTGAGAGATGTGGGGGCTGAGCAGACAAAAAGAAACTGCAGTATAGATTTATGTAGACATCTGGGAGGGATCACCAAAATATTATTTTTACTTTGTTCTTTAAGTGCCTTCTGTAGGAGGAGGTGGGTGCATTCCTTTCTGCTTTTCAAAATTTTAAAATCTTAGCTTCAAATGCAAAGTGTCTAGTTCAGATCTGGCAAAGGTTCAAAAAGATATTTTACAGAAAAACTAAAGATTTTCGTGTTTCAGATGATCTACTAGAAACTCAGCAGGGCTGAATCTATGTCAGAAACAGCATGCACCATCGTGGAGTCCCTACTGAATTATAGCCTCACAGACTACAGCTCTGCATGCTGTCTCCTGGATATTAAGCAGAAAACGAATGACTAGAAATGCTACTTCAGTAAGTATTTATTTAAGTGCTAATATAATTTTGGATCAGTCATTACATACAAAGTTAACACCAGAGGACTCTTCGTGAACCTCAGTTAACCCTGCTGTTACAAGTGAAGTGAGCTCAATGGAAACTGAAGCAGTGCAAATGAGGACTGGTGTCATGTGCACAAACAGTATGAAAAAAAAAAAAAAAAAAGGTAAAGTTGAAAAACTGTAGTGAACACAGGAAGGGTGCTATCAGTGGCCTTAGACTGTGAAAAATGGATCCTTAGAGTTCCCTTAGAAATATTATACATCTAATGGTAGCAGCTGTTATCCAAGGGCTCCTCTGAAAAATAGTGTTTGGTAGATGAGAATGTGCTCTATCAGATAGTGTTATTGTGCTCTTTATATCCGTTGTAGTTTCCATGGAAACAAATAGGAGGCATTACTTTCAGAATGACCTCTTTTGTCTGCGGGTGAGCAAACTGTATTACATTTGAGAGTTAGAAATAATATAGTACAGAATTATGATAAGGACAAGTGTAAATTTTAAAATTTTAGGAAGGTTTCGGCTGCAGCTTGCATCTTTTGTCTCAAGCAAGGGCTTAAATTAAGTTGGATTCAGTCTGGAAATCTCCCTAGCTGAAATTCCAGAGCTTGAAGCCTCCACAGGGTTAGATCAGCAGTGATTTTGACAGTATTAAAGGTAGATCAATCAAAACAATTCATAAATTTGATCCTAATTCCTTTACTATTGTGGAAAATTGCCTTTATTATAATATCTTCACAAATGTAAGGTATAAATATCTTTCTCCTATTGGCTGAGAGCTGGAAGAGAATGAGAAAATGTATACTACCCATCTCCATATTTATTTAATTGGGGGAGCAGGGGAGGGACACATTTATTTTTGTTGTGGAAGTTTTCTATTTGCTTATTTTATTTGTTCATTGATTTTCCCTCTTTTCCTTATCAGTTAATTTTTGGTATATATTGGTAAATTTGAGAAATTAAAAAATTTTTTCTATAATCCCTCTTTTTTAAACATCTGAGCTATACCAGGTTCTACCAGCTTGTATTTGGCTTTCACTTTAATGTACAGTAAGGAAAATGTTCCTTATCAAATACTTAATCCCTATTTTTGATGGATGAGACATGTTGATTATTTTTTTCTACTGTAAAATCTTCTGATGAATGGCCTCTGCTGCCTAAGAATTATTGTACCTTTCAGCTCTAGACCAGGTGGAGTGCTGCACTGCTGCATTTAGAACATTTTCTAAAACTGTGTTCCCTATTTGATAAAGGATAATAAAAAAGGCTTCTTCAAGTATGTTAACAGCAAAAGGAAAACTAGAGAGAATGTGGGCCCCTTACTAAGTGGGGGGGGGTTCTCGTAACGGGGGATGCTGAGAAGGCACAGATACTGAATGCCTTCTTTACTTCCGTCTTCAGTGAAAAGGCTCTCCCGCAGGAATCCCACACCCTGGAGGTTAGGGAGAGGGTCTGGGGAATGGGAGACTTCCCTTTAGTCAGGAAAGAGGACGTGAGTGAGCGCCTAGGCAGTACTAAGGTCCACAAGTCCATGGGACCTGATGGGGTGCATCCACGTGTGCTGAGGGAGCTGGTGGAGGTCATTGCCGAACCGCTCTCCATCATTTTTGAGAGGTCTTGGATAACAGGGGAGGTCCCTGAAGACTGGAGGATAGCCAATGTCACTCCGGTCTTCAAAAAGGGCAAGAAGGAAGACCCAGGTAATTATAGGCCTGTCAGCCTCACCTCTGTCCCTGGAAAGGTGACGGAACAACTTGTGCTGGATACCATCTCCAGACAACTGGGAGAAAAGGAGGTTATCAGGAGTAGTCAGCATGGGTTCACCAAGGGGAGATCATGCTCGACCAACCTGGTGGCCTTCTATGATGCTGTCACATGCTGGGTGGATGGGGGAAGAGCGGTAGATGTAGTCTACCTTGATTTTAGAAAGGCATTTGATACTGTCTCCCACGACATCCTTATAACAAAGCTGAGGAAGTGTGGGATAGATGAGTGGACAGTGAGGTGGGTTGAGAACTGGCTGACTGGCAGAGCGCAGAGGGTCGTCGTTGGTGGTGCAGAGTCTGGCTGGAGACCTGTAACCAGTGGTGTCCCCCAGGGGTCTGTGCTGGGTCCGGTCTTGTTCAACATCTTCATCAATGACCTTGATGAGGGGATAGTGGCCACCCTCAGCAAGTTTGCTGATGATACGAAGCTGGGAGGATTGGCTGACACGCCTGAAGGCTGTGCTGCCATTCAGCGAGACCTGGACAGGCTGGAGAGCTGGGCAGTAAGAAACCGGATGAGGTTCAACAAAAGCAAGTGTAGGGTCCTACACCTAGGGAGGAATAATTGCATGCACCAATACAGGCTGGGGGATGAGCTGCTGGAGAGGAGCTCTGCAGAGAGGGACCTGGGCGTCCTGGTGGACGACAGGTTGGCCATGAGCCAGCAGTGTGCCCTCGTGGCCAAAAAGGCCAATGGCATTCTGGGGTGCATTAAGAAGGGCGTGTCCAGCAGGTTGAGGGAGGTGATCCTCCCCCTCTACTCTGCCCTGGTAAGGCCTCATCTGGAGTACTGTGTCCAGTTCTGGGCTCCCCAGTATAAAAAAGACAGGGATCTCTTGGAAAGAGTCCAGCAGAGGGCCACAGAGATGGTGAAGGGCCTGGAGCATCTCCCGTATGAAGAAAGGCTAAGTGAACTGGGTCTGTTTAGCCTTGAGAAAAGACGACTGAGAGGGGACCTGATCCAGGTTTATAAATATCTGAGGTGCGGCGGCCATAGTGGTGAGGCCAGTCTCTTTTCAGTGGTACATGGAGACAGGACGAGGGGAAATGGACATAAGCTGCAGCATAGGAAGTTTCGCACGAATGTGCATAAGAAGTTCTTTCTGGTGAGGGTGACGGAGCACTGGAACAGGCTGCCCAGGGAGGTTGTGGAGTCTCCTTCTCTGGAGATATTCAAGTCTCGCCTGGACACCTACCTGTGCGACCTGGTGTAGAGAACCTGCTTTGGCAGGGGGGTTGGTCTCGATGATCTCTAGAGGTCCCTTCCAACCCCTACAATTCTGTGATTCTGTGATTCACAAAAATAGAAAAGGCAGCTCTTGCAGACAAGCATGAAAACAAAATGAGAAGTTGAGTTTAGTCATTATTTGAAATAATTCAGGAACAAAATCTCCTGAATTAACTCCTTATTACTGTATGAGTCTAGTTACTATTTTATATATATGTATAAATATATAAATGTATATATATATGTTTTTTTTTTTGTTTGTTTGTTTGTTTTACTGCTTTCTGCTTTGCAAAATGATTGTATTTAAAAGCAGTATGGAAATGACCAGAAAATCTAGATGCAAGTAAGCAAATGCTTAGGGCACCCACCCATGGTGGAAAATCTGCATCTTAGGTCAACTCTAAAGGTGTGGAAAGCCTTAAGTGCATATGAAAATTTGAATGCATTATAGTGAATTGGATGGCAGGTATAAGGTGCTCAAGCTTTGAAATGATTGTGTTTCCTTAAGCTGTTTTCTAGGATGTGGTGTCTGTTGTAGTAGTGTTGGAATTCCTTTACTAAAGAGATGAATAGAGCTGGGATTCAGTTTGATTTTTTTTTTTCACTTGTTTTGTGGTGTTCTGTTTTGTGTTTTTTGTTTTGTTTTGTTTTTGTTTGTTTGTTTGTTTTTGTTTTATTATTCTAATACCTGAAACTATGTAAGCATTTCCATGTAGCAAGAAGGTGTTTAGAGCTTGCTGTCCATGAGACTGGAACTGGATCGACTGACATGGAGATGTGCACGGAGATGATCACTCATGCCTGGAGATCATATTAACACAGTACAGTCTCATGTGTGTTCGTGTCTCTAAAGGTCTTCCCAGGCATGACCGAGCCATACTTTGCTGGCTTACAGCCTTGGCAGCCCTGTCTGATATTACAAAGTGAGTGCTTTCTTTTTTGCTCCTGTTGATGTTGCCCAGAGCAGCCAGACTGGGAGAATGAGAAGAGCTTCATCTCAGTTGGGCCAACAAGGGTTTTTAATATCTGCCTTGGGTTTAAGGGAAACTCTTCTCTCTAAGATGTTTCTGCAGAGATGCCTGAGGCTCAACACACTGTCAGTTTTATCAAAATGGTTCTATCAAGAAACTGTCAGCTGCATAAACACAAGACAGCATTGCACAGAAGACGCTATTCTACAGGAGGGTGAGAGCTCTGCTGATTTCATATACCCGTTGGCATGGATTTTTTCTTGCAAGTGGATAATACTTTCCTATCCATTGGGACTGTAAATTTAAATTCTGGTTGTCCTTGTTGTGCTCTGATTATTTTATGAAGGGCTTTGCTTTCCAATTTCATGCTGGCATACTAATTTGATAGTTATTTCTTTTCTAATTTCTTATTCTCAGACCTAATGTTTACACTCCCTCTAATTGTTTTTTATTATTACATTTACTGTTTTAAATTCTGGTTTTTCTCAGTACCTTAAGAATCTTGCTGCCAATGCAGCATCTTAGCTATACCACTGTGCACACAGTGTTCACTGTCTGCATTTGCATAATGAGCTCAATTTTGTTGGCTGATTACTTTGTGGAAAGAATTGAACATTTAACAGATAATAATTGCAATCTATCAAACTACACAGTCAGCTCACAAGTGATCACAGTATGTTTGCTAAAACTTCTGCTGAATTTTATGAGCTCTCATTTTCTGTACTGAAGTCTGACTAGAAACCTTACCTAACATTCAATTCTGTTAGAAGAAAATCCTGGATCTTAACAGACCACATGTTCTGATACTATCAAAACCAAAAGACTACTCAAAAAAAAAAAAAAAAAAAAAAAAAGTGTTAATAAATTTTTTATTTGTTAAAGGTAATGATGTATCTTAATATAGTGCTACTTTGAGGCCAATAGAGATAGCAGCTTGCAGATGGAAGATGATACTCCTCAGCTTAGCATGTCAGTATAGTATTATGTTGTCAGTGGCTGCTTGGAGCATTGATGGCGCTGTTGGTGCTGAGAAAAACCACAGTGCAGTCTGCAGCAGCACTGCACAATAAATCCAGATGAGTAGCTGCCATGCACCATGATGAGATTCCACCACTCCTGCAGTGCAGGATGGTTTGGAAGCTTCAAGTCTTCTGCATGTTGAAGATGATGACAGTTACTCAAGATATGAGTAGTTTCAGTAACAGGCAATGCAGTTTGACTCCAAACGATTTGGCTGAAAACTCATTACGTTTTATTTTCCTGGGAGTCCAAGAAGTTTGAAGTATCTAGAAAAGACTACGGTTTCCCCTCGCCTCCATGATCTGTACAAAATGAATTTCCTAACAGTATTTGAATGACTCCCATGTGATTTAGACAGATGGTCCTACTGGCTTCATGGGTACATAATTTCCCTTGGAAGGAATTCCTTGCCAGAACTGTATTTATTCCAAACCTTGGTTTCCTATTTTCTAACAAGAATCTTTGTTGATTTAGAGATAGAGCAAAATAGAGACATTGTAACTAAATGCCACTTCAAATCGAAGTGGAGAATAAGCACATGTGGACATGAAAGCTGCAGCTAGGAGGTCCATGGTTCTGGCTGTGGCAGTATACTGGGTTTTTTACAGCATGAGGTCTTACAAACCAAGAAAAGGTTAATCTAAGAAAGGCTTCCAAATGAAAATTGTGCTGCAGGATGTTGTCTCGGTAATTCTATGAAATGTACTTTATCTAAACAATCAAGAATTTAGAGGAGAGAGAAATTCAATTAGATGAATGCAAATATGACAAAATGGGCCTTATTAGTTAAATGATTACTTTCTCTTTTTTCATCTTTTTTACTGCCTTGCTTGAACCTTTCATCTTCAGCTCTAGAGAACAGCTGACATATGGATTTTGTTATTCAGCCCTCCTTCTCCTTTCAATTAATGTTCACTTTAACAGCACGATTAGACCCTCATCATCCTGTTTTAATAGAAATGTTACTTTCTTACAGCAGTGACCTTACATGCAGACAGAGGGATGCTACTGTATATATAGATCTTTGTGTTGCCTTATGAGTGTCTGTATTAATCTAAAGAAACATTTTTAAAGCAGAATCCATTTCAAATGCAGCTAGCACCCACAAAATGGATGATTATGATACCACGATGTTCTCTGACTTAGAACAGGGGAAAAAAAACAAGGGCAGATAAAAGATTTTGAGAGAAAAGAAAAACATGAATTTCTTTCAAATGATTTATTTTCATTTGAGATTTTTTTTTTTTCTATGTTTATTTCTTTAAAAGTCTACCACAGAAATGTCTGCTATCCCCATTCATTGTTCTAGGGTAATTTCATATGTTCTCCTTGTCTTGTTCTATTTCCAAGCAGGAGACAAACCTGATGAAATATTAGTCAAGTGTCAGTGGCCAATTTAACCCCATCTAAACTAATTTTTCAAACCATGCTGATTCCTCCCTGTGCACAAGTACATTTGTATTTAAGTTTAAGAATTTTTTTTTTTTTTTTTCTACTGAAATAGAATCAAACTGCATTATGCTTCTTTAATTTACTGGCTGGTTGGTATTGTACGAACAGGGAAGGTGGGTTTTCCTGTCAGTCTCCTCAGTGTTCTGACTCTTTTTGAACAGTCCTTGTTAGCTGAAGCAATAAAACCCATACCTTATTCATGATCTGAAATTAAAAGACTTGCTCTGTGTAACTTAGAATTTGATCAAAAGTGGAATCCTAAAGCACATGCTCTATGGAAACAGCATTTTAAATAATTGGAAACTAGGTGCAATGTTTTAGCTTTGAAGTAAGAGTTGCACCTCTGTATATTTATATGTGGTCAGTTAATAGATAAAATGCCAGAAATGGTGTCATGAATATAATTCACTGATTTGCAGAAATCGTACAAATGTTGCAGCTCAGCAAATGACTTCCTTACAGCAAATAAATGCTAGTTGCTTCTCCTGATGCTAATATAATGATGTTACATTTCAAACAAGTTTTGATTTTCTATTTGCTCAGACTAGTTTGAACTGTACCTATGGTTGTAGCCCAATATGGGCTGATAGCTTATTTGGGGTCTTGTGTTTGCCTACAGATGGCTTCTCAATTTTTCCAGGTTGTGGTTTTGTTTAGTGTTCCCATGTTACTTTTTGTTCTTATTGTTTCCTTTAAGTCATATTTTGTTTTGCTCGTTAGGTACAAGCACAAAAATACTTATCCTTTGTTCCCTAGACTGGAGGCACTTCAAGGATTGGAGACAATGATATCTAAAAACAAAGAGGGGGGAATACTGAGAAGTCAATATGATAAAGATGAAAATTGGGGAAAAAGAAATTGAGAAACTGGAAAAATACATACAGATATAGAGACAAAAAATCTGCATCTTAGAAGGCTTACAGATACAGACATAAGATATTTATTTTACATTTTTCCCGTGTTTATTTCCCTGAAAAAAACGGTGTTGTTGAGTATAGAGAGAAATTTTCAAGTCCATATAAGAGAGCAAGGCTGGGTGAGAGTCTTCAAACCAAAGGTAACACGGCATCAGTTTGTCTTCAGATAACTGTTGCTAAAATGGTCATTTGTCTCTAGATTGTGCTTGATCCAAAGGAGATACTAATGGTTGATGTTCTGTTCCTTATAGGGCACAATAGAATTTTATGTTATTAAATTTATACTAATATTTAGCATTTACATAGAAATTTCCTGCACTGAATGTTTTACAAGTACTGTCTAATTAATCATTTCAGCTCCTTTCATGGACTGTATGCTACTGTAGCTATTTTGCAGATGGGGAAACTGCAGCTAATTGAATTACTGGAGGCAATGTAGTAAGTGCTATTGTAGAAGCAGGACTTAGTGCTCGGGCTGTGAGGCTTTATGTTTGTATTCAACTCATCTCTGATTATTGTGTACTGTATCTTTTTGCATTGATGTGATGCAGTATTGACGAAACTCACTGATATTAAGGGTCAGACCTGCAGTTTGCAGCTCTTTCTTTGCTAGGGGATAAAGAATGCAAAGTGGCAGCTATTTAGCTGGTAGAGTCCCAGGGTTATCCAAAATGCACAGCGTAAAAGCTGTATATTTCCTAACAAGTCTCATTTGCTGGTAAAGGAATTGATGTCTGCAGTGGATAACTAGGTGTTTCTGGAATTATATAGAGGAATGAGATATGCAGTCATTACATTGCAACATATATTTTATATTATCAGGTGTATGTAAGTATTTCTCTGTTCAAACACCTACAGCAAAACATCCTAAAGCACACTGGAGCTCAAGATCTCCATAGACATAACAATTTCTTTGTGTTGGTTTTTTTTTTTTTTTTTTTCCAGTTGGTGAAGGGAAGCAACTGAAAATTAATATGCTCCTTAACCTGAAGTGCTTGCTGAATTTCACATATTGATTTTGAGTGAGTGAAATAATACTTCAATTCTATTTACTTTCTGGCAGGAAATTGTGGCATAGTATTTTCCAGAGAATGGCTTTCCTGCATATTGCCCTGATCACCTCCCCTTGTTGGAACACAAATAACCACATTAAAGCACTAGGGCATTTGATTCAGTGCCGTCTGTATGTCCTTGATCTTATTAAACTTTAAGTTCTCCAGAAGGGTGGGTTTATACAGTGGTGTCCCAGTGATGCCTGAAAAGATGTGGCACAAAGTTCAATGAGCTTTGTGTTACTTTGTGTGCCCATTACTGTACAACCAGCCCATCTTTAATAGTATCAATGACATTCTGCACAGCAACTAGGGGAAGATGGGGAGCTCAACTTGGAATCTAATTGAAGATATGTTTTCTTTCTTTTTCCTTTTGTTTCTTGTCTTTCTTTTTTTCTTTTTATTTTTCTTCCTTTCTTTCTGTTGTGCTGAGTATTTATGAGCAAGTTGGAACGAGACTGATGCACATTCCTTTGGCTTTTAAGTTACTGATGTAATGCATTTGATCCCATTTCAGCTTTACATTAAAATGAAGTCAAGAATTAGCAGAAGTTCACTGCAAAATCAGCGATTTTGATCTCTGGTTTAATTACAGAACATGAAAGGATTGGTTATTTCAGATATAACTAACTGCAACCACTTACTTAACAAGGTAGCCTATTAATTTGATAAATTTCTGAAATTTGAGGCAGCTCTGCATTGTGAAAGACGTTTGTGCAGTTCTTTTGATTCAATAATACTCAACATCCAGGTTATTTTAAGTTCCAGTGTGACTATATGCATAGTTTTTATTTTCCATTTGACATACTGCACAGCATTGCTGGTTCACAGCAAGTTGAATTTGAGCCAGCAGTGTGCCCAAAGCGCCAACCATACCCTGCAGTACACCAGGTCCAGCACTGCTGCCAGGTGAGGGGAGGGGTTGTCCCCTCTGCACTGTGTGGCTTTACCTCCAGCACTGGGTGCGGGTTTGGGTGCCACAACATAAGAAGGATGTAACAGAGAACGTCCAAAGGAAGGCTGTGAGGGTGGGGAAGGGACTGGAGGGACAGGTGTAAGAAGAGCACTCAGGTACTTTTATTTGTTCAGCCCAGAGCAGAGGAGGCCGAGGGAAGGCTGCATGGCATCTGCAGCTCCTCACAGCTGAGCTCTGCTCTCTGTGATAGCAACAGGGCCCGAGGGAATGGCATGGAGCTATGTCAAGGGAGGGGCAGCTGGGAGTTAGGAAAAGGTACTTCACCAGAGGGCGATGGGCCTGGAACAGGCTGCCCAGGGCAGGAGTCACAGCCCCAGGTGCTGGAGTTAAGAAGCACTGGGACAGAGCGCTCAGACATAGGGTCTGAATTTTGGATGGTGCTGTGTGGAGTCAGGAACTGGACACAATGAGCCTTGTGGGTCCCTTCCAACTTGGGATATTCAATGGTTCTGACTCTGTGAGTGCTATGGACAACCAATATAAATCTCCCTCAAAAAAAATTTAAAGAAATCACAAAAAAAAAAAAAACCCATATTTTATTTATTCAGTGTTTATTCACAATCTTTTTTTTTTTTTTTTTTGTAATTCGCTTATTTTAGAAAATCTGCCAAAAATAAGTCGCCATTATTTTTAAAAAGAGACTTTTATAAAGGTTAAAAGAACAGATTTATGCAATTGTTAACAGTCTTTGACCGTACTGTCAAATACTTGGTTTCATCAGCTATTTTCAGAAATCTGTTCTCATATTTTCCAGCCTGTTTTATCAATGTAAGTAAACCAACACGGTTCACAGAAGGCCAAAAATATGTCAAATGTTTTTTTGAAGACAGGAAAAGTTAAACCCATGAACTCAGGAATTGCACAGACAGGAAAACAGAAACTAGTGGTGAAACCTTTGTCCATGCTGCTGTCCATGCTCTCTGTTTACATACAATTACAGAAGTTCACTGCAGATTGTAATATATTTTATAATTTGAATATGTATGTGCCCTTATGTTCACTTTATCTAGTGAAGCTATTTTTCACAGTACTGTTTAGTGTAACTTGGGAAAGAGTGGTAGTGATATTGGATAAGTAAATTCTACATTTCTTCTTGTTTTGTTTTTTTTTTTTTATCTTTCAAAAAGATGTGATTTATCATATTCCCAATTCTAATCAAAGTATTTCTGAAAGTTCAAATATTCTGTAAAGAGAACGTTATTGAAGGTGTTGATAAAACACTGCAATTATTTCCTTAGTTCTTTAACCAAAGGACTACCTAAATGCTTAACTTTCATTATGTAACATCACCTTGTAATGCTGCCTACATGACTAGCATACATTTGGGGAATTTATACTGCTTAGTTATTAAACTACCTGCGGTAGGCAGCTGACGTAGACTTCCTCCCCCCAAAAAGACTTATTCCAGTAAGAGTACAGCTCATAAGTAACTTTTTGCTAGAGAAGATGCATCTTGTTTCATTTAAAATGAAGAAATGTCATTGAAAATATCCAGACACAAAATATAAGATATTTACTAATATTTACTAACTTGCTCGAGGAAGTAAATACTATAACCAAAAATTTCTTTAAAGATAACTACACAAGCAGGGCATTTCACTCTAAAATTGAAGCAGTGCAACAAGTTACTTTTGCTGAAACTAATCTGGTATTCAAAGAAAGGATAGCTCTCCTAATAAAAAGATACATTCAATATTAGTGTGGAAGGTGTATAAAGAGGAAGCCTTCCATACAAAATCCTTAATAAAGCCATTACTTCTTCCTTCCATTAACTCAACTTTAATCTTGGACTTGCCTACTGTCCATGACTTTTTGAAGCACACTGCTTCCCACTTCTAAAACTGGAAGATAAAATGACATTAACTGCCTAATCAACAGTTCTGGAGCCAACTCACAACACAGGAAAAGCTTCCTTGGTGAATTTATTCAGTTACAGAGTAATTATGCACCACTTATATTACCTATCCAGACTGCCTTTGGGCCTTTTTATGCATTGTTCTATCACCTGGTATAAAATTATTAACAGACAATCTAGAAAATGTCATCCATTGTATTCTAGGCTACTTTCCGAAAAGATGGGTGCCTTTCACCTGTGCAAAAGAATATTGAAACTCCTGAAGTCAGAATAGAGGAAAATCATACTGATGAGGTAGTATGCAAGAAAAAGGTGAAAGTCCTCACCACCACAATGCCATTTGTAGTAGAGAAGGAAAAAAAAATAAAAATAGAGTGAATGAGAGATTGTGAGCAGTGGGAATTTACATGTCTACTGAGATAATTCTTAAAAGCACAAATGAAAAGCCCTGAACAGAAGAGCATGCAAGAAGTGAGCAAGTAAAATTCTTGCAAAGTGAAAAGAGTAAGTAATCTGCAAATACTAGAGAGGGTGTAGAGTGAGACAGGAGAGGAAGCTTCTGCTTAGCTGGTGACTGCTAGGATGTGCTTTACATACTTTTCTTGTGGTGGAGGTAGCAAAAAGAGAAAGGGGAAATGAAGCAAAGTCCACAGTGACCACTAGGGTGAGTCTTAAGTATATGCAAAGAGAACTACCTCTGTCACATACAATTTTTTTCTTCACTGGGAGAACTCTTATCTGCTACATACTGAACAGACCACAGTTTTCCTCCCCATCCATTTCATGATGTCAGTAACCAGAAGTTATACCTATTTTTTTGTTCTATTTGAATATTAGGTTTTATTTGCATGTGACTGTGAAGTTCTGCAGTTAGTAAACCATTATCTATCTTAAAAGTCTACTTTTCATATCATCTCACGTGGGCACTGTGAAGGTAACATTTCTACACGATACGTTCATTTTTTTGAAATTTTAATGTAGACATGATGACCGTATGAAAAACAGGACAATATGGTAACTTCTTATTTTCCATCTACAACCTACCTACTTGCAAATGCTCAAGGAATTTCTCCTCCTTGCCAAAAACTATTATCTTATAGGACATAATTAATAAATAGTGTTGGTTTTCATTGAAATTAATTTTATACACATATTGCTATCTAATTGACTGTTATTTATTGACTCAATATCATGTTTGGTGCTTTGAAATATGGATTCAGAAAAGAACTACTAATTGGTGCACAAATAGTTACATTCTTTAATTTTCTTAATTTCTTAAATAATACTTAGCAGTGACATAATGTAATACAGAAAAGAAAGCTGTCAGAATATTTATTTAGCTGCCTTTCCCAGAGCAAATGGGATACAGCGTTCTTCAAGAAAACCATGTTTGTTCTAAAATTTAGCCAACTTCAACAATGTCAAAATTTTACCTACACTGGTAAAAAGTGTAAGGCAGAATTATCAGTCCATGCATTTGATCACTTCACTTTCTCAACCATATTCACAAAGACCTGTGTACAGAGATTTATTTTTCATTTGTTCACTTCTCATGCATATGAATTCTGCACTGTTGCTTCTAAAAAATTTTTTAAAAAATCATCTTGTCAGACCCATACAAAATACAAAGGTTTTAGCACTGTGCTGCATGAATATGACAGTGATGCAATGATTTGCAAAAAGGTTCTAGGCATTTTAAAGAAAAAATTTCAACAATCTGGGTTCTGAATCTACTTTATGCAAAATAAAAATGAAGCTATGCATGTGATCAGTCTGGGAAAATACTGTATTTTTAGGTCATCCAATTTCAGAGAAGACCTTTTGTAAAAACCATATTCTGAAAACCCTCCTTATTTATTTTACAATATGTACATATACACGGCCTGATTTATTTTAGTGCTTATTTTTATATGAAATAATCAACATTCTTTTACAGAATGTAACCAAAGCTAGAAAATCTGTCATGCTTGATCTATGTGTTCTGCACTCTGATGTTCCTCATGTCGTTTAGCAGCATGGGTCTGTAGATCAACTCCAAGCTTTCCATGTATTCTAAATAATCAGTCACTCGAAATCCATGGAGTGCTTCTTCCTGCACAAATAGACACAGAAAATTAGCTCAGAAAAAAAATATGCACTATTAAAATTTAAAGAATTACAGGCTGCTAAAGAGAGCTAATTTTCTACTGTTTACAGTACAATACACACATTTTAATACATTTAATTTAAAAATTAAGCATATCTGCTCCCGGACAGTACTTTCCAATTAACCTTGTGGAAACAAATGTTATTCATCTTATTTTTGGAGAGCATGAGATATAATGATTCATAATGAAAACAAAATGAGCTTTAAAAAAGCAAAGTCAGGTACTAAAATATTATTTTTAAAGACTTTTGTACCTGCACATGGTATAGTGAAGTTTATTAATGTGACGTTTGTATCCAATTAAGTTCTCAATAAAACCAGTAATGCTATGTACTATTTTTATAAGCAATAATAAAGATGAATGTTAAGTAAAAACAGAATAAACACTTCTGCTTGACAAGATAGTAAAGATGGGCTTATCGAGGCAGCAGGTTACAGTGTTCCTGGTTCACATGTGGAAATCATAAAGCTATCCATTTTCATCATTTCCAGAAAGGATTCAAAAAAGGCCAAGCAATACATTTAAAATTCAGTTAATATGGAAACTTCAAGGTATCTCAGAAGGATCAGAATTGTGAGTATCCCATCCCAGCCAACAGACAAACCCAGAAAAGAGAAAAATGTGTTCACTGACAATTCATTATTTGTACTTCCTTCTTGGCACAGAGGAAAGGCAAAATACAGAGTAACAGAAAACGATCTTTATGAGTTTTTCATCTGTATTTTGTCACTAGGAGAACATGTAAAAAACACTCACTCTTTCAAGTCTCAGGCATAACACTGTCTGAATTGACAGCAAAGTTGTCTCCAAGTTCTTTAAGTGCAAATGAAAGTACATTTATGTTTTAAAAATAAAATATTTGTTTTTAATTTTTCTAGCTAGCTATAACTAGCTCTTCTCTGAAAGAGTGGTCAGGCAGTGAAATGGGCTGCCCAGGCAAGGTGCTTGAGTCCCTGTCCCTGGAGGTGTTCAAGAATTGTGTAGATGTGGTACTAAGGAACACAGGGAACATGGTTTAGTGGGCAATATTGGTGGTAGGTGGAGGGCTGGACTGGATGATCTTGGAGGTCCTTTCCAGCTTTAATGATTGTATGATTCTACGATTCTACTCATTAGGTAATAGCAACAATGGTGAACTGCTGTCAAATCATCTTTTCGTGACATATAATGCATGTGAGACATTTAAAAACAAATTACTATCAGGTCTTTTCGGAAAACAGGCAAATGAACCTGTTCATAGAGCAAACGATCACTGCTAGTATGAAGTTCAAGCTGCAACATTGCTTAAGAAAACATAAAATATTCAAGGGGCTTGTTTTTTCTTTTTGAAACTTGTTTTATTTTCCTACAGTAGTTTAAATTTCCACTTATGAGGGAATTGCTCCACTAGAATAATCAACATTTGTGAATGTTGTGCTGAGAGATTACAGGCTAAGACTTAAACCTAAATTTGCGTATTTCAACAAAAGGATAGTTCTCTAATTCCTCTGCAAGTACTAAACCCAGGTAAACCCATACTGAAATACATACTACATCTGAAATTGAATAAGATGACAGAGTAACTTTTTTCTTCTTGAAATAAATTAAGAGCTATCAAAAGCAAGAGTATAATGAAAGTATATCACTAACTCTTCTTTTTCTGCAGTTCTCTCAATGGGTTGTAAATATTCCAGTACTACATTAATCTAGAGTACTTATCATTAATCTAACAGCATCATGACAAATCTCTAGCCTGTTCACACTATAGGTGACAGTGTGCAAACTGTATTATATAATTTACATCAACTATGCTGGTTAATGCCAACAAGATTAAGTTGTTTTTAAGCTTGTACATTGATCAAAAACAGTCAAACAAAATGATGTACTGATTAGACTGTATACCAAACATTTCTAAGAAAAATGACTTAGTTGATGTATTATTCATATTCAGAATACTTTGGTTGGAAGGTATCTACAAAGAAAATCCAATCCAACTGCCTTACACTTCAAGCATGTTACTGAGGGCATTGTCCAAATGCTTCCTGAACACAAACAGGCATGAGGCATCAATCACCTCTCTAGGAAGCCTAGATCCAGCATTTGACCACCTCCATGGTAAAGGAGTTTCCTCTGTAAACTTCACCTAACTCAGTTTTCTGCTGTTCCTGCCCTGCCAACAATGACCAGGAGCAGAGCACAGCACCTCCCTCTGCTTCCCCACTTTGGGGAGCTGCAGAGAGCAATGAGATCAGCTCTCGGCCTCCTCTTCTCCAGACTGGACAACCCAATGTCCTCAGCCTCTTCTCACAGAACATACCAATCCAGCCCTGCCATGAGCTTTGTTACCCTCTTCCAGATGCATTCAAGTACCTTAATATCACTCAATATTTAAAAACATAAGACGTATGCTAATCAGAAGACTACGATGCAGAGACATAGTTCTTAAAATAACTCTGACTGGAGAAAAAAAACAAAAAGGTAAAAAAAAAAACCCAAAAAACTAAGAATATCTCAGGAAGAAGACTTCTATCAGGTACTATGATGACAATAAAAGGGAAATTCCAAAATACAGCACTTATGCTAGTGACGACACTCAGTTTATGAATTACTGCGGTCAGTAAGTGATAACATTGTTCATGGGAGATGGAAACCTCCTTTCTCAGCCATATTAGTCATCTGTAGGAAATATATGGAGTCTTGTGTCATTCTGAACATAAGCATATTTCTTTTATTATATTCTGCATGTGAATCTGCCTGTCATGTTTAAAAAAAAAAAAAAAAGCAGAATGGTTCTCACTTTGTCTATTCAGCTTTCTTTTTTTTTTTTTTTTACTCCTGGTTTAACAACTGCATCCACCAATGCAGCTCAACTTATCTTGATTCTTCAAGTATCATTTAAGAAACAGGCAGAAAATAACTGCTTTAGATTAAGAAGCATATTAATTTCCAATACAGAAATCTTTGTTTCCCTCCCACAACTGGAAAAAAAAAAATCACAAAGAAATCCTTACTTTAAGAAAAACCTGGAGATCTTGGGCTTCAGTGTGCTTCAGGATGTCTTGCTGTAGGTGTCTGAACACAGAAATACACATATAAACCTGATAGTCAGGACCGAGGAAAATACATGTAGCGAT
The DNA here is from genome assembly GCF_905368555.1 of Meleagris gallopavo. Lineage (NCBI taxonomy): Eukaryota > Metazoa > Chordata > Aves > Galliformes > Phasianidae > Meleagris > Meleagris gallopavo. Next base: position 61,097,953 of record NC_139405.1, on the reverse strand, counting down.
GTAATGACAGATCTCACTCCAGTCCATGTAATTCCAGAAACATTGAGTTATCCATTGTAGACAAATCTAGATGACAATGAAATTATATATAATTATATCACTCTAGACATTCAGTCTAGATAACTAATCAGCATTATCTTCTAACTTTTCTATACTACAGTCTTTTTCTCTTATAACATCAACCTACTTATAATAGGAAGAGGGATGAAAATACAGAAGAGGCTGAGAATCACTATATTTGTTTCTTTATTTTTAAATCACAAACTCGAATAGCCTTTCTCTATTATATTCTTCTTACTTTGGAACAGAAATAAGCTCTCTTATTGTAGTGAGAGAGCTATGCATTAGCAATCTAATCCCATGTTCCACAAAACAGTTTATGCTTCATCATGACTGTAGTCTACACAATGCTCCATAAATTATATTCTATATTTTTAAAGCACTACTTATTGTAGTAAGCAGGAAAAAGTTAACATTACAGATAAATTCTCTAGTGACATCTCATTAGTATAAAAGAGTTTTCTTTTGTTTTTTAACCTGACTTTAAAAGTAGCCTTTATAAGATGAATTTTGCTTTCGTATCAACTGAACTGCTTTCTCCCCCAAATTTTTCACTTCCTTCTCATGGAAAACACAGAAAATTATTCTGAGGAGTAAGATATTCTAATCATTTTTAATGATACATAGGAGTTTCTAGTATCTCACCTTTATCAGATTTTCTGGATGAATATGTAATGGAAGATCATTAGCTGCAGTACATTTTACAAAAGTCAGTTGAAATCTATGTTAAAATACTCTAAGTCACTATACATTCAACATTCTCTCAAGCTGTTTCGTAAACACCACACAAGTGCTGCACAGAAAAAAAAAGCGTAGTTCCAACTTAAATTCTGAATTTCTTCGATTTTGTGGATTTATTCTACCAGAGAAGTTGACGATACCTTGTTATGTCATCATTTACCTGAGATGGAGTGAAACCAGACATGTGGAAGGCAGAGAAGACAAGTGGCAACTCAGCTTTCAGCAACATCTCAATGTAGTGAGCACTGCAAAAGTAGACTGGATGGATGCCAGATTCCACTGAGGTAATAGGTAGGTGCATCTAATTAAAAACAACATTGAGAAAAAAAGATCAGATCACAGAAATGTATAACTGTAAAATTCCTTTCTGAGAATAATGTACAAGAATATATGAAATTGCTCGTATCATAAGTCATCTCAATTATTTTAGAGGTAGGAAATAAAATAAACAAGTAGAGAAAAAGATGTTATCAGCTAGAAAAACATGTTGTTAAGCTAAGAAAAATCCAAAGTTAGAAACTCTTATACATCTTGACTACTTGTTTGCATTAGCAATTTAAGTCTTTACTGCGTGTACGCTTTAATTTTCAAAGAAGGTATGGAGAAAACATTACTGTATTTTAAACAAATACTAATTTTTATTGTTTTTTTTTTTTTTTTTTGCCATTTTACTGGTGAATAAGAAGTGGAAATTATGGTATTTACTGTTGATTCCTATATGCATGCTTTTTTTTTTTTCAGTAAGCACAGCTGGTATAAGTGAAATTCTGTTTTGTGCTACAAAAGGAAAAGAGGTTAGCATATATTGTCAGTGTTTGGTTTCTAGCTAATGAATCTTTGGCTAATGCAAGAAGGTTAATGTACATCCTTTGGAGCTTTCCACCTTTCTGAGACAGGCAGCATTACAGCCTAATGGGTGCACAGTACTCATTCATGTTTTGGCATTTTATTTTAATTTACATTGTGAAAATTATGCAAACAGGTTAATTATTCAATTTTCTCTTTGTTTTTTCAAGATGTGAAAGAGACATCATGTAAGTATTGAGAATGAATGTTAGTACTGCAGCAACTCTGCAATGCTGCTTAGATCTTGTACAGAAGACAAGTTCATAGTACTAATGATGTTCAGCACAATTATATTCACATAATGGAGCAAAACTGCATTCTGTTAACAGCTTCAAGGCTGAACTCAGTGCTGTGAGTGGACCAACAGAGTTATTTCTCATGAAAAGACTCATCAATTCACATTCGCAGAGAATTGCATATAGAAGAAATGCAAAATACAGAACTCACAGATAACACATATTTTGTAGTTTATGGTCAAAACATTTAAGCCAATGTACATAATTGAGACAATGCACAAAATCAAGTTGTTTTACATAGATGATGCCATATCTAATCAAATACTAAAATCATGCTGCCTATATTACAAATTTGATTCAAAAATATTAATAATTTCAAATTATAAAGCATTCCGAATTTGAGCAGTAATAATTTTTCAAAGTAACTAAATAGATTTTAGTGGTTTTATCCATAAAACTGAATTTTACTGAAAAAACTAATGGATGAACTTGCACGCTATTAAAAAAAGGTCATTAACACACACAAAAAATGCCACGTAGCCTTCACACCACATTTAATGGTGCTACAAGGTTTATCTTACTGTCATCTTTAAAATTCAGTAACACTGTCTTGCCATCAGTCCAGCTGTACTTTCAAACAACCATTTAAGCAAATGTCAAATCTGTATTTTTCTGAGATTTCTTTTTTCATGTCACACATTCAATTAGAGAGCTTTAATGATAAAGCAATAAAATAAAATAATAATAAAAACCACAACACTTGAGGAAATTGGTGAAGTCTCCTTTGAAAAACTTTAAAATTTGCCCTTCGGAAAGAATCAGCTTTTACATTCTTACAGACAAATGCAGTCTTGGTATCCAGAGAAACGCTGAAACAAGAAGATGAGAAAATTGCTGAAGAAATGTTAGAGTTTTCTCTCCATCCCCTGACATTATGAGGAACACAGAAGATGCAAACCAGTCATAGCCAGCATAGCGTCCCTGCAAACAGCCTGCATTTTCTCAGTTAAGGAACTCAGGCAAAAAGCTCTGCACTGCCATTCAGGAATTGCAGACCTCCTCCCCCAGGTCCAAACAGAACTAAGAGCTGGTTTGTTATAGATGTTACAGGGGAATAGAGCTGCACAGAAAACAGCTTCTAGAGGCACACCTGTCTCTACAGATACAATAAGAGAATTATTTGAGCTATTTTCCCTGTAGTCTACCTTTTTCCAGTCTGTAAGTAACTGAACCAAATCAGCAAAAGAAAAGAAAACCCAAGAGAAATCTGTAAATACAAAACCATTACATCAAAACAAGCGTGCCTACAGTATTGGAACTAAGAATGGTGGAGGAGGAAAATGGGAATTGAAAAGATTGAGGGGATAAAAAAAAAGGAAAAAAAAAAAAGAAATACTGTCAGAAAAGAGTTTAATTATATTGTGACCAATGTGCCTGAAGTGTGCTTCAAAAGTTAAATTAAGTCTAATGGTTGAAGAAAAAAGCTTATTGGAAAGGGTTATCTTTGTTATGACTTCTGACATTTTTAGATCTTCTATGTAATATTTTTTTTTAATAATAAAACATTCTTGCTGATCAAATTACAGGCACAGATTATTACACAGGAAATATCAATAACACTGTAGACACTGTGGAAACACCACAAATATTTATTAATGCTCAAAGGTGTTTTGTTCCAGACTCCTTACCACAGATGGAAAGATGTGTAACAAAAATGAATGAGACAGAATTTTAACAAAAATAGGAACAGACGGCAAAAGATTTTATAGTGCATTCAGTGTGCATCTTAACATTTTTAAATCTGTGTTTTTTCTGTTCATGCAGTATTTATTACACATACACCAAAAGCCCAGATTGAGTGTTCAAATTCTACTGCCATTAAGAAAGGATACGAAGTGAGGATACCACAGCTCTCTGCTGTTGTTTCAGAAACTGCTCACAATTCATTAACACGAAGCACAGCTCATTTTCAGCATGTTCTTTTAGCAAGTTCAGATGTTTTCCATATCTAACACAGAAAGTTAAAAACTGAAATTTAGATTAAATCCATTTTTAAAATTCTAAAACAAAACCAAGAACTCTTATTTAATAGGCTTGTGAAAGATAAGAAGTCATAGCACTGATCATCAAAAACAGGACATAGTAGATGTATAAAAATGGTTTAATAAAAGCTACTATCTTTCATTTAGGAAGGACACACCCCAAACATTTTATACTTGGTGTTAGAATTCCTCACTTAAATACTGCTTCATTCAAAATTTCAGAAACTGTGGTGGGAAGGAGCAAGAACTCTAATGAAACGCTTTCATGGTCCACTTTCCTCATGTATATTGTTTAGAATTCCATCTATTTTATTGGTAATTATTGGCGCCATAATTAAAATATTAATGCTACAGATAACAATCTGTGGAAGTACATACACATTAACTTTTCCATCATCACAGCTCTGCAAAGTACCAGCCAAGCAATACGTGTTAATGACATATAACTAAGCTGAGCTAAACAGAACCCTTTAGAGAAGCAACGTGAAGAGGAAAAAAAACCCACATAACTCAAGATAATGTAATTTAAGCGGTAAATCTTACTAACAAGTTACAATTAACCTTTGCAACAATCAAAGATAATAAGCTACATAATATGTAAAGATAATTTAATTAGTACTAATAGCTTTTTCATTTTTGAAGTTAGAATTCATTTTCTCAAAACATAATCTTTAGATTTAGATCGTATTGCTTTAACTGAGTTAAAGGATTAAATATCATTAAAGTCACCACATGAAAATCAAACAAATTCTAGAAACAGTGGGTAAATATTTTAATGTACCTGACTGTCATTTCAATACCAAGCTGCTGCACCGATGAAAGGTTTTCTTTCTTCACATCTGCATCTGTGGCTAAAAGAAAAGAAAAGAAAAAATAAATAAATAAATAATATATGATTTTAACTAAATATTAATGTAAAGCTTGTATGTATGAATACCAATACTGGAGAACTGTTTCATATTTGAAGTGAGTTGAATACTGTTTGCAGTGGAAGCATTAAGGAACTGTATTCCTCAGACTCGTTTTTTTAATTGAAAGCAGTTTCTTGACAAGAAAATGTCCACTTTTAGTATGGTTATATGCTTTAAAGCATAATGAGAACAAACATCTTTTTCAGACCCATTTCTTGGCAGAGCTTCATACCTTCTTGCCAAGAAATCAGACAATGCAGCATTTTTTATTTGCTTTCTTCTATCCCAGTGGCCTTAAAAGTATCCTACCTGTAAAGCTAACCTAATCAACAAAATTCAACTTTTATATTAATCTATTTATAGGTGGCTGATTTAAAAAATCTTATATTTCCATGAAATTTTCTTTCACACACTGTAGTACAGACCTGTTTCTTATGTCCCTGAACTAAAAATTGAAGTGAGACAAAAATTAATAAATCATGAAATAAACCAAACTCTGTTAGTAAAATTTTCTCAAAAAAACAAAAAATTAAATATAAAAGACAGGCTTCTGTCTCATCTGGGTCCATATCTAAGTGAAGATAACTACACTTCAGAAAAAAAATCAATCCAACGATACTATGAGTTAAATTTTGAGGGCTTGAACCTTTAATATAATTCTTTCAGACAAAATATAAAGAAAAAAAAAAACAAAACTTCAAAAAAATTAAAAAGTCTGATAAGCATTTTTTCTCTATCTTTTCCATAAGATAGAGAAATTAAATGGAAGGATTCCCTGGCTATCCATTCAGGTAAACACCAGATTCCTGGTAAGCAAACAGGGACTAACGTAAAATATTTACAGGTTAAGGGAAGAAATTAAGCCTCTGATTAGAAAGATCAAAGAAAACAAAAAAAAAACAGATACATTGATTTTAGGTTTCTTGAATAAAACAATACAACAAAATTACAGTTGACAATGAAGCAATAAATTTGAGCAGAGGAAGTATGATAAAAAAAAAAAACAGAAAAACAGTACCACAAACTTAATGGAAGATAACAATCTAACTGTTAAGGTCCTGAGAAATTAACCTTTTTCTTTTGACAAAGATGTTTATACGTAAGAAAAATCAAGTGAATCTTTCAGTAAGATAAATTAATTCAATAAGCTGATAAGTCTGAGATATTAATGGCAAGTCCAAGATGTTTTTTTTTTTTTTTTTTACCTCAGAAGTTCAAGTATTCTATGCATAACCTACCATAATATTTGAAAGAATACATATAAAATCACATGGAGTGTCAGTGACAATGCTGTGGAGATGTATGAAACATTCCTTATCTTTTTACAGCTTCTATTCCAAGCTGCCTTTTTACTCAAGCTGCAACTACCATACTAGCAGCCAATTAACTCCCAGGTTCCTACTTGCAATTGTGAATATCAGAGCTGTATTATATCCTGGAAGTCATGATGGAAAACGAACAAGGGGGAAATATATATAAGGATACTATCACTAAATAGCTAATTCAGTCCTGGCATGACCACAATGAATGGCAGAAGAAAAGGAAACAGTACAACAATCCATGAACTGCACTAAGCTCTGTCTCCACTTTGAGGAGATTTCCTCCTGTGAATGGAAATGTTGGAGCTAGTATTGCAGTCCAGCAATGGTGTGATAAGGAACAGCCATAAAGGAGCACACTATCCGAGCCACTGTTTCCATTCTCTAACAGCTTACAAGAAGCAATGAGTGCTTATTTCTTATTACCATTACAAGAATACAACTGATTTCATTGATCTTTATTGCCTTTTTTTTTTTTCCCTATGTTCTAATAACACTTCCTTAGTTGCTGAAAAGACTTTTCTTCTTTGATTTTTTTTCCCTTTGATTTTGCCCTGTATTGCGAAAGAAGATAAAATTAACATGGAGTTTGGAATGAATAATTATTTGTTATACAGTAACTCATCAAGGAAAAAACTTGCTTTTGTGCACCAGTGTATGCGATATAGACATAGCTCTGTACACTACACAGTTGACTTACTAGCGATTCATAACTAAAAATATGAACATACAAACTGTGGTTCTTTCTCCTGTGTTGAAAGTTTTGATTTTCCATTTCGCTTTCCAATTAACAGACTGGAAAGATTAGGACAACTTCCTATTGACTAAAAACTGCACCTAGAAACTTCAATGCTCCATTAAGTTTAAAAAATTAATGTTTTAACAGTAAATATGAATATATGCATATTGCAATTTGTGGATCAAAAGCAGACTAGCAAGCTTACAGGAATACACTGTGATTGCACTACTGAAATGATGTTCATGACACTACGGATTTCATTTCACTTCCAATTCATTAGACAGATTCTTATTAATACATTTGATAATGAACTCCTGAAAAACAGTGAATTTCTTAACAAAAGGTATTAATGGATGAATTTTCTAAACTAAAATGCCATTTATTGTCAAAAAAAGGACAAAACACAACTCTGAACTGTGATTTTGATAAAAACATGATACAGAACTGTGACTATTATTAAATTGAATTAATATGCATTCGCAACTTCTTTGTATTTATTGAATGAAACAAAAATCTATGCTGAAAAGGATTTTAACACTTTAAAAATTAAAAATACAGCAAAATGGAAATTAATACAAATCAAAACTTCTGACGTGAAGGATGTCAGAATTCCATGCATTTCTTTAGAAGCTGTAAAGCTTTACAATACAAAATTTAGTAATAATAATTGAAAGTTGATTTTGTTTCTTATTTAAAGTACATTAACTCAACAGCAGTAGGCATGGACAACAGCAATATCTAAACGATTCATTTTGTTTAGCCTTGCAATCACACTTTAGCAACCTACCACGCACCCTTTAGAGAAAATAATCATGATAAATATAGGTATTCCTGTTATCAAAATTGTCTTAGAAATTCATTATTTAATACAATCTTCATTCAAAAGAGAAGATGCTTCCCTTGAGACACCAATGAATGCAAACTATTAATTGCCAGAGATAACTATGAATAAAAACACATGAACACTACACGTGAAACAAAAATGTAGAATATTATATTTTTCTACAATAAGGAAGTATCTCATCCAATCATAGAATTTTTAGAGTTGGAAGGGACTTTAAAGGTTATCTTATCAACTGCCCTGCAATGAACAGGGACGTTCACAGCTGAATCAGAGTGCTCAGAGCCTAGTCCAGCCTCACATTGAAAGTCTCCAGGGATGGGGCATCCACCACACCTCTGGGCAACCCATTCCAGTGCCTCAGCACCCTGCTGTAAAAGATTTTTTCCTTACACCCAAGCTAAATTTACTCTTTTTAAGTTTGAAACCATTTCCCCTTTGTCCTGTCACCACAAACCCTGCGAAGAGTCTATCCCATTCTTTTCTGTAGCTCCCCATTAGATATGGAAAGGTCACTACCAGGTCACCTGAAAGCCTTCTTTTCTCCAGGCTGAACAGCCTCAGCTCTCTCAGCCTGTCCTTGCAAGGGAGGCTTCCATTACATGGATTATTTTTATGGACTTTCTCGGGATGCACTCCAACAGGTCTGTGTCTCTCCTCTACTGAGGACTCCATACCTGAACACAGTACTCTAGATAAGACCTCAACAGCGCACAATAGAGGGACAAGATCACCTCCCTTGACCTGCTGGATGTAGCCCGGAATATAGCTGGACTTCTGGGCTGCGAGGGCAATTTGCTGGCTCATATCCAGACTCCTACCTACTAGTACCCCTAAATCCTTTTTGGCAAAGCTGTGCTCAATTCTTTCATCCCCCAGCTTGCATTGGTAGTCAATATTGGCTTGACCAAAGTGCAAAACTTTGCACTTGGATTTATTATACCTCATGAGGTTCACCTGGGCCCACTGCTCAATCCTGTCTAGGTCTCTCTGAATGGCATTCCGTCCCTCTTGTGTATCGACTGCATCTCACAGCTTAGTGCCATCTGCAAACTTGCTCTCAGTGTCACTGATTAAGATATTAAAGAGTATTGGTCGCAGCACTGACCCTGGGGGGACACCACACATCACTGATCTTCATCCAAACACTGAGCCATTGACCACCACTCTCTGGACTTGATCTTGTGGAACTCTTCATCCCTAGTACAGTCCCCCCAGCAAACCCGTATATTTCAATTTGGAGAGAAGGATTTTGTGGAGTACTGTGTCAAAGGCCTTACTGAAGTCCAGACAGATGATGACATCAGTGGTTCTTCCCTTGTCCACTGATGCAGTGACAACATCATAGAAAGCCGCTAGGTCAAGCAGGCTTTGCCCTTGGTGAAGCCATGCTGATATTCCCATATCACCTCCCTGTCTTCCATGTGCCTTAGCATAGCAATCAGGAGGATCTGCTCCGCGACCTTTCTCGGCACAGATGAGACTGAGACAGGTCTCAGTAGTTCCTGCAGTCATCATTTTTACCGTTCTTGAAAATAAGTGTGATGCCTTTTTTCCTTTTTTGCCAGGAGGAATTTTTCAAATATCATTGAGAGTGGTCTGGCAACTACCACAGCCTATTCCCTTTGGATTCTGGGATGCATATCATCAGGACCCAATGATTTGTGGATGTTCAGGTTCCTCAGTTAGTTACGAACCTGATCTTCCCTTATAGCAGGAAGGATGTTACTTCCTCAATCCCCTACTTCCAAACCAGTAATTTGAGGGCTATGTGATGAGCAATTATCAGAGAAGATTATTGTTACTAGCCTGCCTGTGTCACTCACTAGGGGGGTATGCCCTCCTGTACGTTTTTTTTCTGGACCTACAGAAACCTTTCTTGTTCTTCTTGGCTCTTCCTGTGAGGTTTAGTTCAAGTTAGGTCTTGGTTTTCCTGACCCCATCCCTACACAGCCTAGCAGCCTCTTTATACTCTTCCCATTGTACCTGTGTCTGTTTCCACTGCCTGTGCACTTTCTTCGTGCTCTTCAGTTTGACCAGCAGCTCCTGGTTCAGCCACACTGGTCTCTTGCCTTCCTTTCCTGACAGCTCACTGTGCTTCTTCATTTCTATTTACTTCTCTTTATCACTTTCAAATCTGCCTCTTGTTTTGTTGCAAATTCCATTCCTTAGTTGTCATGCCTTCCCCAAAAATTAGGACGAACACGAAGAACAGGATAAAGACAACACAGGGACCAATTCTCTATGCAATCCCAGATGTCTTCTTCCCTCAAGGTTATGATAGATCAGTTGCACTAATTCTGGTCATATACTTCAAAATGCGCAGTACTTCCCCAAAGTTTTGTAGAATTCAAGAGCATTAAAATATATATAATGCAAAGCATGATTTCCAAAGGCAATTAAATATGATAATCAATCTATAGCTACAGATACTTCAGCCTGAGTTAAGTAGTACACAGTCCAATCCTTCCTGATCAGACTAGACTTCAATATAGCAATTTGTTGCACTTTACAACTCATCTGAAAAGTTTTCTTATTTTCCCTCTTAACAGAAGAAGAAGCTGACTCAGAAGATGGGCTGCATTGAATTACATTCACACTGAAATGACTAGATGCCAAACTGAAACGGCTTTACAGCATATTTCATACATGTATGAAATTTATTTATTACACAGGTAATTTATTCCTGTGTAACTGCTGTCACCACAAAGAAACGATTGGCTTCCTTTTTGTATTAAGGGGAAAAAAATTACTAAAACTGTTATTTATAGTATTGACTTTCCTTTTTTCTTTCCTTGGTGCTCAGGCCAAATCTTTTTATGGCTATATAAATTACCATTGCAAAGTGCTAATTTTTTAACTTCAATGATGGTAAGAACTTTAGTTTTCTTTGTTTGGATGGAAATTACTTTTGATTCACAGGAGCCATGTAAGTAACAGTACTACAAACAATTAATGAAAATCCCATGGTGGTCACAACTTCCTGCATAATTTCTGTATGTGCTTCCAGAATCTTTACAAAGTGTAGGTTTTTCTTTGCTATCAGATCTCTATTATGTGGCTTTGTTCATATAAATGGACAGAATTGTGAAACAGAGAAAATCTTTTATTTAATTAAAAATTACCTTTTCTCCTACTTTTCTTCTTATTTAAGCTCAAGGAGGGAAGGCTTAGATTAGATGTCAGGGGGAAGTTATGTACAGAGAGAGTGGTGAGGTGCTCAGAGATGCTCCGTCCCTGTAGGTGTTCAAGACCAGGCTGGATGGGCCCTGGGCAACCTGGTCTAGTACTGGATCTGGAAGTTGGTGACCCTGCCTGTGGCAAGGGAGTTGTAACTTGGTGATCCTTGGGGTCTCTTCCAACCTAAGCCATTCTATGATTCTTCATTAGGTATCCAGACACTGACACTGTCAATGGGCAGATACAGAAGGAGTTAGTGTAAAATGCTGTGCTTTGTCAGTACCTATCTTCTCTCCTTCTGATAGCCTTATGAAAGCTGTTTTAAAACATTTTATGGAGTTGGAGTAAAATAGAAATCCTACAATTCTCACTACACTCTCTTCTGCCATTTTGCTACTGTTATTTGATGGTGTCATCTGCTTCACAAAATCACTCATCTAGAGCACTTCTGAGAGCCTGAATCTCATATTCATTATTTGAATTGTCTATTAAAAAAATCCTTTTTCAAAGAAAAGTTGTTATTATTATCGGACTTAAACTGTGAATGGAGAGAGACTGGCTCCCCATCAGTGCTAAGTAATCTCAAGTGTATTTTCACCTTGACTTCTGAAAGCATCTATTAAACCATGAGAAAGAATGCTTGTCATAACATCAGAAGATCAAAATATTTATATCTAGAATTTCTTCTCTGAGTATTCACATCATAAACACTCAACCTATTTTTGGCAGCAACATCATTAAGAATGAAATGTTTATTAATTTCAGTTACATATGAACTAGCAAAGGGCGGAATGCTTTTTGCTAGCAGCATCCATCTTTAAAGAAGTGTATTCAACAAATGATGCAGGAGGAAGGAAAAAATGCCCTTCTTTCTCCTTCCATTTGAATCCATTTTGTGGTGTAATCCCGTATTTCTCATTCATTACTCCTTCTGATAAACTTCCTATCAACGTTTTTGACATTTCTCAGCTCATCATCCAATTCACTTGATCCACAGAAGACTAAGTTTACTAAGTGGTAGAAAGCTCCTATGAGATTTTGTTCAGCCTGAGAACTAAGCCTCAATTAGAGGAGGAACACAGCATTACACCTGTTTTATGACTAAGGCCTGAAATACCTGAGATTCTGTTACTTCAGCTGTTTCAGAGATAAAGTTGAGTGGAGAATTCAACTGCAAGGTCATCTGCAAAACAAGAAATACTAAAAGAACAGTTAACCCTGAAAGGTCACAGCACGCTTTAGTTCAGGAGATCTGGAACACATGGAGACTGTGACATTAACAGCTTAGATGACTTTGCAGTTGAAATTCTTTAACAAATGGTTTGTTGGAACCTTGAGAAAACTAATACATTTCTACAAGACATTTCTGTTTTAATCACAGAATGGCCAGGATTGGAAGGGACCTCAAGGATCATGGATCTCCAACCCCCCTGCCACATGCACAGCCACCAACCTCCACATTTAATACGACACCAGGCTGCCCAGGGCCCCATCCAATCTGGCCTTGAACACCTCCAGGGATGGGGCATCCACAACCTCTCTGGGCAGCCTGTTCTAGCACCTCACCACTCTCTCTGTAAAGAACTTCCCCCTGACATCCAACCTAAATCTTCCCTCCCTCAACTTAAAACCATTCCCTCTTGTCCTGCTGTTATCTACTTTTTCAAAGAGTTGACTCCCCTCCTGTCTGTAGGCTCCCTTTAGGTACTGAAAGGCTGCAATGAGGTCACCCCGCAGCCTTCTTTTCTCCAGGCTGAACAAGCCCAGCTTCCTCAGCCTGCCTTCATAGGGGAGGTGCTCCAGCCCCCTGATCATCTTTGTGGCTCTCCTCTGGACCCTCTCCAACAGCTCTCTGTCTTTCTTGTTCTGGGGAATCCAGACCTGGACACAGTACTCCAGATGGGGCCTCACAAGAACAGAGTAGAGTGGGACAATCACCTCCCTGTCCCTGCTGGCCACTCCTCTTCTGAAGGAGCCCAAGATACCATTTGCTTTCTGAGCTGCAAGAGCACACTGCTGGCTCTTCATCTATCAAGACCCCCAGATCTTTCCCTGCAGGGCTGCTCTCAAGGATTGCTCCTTCAAGTCTGTATGGATGCCTGGGATTCCTCCGGCCCAAGTGCAAAAACCACGAACCAAAACAATGAACTGCAATTTACTAGTAACAGGGAGAGTCACAGTCCCTAAGACATAATGCCTACTTTACTGGTATAGCAAATTTCAAATGCCTGCCATAGAATCACAGAATCATAGGTTGGAAGGGACCTTTAAGATCATTTAAGATCTAGTAGAGCATCCTGTTACCTATTACAGCTAGGCATCAATGATTCAACTTTCAGTGATTGTGTCTTTTTACAGAATAAAAGCAAATTGTAAAGTATTAAACTTGGAAAAGAGGATAGAGTTCATTAATGTATAGCATCATACAGTATGTTACTTTCCTCATCTGAATCCACATCACAGTAGCACCAATGCTGCTACCAAAAAAGTAAACTTTAAGATTTGTCTTACTGTTTATAATTAAACACTGCAAATGCAAAGCGGTTTATCAGTTACTTTTCCTTCCTCCTTATCTTCAAAATGATAACAACTCAAACTAATTTGATTTTTCCATATTTGCAAATTTTATAACAAACTGAAATCCTGAGGGATTCCACAGCAGATGGATGACTGTTATTTTAATTACAGCTACCTAAGGGTTTAGAAAGCTTTTTTTTTTTTTTTTTTTTCTTAAGATAATCTATTTTTCATTTCAAGGAACACAATAAACACTGAATATCTATGCTTTTTACTAACAAACTGGATCCACCTCCATGACTATTATGGCCTTCTTCATTAAAATTACACAACTGTTAGATACTGTTTCTCCAGACCTCAATTTATTCAAGAGACAGAATGGTCAACACATCCAGTTGCCAAACACGTTTGGCTTATTTAAATATGGAGCTAGAAAGATGTCTCGGGAATAGTAGTTTACTTTTTAACAACTCATTACCTCTACCTAATTCAGAACAATATCTCTAACACCAGCTTAAGATTTTAGCTTAGGTAACACACATATTATCATAGTTTCCGCCGGGATGGAACTGTTTTCTTCAGAGTGTCTGGTAGGATGCTATGTTTTGTTTCTAGGAGAAAAACAACATTGATAACACACTGTTTACAGTTGCTGCTAAGCAGTGTTACACAGGCTTAAGGCCATTCTCAATGAAGTGCGTAAGGACCTGAGAGAGAAGGGAATTAGGACAGCTGACTTAAACTGGCCAAAGGAATATTCCATACCATACGATGTCATGCAGAAGGAGTTCTGAAGGCAGTGGGAGTTCATCTGGCTCTCTTTTGCTCAAAGAGCTAGCTAGGCATTAGTTGGTGGGTGGCAATTGCTTGTGCATCGCTTGTTATATAAATTCATATACATATATATATATATATATGTACATATATATTCATAACTATTATTCTTTTCCCTTTTCTCTATATTAGAAAATAGTTTTATATCAACCCACAAGCTCTACTTCGGGTTTTTTTCTCAATTCTCAACGTGACCCTATAAGGAAGTGGGGTGGAGTCCATGAACAACTAGCATAGTGCTTAGCTACCTGCTGGGTTAAATCACAACATGTGTATAAGGAAAAGATATTACAAAAGAACAAGTCATTCAAGATAGAATTGTTCTCCTTTGAGAAATTCCAACCTTTGACTTTAGCATAAAATTCTCAGAAATATACATAAATCTGATCAAACATTATTCAATCAGTGAAAGAATGAGAAAAGTAATTTTGTGTAAATAAAGTCTGATAAAGATTTTCGGTGTTATTTGTTCCTCTTGTACAAACAGTGGAGGTGCGATACAGAATTGAGTTCTAACAGCACATTCCCTGTCTTTGTAGAAAACCACGCTATATCTTTTATGAAGTAAGAGACAGAAATGAGTGTCAATTTAGCTATTCAACTAATTCATACAGTCAAGCCCTCTTACTGTTCCAGAGTGATGTTTGATCACAGATTCAATTTTAGAAACAGATTTTTGTTTCACTTTCTTGTCAATCAGCATGAATTTATCGTTCTTAATTAGTTTTCCTGGACAATCATTGCTAAACTATTTGAAAAATGCACTATGAAATTTTAGTAATTGTCTTCATATCAAATGCAAAATATAAACCTTTGATGAATTATGCAGTTTGACTGAGCAACACTCTTCCCAGGACTGAAGAACTCTTCACAGAAAGAATGTGTGATAATGGTAGAACTGACAGAGAGAGAAAGCAAGAAGAAAACACCTGACCTTTGCCTACATTACATATGATTAACTAAGCTCCAGGTTACTGACTATCGTTCAGAAGGCCTCTCACTATCCCATTTCTAAGTTCCTCTTAGAATACCAGGGAATACTGTGATGGAAAACTGTTCATCAGCCAGCCTTTGAAGTTTTTTATTGTGAAAGAGAAAGTACTATATTTAATTTCTGAACTTGAATATTTTCACTTTAGCTTCAAACTCCTGTTATTTACTTTCCATCACCTTAGGATTTAATTTAGCATTTAGTGTTTCTAAAATGTTATTCTTTACAATAAGAGCACATGAATATATGTTTGGAGAGAGTGAAATATTTGATAACACCAACTGTTTTAAATTATGTAGGAGAAACAAAAAATCTCCCCAGAGAAAAGGAGGAGGACTTTGCATATCGCTGACCTCTGGGATTCACTTTTTTCCACTTAGCAGCTAAAGCATTGAGGACACAATGCATCATGGAATTTCTGTTTGAGAATTGTAAACATATATGACCTTTCAAAACTAATGATCAATAGTGCCTGTGCAAGAATGCATGAAAAAAAAAAAAAAAAAAGGTTTATAAAATACAAAAAGGCATTTTGTACATACCACGGTGGTTGATTAAAAAAAATAACAAAAAAGTAACAAAAATAATTTTAAAAGTAGCTTGGTTTGTTGAAAAGTTGTCTGCGGACTATACTATCCTCCAAGAAAAATGAGAGAGACATCCCCCAAAGCAGAAAAAGAAACTGCACCTGAGCCTTCCATATAATTGGAGATTATGTCATACATTAAACTATGACCTAAAAAGAAATAACGAGAGAAACAAGATGTGCAGTCTAGATGTGAAATCTTTTATGTCACGAAGACATTATGTGGGCTTTTAACAGAATCTCTGAAATGATCATTTCCATTGAGAACTGTCAGATATACACAAAAAGGAAATTTTATGAGTCAATGAAAAGTACTTTGTTGCTTGTTATACCTCCTGAGTGATGCATGACAACAAAAAACTCTTAATGAGCAGAATTTAGAAGAATCTTACAATGCAACTTCAGGTGAACTGAGCTTTTAAGGAGGAATAAAATAATGACACAAATGGCATTTTAGCAACTCTCTTCATTAAATTAAAGATTCTCAAATAAAGATTATTCTGTTAGCAAGTATTCAGATGGTAGATGGCTAAATGGCAAGGCTACTACATAAAAGAAAGAGAAGCTCTGAATTACTAAAGGGGTTTTTTGCTTTCAAACTTCAAAGAGAAGTCTGAAGTCTCCAAGGACACTTGGATTTGCATGCTGTGTACGTAAAAATTAAATGTCAGTATAAGTAACAGGTTCTTCCCAAAGCAGGCTTGCTTCTCCAGAGTTAGTGGCAGACTGAATACTCCAAATGAGTTAACTGCAACTTAAGAGAAAAGTCTTCACAGATAGTAAAGAATGAAACTGCATTTTCCAGCAGATATCACTAATGTTCTATATTTTCTGATTTTTCAAGTGTTTCAAAATATTAAAATGTATTACTTCTCATGCAGAATAAATTAAATTTATCATTTCTCCTTTATTCTTGGCTGTAATCATGACATCTATATGAAACTAACACCCAGATTACTCTGTCAATTACTGCAATTCTGCAATGTATATCCTTTAATGCAATATAAACGGCATACTTTGGGGTGGATTATATAATACAGAGATTTCAAAAGATGAGCCAGGTTGATTATGCTATCTTAAATATTTATGCCACCAGATCTGAAAATCTTTTATGCCTGAAGTAAGTATAAAGAAATACTCTGAATCACAAACTTTAACTCTTCTGCATCTCCTTTCCATTAGACGTATAGGAATGTGAAAGCATCTAGAGACCAGTCATTGTCTGCACTGTTTCAAGTACATCATATTTTGTTCCAAACTTAGGTATTTCCCATCAGATAAGCAACAAATTTGTGAGTTGCTGAAGAAAATTTTCAACAACACCGAGACTGTTAGACACATTTTAAAGGAAAGAAATTTAAATACATAGATTTAAATACATTTAAATGCATACATTTAAATACTGCACAGCAGTAAATCATTCGGAAACTGACCTTCATATCTTCCCATATTGAAATAACAATTTGATCGACTCTCAGACAGATGTAAAACGAATTTTTCAATTAATTCTGCCAAAACTGGAAAAAGAAGAAAAACATTAAAATGTTAAAGGTGATGAACGAAATCAAGATCTACGGTGCCTAACAAAATGAGAGTATGTAACTAGAGCTATTTGAATTTCTAGATGTTTATTCATGTTTCTAATGGGGGAACAATTCAAAACATACAGCCTGCTTTTATATTCCCAACACCATTTCTAACTTGTATTAAATTTGAATAGGCTTACCAATAATATATTCTGTGTAAACCAATAGAAATTTCCACATTATCTTTAAATCCTTGAAGGATGATTACAGAATTTGTTTCATGGTTTCAGTATAAGATGAAAATTAACTATTATTAAACTATAGTGTCTTATCTCTTATTTTTTTCTGTGAGTGTACACAAGAAAGAAAAAAAAAGCCACCACAAAATGATTCTGACAGAAGTGAAAGATGTTTTAAGTGCTGGTTCTAGTAAACAACATAAAACCAACTATGTCATCACAAGATAAAAAACTACACACTTAAATTTAAGTAACAGGAGTATTTCCTTTTGGAACTTCTGCACTTTAAGATGATTATTATAGCATTATTCAGTTCTTGCCATGGAACTTGGAGTCCATACATAGATAAACAACTTGTTGAAACTGATCACTGTGTAAGAAATTGTATCTCCCACCTTAATGGCTGTTACTTAGGATATTAGTGACAGCTCTCAGGAAAAGATCATTTAAAAAAAAAAAAAAAAAGTGATTCCCCAGTTCTGCAAGTTTGAGGCTCCTTCAAGTGAACACACTACCACTTAATAGATTTAAACAAAAGGATACAAGGAAGTCTTTATACATATTGCATGGAGGATAGTGATACTGAAATGTGATACATTAATAACTCAACATACAGCAATGATGAACATTTTTTGATGAGTAAACGCTGTTCCAAACTAGCTGCTGTTGCATAAGCCCAGTTTAAAGACTAGTGACATAAATTCTTCCTTGCAGCAACACAAAGCAAGGAAACATGACTGGAGAGTAACAAGAGTTGCTGCTGGTGGGATTTTATTTATTTATTTATTTATTTAAAGTCTGAACATTCCAATCTCCCTGGCATCACCTCAATCTAATAGCACTAAATCTTCAGCCCCTACTCATTCATTCCTGACAAAACATTGTGCATTCACAGGATGTTTTCCTATTTTAAAACCGGAAAATTCCAATAAACCATTTTAGTGGGAATCTGTACAAACTACCATAGCAGCATGGACATGGTGTAAAAAGCTGTGGTGTAGACAGCAATGGAGAGAAGCAGAAGTATTTTGAACTAGCCTTGTCAACAGGAATCCTAACAAAGGAGTCTGCAGTGCAAACTATTTTCACGCACAACAAGGAGGAGAAAGGTAGAGCTTCTACTCATTGCTTGTTATGCCAGAAAAAAGATGAAGAAAACAACTTTCAAGACCATAATCAACTTTTCTTCCAGCTATTTTAAACAAAGTGACATTAAGTCATTATTTTTATATTAGTTATCTAACATTTATAGAAATCCATTTACAATGAATGAGTTCTTAAAAAGTTTTTAAAAGGCTTAGTTTCACTATTATTATGCTGAGAGGTCCCTCCATAGGAAAAATAATATCCACTACAACTGCTAAAAACAGGTTCACAGTTAGAGACAGCCAGCTCTAGCAGTAACAAAGCTGATTTTCTAATGCAAAGGACTAGCAAATCAAAACAAAAAGTATTAAACATATAATTTGTATTCTTATGCATTCTTATGAATAGAAGTATTTTAATCACAACTTTAATAAACCACATAGGGATAGAAAAAAAAAAATAAAATTGTAGAAGAGCAACAGTTTATTCACTTTGTGAGAATACAAAGCCTTACAACTTCATTAATACACTTAGTGAAATGTGGTCCACAAACAGTGTAAAAAATATTGCATAAATAAAACAAGAAAAAAGCCCACAAAAACCAAACTTCTAACCAGGTATATGTTCACTGTATGACTATTAATATTGTGATAACTGAAATATGCCATCCTACAATAACAAACAGGAGCTATGTTAAAAGAATAAAATATTGCATAATTCAGAAAATATAAATCAAGTTAGTACACTGTATTTTTCTTCCCTTTCTCTTGGAAGGCATCCACACGCTTGACCTACCAGTCAAATATTTCAGTTCAGTGCTTGAGTTAATAGGAGAAGTGACAGCTCAACAACTGCTAAGCAATTTTTTGAAACTCGAGCACAAAATTGATTTCAACTATTTGGCAGTATTTATTTGCAAGCCTACCAGGATCTTGGAAAAGCTTTTAATCAAGTTTCAGAGAGGAAAAGACACATTAGAGTTTATCAGTGCAAATTTGGTTAATACCTAAATAAAGGGTTTTCACAGGACATCGTCTCTTCCAAGAGAACGTTCATGTGAAATGACAAGGAGTTACTGTAACTCTTATCCTTTAATGCTATATAATTTAGCTGCCAAGTAAACATACTCTAGAAATCTTTAAAAAGATGGAAACTGGCTCAGTGATCTTCAATTTATTGGAAAAACAGCCAAACAAAATTTAGAAATGTTCACTGTACAGCAGAGTGAGCATTGTTGCAATAGCCCACGTTCTGATACACAGAGTATCATGGCCTAACAACTTGCTGGTAATGTTTATCTTCTTACATAATCATAGTTTGACAGTAAAAACACTGAAGTTTTTAAAAGACTGACAATTATCTCAAGTAAATTTAAGCTGTTTATTCAAAATAAACACAATTTTAATTTAGGAGTACGTAAAAATATACAAAATTAAATGGAAGAGCTTTTAAATCATCTAAATTATTACAGCATGCTCATAAAAAAGTTGTATTCCTGCAGGATGCTTTTTTTTTTTTCCTTAAAGAAATAATGTACAAAAGAAAAGTAATACAATTTTTTTCTAAACAGTATAAGAGCACTGATTTAAAAAATGCCATGTCTCAAACTGTTTTACTAGGTACCAACCAGGAGAGGTTATCTAATACTGCTCTGAGGAGTTCAAGCCAGAAACATAAAAACAGCAAAAAGTATTAGAATTTTTTTATTTTTCCTCTAAGTAACTAGTGTTATTCTAACATATTCTATACTAAATCACAGATGCTTCTAACAATAGCCCTTGGACCGTTGACTTATTTAAAAGTTAGGATCTGAAATTTTCAATACCATCAATCATAATTAAGTTAAATAAATCAATGGTAAACATAATTAGCAAGCACTCCATTCCTAATGGCACACCTGGGAGGACTTCTATGAATTCCCAAGACAACAGGAGAGACTTCAGTTAGTGAACACAGAAATGACAAAGGCACAACCAGCATTTTGTTTGAAAAGAAGACAACAGAAATTCTGACAGTAATTCCATTACACCAATGCACTTGTAACTTTTTTATTAAGAGGAAAACAATTTTTTCAAATCCTGTAGTTATTGTATGATGTTGGTTTGGAAGGTGGTCCAAACTGTTTTGAGGGACGGAAGAGAGAAGTTCTCATCTGCAATTACTCTTTCCGTGTGATTGGAAGACCTGCTGTTTCCCTCATTCTGAAATAAACTCCCTTGAAAAATCAAGTAAGAACATAATAAGGTAAAAATGTATTTTTGTATTATTCTAAAATCCTCTGCTGCAAATGAATTATTGTTTTGAAATTGGTTATACTCAAAATAAGAGCAGACCTCAGAAAGAATCTACACCTAATTGAATGATCTTTGAGGCAAGAGACTTGGTCCACACTTTAAAAAATTAAATTAAGCTAAAAGAACCTAGATACTTTTTTCTGTAAAGTTAAACAGGCTCCTCTGAGTATCAACTCAGAAGTGAAATCAAATGCAGTTTGCCTGATTTGAAAATCATATTCTAGAAAATTCTCTTTCACATACTTCAAAAGAGAACATATGGAAAATTACTCTGCAGTTAGTCACACCTTCTTGGGGATATCAAATGAAGGTTGAAATCTAAAACTTTTTCTATCCAAAAAACAGTAGTATGATATTAAAGACTCTAAAAACAGTATTTCAATGTCTTTGAATCCAGAAGGCCTCTGAGTTGCTGAAAAACACCTGAAAGACAACACAATCACTGTTCTACAGACATCACTAAATTGGGAGGAGCTGCTGACTCCCTCAAGGTCAGAGAGGCCTTGCAGAAAGATCTTTAAAAACTAGAGGGCTTGGTAATCACCAGTCATGTGAACTTCAACAAGCTTCAGCCTGTGGACAGGGTAACCTGAGTGATGAGAGGCTAGAGAGTAGCCCCATGGAAAGGGATCTGGGCATTTGGTTTGATGGCAAGTTGAAAATGAGTCAGCAGTGTGCTCTGGCAACCAGGAAGGCCAACCATATCACAGGGTGTATGAGGCCCAGCACTGCTGCTGGCCAAGGCAAGGGATTGTCCCATCCTGCTCTGGACTGGTGTGGCCTCATCTCAAGCACTGTGTGCTGCTGTGGGTGAGATGATACAAGGAGGACATAAAATTGTAAGAAACTGTACAAAAGGGCTATGAAGTTGGTGAAGGGTGGGGAGAGCAAGACATATGCCTTGCAAAAGTCCATGCCAGGCTTAACAATTCTGTGGATACTTTCTTGCACACTTTTACTTACATCTATGTTGGAAACAGTTAACCTACTCTTCTGGTTAAGAAATCTTAACGATTCTCTTCAATTTCTAATTCTAGCTTATGGTATCTCCAACAAAGTTGCAGAAAAAAACTTACACAGGTTTTGATAGCTACTACAAAGCACAAAGTGAATTCTCTTTTCTCCTTGTAAATCAGCTACTTTAAAATGTATGCTCTGTTTGCTTTTTTTTTGTAAATAAAAAGTATGTTTTGTCAACAAAGAATTCCTTTTAGATACAGGAAAACAGACTAATAATCTTCAACATAAACTTAAAAAAATCCAAGAGATCAGTCTAGAAAATAGGCTGCATTCAAACAAAATTGATTTTACAGTGATAAACTATTTATGCTTTCAATGTAGCATTGAAAAAATACACTGAACAACTAGATCTCAGAGATGCAAGAAAAGGAAACGCACCTTTTTTGCTAGAAAATATAATGGTTTTTTAATTGTTACAATTTGTTTTTATTACACTAGCAGAAGCTCATCAAATATATTCAGTTGTTTCTCAGTGGTTATGAATCTCCATTTGCTCACCTGTTTCGCAAAGCTTTGTGAATACATGCATTTGTGGGCATGTACAATACAATGTAAATTATAAGCACAGATACGTAGAATTTAGAAACATTCAGTTATTTATATTCAGTTTTTTATTTTAACAATATTTATACAAATGACAAGTTTCTTACTAGCAAATACTAAATAGGTTCCTGTACAAATTACTTCCTCAAAACTTCTGAAACTGTTATGTTGCTTTCTTTCGTACAGCTATACAAATTACCATAAAATTCAGGTCTCTTATGCAAAACACACTTGCTGGGTTACTTTGATCCCATATACAAAATATTTCTTATATATTCACAACTTTATTAGTTGGTTTCGTAAAGAATTTAAAGGGAAGTCTTTGGCATCTATGAAAAAAATATTACACTATTCTGAACATAATCAGAATTTTTACTGAATTGGAAGTCAGCAATTTCTGAAAACACCTAGCTTCTTTATTGCTATACAAGTATAATTTTTTATTACAAGTGAGTTATTAAGGCATTTGATCATTTATGCCATGAGTGACTCCAGCTTTTTTTTTTTTTTTTTTTTTTTTTTTTCCTGTTTTCACTTATCTATAACAATTAACCAGTATATGCTTATTCTTTGTTAAAAATGCACATGAGAATGAAGAAGCTGAATGAGAAGATTATTTGATGTTTAGTAAGCCTATATTCCGGAAACATTTATTAAAATTTGTCAATTCTGTTTCCTGGGGACTATCACATTGAAATAGTTTGTTAATTAACACAAAATTGACTACTTGTTTAGAAAACATAACTCAGTGAAACATTAAAGAACAGCTGCATGCTAAAGGCCTTCTGTTTGCTTGCTTTGTTAAAATCAGTAAGTCATACTCACTTGCTCCACTGATGGTATCTGGTCTGGTTTTCATGATTTTGCAGAATTGCCTTCTGCAAATTTCGGCCCACTCGGATTGTCCATCTGGATTTTGTAAAATCGATATCAGCTTGTCAAGAACTTTATCTAGAAGAAATAAAACTAGTGTTATTCTGTAATGACAACCCTGGCTTTTTTTTCTCCTTTTTTAAAAACTTAGCTACTATTGTTATTAGATACAGAGCACCTCAGAGACAAAGTAGATCCATATCAAATATCAGAAAAGTCAAATATAGCTATTGCCTTTTTTTTTTTTTTTGACAGAAGTCACGTTACAAAGAAAAGACTAAGAATCCTTTATCGTACGACAAATTGGAGGAGCAGCTAGACTCTGAAGCTAACCACATTCTGTTTTACACAGAACAGAATAACTGATTTAGCTACTGCTGCGTTTTGAACATTTAAGTTGTTCCTGTGGTACATGCTGTAATTGCGCTAAATTTATTACATCTTTGTTCAAAAATTAGAAGAAGTGGAATTTATTTTAAAGAGATAAAATTGGTATTTCCATGTAATTTCATCTCTGATATCGAAAATTTCATCACAGAATCTAAAATAATAAAGATATGCAAAGAATATTCACCAAACATCACTGGATTAAAAATAAAAGTGAGGTGGTAGCATTATTTTATTGAATGCTAAATGAAGCATTCCAGGTAGAAAGCAACAGTGTTCCACAGAAAATTTCTTCTTTTTCCAGTCAGCAGCTTTTTTTCAGATACTTATATTGTGGATAGATACAAAGGTATATACATGTATGCCTTCAGATTGTGAGGCACACCTATCAAGTAAATTTTGTGAAAATGCACTGGATCCCAAATGGTATGAAAATTCTTATAATAGCTGTGCTAATAATCCCCAATGCTTCCCAACTTCAGCAGAAGGAGTCAAAACTGGGGAAAAAGACTTCTCTGAACATTTATGTTTGGTGTCACTAAAAAATGACCCAAAACTACCTTGCAAATTTGATATTAATATTTAGAAAAAATGTAGGATTTCACACTCAGTTCTCTGAAGAAATGCACCCAACATGTTCCATAGCCACAGCCACAGGTTCTTCACTGGTGCTGTCAAGATGCAAGAATAATTCGGGCATTTTCTAACTCCAGAGTGCTTTACCTGAGCACTGTATTAAAGTACAGTGTTTTGGTACATACAAGTCATAAAAATAGCAGATAACATTTTTTATTACATTCTTTATAAAACAAATCTGTGCTACAGTTTGTAGAAAAATCTTTATGAAAGAATCCTCTTTATTACAAAGAATTTCAAAGGTTGCTCCTCACTGTCACTCTTATCTTGTTATTAAAGCCATATTCTCGTTTTCTTTACAATACAGAAACACATATTCCAAGTTAATATTGCCTCTGATGCAATGACAAAAGGACAGAAAGCATGCACTCTTTTCTCTTGGCTAAAAGTTTTTTTTTTTTCCTCTAATTTCAACCAAGTTAGAGGAAATTACATATACTCTATCATTTTTCTAGAATCAAACATCATGGGTCTAGGCAGTAAGTTTCACAACTAACCAAGTCCAAACAGAAGTATGAAAACAGAACAAACACAGTGACACTGTAACAGACATAGAAATGCTAGGCTGGCTTTTAACAAAATGATGTCTGTACTTAAAAGTCTGAATATATATCTTTTTAAATCAAATATCTTCTGCACCTAAAATTTCTATTTTGGAATTCAGACGGAACACCGAATATTAGGAAAACTATGGACACATGATGAAGCAGCACACTGAACAGTGCATACAAAGTAGTGATTAAAATAATGCATTCATATGCTTTGACTAATAGTTTGTTTCTTTCCAAATCCAAGATTTGTTTAAAAATGTAAATATTATAGGAAGGACTGATTCATCTACTCATTCTTTCATTTCTTCTTTCCTCTGAAGGCAGAGCAAATTTCAAGTTAAGTAATTTATAAGGGTAATTATATGGAAGAGAAAAGAGATCAAACTCAGATTTCTAGCATGAAATACTGGCCATAAAAAAATGGAAGCAATCAATAAGAGCATCTCTCCTCAATCTACTTGGTTCCCAGAGTAATTGACCGTGTTATGTATTCTCTTGTCAACTTGAGAACAAAAAAAAGTTTTTATCCTGTAATAAGATAAATGCATAGAACTCATTCCAACTGTGAGCAATCCCTTTTCTGTGGGATCATGCAATTCCTATCACTTTGAAAAGATCACAGTCTGGGCTATTCTTTGCTCTGCTTCTATGTCTTGGAAAAAATAGAACTAAACTCCACCAACCACTGTAGAATTGAATTCTGTCTTAAAAGGTGACTTCTTATTAAAGACTCAAAAAGTGTTTGAGCAAATCTATTGCTCTTTACAAATCCTTTCATTACTTTCATATGTGCATAGCGTTTCAGTATTCAGTTTTCAAACACAACTTAATTGTTTCTACAATAAAAATACTATTTTCAAATGATCTTATTATTTTAAGCTGATTAAAGTATTTTCAAAAGATTTACTATAACGCATATAGTTTAAGCTGGTCTAAAGCCCTTAATGATATATAATCAGTAAATTGTTTTCCTCTTACTAAATTTATTAAAACAACATATACTATTTCAAAAAAGCTGATTATAGCAACTTAATTATTAGCATTAATAACTCTTCCAAATTAATTAACATGAAATTTCTTTTTTCATCCTCAACTAAATTCTCAGTTAATATCTTTCCAAATAACATTCACTGATGCTTCGAACAGTTTATGTGAATATGAAAAATTAGTGCAAAGAAGGACTGGCTCCTAGAGTATTATCATAGGATTTTAGTTATTTTTTTTCTTTTTCTGCCGTTTCTGTAACAGGTTAAGGTTGAAGAAAATCTCAGAACTGCAGAAAACACTCTTTTACAAGTTACACAAGTTTTCACTTCCTGAAGGACTGTAGTAATTCAGTTTGTCAGCTGAGGATCAGAAACTACAAGTTGAGACTTAAGCAATCAAGTCATTGAACAGACCAAAATGAAATTTTGATTCCACTAATGGAAATAAAACTACACAAAAATGCCACAATAATTTCAAGAAAGTAGGCTTTCAAGACCATGACATAACCATCTCTGCTGCTTCCTCCTGGCTTCTTGATTTGACCCATATTTTTCTTTGCAGTTTGTCTCTATATAATGAGTAAGACCTTCCTTTTCAGATGACAGTGGGCTATTAAATTGATTGACAATAACAAGAAATCATTGGAAGAAGCTTATGCAATTTAATTCATATCCTGAAGTTCTGAGTTTTTCTTTCCATGTAGCTGGTTATATTTTCCCATTTCTTTGTGCTAGCACTGGTAGCTTTGTGTAGCCTTGTCAAAAAAATAATCTTATTTACCAGTTCATGAAGCTATTGAACCTACACTATCACTGCACATGAAATCTGAACCACCACACTATAACTTTCTGTAAGATCATACTGATTTTGTTCCCGAAAAGAAGTGGCTTATTAATTCTTGACATTATTCTTCAGCTAGCTTATGTGCCTAAAGCAGGCAAGGAAAATTCGTAAGTGCTTTAGAAAACCTAAGAAATGCCACAACCCCTTTTTTATTTAATTGTGGACATGACAAAACTGTTTTTCTGTGACAAAGTATCTCAGACCTGTAAATTCATGTGTACCTCATTCAAAATCTGATGTCAGAGATAATGAATAACCTGACTGCATTATATTGCCCTGTTACATGAAAACAAATCCTTATAGGAATACGCATTTCAGAGAAGCCCATACACATTTCAGATAGGTCTGTAAACCTATTGTCCTTCATCTTTCAGTAACTCAGTGTGAAAGAGAGTGAAAAAAATGAAGCTTGTAAGAAGGACAAGCCACAAAAGTGCAGGCGATAAAGATGCTTGTATTAACTTACAAAGGATAACAGGCAAGCTATTAAAGCTGGTGTTTGACAGAGGACAGTGCAGGGAAAGCAAGAGATTAAAAAGTCTGCTGAAAACAAATCTGATTAAAAAAACAGAAACACTGCAGCATGTTTCCACTCAAGCCAGAGTACAAAGCAATGGCAGAATTCAGAAAACAATAGCTGAGATAGAATAACAAAAGGCTTTAGGAATATGATTACAGAAGATCTTTGGTAGCAATTCTGGACTGTAGCTTAGGAAGAGAGAAGATAATGAATCATGGAAAATACTAAGCAGAGTGTGTCATTGCAGGAAAATTACAGATGCTATTCTCCAGTCACTCTTATCACCAACTGTCTCAAGTGCAGAACTAGGAGAGAAGATAAACAGATCTGTGCTAACAAAGTGTGACTTTTATAGTATAATACAGTTCTAAAACGTTTAACTTTTAATAACCTACAGCAGTTAATATTACAAGTAAAAAATCCATTATTTTTAATAGTTGTATTCTGAATAACAAATAACTACACTACTCTACTACTTATGTGAAGTCAGGAGTTGGACTCCGTGATCCTTGTGGGTCCCTTCCAAATCGGAATTTTCTGTGATTCTATGATTTCAGTATATATTCACACGTCACACCTCAAAGGCACAACTTGTAGCTCTGCTCTAGAATCTCTCCAATGTATCTGTTTTCCAAAGACTGCAGTACCCACAACTCACTAGCTTAAACTGACAGTTATCTTCTGTCTTGCATTACTGAAGATAAAGAACTTTCCTTTGTTTTATAACAATATGGTTTTTTCTCTTGTCAGAAGTGATTTAAAGTCATCTACTCTTTATAAAATTTGTCAACTCTTTTATTTTTCCAGATATTTATAAATACATGTTTAGACTACTGTTAATGTAGAATTTCTGTCTCTTCTGAAAATCAACATCTGCTAAGGAAATTTAAAAATAAGTTCTAATAATTACATTTCAAGGATATAATGAACGTGAACAAATATAAAAAAAGATTTATTTACTGTAACTCATTCAGCATGTTCTTCTGCATTGTCTATGCAAATTAAAATTTTTAAATGGATTCTCTGTATGAATTAAACTGCTTTGCCTAGCTAGTTCTTCAAAGGATTCTTCAGTCTGCCCACATTGTAAATTGATGTTCAATGTGGAAATCGACTATCCTAAACGCTGTCTATTTCACACACCACCAAGTTTTGTAAACACAGGGATCTGAATCAAGGAAACAGTGTACAAAAAAATTGTAGCTTAACCATAATGTCTTGCTTCAGTTACTAGCGAAATGATATAAATATATCTCATGAGTCACCCACCTGACTTGAGCCAAAAGGTTAATCTTGAGGTTTGCATAGGAATTAGATTTCTAAACAGAGCTTTGCAGATTGACAGTTGCACAAAGATAGACAAGCAAAGCCAAACTGAGTTGTTTAGCTACAAATGCAGCCAAAAATAAAAAATCCTTAGGTATTCATGAGATTATAACCTAAGGAAACAAAAAAAAGAAAAAGAAAAAAAAAAAAACACAAAAACATATGCCTGTTCAACATCTCCAGTATTTGCATGCTTTGTATGTACCTTGTCTGAAATCAGCTTTCTTAGGAACTTCTGCAAGATAGCACTTTGGCAAAGGGAATGATGAAAACATTGGCCACGGATATGGATCACTGCCCTAGAAAGAGGACAAAAAAGTAAATTAAGACAGGAGATGAATTAATAGCATTTTCTCAATTACTACACATGTCAGGTTCCCAGAACTACTGATTATGCAACAAAATTATGCTTGATACTACAGTGCAAAATAAAATACTTCATAACTAAAAGTTAAAGGACACAAAATCCACAAAGCATTTGAGCTATACCTTGTTCTGGTGCATATCACTGACAGTTTTGATGCTATGATGCTTTTTTTCAACCAACAGGGAAATAGCCGTTCTCAAAAAAGCGCTGTATTTCAATTTTATACATGATCTACTGGCTTTCCTGTGCTGACAGTAATTTGCTTTTTGTCTTTGAGAGCGACAGCCAGTTAGCAGCAGAACATTTAAAGGAAGTGCTTAACAAACACTGCACTGTTAGAACATCAATGAAAGCTCAAAGTATTAGACACTACAGATGAAAAACCATGAATAGAAAAAACATCACATAAGAGGATTGTAAAAAAAGAAGAGGCAAAGAAGAAAATACAGGAATATAAAAGTGAGAAATAGACAAATTGCATTCAATTTTATAATGAGAAAAGAAACACTAAAATAAAACAACACAAAAATTTCATCTGAATGTGGCAAGTCCCAAACACATGCAAACTAAACACCTAGACAGTAAAAGGAACATATTTATTTTTCCACGACAATGGTAGACATTTATAAAACTAAAGGCAGACTGCTATTTTTTAATAATAAATAATTTGCACATGCTGATATCAAAAAGTTTTCAATCAATGAGAGTTAGAGAAATAAAAATTGTTAAAACTATTATAACCTTATCTAGCGTTCTCAAAGGCAAAATTCTTTCCTGTGGTCCTCCAATAAGATTTATTCTGACAAGAACATGGTTTCTCTCAACTGATAGACTATCGACGATAAAATCTCTGGAAAACAAAACAACACACAAAACTAACTGAAATAGAATTAGAACCAATTTATCAGTGACACGTCTTGGCAATTAGGAGACAAAAAAAGAGCAGAAAACTTCACAAATTTTATTACATCCATATGCTCAGTAACTAGGGCAGAAAGAGTTAATAGAGTGTCAAGATTTGTTTGTTATTTGGACATCCAGTAAATTTCTGCCTTAACAAATAAGTAGTTACTCAGAATTTAGGAACACACAGCTCAATGTCTGAAGTTACTCTGCAGCCCAGGATGCTAAAATTTTTAAAAGGAATAAAACTCAGTTTTTATACACCAAGTTTCTTAGAATACAGTATGAGCTATTGATCAAAGAAATAATAGGTCTCTTCTTCAAATAGTAATAATGGCATTTATCTGTCGAGATTTAGCCCACACCGTTTGATCCAAGCTCTGTACTGGCCCCATATGGCAAATAGTAAGAGTTTAGTTCTTAATGTTCAAATGCTCTCAGAAAGGACAAAGTGTCAGGGACTAAATGACTATCAGCTTCGGACCATCAAATAAGCTTTCATTTCTTAAAGGTGCATTGTGCATTATTATTTACATGACAGCAACAGAAAGCCACTGCAGTTGGAGAGATGACTAAGTTATAAATACAAAAAAATCAAAGTACTGGAGCCTTTAGTACATCACAGAATCACAGAATGGCCAGGATTGGAAGGGACCTCAAGAATCATGAATCTCCTACCCCCCTGCCACATGCACAGCCACCAACCTCCACATTCAATACGACACCAGGCTGCCCAGGGCCCCATCCAATCTGGCCTTGAACACCTCCAGGGACGGGGCATCCACAATCTCTCTGGGCAGCCTGTTCCAGCACCTCACCACTCTCTCTGTAAAGAACTTCCCCCTGACATCCAACCTAAATCTTCCCTCCCTCAACTTAAAACCATTTTCCCCTGTCCTACAGTTATCAACCCTTTCAAAGAGTTGATTCCCCCCCTGTTTGTAGGCTCTTTTTAGGTACTGAAAGGCTGCAATGAGCCCAGCTCCCTCAGCCTGCCCTCATAGGAGAGGTGCTCTAGTCCCCTGATCATCTTTGTGGTCCTCCTCTGGACCCTCTCCAACAGTTCTCTGTCTTTCTTGTTCTGGGGGCTCCAGACCTGGACACAGTACTCCAGATGGGGCCTCACAAGAGCAGAGTAGAGGGGGACAAGCACCTCCCTGTCCCTGCTGGCCACCCTTCTTCTGAAGCAGCCCAGCATATCATTTGCTTTCTGAGCCGCAAGGGCACACTGCTGGCTCATGTTAAGCTTTTCATCCATCAAGACCCCCAGGTCTTTCCCTGCAGAGCTGCTCTCAAGGATCACTCCTTCAAGTCTGTATGGCCTATATGGATGCCTGGGATTCCTCTGGCCCAAGTGCAAAACCTTGCACTTTGCTGTGTTGAACCTCATTAGGTTGACCCAGGCCCACCTTAATGCCCCACCTACATGAACACGAATAATATTATATACATAAAAAGAGTAACAAGTAAAAAGAGTAATTATTTAAAAATGTGCATTTACATTCACACACACACACAAAGAAAAAAGATTGATGCAAATAAAATACTTTCAGATTTACAGTTTTGATTTGGAAGTAGGAAACAGAACAAGTCTGCTGCATTTTTTGTTAATTTGAAACTGATGACAAGCGTGCGCACAAGAAAAAACAGATTAGATGACAGCTTCATTGAGAGCATCTGTATATTTAAAGCCACTACATTACTCATATATTCTGAGGAGAAAAGTCTGACAGTTAAAAGTAGCATTTACATTGGTCAATTCTCACCCTGGTCCTTCTGAAGCTTCTGTGACATTTTCTTCCTGAGCAGTGAGTAAAACTTGTGACACTTTATACTGAGTCTCCAAGAGCAAAAGGGTATTAAGCTCACAGCATAGCACATTTAACAGCCTGCAGAAGGACACATCAAAATGATAGTGTATCAGTCAGAATACCAGTAATGCAGAATAAGACAAAGGTGAACACTTTTATGAGATCTCAACATGGGGGAAAAGGAGGGAAGTTTCAGGATCTGAAAAACACTCAGACAGAACTGGGTTAGAAATGCTCTTATATATCCTTTTAAACCACTCAAGTGTCACAACCTTGAGCAAAAAGGGAATAGTTCCTAGAGATTCTTCATTGGTCAGCTCAGTATGATTTTGAATTTATATCACAGAAATGACACAGACTGAATAAAACATTCTATGTGACATGAAGAAATTATTCAATAATAGGCTGGTAAGGTAATTTAAAAATTAGGTTATTCTGGGCAGCGTGAGGATTGGAGAGAGACAAGATAAAAATACATCTTTCCTTCAGAAAATATGCTCATAAGCACTTCTGTATGACCACATTTAACAACAGTTCAAAAACAATAAAATATTTAACATACAACTAAACCAGCAAATCTGCTGTTTTTCATATCTCTGAAAATCTCGAAAGAATGGTTAATAATCACAGTAGCACATTACACACAATTTTTTTTTTAAACTTCAGAGCAAGTTAACAGTAAAACTAATCCATATGAATCTGTCGTAGGTCAATTCAATTCCTTGTCTTTTTCTTTATATTAATCTGTTCACTATTAACACAGAAACAGAATAATTTCATTGAAGGCTTCCTGTTCATGCAAAATGATACAAATATGCATTCTTGCTGCTATTCTTATATACTTTTATTACAACCTTAACAAACATAATAAATTATCATCAGTATTACTGTTTGCCTTTATGTAAGACTTGATATGAACTGTGTCTTGTTTGAAATTTATAGTCTATTAGTCAATGCTTGTTTCTTCCATGAAATTCGCAAAATACTTCTACTGACAATGGCAAAAATTCACAGGCCATTCTATGGATGATTTAAAACCCACAAATTCACAGTTGTGACCAAGGAATAAATAGCCAAGATAATATAAATTTCCTGGATGGAGATCAGTGAAGAGTGGTGCCCCCAGGGGTCAGTGCTAGGAATGATGCTCTTTAACAGCTACATCAATGACATTGACAGTGAGGTCGAGTGCACCCTCAGCAAGTTTGAGGATGATACAAGCTGTGCAATGAGGTAGACAGACCCAAGAGACTAGATGCCATCCAGATGGACCTCGACAGGTTTGAGCACAGGACCCATCAAAATGGACGTGGTGTTACTGGTAGTTGGAAAGCTGGATATGAGCCACCAACGTGCCCTTGCAGCTCAGAAAGCCAACAGCATCCTGGGCTGCATCAAAAGAAGCATGGCCAGCAGGTTGAAGGAAGTGATCCTGCCCCTCTATCGTGTGCTGGTGAGGCCTCAGCTAGAGTACTGTATCTAGATGCCGAGTCCTCAGCACAGGAGAGACACAGACCTGTTGGAGTGCGTTCAGAGGAGGTCCACGAAAATGATCCAAGAAATAAAGCATTTCTCCTACGAGGACAGACTGGAAGAGCAGGAGAAGAGAAGGCTTTGAGGTGACCTGATAGTGGCCTTTCCATATCTAACAGGGAGCTACAGAAAAGAATGGGACAGACTCTTTAGCAGGGTCTGTGATGACAGGACAAAGATAAATTGTTTCAAGCTTAAAAAGGGTAGATTTAGCTTGGATATAAGGAAAAAGGTTTTCTACAGTGAGGGTGGTGAAACACTGGAATGGGTTGCCCAGAGGTGTGGTGGATGCCCCATCTCTGGAGACTTTCAAGGCCAGATTGGACTAGGCTCTGAGCACTCTGATCCAGCTGTGAATGTCCCTGTTCACTGCAGGACAGTTGGACTAGATGACCTTTTAATGGTCCCTTCCAGCTCTAAGGATTGTATGATTCTATAATAGTATATATTTTTTCTTGCTGCTGCTGCTTTTTTTTTTGTTGTTCAGGTTCAAGCCTTTTCAAGTTCTATTTATTTTATGTTAACTATTCCTGACACTGATTCATTTTCAGTACTTCTCTAAATCACATAAGAAGAAATGACACATCCACTGCATGGTTGTTTTTTTTTTCATTACTATATAGAAGAAAAATCCACCAGAAGTGGACCGAAACCATGACCATGAAACTGGACCTTTTCTACCATTAAGTAGGATAATTATTAGTGGTAAAGAACCTGTCTGAGGTTTCCAGCAGCTAAAAGCCACAAGGAGAAGACTGATGGCTAAGGATGCTTAGAACATCTCCAATACACAAGGCAAAGCAGAAAAACAAAGCAAATCATAGGCAAACAGAATTAGGCAGAAGGGTAAGAGGCAAAATATGAAATATCCTAAAATAAACAGCCCTTGCTAGGGCATTCAAATGACATTTTAAAGGCTTAGGCCATCTAACAAGGATACTGGCTAAGAAGGCTGTGATTGTTCAGTCTGAAGAAGAGATGGCTCTGTGGGATCTTATCAACGTTTATAATAGAGCTGACTGGAGAGTACAGAGATGATGGGATGGGGAGAGAAGGAGAAAAATAGAAGTGAGAAAACACACGGGTCAAGATAGGTGGCTTAGTAACTAAAGAAAAGATGGGAAAAAACACAAGTGGTTGAAAGGTAGTCACACAACACTTCCCAGAAGCAGTTCAGTGCTCTGCCATCTTCTAAGCAACAGCTACCTGCAAGACCAAATCCCACCACACCTAAGTTTTCATTGCCAGGTATGCTATTATATGGTATACCCTTTTGGCCAATAAGCGCCAGCTCTTGCATACTTCAGACTACTTGCTGGGAAGTAGGAAAAAGAGAAAGTCCTGCTCCTGAGCAGTGCTTGCACAGTGTCAGCCAAAACACTGGTGTGTTATCAATGTTGTTTTAGCCACAAATAAAAACATACAAACAAACAAAAAAGTTACCTTAATCTCAGCCAGACCCAGTGCATAGTTCCAGCAATAAAAAATAAAACAAAATGTTATGCTATAAGCAGAAGTAGTACATCCACCACAGGGAAAAAAGAAATAAGGCACATCTGAAGTAAACTATACTGTTGAGATCTCAATAATTTGTTTGTTCAGACACTGCGCAACTGTTGACCAAACCTGATATGTGTATGCCTATGCCATCCATAATGCATTTTAATGATGTGACCCCCAAATGGAGGGCTAGGCTAGTCTCCAGGAAAGGGTTTTTTCTTGGCCTACAATCATTGACTGCTATAAATACAGGCATGGATGATTCAGCTTAGTGTAAATACAAAGAATGCTTTGTATAGAGCTCAGTTATGGGACAAGTTATGCTCTATGCTTCTCTCTCAGGAATCAATATTAAAAACATGAGAGGAAAAATGAAGATTGGGACCTCATAGGATAATTTCCTTCTTGATAAATGAATATGGATACCACCAGAGAAGCCCGAATCAAAATTTTCATGAAATAATTCCACTGTTGTCATCACAGGGGATAACCTCAAAAAACTTCACATCAAAGCCTACATTATAAATTTGATTTATTCTTTATTATGCTTTGAGTAACTGCCTGAGCTCCAGTGAGAATACTAATCCAAAAAGTAAGTTACAATTACTATCGTGAGTGCCAGATCAGTAGAAAAGGCTATAAAAAGAGAAACTGAAAGGCACCTAGTTAGTTCTGAAGCATAACAGGCACGTGGAAGCTCCAACAATGTAAAGCTTTTCAAACTGCCTTTTCAGATTGAACAAAAGTTGATAATAATGAGAGAACATGCCTCCACACATTATCTTTCTAAGCAACCAAAGGTTATAATTGTCACACTGAAAGCAAAGCCACAACATAATATCATGCAGTGTGCTGGGAGTTAAAGAGTTAATGATGCAGTTCCAGGGATTGTCAATATTTCCAGTTTCTTGGTCTCAAAAGAGAAGAATCAGCTACAACTCCTAGAAAACTTCATTTTTCCATTTCCATTTTCCATTTGGAAGGAAAGACAAAACTGACTGGGAGTCACAAGACTTTCCTCCCTGCTCTGTGGCCATTCCACCTACAGCATTGCCGCAAGGACTTCAGTTTCAGAAACTCTCACTTTCTCATTTCATTTGATTGATTAGTTTCAATTCTAATCATATTGTATTATATTGTGTTATCTCACATTCCACTACTATATTTAGTAAATCAAGTTCCTTAGCTTGTTGTCACCATTATCCTCAGTCCAGCCCCATCTCCCGACCTTTTCCCTTCTCCCTGACTTCCCAGGGGCATGGGTCCACAGGTCCCTTTGCCTCCTTATCAAAGAAGTAGCCCAAACCAGGCTGAACCATGACACAAACCTAACAAATATATTAACGTATAAACTAAAAAAAACCAACCAACCAAACAAAAAAACCCAAAACATTAATTATATAACAATCACATAATGTGAAAGCAGACAATCCTGTTGCAGCTCCATTTCATTAGTAATGCAGACTCTGTTCTCTTTTAAATTTGGATTATTAAACAGGAGTCACTGATTTGCAGGACATGTGCACTTTCCAGTTATCGCTACTGCAGAAGTCTTGTCCCTTACATCCAGTATGCACACTTAGCAGTAAGATGCTGCTTTCCAAATAATTGTTTACCTTTGGATAAAATAGTTGAAAATGGCTCACTAGTTAATTGTTAATTGAATCAGTTCTCATGTAACAGAGAAAAGGTTGATAGAAAATAACTGGAAGATTATTTAGGCCTTCACACTTACAGAATACGACTCATAGAATTAAAGAAAGAAAGAAATACTTCCAATACACAATTCCTTCTTGCTATTACCATATTCTTGCCTCTCCTCAAGACGAAGAACTCAATGGAAATCCTACCAATATCCCAAAATCTGTTGCAAGAGTCGATGCAGTGTCATTCAAATGTTAGTGATCAAAAGATTTTAGAGAAATTACATAACACTGTTCATGGGCTCTGGCAGTATATTTAAAGGAAAGAAATGTGGAAGACCAGAGTTACAAAAAGGAAGGTGGAAAGCAAACCAAACATGCAACAAGCAAAAGAATGAAATGCTTTCTAAATGGGAAATATAATTTGTTTACAGAAAAGTTATATAAAGAGACTGGTTTAAAATAAAAAGACTTGCTTCAATTTATAATGAATGAGATCTTAAAGAACTACTCAAGAATATTTCAAAAACCTTCTGCTAATCATAATGCTTTTTAATAAATAGAAAAAGGGCCAATCCAAATAGCACAGCAGCCTGAGGAAAAAAAATTATCTTTTATCATTATAAAGCATGATAATTAATACTCCTTTAATTAAAATCACATGCTCTTAATTAAGAATACACACAATGTAAGTACAAGTAAAGTGAACAAATTATTTCATATACCACAGCTACCTCAATATTAAAATGCAATTATATTTTAGAGAGTGAAAAGAATGCACAGGTGCTTACTACATCTATTTCCTAAAAGCCCTATGTTATCTCACGCCTAACAATCATATATTTGTTCATCTCTCAGTTTCGACTAATTTTGAGGCAAAATTCAAGAGACTGATTGATTTTCATGCCAATACAGTATAAGCCATTAAAATTCTCTTTCATAAATCTTTTCCTTTCTTGCTTTGTAGGACAACAGAAAGACAAGGGCTGCACCAAAGCATAATGCCTCCTATTATATGATGTTGGCCACAAACATTAGAGGTGGATGCTGGTGGTATGGCAGAAGAGGCTGAACCTTCATGCCAATAATAGCATTATATTTTGTTGCAGTGTAACAGATGGCAGCAGAGGAGCTGCCTGACAAAATGGCATGTGATGTGGCAGCATTATGAAGCAAATGTGTGTCGCTGAATCCCTCCATCATACCAACTGACACCCCACAATGCTTGCTGAACACTTATGGAGACAAAAGAGTGGATGCTAGCATAGTGAGGTGGTGGGTGGTGCATTTCAGCAGTGGTGACAGAGATAGTGGTTCACTTCCTCTGGTTCACTTCCATTTAGCTAAGAAAACAACTACATATTTTAAATACACTATTATTAAAAAAAATAATATTCAATCTCTGAAGTACAGTATACACATGAAAAAAAAAATACAGTTGTAAATTACAAAAGCACTTTTGAACAATAGGGAAGTTTACAGGAGGTTAGAGTACAACCTCTGAGTTCAACAGACTGAAGTTGAGCACTCAGCTCTGGACCACCTACAGTACAACAATACCTGACTACAAAAAGAAAAACCTACATGGATATTTAATACTGCAACAGAGTAAAGAAGGCGGTTTTGGTTGTACAATTAGTATTAAATTTAGTGGAAAATCAGCAAAATCATCCTGTGACAAAACCGTTCAATCTTTCAATGCTGCAGTTATCACAAACATTTAAATATTTTATTTCTACATAGCAGCAAGGAGAAATGTAGTTCTTTTGCTCTAATTAGCTGTTTACATTTTTAGATCTGTTCAACTTCTGATATTCCATTTGACCTAAATGTTGATGAACTTGATACTCTGGATGGGATTTGGTCAAGACCGTAACAACTAAATGAGACAAAATTTACTTTTCAGAACACAAGTCCATACTCAGCAGGGTTCACAGAAAAGTTTATGAAACACAGTTTCAAAAGTAACTGTATGCTTCTCATATTAAAATAAGCTAAGGTTTCCCTGCAAGTCTTAATGCAAACAATATGGTAATCATGGCAAATACCAGATTAATGCAGAATTTGTGTATTATACCAATAGGGAACTTTTAATAACTACATGGTAGCTTAAATTCTGTTTGTGCAGGCAGCTGAATTTTCATAATAAAGGGATTGCATGTGCTAACTCTCTATTATTTGGAGAAAAAATTATATAGTGAGTCCCACATGCTCGTAGAAAGCCATTAGATCATTAGAAACACACATTATGTTTTTCATACATAGGCCTATGTTAGAATTCCTAGACTTGTATCTTCCTTTCTTTTACAGAAAAAACATTAAAGGGCTAAAAAGGGAAGAGGGCTTTTGAACAATAAAAACAAACAAACAAACAACAACAACAAAAAAAACGGAATCTGGCAGTTTGGCTTTCAATATGAACTGAAAAAAGGAATATCTGAGATTCTCTGAATTTTTACTTGTTTTTTCCTTTGCTGGTGTTCAGCAGAAAATGTCATTACCATAGTGACCTCTAAAGCTCAGCTTATCTGTTTAACAATATGGCTTATTTTAAGTGATATCAGATGAATTTGTTATGTTTCTTGTATGTGTCATTATGGATAGTTCTGTTACTTCACATGATAGAAGCCATGTTAAAAACGCTGTGAGCATTAAACACAACTTCACTGCATGATCTATGTATTTGTACCTGTTTCTTATAGCATAGGAGTCAACTGCTTACACATTCAGATTCAATTATTAGTTTTTGCATATAACCAAAAGCTTTCTCAATATCCTGGTACAAAAAAGTGTGTTCTTTGACCTCAGAAGGGTCACAATCTAAATGCAAACTACTACGTTAAACTTTAAAACATTTTGTTTTTCTTCTTCATTTAAATCAATATGAGTTTTGTCAAGATTCTCCTTGATTCTTAGGAATCACGATAATCCTAAATGCTTAATAGCATATTATTTTTCAAGTAACATCTTAGAATTGACTGTTTCTATCTAATTACTGATTTCTCCAAAGCAGCATTTTTAACTCTTAACTTACAGGACAAACACACAAATTCTACCACTGTTCATCCCCTCTATACTCATCCTTGCCAGGAAGTTACACTATGTTTCTTTATATATAATATAAAATAAACAGTGTTACCATGATATTAAAAAACAGATGTAGCTGCAGAAAGCTAATAATGCAGTACTCAACCAAGTATAACCTATCTAGCTATTCTGCACAAGGAAAGTTATCAACATTTTCCATACTGTAAAGACAGTTTGTATTTCAATTGCATGTTACTTAATTTCAATTAATGTTACTTAACAAGAAAAAGAAAAAAAAAGAATTAAACAATTCATATATTCATCTTTGGAAAAAAGAAAAAAAAATAACTCAATAAATGCTGAATCTGTAATTTGTATATTAAAATATTACATAGCATTTTAAATATGTTCTCACTGTCGAACTCATACTTTCTAAGATTAAGTGTTCCGTCAGGTTCTTGAAATGTTTATCATCCAATAGCAATTTTCTCAATCAGTTTTGCTGAAATTGGTGGTATAAAATACTTTGCTTATTTTAATACTTCAGTATGGGGTTTTTTTGTGTTTTTTTTTTTTTAAAGCACAAAGGATGTAACATATTCTTTTCAAACAGCTATACAAAATAACATCCAATTTCTATTATTGCTTATCGTATTACAATATAACCATTTACATGTAGCAAGATAAAAGTCATTGATATTTTCATTTTGTAGAACATTTTTCATTCAATCTTCTTACGTTCGAAAAAAAGAGAGGATACAGGGATGGAATTTCATCTTCATGGATAATAAAGCAAAACAATATTATTTGCTCAGAATCAACACATTCAAGCATGTTATGTACTATTTCATTAATGTAACCAGTGAATAAAAAAAATAAGCATCTTACCGTAGACCAAAGACATGCGATTGTTCATAATTGAATAAGGAATGAATTTTTGCTTCTGAGTTCAAAATTACAATTCTGTCAATGATATTCTGCCAAAGAAAGACAAATTAAAAAAAAAAAAAATCAAACAAAAAAACCCAACCTCCATCTTTCATAAAGATAACAGTTCCAGAGGAATGTTTACTATAAAACAAAACATATTTTAACTTGTATCTGCAGTAAGAAGTGCTTTCCCCCAAAAAATAAAGAAAAAAAAAAAAAAAAAAAAAACAATGGTAAGACGAAACCATACACAAGATTAAGAAAAGAAATAACTTTACAATTAGTAGAAGAAAAAAAAAATCATTAAGCAGACAAACAGATCCTAGCATATCAGTATATTCTCTTATTTAGTATTAATTCATAACACAAATGTTAAACTGTTGTCGGGTTTTTTAATGTCTAAAATGCGTATACATCTAGTTTAATGAAAAAGCATTAAGTCTTTTAGTATAACACGTCTGCTAACACTGTTTAGTACTGTATGTTCCAAAACACAGTCATTTCTTTTCAGTGGCCAGAGTACAACATCATTCATAATTAGGCTTTGAGGTTGAGATTTATGTCTTTTATCCTATGGCATCTAATGTAATAGACAGTGATCTATGGCTGCTTCCTACTTCTTCCACAAATTCAACTTAATTCTCAATCTCTCTATTTTATTGCATATCCAAACTGCTTCTGAAGCAGTAACTTCATTATATTAACAAGAAATACGTTAAAAAACTCACTGATGTTGTTATCGTTTCAGAGGCATATAATATGGTAAGAAGAAAAACCTGAAAACCCTTTTTGTGCTTTGTTTAATGTGAATTAAATCTCAACTTTTATTTTATCCTGTTTAAAAAGTATGGTCTCAGAGACAGCAGAGGGAATTACTACTCAACTGGTTAGATCAATGAGTCATTTCAATATCAAATTAGAGAAAAGATGCACGCTTTCTAAAAGCAGCCAAAGTTCTATATTTCAAAACAGAGAAAATTAAATATACCAAGTAAAATTCCCAGTACTAGAAAAAAAAAAAAAAAAAACTTGTTTCAGTTACTATCTTATTAAAAAACAATCATACAATCTTATTTTAAATAATAATGAAATTATATTTACCCTACTAGTTGTTTTTTGTTCTTTTTTAGGGGGTGTGGGGGGAGGCAGAAGGCTATAAAGAACAGACAATTTCCATACAACAGGTTCACAATAAAAGTCACAATAAAACAATTTGACTTAGGCTTCAAACCTCTTCATAAAATTGGTAGTGCAAGTGATTATTTGTTTATATTTTGAAGATTTTCATACATTTCATAGAATCATAGAATCATTTGAGTTGGAAGGGACCCTTAAAGGTCATCTAAGTCCAACCCCCCTGCAATGAAAAGGGACATCTACAGCTGGATCAGAGCCTGGTCCAGCCTGACCTTGAATGTCTCCAGAGACAGGGCTTCCACACCTCTGGGCAACCTGTCCCAGTGCTTCACTATTACTGTAAAAAAAAAAAAAAAAAAAAAAAAAAAATCTTACATCCACTCTAAATTTACCATCTTCAGATTTGAAACCACTTCCCTTTGTCCTCTTACCACAGACCTTGCTAAAAAGTCTGTCCCCTTCTTTCCTACAACCTGCTATAGATACTGAAAGGCTGCTATCAAGTCTCCCCTGAGCCTTCTCTTCTCAGCCCCAACTCTTTCATCCTGTCTTCATAGGGGAGGTGTTTCTTCTCTTGGATCATTTTTGTGGCCATCCTCTGTACATGCTCCAACAGAACTATGTCTCTCCTGTACTGAGGACTCCCTCCACATCTGAATGCAATACTCCAGGAGAGATCTGAGCGGAGGGGCAGGATCACCTACTTTCTTTCACCTGCTGGACATGCTTCTTTTGATGCAGTCCAGGATATGATTGGATTTCTGTGCTGAGAGAGCATATTCCTGCCTTATGTCCAGTTGCCAACAGTCCCACTAAGCTTTTTTCAGCAGGGCTGTGCTCAATGCTTTCATCCCCCAGCTTGTTGCAGCAATTCTTGCTATCAGTACACAGTGCACAGTGCTCCTGGATTTATTGAACCTCATGAGGTTCCCCTTGGCCCACTGCTCAAGCCTATCTAGGTCCCTCCAAAAGGCATCCTGTCCCGCAGGTGTGTCAACCACATCACACAGCTTGGTGTCATTCACAAACTTGTTGATGGTGCACTCAATCCCACCACTCTCTGGCTACAATTTTGCAACCAGTTCCTTGTCCATTGAATAGTCCACCTATCAAATCCACATCTTTCCAATCTGGAGAGTGGGATGTTATTGGGAACCATGTCAAAGATCTTGCCGAGGTTCAGATAGATGAAAACAATAGTTCTTCCCTTGTCCACTGACACAGTTACACTATTACAGAAGGCCACTGAGCTGGTGAGGCAGAAGCTGCCCTTGGTAAAGTCATGCTGATTGTTTTTTATCACCTCCCTGTATTCTGTGTGTCTTAGCATAGCTAATGCTTAATACCAAAGCGTCTATCTGGCAACAAAGCTCCTCCTCTCACACTTACATTAAAAGTAGCAACCCACAAAATAGAGAAAGTGTGAGAACAGAGAGATGAGAAGTCCCTAAGGACTGCAAAAAAGGAAACGTCACTCCCATTTACAAGAAAGGTAGGAAGGAGGACCCAGGGAACTACAGCCCAGTAAGCCTCACCTATGCGTCTGGGAAGATCATGGAACACATCCTCCTAGAAGACATATTAAGGTTACATGAGGGACGAGTAGGCAATCCAAGTTAGCCAGCATGGCTTTATCAAGGAAAGATCATGCCTTCTATGATGGAGTGA
The DNA here is from genome assembly GCF_905368555.1 of Meleagris gallopavo. Taxonomy (NCBI): domain Eukaryota; kingdom Metazoa; phylum Chordata; class Aves; order Galliformes; family Phasianidae; genus Meleagris; species Meleagris gallopavo. The sequence goes on along the minus strand of NC_139405.1, from coordinate 61,054,760 downwards.
TGAATCAACATTTTACTTGGGTAGACAGTGATAGGACAAGGGGGAATGGTTTTAAACTCAGGGAGGGAAGGTTTAGGTTGGATATCAGGAGGAAGTTCTTTACAGAGAGAGTGATGAGGTGCTGGAACAGGCTGCCCAAAGAAGATGTGGGTGCTCTGTCCCTGGAGTTGCCCAAAACCAGGTTGGATGGGGCTCTGGGCAATCTGATCTAGTACCACACCTGGAGATTGGTGGCTCTGCCTGTGGCAGGACTGTTGGAATTTGACAATCTTTGGGGTCTCTTCCAACTTAAACCATTCTATGATTCCATGAAAGCAGAAAGCGGACCATATCCTGTCTTGGAAGCAAGAGAGAACAAGGTCCAACACAAATTCCTCTCAAAAAATGTGCAGATTAATCTGCACTGCTCAACTACAGAGTAGGTGACTCCTACTTTGTATTTGTATTTATATTTGTATTTGTATTGTATGTTTATTTGCTATATATTTGTATTTGTATTTATTGTATATATATTTTGTGACTCTACTTTGTATTTTCCAAGCTATATTCCCTTTGATGTGTTGAAACTCTCAAATGCACAGTGGAGACAGGCAGAAGTCTCCGATTCATCTGTTCTATTTTCTAAAATATTTTAATATGGTAAACTTAGTTTTAGAAAAAACAATCAAACAAAATGGTATTTATTAGGAAAAAAAAGCAAATGTCGTATCTATTTTCCTAAAGGCATGAAATCAAAAGCTTTTATTATTAAACAGCTGAAAGTAGTAAAAGCCCAACTGGCAATCTGTTCAGTCAATGATGTAACTAGTTAGCCAATAATACAAAGTAGGATAAAATGCTTAAATACTTAAAGAAATAAAGAGCATATAAATGTGATCAAGTTCTGCACAATATCTGATATAGCTCAGCATAAATATTACAAGTTAGATGATGTGGTGATGTGACATGATTAAAAGATGCATTGTCGTTTATATTATACTAAATATTAGATATTAAATTTATTAATTATATATACATAGTAAATATATTGGATGAACATCCCCTTTTACCTGCCTGGTTCTCTTGTGTTAACTATACAAGCTTAGGATTTTAACTTAGACTTACACACTTTTGAAAAGTACTTAAATGAGACAAGCCTCATTCAAAATATCTTTATCTGAGTTTGTTCAGGGAATTTCAAAAATTGCATCAGTATTGCTATTACTACAAACATTTAGAATTTGATGAAACTAGAGGAAGTTCCTCAAAACAAAAGGGAAACAAACAAACAACAAAAAAACACTACTTAAGATCTACCTCGGTATGAAAATTCTTAGATGTTTACCACCTGGAGCATACATGTCCCTGCTTCTGGTGCCTTACATTACCCTAAGATTGAGCAGTGTATATGTCAATAATGAGTGGATTGAAAAAAATGAAATGTTTTACCCCATTTGCTCCTCAAATCACCAAAACAGTGTTACAGAAAAAAAAAAAAAAAAAGTCTATTAAAATCACTTCCAAACATAACACAATTATGATATACATTGTCTAAATAACAACTTAAGTTGTCACCAGTCCAGAGCTTACAATATGCAAACATTAAATTGCAACAGCGATTAAAAGTGGTAGCTCATTTAGCAAAGATCTAATTTCAACTGCCACTCAAGGTCACAGATTCAATTTGCCTGTGCTTCACAGAAGGGAAGAAGAAATGGATTGTGTCTGATGAGTGAAGTAACACAAAATAATTCCATGGTAATACAATTTTTCTTAAAACTGAAATACGCCTTAATCAGTAGTTTTCCAATTATGCTTACTTTTGTATGCATAATCTGTACTATTAAGAAAGTTTGAAATGTTTGTACTTTTTTTTTTTAGTCTGAACCCACAGTATGATAAAGCATTATTATAGAAAAAACAAATATTGACATTTTCCGGCATTTTCTAGCAAGTAATTGTATGTGCATACTGCAGTACTTACGTATGTCACTTCATTCCATGGAAAAACACATCTTTGTGCAAGCAAAAAAGTAAGATCTTTAAACTGGGCGTAAAATATTATCTTCAGCATTTCAAAATGAAAATTTTGTTTAACATGAATTGATATGTGCATATACTGCCCTCATGCTGTATATATTACAAAATGCAGAAAATGTTGAAGTCTTTCAGTAAGGTGCAGAAATAACTTATATTACTTTATAACTTTATTACTATAGTAACAAAATATACTCTTTTTTTTTTTTCAAAATAGAAAGTATACTTACAATAATGTCTGTGGGTACTTCACGGTGTGAATACATTGGTTTATTTGGTATATCCTGTTTACTCAGTAGCTCAAAAACTGCAGGATAAGTAAGCAAGTTTATCAGATATAGAAAAGACTGGAGAAAGATAAACAAAAGTGAAAAAAGTGATTGTTAGTCAGGTAAGCATAAACAAATATATGTTAGAAAGTCTTTAAGTTCATATTTTTCTGTAGATAAATTGACATAATCAGAGCTTACAAAATCAGACTGCAAAAGTGCATACGCAATCTAAAAGAGCAATAGTCTCTATAAACTATCACGTTTTACAAGTGGACGGCTTAGTGAAAGTTTACAACTCTTTTCCAATGGAATAAATGAGATATACAATCACAGAATGCCTCCTGTCCAGTTTTTCAACCATCAGAACCCCAGGTCCCTCTCCACCCGGCTGCTCTCAATGAGTTCTTCTGCCAGTCTGTACTTGAATCTGGGACTGCCTCAACACAAGTGCAATATCTTGCACTTGGACTTGCTGAACTTCAATAGAATCTCATGTGCTCATTTTTTAAGCATATCCAGGTCCCTTTGGATGGCATCCCTCCCTTTTACTGTGTCAACTGCAACCCTCAACTTGGGGTCGTCAGTAAATTTTCTAAGAGTACACTTAATTCCACTTTCTGTTCATTTACAAAGGTGTTGAAGAGCACTGGTCCCAAGATGGACCCCAGGGGGACACCACTTTTGACTGGTCTTCACCTGGACATAGAGCTGCTGACAATAACCCCCTGGCTATGATCATGCAAGCATTTGTTTTTATCCACCGAATAGCCCAGCCTTCAAATCCATGTCTTTCCAATTTTGAGATAAGGAAGTGGTGTGGGATCACATCAAAGGTCTTTTACAAGTCCAGGAAGATAATGATAATTTTGGAAATAACTTTAGAATTATTTTGAAAATTGTAATACTTGCATTATGATGTAATTAATTTTGAGAGATAGCATACTCTAAAATACACTGTTCTCTCTCTTATCTTACTGCAGTAACTGAAGACTTGAACTGAAAGCCAAAATTTTAACATTCTCATTTCTGTCATTTTTGTCATTTATTACATCACCTTTAAATGGATCTTTAGCATTATGACCTGCCATACCACAGAAGAATTTTTGCAATCGGTAATTATTTGACTAGCGTATTAGAACAATTTTGCCTCACACACCAAAAAGTAGGAATAGATGCAATAAAAAAAGCTATCAAAGATAGCAAATAAAGATGATTATTAATAAAGTTCTCACCTTCTGACAGCTTTGGTCAATAGGGTCAACTGGAGTAGATTTGGGTTGAGTTATCCTCACATCATCTTTTCCACACTCCAAAAGAGCCCACAGTTCAGCTACAAATGCCTTTATAAACCCTGCAATAAATATTTGTTCTAGCCATGAGAATGGTAAGAATACAAAAAAAAAAAAATTTAATATAAAAAAAAAAAATTTACACCAAAATTCTAACCGAGATTCTCAAAATTTTCTACATTTCTACATTCACTAAAATTTCTCAAGACAGACTGCCGGAGGCTTACTCTTTCTTTTCTAGTCTCAATCCTTTGGTCAAGCTACCTTTCTACAGTAGTCTGCTTATATTCAATTTAAAACCTACAGCAGCAGTTTGAAAAGAATACTGTACTAGAGGATGATATTTATATAAATTGTGTTTTCCATGTAAATAAGCTTCTGATGTTCCTGAACAAGTTAACTGCTGCACATTGAGGCTTAGCTCGCACTGGCTCTGTGGTTTTCTTGGTTACTTACTGTAAATCTGTACTTACTCACATTTTATTGATGAGTTTATAGTATGAAAATGGCAGAGCATAAAGTTCAGGACTGAAACAACTGCTGGCTGAATTTAAAATGTTCAATGTGCTTTAAAAAAAAAAAAAAAAGGAAAAATAGCCACTTATCTTTAAAATCTCCAAGTGTAAGTTACAAACATAAAGTTTGTATAAGTATAAACTTTATAGACATTACCCAACCTGCTCTTAGCATTGAAAATCAATGCAGATTATCTTTGGTGGACCATTTTTCTTTGATGCCAAAGGCCGTAAGAAGCAAGCTGGCTAAGAACCTTAATCAGGACAGATGGAGTTACTCAAGTAGATTTGTTCCCTGCTTTCTGAAAGATCCCAGAGGCATAACGAATAACTAACAATCAGCTTCTCTGAGTTGGTAGAATGCCTCTGTAACAGTATTTCAGCCAAACTTTACTTTATTGATAAGAATCTAGTCAATACAATGACAAACTAATTGACAACAGCTGATTTCTCTAAGCATAATTCTGAAGGAATTTTCTGGTATGGGTTGACACATAAGAAAAATCGTAAGTTCAAAAAAAGACTCACTTCCATCTCAGCCTTGTGCAAGAGTATCAGTGACACTCCAGTATACAACATTTAGCTCAGTTTCTCATTCTGAGCTGTCAGTAGCTCTGGAAAATCACATATAAATAACAGGAAATAACACTTCATAATTCTGATCTGCAGATCAGTAAGAAGTATTTGCAAATTATTAACAGTTTTTTTTGTTTGTTTGTCTTTTTAAGCAGTCTTCAACATCTTCAAGCACAAACATGAAATGTCTAGAAATCCAAACCAATGAAATAAAGATTTTATGTAATGTATGGGAAAAAAAGAAAAAATGGCATCAAGATAAATGAATTACTTAAATGCCTGAAAAAATAAATTTCCAACAAGAAAATTAATTAATTAATGAACAGGAATTTAAACTACGTAATTATTTCACACAGTTATCATTTTTAGCATCTTTCTCATCATTTTTTTTCCCAATATGCTCGACTACAGTATCTAGCTACTCATAACAACATTTTTCCTAAAATTACCTGAACTCTGTAGAGCTACTGCAGCTGTTGGTGTTGTTGCCATTTGTGCCACAATCACTCCATTATCAAATTCTTCACGTTCATTTGTCTGTTAGAAACAGCACAACATTAGTACGTCAGAGGGCGTAAAATTCAAACAATGTCTTCAACTATTGATTTCTCCTGCACTTGTTTACAGAATTTAGTCCACTGTATCATCAGACTTGAGCAGTTCACATATTATCCTCTACAGTCTTGCCAGGGTCAAATTCCAAACCAAACACCTTTATCAAGTAAATAATCATATAAAAACTTAAATGAAAAATACAATGGCTGGGAGACACAACATCATCAAAGAATAAAAGCTTCAGTATTATTATGTTCCTTGCACATATTCAATTGGATGCATGTGACATTCTATTTTTTTCTCCAAAAAATGCATATCATCTGATCTTTGGTTATACATTAAAATTTCAAGCGCTGCCTAGCATATTTAGATTTCAACACCACCTATCTACATGGTCTAGAAAAAAAAAAAAGCAGAAAACTTCAAAAAATAAAAAAGAAAAGAGTCAGGAAAAATAAATAACATATACCTGGCACTTTAAGATGATTAACATCCAACAAAATTAAATGTATGGGACACTAGCATCAAGCTTGAAGATCTACAATTTAAAATTTAAATTACAATTTGAATTACAAAATGATTTCTGAAGTTATTTTCTTATTACGTTCTTTCTTCTTCATGTTATTATCATCATCGAAAGAATAAAACCACTGTACCTGCACGATAACTCTCACCTGGTGTTTTTTTGATAAATTGTTGAACATAAAGCTCACACAGTCACTCATGGCCCCAGTACTATGTAGCAAATATAGTCCTTTAGGTGTGGCTGAAAAATTTAGCAGGGCATCCAGCAAAGTCTCTTCCCATAACACACTGAAAGAGGAAGAAAATAGTAATTAAAAAAAGAAATTGAAACTAGTTTAAAAACAAACAATTTAAAAATCAAAAGCTTTCTCATTTAAACAGCAACAAAAAAAATACATTTGGGAAAGTTATATGTAACAGACTCTTACTTTGCGCAAACATTCAAACTTATCCTGACAAAAGGATTAGGTTAGACAGTAAGGAAGGAGTACAGAATAGACAAAATAATGCAATGGGGAACCCAAAAGACCTGTATCATCCTTACATGCTGTTATGATATTTTATCTAACCCTGGACAAGGCATTACTGTGGCAGTTACAAATAGGCAAAGTTGGCAAAGAATTTGTCACTGATGTAAAAACACTGTAAGGAAATAATAAAAACTTGCATTCTAGATCCTGCAAGAAATTAGTACAGAATTATAAAAATAAGGCTCCATATTTCTAATAGCTTCTTGTACTAAGAGCAGTAAATGGAAAACATTTTCTACAAACATGGCAGGAATAACAGCCATTACAAGAAGCAAATATGATATCTTCTGACCCACAAAACAGTCTGTACCCCAAAAATAAAAGTGAATAAATTCTATGTCCTTTGGCAAAGTACAATAGCTGCAAGCATCACTAGAATCATATGATTCTCCTGCACAGAAAGCACCTGCTTACAGGATTCTCACTTCTAGTTCTCATTTCTCACTTTTGATTCCTATCACTAACAGAAGCAAGCAGCTGTTTTTATAGCAATCAGTCATTACCCCAAAATTTAAACACTTCTCCTAACGCCTGCCATGTCATGTTCAGTAGCAAAAATTTCATCTAGAAATATATCAGCTTGACTTATTCCATAAAGAAATGAAAAATCTAGATGACAGAATGAAATTGCAACTTATGCCAAAGGTACTGATTAGTGATAGCCTCTTCATTCACATCTCTGAATTTCTTTTTATCACTAGTTTTGAATTGTTATAACCAGTTTGCAAGCCACCATTAGAGTATTAACCGTTGAGGAATATTTGCAAATTATATATGAAATCTATGGTAACCTATAAACAAGAAAATCTACTTAACCAGGTCTTCACCATCACTCTGAATTTTCAGACTCACAAATGTCTGTATGCTTTCAAATGATAAATGTACAAATATCTACAAGGCACATTATATTTCAGTACAAAAGCAAGGACATCAATCTTAACACGTACTTGACTTTGAGCAAGAATTTAGGCAATCTTGCTACACAGTATTTTGACAGCACAGATACCATTCAGAAAAAGAGTTTTAAATTAACACTATGTCAAAGCCATTAGATAAATTCTGACAGCTATTTTGTTTTATGCTTTCTAATTCACATTTTCCTCAAAACAATTTCTGAAGTCAAAGAGAATCAACTCAAAAGTCAGCTTAACATTGATCAGATATAACTATGTGAGCCAAAAAAGTCATTAAAGGTCAAGAACAATTTTGTGACTCAACTGATACACATCCTAGGATGACATCACTCATGCTATGCTTCTGGAAGAATTCCTAAAAAACACAGTGTTATAAAAACATGCTTCAATTCCAAATAATTCCAAATAAGTAATTGTGTGCATTCATATTTGTACATATTCAAATACCAAAGAACAATACTTACATGTTTTTTGAGTCTAGACTTATTGATGATGTGGAGTCTGCACCAGTTACAGGGGTAGGTACTCTTTCTGAAAGCAAACTTGCCTGTGAAATAAAAAACAGTAATAATGAACAACCCTTCTTACTACTTACTTATTCCATTTCCAAATCTTGGTCACTCTCATAATACATCAAAAAACATCAGTGATCAGATTGTAGCCTAGACTTTGTTATAGAATATACCATACCACTTACATTTTTTATCCCAGAATGCTCTTTCTTTGTGTTGTTTTTATTTTTTTTCCCTCGGATATAAACCGACTTAAAGCTATTACATTTTTTTAATTATAAAAATTCTCTTTAAAAATATTTTGTTTTCACTTTTTACTTAGACTCCCAAGTAGAAAAATTCTCACGTAAAAAAAGGAAATAGACATTTTATTCTGTTTCTGTCCCAAGAAACAGAAACAGCAGTCTCTTGAACTAATAACACAGTATCAAATTTATTGAGCAATTCTGTCAAATTTTATTTTATTTATGAATTACATTAAATGATATATATAGGTATGGATATACGTAGAGTTACAAACAAAGATTCTATGTATGTCCGTGTATAAACAAACGCATATATTTGGTGAGATTTCTAATTAAATGCTGTTTTAAAATAACTTGTGAAAAACACTTTATATTTAGCAACATTTCTCAAGATAAGGAGTACACTTTACCATTCAAATGAGAGTAGTCGTTAATTTCAATGAACACAGTGGAATTATTCTCTTATAATCTAATATATACACAATATTCCTATATTAAACTAATTACCTATCAAGGACCTTTTAAACTTCCCTTTTATCATCATCTCCACAAAAATGCTAGCTTCTGTCTCAGAATTCCACTAAGATTTACCATGAAAATTTTTTTCCTCCACCAGTTTTAAAACACACAAACATGTAAGGCAGATGTAAACAAACCAGTCTACCTTTCAAACACCTGTAACTAATGCTTGGATAGAATTTTTATTTTTACTTTACTCAAGATCAAAAACGTAGATGCTTTAAATGACAACAGAAATAAAAAATCATTAATATGGCAGTGAGAATTTGTTTTACTAAAATGTCGATTCCTGAAGTCCTGAATATGCAGACTCCTTTTGACCTTCAAAAGTGATGTGAAGAAATAGAATTTTGTCAGTTAAATGATTCATAATTTAATTCTAAGCATTCATGCTATTTTCCTTTTGTATGTCAAAACAAGTTGTCTAAATGATGGTCTGTATCATAATAAAGCTTTTTCAATATGCAGAACAAGTATTTTGAAAATGCATGGTTGATGAGATGCTTTAGAGCAAATAACGGGAAATGCCCATCAAAAGCTTATGCCAGTCTGACTGTAATAAACATTAAATAGATAAACAGGTTAGTTCCAGTAAGATTGACTGCTTACATAACAAGAAAGCATAAAAATGACTGACAGATTTTTGAGTTATACAAATTACAGCATGGTTAAATTGAACTAAACTCTATAATTCAGTAAAATTCTGAAGTTCTCCAGGCAAAGAAGAATGTAAATTTCAAAACCAACATTTTATAATGGGAATTTGAATTTTCTGTGATATAGTAGTTATATTTTATTTTCTATCAAAATTTATGCTTTCATGATAATACCCCTACATGAAAGCAGTGAGAAATATCTGAAAGCTAATGATTTAAGTCTTCGATTCATGGTTTATCTGATATTTTCTACCTTAGTATACACTGTGACCGTTTCTAAGCATAATTAAAGCATACAGCATTTGGCAAGAATAGCTGTTCCATTCTGTTTCCCTTGCAATCAATCGCTCTCCTGCTTCCTTGTCTCCAAAAAAAGTCTTTAGTCTTTTGTCAGTTTTTACTTTCCAGTTTGGCTTTATCCTTCTCCTCTAAGAAAATATTTTACAATCACTAGAGGGAGAGAGGGGGGGGGAAATGATTCAATTTTTCAATATAAAGTGAAGTAACACAGCTTAATTTTGTTTGCTTCCAATAAGAATTTTGGTATCCATAGTTCAAATACAATGTTTCTGCTTAGACAAATGCCAAAACTGAAGTTTTGCATGTTATCTAAATATTGCCCAAGTTACTTTCATGATTTCAACATGTGTCTGAATTCACTGTGAACTTTTTGAAAACTGCTTTTGCAAGGAGCACCTGGTGTCACTCTTCCATCTTAACAATAACATGAGGGCTGCTCCAGAAGTAGTGCCTTCTATTTTATTATGCTGGCTCCTGATGTCAGAGACTGATGTTGGTCATAAGGCAATAGAGGCTGAACTTTCCCACTAATATTCCACTGTGTTCTGTTGCATTATTACAGATGGCAGTAGATGCGCAGTCTGACAAAATGGTAAGAATTGGTAAGAATTTTCACACTGCATATGATTATAGGAGCAAAAAAAAAAGAAAAAAATATATATAGAATAAAGCAAGGATCTACATATCTTGTTCAGTAAATTTATAATAGAAAGCAGAACAGTCTTCATGGTTGTCCCCATGATCTTTCCAGCAGAAAATGCATTGGACTAATAATCAGATGGAAGAGAAAGTGTACACTCTACATAGTGTATCCACACACAGATAGCACAAGAACTCCATCTTTGTGCATCTTACTACAGTCTCTTAAGAATATCTCAGTAGCATCTAACCATCTAAGTCAACCATTTAAGTCAAATATTTGTCAAATATTTTTCTATCTTCCACCAAAACTAATTGGTTTAACTTAAAAAATATTGAGATCACATCAGAGGAGTTTTTCCTTACAAAACAGCCCAGAGCAGGAATGAAGATCAGATCTCTAGCAGACAGTGACAAATACAGAATCACAGAATCATCCGCAGGTTAGAAAAGGCCTCCAAGATCACCAAGAGCAACCACGAACCTGACCTACCAAATCCCATCACTTAACCACATTCCTTAGTATCATGTTCACACTTACCAAATACATTCAGGGATGGGGACACCATCACTTTCGTGGGTGGACTGTTCTGGTGCTTGACCATGAAAAAATTCTTCTTAATATACTGTCTCAATCTCCCTTGGTCCCTTTCCTCACATCCTATCACTTGAAACTTTAGAAAAGAGGCTGGACATTCTCTTCACTTCAACCTCCTTTCAACAAGAAGCAAGGAGGCCCCTCCCCTGCTTCTCTTCTCTATACAAAACAACCCCAATTTCCTCAGCCATTCCTCAAAAATCTTGATTTTCAGACCATTCATCTTTGAGAATAACCCTTCAACTTTGAGAATATCTCAGTAGCATCTAACCATTAAAGCCAAATATTTAAGTCACTCATCTCTGCACACACCTGAGTAGCCAAATAGCCTTCCTGTAGTGAGGGGTCCAAAACCAAACACAGTATTTCAGGTGTGTACAAAGGGACAAATCACTTCCTGAGTCATACTGGCCACAGTATTTCTGACATGATGTCACTGGCCTTCTTGACTAACCAGGCACACTTCTGGCTTCATGTTCAGCCAGCTGCCAACCAGGATTTCTAAGTACTTTTCTGCTGGACAACATTCCCGCTACTCTTCCCCAAGACTGTACCTCTACATATACCTGTACAAGTGCAGTACCTGACAATCCTGTTGAAAGTCATGAGATTGGACTTGGCGCACTGATTTAGCCTATGCAGATCCTTCTGCAAAGCCTTCCTACTGTGAAGTAGGAAGTCCTGCCTAACTTACTATTGCCTGCAAACTCAGTGAGGGCGCACTTGATCTCCTCCATCCAGATCTCTGATAAAAATGTTAAACAAAATCTGCCCTAGTACTGTTTGCTAGGGAACACCACTGGAGACCAGCAGCCAACTGGACTGAACTCCATTCACTGGAACTCTTTGAGCCAGGCTGTCCAGCATGCTCTTCATCCAGACAACCGGACATTTGTTCAAGGCATGAGCAACCAGTTTCTCCAAGAGAATACTGAAGGAAACAGCATCAAATGCTTTACTAAAATCCAAGCAGACAAATAGTGAACATTAGATAATTTCTAGCATCAATGATAACGTTTAAAAAGCAGTTGATCAATGAATGATAGGCCTACCTATACATCTTCAGAGTTCCTGGTTTAATCTTAAGACACATAAGTCTCAATTTAAGCTGCTGCTACATTTACATACAGAAGGAAATTTTGAAAAGTAGAACTTCACTTTTAGAACAATTCCAAGCATTCTTATCTCACCTCTTAAGTAAGAGGAATCTATACTAAGGAAAATCTGTCACATTAAGCTAAACCTCTCAAAGTAAAATTTTTCTAAACTTCCCAGTACAAAGTAAGATTTACCTTTTTCCAGGCCTCTCCAATTGATTCATGCAAGCCATAAGGAATTAGCATCTGCAGGCCTTCACATGTTCTATACATCTGACGACATACAAAAATGAAAGCTCCTTTAACAACTTGCAAAAGCTTGGATCCAGATAAAAGAGAAATGTCGTCATGAAGAAGTTTCTTTGTGAACTGAACAATTATACGAACAGCTGTAGGACTGGAAATAAAATAACACTTTTAAAATGTTGGTTTGTAGCCTTCAATGAGCCCTGAAAAAAATCCTTTGTCAGAGCTTAGTTAAATTTTTCTAGGAGTAGTGGAAAGAAATTATTACCCACCCTGGAGGAGTCCAATATATTAATACTTCCAACAGTAGTCCAAATAAAGGATGTAAAGCAAGTGGTTTTACCTTAGCTATTGGTCCACATAAAACAAACATGCAGCCACTATCTAACATCTAGCCCAAAATGCTGTGAACTACATAAACTGTGTTTTGAAGCTGAAGCTTCCCATAAATATTCCATTACATTCTGTTGCATTGTTGCAGATGGCAGCAGAAGGGTAATCTGACAGAACGCTGTCTGATACGGAAGCATTTATGAAGCAAAAGTGTGTAACTGAATTCCTCCATGTGGAAAATACTGCACCCACTGTCATTCAACAATGTTCGCTGAATGTTTATGGAGACAAAATAGTGGATGTTTGCATAGTGAGACAGTGGGTAGACAGTGTGCTTCAGCAGTGGCAGCAGTGGTGTGAAACACGAACTACATTCCGTATACACCCATGAAGACCTTCACAAGTGCAACATGCAGGCTCTTGTTCATCATTGGTGAAAATGCATAGCTAATCATGGTGGCAACATTGAAATGTAACGTTCTGTAGCTGACGTTCTCTTTCAAGCAGTGTTACTGTGCTCTATTTGTTTGTTGTAGTTTCCATGGAAATAACTAGGAGGCATTACTTTTGGAGCAAGTCACATATTTCTTTAGAAGTGCGATTTTACCTGGTTATACACATAAATCTCTCTCTTATACATTCTCAAAAGCACTTCCTATTTGATAATGAGATATTTTTACTTCAAACACAAACAAAAGATGCTACAAATAATTTCTTAAAACTGAGTATCTCTTCATAAGACTAGCAATTCATTAAATTCCTCACTGATGTTATTCACTAATGTCTTCTTACCTATTTTCTTTTGCAGAGTTTTTATTTTCTCCATAAAGAAGAACAGAAAGACCATCTTCTGCAGCAGCAATCCTTGCCAAAATATCAGCTACATCAATTAAAGTGGTTTCAAGGCAATTTATAAATACCTGTTTGGGAGCCAAAAAAAAGTTTTAAATTCATTGCTTTACTAAAAGCTGTTTATTCAAGTCTGCTTATATATGCAGAATTTGAATGAAGGTCACCTTTCTGATGTCTGCTGGATGGTTTAAACAAAAGGAAAGCAGCCTATGCTCAAATGCCATCACATAAAAATCTACATCACAGAAGGCAGTAATTGCCACTTTTAATGATTATGGCAGAAGTCTGATGACTACAAAATACAGGGAACAGACATTTCTAAACTCTCTTCTCTTTTCCCGCAATGAATGTGGAAAGATTCTTGATAAGCCATCTAGTATCTGAGTCAAGGTGAGAAACACACTATTGTTTTGCTGCATATGCACTGGAAACTGTTTGGTAAGACATGGAATTCCAGTTGCACAGGCTCTTGGTAGGCCTGTTTAGACCAGAAGACCTCCGTCCTCTTCCAACTTCAATCATTGTGTGATTCTGTGAATATACAGCCAAGAGATAACTGGAGTCTCTCCCATCCAGAAACTTCAAATTACCCAGATTTATAAACAGATGCTGTACCCAAGAAAACAGGGTAGAGTCAACAGAGAGATCAATTTTAGGCAAAGATGAGCTAAAGGGAAGTACTGTTCCGAGTGGCATTTATTAAATGCTTAGTATGTCAGAGCAGAACACCACTACCCTAAAGCCGAAGTCCACTGCTCAAATCCTTTCCACTCCTCTGTTATTCATCAAGGATCACTGGACTCATGGGAGAAGGGATTTTCACACAGCTATGCAATTCAGCTCCTGCTTTTTCTCTCATTGGTAGATCTGTGTATTATATAGAGCACCCAGGAAAAAGTCTTATTACTTTACAATTTAAGGAATTTACTATTAATGCCAGCAGTCAGTATAATCAGAGATAAATATTATTAGGACTTTGGTTTTTCTCGTTAAAATTACCTCTGTAACTGAGGGTTAAAAGAAATTGACATTTTATTTTTAGATTACTGTGTTTGGCTGTTTAGAATTTTAAAGAAGGAAAACACTATGCTGTCACTTTCTCTTTGGAATAGTATTATTTTGCTTTCCCTGTCCAAGAAAAAACACACAGTACTTTATTTTCAATGTGAATACCATATTCTGTACTAGTTATGCTTCAGCAGCAACTCAGAGACTACAGAACTCAAAAAGTCAAAAACATTGCTCACAAACAAATCTTTTTGACAATTCCTGCTCACAGTCACCGAGTTTCTCTCTCTACTGGAGATATGCAATACCACACTGCTTAACAGGTAAAGTCTTTACTCTTAATTAAAGCAGATGTGTGGCCCAAATAACATGACGGTTTGTTCATTAGGCCCACCGTGGAGCTAAGGAGCCTTGTATGCATCTCCAATGCTTTCCATTCTCAAATGAAGCCAGGTATGTGGCCGCAGGCCTCAAAGTCTGAGACAGGCACAATTCAGCACTGGAGAGCCACGTCCTTCATTGCAACGTTGGGTTCATAAGTGTCTACAAAGTGCCAGTGGTTTGCTTGGGAAACAAGAATTACAATTCTGGTAAAAGAGAAAAAGCTATTCTGACTTTGTCAATCTTTCCTAGTTGTTGGTTTGTCAGATTGGATACAAAATAATTTGTATCTTCATTAGAAGAAACATGGCACTTTTCAGATTCACAATACATACATAGCATGCTACAGCTGGTTGGCATTAAGTATTCCTGAATAAGACTTAGGTTTTTTTTGTTCAAAAAAATCTGTTACTAAATTGCATGATTTCTTATAATTGGAGAGAATTCAGCTACCTGTGATATCTAGCTATCTGGGTATCACATAAAAAAAGAGAAAATGAAGAGCTGTTAAGGACTGACTTACTACTTTATCAATTAAAAAGTTACTACTGTATACATTTGTCTCTCATGCTTTAGAATCCAATGTGACCATAAAGGTTGCTTGGAGGATTACCTAGTCCTCCATCTCAGCCAATCCATGCATTATCATCTTAGTACTATTTTTTAAATTTGATAATTAGTGTCTACAGTATATTCAGGCTTAACAATTTTTAGTTCTTCAAAAAATCTGCACTACATTTTTGCAGTCAGCAATAAAATCACGACAACTTGAAGTCTTAATTCTGAAAAGTATCCATAAATATAAAATAAAATGTGTAAGTGATGCTACTTAACTCAGTACAGACACTGGCAAAAGAACTAAGAGTATTGACGTGATTTTCAACGCTATAGTTTTAAACATTATAAACAAAATGCTTTAAAATATTTGAAAATACTGTAAGCACTGGAATATTTTTGATATGCATTAATATGAAGAATCTTTCCTAAAAGTTCACAAACTGCTCAGAAAAAATAATAATCAGGAGGGTATTAAAAAAATTAAGAATCTGGATGAGGTAGTAAAGTTAGGAATCTAGATGGTCTTTTGTACATCTGAGTAACAGGAAACTAAAAACTTCTCAGCTATTAATTTCTCTCAAATACCATAGCTCAGGCTCTTAATGCACGCTAGATCCAGGTCCTCAATTTCTCTTTCTTGAGATTTATAGTCACCTAAGGCAATGAAAGCATCTTGTCAAAACGAAAACAATAGGATAAGCTGAAACTTAAACTCCTTGCAAGGCAAGTTCAACTAAACTTTCAAGTACTTAAAGGTAGACAGTATTTCACAAAATTTGTACAGATCTTACAGAGTTTTTTTTTAAATCTCTTCCTTTTACCAAATCAGAAAACTCTAATTTTCCATATGGTATTATGTATTTTGCCCACACTAATTACTGGAAACGTTTAATTTCAAGTTGTCAACCACATTTAGAAATTATCAAAAGTAAATTTCCTTTTAAATAGCAGACAGAGTGGATTAGAAAGATAACACATAAAATAGGAAAAAGTATAGGAAGAAAAAGGTTCCCAAAGGGAATGGTCTCACTACAGTTCAATTTTTTCTACTATTCACAAGATTTGAAGAAAACTATATGACAAATGATAATGACAATATATACTATTTAAGCTTACTGTAATAGCTAAAGTAGAAAATACTACTGGAGTTACCACATGACAACATAAATTTTCTGAAAAAAATATTAAAAATATAATATACTACATATTTAAAATTTATTTTGAAGACTACTACAAACCTCTGTACCATTCAGTAAACTTTGAAGAGGATCAAGTAGGGCATCCATCACTGCATCTGTATATAAACAGTCAGTAGCACACCCTGTTTGATCACAGAACACTTGCAGAATCTCCATAACGAGACTTGCTGGAGAATAATTGTCTGTCAAACACAAGAATTATGAATATATGTATTAAGTTACATAAACATATGTATGTAGCCTATATAAATGCTATATTAATAACACTTTCTTTAAGCAATGGTTTAAAGAGGGAGGGAGAAAATCTTACAGAGAAAGGGAAGATAAAAATCTGCAAAACAAACAGACCCAAATTATTATTTCTTTAAATGTTACCAGAGGTCTCACTATTACTATACATTTTAGCATATATAAAAAACATTTACCTGTATGTGCTGTCAAAGCCTCCTTTGAGTATCTTGGAGAGTAATAAATAAGTTGAGTAAATAATACCAACAGATCAGTTAGGGATACGCAATCTATAAAAAAAGAAAAGAGCACTCTGGAAACTCAAATATGACTGCGATTTTATAAATTTGTGAGGAAAGGGCTGGTATCCATGAAGCAGAGGACACATAAGAGGATGAGACTTTTACTTTTGTAGGGGAGAGAAAAAAGTAAGTATCATCAAAAGATCATTGCTTACATGGAGTTATACAAATAATATATAAATGAAAAAAATGATTCAGTGAGTGGATGTTCCTTCCTTGCAACTTCCTATACTGGGTCTCTTAAGATCTCATTCTCAAATTGGAGTTATGAAAAATCTTTAATAGACATAACTACTGCTATCCAGAAATGCAATTAATTCTATATTGGATTAATAGAGATACTAATGTAATGGAAAGCTATGACTGTTATCACATTGTGTATCACTAAACGTAGATTTCTCTGGACTTCCAAGGGCGTTTCCATCTCATCTCTCCTGTACTTACTAACACCTCTGTTCCATAGCTATCGATCATTCCCTCTGCACTGTTTTATTATATAATTAAGTCAAACTCAGAGTAATTGGTAAAATTGTATTTAATTTGAAGTACTGATTTTGTTTCACATGTGAAATCTCCAAGCACTTCTCTTTCCAATCATAGAATCACGGAATGGCCTGGGTTGAAAAGGACCACAATGATCATTTAGTTTCAATCCCCCTGCCATGGGCAGGGTCGTCAACCACCAGACCAGGCTGACCCAGAGCCACATCCAGCCTGGCCTTGAATGCCTCCAGGGATGCAGCACCCATAACCTCCTTAGGCAACCTGTTCAAGTGTATCATCATCCTCTGAGTGAAAAACTTCCTCCTAATATCTAACCTAAACCTCCCCTGTCTCAGTTGAAAACCATTCCCCCTTGTCCTATCACTATCCACCCTCATAAAGTCATACGCCCTCCAGTTCATACTACTCCCTTCAAGTACTGGAAAGCCACAATGAGGTCTCCCCGGAGCCTTCTCCTCTCCAAGCTAAACAAGTCCAGTTCCCTCAACCTTTCCTCATAGGAGAGGTGCTCCAGCCCTCGGATCATCTTAGCGGCCCTCGTCTGGATCCGCTCCAAGAGCTTCACGTCCTTCCTGTACTGGGGCCCCAGGCCTAGATGCACTAGTCCAGATGGGGCCTCAGAAGAGCTGAGTAGAAGAGGACAATCACCTCCCTCTCCCTGCTGGCCATCCCTTTTTTAATGCACCCAGAACACAGTTGGCCTTTTGGGCTACAAGCACAAACTGCTGACTCATGTCCAGCTTCTTGTCTACCAGGACCCCCAAGTCCTTCTCTGCAGGACTGCTCTCAAGGAGATCTTTCATCAGCTTGTATAAATACCTGGGATTGCCCCAACCCAAGTGCATACCCTCCACTTTGCCTTATTGAACCTCATTAGGTTTTCATGGGCCCACTTCTCCAGCCTGTCAGGTCCCTCTGGATGGCTTCCCTTCCTTCCAATGTATCGACTGCACCGCTCAGTTTGGTGTCATCCACAAACTTGCTGAGGGTGCACTCAATGCAATCATCTATGTCGTTGATGAAGATGCTGAAGAGCACTGGTCCCAAGACCAACCCCTGAGAGGCATGGCTTGTGACCGGCCCCCATCTGGACACAGAACCATTGATCACAACCATTTGGCTGCATCCAGCCAGCCAATTCCTAATCCATCGAACAGTCTATCCTTCAAATCCACATCTCTCCAATTTAGAGAGAAGGATGTGGTGAGGGACCATGTCAAAGGCCTTGCAGAAGTCCAGGTAGATGACATCCCACTCCCCCTCCCCCATCCACCAAAGCCATCACTCCATCATAGAATGCCACCAGATTGGTCAGGCACAATCCGCCCTTGGTGAAGCCATGCTTACTGTCTCGAATCACCTCTTTATCTCATATGTGCTTAACATAGCTTCTAGGATCCACGGAACTCCACGATCTTCCCAGGCACAGAGGTGGGGCTTACCGGCCTGTAGTTTCCCAGATCTTCCTTTCTCCCTTTCTTAAAAAATGGGAGTAATGTTTCCCTTTTTCCAGTCACCAGGGACTTCACCAGACAATCAATTATATCAATGTCTTGACAAAAGATATTACCCATAGCTAGAAAGACTGAATCATATACTGATAGAACTCTCCTTCAACATGAAATTAATACATATATTATCAGGAAAAAAAATGCTCTATTCAACCATATCCATCAAAGATTAGAAAACAGTGCTGAAGCTGAAAATTATCTATGTCATCTTTTAACAAAGTTTGGTAGGCACAGAATTGCTAAAACAGAACTTCATCCTGTAACACCTACAGTATTGCAGTCGAAACATATGTAAGTACAAATATGCTGTTGTTGCTCAAAAGGTTCCATTTTCCTCACCTCCCCTCTTACCTTTTTTGTTTTTCAGCTGTACTGGAAAGAGATTTCGGCCTTGCTTATAAATCAACAATCTGCCTAAAAGGCATAATGAATGAACAAAATAGATGTACTGCAATTCTGATCCAGTATAAAAAAACTTCTGCTCATTATCTACAACAACAACAAAAAGAAAACAAAATTAGTACTTGACTATATTAATTTACTTTACAATAGGTGGCTGCTACTTATAATGTGTCTATAGTACATGTAGATCATTTTATATACAAAGACAGAGAGTATAAATAATTAAAAGACTACCAGTGGTGTCTCAAAAGCCAGACATAAAATATTTGATTAAGAAAAAGAACAAACAGGATGTCTGGATGTCTTCCTCTTAAGGTAGCATGCTCGAAGATACTGAGAAAGCAAATCCATGAGTTTGTAATGCAATAGATACAAAAGACTCACTAGAATGCTGCTGAGAGAAGTCATCGACTCTGGAAGTTTTACTAATTGCCGTCTTGCAAAATTCAAAATAATCAAGACATTGCTGGACAGCTGCATTAATCTGTAGGAAAAAAGAGCACATAATAACACAATACTCGTCATTTTTTACAAGAAACATGTTTACTTTGGTATCCTAGTATTGCCCATTAATAAAAGAATGTATAAATTCACATCACTGAAGCTACTTCATGTTTCAGGGCTTTTGAATGGGTAACAGAAGGGATGCAAAACTTTACATGGCTATTAAAACACATTAACACAATCTACAGATGTATAAGCACGCTAAACCAATCAATCTACAAACAAGAACACAGAGAACATGTAAGCATTCTGAGAAGTTTGTAACAATACTCGATTGCCATATGGTCATTACTATGGAAGATTTTCATATACATATGTAAAAAACTTTGTTGAGATTATATCTACTAAACCTTAAGGTTGGTTACTGGGTGCTTCCAGCTTTATTACAGAATATTATTCATTCACATAATACAATCACTGTTTATAAAAGTTGAAATTTTATCACCATGGAGTTAGAAATGAAACAAAATGTAGCACATGAAAAAAAACTATGTTTAGACACCACATTTTGGATCTCTTGATTTTTTTCACAGTGACAAAAACTTACAGATATGCACAAAAAGAAAAAATACCATGCCACCCTTACTTTCACACCATTACATAAAACTACCCCGCTCCATGCTTATACACCACAAAACTATCCTGCTTATGGACTGGACTTCCTATCATAATCTTTTAGCTGCAAGCCATTTGATTCAACTTGCTGACACTTTTAACCCTTAGCAGTTCATATCTGACTTTCAAGAGTATGATTTTTTTCTGACTCACTTTACATCTAAATTCAGCAGAGAGTTATTACTGCATTTCTTCATGCAACGTTTTCTATTTTTATACAATGACAGAAATAATTATAAATAAGGATGCAAAATAAAGTATTAACAGATAAAAATCCTACTTAAACACTTGCTATAAACATTCCACTTACTCAGAGCAGGTCACATATCTTCTCTGTATTAAAAATTGGCGCATTTAATCAAAGATAAAATTAGGGGGAAAAAAATTGCTCATAGAATCATGGAATGGCCTGGGTTAAAAAGGACCACAAAGATCACCTAGTTTCAACCCCCCTGCCATGGGCATGGTCGCCAACTACTAGACCAGGCTACCACATCCAGCCTCATCTAGACTATGAACATGGAACAGCTCTCACAAGAAGGACAAGGCAAAAACAAGAAACATGTAGAAATATCCTTTGGATATACTTACCAAAAATTTATATTTCTTTTCCAAAAGCCTAAGTATCACTGTTCTGCTGTAATGTGCATGCTAAAATTACACAGAAGAAGTAGTGTCAATTCCAAATACATGAATTTTAGTTTTGAAACAAAAAAGTCAAAATTATTTCAAATCCTATCCCATTAAGGATCCTGTGCACAATATATATTCAATGTACTGAAATCCAGCTTGCTTAAACTAATATTATATTCAAACCAGCCTCTGTTTGCAGTAGATTAAGATGTCAAAAAAAAAAAAAAAATTGAAAAATTCCACAGAATGTGCAGCAGATCATACAGTAAAACATAGTATCGATAACAAGGTTGAAGTATTTTACATGTTTTACACTAGTTAGCAAATTGTAAATTACAAGTTTAAAAATGACAGACTGCAAAAATCTCTAACATCCACTGGAGCAGACAATTTGCGTACCTTAATATATAACTTACTCTTGAGGAAGGGAGGGACTAGTGTCAAAGGGTAAAGGATCTAAATGCCTAAAGAAATCCAGATTTCCTTAATTACAGTTTTTATTACTATAGTTTGTTATCAACGTCCTAGTAGGTCCGTGATAAAAAGAGTTATAAGCAAAGTTTTCAAGATACGTCTGAATTCAACAAGTTTGGTGGGTTTTTCTTTTACTTTCTTTTTGCTTACCGTCCACTTTTTAAACCATATAGCCTTGATATCCAGCAGAGCCAAAAAGTAGACTGGACTTAAGAAGTCTGAAGAGGCAGGATGACTAGGATCATGTTTTACTGACAACAGTGACAAGGTACTCTCTACTATTTCCTCCATGTACCTTAAGACATAAATAGGAAAAAAAAAAAAAAGCAAAAATCACTTAAATCTGTCAGTAGTCTTCTAAACCAAACCTTATTGTAAATCCTTGCTGTTTAGATAAAAATTAAATATCAATGTTATCTTTAACTCAATCTTATAAGGACATTGATTTTTTATGTTACCATGAAAGAAATGAACAATATTAAGGTGTACTTTCTTAAATAATTACGTATTTTGTAAGCACAAGATGTCACATTTGTTACTTTGCAAAACACTCTGAAAGCTTAATAAACAGCTTAATATCATCCATGGTCACCCCTATGCAACTACCCTATCCCACTTTTCTCTTCTTCTGTTATTTTATCCCTTTCCACTGACAAGTCGTTTGCATACCCTTTTAAAGTATTTTGCTAACATCACATGCATCTAATCATATGTCAAAAAAAAATCTACAAATTGAGAAGCAACAATGAATTCTTGAAGGCAACATACTTTTCTGGATAACGAATCCAGGAAGATGGAGCTTCCTTCTGGTATTCATTTAACAGACGAACCTGTTAACAGTACTGTAAGTTTTAAAATTATCCATGATATTTCAAGAACAACAAAAAAGATAAAAGGCATGAAAAGTTTATACCTTTTTAAGTATATGATTTACATCTGCATTAGATACATCCAGACCTGATGAAATACGAAGAGAATATTCTCCAGAAAGGAAGTAAAACTCCAAATGTTGTGCTAAAAAAAACAAAACAAAAAAACAAACAGCCCAGCTCCATGACAAGAGAGGCAAAACAGACTTATTATACAGTTTCATAGTAGAAGGTAAATGTTTTTCGGGAAGTAAATGACTCACGAATTCAAAAATGTAGTTTAATGCACATACCTAAACTTGTATAGACTTCTCTTGTCATATTAAATGGAGATGAAGAAAAGGTTTTTGCATAAAACCTAAGAATTTTCTCCTAAGAGAGAAAAAGCAAGCAAGGTATTACATAGTCATAGAACCGTGTATTAGTATTGCACAATAAACAATATGTAGTGACACTACTCTTAACTTACTGTTATTTCTACAGATCTGAAACATATTTTATAAATATATAGTTTGCTATCACAGAAACCTCCAGAACACTAGAAATGTTACCTGAACACTTCAATTGACAGCACCAATGCAAAGGCTCACTAAAATACAAAGTAACTGACTGGCAAATATTACCATAATTTTCTGTTAACATTAATGCTTTTTATGTCATTAAACATGCCAATGACTGTAACTAGCATTAAAATCAAGCAATTGTACATCTTCTAAATTGAAAGAGTAATACATGACAGCAGCTCAGGCAACATTCATTTATTTGAAAATCACTTTAAAATTCAGAAAAGAAAGGAAGAAAAGGCTTAATTGGCATAATAAATTATCTGAAAGTAGTTTAAGGAGCTACTAACTCTTTCGTCTTCATTGCCTGCGCCATATTTCTGTGTATTATTTTCTCATCATCATGGAGTATAAGCTTGACTTAAATAGGAAATTTTAACAATGAAATGTTTTACACAAGATTTTTGCCAACATTTTGTTTTACAATATTCAAACCTCTTCATCCCTCATTAAAAATACATAAAAGAGTACTGTGGTGTCTAAAAATCTACTGAAGTCCTGCTGTAATCCTTTAAATCAAGACCTGTTGGAATCATACAGGTCTTTTTTTAGCTTCAAAAACTTTATCTCACAGAATCACAGAATGGCCAGGATTGGAAGGGACCACAGGGATCATGGATCTCCAACCCCCCTGCCACATGCAGGGCCACCAACCTCCCCATTTAATACTACACCAGGCTGCCCAGGGCCCCATCCAATCTGGCCTTGAACACCTCCAGGGACGGGGCATCCACAACCTCTCTGGGCAGCCTGTTCCAGCACCTCATCACTCTCTCTATAAAGAACTTCCCCCTGACATCCAACCTAAATCTTCCCTCCCTCAACTTAAAACCATTTCTTCTTGTCCTGCTGTTATCTACTTTTTCAAAGAGTTGACTCCCCTCCTGTCTGTAGGCTCCCTTTAGGTACTGAAAGGCTGCAATGAGGTCACTTCGCAGCTTTCTTTTCTCCAGGCTGAACAAGCCCAGCTCCCTCAGCCTGCCTTCATAGGGGAGGTGCTCCAGTCCCCCCATCATCTTCATGGCCCTCCTCTGGATCCTCTTCAACAGCTCCCTGTCCTTCTTGTACAGGGGGCTCCCGACCTGGACACAGTACTCCAGATGGGGCCTCTCAAGAGCAGAGTAGAGGGGGACAATCACCCTGTCCCTGCTGGCCACCCCTCTTCTGATGGAGACACATCTGACACATACACAAATAACAACTGCCTTAGGACCTTGCTGGACTACTCATATACATACGTACATACATACTCATACATCTAACTTCTTGTTCTTTTTCAATACTATTGAATACAGCTATGTATCTAATGACTCCGTACAAAACACTAACTTACACTGACTATTTCATCAGGATCTGACAGAGACATCGTCAGGTGCTTACGCAGATTTGGCCAACACTCAGAGTTCAATACATCAGATGGAGGGGCCAAGCACAGCATCTGCAATGCTTCTTGGCGAACCTGAAGAGTCAGAAAGATAGACAATGCAAATCTGTCCAGAGCAACCTTTCAAATAAGTAATTTACAATTTAATTTGGAGGAAGGAAGAACTTGACTTGCTTTACAACAGATAAGGAGTCTCAAAATGCTTTCCCATGGTGATTAGGGAAAAACACAGTCTGTGAGATGGGAAAAAAAAAAACAAACATACATATTATGAAGCAACAAAAACATTTTGTAACATTAGGTTTTCAATACTAGATGAAAGGACTGTATTTATTTCTGTCTTACTTTCTGTTTGTCATCAAGTATTTTGCTACCAGGGAATATATAAAAAACACCACCAAATGCTACAACTGCACCTAGCTGTTCTTTAAAACGTCTGTAAGGCAAATTGGAAATACAGTTACTAAACAATCTGTATTTTATTGAACTTTCATCGGCTTCATAACGTAAATAATTTTAAATAACTTTTTTATTTTTATATAACAGTAATCTCTAGTCACTTCATATTACTGAAATCAAATGAAATTTCAACCATATTTAATAGTATCAGACACATTACCTAGGTGTCTAAGAAAACGTAGCTTACATGATCACCATGTTTATACCAGTTTTTCCAAGTTTCATAGTACCAGTAGCTGACTGGAGGTCAAAGACCCAAATTAGCACTGCCACTGACAGAAAGGCAAACATAACTCGGACATTACACATTCAACTCGGGTAGCTGGCAGATCTGCAGGCACCTCTCTCCTGAGAGGGATAATGCAAAGGACAACATGGAATTTATCAAAAAGACCAAAAGATGTGTTTGTAGGAAACCATGGTTCAGCTTAAGTCCTCACATAACAATTTTTTATAACTAAAAACGTTCATCTATAACACACAAACTCCTGATCAAAAAACTAAGATACTTGCTGCAACTACAGTTTTTGAGCCTGATTGTCATAATGAATGAAACACTGCATTGCCATGCACTTACAGCACTGAAGCCAAGATACAAGAAACAAGACAAGATTCCACTTATGTACATAAGAATGCTTGCATAGTAGTCTGTTTTCCAATATGCCATAAAAGATTGATACAAATTAATGTTTATTTTTTTTTTAAACTTACTTCCTTAGGCTGAATAGGGTCAAACTTTTCCACAAGCAGCTGCAATTGTTCTTGACTCATGAATGTATAACTCTGTAATACACATTATACAATGAACATTCATGTATTTTATTAAGCTGAATAGCAGAAGATTAAAATAACCAGTCTTTCTGTATCTAATTTACTTTTAATAATTAGAACTTCAAAATGTTGAATTTAATGTTAAATATTCTCTGAGATTTGGCCAAAGGTAAATTTATAGAAATAAAAATTTCCCTTAAAAATATTGCTTTACTTCACTTAAAAGTTTCCTGTATCTTCATAAAATGCCCTATGATAATTCATTAAGTAGTATAGTGAAGCAGTCCAGAAATAAAGTATATGTTATTTGGCTTCTAAAGTAAAATTACAAAAAAAGTTGAATAAAATACAGCTTTAACTATTCTCTTAGTCTATGCAGTACTTGCATAGGTACTTCAGAACGTATACAGGATTCTCCAGTATATGCTGTCTAAAGGTCAAGCAGCTAGCATAAGCTCAGTACTTCAAAGTACAAGAATGACATTTCATTTATTTTCAACTATATCAAAGATAGGAAGCATTAATCATTCTCTAGGGCTGCCTTTCAATCTCTGCTAGCAGAAATTTTGCAGTATCATGCTCATTTCATAACATAGAGATAAAATGCATTTACTTGATTGAATGAAGAGTCACTGTCAGAACAGTTGTCTGTATAATAATCACTTTGACATTTTTTCTTGGTTTTACTATCCAGCTCCTTATTACACATCCGATCTTCTTCGAACTTGTTAATTAAAGACTCTACCACAATCGTCATGACATTCTTCAAGGCATGCATCATTTCTCTGTATCTTCAATATAAAGATGATTTTCATATTAGAGCATAGAGGTAACAAATTCAAAAACCTCACGTAATGAATTAGGCCGCTTAAAGTGAATATGGCATGTTACTTAGATCTGAATGCAGTGGATGAAAAACAATGAAAATAAAAATGCAAATCTAAAATGAGCAACAAAATATGCAGGTATCCTTCAGTCAGGAAGGAAACTGTATTTCAAAATTATAATAAGATTCTCTTTTGCCCTTCTAAAACCATTCAAGGAAACCATCATTAAAACAATCCTACCCAGAGAGGTTCTTAAGCAGGAAGCATGTGAATCCATTTGAGGGGAAGATCTGCGCCTGAGGCAACAGATCAGTTCTAATTATTGTTATTGTTAGTTTTTTCAGTTCTTTTTCTGTTGTAAGCCTTGAACAGAACCAGAAAAGAACATGCCAACTTGATTCAAGGTCGTGAATACAGGTCACAGAATCACAGAATGGCTTGGATTGAAAGGGATCCCAAGGTTCATCAAGTTCCAATCCCAACCATCCACCAACCTCCAGATCTGATACTAGACCAGGCTACCTGCAGCCCCATCCAATCTGGACGGAGCATCCACAGCCTCTCTGGGCAGTATCTTCACACCTCACCACTCTCTAAGAACACCTCCCCCTGACATCTAGTCTAAACATTCCCTCCATGAACTCAAAACCGTTGCCCCTTGTCCTATCACTAAGAGAAAGGTAAGACAGACCAAGAAGTAATAAAAATGTGAATTACATGCATATACTCACTGCTTTGATTCACGCGTCTTCTTAGTAACATGTTGGACAAGAGTATCATAGCCAGAAACTTCACTCTGATTTTGAGTAGAAGTACATTTTTCCGATTCTTCTTCAATCAGAGAGCCCAGAGTATTATTTATATACTGCCTAAGGTATTTCACAAATTCATAGCTGAAACAAACATCCGAAATTGAAACGTGGCATTACTATGTGATCATTCTCACACGTTTTTAGTGTTGTATTAACATCTTTCTGCATAGGTATCTTACTTTTAAGGTAAGGATTTACAGAGAAATAAACCTCAACTGTGAAAATACAATAAAGATTGATTTTTTTCAATATCCAACATAATCTAGCAAGGAACAGTATCAAATTGTTAAGGTTTTGCAGACAAAAACAAAGTATCAAGAAATCTCAAACTTAAAACTGCAAAAATAAACAAAAAAACAAAACTTATTACTTTGAGCATCATTAATTCATCACTGTCTTATTTTGATTTTATCAAATGCAGATCCGTAACTACTTTGTGTTAGTTACAATAAATTTACAGTAAGAAAAATTCAAACAGAAATCATATAATCACATCATAGAATGGCTTAGGCTGGAAAGGACCTTAAAGACTATCAAGCTCCAATCCTCCAACCGCTTTATCATGTAAGCACAGAGGCACAGCTATAAAGTGTAAATAAAAGCAACTCTTACAAGTTAGCAGCTCTTGCTTTTTTGGATATATTAAAAAAATCACATTATACTGAAGATACAAAAAAAAGCACAGAAAATTTTATCTTGTATTACGATACATACTTTATCATTGAATTGCCTACCTCAAGTTCTATCAGGTATAACAGTTCTATTTTATTTTTTTTCCCTCAATTTCCTGCTTATTTCCCCTCCTATCTCACTTTTGTTCTAAAGGAAAGTAATGGAAATTCATTTCAAGAAAGATGTAAACACATTTATTTGCATTCTCCTGCCTTCTAGACTAGCTTTTCACTTCTGCAGTAATGAAATTGCCCAACTCTCTATTTAATAAAAGATTTCATAAAGCTCTCCCTTTCTCTTTTTTTTTTTTTTTTTTTGAAATAACATTGCCATGGTATACACTTTTGTAGTG
The DNA here is from genome assembly GCF_905368555.1 of Meleagris gallopavo. Taxonomy (NCBI): domain Eukaryota; kingdom Metazoa; phylum Chordata; class Aves; order Galliformes; family Phasianidae; genus Meleagris; species Meleagris gallopavo. The sequence continues at coordinate 61,026,543 of NC_139405.1, read as the reverse complement.
ACAGCTTTATTCTGGCATACACAACAATCACTGAGTTTATGCCTTCCTGAAATCCTAGTATTACCTTTTGCACCTTAAAAATACTTCCTAACAAGTATTTCAGACATCTCAAAAATACTTCTTCTCATGCAGAAGTCAGTCACACTGATCTGGCTAGTCTTACAATGGAAGTTCCAGCATGAAAAAAAAAAAAAAAAGAAAAAAAAACCTGTAAAGAAAACTCCAAGATTTAAATTTTATATGTATCAGGACTGTACCAGCTATTTATACAATAAAAATCTACCAAACCAAAATTCTTGATTTCTATTACTGCATTTAAACTTCAAATTAATTCAAATTTCCTTTTTATTTGCTTTCTGAGGACCCTCTGTCTCCCTTTTCCACATCACGATGAAAAAGTTTGAAGTGAGTACTCAAAACCTGGTAAAAATGCTGACACACAGTAACTATGATACAGAAATAATACTGACAAGAATGCAGAGCTGAACAAGGGAAAAGCACATGCTGCTAATAGCCTGCAGTCTGGATGGATGGTTTAAGTGTCAAGGAGAAAGTTTCCTAATTGTTCTAGTCATAAAGCTCCATATGACCTCCTTGAACTTCCATGAAAACCCAATCATACAAGTGTGGGTCATGAACGTGTAAAGACTCCAACACCTCCAGAAATACTCCAGCATCAGAAAGTAATGTTCTCACTGAAGAGAACATTTGAAAGCATCACTTGACACACTATACATTAATTCTATGTTAAAACCTCCCTTGTGAAAATGAAGGATCTGTTGGCATCCCAGTGTTTTACCATACCAGAAATAATAACGGACGCCATAGTTTCAGTGTTTAGAATTGGAACACTATTCTTTTACTCCCATCAATTGTAGAGTTTACCCCTTTCACCCTGATAATTCTTCTAGTAGCTTTTCAGAAAAAAACATTGATAGAATTAATGTCATGTTCTTCATTTTACTGTAGATGTCCTGTAAATGAAAGTGTGCTGCTTACAAAGCACATTTTTAATTTTGATATATCTATAGCAAACTTTTTACTCTCAGGTTTGTCTCAGGTTTGGTGCTGAAAATCTTAAAGACTTCTACCAAATTAAAAGAACTGATACAACTTGTAAAACAAATTTGAAATGAACTAAAAATCTATTAATGCATTTAATATCTTGGAAAGATACAAATGGATGAAAGTGTGAAAATGACAGAACAAGAGTTTATGCAAAATCTCACTATTTCACTTATTTACTTTTGCATAACTTCTACTACTCACAACACAAAGTTAAAACTACACAGATTTTGGCAAATTCCAGATAGTTCCATTTCTGAGGGGTTAAGTACCAGGTAGTCAGCTTTCTCAAGAGAAATCAAGTCACAGAACTCTGGTCCATAATAAAATGTCTTCAAGATCACTTAAGCTTGATATTCCCTTGACTTGTCATAGACGCATCCTAAAAATCCTCCACAGTTGAAAAGCAAACATGTTTGAAGTGGAAGTTTATGGAACTACCATGGAAGTTCACATTTGACTTAACAAAAAATATGATGCATTTCCATCTTATGCAAGATGTAAACTTAAGGAATAACTTACTGATAAAAAATACAAAGGTTCAGTAAACTAAGTCACACAGAACAAACAAATATAGAAGTCAGGTAGCTTTTTAAAATTTTACTTTATTCTGATAAACAAAATTATATTGCCTTGCAAGTGTCAAAAACATCCTGATAGTCTTCAGGTAGGACTTCTTTGAACTTCTGTTTGTATTTCTGTTTAGTACCATATGAGTGCATGTGCATTAAGTAGTAACTGAGGAGCTGTTCATGAGAAATTTACAAAATGTAAATGTAAAAATAAACAGTAAAAATAAAGTATCACCAAGAGTGAAAAAATGTCAGAATTCATTGTATTCTCTAAATTAACAGCTCCTGAAATCTGATTACTGACAGGAGTCTCTCTGTAAAAAAATACATACATGTTCATTCACACACTGATACAAACTGCAAACAATTTCCATGAATACCATGTTCAACATATTTTACTTCCTCCTGAATGTTAAAAATAGCAAAAATATTTTTACTTGTGAAAATTTTCATCAGTTTCCTCCAAATGCAAGAGAATCTCTTCTGCACATTCCACTGACGGAGCCCCAGTGATTTTTTCCTTCACACTTTGCAGCAATTGTCTAAGCATGGACTGTAACAGAACTTCATCTTCATTTGTAAACTGAGACATCTGTAAGAAGTAAATTAAGAATAAAATGATTTCATTGTTTCTTTTTTTATTTTTACCTTAAGATGCAACAAAAACTCTCAATTTTTGTGCCTGTTATCAAAAGCATGAGGTGATGCTATAAAAACACCTGACTACAAACAGGAAGCGTTTGATAGCGCCTATCTTCCAACTAACTAGAATCAATATAACCAAATCAGTTTTAATGGGTTTTCTGTTATCTTAGTGCAACGTTCTCAATGCGTTAAGAAAAATCTGAGTATTTTGCTTTTGTTTGTAACTGCGTGAAGACCACCCCATAACTACAAAAGAAAAGAAAAAAAAAAAAAGTTCCACATATGTAATTACTATCTTGATGAGAAACACCTAGAAGTCTCTCACCACCTACTCAAGTACTGTTGCTGCTCAGTTCTGATTTTTCTCTCTCTCCACTCAGAGCTAGAGCTGTGCCTGCCATGGAAGGTGCTGGAAGCTTTTGCAAGTAACAAGAATCAGGTGAAATTGTCATAAATGTTTTATTTCCCCATGGTATCAACAGCAGAATGACCTGACAGAGTCCTGTCATTTCAACATTACAGCTACTGGGAAAAACAAAGAGCAGCAGAAGCGGGAAATATATGTTAAGTACAGAAGATAGCATTCTCAAGGGTTGCCAACCAAACAAAACCCCTCAATTTCTAGTTCACTATTTAATAAGCTTAAAATCATGCACAGCTTAAACTTCTTTATATGCCAAGGAACGTTTCAAATCCCTAATGCTAGTTCTACTTTATATACTAATTATATTCTAATCTATTTGAGGAAGAATGATTTAGAGAACTTTAGAAAAAAAAAAATGAATCAATCAAAAGACACTCCAAACACCTGTGAATAAACAAGATGCACACTTAGAAGTGACAATGTAATAAATCACTTCATGAAACTTGAAAAAAAAAATCAGTTATCTAGCTCCAATTTCAGAAGGTACGCTTTAATAAAGGTACAGGGTAGCTGAGTTTGAAGTTCTCTGTGGCAAGTAGTACAGCTGATAAACGTTTCATTTTGATCAAACATGATTCAACATGAGTGCAACCATCTTACCAGAAACAGTATTAAAATAAATTAAAAAAAATAATAATTCTAATCCTTTGTGATATTCTTGTAACTCCCTGGTTTGCAGTCCCTCTGCCTTAAAAATTACTGTCTCTTGGCATTTAATCAAAGTCAATTCACTTTAGGTCTATACCAACCACTCTCATAAATCTTGTATTTAGACCCTAACATCATCCTAAACCCCTGGAAAAGAAAAACAAAAACAAACATCCAAAACTCCCACGATATTTGGAGCCAGGAGGCATTTTTAGAAGTGTAGGTGTTTGAATACCAGTTAGCAATCCCTGCAAAGCACCTTTCACATTATTCATGGAGACAAATTATGGAAATACTGCAGTTTTATCTCTCACTCCCTTTGAAATGTATAATGTGACTTACATAAGCACTAACTTGCTTATCTTAACATTCACTCGCAGCAGTGTGTGGTTTGGGATGTTCAGCAGGCACACCTGCTTCCCTGCAAAATCTGAATTATCACTTCCCAGCTAAAACACACCAAACCCAGTTTGCGCACGCTTTGAAAGTTCAAATTCACCGCAGTGAAATCACTCTACAACCAAAAAGTCTGAGGGATGATGAAAGAAGTGCCCTGCTGCAGCCTGGGTTTATCCATGCGAAGGGGAATTTCACAGAAGCCCTTGTCTGCTTGTCTGAGCAAGACACTGAACCCAGACGTTTAGCAACGAAGCACCCCATAGGAACACGGATTGTATCAGAACCTCCTCCTCTCCCATTTCTTATCGTCAATCACTTCAACTGCCCATCAGGTTTAGGAGCAACCAGATTTCTCATAACACGTATACAAACAGCTTTTGTTTTTCAAAGCGTCAGGTTCCCCCCGCACTGTGACTAACAGTATAGAGCACTCCGCCCCAGTCCCCTCCCGCACCACCAGTCCCGCGCAGCCCCTAGCTGCGAGCGGCCCAGCCAGGCCCTGCCAGGCCCCGCCACGAGAGCAGAGCCATCCCCGGGGCAGAACCGGCCGGCTCCCCGCCCCGCCGCGCACGGAACTCCAAGACCCGCACAGTCACCTCGGGGCGGCGATTGCCCTCCCTTCGCAGCGGCCGCACGTCTCCCCCAGTCGCGGGCCGTAGCAACCAGCGGCGCCCGCTGCCGAGTCTCGCAGGGCCCCTAGCAACATCGCGAGAGTCTCGCAGGGCCCAGCCCGCACCCTGTTCCTCCCTGCACGCCCGTGGGAGGCGCTGCTGCGGTCATTGCGTTGGCGTGGGTGTGTCCCGGTGTTGGCTGGTTAGCAGCCCGGGCCTCTGACCGCCTTCTCCCTTCGCTCGCCGACCACGGGGCAGAAGGGCGGCAGTCCGGACACGACGCGGCCTCCTTTGTCTGTGCAGCTGCCCTGCATGGGGTGGTCTCCGTGTTGTTGGCCAAACAACATAAAGGGACAGCGTCCCTTTATGCACATCGACCTTTATTCCTCCCCCTACACAATACTGTGATGAAGCACCCACCACCCAGGCAACTGCAAGGGAAAACCCAGGGATTGAGTAGCTAGGATGCATCTGTGTGCCAGTAAAGTGCATGAAGCACTGAGACATGGCTCACTTTGCTGTCTTATCCTTAGCTGGGTGTGTAAGGGCTCACCTCTGGCAGTCCCTGTCAGCTCCACCCTGTGTTGTGCGGGTCTTCCATCAATATCATAGGCATTCGTTGATATTACTCCGGTTTACAGCAGTATTTCTCTTTTCCAGTACCCTATAGCGTAGAGTCATACAATCGTTTGAGTTGAAAATGTAGGAATGGAATATTGTTTTTGCATTAGATATCAAAATGGGGGAATTGAACTGGAGAAATAGTGGACAGTGTATTTGTATTTTGTAACTTGTCCTTAGAAATAGCTGATGTGAAAAAATGGAAATAACATATACTTTAGTAGCATATTTTAGAAATATAATTGCTGAATTATGTGATTAATTCTTGCTTGCAAAACTGCAGTAGTTTTTAAATGTTGCAAATAGTATAGGTATAGTATTGTGGACTAGAAAGCGTATTGTAAGGCAGTTCTGTACCCTCAGCAAAAGGAAAACAGACTTAACAAACATCAAAACGGGCAAGTCCTCCACACAAGACTGGATTGCCTCACTCTGTGGGTAGGTTGAGATACAGCAGGCAGGCATCAAGATACTCCCCTCTAGCCTCCTTCCAAACTTATCTCTATCCAAGGACAAGCAGATGTCCAGAAATAATGACCAAGTATTGAGTGAGCAAGTGTTAGAAGTTAAATAATTAGTGATTTATGCTTAGCTAGCAAAAATTTGTTTAGCCAGTATCAGTACATTTAGTTGAGCTTCAGGAAGGTTGTGAACACGAAGAACTCAACCAATGAGGAACCCTGGGAGGAAGAGATAAGCGTTGGGTAATAGGGCATAAAAGATTTAACACTGTTTTCTGTGGGTGCTTGTAGGACACCCGCCATTGCAATTGCAAATAAAGTCTGCTTTATCAGAGATACCATCCTGATAAATTATTTGGATATTTCCAACAGAAAGGACTCTTAAAGGTCAACTAGTCCAGTTCCCCTGCAATGAACAGGGACACCTATGGCTATGTCAGGTTGCTCAAAGCCTGGTCCAGCCTGACCTTGGGTGTCTCCAGGGATGGGGTTTCCACCAGCTGTCTGGGCAACTTTTACCATGGGATAGAGGCCTGGGTTCATAACCAGACTGAGGTAGGACAACTTCAAAATGGGTGCATACCGTGATTTTGTCCTACAAATAAATGCAAAACAGAAAAGAGCAAAGGCATTTTGATGTGATACTGAAATATTTTGGATTCCTGGTCCTTACTGAAAGACATTCTATTTTAGCATGCCTTTTCTGTCTTACAACACAACATACTGCAGCTGTAGTGGCATCATAGGAAGTTGTTCTCATTCTACCAGTGATGCTTCCAGAATCTTTCTGTTCCTATCTATGCTCATACACGTTGTGTTTCATCCACAACAGAAACCTGGAGCCTTTCTTCCTGAGCAGAGCTGGCAGATCTCAGGTGCCATTTGACATGATCATTAGTGGGCATGCAGACAGATACCTTTGGAGGGTGAGAAATGCTATTCTAAAGTGCATTATATTTACATGAATGCATATCAGCCACATGAGACATTGAAATCACTAAAGTCACTCACGTAGATTTCACAGTGGTGAAATTCCACTGCCTCTTACAGACAAGTCATCTTTCTCAATGCAGAAATATGCTATAGATGTTCTCTCCCAGCAGTACAAACAGGAAGAACCCCCCTCAGGAAACTCAAAAGACATGCAATACAAATAAGTTTTCTTCAGATTTCCAGGTTCTTAGAATATCAGACTGCTAATTTCAGTGATTTTAGAAACTTAGAGGAACAAGCAAATGCATCAGTTCTTCAAATGTATAACATGTAATCTGAGTTTCAAAATGTGAAATACAACATGTGAAGGATGTGAGACATTTGATTGCTACAGATGTGGAGTCTACAGTACAGGAGAGATGTAAGCCTGTTGAAGCACATCCAGAGGAGGGCCACAAAAATGATTGAAGGGATGGAACACCTCTCCTTTGAGGACAGGCTGAGAGAGCTGGGGCTGTTCTGCCTGGATAAGAGAAGGATATGAGGTGATCTGACAGTAGCCTTTCAATATCTAAAGAGGAGCTACAGGAAAGAAGGGGACAGAATTTTTAGCAGGGAGATGGCTTCAAGCTTAAAGATTTAGCTTGGATATAAGGAAAAAGTCTTCTACAGTAACAGTAGTGAGGCACTGGAAGAGGTTGCCCAGAGATGTGGTTGATGCTCTGTCCCTGGAGGCTTTCAAAGCAAGGCTGGATCAGGCCCTGTGCAACCTAATCTAGCTGTGCATGTCCCTGTTCATTGCAGGGGAGTTGGACTAGGTGACCTTTAAAGGTCCCTTCCAACTCTAAATATTCTAAGTATGCTTCTGTGATTAATAAAATTATCTTCTCATATTCCAAAGTTTGAATTACTACCTTTGGAAACAGTTTATTCCAAATTTTCCAATACCAGTATTCAATACTACTCCAGTGGTGTGGCCACACCTTAAGTATTTAGTGCACTTCTGGGCACGCAGTACAAAAGAACATAGAACTATTAGAGAGTTCCAAAGGAGGGCTATGAAGATGGTGAAGGATCTGGACAGGAAGATGTATAAGGAAGGGTGGAGGTCCCTCGGTTTCTTGGTTCAGCCCAAAGAAGAGGAGATGGTGGGAGACCTCATAGTAGGCTATAGATCCTCATGAGGAAAGCAGAGAAGCAAGTGCTTATCTCTGCTCTCTGATGACAGCAACAGGACTCAAGGGAACAGCATGGAGCAGTGTCAGGGAAGGGTCTGTTTGGGTGCTAGGAAAAGGTTCTTCACCAGACCATGGTTGGGCAATGGAACAGGCTCCCTAGGGAAGTGGAGCTTGACAGAGTTCAAGAAGTGTCTGTATAGTGCTCTCAGACATATGGTCTCATTTTTAGCTGGTCTTATGTGGACTCAGGTGTTGGACTTGATTGTTCTGGGTCCTTTACACTGGGGATATTCTGTGTTTCTGTGATTCTGTGAATCTATGAAGTTTCTGTATGTCTAAAATATTCCTACAGTGTCTCCAGCACAGCAGTTCAGAAAGGAGAAAACCATGAACAATAAGGGAATCTTCTTTACAGCTAGCCGTAATGGTAGAAATAGTTCATCTTAGTGCTAGCGACATTAAGATATGGAAATAATTTCTCTTCTTTCCTCTCTTTCTGGTGTGCTCTGCTGTTTTCTCCCCTTTTCTTTTGTTGCAAGACCACCATCCTTTTGTGGATGGCACATAAAGATCTGTAGAGATAAAGATTTTATGTAGTTAATACATATCCTTTAGAGTCTCTAAGAATGTTTAACCAAGAAAACACAAAACAAAGTTTTAGAAGATTTTTTAAAAAAATTAGCTTTCTATAGTCAGTCCCCAAGCAGAATTGAGGCCATGTGGAGCCAGGATATCCCCACTTCAGCTTTTCACAAACTAGATGTCGGGAATGGAGAAATAAGTGTGAAATCTGTGTCTGGAGGTATGACAAGCCTACCTTCCTTTTCTGAATACTCTGACAACCCTTAAGCAGTTCTTGAGCCCCCAAATAAAAGATGAAAACACTTCATCAATCCTTCTATGATCAGTGTGGCATTTATTGTCCTCTCACATTATTATTCATGGAAATTTCCCAAATTTAAAGGAACAATGAGCATGTTTTAAAAGTTCACGAGATCATAATCTAATCAAAAATATCAAAAAGGAAATGGCTTAAAATATTACTGCTGATGGGAAAGTCTATTTAAATAATCTCCAAAGGAAATTTTCTATTTCAGAAACCATCAATTCTTCCCTCCTTGTGTTCTCTAGGGAAATTCTAACCCATTGCTAGATGTTTCCTTCTAAAAAAAATAAGGGAACACTGGGAGGATAGCAGGCTGGATCATTTAATAGTTCCAAGTGAACTTGCAATACATATATTAAAACATGTCTACACAGAATTTACATCAGTTCCATTACAAAAGAGAATTGAACTATCATGATTTTAATGTAGTTATATCAGATGAGTTTGAATCTCACTAGTGAGAGCTAAGCCTATGTAAGCCTTCTGTAAGCTCTTAAACAAATCAAAAAATAAAATTGGGTCAGTTTATGGATTACCTATTTGGTAATTACACTTCAATGATACTAATACTTCATAAAGACTGAAGATCTTACATTGCTATTCCTAAATCTCAACATTGAACTTACTTCTTTAGAAATTAAGGAAAATAAAATGATCATTATGTGCCATTATGAAAATGAATGGCACAGAAGTACAAAATGATTAGCAAGCATCATAGTAAATCTCTGATTTATTTACCATCTCTTTTCTAATTAGTATTTGTTTGTTTTTTTCTCATATGCTTCCTGAAGGTGGCAGCAGTACTCAATAGTTGCGTACGTGTCTGACTTTTGAACTTAGTGACCTCCGTGGCGTTTCTTTCAATGTTAAGGTATTTGTATGTATTGTTTATAGTACGCTAAGGTCGAATTTTTATGGCACAGTTATTGTAATTTTTGCACATATGATATACAATATCTTTGCACACTGAAGAAAATATTCTGAGTTGGAGTGGCAAGTTACTGCAAATATGACTGAAAAATAATTTTAATTAATATTGTACTGTTGATTATAGTTAAAGTTGTCCATTCCATTGACTTCAGTGAAGCCTGGATCACATACATTTTCTGAACTGAACTGTTAGCTGGTTTGGGGAGACACTATGTTAGTGTTAGCACTTCAAAACACTGCAAAAGTTATCTGTGATCACTGAGGAAAGATAATAGCCCGTCTATAGGGTTTCCTTCAGTTCCATTCTTCCCCTTCATCTTAATTGTTTGCAATTACTGTTAGAGTTATTCAAGCCAACAGTATCTCACACCAGCACAGTAGGATTTTAATTCAGAAGAAATCTTTAATGTTGCTTCTCCACTTTGCCTTTTAATTTAGACTCAGTACAGTTTACATTAAGTGCCGTATTCTTGCCACAAAGGCAAGGCAATTACACTGACATTAGAACCAGGAAACAATTTAGAGAACTCTGATCTCCTTGCAATCTACAAGCAGCTGCCGGGTCTGGAGCTTGCAGGTCCCGGTTGCAGTCTGGAGAATCATGAAGCCAGCAGCAGTGCTGGTGCTAGGTGACAGCAGGCCTGCCAGTCTTTTATGAGATTCAGATCTGCTCTCACCACTCATTCAACACAGGAAGATATTTTTGTAATTGCCTGATTGTGTGACCTATAGAAACTTCCTTCAGATTTTCCTCAAAGCTTATTGTTAAGTCCTGCACCCGTCACACGTTTCAGAATTCATTCATCACTTCCTTCTAATTGCTGATGTGGTAGTTATGTTGCAGACAACTATTTCTATTCCTTCTTCTTTTTGTCTTAGGCTTACTTAAAATGTGGCATTGCAGTTATTCCCTTTGTTTTACTACTATCTGTACTATAAAGCATGCATAACATATCCATCCCAAAAAATTTGATAGCTTTTTTTTCCAACAGCTTCTTCTGCTATATAAATACCTCTCTTCATCATCACATGAAGTGCTTTCTGTAAACCTGATTTTGCAGGGATTCAAATACTTAATTTGTAAGCATTTGTTTTATATTGTATACTTGATACAATTTACAGTCTTTTCAGGGTTTCTTCTAGAAGCACAGATTAATCTGGATGGATATGGGATGCAAAAATCTTTGTTCTCATCACATTTGGAATGATGTTAAATGCTTAAAAGAGACAGTTGTACACTTCCCTGCTTATTTGTAGTTACAGCCTTTTGTAATACTTGCTCAAGAAGACAGAATTTGGGCTTTGCTTTGCCATGCTGTGTTCTTCTGTGAACTTCCAGTTTGTGTGGAGTTCCAGCTCTCATGACTTGAGTAGAATTCTAATAGAGACATGGTTTATCAGTCAAATGTATTTCAGCAAGGAAGAACAAAAATACTTCTATATCTTGATACACCTCCACAGTACTTATTTTATCCTAGACTAAATCACTGTTCCCAAAAGATGGATAAGGAAATAAAATATTAGTTATATTTTAGATTATTTTAATATTTTGAGAAAAAATGTAGTTTTTATGGAAGTCAGCTTGCAATTAGGAAATTTACCCCCATACCATGCATAACAGGGATTATTAGGGCTCTGTTGCAATTTTGGATTTAGTATGTTCAGGTGGAAGGGTCTTGCCTCCTACCAACCAGGTCTGAATGTTCCACCTGTTAGACACAAAATATCTTGAGGTTTTAATATCTATTTGTAAACTCAGAAGAAAATTGGACAGACAGCAAAAAATATATTTTCTCTCCACCTCTTCCTCTCTTTAATTCCTTCAGGGGAGCTCCCTCCATGTAGGCATTTGTACTTATACTTATCCATTTGGAGCAGCTACTTGGAAAACAAAACAAAACAAAACAAAACAAAACATATACCAACTCTTTTCTCCCAGGTCAGAAGATTATTTAAATCACCAAGATGGGATTCAGGACCTTTTATATAGGAGGTTGCTTTTTTTCAGTTCTCTGAGTAGTACTTGTTACAATACCAGTCTTGCAGTATTCTGCTGACGGAGTAAAGCAACTGGTGGAATGGGAGAGGCCAGCTAATGATGAGAGTCAGGAAATTCATCACCTGGCTTTATAGGCAAAGAAAACACAAGCACCTAAACATGTCTGTTCAGATAAGACCAAGTCAAATCTTCAATTCTTTCACATAGTGGATATTTATAACACCATGTTTTGTGAACTTGTAATAACTTGATTGAGGACTGATTAATCTGTTTGGAATTCTTGGAGAGCCCTGGTAGCAATGCAAAGTATGTCAATACTGTGTTAATTACTATTTTAAAGTCCATTTGGCACACACTTTCTGCTTGACAGTAGTTCCTAAGCTTGCACTGGAGAGCAGTGCAGCAGCTCATGGAAAGAATCTGTGTGGATATAGTCAATAAGATGCTTTCCCAGTGAAGGATTCATCCCTTGTTATAAGTAGGACATACTTAATTCTGAATAGTTCTTGGTAAAGTTCTCCCAAAACTCTGAAAATACATAGCTGCTTAGTTTTCAGCATAATTTCACTAGCTTCTCTGATGCTTTATAGTGTTTATAGCACTAAATAATTGTAATGCCATTGTGTTTCATACACTTTATTTTACTGTTTATGCACCATATGGCATTGATGCATATTATATTGCATATAACTCAATACTATAAACATGGCATTACAGAACAGAGTTGCTGCATTTTTTTATTGCAGTTAGGTTGCCTACTATGATGAAAATAATATAAAAACAGGTGCAAATTATTATTCCCTTTCTTTCTACTTTTTATTCAAGAAATGACCTGTGGGAAATTAGGTGCAATTTTCATGATATTTTATACATACATAGATCTTGGAATAAAATAGTAAATAAGCTCTGCAAGAATTTTATGGTTCTTACTCCTGCTTTTTAAAACTAGTTATATTTGTAATGCTTTTCCTCAGAGGTTACTTGAAGATCAGTCCTGAGGCTTATTGCACATTCTCAGTTGTTTCTGAAGGTAATGCATGCCAAGAAGCTCATTTTATAGAACTAAAACATTTATTTTTTCTTTTATATTCATGTGCTGATTTTTATTTTATTTTTACAATTAAACCAGGGTACTCCAATTCCTATCCATGAGAGGCCTGCTGTCTTAGTTGAGCTTACCAAGATGAGGTGTTCTCTGCAGGTGATTGTAATCCTTTACGGAAATACACTGCATGGCTCTCATGGCTGCTCTCTCTTATGGACCTGATTCCAGGACGGGACCTGATACCCAAAAGGGACAACGAAATAGCATTGTTTAGACAGTGTGTGGGAAGGTGCAGTGACCCACGACCCACAGCTCATTCTTTTGCTTTCCCTCAATGTACTGGACAAGCAAGATGCAAGCAGAAAAAGTAACGTGAAGCACTGTCCATCGAACCTCACTCTAGAGCTTGGGTGCCTTGTATAGGGCTGCAGGTATGTACATCTCTCTGCTACTGATATCAAGAGTCCACATCCTCTCCTGATGGTAAGTGCCCACAAAGACTGCAAACTTCTGGGGAACCCTTCAAAGTGTGCTTTAGGTGCATCTGAGGAGATACCTGCTGGGGTAGATCTACCTATCTCCATCCTGACATCCTCCATCCTGAGTGAACTCAGCACCACAGAGAGGGAAAGGATACTGCCCAAAACAATGCTAAATTCCCATAGCAAGATGGAACTTGACTCTGTAGTGTTGTGGTTAAGTACTGGTGTGAGAGCATCAGTACTTTTCCTATTCCTGCTCTTAAATCCAGGGACTGTTTAATACAGAATGCATAACCTGTCCAGACAGCAGAGTCTCAGTCCCATCACTTCACTCATACCCAGGCCTTCAAGTCATTCTGCAGAGTAAAGCTCCTTCTCTGGTAGATCCAAACTCTCACAACTCTTCATCTGGAGAAGAGGAAAAACTTGCTCAACCCAGTGTTCTCACTAACAGTCATGCTCTCCTAGAAGCCTGTGATGAATTCCCAACTCCTAGCAAATGTAGGTACTACCAAAAAGTAGTGACACAAATAAGGTGTGGTTGTAAAGTGAGGGTTATTTCTCTCTAACAATAGAGGGCTTGTAAAAGTCTGGTAAAGAAACATGATCACAGTTTTAATTGCAACTCTTTACATCCCATTTGAAATTCACAGGTAACATATTTATGTTGACTGAAAATGGATATGCATAGTTGCATATTTTTTGCTGCTCACAGGACTGTGTTCAGCCAGTACATCAAAATCCATAAGCTTATTTGCAATCACTTGAGCTGGCAGTGCAGTGCACTCCATGCCCAGATTTCAGCCCAGATGGGGTTAATAGTGCAGCAACATTTGGTTGGTGCTGAGGGATGAAGCCAGGATGCTCAGGAGGGCAAGGCAGAGCTGCCACCATGATCGTGCAGGGCAGGGGGCAGCTGCAGGGTGAGCTCTGCCTGGCTGCATGTAGCCTGTAGGTTGGACATACCTGGGCTAGGGTATTAAAATCTACCTAATCTTCTTTATCCTAGAGTTCTCATTGCACCTGTTCCTAAATGTTTTCATTTTTTTTAACATGAATCTGTTTCTCTACTCAGTTCTCTCAAGGTCAGTGGCAGCTCTTATGCCAACTTCTGATACCAAGGTTAACATATAATAAGATACAACACTGTATTAATACAAAGATGTGATGAATATGATCTTTTTCAATTTTTTTTCTTTTTTTTTTGTGTAGAAGAAAAGCCTTTTATCTGACATGTTAAAGCACCTAGCTAGCTCTAACATAAGCTGTGGGGCATGCAGAAAGGAATGAGAGGCAAATGGGATCAAATGCACAAGGAACTGCTTATTTGTGCTATATTTTAGGAGTTTATCTGAAAGAGATGCAGTGTGTAAAAAAAAAAACTTCAGCTAGTTTCTCACAGCATCTATTTCTCAAAGATGATTTGTATGTTATTTAATACGTTAGCAGAACTTGCCATCTCTTAACAGGGTATTTTGATTATATCAGAACCCCAAAGCCTTGGTTGATAGTACATTATGCAAATTCACTTGTCTTGGATAATTTTTCCAATATCAATAGTACCAGTTTTGTCTTAACCTCTTATGATTTAACATCAACACAAGAACAGCAATATATTACCTGAATCCCTTTTGTTTCAGCTTTAAACAGATATAACTCAACAATCAGGAGTAAATCATATCTACCTTCCCATTAGTGACCTCGCCATGCCTGGTACTGCAGAAAGCATACAATGCAGGACCAAAATCAAGTCCTCTGCAATCATTACTATTCAGCCACCTGCAACTGGGACCCCCTTGGAATTTTAAACAGAGACATTGCAGCAGCTCACTGGGAATAAGTGAAGCTGTTCAAGAGCTGATTATTGCAGCAGAGCCTTAGCAAATTAATTAATAATTAGGTGTGAAATTATTATACACCTTCTGGTTTCCTTAGTACTTTCCTCATGTTGCTAATTTACTTCTGCACCACCAAGGGACAAAGTAGATTTAAAGAACATATGTGGGAATGAGCTAAAACTCTCCCCAGGTAAACCTTGTTATGTTTTTGTGGGGGGGTTGTTGATTTTTTTTTTTTTTTTTGTATTGTATAGAGATTTATCTTAACTCTTTAAAATGCCTGACTTCTTAAATATATATATATATATATATATGTATATATTTAGCACAAGGCTTAGTTTGTTCATAAGAAAGCAATGCTTTGTCTCTCTGCTGTAAAAAATTACACTAAGCTGAGATATGGTATATTCTTTTGTTATATCTTATCCTGTATGTTTGCATTTCAAATATATTGTTTTAAGGTTTTTATATAGGATGAACTAACTGAAAACAGTGTGAGTTGTGTTAAGGCTGCAGTGCTGCATTTAATGAAATAATGATTCTATGTGTCATTGAAGGGGCTTTACATAATTCTGCCTGTTGAACAGGTTTTGCTCAAAGGGAATGTTTGTGAAGTTTTCCATGACAAATATATGATAGAAGCTAAGCAAACCTGGCACCTTCCGTATGAGCACCTGATTATAGGCTGCACTAAAATACAATATGAATACTACAGGTATTTCAGTGAAAAAATAGCTGTCACTCTCACCTGCAGTAAAAGATGTGGAAAAATATCTTGGATGTCTGAAGCAAAATAAGCTGAGATTTGAAGCTCCTTTTCAAAGGTGAGGCTAGGGATGGGATCTAACTGGCTGGCCTGGGCCCTAACTATTTTTTCAATAGCTTTATTGACCTTCTGGATCAGTCCAAGCTGATGGATAGGAATAAAGTTTTTCTTGCTCTACAGTGATCTTACATAAGCTTGGAGAATATGTAGATGCATGTTTCTAGCATGGCTGGAGATTAAAAAGCTTTTTCTCCTTTCTTAGAACAGAAGAAAATAGGAATTTTTTATTTCATAAGTAGATATTTCACTTCAGTTCCAGGCTCATGAGTACTGTTTTAGTCAACCAAGAACATCAGAAAATAAAAAAGGCTTTTGACATATACACCAGTAGTCTTTGAAGTGTCTCGTTTATAATGCAGATAACTGCCAGAACCGTTCTTACTGCATATGCTAAGCAAATAATCAGAATGAAATCAAGCTAACCAGTCTTGTTTGGATTAGCCTTCTTGCCAGCATGTTAGCAGAGGGACTTTCACGATCTCCAAGCTTGTTTATTTTAGTAATGTACGAGAAGGTAGCACTTTCCTTACTTTGGATGCTATTTACCATCAAAAGACCTAGGAATAATCTGCAAGGTAAATACTTACGCTACTTGTAAACTGTGGTAATAAAATATTCCTGCACTTTAGGCTTACAAAGGGTAGTATTTTCATATAAATCCAAAGAACAGTTTACGTAAAGGTTTTTAAAAGGCTCATTCATCTGAAATAAGTTACAAAAATATGTTAGGATTAAGTAAAATCTAAACACTATGGCTGGACTTAAGTGGTGTGATTATACTTCTAAATTTCTGGCACTGTTTCCACAGTCCTAATAAACTGAATTTCTATTTCTTCCAACTGTTTTCTGCTGATTATCCCACTTGAATAAATGTTTGTGCTGGACTGGCTGGCAGAGGAGGCAGACAAAAACCTTCCTCTGCAGTTGCTGGTAGTGAATGCTGCACCTGCCATGTGGGAGATGATGTGTGCCTTGGTGAGGGCCTGTAGCCTCAGCAGGAGTTGAGAGCTAGTCTGTTATTTGCTGCATCCTAGTATGACACCTTTTAAAGCTGTCCTTGTGCAGGTTTGATAGATCTGAAACACTCTTGGTTAATTTCTTTCTAAGACAATCCATTCTACTTCCAGAGTGCTGGTGTAATATCCTAATGCTGGTCTATTTACTCCATGTCCATGTATAATCATCTTTTCTCATCATAGATTTTCCACTAAAACCATAATGTCTTTTTCTGAACAAAATCCTTCTCTTCTGTGTTAACTAATAAACGTGTTCAGGTACACCAATGGCTGAACACGGAATAGATACTAATAATTGTAACATTTCTTACTGATGTCATCTAACTATCAAAACTGGTTCTCATTAATAACTCATGTCTCTTTTGCTTTTCACTCTTTGGCAGATATATTTCCCTGTTTTAAGGATTGAAATTGCTTCTTTTTTTTTTTTTTTTTTTTTAGCTTTGTCTTGCACTGAATCTAGAGGACAAGTAAATAGATGCATATGGGAAAAAAAAAAAAAAAAAACCTCTTTATCCCAGTGAAGAGGAATTTTTACTTAATTGGAAATGCTTCTATTCTGTGGCTGCTCTGTGCTTTCAGCTGTGGTGTCTGAAAACCTGTGATGTGATTATTTTATTTTTTCAGTGGAAGATTCACTTGCAGGCTTCTGTTTCTGCTCATATCAAGTACAAGCTCCATGCCTGGGAGTTCTATTAAGCTCTCTAAAAGAACTGGAGCAGAGGATGTTTTATGTGCTAGTCAGTGGCATGTGTTGATGCAAAGCTGCCCCTGTGAGTTGGGGCCTTCCTGAGAGGTTGGTTGGGCCTCGCTGATGATGCTCCCTCAAGGTAGCGACAAAGAGAAAGGACAGTCCGCCTTTTAAGTGCATATGGTAAATCTCCATTGAGTGCATGTCACTTGCAATTCGTTTATTTCTTATTCTTGATACTCTGATTGGTAACTTTGGGATTAAGCCACACTCTGAGGTTCTGGCTGTACCTCTGAGCCAATGAACTGCAGGTGGGGGCGAGTCTGCTCTCCATCTTTTTTAATCGGTGCTGAAAAGAAGCTGCATTTCCTGCAGTGAGTTTTCTTTATACGCTTGTTTAGTCCTTACACCTTTTCTTAGGAAAAGCCAAGCCATGAACTCTGTTGGGCTGATACAAATACAGTTCTTGATGTGTTCAGAACAGTATTCTCTAAGACAGGAAGCTTTAGAAAAAGTATTGAAGTCCCCTCCCTTAATAACCTCCAGAGCTGCTTTCAGATAGACTCTTAGGGCAAAAGCCAGACATACATCTTTTTGATACATAACAGTTACTGCTTTCAGAATAAGAGAAAGGGGGAGTGCAGGGGAAGTCATTATCTACTAAAAAAGATCAAGCTTGAGAATGCATCTTTCATCTCCATTTATTTTGTCACGTACATTTCCTGATCTTTCCAATCTGTGTGTAGTTCACAGAAACTTTGGATTCTTAACAACCTTGAAGTTAACAGTACTTCAGCATATACTACTGTAGTAGTAAAATACAAGACATTGTACTTTATGTGACTGTAATTTGCTTTTTTTCTCAGTATCAGCTGATTTCTTTCCATTTACCACTGAAACAAAGCCTTTTCTCTACCTCAGAGCTTTGATTTTTTTTTTTTTTTTAACTTTTGTCATAGGAATAAGAAAGCATGAAAGATTCATAAGGTACTTGGATTATTTTAAATCCCTGCAACTCTAGTCAGAGCTACACGGAAGAGCTACACTTGTGTTTGTGCTTCCCACCCCAGCTCAGCCAGGGTCTTTTTTCCTTTTTCTTGACTTAGCTCTCCTTGGTTTCTCTTTCCTTCAACTGTTGGGTCACCAAGATGATGAAAGGATTGGAGTGTCTCTTCATGTGGAAAGGCTGAGACAGCTGGAGAAGAGAAGGCTCACAAGGATCTTATCAATGTATATTAATACCTGAAGAGAAGGTGCAAGGAGGACAGAGCCAGGTTTTTTTCAGTGGTGCAAGGACAAGAGGCAATGGACATAAATTGGAATGTAGTAGGTTCTGTCTGAGCACCAAGGAGCACTTCTGTACTTGTGTGGGTAATGGAGCACTGGCACATGTTGCCCAGAAAGGCTATGGAGTCTCCTCCTTGGAGATCTTTAGATCCTGCCTGGACATGGTCCTGGGCAACCTGCTCTGGATGCTCCTGCTTTAGAAGGGGGACAAGATGAACTCCAGAGGTCCCTATAGACATTAGCCATTCTGTGAGTTTGGAAAAAAGATGTAGCATTAAGATTTGCCTCAAGGAAAAAGCCCCATGGTTGCTATTGTCAGGCCTGCCTTGTCTTCTCCCTTTCTAATTTTCTTTTCCCCGTGGTCAGTCCCTTGTCCTCTGAACTTTCCTGAGCTTTGGGTGCTAGCCATAAGTTCATTTCATTATGAGAGAACATCAGAATCTATTTAAGTCACTGGAAAGAGTTCCAATGATTTGAAATGTTTGGATAATAGTCATGAGACCATAAGAATAGTTCTGCTGGTCAGGATTTTTTTTTTTTTTTTTTTTTTTTTTTTTTTTTTTTTTTTTTTTTTTTGTGCACTGTAGTAGCTCTGTCAAGCAATTGAGAAGAGTGTTCACTCTGACTCCCTTGAACATTTGTTTGTTCAGGTAGTAATAGCAACTGCAATGAGGAGCTCTTACTTGACTCAGGCCTTGAGCTGTAGGACAGTACGAAAACTAATTGCTTTATCAGTAATGGCAATATTAAGAATATTTATTCCTTTTGCAAAAATGATTTTGGTTTGCTTTTAGTGCAGTGGCCAACCAGATATCCCCTAGTCTCTGCAACTTTATTTTTTATTATGAAAAGCAGAAAGTATTCATTCTCACTTTTTGCTGATTGCTGGCCAAATTTTCCAGCATAACTTTATCCATATCATATTGAGGTCAACATTTCTTTTAATATCTATGACAACAGTTACATCACCCATTAGCTTTTGCCAAAATTGATGTATTTATATTCTCTAGTTTATTATTAGTCCAAGCCTTCAGACTGTTGCTGTTGCTCTTCACTGTATCTCTTCTTCATTCAGTAATGCATTTCTGCTTCCTGTTAGTTAAAAGTTTCAAATTGTTAGTCACGTTGTCTCACTCAAATTTCATCATGTAAGTGATAAATTGGCGTAGCAAGGTGGGCATTTGACATTTATGTTTTTAATGAACTACTGAAGAAATTACTTTGCAAAGCTTGGAGCTCCTAATTTTATTCTTGGCACATGTATCTACGTACACCTGAATATAAATGAGTTCTTAGCTTAATTATCTGAAGTCTTCTCCTCTGTAGTCTATTTTGGCAGTTATTTTTGACCCCACCGTGCAATTTTGCTGTTTTTCCAGGCTCTATGACTAAATCAGAATAGTCTTTGTGGTCTTTTCTTTCAAATAGCTAGAATTGTATATATTTTTTAATCCTTGTAGGCTTCATCTACTGGATCTGTGCTTTAAAATTATGTCAAATGAATACAATACAAAATCTAGGTGAGCACATACAGAAATTGTGTTTTCTTGGTTGATGCTGTTAACATTTACATCTCATTTTGTTATGACTTCACAACTGTGGATTTTTTTCTTCTGTATCTCTGCCAAAATATATGCTCGAAGTAATTTAGTTCAGAAGAAAAAAATCAGCATCATCCTTTGTCAAGGAGAAAAGGAGTGGCTGTAACAGTGATAATTTTGCTATTTTAGACAGCCAGAAGTCATACCGTCAAAGAATTGTGATATGTAGCAGATAGCTACATATTCAGTGCTGACTGTGAACTGGAGCCAGGAGAGAAGACACAATCATTCATGTCAAAACCAAATCCTCAAGTAATTCTTCATACCTGATTTACAGTCCAAGAGAATTGTAAAGAGGATGAGACAAAGAAAATAATCAAATATTTTGGAGAGATCTCTGATGTTTTCTCATTCAGACAGTGAACTGTGAACTGTTCCATCTGCTTCTCAATTTTGAGCTTCAGTATGACTCCTGCTAGTCTTGCTTTAAGGCATATTCATACCTATGTTATTGCTGGGAGTTGAGAAATGACATTAAACATCTGCTGTTGTTGCCGTACACCAATTAAGGAAGCAGCACTATGAATCCTCATGGAAAGACCACTAGAACACTTGGTTCTTCATTTCTATCCAGGCTTCTCTGTGCATGTATTTGGTCTCCTCTCTAATCTCATGAGGAAAATCTGTTGATGTGATGCTCTCTGGACGGTGTTCTTAATCAGAAGTGTACATCCAGGTGTTGGCAAAAAACTTAGTGTAGCTTGGATCAGATGAGAGAATCGGTTCTTGTCTCAATAGTCTTCCTCTCTCACCCTGCCAGCCTGTTAATGGTTTTAAATATTTTTGTAACTGACACTTGGTTCATTAAGAACCATTTCATCTGTGACTTTTTGTAGTGTCTCTGAGCTTTCTGTGATAGTTATAAGAATAGTACAAACACAGAAGAAGGTTTCTTTTTTTTTTTAATTTAATTTTATTTTCTTCCCTATCAGAATTTGTCTTTTTTAATTAAAGGCAAATTTACTTCTGAAATTCTTTTGAAAGGAGCAGTTTCCCATTATTTTTGCATTGTTATTTGTTTGTTTTGTCGGTTGCTTGTTTGATTTGTTGTTTTTTAAACCTGCTTTATCAAGATCGTTGCTGGATATCATTTCAGTTGTAGCCTCAGGTTTGGATATCACTCTGAGAACCAATATTTGAAGAATGGGTGCCTATTAAATCCAAGGCTTTAAAAACTGGGAAGTTAAATTACCATCTTCCTTTTCAGTTCTGACAATGTGTGTGTAGTGGCCTGCAGCAGTATTTTATAAGCAAGAGGAAGAGACACCACTGAAGTGCACAAGGGAGATGATAAAAATTGTTTCAAAGTCATGAAAACCAGAAGATGTTCAAACACAAAGCATCCTGAATAATCAAACTGAGTAGTTTATCCACAGGCAGAAGGCAGGCGGATGGAGAATTTTTTGTCTGGCTTCTAAGTTGGTTATTATTGGGTGTTTAAAACCCTGTTCCTGAAAAAAAATTATTAACAGATTACATGAAAAAACAATGGAGGAATGGAGATTGGAATTGAAATAAATATTTTCTGTGGAGATGTCTGTTGATTGTACTTTTTTCTTGGTGATCCTGAGTTTTTTCAGATTTTTTGTTGCTGTGTTGCTTTTGGATTTGATGGTTTGTTTGTTTTTTTACATTTGTAGAAGGCACAGTTGATACACAGTTGATAGTAAAACAGCATCTTTTGCAGCTGTGTCCATTTTGTTTCAAGGGCTGTTGAGCAAAAGCATCTTTGGAGACCACGCCATTGAATTTGACTCAATTATGTTATTCCAGGCATAGAAATTAACCTGTTGTCTCAAAATTTTCTATAACATTCCTGTTGGACTTCAAATCAAATGAAGACTGTTCTTTAATGAAAGCAATGATGAATATTGTGCTGAAGCACATTCTCATTTGCGTTGGCTAATGACATAGATAAAAATAACCTCTGAAACATATTTTATAATGGTGATGGTTAGTCTCTTTTTCTTACACTGAAACACAAATCATTATAACTCTGAAGTATTAGGATTCTGCCTGCCTTGGCAGGACAGCCAGTGGAGTAGGGATGGTATATCTTGGCCTTAACACATTCCATTATTAACATTCTTGCAGTTCTTTCTATGAGGCATTTTCTTTTTGTATTATTTGCAGGAGGATTTTGACAGGAAGAAGGAATGCTCACATTTAAAGAAATATTTCTTCTTCGTCACATTACATTCAGACTGGCTTCTACTGAGATATAAACGCTTGATATTACTTCTTTCACCCATGCACCACAAGAAAAAAATATGGCAGCAAGCTGAAATATTCACAAACCATGAAGCTCTGTGTTTGGTCTGATGCAGAAGCCAAAGCAGAAAACATTTTTTTCTTTCTAATGCACTCCATCTATGATGCCAAAATAAACTTTTAAAAGAGTAGAGTGAGATCTGTTTCTAAATACACTGCAGGAGTCACCAAGATTCATGTATTTCCCTGAATTATGATACAGATAGGAAGGAAGAAAAATAAATAAAGAAATGCAATCTAAGTTATTCCTAATTATCTTCCAGACCTGTGTAAAGGCAAACCAGATAATTACCATTGCTATTTTTGTCATGTGACAAAAAATACATGTGTATATGTATGGAGAAGGGAAGAAAGAAAAGTGTGGCAAAATCTATTTAGGCAGTAACATATAGCTTAGACATTTCTCAAAACTTAGCAGGTACGTCTATTATATATCTCAGTTTTACTGTTGCTTGGAGCCTTGGTCATTCACTAGAACTGTATTGCCCCAGAGTCTGTCTAAACACAGAATAGAATGACAGTTCTTGTCGTAGTTTACAACAACAGCATATAAATATTGGGAGCAAGCAAGAAGCCAAATACTTAAAATATGTTGAAATTTGGAAATGTCGCATTACCGTTTCCTGTTAAACAAGCTTACAGACATTTCAGTAGTCACTTTAAGTATATTAGGATTGGACATTTACCCTAAACAGAGTATAATATAGTATTAGTATACAAAATAATGTTAAAGGTAGTATTTCCTAACTTTTTCATGCTGAACATTTCAAGCATTTAATGTAGTTAAATAGTATGCAAATAAATGTATGTATATAATTCTAATAATAAATGATACAGAAGGGAATGTTCTGTTAATGAATTAAAATGAATGAACTATGGTCATCTTTGTCTTCTGGTTGGGTCACATGAGGAGGCTTCTCTCATTTATTCAGAGATTTCAGAAGCTTTGGTGGGATTTCATAGCCCAAAAAATTTATCTAGTAAAGTGGGAGGAAATCTAAGACAATATACTTCGTGGGGAATTTTATATGATTTCTACCAACAGAATTGTTTCCAGGACATTTTTATCACTGGGAACTTCATAAAGTAAGTCCTTTTGGAACACTTTTCTGGGCATTTGTAAGAGCAGAAAGTGACTGGAATCAGTCAGCATGGATTTATCAAGGAATAATCGTGCCTGACCAACTTAATTGTCTTCTGTGCTAAAATGAATGAACTACGCCCAGTTTTGTGGACAAGGAGAGGACAAAGAGTGTCATTTATGCTTCCAGTAGCATCTCCTACAATAATCTTGTAACTAAACTGTGGCATCACAGTGTGAGTGAGTGGATAACAAGATAGGCAAAAAAATTGATTGGGTGGTTGATCTCAGAGGGCAGTGGTTAATGGATCACACTTATCTGCAGGCTGGTGACAGCAGGGTACTGCTGGGGTCTACCTTGGGGCACATTCTGTTTAACATTAGTAATAGTGAAAGTAACAGCCTGGAGGAGATGATGGAGAACATTTCCATTTAGTTTTCAGCAGCACCCCTGATGCCTACAGGTAGTTGGTTTAGAGGGAGCAAGACTTTTCACAGCAATGAAAGGTGTGAGGATGAGTAACAAGGGCCATCATCTGAATCAAGCAAGAGAGGTTCAGAGTTGATGCAGGGGAAAACTTCCTTCCTGTGGGCTTGGCTGCCTGAAGAAGCTGTGCTGGCCCTGTACTCGGGTCCCAGACATGCTCAGCCCACACCCCGCCTGCCCTCAGTGCTGAGCGACTGCTGGGGCTGGGCTGGGGGTATCCTGAGCACCTGGACAGGTCCAGCTGTTTGTGACTATGCTTCTGTAATTTTTGTTGAGATCTTTAATAACATACTGGATCCATGTCTAATCCTGAACTGCATATAAGCTGTCACAGACCAAAGGTTTTAACTGTTTTTTTCTGGGCCAGGATATTGATAACTCCAGTGATGTTTGAAGTATTATGGTGGATATACTTTGTACAACTGTCAGTTGCTGAAAAAGATGCTTAGAAAGTGCTTTTTGTATTATGTAAGTAACTATTAAGCTACTTATGTGAGACACCAGTAGTCACTAAAATCTGCTTCTGCTGACCAGTGTTACTCACACCTGAAAATTTCGTCTACTGTGGACTCTGAACAGTTCTTAAAAAGGAGGCTTTTTTTTCCTTATTTAAGAAAAAAGACAAAACCAAAGTGAAGTAGAAATTATCCTATGTATTAAATAAATAAAGAAACCTGCTAAGTAGCAATTTTACTAAAAATTGAATTTATTTGCCTGAATGAGCACTGAGTTAGCTGGATTCACCATTAATTTTTCTGAACACAAAAAGCCAAGTTCAACACTCAAATGCATTCACACAGCTACCGTTGGCTGGGGACAGGATTGGCTCTGAGCAAGGAAACGAATAAACCTCTGCCAAGGGAAGAAAAACAGCCACATTTCAGAAACCACATCACAGGAGCATTTCCCCACTGTGCCTGTGGTTGTGGTCTAATGGTCGGCTGAAATGAGGGAGAACAGAGAAGCATGAAATCAGAAGACAGATGTATCTGCATGAACAAGGCAGCAAGAGGGTTGCAGCACAGTGGCAAGATGCCTCACTGACTGCACAGATATAAGGCTGAAACTGTGCTGAAAAATAAAAAAGTTTATTAATTCCTCACGATCATTTAAAGAATGATATACAGGCTTTGTAAATATGGTATGCTACTTTCTGAATCACAATTATGCTTCTCCAAAACTGACACTGTGCTTCACTGTGTTTTCATTTGTACATAAATGAAAATAGATAACTTGTTTTCTTTCTTTAGTTATCCTATATGCCTGTTTTCAATACATTACTGAAGAATGCTTTACACTGCTTTAGTAATAAGGAAAATAAAATTAACTTTACATTCAAATATAAATTTTCCAAGGTGAATTAACATTTAGTACATTCTGAAGATAGTGTTAGTGTTATTTACTGTTCCCATGTGAATGGAATAAGGCTGTGCAAAGTAGCAGGGAAAAAACTTGCCAAGAGCTCCGGGACAAAAAGTAGATTTAAACCACAGTTATTTAACTAATTACTTACCTGGAGGACAATGGAGAATCCTGAGAGAAATTCTTATTTTTAAACATACTGAACGGTTACTAGACAGTGTTCATTTCATTCGTATTTCAAGGGGTTTTTTTTCGGGGGTGCAAAATCTTTTTCAGTTATTTTCATTAGGAGCAGGTAGTATTAAGAGCTTCCCTTCTCAATGTTCCTGACTACACCTGAAGATAATATTCAGCAAGTTCACCAGGCCCTAGGTAATGGTGCCGCAGTGACAGCTGAGCTGCATTTCAGTGTAGGCACAGATCTAGGCACAGCGACTTACTTTTTTTGTGGGGTTCCAGCAATGTGAGTCTGTCTGAAGCTGCCTGACTTTACTTACCTAAGGGATAAAGAGGGCTATTTGCAGAAATAAAGCCCTAACCACTTTAATTCCTGGCTGCACTCTCTAAATGCAAGGTGTCTGCAATGAAAATCTGCTTCCAGGAATAAGAAGTGAAATCCCAGCAGGGCTGGAGGGTAATGATGAGGTCTGCCCTGCTTTGTGTACAGTACAGCAAACCTCATGTAGTCATCTACACTGATGCCAACGCCTGTGGCCATGGATCTGAGAACAAGCAGTAGTCATTTGGCCTGCACTGACTGTGCATGTATTGACTGGTGAATTACCAGCGAGTGCAACAGCAGCTGCTCTGCATTGTGTGATGCTGTGGTGGTGGTAGAAAAATAGGTGTTTCCATTGTTTTTGGTTTTCCTTCAGCACAGCACCATACTGCCCCACACTCCTATTATGCATATATACTGCAAACATTTTAATTTCATATTATGTGTATTAGAAATAATGCTTAAACCATTAATTAACGTATAACCTTCCCCACTGTGAAACATTCAACCTATGTATGCTTGCTATGAAGCTAATTACTTGCTTGCTGTGTGTGCTCTGCCTGTGTCATGAACTCTGTGCACTATGGCTACTTTCCCACTGTACAGCTTTCATTGTATTGATATAAACAAATGCGAAACACTGCTGAGGCTGTGCTTTCACTTAAAAACAAAAAAAAAATAGTGTAGTACAGATGTGCAATAAAATGCAATCTGAGAAAATGTGTTTTCTTTGCTAATTAAAAACTGCTATATAGACATTGCAGTTACTGTTCGGTGTCCTGGGAGGGTGTGCTTTTGCACTCATCCTTCTCTCCCCAGTCTGAACATTTGACCATTTAGCTTGCTCAACCTTGGAGGGGAGCACAGTACCAGTCACTTTCCTACTCAGGCTTGCAGTGGAGAAACTGGCACGTTGCTCAGCAGCTGAGTTAGCTGAGCCAGAGCAAACTTAACCACAGTGCTGAATGCTGTCTGGTTTAAGCCAGATTTTGGAGGAACTATCTCAAATCACAGTATCCGTATGATTGCTTATACCTTGACATCAAGAGACTTCTTGCTAATACAGACCCTCAGTAAGTGACTACTATTTTGTTCAGCTTTGGGTGCTTCACTAAGATGATATCTTAGACAGGCTGCCTATGTATAATCACTGAGAAACAAACTGTTGGTCAAATTCAGGAGTGGATTCAGTTGCACCTAGGCTCCTGACTTCTGTGGTTCAAAGAGTTTAGAAAGCAATGGGGTCCACTGAACCTTGTGTCTCAATGGCAAGCTCTCCTGGTTGAGTGTGTTCAACCCTCTCCTCCAGGCAGTAAATACTTAAGTGTACCTTGCAATCTCAAATTTTGTTAAGATGCTGTCTTATTCATGATCAAGCTTTGTTAAATCACTATATGAATGTACTGATGCTTCTCTCTCATGAGTGAAGTATATAATTCTGTCTGCAACATCACCTCCAAAACAGATGCTTCGTGATCTTTTTTACACTTACCTCATTCTAGAATGTTGCTTCTAGCTAAGATTTCCTCTTAATTTCGAGTTTTCTGTATTGCTCACTGCAATTGTAACCCTTATGCATCAGTCAGCCATCACTTTACTCTGACAATGTCTTTGGAGGGGAAGGAGAACCAGAAATGAATTACAGACACGCAATGATGTCTCAATACATTTTAATGAGAAGACCAAGTATGAAAAAAGTACAATCTGTGTCCTGAATAACAGGAAAAGACAGGGCAGAGAAAAGGCAGGGCGGCTGAGCTTGTGCTCTGCTGGTGAGATCATTTTTGCCACGTGGATTCTGCAGTGGTTGCAGCAGCATGAAATAAAGTACTACTTGGTGTCAGTTATTTAAAGTGAGAGGGGTGGCTTCTTTAAAATAGCAAGCCACCCAGTGCTTGCTTAGATCTCATTATAAATAATTCTGGAAATGGCGTGTGTAGGCAAGGTTCCCCTACCATGAGATAAGGCATGGTCCTTCAGAGTTCCCTCGGGAGCACTGGGCATCCATGCCCTGCAGCTACCTGCATGTCTCCTTTGCACACTTCACTGCCAAGCACTTCTGAAAATCGCAGGCTATATATGCTATTCTGTTTCCCAATTATATTGGCATTGACTCTGGGAGATGAGAGAAGCCTCACCAAACTAATTAATTAAAAAAGCCACTGCAGCATTGCAAGAAAAAACATGCCTTATGAATAAAACACTCCAACTTCCTTTTTATATCCATCCTCTCCAATTAATGGCATCTGCTCAGTGAGTATGCCAGCATATCCTGTGGTGCTTGTCTGTAACAACAGCAAATTGAAAGTTGAAATTTCTTTTTAAGGAAGTTGGATTAAAGGTTTTCCTTCTTCCAGTCTTAACTGTTTTTGAAAATAAAGCCATAGCTGTAGGGATGCCAGAAAACTCAGTAAAACCTGCAGACTCCTACAGCCTCAGAACAGATGCTGCTGGTTTGGAGTAGAAGGAAAGGGAAGAAATACCAGCATGAAAGACCAGGAGAAAAAGAGGAAAAGGTTTGGAGGAACTACAGTGAAAGAGGTAAGTTGCAGACAGAGCCACAACGAAATTAAAGTTATGCTTATAAATAAATAATATCATGTTTTTCCCTGTAGCACAAAGCTGTGAGCCTTCTGATGGAATAAACTTACTGCCATCTGCATTTGCTTATGGGAACTGTGTCTTGCTGAATGTAGAGTATGGAACATTCCTGAATATATTAATGCTATCAACTGTTCATAGATTAGCATTTGCTGTCAAACAAACACTTGAGTTAGAGAAGGAAATGACCTGTCATACCAGCTTTACAAGACGCCATTAAACTCTGTGCAGATCCACTGCAAGCAAGTAACTGACCCAGCAGTGATCTGAGAGCATAGCAAAATCTTATCTGCAAGCATAGATCCTGTCTGTGCCTGCAGGCTGCACACTCAGTTTACAGCCAAAGCTGAAAACCCTTTGAAAGATGGCCCTTTAGGTCATACCCGATGGTGTCTTGTCTGTCAAGGATTTTTCCCCTACAGGATAAAAAAAACTCCGAAGAGTTTTTTTTTAGTGCATGCTTCTCTGATTTTGTTGTGTGTTTTTAGATTTTTATTTTATTCTAATTTATTTATTTGTTTTTTTTTTGCTGTGACAGAAACAGCAATCTGTAGGAGAGGCCAGATAATCAGATTTAGCCAGTCTCACTGCTCTTATCTTGAAAATAACTCAAAATATAGTTTTACACTGCAACTCATTATCATAGTATCTGGCAATCTTTCATACTAACCAATAACAACAGTGAAGTACCTAAAGGAATTTACAAAGCCTCTGGCATTTTCCTTTTTTTATTGTAGATCTTTACTTGGGTGAAGGTGTGTGATTTTTAACTACTATGATTTTAAGATTTTAACAATTTTATTTTTCAGATTCCAGGAATTTGGGCCAGGAAATTTGGGGAGGGATAAGAGGAAATGGGGAACTGATGTTTCTCAGCACAAAGCAGGGTGGCTCTCAGAGGGAACAGAAAGTCTCTTCTCTTTAAGATTTTACTGTTGTTTCCTAAAGAAGGTCCGATCATAATCTCTTCTGATTGTTTTCTATGTCTGGACTCCTAAGAGGGATGCTTTCTACCCACACTCTCATAGGCTTTGCTGTGTGCTTTTCAGCTTGGCATTGCTATACAATAGCTCTCTCCATAGCAGTCACTCTACTCTCAAAACATTTGCATACATTTATCACTTCTGTTCAAAAGTGTTGCGCTGTCAGTCTTGAGCCTCTTCAGTTTAATATTTTGCCATGACTTTCTCAGTGCTCAATGATTTTTAATGTACTTGTTTGAACCCTGTAAATTCACTGATTTGCTTCCTTTCACTACCTCTATTCTTTCCTTCCCTGTCAACATAAACTTTAAGTACTCTGCTATGTAAATCCTAAGGCATTTAGAGCTCTAAATTTCAGACCTGATAAAGGAAGAAACCTTAATTTGTTAAAATATTTACATTATTGAAAACTGCAGACTGGAAGAGGTGTATAAACCAGTTGATTTATAAAATAATGAAGCCAGATATTTGAGATGATTCTAGAGGTCTAAGAATAACAAACAAGGCAAAAATTGCTTTCTTTAATGGAGTAGCTGCTAACTTGAAGAATAAACATGACAGATTAGGAAGGGATTAGTGGCACACTGGTAAATGGATAGAAGACATGCAGGCAATCTAAAAATATTTGATTTTTTTCCTTCTTTTGCTTATTTTACGTTAATAAATTAGCTCATGGGAAGTCATCCTTCATTTGTAATACTGGAACTGATGGGAGTCCTGGCTAAAAGAATTGGCCCAAATTAACTTTCAAAATCTAAGTATGAATCACATAACCAGGAGCAAAAAGAATACACAAACTGAATTAATTTGGGTGTGGTGCATGTTAAGTCATGGATTCATAGACTTGAAGTTAAACAGTTTTTCTGCTAGACCTCTTTTGGTATGTAACTGCTCAGAGACTCTCTGAAGCAGAAGTGCATAAGTGTTCAGAGTTTTTTTGAGCAATCACTAGCCTTTACTTCCATTCTGTCTACGTCTTCGTCATGAATTTTTACATAAAGTACAATTAAAAATTAAATACACCGTTCTATTTAGTGAATTCAAACAAGTTTCATAAAATTGTTTCAGTTCCTATCTAGGGTCTTAATGAGGGAGTAAAGGCAAGTGTTAATCTGTTGGCTATGCAAAGAACACAACTGCACAGAATTGGGCAGTGCAAAGCTATGTTGCTTGGTATTTACAAGTTGTCATTGGTAATGAGGACAATAAAGTACTCTGAAGAAGTACTCAGCGTGCTTTGGAACAATATTAAAATTAGAATGAGAATCTGTCCATAAAATCAGTTCTTGTTTTTGAGAAATTTACATAAAAATTCATTGGTAAAATATAGCTGCCTTTTGCCTCCTAAAAACTTCTGCAAGTTTTTAGCTGGGCAAGGAATTTCTGTATACCCCGTAGCCTATTTTTGGCAATTCAAACACTCATGTCCTGAACAATGATGACATGTACCACTATGCACTAGTTGAATAAGCAGAGAAAATTCCAGCAGCCAAAATGTACATGCCTAGTTATTCTAGAGCAAAGTCAGAGCTTCTTGCTGGGTTTAAGAGTTCATTACATGGGAATTTTTTAAAGGACTAACTTTAATTTAGCTGCCCAAACATAGATATCTAGTGCATTTGAAATGTGCTAGAAAGATTGAGACATACATAATACAGGTTAACAAGCCATATGGATCTAAGACCCATCCTCTCCTGAGACAGCACCTGGAGGTGAGCTGAGTTCTCAAACATAACATGCAACCTTAAGGTTGTGTGTCACGTTAAGAAATCTTAGGTTAGATATCTACATGTTGGTATGTAAATGTATCTTGAGTTTCTTAGATTCACATATTAGTTGATAGTGAATAAGGCAATGCTAGTGGTGCCTAGAGAGTAAACTGGTTGACTTGTCAATAAACAGCAAAATCAGTTGTCTAAAACAGGGATCTAGTGCCAGCTAAGGTGCCAAGAGTATCCTGTTTGTTCTGTGTCACATCTGACAGACAAATGTGGATGTCTTAAATGCCCTAGGCCATCTCAAATGACAGTAGATGCCTATTTTATTCCACTGAGCCAAGCCATGTTTGTTTCTTCTAGGAGAACTTAATTGAGGGTGAATTTAAGATGAACTAAAGGCAGATTTAAAGGCAAGTCTTACCAGAGAGCTGAACATCTCCTGTATTTGTGTGATTTTCTCTCATCTCTGTGGCTGGGGGTCCTATCTTGAACCTGCAAAACAGCACTTGGCACCTTTTAAATGGACAGTTTCACCACATGCAGTTAACACATCTAATTTTGTACTTAACAACTCCTCAGCTCCTGTTTAGGCTCCTACATCCTGTGTATGAAACAGTGCCTTGTCATTTAAGTCTAATATGGTACTTCAGCCTATTTGCTTTTCAGTAATACACTCCTTCCCCTTAACTTTAAGAGACACACAGAAATAAATTCTGTTGTGGGACCGAAGGCATGAACACTGAAGTTAACAAATGAAAATTGAAAATATTTAACTCCTTTTCTTTATGTTTGAAATGAAGTATATGATCTTAAGATTTCTTGCACAAAGATCAATTTAATTTTAACACTGTCTTGTTTAACATGCTTCTCAACACGGAAAAAAGCCCTGCTGTCGTAGTTTTTCATCAGTTACATCTCTGTTGTGGTATGTTTTTCTTAGCAATTTTGAATTTTCCAAACTACAGTGACAGTTTATCATTTTGAAGTGATGTTATCACTCAAATTAAAACCTATAGTTTTTGTTTTCCAGGGAAGCCAAACAAAAATAGGCAGCTAGTTTTCTATATCAAGAAAATACTCCTTCATAGATGACAGGAAAAAGAGGTTTAGGTGTTTGGCATATTAGAAGCTGACTGTGGTTATATTTCAAAGAATGAATGCACAAGGTAGAAATGTGATACTTGTCAGGTTCCTAATATAATAACATATTTCAAAGCTGCACAGTTCAATTCACCTTGAAGGTGCTTTATAAGGCTTTACCCAGACATAGAAAGAGGTCTGGTTCAATGCACATCAAAATGGTGGGAGTTTCATGGTGGAAACACAGAACAAAATTCAATCTTCTCAAGGACAACATCTTTAGGATGTATCAGTGGAAAATGATAATATTCTAGCAACAAAATCAGATTTTTTTTTGCTTGTTTCATATTGTACTTATTTAAATCTGACAGTTAAAAATCTGCAATCATACTTGAAAATTAGGCATCCTGCTCCTTCCACTGAGGTTCCTGAGTTGTATCAAGGGTTGACCACAAGAGGTATTCAGTAAGAATAAACCCATGCTCTGCAGCTATAGCTTCCAACCCCAGAAAAGATGAGGTCAATGGGAAGAGTTAGTGGTGATGGGACAAGAAGAGGGCATCTCTAATATAAGACTTTGCTCCTGCAGCAACCATCCCTGCCCTTACTAACATTCCTTGTGCCCAGACAGAAATTTCAGCTACTGATGATGACAAGTTATTGAAAATGAATTTTTTTTTTTTTTTGTAAAGTAATACTGTCATCTTCATCATCAGTTTTTCTCAACTTTTTGTTCCTGATTCTTTCCCTGTACCAAAGCCCGCCAAACTTTTTCAGTATAGCAGTCTCTTATTCTGGAAGTCATCCCACTGAAATGCAGTAGGAGTTCCTGTGCAGAAAGATGCTATTTATTTCACTAAAACCATTTAGAAGATGAAGGGTACTTGTGGAATAGGGTAAAGCTCTACAACTATTATTGAGACAGCAGCATACGCAGCAATTTGGCTGTGACATTAAAACTGTGCACTCTGTGCACTCAGGCGAATGACACTGTTAGACCGATATTGCCGAACTTCTGACAATTTTCCAGCTTGTGCAGCTGTTGGGAACATATGGGCTTTAATGTTTTTGTGGTTAGTGATTCTTCCTCTTGCTCTTCCTTGCACACACACACATACACACACAAACATACACTCCAGTCTGACTCTACTGAACAGGCTGAATGTTAAAATAATAGATTTGCTTTCAGACCAGGACATTAATGGATTCAACTCACCTTAATTAGTGAATAGATTCATTGCCCTGGAACAGATCTGAATATATTGCAGGTCTGTGATCTGCTTCTTTGCTACTGGTAAAGGTTTTGCTTGTGAATGTACTTGACCTAGATACACAGGAAAATCTGAAAACTGATTGAAGGCGTATTTTACAGGCATGGAGATACTGCATGTTAGCTAGCTACAGCAATTTAGATAGAAAGGTGGATGCTGCAAATTTCAGTGCTGATTAAACAGAATTTTGGCAGCAGAAGAAAGTGATTGCCCTGTTCTTCCAAATATGGGTTCAGTCCAATCTGGCTTTTAATTGCATTGCAATAGATTAGTAAATTATTCTAGTAAGTAATTAAAAGAAAATTCAACTAAAATCCTGCTGAAGGGAAAGCTGTGCCTTTTATTAACATGGCTTAAATTCATTTTTTTCTGCACTCTATGAAGTACATAGCTATCAGTATTCTTGGCTTAGTTTGACAGAAATTGTTCAGAGTATTGGCTGGCTACCTGGGTCTCAATATGAATTTCTATTAATAACATTGATAAAATTGTCATAGTGTTTTCAAGTTAGCAGATAATGAAACTGCATTACCCTGTAGCATTACTTAATAATTCAGCAAAATTCAAATTTATAAGAATCTTGAGACTATTAGTAAGAAAATTCCAAAATGAAGCACATACTCAAGACAGCTATTTTCTCATGCCCAGATTTGAGATGGGAAAAAAAAACTCAACAGTCATATCTTTTGGCAAATCATGCTTTGGAGGGAAGAACACTAAAGAAAACAAACTGAAAGCTAATCTGATAGGTAAGTTATTTTGAAAAACACCTGAGAGAAATTTGTGATTACAACAGGGAAATAGATTGCAAGTAAGGCAACCAGCTCCTAGATTTCACCATATACTGCAATAAACTGCTTAAATAAGTAAATAAATAAACAAAACAAACAAAAAAAAAACACACCTGTTGCCACGTAAAGGAAATTACTTTACTTACAGTTGCTCTTAGAAAGTAAAAGGTTTTCTTTTCAAACTATTAGTACTAAGATAGGGATCTGTTGATCATTTGTCACATCACATTAATGCATTCATCAGTATAAAGGTACAGCTTTTGAAGAAGCTATTGGATAACAAAGTGAAAGGGATATTCTACAAGAGAAAATAGATCAGGAGACAACTGGAAGGCTTGTGTACCTTTAGGTTTGGAATAGGGCACTAAGACAAACGGGATCTTAAATATATTCTCCTGTTTAGTTATTGGTATCCCCAAATGGCTTTCTTGTTCTTCTTTTGTTTCTATACAAATGTTTGCATCTGTTTACAACATCCTAATTGATTTGTCTAGTTGTGGGTTTTATGGCTTTATATCTATCCTATGTGTAGGAGATACAATGCTGAAAAAGAAGTTGAATCTGTCATTTAAGCAAACCGTTTCATACCTGTATCTTTCTTTCACACATCATCAGAAGTACTGTGTGTAGAATATAAACTTGTTTCACAGCAAGAGAATAATTTCCAAAACATGGGAACAATGACAAACAACTGAGAAAGATCTACCCAAACAATTAATGGCAGGACACTGCATGTACGCATTCCATATCTTTGCATAAAATTCTCAAGTGGAGCTCTGTTTCTGTGATTAAATGCAGCCACTAAGTCTTACATTAATGAGACAATTTTAGCAATTATCTTTCAAAGGCCATACAGCTGTGATAATTCCTATATTTATCTGCTTCTCCACCCTGAGCCATGATTCAGTGTACAGTTTATTTGGAAACTCCATCTCATTTTGAAAAATGCAGCAATCCAGTAAAGTTCTCGGTACTGGGCAAGGAATATTGCTTATAATGAAGCCAAATATATTGGGAAAGGGAAAGGGAAAGGGAAAGGAGAAGAAAGGGAGGGAAAGGGAAGGAAAGGGAAGGAAAAAAAGGAAGGGGAATTCTGAGGGGGAGGGGAAGAAAAGGAAGGAGAGGGAGGAGAGGAGAGGAGAGGAGAGGAGAGGAGAGGAGAGGAGAGGAGAGGAGAGGAGAGGAGAGGAGAGGAGAGGAGAGGAGAGGAGAGGAGAGGAGAGGAGAGGAGAGGAGAGGAGAGGAGAGGAGAGGAGAGGGGAGAGGGAGGGGAGGGAGGGAGAGGAGAGGAGAGGGAGAGGGAGGGGAGGGAGAGGAGAGGAAGGAGAGGAGAGGAGAGGGAGGAGGGAGGGGAGGGGAGGGGAGGGGAGGGGAGGGGAGGGGAGGGGAGGGGAGGGGAGGGGAGGGGAGGGGAGGGGAGGGGAGGGGAGGGAGAGAAGAGAAGAGAAGAGAAGAGAAGAGAAGAGAAGAGAAGAGAAGAGAAGAGAAGAGAAGAGAAGAGAAGAGAAGAGAAGAGAAGAGAAGAGAAGAGAAGAGAAGAGAAGAGAAGAGAAGAGAAGAGAAGAGAAGAGAAGAGCAACAACAGCAACAGCAGAAACACCCCAAAACCAAAGGCAAATTGAATATGTCAGTATGGTGACTTAAGCAACTGCCTTAATCTGATCGCTGCAAGCACAAGATCAGACTACATTAATCATATCCCCGTCTCTTTTTTGTCATTAATATATTAAGCAGACTTATGCACATTTTTCTTCACAAAAACATCTCACCACCCTGTAGGAAGCACCACTATTATATGCAATTTTGTGCTGACAGACCTTTCTAGCTACTGA
Organism: Meleagris gallopavo; assembly: GCF_905368555.1. Lineage (NCBI taxonomy): Eukaryota > Metazoa > Chordata > Aves > Galliformes > Phasianidae > Meleagris > Meleagris gallopavo. The sequence goes on along the minus strand of NC_139405.1, from coordinate 60,990,409 downwards.
AAATTCTGAAATATCCCATCTTTTCTATGACAATAGTTAGCCAGAAATTGCAGTGAAAAAATGTGCCTTGAACAAGTTTGTTCACTTTTATCCTGCAGTACACAGCTTTCAATAAGCAGTTTTAGTCTTTATGTGATACATTTATTTTTCAGATTGTTTAATCTTCTTTGAATTGATGTTTAAAAATCACCATGACTTTAGTAATATCTCTTTATGTTGTTCAATTCACGGGGATTAATCTCCATGGCCTTCAAAGAGAACACAAGAAACAGACATCTCTGATTTTCTTATATTTCATCTTTCTCGACTGCAGTGAAAAGGGTAGACCCCAGTTGTTGAAAACAGAAGATTTAGAACTGGAAATAGCTTTCATTTGGTCATCTAAATTTTCCCATTGCAGAATTGCTATCTTTTAAAAGGACTTTTGTCCAAGTTAGTTATAAACAAGTCAAGCTACACAAAGATTGAGAAGTCAGAGAAAAAAGCCATAAGAGATTCCATTCTCTGATTGTTGTGAAAGGTTTTTCTTCATTTAAGAGCATCATCAGTAGTTTGTCTTCTATTTTTCTTTTATTTTTTTCCCCTCATATTCCCTGCAGAAAACCAAATAATCAACAAACAGGAAAACTCTGAACTTTGCCATTACCCAGTTCACTTTCCATCTGGATTTAGTTTGGATTCTAAATTATATAATTCTGCCTACTGCCTTGATTTGTCTCTCTCTAATTCAGATGCAGCCAACATCAGATTTATCTGAGTTTTAAAAAAAAAAAAAAAAAAAACCAGAAAAAAGGACAATTTTTTTGAAAGAATGTTTTTTAATTAAAACCCATATCTGCTTCACTAGCATCGATGGAGTCATATAGTTTATAGCCAGCAGAGGAAATTAGATTATTTTGACCTTGTAAGCACTGTAGCTATTAGACTTGTTTTGTTTTTGTTCTGTTTTGCTTGTATCCTTGTAGCTTTTTTACTGAGCAAAAAAACATCCACTGTATTCTACAGCCTTTTAAACACAGTCATGCAGGATAAGCCTTATCTGCAGGCATTTTTTTCTGACAGACAAATATTAAAATCAAATGAATGTGTTATTTCTACAAGCCTTTTTATTAGGAGTGAACTAGAGGAGATCACAGTATCTCCCAGAAAGTCCCTTGTGTGTTTAAGACAAATTCAATAAAGTAGTAGAAAACAATACCAGCACAATGTACAGCCTTCCGATATCTCAGGTTGAAATTAAGAGTTGGAATTATGACTGTCAGAAGCTTTCCTGAGGTGAAAATACGCAAGACTAAACAATTAACTGGATCATTTTGAACATCTGTAATTATCAAATTTTACTTGGAAAGACATATAATGCCTATGTTAATTATGTATATTATCTACTGTGGCCCTTGCAATCAAAATTGCCTCACTGTTACAAAAACTTACAATTGATGGAAGTGGTAATATTTCTGACTTAACTTCTACCTACAGTGTGTGTAGATGACTGTGATGTAATTATGCAATATATAAGAAGAAAGGTTTGAAATTCCCACTACTTATATCTGCCAATGACTCCACATTTCCTACAGTTTACTTAGAATTACAGACTCACAGAATCATCTAGACCTTCAAGATGTCCAAGTTTAACCATCATAACTTGACCTAGCAACATGATCATTAAACCATGTCACTGAGTGCCATGTCCATGTGTCTCTAGGCTATCTCCAGGGACAGAAATTCCACTGCTTTCTTGAACAGCCCATTCCAGTGCTTGACCACGCTGTCCATGAAGAAATTCTCCCTAATATCCAATCTAAACCTCACCTGGTGCAAGCTGCGACCATTTCCTTGCATCCTATCACTTGTAACCTGGGAAAAGAGAATGGCGCTCTCTATAAAAGAGAGTAAAGGTAGTGAAGAACCTGGAAGGCAATAAATGACAGTTAATTAGTTGAAAACTATGGGATGCTAGTCAAATCACATTACATTTTATATTTAATATATGATGCAGAAATTCCGGTAAAAGAGGAAAAAATAAAATCTGAGCTTCTGAGATGTATGTACTGCTCTTGATGAAAGCTCATTTATTTTGCATATGTTCCAAGCTGATAGACAGAAAAGTGAACATTCCTGTAATTTATCTTTAAGAATAGTCACTGGAAAAAATAAAACCAAACCTGAGCTTGATTGATCATTTTTTCAAAGACTGAAAATGTAATGGCAAGCATGTATTACAGGCCATGATGTTAAAAACCTGGAAAGAATCGTTACTGTTTCAGGTGAAAACCCTTCCAACTTGCTAGGTTTCAAATTCTCAGCTATTCATTCCTGAAATGAGACAAGATTAGCCAGAATGAACCCAAACTTCTGATGTCCAAGTGACATCTTTATAACTTTTACAGTTAATCCTTGCTTTCATCCACCTTTTTTAGGCATAGATTTATTTAAAAACATATTGTTTTTAATGTGTAATAATGTAATATATACAGTTTTTGTTTTTATGAATATGCATGAGCTGATGGAGGTACAAGGGAGCAGTGAAACAGGCTGTGAAGGGGCCTTTCAGTATGATGTGGCTTAATATAAAGAAGATTCACTATCCCAGCCACAATGGATGCATTCTTACAGGTGCTGCGAAATCCGTTCTTCGACTCACAGTTTGCCTTCACCCCCAGTAAATCGGATCCCAGTCTTCACGTAGCAGAGCCCGTTGTGAGCAGAGGCTCTCTAGGCACCCGTGGGTGAGCGAGGTGCTCCTTTATCTCACATCTCCCTCTAGCGGGATGCGGGGGAAGAGTCAGCCTCCACAGCCCTCCTTTTCCAATCTTCCTCTTTCTTGCTAAGCCTTACTGTTGAGTAAAATCATACGTTATCTGTCATTCTTAAATTATTTAATATGATATTGCCACGCATTAAACCTTCTCGAAATGAAAAATATTTTTTAAACGTTCTATTAGTGACTTATAGTGTGCTTTTTTTTTTTTTTTTCCTTCCTTTTTTTCTTTTTCTGAGTACTTTTTTTTCTGAGTACTTCTATTATGTTTAGATGTGGTCCGAATCTGAGTAAGGACAATATGGAGACTCATATGTGCTGCCCTTCGGTGTCAGACAGGTTAATTTGCTGTGACTGCAGATGATACTCTTTCAAGCCACCAAAATTTAAGCCCTGCTTAGGACTGGGCTGTTAATCCATCACGCATTTTGCCCAGTAGCAGTTATTCTTCTTGGCATAAATTAAAAATTGTGTCTAATATCAATCTGAAAACTTGTTTTGTGGAGCTGCACAGAAAATACAAGCATGTAGTAAAATCACTAATTAACAGTTCAGCGTAACATACAGAATTAAGATAAAAATTCGGCTTGAAGACACGCAAGTTTCTGGTGCTGAATTATGTTTTAGGGCTTTCTATCCCGTTGCAATAGCCCAGCAGCTCCAAGTCAGCAGTTGCTGTATCTGGAGGCACCTAATTTTCTGAGAAGTTCCTTAATTGCTTCCTGCCGTGAATGCATACAGTCATGCTGGTCTGAGAGCATGAAGCTGCTTGATGTCTTCATCTGTGTAAGGAAAGCGTCCTTCTAAGAGAAAAAAGGAATTTGAATAGTTTTGGGAGGCAGAGGGGAGAAAGAGAGGATGGGTATTTTTTATTTTTGTGATCAGACTGATTCGCAGTGCAGTGCTAAGATCCTTTTACAAATCTGATCCACAAGGCTCATTGCTTTCCTGCATACTCTTGGTAACTTCAAGAATAAGACAGGCTATATTTGTTGTTCGTTTCTTCATTGCCTTTTTCAGCTCTAAGTTGAAAATCTTAAGTGTATGAGAATAAACCTTCCTCAGGACAACATCCAGAATAAAAGAAACATTATGTTTTAGACAACTCTGCTGGGCCAAAAGATGTTTCCCCCCATTTTTAAGTACATATCATCTTAAATGCATTTCCCTAGATTTTATGAGATTTCAAGAATATTCAGAGTAACTATATGCAATATGTACTTAATTCTCAATCACTTGTCCTTTGTTAAATGTGGAGATATCCACCATCGGGGCAAAATTATTTTTTTTAAAACTTACAGTGAGTTACAGTGAGTTGTTACAGCAGAGACCAGAGGTAGAAGTGAGACTTTTTATGGAAGCCTTGTAACACTTATGCCAGCACTTTTCAGATGTAGTCTGCAGGTCAATCAGATTGCATGTCAAGGACTTTTACAGTTTCACACTGAGACTTTTACATTTCCATTTAAAAGGATAGTAGAGACCCTATTTGTTCTTGATGTAGAATTCCTACTGAAATCAAATGGTGATGGAGAGCAGGGAACAATAGTTGAATAAGTAAAGAAAAAAATCACAGAAAGAAAAAAAAATCATGCAGGTGCATCACTCTAAATGAATGCATAAAGTCATCTGTGCCTTATGCTTCATGAAATAATCCAAAGAGATTTTACTTCAGTTTTAGCATTTTCCTTGCAGTTTTCATTCTGTGTTGCATTCTTACATTGAGGATTATCCCTCATTTGCTGGCTCATTTGGCAAATCATGATCTTCCTTTATTAGTAAGCATTTCTAGCAGTTTCTTCTACACTAACCAGCTTAGCTGGCTTCATACTTTGACTACTTTTCAGGTTTCAGAAAAGGAATTTACCCAGAGATGTATAAACAGGGACTAAAACAGTTTATCTGAAACGCAGTAATCTCACAATTCCCATGCAGTAGCGTGCAGTGGGCAGCAAAGAGTTCTCAGTTCTCATGTAGTTTGTATCAGCTTGTGCTGTGCCCACTGGAAGTTGTCAGATACAAATATGTTTTCTTTAACATCATGCTATTAATACTTACCCCATTTTTAAGGGTATCTTTGATAAAGATGTTAAGAAAAGTAAGTTGTTGGTGTTCTGGATCCTGAATTTCCAAAAGCATAAAATCATCCTTGTCACACTGAGTTGTGAAAGTCTTTGCATTTCTGCCTTATATTTTTCAGTTAGTGATACCTTAAAAATTAGCTAAAGTTATTATACTGGTTACCCAAATTTCACTTTTGACCACAAAATAAATTCATATATATACATATACCAAAGATATTTACATATATGTATCAAATATTATATATACTATGTATAATCTTTTCTGCCTGAAAATATGAGATTCTGAAGTGAAATTGAGGCTTATTGAAAACAGCAGGGAAAAAAGATACTTGCAAGGTGAAAACCTCACTTTCAGACAGTGGTTTGAGTGCTTAGCTGGGTGAAGAGAAGTCAAACTATGTTTTTTCCCATGGGGATTGCTTCTGTATGTGGTATTAAATTGCTAGCAGCACTAATACAATACCATCTCTCAGTCATTAGACAGTTTCTTTGGCTTGTCATTCTCTGCATGAAGGAGAGCTCCCCCGGGAGAGATTTAATTCTACTCCCAGCGTTTCTGGGCATGGTCAAAGAAAACCAGAATAAAACTGGCAGTTTTAACAACAGAGTGTAGGGCTCAAAGTCTGGTCCAAACAGAACTCTACGAGCATTCTGTAAATATTGTCACTTTTTTTTCTGTCTGAATTATTTCTTTGATTGATGAACTTTTTAATTAATTTATATATTTTTTTTCCAAAATAACGCAGCTTTCTCTGCAGAAACAGAAGATGTGTCTTTTTTCCTTCAGCTTGGAAAAATATAATTTTGAAGTTTACAGCCTCAGCAGGGTTTGCAAGCAAGTTGATCGCTGCTGGGGCAAGACTGGCCTCGGCTGGGAAGAACTGTTGGAAGCCTGGCAATGACTTGTTCCAAAAATATGGCAGAATGTGACGGTGGTAGGGGAACCTCTAGTTTTTGACAGAGCTAGAGTGAGAAGTGGGCTTTGGGCAGCACAGCCTAAACAGTGCAGATGTCAGCACCACATCAAGCCAAGCACTGCAAGCACTGCCTGAATATTGCATAGGTTCAGCAAATGACAAAGCTCTGTAATCATAGAAGGAAAGCTATGGGTCAGACACTAGGAGATGTGCACCTCTGTTCCATGTGTGTAAAGTAGGACCTATGTTCATAACACATAAATCAACCTAACAAGCACTCACTTATTTAAGGATACTTGTGTTAACATCATCACTTGTGTTAACATAGGTGTTAACATCTGACTAGCTTTGCCTACGAATTTCTGCTTAGCTTTCAGACATTAATTTGCAAGATAGAATCTTTGTTGACTATGATAAATTAATTGTTACATTCCTATCCTCTGAAAAGATTTTGTAAATATGGAACAGCATGAGATTGTTGGTACCCATCTTGTTTTTTCAGTGTAATCACATTTTCAGGAGCTATGCTTATGGATAATATACCAGTGTTAGTGTTAAGAGGGCGAGTAAAAGGATTTTTCTTTTGAATGCCATCTCAGACACTGTAGCTGTAAAGTTGCTGTGCTTTATTATTCAAAGTTTACATATAGAAGTTAATCCTTCTTTTAATGCTCAGTACATTGCAACTATTTTTTCCTCAGCTTATTCTGCTGATTTTAGTTTGTGCAGTTTTAGAATGCTTTTGATATAATGTTGTTTGTGTTACAGTTTAATAACTGAAAGATTTTGTTTTTTCTTATGTGATGCTTTTTCCTTATGCATCATTCATGCTTGTTCAACAGGGTTAGCAATAGCTAACAAGCACTTTCTAGCCTGAACTGTCAAGTCAGGGATTTTTGCATTCTTTATGCCTAGTTCATACATGCCACTGAATTGCTGATACATTCATAATGACTTCTTTCTTTCTTTCTTTCTTTCTTTCTTTCTTTCTTTCTTTCTTTCTTTCTTTCTTTCTTTCTTTCTTTCTTTCTTTCTTTCTTTCTTTTCAGTTTTAAAATTTCTGAGAAATTAAACAAATACACTTAAATTCAGAGCAGGCTACTGAAGTTGGTGTTCTTTACCATCTGGGAAAAGGACTCACAGATTATTCTTTTCTGGGAAAATCTTATTAAAAACAGAAACTGCTGATTTCAGTACATGAATTTTCCAGTTGTTTTCCCATAGCTATTCTTCTGGGAAACCCCTTAATCAGTAGTATTTTTTAATCAGTTTGTATTTTTACCAGCTGTCATCCCTATTAATAACACTTATTTGATTTTACGTAAGGTTTCTTGATGTTCAGCTCTTTGCAGACCCTTTCATGTCTACAATGCTGCTAATCCTGCAGACATGCAACAAAAGGAGCAATTATGTTCCTCAAATTATTCTGGCTGGCATATATGCAGTGGTACAAAAAATGGGGACAGACTGGAAAATAAGAGGGAAGCCTTGAAATGTTGATACCCTCAGACAGTCCTGCGATGCCATCAAGAAACTCACCAGGTGTGCCTCTGTCCAGTCAGGAATATCCTAGGCACCCTGCCTCTGTCAGAAATCTGGTTAAATAATGTATTTCAGGCCCATTCTCTCACAAGATTATAAATTCCTTGTCTGCATCCCAAAAAAACTTAGTGAGAGAAAAGCCAGTCCTCTTTGTTTCCATGGCAGTCATGTGGGATGAAGACTTTAAAATATCCAACATGAAATGTCTGCAGGTAAGTGAATATGTTTACTCAGCTAAATGCGCATGAACTGGATACTCTTAAAGAAGCTGCCCACAAACATTTTATAATCTTGTGGTGAACAGAAAAATAAAATTAAATTCATATGTATGAAATAATAAGCTATAAACAGTCCTCTGGTTTTGTTTTCTTTTTTGTTTTGTTTTATGAAGAAAGCGGTAGAAAAAAAAAGAACTCTATTCCAAATATTAAATGATTTGTAGACTACCATAAATAAAATGTTCATTTTGGATGAACTTCTGGATAAAAATTACTTTGGGTTAGACTTCAATATTCATTGGATATTCTGAATACGGGATAGAAAAAATGAGATTTATTTTTTCACTGTTGTTTTTCCCAACACAGCCAAAACAAACAAACTTTCTGCCCCTCAGTTCACTTAAATGTAGAAAACACATCAATCTCTCCAAGATTTCAAAGACTACCACAGCAAGTCAGTTGCTGTTTGTAAAGCCTGGATAAGAAGTATCACAATTTATGTCAAAACCTTTCACTTTTTCTAAACATCAATAGCACAATGCTTACTGTATGACTAATTTTCTATTCTGTAATAAAGTATTTTTCATCAGTAAATGTTCATACATACATATTCTGAAATCTTGTTCTATTTCAATAATAACATGTTTAGTCATTCTAAGACCCCTACTAAAATTTAAGGGCTGTTTTTTTTTTAAGACTGCATTACTTTCACACTATATTACTTAGTGTTATGAAAACTGGAAATAGCCGTATTTCTTTAAAAAAGAATGGATTTGTTCCATCTTTTGGAACCGAATGTCTTAAAAGGCTAAGCACCAATACAGGGAAATAATAGATCACAAAATACTGTAAGACCATCCCAATGTAGGATTTATGAAATTGAAATGTAAAATGAAATAAAAAACTTAACTGACACTGAAGGCACAATATAACTCACGTTTATTTTCATTGTGTACAGAAGGTGGAGCCAAATTCATAAGGATCTTGGAGCTCATACTTTTTTTTTTTTTTTTTTTTTTTTTTTTGTCTGTATGGTTTTCCACTGCCTTTTTAGAGGGCAGCTTGTTCTGAGGAGATAATGATCAGTTGCAATGTTGGAATAAATCCTTTAAGACCAACCTTTCTGTCTTTAAGCTGCCTGTAAGGAGCTTTAGAAGTTTCCTGGCAGAGCTGAAGAGCAACCAAACCTCCACATATTACCCTTCTCCCTTTCTATCCATCAGTCAGCAGCGAGCCAGGAACAAATTAATGTTTCTAAATGTAACATGGAAACATGACCAAGTGAGCTTCATAAAGAAACTGTGGTGGCATCACAAAGCTCAAAAAGGAGACAACCCAAAATTTAAGCACTCTATCTTCCTCCTCTGTGATCCTCATACATTTTAAAAAGAAAATCCACTTAGCTGTTTTAAGTGCTAGTTGATACTGCAAAAAGAAACTAATGAACAGGGCAAAGCAATTTTTGTGCTTAAAAGATGGAACCAGGCACTAAAGTACAACTCCAAATCCTGGTTGTGTCATGAGCTGCCTATGACTAAGAAGAGCTGCTGATATTCTCCTTGACAAATTCTTGTATCTGTAAAAAGTGGTTAACGTAGCTTATCTTGTTCTGTTTTAATATTTATAAAGCACTCTGGGATTCTAGACAAATGGCTGCATAACAGAGCAAAATATTTTGAGACTAGTGACAATGTGCTTAGTACTGTGAATTGGACTCAGGTCTGATGGCATCTGTGATTTCTCCACAACTTCATCTGAGGTGCCTCAGTCTTGATATGTTTCTAACAGGCTCCCTTTTAAAATAACAGCTTTTTGGAGATTTTTTTCTTCTTTTTTTTTTTTATTTGGCAAGGAGATCAGTAAAAGCAGGATTTATCTTGCGCTGACTCAGCCTCCTTTTCCCTACCGAAATAGTCCCACAGCCAATGGAATCTGAGAGAGACCAGTTTCAACAAAGATTAGCAACCGTGCTCACTAAGAAAGGAAGGATCTTGTGATTATCCTCCTTTTTATTATTAATATTACTACTGTCAGAAAATATTCTCTTACATGGTGCATGCTGTGCCACAAAGTGCAAGTAGCTACTGCCTCAATGAGTAGGAACTGCCTTTGTTTTGAAGAACCCGTGAGAGGATGGATCTGTTTTGCAGAGCCAGCAGTGCCAGGCACAGGAGCTTCCCATGGGCTCCATCTCAGCCTCTCCAGCTGACAGAAGAAGCAAGCACTGTGGCCAGCAGCTTCCAAGCAATATTACATTTCTATGTGATGTAAGTTCCTTAAGCAAGCGAAAAACCACTGGCTGCTTTAAAAAACATCATTAGTCTGCACATATATGTGCTTAGGTAATCAAGAAATACCACATTATTGTTCCTTGGATATTCTGAGAAGCTTTACCTCAATAGGACAGGAAACAGGGCCACGCATTATTCACAAGCCTGTTCTGAAAGCCAAACGTGTAAGGAGGGATATCGATGAAAATGTGCTGAGGCTTACATGCCATCTTGAGATGTGGGTGACTGCACAGCTGCTTTGAAAGGCTCCCAAGAAAATCTGTATTACATATGTATATTAATTTCAGTTCACCATACATTTCATGGACTCGTCTCCCAAATTGCACAGGATGAGGACAGTACTGTGCATGGGAGTGCTGGGAAGTGAATTTTGCAAGCAAATTGCAAACAAGTGAAGGAGTGCTCTTTGTCTTAAGAACTCCATAAATCACAGACATCCCTAACTGGGAGTAGACCGTGAACCCCACTGGTATCAACAGGAAATTCTGTAATGGTCAAAGGACTGGAGAGTCTTCCAAATGAAATATTCACAGGGGCTTTCTGGGTGATTCAGGTTACTACAGTATTTTGGAGAAAATATTTGGAGGAGAGACAAGGAAAGAAGTTTATGCATAGAATTCTGTATTTATATTCAGGTAACAAATAGAAAGAAAACAATGGACCGGGCTGTGAATTAACCAACAATCTGTGTCAAGGGCTGTAAATACTACATAACCCACTGGAATCTCTTTTGATAAGAAGTGCGTAAAAAAGTAGCAGAAGTATTATCTTTCATTTATTGAACCAAGGATTCATGTCAGGGTGTGAACGCCCAGGGCAGAGGGAATGGACAGAACCTGGGCTCTGGAGCTGCATCTGGGTTGCAGTGTATGCATGCCCTCACTGGCTGTGCCGCAGGGTGCCTAACAAACACAAACAGGTTCTGCAGTCCTAGCCCTGCCATGCTGAAATGTTGCCTCACTAGACAGTATCATTTGCTCCAAAAGGCAGAATGTCAGTGGAAGGCATGATTAGCCTCGGAGAGCTCTGGACCCCCAAATCTTCATTTCTGTGGTGTCAAGAGCCTGTACTCTGCAATATAAGGCTTAAAATTGAAGTGTGATCTTTTTACCCATCTCTCAGTCTGTAATTAAGAACACTGCTCCCCTGCTTCCCAGCTGAACACAGCTTCAGCTGAAGAGGAGCTGTGTGAACGTGTGAAGACATTTGTTCAGTCTGAAAAGCTTCTCCCCATTTGTGGTGCAAATGAGTGTGAGACTCTTTGGTCACCTTATATAATTGTAGATCCCTGCAGTGTCTGAAGCTGAGTGTGCTCTGGTAATAGGCTATGAAACGTGATCATGGAGACATATTTCCCATCTATAAAAGACCTCTTCAAGGCATTTTCGTCAGGACTCATCATTCTTCCTGAGTCTTCACTGTATCACAGTGTAGGCTTGAAATACTTTCCCTTTTCATGTGGATAATGCTGTATCAGAGCCAAGTGTTATGTTCATTACTGCTGCAAAATTATTCATCCCTGACATATGCATTTTACTCGTGTAAAGTGGACTCGATGAGTGCTGGGCTTCTCACAAACACTGTTTGCTTATTTAAGCGGAGAAATACTTCCAGGTGCTTCTTTTAAAAACAGAATGCTTCAATAATTGCAGAGCCTATGCAGGAAGGTACAGAGAAAAATGCAAGACTAGGCACGCTAGGCCCTGTGATCTTTGGGAGGGAATGATAGCACTCCATGGTACCATGTTATAATCTAAGGCAGGGAGAGTGTTTTGTTCTGCTGGGTTTTGTGCTTTTTGTTTTTGTTTCACCTGGAAAACTGCTGCTTTCCTAAAGGGGAGGTTTTCAGCACCAACACAAACACCAAATCTCCCTGTCTCAGCATGCTGCCATGTTGTTGGTGTTTCATGCTTTGTGCCAGAATAACCAGAGCTTCACGGGACAGCAGCAGCAGCGCTGTGTGTGCCCTGCTCTCTACTCATACCACAGTCAAGAAGGCAGTGAGGGGCTATGGCTTTTATGTATTTTACCATTTTTTAATTCTGAAGAAGGTCCCAGCACCTGTTAATCACAGAGCTCCATTTCTCCCTTGCTACTTTCCTTTTTCTCAAAATGTAAAGAGAAAGAATGACCTTAACACTCAGAGAAGAAAAGGTTTTATTCTTCCACGTGGCTTCAACAAATGCAAAAACTTAAAAATGCTGTCAGAAATAACAGGCAGTGTCTAAGCAAAGGGAACAAGCTTGAAAACCAACATCTCTGTAGTTGGAGAAGGTAATAGGAAGGTGGAAAGCTGCAGTGCACCATCTCTTCTTCTCACACAGGAGGCAGTGTGGTCTGCTGCAAATGCACCAGAGCAAGAATTTGGATCGTGTGTCTCTTTCGCAGCTTCAGAGCTCCCTGCTGAGCTTATCTACAAAGGCCTTGTCTTGGTTCTTTCATCTAGCAAGTTCTCTGTGAAAAAGAATTAGGTACAGGCTGCGAAAAATGAGCTGGGATATCTATGCTGTGTAATAGAGTACAGCGTTGTTTACTCCAATAACAGATTGTAAGAAGGAGCTTTATTTGTGATCCTCTCAGTGGCCACTTCTGGACTTCTCCCTTTTCTTATACCCTTTAAAGAGGAAAAAACAAACAAACAAACAAACAAAAAAAAAAAAACAAAAAAAAAAAAACGCTCATCTATAGTATTTAGCATGAAAAAGCCCAGGAATAGACCATGAGAAATTGGGAATTAAAACCTCCAAACTAGTCTGGTACAACCCAAAAAATGAACCTTCATTGCGAACTACCAACCACTAGCCACTTCTAGAGCAACTCTTCTGCAGTCCGCCAGAGGAGCTGACACCCCACGACACAAAGGGTACACGACCAATTCCTGACACAGTTTGGACTCCATATGTGAGCAGCTTAACACCCACAGAGAAATGAATTAATCTCACTTCTACAGAAGAGGCGTTCTGTAGGGAGTATTTAATCACAGACTGATCAGGAGCAAAGCCAAATATCTTCATTCTGAATAGATTAGCCTTGGAGCACGTTCACGTTCTGTAAAAAATGAAATTAACAATTACCAGGAACCTTTCTGCTCAACTACTGAAGAGTGAGTTTCTGTGCCATACTTTATTTTCTGAAATTTCCTGGAAAGAGTTTCCTGGAATGTAAGATCGTTTTTCCATGTCTCCCATGGGATGCATGTACACACTAACACGCACACATGCATCAATAATTAAAAAACTCGCGATGGATATATCTTGCAGGAGCAAACACACGACCACGTAAGGGAAGCGGACCCGAGTAAACAAAGCCGTGCGAACACCAAGGCTCGGGGGGCACTTTACGAGGGCTTCCTCCCGACTGGGCGGAGGGGTGGGAAAGGCGAGGTGCAGCCCAACGCGGCACGCCGCAGCCTCCGGTGCCCCCACGCATCGCCGCCCCCTCCCCGCGGTGCCGCCCGGCCGGGCAGGTCCCAGCGAGCCGCCCGCCGCAGCCCGCCCGCCTTCGCTCGGTTGCATCAGCAGCGGCGACCTCGGGGCGCTCCCCTCTGCCCCGGCTCGTTTTTGCTGCGCCTTCAGTTCTCGCCCTCCTCCCCCCACCTTCCTGCGCTCCATTCGCGGGGCCCCTCCTCCTGGGCTGCCACCCCTCCTTTTCCCCTCCTCTTTCACAGTCAGAAAACTTGTTAAAAGCTCTGCCCGTGTTCCAAGTTAGAAAAAAACTTTTACGAGGTATCAGCACTTTTCTTTCGCTGGTGGGGAAGGAAGGATGAAAAATACAAAGCAGGAGTAGACTTTTAAAGTTTAAATAGACAGGTCCGAGCGCCTCAGCGTGCTCTTCCGTTTTCCCTTAACCCTCCAGAGAAGTACCCCGAGCCACTCGCACTGCTCATCAGCAGCGGTAAGTTGGAAGTTTTCCTTTCTCGTCTTTTGGTGTACACTTTTTTATTTTTTTTTTTCCTAAAAACTTTTTTTCACTCTAAGGATTTTGCACTTGTTTAAAAATATATATGTAATAATAAAAAGTTGTCCTGAAGTACTCGGTTTAAACTCGCAGGAATTACGCCGTGCTTTCCTTTCCTTTGTCATACTTTTACACATCTCTGAAAATACGACACTTCCCTCAACTTCCGACCTCGCTCCACGGGGAGAGGCTCTGCGGTGAGGTTGCAGCTGCGGAGCCGCGGACTTGTTGCTCCTTTTGGTGAAATCTGTGCCCCCCCTCGTACTGACCCAGAAAGAAGGAACGTAGGTGCGCTCCGCTCCTCTCCGCAGCTCAGCTCAGCGCGCCGCGTTCCTGCCCCACGCATTTCGCTTTCGTACAGCGATCCCACCGATGCCTGTTCGCTGCTCTTCATTAGGTGCTTTGTTAAATGCTGCTGCTAAGAACGTGTTGACTTCCACGTGGGCTTCCTGGCGATTTTTCCCCTTTTCTCTGATAATAGATGCGATAAAATCCAGACGTGGGTTACGGGATTCTAACCTAGTTTGTATATAGTTACTCTGTTTTAGCAACCTCGGTAAAGGGATTTTAGGGAAGGAATGTGAGATATCACGATACGTCTTACCACGATGGCGAGGTTTCTGAGTCCTGGGTGGTTATAAATGAAAGCTATCTAGGAGGGACTGTGAAAGAATATCCACAGTCAGTGTCATAATCCCGATGTGACACATTCCTTTTATACTACCTTGAAGGCTTAAATACTTTCAAAACGTGGCGAAAAGGAATGATTGAGCAGCATCTCTCAGCTCAAAAGCTGTTCAAGTTGCAAGAGTTGGCACGGTTTCACTCGAGGTCTCTGCCCCGTGCCAGCGGGGAGAGAAGCACACCAGAAGGCAGAGAGGGGGACCTGCAGCTGGAGCACAGGGTGCGGGACCTATCTTATCGAGTAGCATGCTCTCCTCTTAACCAAGGAATACTGTGTGCTGATGTTTGTCCTCGCATTTTGCCTTGCGATAACCAGCGAGCCTTGTGCAGGAGCATATTTTGTCTGAGGAATTCTTTCAGATCTTAAAGGGTGAGAGCCCACGGCAATGGGGATGAAAGTGAGCCATGAGCACCTGGGCCTGAGTCCTGCGTGTGCGTGCGTGTGTGTGCCCGTACAGGGAGTGAGCTGCAGGACTCAGTGCAGCTTTTCATCCCGCCTGCTTCACATCTGGACAGCACACTGCACTGCCGAATTTAAGCCTCTGGTCTTTGAGATGTTTACTGAAGTGCTTCCTTCAAAAACTTCAAAGGCAAACACTGGCACTGACCCATGATACCTAACAAGCGTACAAATGGGAGAAGGGCAGCAGCAGGCAGTGTTCGGGAGGAAGAAGGGGACGCCAGGGATTTGGTTTCTGGCGTAAGTCTGAGTGCTTCCACACTCAGGAGTGCAAACAGATCCAACACTGTGAAGTTATCTCAGTTTTCACATTCTGCAAGTCTACGAGATTAATTTTAGTTGTCTCAGAAATGAACTCTGGATTAGGCCAAGGATTCCTGTGGGCACGAGGAAGGTTAGATGACATTGAGCAACATCTGTTTCATCAGATATTGCTCTCTTTCCCGAGTCTCTAGTTTCCCCCCCTCAGTGCTACCCGCTGAGCTTATCTCGCATGGAGGCACCTGGCCTCTTGTTTATGCTATATGCACTTATTAGGATTCCAGATTTCAAGACCTGCAAGCACGATCTTCAGAGGGCCTGAGGGCCCCTCAAGGAATTCAGTGTTTCTTCTCCTAGTTCCTAAGCGAGTCAGAAAAGGGGTGAGTATGGGCAATAATACAGAGGGGAGACTTTAGCTGTACAACTAGAGAGTGCCTAAGAAAGTATTTCTGGTTGCTTTGGGCCCCTTTGCAGCTATGCTTTAGAAGTAAATTGGGTGTAGAGAGTAGAACATGGGAGAGAAAATCTTGTGGAGAAGATCTGCAAGTGACCACCAACATTGTGTGCAGACAGTGAGAAAGCAAACATTTCTGACGCTTTAAATTCTAGCTAATGCAACCATTTAGCATCTTATCTTTGGCAGATGAAACGAACTGAGGCTCATCTTTAGACCTGCAAATGAACTACAGCTTTCCAGGAGAATGTCAGACATTTGCTGATTTCCGTAGGATTTCAGAAAACTAATCTTCCCTATTCCAACCCATCTAAATGCTTTCAGTTGTACACCTCAGTTCTTTTCTTGACAGTATTGGTTGCTTTTGGGAGATACTCAGGTTGATTGATGTTCAAGGTCCAGAATCTTCTCTTTGGTAGACCACTTATTTTTTATGTCTGCAAGATTTCTCTAGGAAAAGCAAAGATTTGGCCTGTTTTCCAACTCCTTCAGCTGCAAAATCCCATTTTAGATCCCGCTCTTACCCTTACTGTTCTTCCATCCACTAGCATGTGACCTTCTAACCCTGCAGTCAGACCTGGACATGTTACCAAACACCGAGTTTGCGTTATTCTTCATGGAAAATATGAACCAGATGGCATGGTGAATGCTGTCCATAAAAAATACTTCTCAGATTTCTTAATTGTGGCTTACAAGTCAAATTTCTTCTATATGTGATCATCCAAAACCCATGTAGATGAATGCTGTAATATCTCCTGCTGCTCTGTGTTGTTTTTTCCTATCTTTACCCACACACAGTAGAATCTGGAAGAAATCCATCTTTTAAAAAGTTTAATAGGCCTGCATTAGTCTATCACCCCCCAAAAAACCTCTTTGAAGTAATAATCGGAACTCATGAAATGTGTATATGCATCATCAGCTATATCCTAAAATTTCAGAACTACTGAAATTGCACCAGTCCCTCAGATCAAGCTGTGCTATTCAGTGGAACGGTTGAAAGAAATGTAATTGTTAAAAGAAGTGTAGATGCTGAAAAAATAGTTTTTGACTGTGAACTTCCATCAATTTCAAACTATTTACTAGTTAAAACATTTAAATATTTGTTTGATGCAAAACCTCTTCTTATACCTAATAAACATACAATGGAATCAGTTAATAAAAATGGTCTTTCAGTGTCCGGAAAGCAAACGAGTTATGTCCTGTGAATGAGTTTTCCCTGAAAAAAAACAAAGTATGTGTTTCGTAAAGCAACAGAATCCACTTAAGTGAAGGAATAATATATTTGTGCCACCACAAGATTATCTGATTAACAGCACAATGTTTTGAATGGATGTGGGGTTTTTATCACTGGCAAAGACTAGAGTGTAACTGATCTCTTTAAAAAAAGTTTCTTTTCAAAACTATGTATGAGTAATTCAAGTGTGGAATGTTTCCTCCTGGAGTTTATATTGCCAGAGGATATAAATGAAACTTAGCAATTTTGCATGCTGAAGTAAATTAAAAAATAGGTAGTAAATTCTCAAAATATTGCAGGTGTGGGATTAGGTAGGTCAAAACTGAAGTAAATCATGTTACTGTAATGGACCAGAGCAGAGTGTAATTAAAAAACAAACAACATATAGCTGCCTAGAAATAACACATCCCCTGTTTTCTTAATCAAACTTTCAATCTGAAATAACATTTAGACAGTAAAAAAGTACACCGAGTCTGAGGAAAGTCTGTTAATGCAGTAGTTTCAAATCATCTGAAAGCTGGCTAATTAAATCAAGAAGCTGTTACTTGAAAAAGGCTCCTTCTGTCCACTTCTACTGCTAGGACATGGAGAAAAGTTTGCCTGTAAAACAAACTTCACGTGCTGTATAGTTACAGACTGTTCTCTGTTTTAACAGTCTCAGCATGAGGGACCCAGTCACATTGCATTCCTGCCTTTCCAGAGCCCTCTATGCTCGTGTGCTGACGCCTTTCCTACCAAACTGAACCAATAAAGACAAACTAATCTTTTCCTAGGAATGACTAAACCTGGGAATGATGTGTCCTGAAAGGGTATGTTGGAAAGAAACATGCTGCGTGTCCCTGCCAGCAAGGCTTCCAGATTTAAAAGTCTGAAGAGAGCCTGATCCTTTGATGGGACTTGGTTCATATGAAGAACTAATTATGTGAGGAAGGGTCTGTATGCCTCAGTAGGTAAACTTCCTCTGCACTTCAGAGTGAGCTGACCAGGCGGGCTGCGGAAGCAGCCCTGGGTTATTTTGCAAGGGTTCAAAAATAATTGGCACCTCCGAGCCATTGGAGCAAGTACTTTAAACACTTGGCTCTCATTATTCTCTGACTCTTTCTGATAGCAAAAAAGACAGTGCTTTCTTATTTGGTGTAGCATATATTGTTATGATTGAGTATGCCAAATTTATAACTTTCTGTTTCCAGTGAGTCACCACTCTGTGAAAGAAAATCTCCTTGGTACTAAAACTTCCTATTTTATGAATTATCCAGAAATTGGGTGTTTTTGTTGTTTGTTTGTTTGTTTTCTATAAATAACCTTCACTGGGGAATATATCCTTGATGTGACGGGAAGGAAACTAAAGAGATTACTCAGCATGCATGGTACAAACATCTCTGCCCAGCAGCATCTACTTCAAAAGGGATGCTTTGTGCTTATTTTTTCTTGTAGGTGCCCAATTTCACATGCTTACTCATGTGGGACAAGTTAAAATGTAGAGTTTTAAGCAGAAAAGGTTACCATTCTCCACTTGATAAAAACTATGTATTGAGCTTTGTTTTTCCTAGGAATCTGGAACGTTGAGTAGAATATTTTACTTGTTTTTTGTCACCTCATGTATTTTTGGATATCCTTGAGAAGTGGTGCGTTTTCCTGAAACTTAAACTCAAGTTGAGAGACACAGTTTAAATTTGCTGTCTTTTACAGTTGGAGTGCAAATCGCCTACTAGGAGTTGCCTTAGAAAGTGCTCACTTGTCTTTCCTTCCTGGGTAAATCTTTTTTCCTTTCAAAGTGAAGTGAAGGAATTTAAATCTAAAAAGATGCAAATGAGGAGTTGAAACTACAGTAAATCAAGCAAGCCACAGATAGCCAGGAAACCAGTTCTTCCAATGTGGTAACATAAGCTTTGCTGTGCCTGATGCATTTAGTATTTTTGGCTCCTTTATAAAAATGTAGCTGAAGAGTACCAATATCGATCTTTGTGCTGCAAATACTTATTTATAAATTTAATTTAGAAAGCAAGATTTTCTGAAGCAAAGCGCAGTAAGAACTTTGCATCATTAGGAACTACACTCAGATGTATCACACACAGTGTAGTTACGTGTGGAACAGCTCAATTTAATATTGCCATGGAAAATGTTGTGCACATTTGTAATGATTAAATGTTAGGTATCTGACCCTACCATTAACTCAGTACATTTCTTTATGTAGATTATACTATGTTTTGCTTTCCTGATCTTTTAAAGAATGAATATGTAAGTAACCGTGGATGAGACACACTGAAAAGAGAGAAATCTTTCATTTATTCTTAGCATACTCAAGGAGTACTACCAAACGCTTCCACATCCTGCTTCAGTGGTGTGTCACAGCTGTTTTCAGCCTGCGGCAGCTGTTAGTCATTGAACTGCAGCTGCCACCAAGGAAGCTGGTTTTAGCCAACCACAGTGGCAACCAGGAGTTTTCATGGACTTCTTGAAAACATGACTGAAATTAGGAACTTCTTTCTTTCACTTTGTTTGGAGACATCATAAAATATTTATCTTTACAGTTTCCCATACTTCCCAGTCCACCTGGAGACCAAGTGAAGCACATGAACTAGAACAAAGCTAACTGTTAGCATACTGTTAGCATTGATCTGTGTGTGATTCAGCTCATCAAAAGTATTAAACATCTGTCTTAACCATCAGTTGTTTTTTTTTTTCCTTTGTTTCCTTCTTTAGCTGATATCTCGCAAAGATGGGTGATTGGAGTGCCCTGGGAAAACTTCTTGACAAGGTTCAAGCTTATTCTACTGCAGGAGGAAAAGTGTGGCTGTCTGTCCTCTTTATTTTCCGAATTCTGCTTCTGGGGACAGCAGTCGAGTCTGCTTGGGGAGATGAACAGTCCGCTTTTCGGTGCAATACTCAACAGCCTGGTTGTGAGAACGTCTGCTATGACAAGTCCTTCCCCATCTCCCATGTGCGTTTCTGGGTTCTGCAGATCATATTTGTGTCTGTACCAACCCTCTTGTACCTGGCGCACGTGTTCTACGTGATGAGGAAAGAAGAGAAGCTGAACAAAAGAGAAGAAGAGCTCAAGGTGGTCCAAAATGATGGTGTGAATGTGGATATGCACCTCAAACAAATAGAAATTAAGAAATTCAAGTATGGGATTGAAGAGCATGGCAAAGTAAAGATGCGTGGGGGACTGCTCCGTACGTACATCATCAGCATCCTCTTTAAGTCTGTCTTCGAGGTGGCTTTCCTGCTGATACAGTGGTACATTTATGGGTTTAGCCTGAGTGCCATCTACACTTGTGAGCGAGACCCATGCCCTCACAGGGTGGACTGTTTCCTGTCCCGTCCAACTGAGAAAACCATCTTCATCGTATTCATGCTGGTAGTGTCTTTGGTGTCTCTTGCCTTGAACATCATTGAGCTTTTCTACGTGTTCTTCAAGGGTGTCAAGGATCGTGTGAAAGGAAAAACCGACCCCTACTCCCACAGTGGCACGATGAGCCCTTCCAAGGACTGTGGTTCCCCCAAATATGCGTATTACAATGGCTGTTCCTCACCAACCGCCCCCTTGTCTCCCATGTCTCCCCCGGGGTACAAGCTTGTTACCGGAGACAGGAACAATTCCTCCTGTCGTAACTACAATAAGCAAGCCAGCGAGCAAAACTGGGCCAACTACAGCGCGGAGCAGAATAGGATGGGGCAGGCTGGCAGCACCATCTCCAACTCACATGCCCAGCCCTTCGACTTCCCTGATGAGCACCAGAACACGAAAAAACTGGCGTCAGGTCACGAGCTGCAACCCCTCACCATTGTGGACCAGAGGCCTCCCAGCAGAGCCAGCAGCCGAGCCAGCAGCAGGCCTCGACCTGATGACCTGGAGATCTAAGTTTCTCACTGCAGTACTTGCTCGACTATGAAACGACATGCATTGGAAGATGCAGTCAGTGCTGATATTGTTCCAGTGGAGGTGGTACTTAACAGTCTCAAGCAGGAGATTTTAACAATCGTAAAAACAAACAGGCAAACAAACTTTTAAAATACTTGCTGTTTTTTGGGGAGGATATGGGGTTGGTGTGGGGTGGTACAATACACATTGGTATTTAATGTAGCTGGTTTAAAGAATTTAAATACTTAAAAAAAAAAAGAAAAAGATAAGTAGTCGTTACTAAGGTATGGGGCTGTTTTTTCTAGAAAGGCTGTAAATATCTGAGTTTATGTGTATGTGCGTACTGTTGTGTTTGTTTCTTAAGAATCTTCTAAAACCCAATAATAACTGAACTCACATTTGTCAGGGTGAAGTGCTGTCTGAAGATGAAAAGGTTTTTCCTATTCAACAAGCAAAAAATCCAGGATTGTCTCTGATCATTTCCCTGTCAAGAACATTCCATTCTTAATAAGTGCACTTTGAAGGTAAACTTTCCTTGCATAGTCCTCCAGTTTGTTGAAAGGCTTCTATGAGGACAGTCTACGACTCAAATTTCAGAAAAAGCCCACCGAGAAATACTTTGGTCACCTGCTTTTCCAGCTCTTAATGCAGGTAGATTTAGTGATGTGCATAGGTGGAAGTGGGATGGCTTCATGCTCCTAGAACCAGCAACCACACTTTTGCCCACAGCAATATTCATGTCCTGCTGTTCACGTGCAGTCTCATTAGCATCGTATAAAACCCAGTTGGCTGTCACTTGCAGATTTAAGCATTAGGACAGGCAAGCAAGTTACTATAATTAATTTTATCACACCTTTACATATTTTAAGGGTGTACATGTGTGTGTGGACATGGAGGTAAAGGTGTACACAAAACACACTTGGAAGCATACACTGAGAAGCATACGCACACAGATTACTTGCAGTTGACACTTGCTCATGGATATTGTGAAGGTGTGGGCCACTATGGTGTTTACATTCTCTGATTCCTTCAATGCAAGTGAAGCACATGTCATATATTTTTTTAATTCTATATAATATTTTCCATGTATCCTAAATGGATGCTTTTTTAAAAATAAAAAATAAAAAAGGGCCTAATCCTGGATGTCTTGCTCTGGAAAATCTCTCTTTTAAGTCAGTGGGAGTTTTACCTGAGCAAAGTCTACAGGATCAAGCTCAAGATGTAGTGACCCATCTTCTTGCTGGCATGAATGATATTCTTTATAGAAGTTAGGGATGGAAAAGACCCATTCGGTCATCTAGCCAATCTCCCTGATAGGTAATAATGATGCTTGAACAATAGAAGTTGTAGTACTGTAAGCAAGCTTTAGTCTTTTATGTGAAAAACTTAGAAGAAATGCTTTGTGCTGGATTAATAATAAAATATGCCTACATGACTTTTGCAGTAACTGGTATTTTTCTTATACTAAGTATTCACATTTACTGAACTGTAGTGTCCACTCCGAGTTTGACAGTTAGGTCTTTCTAGATGGCTCTAGCAACTTTAGTGTTTACACTTAGGTTTTGTTTGAAATGCAAGTGAAGTTGAAAGGATTTTTTTAAAAAATACAATTCTAGATAATTTATTTGAAATAAATTCTAAAGAAATCTACCAGTTTCTTCAAATGTATTGCCTCTTAGCTGAACACAGATTGACCAAGGAAATACATAGCTTGGTTTCATTTTGCAGCAACACAGATAAATGGTTTCATTTACTACAGTATATTAATTTGTTTGACATTCCATGTTAAACTACTGTTGTGTTCAACTTCATTGCATGTTTGCAACCATAGTCCATTGGATCATGTTGTCTGGAGAACATTAGTCAATAAAGTTTTAATTTAGTATAAATACATGTTCTGATTGTCATTTACTATTTTATACGTCCATGTATTTTTCGTTTCAGTATTGCAGTTCAAGCTCCTTCCTTCCCTCTTCATTTTTCCCTTGTCACGGTGCATTTCAGAAGCAGTCTTGGTAAAATCCATCTGGATTTACTTTGAATTGAAATTTATGAGGGCCAAATTCAGAGACCCTCACAGCTCTGGAACAAAATCATGCTCAGCATGAACTACTGAAATGTACATCTTGCCATGAGCCTCAGAATATATATAGTTACTTGCAAACTATTAGAAAATACTGTAATAGTAAGATACAGACACAACATTTTAAAGGTTTTTTTCATATGCAGACACTGTTCTACACTATGAAATCATTGCTTCAAGTTTACGTTCCGCCATGTAATCAGATTGTTTGACAGTTTCAATTTCTGAAAGGAAATCCTCACTCTCTCAATGAGAGTAAAGTGAGGATAGGATTTCACGTAGTGCTTGCTGCTTCATCTTTTAGATCCCTGTCCCAGTGAAGACATATGGTGCTTGGCTTTCCCACTTTGGACTCTGAAAGAAAAATGGTTAAACTCTTAAACTCCTTTTTTTTTTTGAAAAATCAAAATGATCATGAAGTTATCTTACAGTTGTCTACTTTCAATTTGCTTGGCAAATTTCTTCCCCTTCCTACTAGTAAAGAGAGAAAAGAGGGGAAATTAGCAGGACAGGAGTACTGGATTTATATCTTTGAGAGATGGTACTAACACAAGGAATGTTAGTACCTTGAAAACCTTGAAGTATTTCTTAAGTAATAATGATGAGTCATATTTTAAGCTGGCTTGCCCTAGTTCATCTGTTCAAAGGGAAGAACATTCCAAGCATTTTGTGAGGATCGTCCCATTGGAAAGGTGAGTACGGAAACGTTCAGTGAAGGGCTCACCCTGAGACAAAATCTCTTGTCTCCTAGACAGACTGATTGTTAAGTATGTCCCAAGCTATGAACTCAGTTCCTTAAGGCATCATGGACAGATGAAATAACTTAGTGCTTCAGTGTCAAGGCTCTTGAGTGATTTTTTGGTGGTGATACATGTGTGGACATGTTTCAGGCCAATTCTCCCACCTATGTATATTTTTGTGGAGTGTATTTCTTGCATACTTTGAAGTTGCCATGACAATGATGTGTGCCATTCATCCAATTTCCTTATATACTTTCTCCAGTGTGCTTATTCAGCAGCAATTGCATTCTCTGCAAATGATAAAAAAAAAAAAAATCTATTAATTCTAGTGCATATTTCTATGTTAGATAGTGAATTTTAAGTGGAAATGACATTATAAAAACATTCCTGAGGATAATCAAAAGAAAGCTTACAAACAACAGCAAGAAACAAATTTCAAAATCTGCTTAGTACTAAAAATTTTTGTTGATTTTTTTTTATAGTAGTATTTTGGGAAAAAAAAAAAACACATTCACCTTAAGGCCTCCACCCTACTCCAGTAATTTGAAATGTCTGTAAAGAGTAAAGTTAGAAGGATGAACATTAAAGATGGTCTGAAATCTATATGTAGATCCTGTAATTTCAAAGTGTTTTAAATACAGTGAGCTCACAGTGAGGGTTCCTTCCTGTTTTAGAAGAGAAATTTCCATATTTGAAGGGGAAACAAGTATGGGCTACAGCAGTAGTTTGTGAACCAGAACAAACTGTGAGTGTACCTGCTACACCCTCTGAAATCGGTCAGTTTTAAATTATGCACTCATCTTACTATTTCAGAACTAAGGCTGTCTACAGTGCTTCTGTGCTACATAGGTTGACTGGCTGTCATTTCCTTAGACTTTCTCTGCAACTTGGTATTGATTTAAAAAGGGAAGGGGAGAGAAGGGAAGGGAAGGGAAGGGGAGGGAAGGGAAGAGAAGGGAAGGGAAGGGAGGGGAGGGAAGGGAAGGGAAGGGAAGGGAAGGGAAGGGAAGGGAAGGGAAGGGAAGGGAAGGGAAGGGAAGGGAAGGGAAGGGAAGGGAAGGGAAGGGAAGGGAAGGAAGAAAGAAAGAAAAAAGAAAAGAGAAAAAAGAAAAGGAAAAAAAAAGAAAAAAGAAAAGAAAAGAAAAAGAAAAGAAAAGAAAAGAAAAGAAAAGAAAAGAAAAGAAAAGAAAGAAAGAAAAGAAAAGAAAAGAAAAGAAAAGAAAAGAAAAGAAAAGAAAAAAGAAAAGAAAAGAAAAGAAAAGAAAAGAAAAGAAAAGAAAAGAAGAAAAGAAAAGAAAAGAAAAAAAGAAAAGAAAAAAAGAAAAGAAAAGAAAAGAAAAGAAAAGAAAAGAAAAGAAAGAAAAGAAAAAAAGAAAAAGAAAAGAAAAGAAAAAAAAGAAAAGAAAAAGAAAAGAAAAGAAAAGAAAAGAAAAAAGAAAAGAAAAGAAAAGAAAAGAAAAGAAAAGAAAAAAAGAAAAGAAAAGAAAAGAAAAGAAAAGAAAAGAAAGAAAAGAAAAGAAAAGAAAAGAAAAGAAAAGAAAAGAAAAGAAAAGAAAAGAAAAGAAAAGAAAAGAAAAGAAAAGAAAAAGAAAAGAAAAGAAAAAAAGAAAAAGAAAAGAAGAAGAGAAGAAAAGAAAGAAAGAAAGAAAGAAAGAAAGAAAAGAAAGAAAGAAAGAAAGAAAAAGAAAGAAAGAAAGAAAGAAAGAAAGAAAGAAAGGAAAGAAAGAAAGAAAGAAAGAGAAGAAGAAGGAAGAAAGGAAGGAAGGAAGGAAGGAAGGAAGGAAGGAAGGAAGGAAGGAAAGGAAGGAAAGAAGGAAGGAAAGAAGGAAGGAAGGAAGGAAGGAGGGAAGGAAAGTATACAGATTTAAATATTTTAGTGCTGGAACTCAAATCTGGGAGTTGCCAGATCTGAACTTAACCTTTATTCATTCATGTGCAGTTCTGAGTATGACAGACCAAAACCTCCTCCTGTATTGATGGTGGCTGTTTCTACCTGACTAGGTCAGGATTTGTTTTAATTCTTCTTGTAATTCCTCAGTGATTATTACTGCTCCATTTTCCAGACTTCATACAAATTAGGGTGGAAAATAGGATTTGCCCACCTTCTGTAAAACCTTCTTTCTCTATTTACTGCTAATCAAAGCTTGGCAGTACTGGGCTTTCTACTGAACTCATGAACTACTTGGATATACAGTATTTTTTTTAACATGGTGTATTACACAAATCTCTTTCAAGATGTCTTTCTTTTCTTCTCACATTATTAACTCCAGCTATTTGCAGTTGGATTTACTGAAGGATTCAGTTGGCTGAGGAGGAATATGTGGCTCTTGAGGATTTCTTTGGGGAAAAAAGGGAAAAAAAAAAGTACAATCCTCAGGTGGCACAGAGTTGTTGAAGCTACTTTAGCATTACTTTTATTTCTACTGCCAGCATAAAAAAATACTTTTAGATGTATTATTTGTCCCAATCCCTTGAAAATATTTGAGAATTCTCCATTTTATTCTAATTGATGATCAAGACGACTTTCGCACATAATGGCTCCAGAAACAGAGGACTGTAGGATTTGCTCTACAAAGAGATGACTTAAACCACGTGCTTTTGATTTTGCCCAAGGACATATTCACACCCATACTCTTTCAGTCCTGGAAAGTGTGTCAGATGAAAATTACATGATGCGAGCACATCACTAGATTAAAACAGGAAGAGCTCATTGGCCTGTCTACTTATTTAAAAGGTATTTTGGTAGACAGAAAAAAAAGAATGGTTATCTTAAACTTGCCTCTAAAGCTTCCTGACATACAGCATTACCAGAAGACCCTTACAAAGACATACGGACACTGTGCATGTATACCCCCCAGCGTTATCCCACAGTTTCTATGTCTAGAAGCTGTTTGAATTGACAGAGCTTCTCAATGATCTGGAAAGATCAACTGCCTCCAAGGTTGCTGCCTTCCCTCACTCTTTTCTCATGGTAGCCAAAATACTGCATCCACTTTACTGGCATGCTGGAATTTGCAATGCAAAAACACTTTGGGCAAATACAGACAAGTTTTCATAGGGTTCCTTTTAAGTGTTGAAGAAGCATAATGTTTGAAGCTAGAGGCAAAGATTCTGGGACAGGCTATACTGGGTAAGTAACAGACAGAAAGTAGGGTCAACCAATCACAAGGAATGTTTTTCTGGTGACTGTGGACTCTCCCGTCATTTCAAAAGACTGTCTCTGCTATTATGTTGAAGAGATGTGAATAATAAAATGAAACATATGAGCTTAGACTTGTATAAAAGGGAAAATGCTCAGACATTTAAATTGCTCCTTGAAACAAGCCTAGACCACAGTTGCATATTTCCTATTAGAACTGACAGGAAAACCAAGAAAACATTTGCAAGTTCCTGGGTTTTACTCATTTAAACTGGTGTCAAAGTTCATTTCAATTTCAGATATAAACAGATTGGTTCCATAAAGAAATATTATGACATTTAATTTTCAACGTTACAACTGCAAAAGGTGTAAGCTATTAAGTCTTGAATGGTGACCACTTCAATATGTGTAATCATACTATTTCCTTACAACTTTCTTTTTACTGTAATTCAGTGTAGAGGTAAGTTTATGAAAAATAATATGTTTGCTTTTTTAACAGATATTCTGTAAATGTAATGACATTCATAAGGAAATATAGAGTATTCTGAAATGTGTCTAACTCCGCTGGGTTGGATAGTTGAGGAATGAAATCTTCATTTTGCCTTTCTTCATACTTGTTAGAAAGTTGTTCATTTTCCAAATATCTGAACAGCTTTACAAGGCTGCTGAATGTGCCTCTGTTCTCACTGGCTGTTCTGTGAGCTTTGCTTGAATAGGAATCTTTGCATCCTTCTCTGGCTTCTTTTTTCATCCAGCTTTGCAGCCCCAAATATGTAAAGAAATGTAATGATAACTGATACCAGTGCAATCATGAAATACACAGTAGTTCTGTTTTACACGTCTACAACTAACTGAATAGGAAATGGCATGGAAAATTTCTTAGGGGATTAGAGAAGTCTTTGGATACTTCAGCATCTTAAAACCACTAGTCCTTGCTGAACCAGACACTTTCAGTCTCAGCTTCTGCTGAGTCATAAAGTTCACTGCCTTTGAAGACTGAAGTAGCTTGGCTCAAAATTAACGTTGTTCTGGAAAAGTTCAAGCTTGCACTAATGACCATATTTGCATACTGTTCTCAGTGGCACTTACATATAATAAAACACCCTCCACAGGATGGCCTCTTCAAAACACAGGCTCTGCTTATACTTTGAATTTTTCCTGTTTTTATCTATGTATCATTACTTCAAAGTGTTTTGCTGCAAGTACTCCTCTGTATATTTAGGAGACTCATCATGGTCATTTGAAACCTGAGTATACAGCCAACTATAAGATTGTTCCTCTTTTTATGTGTGTGTGTGTGTGTGCAGGCAAAGAAGTATTACTCAGGCAAGAATCCTACCTGTTCCAACCTGACGTACATCTACTGAAGCCAAGGAGCTTCTATTGAGAGAAGTGAGATGGAATCTCTGCTCTGAGCTTTCCTTAGTGCCTTCTTTTATTGAAGACTCTGTAGTTCTACTTCAGGAGCACAAAGAGGATTCAACCATGAATCGGTGGGCCTTGTGCAAATTGCTGAGATCTAGGACAATCTCAGGAATTTCTGCAGCCTCCATTTTGGTTGTTGGTACCCCCAACTCTGTGGACTTTGCACTGGCTATGGAGCTCGATCTCTGAGTGGGAGTTTGGATATTCAGGTAGTGCTATTAAGGAGTGTATGTGTTCAGAAAGTGAGTCTGGAATATTTTCTGTAGGTTTTGAAAGAACAGTCAATTGCTGTTCCTTGTTCTGAACAGCTGTAAAAGTGTGAAGGGATTTCTGCATGAATGCTAGTGAAAACTATGGAAATTCCCAACTCCTTCTATTCTGATTGCAACTTCAGCTAGGAGCTGTAATATCCTGTCAATATTTTTTGTCTTCTCCACTCATCCCATGCAGCCATCATCTCCTGCTGCCCATATCCTATTTGCGTATCACTTATGCAACAAGTACTTAATGTTTTGTACTGAATATATATCCTGTGATCATTTTTCCTTTGCATCATGTGGTGAGGAGCACTCAAACCTCTTAGAACAAGCTGCTTTGTTCGGTATTTATTATTTGATTAACAATCTGTTTTTTCTCTTATTTTATGGCATTTCATTCAGAATTAATCTCATAGATATTAATTACTATCACCATATTTCTTCTGGTAGTTTAGAAAGTCATTTTGTGTCTCCCCTTCTAGAAATCCAGTCTTGTGTCAATCACTTTCTTTTTGATAGTATTTTATAATTGAGACAGTAATGGAGCCCAGGTCTGCTAGTTACTTACCTTAGCCAGCTGCACAGATGCAGTGAAAGTGCAAGGACATGGAGTTTGTCCAAATCTTCCTCCCACCTCAGTCCCAAAGGAACTTAAAGCTACACTTACACTAATGATTGTGTGCACTATATAAATAATGATACCTGGAGTTGCACTGATACAGCACTTTTAATCTTCAAAGAACTTTGAAAACCCTGTGTAATTAGCATGCTACAGAGTCATCTCTTACAACACTGCACGAACTCCAGTTCTACCCACTGTGGGAGCCAAAATGGGAATCTGAACAGCCAAGGAGATTATACATAACACCCATTATCACTACAAGATTAAATAGAAAATGCTGAACAAGGGTATTTTAGTACTTCATGCAGGAGGAGGATCCATAACTAGCAGGAAGCCAGTCTCCCTAAGATAAGGAAACAGGAAAGTTTTCTTTACTGGTAATCTACTGCTTCAGATCTCTAAACACATTTTACCTTGAACTTTGTCTCAGTCAAGCTGGCAACAGATCACAGGTAGATTATCTCATTACAGAGAGTCTTCATCTTTATGCAACTTGAATACATCCATCCTTTTTTTTATTAAAAAAGCTCTAACTTGAAGGAGCTGAAAAGGGGTGTAGACATAGCAAATACAACATTAAATATGTTTCTGTAGGCATTGATGAGACTCTGCAGGAAAAACTTAATCTGTAATACACCGTCAGAAATTGACAATCCAACTGAGCATAATCTAATTATATTATTTACCAAGCACTTCCAGCATGTTTACAACACCTCCTTGTGAATGCTGAGGAGTTTGCTCTTAAAACCACCTAATTATTTGCTGGAAATTATCATTATGATGTTCTCAAAGCTACACTATTAACAAAGGAGAAGGAAAAAAGAAAAATAGTAGTAAACCATTCAGACTATGGATTATAGCAGTGTAGAGGAACAGACATTTTGGATAAACAAAATGTGGGGCATTTCTGAACTGGACCATTTCCATTTTTCCCAGACTCATACAGTGATTATCATGTAATTTTTGGCAGAAAGTCTGTTGTGTTTCATTTTTTTCAAAATTGTTTTTTCTTATAGACATTTGATAGGGCAAGTAGATGTTCTTTTAAGCCATAGCACATATAAATAATCATAGGAAAATAATCTTGAGCCTAGATTTTGAAAGATGTGACCATGCAGAATTAATTTGCTTCCCATTCAGTCAATGAGTACATGCATCCACATGCCATGATTTTTGCTCCATTTAAAGAGCAATGTGTGTTGTTGGTTTTTTTTTCAATTGTGCTGTGCTTTGTTATATTTAAATAGCACACAAAATCATTAACATAACCATACGTCAGGATGAGATTTTTGATGATGAGCAATGATTTTTACTTGGTGTCTTTTCTTTTATTTTCACTACTTTGTTGATTTGCTTTAGGTGAAATATATTCTCTGTTATAATCAGCATTTTTTTAGCTAGTCCTGGACTATTTAAGGAAAAGTCGTCAGATTACCTCAAGCAAATTAGAAATACATACTAAAGCTTCCTCTTTCCCATTATGCATCAGGACAGTTTCATCAGTAGGGCTACAGCAAAGAGCCATCTGAGAATAAGAAATAATGTTTTGAAAAAGCAGTAAAGCAAGAATAGGGAAGAGCAGCACGGTGAATCATGTGAGCGCATTTTGAGCAACCACAGCTGTTTTAACTGTCCAGCATGAGAAGTTAGCATTCCATGCCAGCTATTTTTACAGTGGTAAAACTGCAGGTCTCAGAGCAGAAGGAAGGAAAGGGAGTGACTAGGCACAGCTGTATGAAAGGTGGTGTAGGAAAAAAAGCTGACAGCCAGGAAACGGATGTTTGAAAAGAAAGAGTGGCTCTACAGTAGGTGTTCTGTGATCTTTTCATATGCAACAAAAATGGAATTTTGAATCTGAGATGAGGATGTTGAAGGTGTTGAAGGTGAGAAACTTGAATCTTAACAGTCTCCAGAAACTCGTGGATTTTCTCTGGGCCCAACAGTGAACTCTTTTGAAACATATGACGAATATATACCTCAGCAGAAAAATATCGTTTGCTTCACAATTCTGCTTAGCAGGATACACTATACTTGAGGCACGCCATCTAGTTCAAAGTTGTGTGGAAGAAACCTCCCTCCGCCCCCAGATTCTGATTTCCGTTTTTCAAGACGATTTGCACAGCTGCGTTTTCCCACTGCTGCTCCCTGTTGGATCCCAACTTGGACCAGCTTTGTTAGCTATTTGTCTGTCTCTGCTTGTATTTTTATCTCCACTCAGTGATCAGAGGGTAGTACAGAGATGCTAAAACGACCCAGAGGTGCAGCCAGCCCTACGACTGGAAGCAGTCCCGTCAGCGCTGTGACTGACTCATTGAGTCTCACAGTGAAGATGCTGTTACTAGCCGGGTTGAGTGCCTCAGCAGCGTGGCTCGCACTGCCTCTGGATGTGTCACACCCTGCTGCACTGAGTCACCGGGAGGCACCAACACAGGCTGCCGGTGGCTTGGGGATGGACAGGTCTCAAAAAACTGCACCAGGCTCACGCCTGTCCTTCATCTCCTTCCATTCCTTCTTTTCCGCTTTGGGGTTCCACTTGCCTTCTGTGCCATCTCACCTGTAAATGTTACAGCTCTTCTTTTTGTTCTGTTTTCCGTTGCTCTGGCCCGTACTCAGACAAGCTTTTCAAACTGTAAGCTTTTCAGGTTGTTCCAGTCAAATGTAAATAGGCCGTTTGTAGAAGCATGCAAATCAAGTAATTGATCTGTTAATGTGAGATGTATCAGACAATAGGAGATTCACTGTGTAGACCTTTAGAACCAGAATATCAGGGAAGTCATTCTGATGGCACCTGCATGCTCTTGGACACTTTAATAAATTTACAAGAGAATGTATAGGAAGTTTTATGTCGCTTTCCCTGGGGCACCTTCATCACGAGCATACACCTTTTTCTTCACTCTGCAATAGTTTTCTTACTTCATTTATTCACTCCTGAGGAACATTTTCTAGAGTGAAATTTCTACCAACACCTAATGTCACCTGTGTCACTCAAATGTCTGAATTGGACCTTATTTTTTGAGACAAAAGCAATGATTTCCCTTGCATGGGTTCTGTGCAGGAATATTCCGGAAATCTCCAACCTGAGAATGAAAGACTTTGGGTACTGGATTTCCTTTCTGAAATATGCTGGTTGCCCTCCCACCCTTCGTCTGCTTTATATATGGAAATTATAAGGTATGGGGTAAAGGATATGAGCAGTACTACGCACAACTGGATGTAGCTGAGAGGTAAGGATGGTTCACCTTTGGAGAATGGATGCAGCTATTGCTGTCTGTGTTGTCCCCGGTGCAAGAATGTCTGGCCCCCTGGCCAGTGAGTTCCAGTAAATATTTAATCTGTAAATCAATATGCTAAGGCAAGTTTCAATCAGTAATAATTTAATAATCCTTGTGGCATGAATAGGTCTGTTCTCTGTACAGTGCAGAGGGAGCAGGCAGCATGGCACCATCTTGGCCATTCCAATGGGCAGCACTATCATTTGTCTGTCAAAAGCATATAGATGGAAATTAAACCACCAAAAAAAATGGTTGATACTGTTGGTAAGAATGCTTTTTTTTGTTTTCCACATCTATTTGATTTTACAGGATTAAAATAAATGCAGAATTCAGTGGAATTCCAACTGCAAATGTCAGTGAAAAAGGGAACACGCTCCCCTTGGAAAAGTTGCCCCAGGTCTGCATGGCAGCTGCTGTTTGGATTCACCTCTCTTAGTGGAATTCTGGGCTACTTTAAATGTCCCAAAATACACCCTCTCCTATGTTCCCATGATGTATCCTGGAAAATCCAAAATATGTTGCACAAGAGTAAATGCACTTTTCCATTCATGAATATTCATAAATACTCAAAACCCAACTTGATCATGTAAAATGAAACATCTTGTAAGATTTTTTTTTAATTTTTTTTCATTAAATGTCCCAATTAAAGTATATATCCTAACAAAGAGCAACAATTTCATATTCAAGGACAATGACTGAAGGAAAGGAGATAGGGGAATGAGTTGAAAATATTTGAGATGCAAAGTATCTTTGCCATCTGGATTGGCATCTTTGCCAAGACAAACAAAACTCAGCATCAAAAGAAACAAATAAACAGCTAAAATTATTCCTAATGTTGTTTGATTTTTAAACAGCTGCCTCACAGGTGGAGAAACACAATGTGTCACAATTTTCATCATGGATTCCAGGTTCACCACAGGTAGTTTGATGAGGTTCTTGTGTCCTCTGGAGAATCTGATTGAAGGGAAAGCAGGTTGCTGAAATGCGAAATGAGGGAACAGGTCTAACTCCTGCTGGGAACTCCTGCTGCAGGGTGGAGAGATTCTGCAGTGGTGCTTACGTGCCTGAAGTCTCGCCAGCTTTTGTCGTTTTGTTGCTGCTGCACTAGATAAATTGGTTCTCCAAATCGCTCCTGTGCATACCTTTATTTTGACGCCTTGGGTGAGCCCTACCTCAGTCTATTTTTAACAGCTACACTTTCCATTATTAGATTTCAATGCAATTTATTTATTTAAATGGAACCAAACAGTTCCTCATAAGCTGAACATTCCAATGGGCATCGTGCTTGGCCGTGCAGAGGAGCCTAAATCTAGTTTAAATTGCATTCCTTGAATGGTAGAAAAAGCTGGATCATGTGGTGGAGCTTGGTGAGGAATAACAGAGTCATTCTTTCATAGATTGCAAAAACTTTATTAAGAAAAGTTAAATAGGTTAAAGGTCTCCTGCTGACTGTGGTGACTATACATAGCAATTACCTGTGCCTTTTCCCCGCTCCTACGTGAAGGTGTAGCACTTGCAGTCTTGTCATCTCTGTAATGGAGCCAGGCCCTCTGCATCTATGTTAAAGTTAAAGGGAATGAAAAGCTTGGCATAATTATATTCACTGTCTCACTGGGTTATTTCCTTGCATCTCTCTAGAGTGTGAGTCTTTTAACTCCCACCCTCCCACACAGGTAGCAAAAGCAGGAATGAAAATAAGGCATATTTCAAAAACATCTTTTCTCAAACAAACAGATGATCTCCCTTGATCTATGATGTCATTGTTTCCAGCGCTTTGGGCTACAGCTTGGTAAGAAGGGAGAATACTTACTATTTGCAACCATGTTAATAAAAGAAAACATTTGCTTTAAAATTAGTAGTGGGCAAACTGTTTCAGAATTGTCCTGGATTTTTGCCAATGCTCACATGAAATTCATGCCAATTTTATTTTTAAGTTTTAAGAGTAATAAAAAGTAATAAGCATATGATATGTATATAGACATATGAACAGTGAATAGTTCAGGGATTAGAAAAAGATGTATTTTGCATCTGGAGCCCCAGTTTTGCACATGCATATGCGTGCAAGTAACTTTACTCACGTGAACTATCCCCTGGTGCCATGCACTATTTCCTGTCTAATCAGGCAGCGATGTATACAAAGGGCTTTAAAGCATAAGGACACTATAACCTGCAGAACATCACTGCATAGTGCATCAAGAAAGCCAACTCTTGCTAACAGGACAAAGCTGGCACCAGTTAAACCACGTCCAGCACATCGACTCGGCTTGCTGGAATCAGAGTCATCTCCAAGTGCTGTGTTAGGGAGTACAGCCAGCCCTGCCTACAGCAGGATGTGGCTTCCAAATATCACGCATTTCATATAATCTATTGCATAAACCAATGGGGGGAAGAAGGTTGGAAGACATGAGGCTCTATCAGGCTGTGGCCTAGGAAAGGAAGATCGATCGACTGTATGGGGAACACAGGGTTATTCTGAGGGGTTTGGGAGTGGG
Source organism: Meleagris gallopavo (assembly GCF_905368555.1). Classification (NCBI taxonomy): domain Eukaryota; kingdom Metazoa; phylum Chordata; class Aves; order Galliformes; family Phasianidae; genus Meleagris; species Meleagris gallopavo. The sequence goes on along the minus strand of NC_139405.1, from coordinate 60,955,654 downwards.
GAGAAAGAGGTATTGTCCATGTATATTATTTCACACATCATAAACTTCATTTCTTGGGGATTTTATTTTAGCAGCACGGAAATAAATCATTCCCATGTGAGGTTTCACAGCACATAAGGGTTGCTTTCTTCAGTTTGAATGTTTTGTTTTCATCTTCAAATGCTTTGAGGTGGATGTGTGTGTCTGTACCTCTGAAATTGTGTGCGTATATGATAGTCAGATGTGAGAGAGTGACGATGCCTATCATAAATGCCAGACTGTCTGCCTAAACCCTAATGAAAATAGTTTTTACTGATTCTGATGATCTGGCCTGACTTATGGAGAGTGACACATGCTGCCACCCAGCACACCCGGATGTCTTCTCATTGCTGTTTTTACTGTTGTCACTCCTGTAATCTCTCCTTCTTTAAATGTTCAGAGCCTTTAAATTTTGGTGGCCTGTATTTGCTACCAAACTTTTGGCCCTCTGTTAACTCTTACTTAGTTGTATCCTTCAGAATGGAAATATGGTTATAAAGACACCTTATTTCAAATATGTAATGAACTTCCTTCATACCTTTCTGTTCTTCTAAGAATAGCATGGTAATAATTTGGCTCTGTGTAAGTGTGGGTGAACAATGGAGCCTGGTAAGAAGGAGAATCTAAAGATATAGTTCTGACTGTTGAATTTGAATGGTAAAGGTCTTGGAAGTACTGATACACACTAAAAATGTTTTCTTGGCTGCAAGCCAGGACTGAATGAACTACTTGTGGCCCCTGCAAGTATTGGCAAGTGACCTTGACAGCTATACGGGAGCGAAGATATTCAGAGATAAGTTTCCAGTGGTTGAAAAACAGGTACCTCTAGTTCTGCTCTGGATCTGGATGATGCTTTGATATCTCGTGGCTTAAATCTTAGATTTGTCAAGTTATTCAAACTTGTAAAAGTGAGTATTATGTGCCTGCATACATTTACCATGCTGTGAATCAGCCAATACTATGGAGCAAATTCTTGAACAGCTCTCATCCTGCCCTAGTACACATAATATATGTTGAGCATAGGTCACTTGAACATTACAAAAGTAATGAAACATGGTAAAATTGCAGGAATCTGACTTATGAAAATGAAATTAAAATGTTGTCTGATGACCTCCCTAGAACTAGTTGAGTTATAGACAATTCAAATGCATATTATTTGGGCCATATGGCTCAGTATTTAAGCAAAGGTATGTATTTTGTTTGGACAGAGTGTTCGTGACAGATTTTAAAACAACATCTTCATGATCCTGATTAAATTATTGATTAGCTGGTTGAAATGTTTATCTTACAGTAATCTTGAAAGGCAGTCCTGCATGTGGTGAGTTAATCACTTGGCAGCTCTATAAAATCAGCTGCAATATCTGTACAAGTTTTCTTACCCTGATTCCCTTGTAATAGACCAAGGAAGGCTTGTATAGTGCTTCACACATGGAAGACTGGTAGAGAATTTCAGTCTTTAGAAGCAGAAATGTGAAGGAAGAAGGCTTTCCAAAGCCTGTCAACTACCATGTGCCATGTCACATCTCTGATGGGCTCTGCTCATGTCACAGCTCCTGCCTGACGTCATTATATCCCGTCTTCCTGTTTCAAAGGCTGTTGGACTCTCCCACAGTGGAAGTGGAACAGTGATAGATCTTTCACAATGAAGACCAGGAAAGAGCAGAAAGAAAGATCGCTGGCGCTATCTTAGCCAGAAAATAGGTCCAAAGGGAGCAAATCATCATGGAGGTCCTGATATTCCCTGTCATTGAAGGCAGATCAGGGGTTAGCAAGATGAAAGATATTGAAGGTTGAGCCCATGAGCTGCACTCACTCACTAATAATATAGTTAACTTCAGGGTGAGAGTATTAATGTATGTTTACACACCAACGAATATGTGTTTGCTATTGTATTTGATGTCATGCATGCATGGGAGACGATGGTTTCCATTTTTATGAGAAAACTTCAACCCATGGGAAGCTAAGCCTATCTTTTTCTTTCATCTGTTCAAAAATAAGAGTCATAGCTATTTAAGTTAAGTTCATTAGGTGACTCATTGTGTTATGCATGTAATATATTTCACATGGACAATGTTGCATTTCTGTTCAATAAGTAATTTGAAAGAGCTGTTCATGACCAGCAAGAGATAAACAGTCTGTAAGCCACTGTCTTATGTCTTGATCAGCTGTCACATTTTCTTGTTTTTAAATTCCTCATCTTAAAAATATGAGTCAACATAAATAGCTTTGAATCTATGTTACCTTATTAACCAATGGAGGGTGACTCTACCCATAAAATATTTACATAGACAACAGTCTTGTGCTAGTAATGTATTTTCACATTACTTAGTAATTTAAAACATGTCAACCTCTTCCAAATAGTAGGAACAATCCAAACATGGAACCAATGTTGACCTTAAAAGGCTACTCCTCTTTGTTTTAAGTCAAGCAGCAATCACCACAGATTATTACTGTGCATTCTTCATAAAACTCCTTATCAGCAGTGCCCCCAAATATAACTCTAAATGGTAAGGAAAAGAGTTGATGGTAAGGAAAGATGTTACATCAACAACATATGTTTTGAGGGAATTTATGGATGATTGTATGAATAATAAAACATTTTAATATTAGTGAGGTAAACCAATGAAGTATATATATATTGAGTATTTTATAATGAATGTTGTATTTAACTATATGAATCTGTATCTGATGTTTCTTTGCATCATAAGAGCATCTATGATCATGCAAATACATATATTTATATCGACTACAAGTATACATCGCATGAATGTTTTTACATATGTTTGTGTGCATTGGGTATATGTTGTTTCTTCTTAGTATTCAAAATCCTGTTTCTTCTTCTGTTGTTAGGGAATCAGGTAATGGAATAGGAAGAAAGGCATTTAGTGTGTGCTCCAGCTCTGGAATATGGCATGTACTGTAACCTTATGGTAACTAAGACTGGAAAAATATATTTTCTCTTCCTCTTCCCCCTCCTCCCTCCCAGGGAAATCAATTAAATTGAATCTTAGCTTCCCAAACCACAGTACAATGATGTAGTATGATAGTATGACGTGGAGCTGCTATAGGAATAGGTAAGTTTAGTCTATTATTTTAGCCTGTGGATATTTGTATTACACTTGTGTTCAACAGCAAAGGATGATGGTCCCTGTGTTGCATAATAGATGACATACATCTCCTTTGGCAGGTGCTCAGCCCATTCAGCCAATTAACTAATTAAAATGCCTTATTAAAAGAAAGAAAGAAAGAACAATAACAGAAATGCACAGTGTTCTACTGCTTTACTGTTTCTCCTCATATCTCAGAGCACTTTTTCCAGGTTCAGGAGCAGAATATACAAAGTTGTCCATTAAGAGTAATAACTTAATCACATTGTTCCCTGCAGACTGGAGAAGATCAGAGAAACAATTAAATCTTTGTAGTATACAGGACAGAAAACCCAAGTCTCTCAGCCTGCCCTCATAGGGGAGGTGCTCCAGATATCTGATCACCTTTGTGGCTCTCCTCTCACCTGCTCCAACAGCTCAATGTCCTTCTTGTGTTGGGGCCCCCAGAACTGGACACAGTACTCCAGATGGGATCTCACAACAGTAGAGCAGAGAGGCATAATCACCTCTCTCAACCTGCTAGTCACACTTCTCTTGATGCAACCCAGGACACAGTTGACTACCTGGGCTGTAAGCACACACTGCCAGCTCATGTTGAATCTTTCAACAACTGACGCCTCCAAATCCTTCTCCTCTGGGCTGCTCTCAAGCCATTCTGTGCCCAGTCTGTATCTGCGCTTAGGATTCCCAATCCAGGTGCAGGACTTTGCACTTGGTCATGTTGAACTTTATGAGGTTGGCATGGGTCCACCTCTTAAGCCTGTTTAGATCCCTTTGGATGGCATCCCTTCCCTCTAGCATCTGTACCACGCAGCTTGGTGTCATCTTCAAACTTGCTGAGGCTGCACTTGATCCCACACCAAATTGTTGTTATAGTATTATATTTCAAAATGGAAAATCATCACAGAGGAAGAAGTTTAGTCAGTCACTTTCACAAATCATAGTTCTCCACTACTAAAGAAGGTCAAAGACTACCTCTCAGTGAGCACAGCAAGAGTAAGACATGGTGTAACCAGGAGATTTCCACCTGAATAGCGCAAAGAGGGGAATTTATGACATGGGGGCAGGGGGTTGGAAGCCTTCTACAATGTCTATCTGTCATGTGTGATAAATGACTGCAAATGATAATCTCTTACCTTTTTCTCTTCCACCAGGTAGGAATTAAGCCTCCCAGTATATACTAAGTAAAACCTGCCCTGATAAAGTGAATGCCATTCTCCCTCAAAACAAGTGGGAAGGAGTATCAGGAGGTTTTCATTACTGACTGAGTAATAGATAAATGGGTGTTCCCTAAGCCAGACTCAGCCACCTTCTTTTTTTCCCACCCAATTCCTTCAGTTGAGGATTGGAATCTTTTGATACAATCTCCCAAATTTGTTCTGAGTTATACAGAGGAATGAACATGGGATTAGAATCCTGATCTACTCCTCTCAAGTTTTAGGAACATCTACAATGTCTTTGTTAAAATTTTTGTATCTGTGGCAGTGTACAAAAACTCAACCAATCATACTACTTTGTGTTGACAATTATTGAACTGTGATGGATAACTTTCTAGGGAAGCAGAATGGTAGCATCAATGATTAAAACCAAAACATGTTAAAAGAAGTAGATGAGTAAGGCTTCCAAATAAAACACTCATGCCAGGAAATAGGGCTGAATTAATGCAGTTAACTTGCACATACATTATAGATTGATTTTTCATTGTATGATTACTTGTCATCTTTTTAAGATGATCTGTGTCTGATGCAGAGTTTGGAAAGCTGCACTCATGTAACATGCCAAGCAATATTCAGTTGAATTCTCCTTGTTCAGCAAGGCTGGCTGCCTTATTTACTGCATTTGCTCTTTAAACTGGAACTATTAATTTCCTCACATTTCTTATGGTAATATTAGAAACTGCTGAGAAATAATCTGAGTTTATTTCCATTTAGAGACAAGGCATTAGAGCCTGGACAGAATAATCTCTTATCTCATGTTTCTGATTTGAAGTATCTAAGATTTATTTTTTGAATATTTTGCATTACATGGCATGACATATTCAAGCACAACTTCTCTTTGCATTGGTTACAGCTGAAAGAGCTCAGCACATTTCTAAATCGCATTATATTCTTTAAAATAAGGTGAAAACAGTTCTCTCTCATGGCAACTGATTTGATTAATTTTACACAGTAAAAGTTACACAGTAGAAACTTATTAGAAGAGCCCAGTTCCCCAAGCCAATGTTTATCTTGTAGAAAAAGCTACTTGTGCAGTCCCTTCTGTTGTACACTACCCCTTTTCAGCCTCAGTGGTGGCTGACAGTGGTAGGAATTGTGTAACTGATATTTACTGCACAATTGATGCACATCTACAGGGCACTAGTACCGTCTTGAAGGGGAAGAATAGAAATAATGTAGAATTAGACAATGAAGCACAGCACATACACTTCAAAGTATCTGAAAACTTCTGTTGTGAGTATATCTGGATAACAGAGGTACAAATTCCAGTACTGCAACAAGGGTTGCAGATTCCACCTTCACGAAGATAACTGATTTCCAAGGACGAATTTCAAAACCCATGTAAAATATACTAGTGAAAATATTCTTGAATGCATATTTCTCTTTTCTTGCTACTTCAGTGCAAGGTTATTTCTGATTTAGTATTTGAAGTTTTCACATCAGAACAAAACACTGCTGATATCATGATACACGCATGCAGAGCTAATCTGTGTATTGTTTTATTCAGCACTCTGAATGTATTCAAGATTTTTGTTCTGCTTGTCAAGGATTTCCAATGTATGATAGTTCTAATCCTGAGAAATAACACCAACACTACAAATATGTCCCAAATACTGACTTAGTGTAAAACTAGTAACACAGTACCTTTCATCAATATCTGCCCCTTTTTCTGTAATCAAGTCTAAAAAGTTTTAATACAATTCATATATGCATAAAAGCTATATTCAACAGATATACGGTAGAATGTATAGAATATATTTATATCCAGCATCCATTATAAAAGTAAAGGTGTTTTTTCTTTGAAGTTTGAAGTAATTTTACTACGTGTTAGAGATAGGCAGTTTATATTTCAACATATGAAAGAGCTGCATAAGAAGAGGACAGACGCATCTCAGCAGCTGTTATGTATTGTGGGAATATCTGGGGACGATGACCCTTGGAAACAGAGGACAGAGATTAAAGCAAGTAAAGAAACCTGTGGACCACCACAAGAAGGGGAGCACATCACAACTGAGTCAGCACAACATTTGCCAGCATATCGATTGGTCAATATTTTTGAGTCTGTGAATTGATCAAATGACAGTTTTCAGGAATGCAAAAACTGGATTTTCAGTTTCACGGAGACATGTCTGAAGATCTCATGTCGAGACTGTTACAACAGATGACCTAACATATCACTGGTTAAATCTTAATTGTAACTAGTACACTGATTCATGGTGCAACTGTCCTAGAGGCCACTCACCCTACAGTCATATCTCAGCAGCATGTTATGATCTCCCTCAGCAGGAAACCTGACACCATGTCCCAAACTATTTTCCAATTTTTCATCATCTAGGAAATAAAAGATTTTTTAAAAGCTTAAAAGGAAGTATTGCAGCATATTACAGGGATTGTTACATTTGGGCAGTATTTGCAAATTCCAGAACTGAACTGAACTTGTCTTGCCAGCTGTTTCTCTCTAGGAGCACGGCAGAGTACTGCTGTGGCCTGCAGTTATGACATGAGATTAAAGACATTGCTTGGGTTAGCCTTGGGTCTTGGGCTGTGTAAGACTTGTTTAACAATTACTGATGCTTTACATTCTGCTTGCAGGCAGAAAGCCAGTTTGGACAAGGCTTTGGCCCATGTCAGGGAAGTTTGAGCTAGATGATCTTTAAGGTCTCTTCCAACCCAAACTTTGAAATGATATGATATGATACAATATGAAAAGTTTGCAGTGTTCAAGTCTAGGGAAAGAGATGCTACCATCAGGATGCGATCTCAGTTTGAAACCTGCAGTATTTTCACAGAATTGTAGAATTACATAATGGCTGAAGTTAGAATGGACCTCTGGTAGTCTTTTCATCTCACCTCTTTGCTCAAGCAAGGACACCTAGAGCTAATGGCTCAGAACCATGTTCGGTTTGCTTTGGAATATCTCCAAGGATGAGTACTCCACAAGACATCTGAGCAACCCCTTGCCAGTGCTTGGTCACCCTCATACTGAAAAAGTGCTTTCTGATGTTGAGACAGTATTCCAAGTGAGGCCACCAGTGCCAAAGAGAGGCGAAGAATCACCTCCCTCATCCTGCTGGCAACACTTTGCCTAGTGCAGTCCAGGATACTGATAGCTTTCTTAGTGGTGAGGGCACATTGCTGACTCATGTTAATTTCACTTCCACCAGTGCATTTTCTGGAGAGCTGCTTTACCAGCCTGTACTGATGCCTGGGGCTGTTCTTCCCCAGAGGCAGGTCTTTGCACTTCTTCTTGTTGAACTTCATAGTGTTCCTGTCATCTCATTTCTCCAGCTTATTGAGGTGCTATTGAATAGTAGCATGACCCGATGTATCAACCACATATCCTAGCCTTGTATCAGCAACAACTTCCTGGAGACAAACTCAGACTGCTAATGCAGATTTTAAACATGACTGGACCCAGTTTTGACCCCTTCTGTACCCTTGTTTCTGTCCTCAAACTAGAGTTTGTGCCACTGGTTACCATGCTCTGGGCTCAAGTATTCAATTCACCTCACTGTCTGCTCATGCAGCCCATACAATTGCTTTTCTATGAGTAAACAATATTGGAAGTCATTCTGAAGCCTAAATCAATAATAGTCACCGCTTTTCCTTTTTTTACCAGATCGTTCATTTCATTGTAGAAGGTTAGCAGGTTTGTCAAGCATGACTTTCCTTTTGTGAATCCACACTGACTATTTTTGATCACCATTTTGTCCTACGTATGTCTGGAAACAGCTTCCAGATTTAGCTGCTCCATCATCTCCCCAAGAATCAAGGTGAGGCTGACCAAATTGTACTTCCATGGGTTCTTGCCATTCTTGTAAAGAGGAGTGAGATTTGCTTTGCTCCAGTCTTCTGGCTTTTCTCCAAGTCATAAAATCAATCAGGATTATCAGCAATGTTTACTGAGAGTTTTGGAAAGGCTTTAGCAGACTGTAGGCCCTACATGAGCACAGTTTCATTGTCCAGTAGCCCCATTGTCCTCCGTAGCCCCTTAGCCCAGTGAGGGATTAGGATGAGGACTTACATTCTCCAGGCACTATATTTCAAAAAATATAGCAGGTAAAAATATATATTTAAAAAAAAAAAAAACAAAACACAGCGAGGATGTTAATGTAGAACTGATGTGACTTTCGACTTTAAATGCCATTGATTTTGATGTACTTGATAGTTGTGCAATTTTGATGACTCTAATGCTGAAAGTAAGAATAAACTCTGTGCTTGTTATTTAAACATGAAAAATTTTGTATTTGCTTTCAAGGCTGAACAAATCTTGGTTGTTTAAATAAACTAAGTTGATTGCTAAAGGATTGTTGGAAGTAACTGTTTTCCAGGCCCTGATGATTCTGTGTTTATTATCAATATTTGATGAAACTAAAGAAATTCCTTCTGAGTTGTGACCAGAAAGCTACTTAACATGCCAAATATTCACAGCTGTTAGGGAAAAAACTCTAGTTTATTCTAGTTACTTCTGTTTGCCATGACACTATACATCTACGTCAATAATGATCAGTGACCATCTTTTGTTAATACTAGTGATTGATGATATTTGAAAGTTTGAGAGTGGTTTTATCTGATGATTCTTTATGTAAATCTTTTTTTTTTTACATTGTAAATCTGGGATATTTTATGAGATTTCTGACATGTATTGTTTGTTATGATAATGAGAACAAGACTTTCTCTTAGTATTTGGGACATTGTCATTCTCACTTCATACTGAAAATAAGAAAAAAAATTGTAGCTATTTTGGTCAAAATCTTCATTAGGATTCAGGTCAGGTATACATGACTATCCAAAAGAGCTGTGGAACATGTATCTTCTAGCAGCATCACACATGGTGAATGATTCCTTTCAAACTCAACTATTGCTTCCATTCCTTCTATGGGTGACAGTTATGATATCCTAATCAAGAATTTTTGAATTTTCTTTAAATTTCTTTAAATTTTCTTTTTCTTCTTTTTTTTCAGCATTTTCTTATTTACAACAGGCCATCTCCACTGTGAAAAATTATTTAACATTGTGCAATAGTTCCATAACATGAACAGTGTAGGTAAATATATACATGAATATATGGAGAGGTTTCCAAGAGACGAGTATGTTTTGCTTTCAATTCTTAGATACCTTCACTAGTGCGAATTTGCTTTTGTGCTTTCAAGATATTGTCCTCTACATCTCCAAGAGAGCAAATGCAATACAATTATTTTTGTGAAAAAACTCTTGAATTCTTTTAGTGGGGTTTCATTTGACTTATTTAGAGATTTTTTTTCTCATTTATTCAGGAAGCCCATTATATAAATTTTAGCCATTGTTACAAAGAATAATGCAAAACACTTGTTCCTTACAGTTTGTTAGGAAATTTATTTAAAATGTTAGCATTCAGTCAGCAAAGATAATGTGATTTAGCTGACCGATCTCATAAAATAAATACTGAAGTAATAAAAAAATCATAAAACCATAAGGACATAAAACCATCAAAATTACAAATATATTATCAGAAATGTTTCACAATTATTAAAGAGCAGATAGATGGTATGCACTACTAATGCATATTCTTTCCTGTGTATAAGCTCATCACATTTACTGATGAACTTCAAAGGAGATATGAGCTTTATGACAGACACTGAGAGTGAGTAGTGTTTTTACTTCAAAGATAAGATATTAAGTGGAATTGCACAGACAGAACAGCCTTCTCAGTAGCAGTCGGAGTACTGCAGTCTGGTCGTTCATGTCAGATCTGGTCAGATCAAACCTTCCATTGACCTCAGTGGGAGTTTTGCCATTGATTTAAATGGAAGTAGGACCAGGATATAAATGCTTTAAAGTCGTTCAATAGAAAGTGTCATTGAGATGCAAATATCTGTGTTCTCTTAATCTGAACTTCCCATTTCCCTGCTCAGTGCTGTTTGAAGAAAAGTTGCTATTCTGGGACCTGTGTTAAACACAGATTTTTGTATAGTCATCAGAGATGTATCCTGAAGTGCAGGTGAATGGAACTACAAATTTTGCAATAATAATTCTAAGCAAATCCAGTGAATCTGGTTTGAAGAGCAATCATCTGTCACCAAGCCCAAATGAAAATGAAGTTATCTAAACCGTTGAGTGTGGCACATTCACTTAATACTTAGTGTGAGTCAATGTCATAAAATAATATCTTTCAAGTATTTGATTGCCTGGAGATACTACTTGTATGTTTTCAGGTAAAACTTAAAATTACTATAGCTGAAAAAGACTTGCATAAGGAAAACAGAAGTTGAGTTCATGTATTTGATGTAACTTGCTTCTAGCTCAGTTTTATTCCGTGCGCGTTAAATGTCACCGACACAAATGAGTGGATAAACCTGTAAAGACTCCATCTTGTTAACATGAAACCATGACTCTTCTTCTCCTGCCATAACCTCACCTACCATGAGTTCCCTTCTGATTGCAAATAACTGGCTTTCTCTTCCTCCTCCGCAGCATCAGTAATTACTAATGCCAAACCACTTGTACTGGGAAGTAGGTACATCCTGCTTAACTTGTTTGAGATCTTGAAAAGCAGTCTAGACCTCTGAGATGCAGCCAGCAGCCAGCATCCATATGTCTTCTTGGTTCAGCCAGAAGCATCCACACAATCACTCTACTGGTTGCTTGCCCAGCGAGGAAATGTCTGTCTTGTGACTGGTGACTTTAAGGCAATATATTGCCTCTCAGCCTCCAACAGGTATAGCTGTCAGCATCGCTTTCTCTGGGAACAGACTAAAATAATTATTTTTGAGATACAAGCTACACAGGGACAAGTCTGCTGTTTCTCACAGCTCTGAATACAGCCACCAAGTTACAAGAAGCAGGAAGGATCAAAAAATAAAACTATAGTATGTAATTGCAACAACTTTGTGATGTGGTGATTGTAAACAAGTGATAAATAGATTAGATTAAACTCTACTTTTGCTGCTGACTGGATGTCATTGGCATCACTTGGATATAAAAGTAAGATAGACTGCTGATCAAGTTAGTCTGTTGCTATTGCATATGGTGATGATTACAAATTTAGCTTTAGTGGCTGTTACTTATTAAGCTAATTAAAAATACAATTGGCTTATTCATTGTGATTAAAACACTAATAATATGATCTCTTATTTCCCAGTCAGTAATATTCTAATTGCAAAAGACACACAGAAGGTCACAGTGCTACCTGCTCCTTTTGCAAGAACCTTAGATTGCATCCTTACTGTAGTATAAAGAACACAGGGTTGATTACTCTCCCATACCTATAATCATTTCTTAGCTTCTAACCTACTTTTTGGCATGGTTTTGTCTCTTGCCTCAGACATGTCCAAGACAAAATTTAGGAAGCAGCATGGCCAGTCCTCTGATAATGACTGCTGCCAATAAGCTCTATGGTTGAGGCAACTATGTTCTAGGGTTGCAGGGAGCCATAGAAAGCCAAATAGAAAACACAAAAATCATAAACTCACATTTATTCTTGAGGACAGAGAATGATCCCTAAATGGTTTCATCATTTAGAAGATAAATTATGGCTAGATTTAGGTATGTTAGATTTAGGGTTTGGTACCCTATATTTAGGGTATGAGTTTTCACTGTCATGGGACATGTAGTTCTCATTAGAACTATTCTTGGTCTTGCTACACCAGTACAAGTGCTCAAAGAAGCCTCAAAGAAGAAACAGATCTGGGAAGAGCTTTGACAGGGCTATTTAAGAGAGCACGTTCATACTACTTATATTGTCTTTTTATACTTCTGGCCACAAATCAGCTGGATTTTGTGCAGCTGAAGGGAGCTGCAAGTGTGTGAAAGCAGAGGAATTACTCTAGAAGATGCAAAATGTTCCAGATTGCCCTGTGTGTCACAGTGAGGTTTAGAAAGGAAATGATGTTTCATAGACATCAGTTCAATATATATTATTAAACTGGAAGGAGTTGTCACAGTACCTTTGGGTGGCATTGGTCTATGTAAGTAAGTGTGCTTCACAGAATAGCAATATGAGTGAGTTATGAACAAAAGTGTGATTTTTCTGCTGAGTTCTCTTTTTTTCCAGTTGATCCATACATACTTCTATGCTTGTACCTATGAATTACAGAGAACCATCTTTCTCCACCAATGTTTTTTGATCCTAATCACAGTGTTTATCCTTAGTACAATTCTTCCTAAGTTCCAGCACGGGTCTGTGAGTCTGAAAACAGGGTTACTTCTATTCTTATTAAAACACTGCTTGCAAGACTGTAAGCTTCTGTGCTCGTCTTGGAGAACTCCCTATTGAGTAACTTTGCAAACCAGGCTTACCTCTGCTTAATTTTTGAAATCTGTCATGATGACAGTTGAGGTGATTTGGCACCTAGCCAAGAGAGCAAAGCAACAGTATCTTGTATATATGAAGGTGTTTATTTTATTAAAAAAATATGTTAACTAATCAAGGAGACTTTGGGGAGTTATTTTCAATATTTTTTCCTCCTTATAATTGACTGCATTTTGTTCACCATTTTAAGGGGATTTATTTTTAAATTCATTTGAAACTCTTTTGTACAGAAGTCTGTGTCATCTGAATTCCAGCCTTTGTTAGGGATGGACTCTGACCTTGTGATACTACCATGTTTCTCCTAACAAATTCCAGTGTGCCAAACAAAGACGTAACAAGTAATTACGAAATGGCATGGCTATTACACATGTTTTTGATTCTCATTATCTAGTGTTTATTTTGAGTTAATTCTGTTTGGAGAGTGGAAAAACAGACAGTAAATAAAAAGGAGCTCTACAATACATACATTATGCTACACAGTTCTCAAAGAAGAAATGGCAGGATCTTCAGTTATTGCCTAGGAGATAGGAAAATTATTTTCAAAAATAAAGAAGAGGGTAAGAATCTTCATGGACATCATGACAAGTCAGAAAAAGAATGAGATTCACTAATTTGCAAAATCTGAGTAAGCTACTATTGCAGCTCACAGGCTGTGTTGTTTCTCTCGTACGTAAGTCTTATTAGGTCACTGCCTCAGGAGTCATTCCAAACCATGCCGTTCCACTCCTACCTCACTTCCCTTCTGGACAGTGGGAGAACTTCTGTTGCAGCCTCCAGGAGATGTTGAATTAGCCAGCACTGCATTTCTGCTTCTGACTTCTGTCCTATATTGTCCCACCCTTGATAGTAGATAGGCAAGAGAGGAAGAGGGAAGAGAACTAGACTGACTTGCCATGCCAATGCAAATTTTACCTTTGACAGATCAGACCAAAGGTTAAATGAATCCAACAACTTTAAAAAGCATAATAATAAAAAAGAAATTGTGCTCCAAGGAATTCTAAAGCCATTTTAAGAAGAAACTTTTGATAGGGATGTTGATTCAGTTCTAAATTCCAGAAAATATCATCTGAGCTATCTACTTGTATTTTTATAGCTCTATAAATCTACAAGGCCAAATTCTCTACCCAGTCTCTATCCAGTCCTTCTAAGACTCCATTTATTCCACTGCGAGTTGCAAAAGCATATCAGAGAGTAAAATCTGGCCTTATATTCTAGATAGTAATAGGAAAAAGGGGAGGTCTTTCACTTCTAAAAACATTTACTGTATCCTAGCAATGTGCCGCAATGCTATGCAAGTCTGACAACAGACAAATGGATTTGAAGCATTTAAGATATTTAAGAAGATATTAAACCTTACAGAAATACTATAGAAAGACAACGTGAAATTCTTGGGTGAGTCTGTAGGTAGTGCAAGTTTCAAATATTGTCTAGAATCTGGGCACAAAGTGACTAAGGAGGAAATTTCTTAAACTCTTGTGTTGAGATTGATGCAAAGCTCAAGAAAATCTTACTCTCCAGAAATGAAAACAAACAGGGAGATTAGGAGAAATAAACATTTTGTTCTCAAGGTTTTCAAACTCATTTTAAAACATTAAATCTAACTTAAATCTAACTTTTCTTCTTCTTCTTCTTCTTCTTCTTCTTCTTTTTTTTTTTTTCCCTATTATTCTCTCTCTTTTATGGGAGGAGGGGGAAGTGGTGTAGTGTGTTTTTCTAAAATCTTAGGTTGAGATTTTTTTTTTTTTCTCAGAACTTAAGTTATTTTAAAGTTCTTGAAAGTAACAACAAGTCTCTGTACATATGCAAATAAAATATGAATCAGCTGTTCTAATTCTGTGGATAAAAAACTTAAAGGGAATCAATGTACTGCATGACCAACATTATGATCTTATTAGCTACAAAGTATAGCTAGGAAAAAAAAACACGCACACACATAAAACACGTTCTGAGTTTAAACTTTGCAGGAATGAGACATCATTGTTATTTACAAAGCCACAGTAAAACTGTACGCATAGCCAAAATGACTTTTAAACAGTTGCATAATTCCCAGAGGAGGAAAGATAGGTGGGAGTCTGAAGATGACAACAATTTAGAAACTGATACAAGACTGCTGCTTTCTGTAATTTCAACTCCTTTCAGTGATTTATAAATATGGATAAAGAATATAGTATAAGGAAATCAGTACACCTGAAATTCTTTTTAGTTAAATATTGTTACAGCCTCTAATATGCCATGTCTTCCTAGTCTTCAAGATAAGATTCTGTTCTTCACCAACATACTTTCTTCCAGTTTTGAATTGTACTAATTGGTCTGTATTTGTTAATACAAATTTCTGATGTATCAAAATGAAGCATTTCCTAAATGAACATGCTCAGAGATATGAAAGAAAATTTGGGAAAGATTAGAGAGGGAAAGTCTAACTTATATTCAGATCAGAATAAATAATATCTTGTGATGTCTTTATATTCTGTTAGCTTGTGAACTTGTTACTCAAAAGCATCACACTCTGAAGTTTGAATATAAAGATGAAGAAAAGGAAAAGAATTTACAGAGAGAACTGCAGTCTCTGCAGCTCTGGTGGCTGGACATTCTGATCAATCAATGTGATTTTTGAAACAATTACATCTCATGTTCCTTTTGGACAGTACAGCATTATAAATGAATTTTGATGGAAATGGAGGTTTTTAATAGATGAGAAATGGGTTCTAAGCAACTTTTTGGCAAAGATCGGATGCAAGTATTTATTAAAAAAAAAATTAACTCTCACATCCAATTATCTTAATACAATGATCAAATAATTGCAAATATACACTCAAAAGTTAAAAAAGTAAAAAAACAAAACGAACAAACAAAAGAAAAACACTCAAAAAAATAAAAAAGAGATTTAAGGCTTATTTCTCCTAAAATCACTTAGGAGAGAAAATATGTGATGTTCTACGGAAACTCGAAGCCATTCTTCCTCTAGGTGCAGTACATTTGGATACATGAGGAGGAGAGAAAGACATGAGTCTTTATTCACAGATATTTTTATATATCTACTCAGTGACTTGGAGCAATTACGGTTTGGGCCCTATCTCATGACATGTCCGTTCTGCCTTCTGATGCAAAAAAAGAAATATCTAAGACCTTTTTCTACTTGCACTCTTTTGCCTATGATCTCATCAGTGAATTGGTTTATCCTCTGTTCCAAAAAGTCTTTGTGCTTTTGTGGTAACTCTTTGCTTTAGAGACCTCCAGAATTACATCTTTAATATACTTATTTAAGCTCTTCACTGGCAAAATATGCAGGCGAAGCCCAAAACCAACACTGGCACTTCTGGTTTGTCTATATTTTCTGGCATCATTTTTCAGAACAACCACATAATAATTAACTAACTAGCTAATATCCAATCTGGACAGCAGTTTTATCAGATATTTAATAATAGAAAAAAAATAAAAATAGAAGTGGTGAGCTCTGCTCTATATGATAACCCCAGAATCAATACAAAATAAGACATGATTGGCTCTTACTGCTGGTTAAAATAACATGTTTCTCTGGTGGTCACTGTACTGATAGAAATGGAGTCCTAATAACTGAGTTCTGTGAATTAGTCTGGGAACTCCAATTAATATAGCTGCTCCTGGAAGTAGCTATGATGGATGCAGGTGGGTTGTTAGTGGGATGACCTTTTCTCCATCCAGAGACTAGAGGCAGTGTTACATCTCACAATGCCAAGATAGGGACTCCAGCCTCTTTGCCCTCATATTTCTCAATTTTGTGTCTCTTGATCTAAGTTGCTAAGTTGCCACAGCCAACCCAACTGCAATCCTCCTTCCTTATCACTGACTGAAAAAGATCATCTAATCAAGCTAGATCCTCTCATTTCTGCTTCTGCTTTGTTTTTCTTGATACTGGTTACTTGCATTAGTTCACTAGTTTACCACAGTGCTTTGTCCTACTACATAGTTCCCCACAGTTCCTAGTGTCTCTGGGCAGCAAGGTATTCAGCTTCAATCAAAGTTCTGCCACTTATTTTATGTAAACGTGCTTGGTCTCCATCTACCACCTGTGTATTAGGGATAATGAAGTCTGACTCATACACTCCTGCTAGGCAGGGCTTAGTTCCCTGGATATGCTTCTACTGGTGCTATATTTCAGATCAAGACATGCTTCTGAAGTGGACTTCTTCATCCTCACCAGTTGCAGTCCTTTGGGTCAAATCATAGAGCAATGTCACCACATGCCAGCTGGGTCTTTCTTGTGCTTAGATGGAAGACACACTATAGTTGAGTATTTGATGTGGCCTGGTCAACAAGAATAGCTGCTCTACAGTAAAAACTTCAAAACATTTCATAACGGTGGCATTGGGTCCATGGTACTAAGTTTTGCTAGGCAGGGCCATTCCTACACTGTGACAATGTATTCTAACGTAGACGTGGACATTATTATAACTGGTTGTTGCCTTGTGATCCTTGGACAAACAAATCAGCAGAAGTATGAGTTTTTGAGTGTGGTTCAGAGAATAAATACTGTCTTTGTGTTTTAACCCCAAATTTTGGCCTTCTTTCGTGGTACTATTTTAGTGGGAGATTCCATAGTTTATATAAGAAAGTTTACCTTAGAAGATCTAATAGCAAATGGAACCTGCTTCTGCACTTATGTAAATAAAATCTATTCACATTGAGCTAGTTCTGGTCCAGGGACATTAACCAGCAATGTTTATTTTTTTTATAGCTGGCAAATTTCCCCGAAATTTTCATTTTGAATACATGCAGCAGGTTAACACCAGTAGTTTATTTTGATACTCACTCTATACACATCCTAGGATACTAAGCCACACTTTGGGGTTGCAGTAAAGTTAGTTTTATAGACTTGGTACAGCAAAGCAATACTCTCCTTGCTCCACTGTATGTCTGAAATGGAAATACAAATGCCAACAAAAGAAGAACTCTCATATATGTTGCATCACTTCTCTGTTTTACAGCATGCCATTTTTACTGATGTTATCTTGTGCTTGATTTCTATTTCACCATCGTATCTTTTACTCTGAGGTAACACTGATTATCTCTGTAGTGTTACTCGTGATATAGATAGATAAACAAGAATCAAGCCTAGGAAATTAATGATTTTTTCTTGCTTGCTCAAGTCTTCGGATTCCCCTTTGTCTTGTACAAACTTATTCTTTCTGCTTACTGCAGCTACTGACTACTTTACAGTAACCCCTGGGTTTCAGATTAATGACAACATATAGCTCAGCTCTGTGTGTGCATGATTTTATATCCAGCTATGCTCAGCTAGTCCTCATATCAATAAAATGTCTCCATGGACTTCTTAGCCAGCAGGAGGTGCTGAGAAATGATGCAACAAATACCTTTTCACTGAGATAGTAAGGCTCCCTTTATGCTTTATGAAGATTTTCACTAACTTGTGGATTGGATCTGAGCAATGTCACATCAAGGTAAAGATTTTAGCTCTATTTTTAGGATGGCATTTTATGTTTGGCCAAAGAAGAGACATTCTTCTTTTGTTCATGTTTTAATTAAATAACCTTTAAGACAAGTGAGCAGGAACACTCATCCCATAGCAATGCTTTTTTTGTTACTCCAAGTGGGAACAGTGATAATGCACAATATTTATCGAAGATTTTACTCTTCTCAGTCTATTCTGAGACAGATGGCAACAAGAATAACAGAGACAGGATAAACCATAAAGAAAAAAGCTATTACTAATCTTTAAACTAACTAGCAAGATAAACAGTAATCACAGCTTAGATGTAATATTATGCTAAACAGTGATCAAAGAAAATACAAGGGAAGGAAAGGAAAACATTAAGATATTGTTGTTGTCATCAGACATATATAACTACTGATTATCATACACACCCCTAAAAATTCACTCTCATATCTGTTAGCATTGATCTTAACATAACCAAAGTGACTACTGAACCCTTAAATCAGGAATTTCCTTACCAATCCAGTGCTGGATCTGAAAGCTGCCTTATATTGATGGAGTGAATGTTGTCTATCCTCTTCAAGGAGAACCATTAGTAAGGACTGGAAAATACAGATTGTTTCTCATGTCACTGTATTCCTTCGAGTCTTTTGTGGTTCCAATGTGTCTACCTTTCTTCTCATAAGATGTATCAAACCATAAAGACATTGAACACAAACACTGTGTTAACAGAACAGGCAGGAACATGCATATTGCAATACTTAATGAACTAACCAAAAGCAACCACTGAACTCTTAATATGTATTTTAAAGAAAATATGGATTACTAGGGAAGATACCACAGTGAGACACCAGGAGACTGTCTGGTGTAACAACTATCTGTTAAAATGTGGACCTAATAAAACGCCTAGAAAGATAATCCTATTACCACAGAAATTCTAAGATACTATAGTACATAATTAGTTTGTGAGCATTTTGAGTATTCCAATGCAATAAAAAACTACTGCACAGATTTGTAAAAAATAAATTAATCTCATTTTTCTTTGACAGAGTAATTGACCTAGGGGGTAAGAATGAAGTATTTAAGTTTCTAGGTCTTAATTCAGTCTTTTTTTCCAAAAGTAAGCTGGGCAAGCATAGTGTAGATGAGTTCACCATAACACATGTAGGGAATAGATGTCTCTTCTTGGTCTAGTTCTACTCAATAATTTTATGAGTGACTTGGAAGGTAAAGTAGTACATCTTCAAGTTATAAAAGCAGATCAAAAATAGGAAGTGCCAACGATTTTGAAGGCTGTATCAGAGCATGGAGAGATTATCTGAAACAAATACTATGAATTCAGACAAACAGAGAAGTGTGATTTGCTACTGTGAGGAGAGAGAACTGCCCGAATACAGAATGGGAAATATTTATGTGGGATGCAGGATAGGAATGAAATCTTAAGACTATGTGGCCTAGAATCTGAATCAGAATAAGAACTGCACAATGTGGCCAAGAAAAGATGAATCTCACTGTGGCATGTATTAGCAAGAGACTATTATGTAAGATGTGGATGGCTCTTCTGTTTTAATCTGCTTGGCACTGAGCAGTCTCAGCTTGAGCTCTTTGTCCTGTTTTGGGCACCACACTTTAAAAATGATAGAGAAAAACTGGAGAGAGCCCAGACAAGAACAGCAAGAATGATAAGTGGTATGGAAAACATGCCACATGAGGAGAGGCCTTGTTATGTTTAGTCTAGAATGAGAGGATAAGAGCAGTGTGGCAGCAGCTCTCCAGCATTCAGAGCTAGCTGTTCTTTGTGCCCAGGGGATCTAACACGAAGGCTTTGGCTTAGTTTGCAACAAAAAGGCTTTGCTGCACAACTGAGCAAAAAGCTGTGAGTTGAGAGACAGTGATGTAACTGAATTTGTTCCCAACAGATTGCATGGAATCATGTGCCCAGGACAGTCTTGGAAAGGGAAAGGGCATTCCTCCAGGATGGTCCAAGGAATTGAGGCTGACTTAGAGCAGAGAGAGAGAACATTTGTTTTACAGTGTGTCTGCTTTCTGTCATTCAACTTTCTCATGAGAAAAGAAATTCCCATTGGATTTTAACTTGTGACATACAGTTTTTGTATGCCACAAAAACTTTTTCCTGTATCTTCTGAACTTCAGAGGATTTATTTACACAATTCCCATGATCTCTCTTTGCATGGGCTGCCTCCAAAGTCATAGCAACACTTGTATTTGAAGGCTGCACAGGGCAGCCATGAATGCCAAGTTGATAGTATGATATTACATCATTCTCTTAATTTGAGTTTATTACTCATATTACCATTTTATGTAATATGAAAAACTTTCTCACCTTTAGAAGTATGTAGTATACTGATAACAGTTTAAAAGGAAAATCTTGACATTAGTCTGGTTGTGATAATGCAAGCAAGTAAATATTTAGCTGATTATTTCGCAAAAGGGTAGTCAAGAATTGCTGTACAACCCAAACCAGATGTATTACCAAAAGATTCAGTTCCCTTCCGTCCTTTCCTGGGTCCAGATCTAGGCATTAACACAGAAGCAGTCTTAGCAGTTTTCCACATGTTTGGACATGCTAGTGTCTCAACTCATCTTACTTCAAATCCCATTTAACATACATCTGTGCTGTAATGCATAAAAGGAACTTGCTGTGCAATAACATCATATGTAAATTGTGAGCTGTGGTTGTTGCTACAGCTCCACTAAGCATTTTAATGACGTTTCACCTCTCCACACTGACTGGGCACTGCTTGTCTTAAACACCTGCCTTGTGTTTGAGATCACAAACTTTTCAGGTCAGAGTTTACCTGATGTCATACACCGCCCTCCTGACTGTAATTCCCATCTGTAATCTAAGTATTATTTACCATCTCCTTTAGTTCTACAAATTCAGGCTGTGTCTAAACTCTTCTTTGAAACATCTTTAAAAAAACATTTCCTAGCAATCCAGACATATTGTTTGGGATCTTTATTAATGCACCATGAACACTTACATTGCAACATTCATTTCTTTATTTTGCTAATGCAAAGCTGCTCTACTCTTATCTTTATAGGAGGCTTCTTCAGTGCTTATTGGACTGTTCCTATGGTCCTTTCCCCCTCTGTTCTTCCACTGGCTCCTCCTTCCCTGCCACATCAAATGAACCAGATGAACTACTCCTTGCTCTTCTCAGGCTACCTCATGGCTTGCTGCCATCCTCCCTAGCATCTAGTTTTCTTTTCTCTGTTGGCCAGCTTTCATCATCCACTTCTCAGATTTTCAGACATGTACTTGCACATTCCCAGCTCAAGGCTTCTCAGCAGAGTAGGCAAAATCAAATTTTGCTACCCCAGCAAGAAGACCAAATAGTCTGCTGTTGTGCTGGCACTGCTGATAATTCTTTTAAATAATTTACACTAATCTCTTTGTACTGATTATATGCGCATATCAAACTTCTCTCCCTGTTTCTTTCTCATCCTCTACTCTCCCTTGTTTTTTACTTAGCTTTCCTTAAGATTATACATTAATTGAGGTGGGAACCATATATTTATCTCCCCATCCTCTAGAGTAAGATCTCGGTCAAAGATTGAAACTCACAGACTAATCCTGTAGGCATCAGTGGCATCCAGAGTTTTCTGCTTTCCATTGCAGCATACATATTTTATAACAAGAACAACAAACAAAATTACTCCCAATCTTGGATTCTGATCACTAGACATTTTTCCCCTTCATTTTCTTTTAACACTCCAGATCTCATTTCCTTATCAGTTCAGTCTTTCTAAATCTATGCCTTTTAAGCACTGCCTAACACTTTCTTTTTTTTTTTTTTTATTATGTTATGTGGTTATTTTATCTTCTTCAACAGATCATAGGTCATCCTGCTCGGTCATTTTTCCATGTCTGTGTTATACTGTCAACAGTTATCAGCCCAGTAAATCTTAACATCAGTCATTAATTACTATTTCACACTGAAGGACACTGTATACCTGGATGATTTGTCCACCTATTTCACAGAGAAGCTCGCTGGAGTCTATGATGACCTCCAATGGCTTTAAAAACTCTGAGCTGAGAACAAGAAAAGAGACATTTCTTGTTTTCCTAGCTTTCTGTTCACCTGCAGATAACATATTGCAGCCTGTTAGTGCTGTTCTTTACTATAACTGATGACCCCATAATGAAAATGAATCCAGTGAACCTTTTGCTATTGCTTATCTTGTTCTACTATTACTTGAACACTCTGGAGGAAATCATGAAACTTTTAGAAGGTCAGTGGTATGCAGATACCTTCAGCCATTCATCTTCCACAGTCTCCATGCTTATAATCCAGAGGCCAGGATGCCTGGCTGAAAAAAAAAAAAAAAGCACATTCACAAAGATAAACTGGCTAAAATTCACCATGAGCAAAATAGAAGCCATACTTTCAGGAAATTGAAAATATTTGGCAGAACTAGCCACAGCATTTTCCACTTGGAGATACTCTGTCAGGTAGCCACCTGCAGTTATCTTTACGGATCTGCAGAAGCACATTGGTTTTATTGATGACTGGTAGAAGTGCTACAGGTCTGACAGTTTGGACATGGTGATTTCCTTGTTGCTGGGACTTCCAGTGACCTTGAGCATATTTACTGCAGCCGTGGTGTACGTGGGAAGAAGTTTCATCCACCTTAGAAAGAGTCACTACAACATTTCTGCCTGTAGCAAGACTGGAGATCTCACTGTTGTGCTTGTTTTGCTAGATGGCTGATGTATGACAAGGTGCTTTGAAGTCCCAGGTCTCCAGCTGGAATGAAGTATCTCCAGATGAGATGTAGCTTCTCTCTGCAACACAGCGTGTAAGCTGTTAATAAGGGCTCCTAGTAAGAAGTCTTTTCATTTATTAAAATGTAACTATATGCACAGGCAGTCGCAAATGAAAGGGAGGGCCAGACAGCAACCACAGCTGGCACTTTAAAACTATAGCACACAACTGAAAAACAAAAACAAAAACACAGAACACCAGAATTCGGAGAAGAGGATATTTGGTGAGTTACACTCGTAGCTTCTGGCTAGGACAGAAAACAAGAATTATCATCACTGTATACAAGGTTGGACTTTATGAGAAATTGTAAGGATTGCCTCGGAATTAAGAAACTCCTTACCTTTTTTTTTTTTTTTTTTTTTTTTTTTTTTTTTTTTGAAGTCTCTATATCCCTTGCTTATATTTCACTATCTGCAGGATAGTTTGACTAAGGAAAGAATCTAAACCCAAATCAGTGGTGTTAGCATTTGACCTCTTCTTGAACATCTTGCTCCATGTCCACGTACAGACTGGTGGTAAGCGGTGTCCCCTAGGGGTCAGTCTTTAAAGCAGTGCTCTTCAACGTTTTTTTGAATGACATAGACACTGGGATCAAGTCCACCCTCAGCAAGTGTGCAGATGACACCAAGCTAAGTGGTGCAGTTGAACTGAAGAAAGGGATCTCATCCAGAGGGACAGGGTTGGGTTTGAAAAGTAGTCCTGTGAGAACACAAAGAGGTTGAACAAAGCTAAGTGCAAGATGTTGCAGTTGGTTCGGGCCAAACCCAGATAGAGCCTGAGAGTAGAACTCATTGAGAGCAGTTCTGCGTTAGATGTTAGGTGGAAATTCTTTATTCAAACGGTGGTGAAGTACTGGTACTGGTTGCCCAGACAAGCTGTATCTGCCCCATCCATGGAAGCACTCAAGGCCAAGTTGGATGGGTCCTTGGGCAGCCTGATCTAGTGGGTAGCAGCCCTGCCCCTGGTAGGAGGTTGGAACTAGATTATCTTTAAAGTCCCTTCCAATCTAATTTATTGTGTATTTCTATGATTATGATTCTATGATAACAAGAATTGTTCTGCTGGGAAGAAATCAATTAAAATCCATAACTAGGCATTTTAAAGCAGGTTCTTGTATCAAAAACAGGTAGAAGTAAGATTTGAGTTGTAAAATGAGTAGGTAAACTGCTGCTCACTAACTGATCCCACACTTTCAAAACAGTACTCCTTCATCTATCAGAATCAGGCCTAATATCCCCAGCTTTGTGAAACTGTGAATTAGTTAGAAACATCAGCTAAATTGCAGAGTTCAAAGAATAGTCCATGCTGAGGCAAAAAGCTTATATAGACATGTTTTGGAAAGTGATTAGAGACAGGAGTGATAACACTTTTTATCAACAAAATACCTGATGTTTAAAGGTTGAAAAAGAAAAATGTCACGGAAAATGTGGACTGCTAGAAGCTAAGTTAGACTTTGGAAAGAGAAATGGAGTAACAGAAATATTTTTGGCTGACACATAAGATCAAGAAAAGTAGAGGCTTTTAAATGTGTGGCAGTAATTATTAAGCACAAGGCAGATAAAGTAGGCTTGATCTAGGCATTGGTAGGCATAGGTAAATAAATAAATAATTTGCCTCTAAGTTTAGTGAGAAGGATGATGTTCAACATGAAGTCTGGTGTGAAGGAGTTACTGGAAGTAGAACCCTTCCAAAGTTGGGAGAAAAAGATGTGGAGAATTGAAGATGTTGAAAGGCTTCCACAAAGGTCAAAGAAACATTGCATATGAAATACAACTCCATTCTCATCATAGATACTGAATTTAAAAGTACTGTCAGTATTTAAGAAATGCTGTACCAATGATTTCAGCCACATCAGGCATTGCTGAAGATACTACCTGCCATCTGGCATTGCCTAGTGGGAGACATTCCACTATCCCAATGCACAAAAAGTACATATTTTTCCAAAGCACCCTGAGAGGCCCGTATTTGAGTAAGCCTGAAATTCAGAATTGCTTCTAATAGACAGGTGAAACATTAAAAGAGAATGTATACCTGCCTTGTGTTATCCTTATTTCTTTAAATAAGCAGAATAGAAGAAAACTGTGTATTGTAAAGGTATTAGCTAATTAGAACTGTGTATTTTAGAAGTTTCCTTTTGAAAGAGAAAGCCTTCAGAATTCTTTTAGAAGAAAGTCTCTTTGTTTTGAATGCATTAAAGCAATCATGCAAGAAATATTTTTTAAAGTAGAAAGAACAACGGACTAATTTTAAAAATTAATAGAAACATTTAAGCTGAAATAAATATAAACAAAGCTAAAATGAATTACAATATATAGTACACACATGAATACTATGATTAATGTAAAGAAGGATTGCATATTCCATTATAAATGTTTAGTGCTTTTATTTTTAACATTGTGGTTTATAATATGGATATAATGACCTTTCAGAAATGGCAGATAAATGACAATTTCAAGCTAAGAATTTTTCAACTACTTAGGGGAAGTTTGAATGCCAAGTTTTCTTACGATTTTTATTGCAGTATATTTACATAAAAAGATACATATATATAAACTACAGCAGAGAACCCTTTACTCAGAAATATCATTTGTTTGGAATTCCTATGGGTCTGCTCTCTTACAAAAATATGCATATATTTAAATAATCACAACAAGTCTGAAGACTAAAAACTCAATGTTAACAGCTTAATGAACATAATATTTCACAGAGCAGATTATTTTGAAAGTCAATTTTAAAAATCACTTGATAGGAAAATGCTATGCAACCATTTGTAAAAGCCTATCAGAAATAAATAAAAAAAAAAATCACTTCCTACCAAAGTTATTATTCATAGTTACCAAGTTATAATTCTGTATATTTTTGACTGGCATGTATCTTCTAATAATTTTTTTTTCTTGAATTTTTACATCAATACTGGCAAATACATTTCATAAGGCATATATCTGCTTTCAAGACTAGGTCAAACAACTAAGTGTTGATCTGATAAGATATAAAATACACAATGTATGATAAAAAAGGTAGCCATGACTTTATTAAAAATATTTGCTAAAAAGAAAGTAGGCATTTTGATAGAGCATCTTACCACATTTTAAGTCAAAGCCCAGTTTGGGCTCTGTCTCTGGTTCCTTACTTTGAACCAGTGGAGTGTAAAACCATTGGTGACTGCGAAGACCCACGTTGAACTCAGTAACCCCATTGTATCAGTTGGCTTCACTGAGGTCTGGACTTGATTAATATGATCACTGAAATGGATTTTGCTGTGATAATATGGACCAGCTGATATGCTCCATTATAGCAGTGCTGTGGAGTGAAGGCATGAATTCAAGGCCCAGAGGTACTGGATCAAACAAACTAATGCAAGTAGAAGTAACTTCCCGCCTCCTTCCCTCCCTCCTTTCCTTCTCTCCATGGGCTGCCTGCAGTTTAAGATACTTTCCTAAATATCCTCTTTCTTTCTATCCCTTGATCTGGACTTAGCTCCAGTTTATATGCTGGAACTCTCCTGATGTGAATGACGTAATTCACCACTGTTATGTGATTTCAAAGTGAAAAACAGAAGACAACTCTGCTTTTGATCAGTTTTCTGTGCTACTGTGTGAGACATTACATAAAACCTCTTAGGTAAAGTGATTAAGCTAGTCAAAGCATTGGGGTAAGGCTAGTTTGTCATACAATGCTGTGAGATGCACACTCACTAGACTTGTGATGATGCAATTTGTGTCGCTCCATAGCATTGTATAAGTTGACTTACTTTGTTCTGTAGTATGTGCAGCACCACTCCTCTTGGACTGGCAGATTAGTTTGGAGGAGAATCAGCTCTTGTATTTTCAAAGTTTTAAACCTTCTATTTGGAAACAGTGGAACTTAAATTAGGGGGACAATCTAATAAAGTGAAAAATAAATCATAATGACAGGAAGACTGGACAGGAAGAATTTGTCTACTATTCATCCACTTTTCTGTTTCTGAGTGTTGATAAACTAGTGGACAGAGTGACTGTCCGTCATAGAGGCTGATGTTCCTGAACTGTTTCTATAGTGATGTCCTTCAGCCTGCTTTTAATGAACATCTGTTATGCAAATTCTGGTAGTGGCATAATAACTACATTTCTATGACATCTCATTTTCAGAAGGTGGGATTTATGTCACGTACAAGAGAATGATATTGCAAATTTTCAGCAAGAGTGTACTGTTGCTGAAGTGTGTACCAAATGCAGCGGTTGCATTTTACTTCTTCACTGGCATCAGTCTTGATGAGGGAAAAATAACTAAGGGCTCTGATATTTCTGCAGTGAATGTTGTGTTCCATGTTCAGAATGGGCTATTTTAAAAATAAATAATAGTTATGCAGAAGCACATGTTTCAGTAGAGCACAAAACTGTAATTTAAAGGCTTCTCAGAAAATTCATACAGGATAAAAATGGACAGTTCTGAGTTCAACTCAGTTCAGAGACATCCATGCATGGCTGCTGACTTCAGTGGAAATCATTGTACCATGGATGTTTTTCCAGCCTGCCTGTTTAGGAGCATGATAAGAAGAAGTGAGCACGAGTGTTTTGCTGAATAAGAATAATGTTTAAATGACTGTGTTGAGTGAGTACCTCCAAAATAAAATTTCCCATGACCTTGTTCAGATTATCAATTTCTCACTTTATTAACAACATAATGCTTTGAAGAACTGAACAAACAAATCAAAGTCCTTGAAAACAGACTTACAAAGTGGTTATATGTGTTAGTTTTTTTTTTTTTTTGTTTGTTTTGTTTTCTTGTTTTTTTTTTGTTTTTTTTCCCCTTTCATGGGATTTGCAATTTTCTTTGCAATGTCATGTGATGGAAAACATTTGCAGAACTGTCCTCAGATGGTATTTTGCATTCACCACAAATTTAGTTTGAATGAAGGCTGGAAAATAATCATAAAAGTACCTCAAAATGAGCACTGAGTAGCTTCAGCCCTTTTTGTCACCCATTAATGTGTTACCTGTTTCAGAGGGTTCAAACCAGTTCTTTGAGTCAACAGAAAGAGTAGTAGAGATATTGATGGACAGAATAAAGACTAAAAACTGTCCACCATCAGTATAGGAATAGCTTGGGTCAACAGGTTGTCTTGACATCCAAAAAACCATAATCCAGTATGTTATTATCAATAATCCCCCCAGACTTGACACCCTTCACCTTACCTTGCATGCATACGTGCCAAACAATACTCAGAAGAGGCTCTAAGGAAAAAGATCTATCAGGATAATATTATTATTTAAATCTGAAGAACAGGTAATTGAGAAGTAATAGCATGAATTCCATTTATTTAAATGAAGATATGATGAAAATGGATGTATTGAAAAACCTGAGGAGCTACTTCTGATGGAGGTATACAATTAGGCCTATGTTGGCACAGAGAGACAGGTGTTTTTAAATGATTCTAGTTTCTGAAAATTGTTCATGACCCGAGAATGTATTTAATCATTCCTCTTTAAAGGTAGAGGTGCCCCTCTAGCTTTATGGAGAAGGAGCCCAGGCACAAACCAAGTGCACTTTTGTAAAGAATCATTTGGATGGTCCCTAATAAAATCAAACACTAAAATGTCTGGTGCCACCTGAGACTCTTGGACTTTAGGATCTAAGAGTATAACATAATGATGAAGAATAAAAATGTTGGTGCTACAGTAGCACCTTAGACACCTTAGAATGCTCAAAGATGTGAAGGAATGCTATCTTCAGAAACACACATGAAAAAAGAGAATTGTTGAGTAATATCTGTGCCCTCCCCAGACAGAAACAGTACACCTGGATTAAGCAGATATAGTTCCCCTTGTAGCCAGTAGGAACTGTTGTGATAGCCAGAGCTGAATATGTCTTGTAACAAATATGTTACAACGGAACAGAAATCAAAGCTACCAGACTCATGCTTTAACCACAAGAATCTCCCCTTTACCAGGAAAATGTATTCCCTTTTGTATAACCTGACACATTTGTCTTAATCCAATGAAAATGTTTTTTTGGGAAAAAAAAAAAAAAAAGAGAATGTGGAGAAATTCAATCACTATTACCTAATTATACTCCCTTCATCTGGGTGTTCTCAACTCATTGATATTACACAGACTGTGTTAGAACAAACAAATCAATCACACCATGGCACTGTTACTGGCTCAGCCTCTCTCCAGCCAAGGATAAGTTACCTTTTTTTTTTTTTTTTTTTAAATGCATTTTTCAGTGGGAGAAGCATATAGTCTTACTAATGTCAGTGCAGGTGGAGACATTTTATGGTGCCTTCCTCCCCTCTCCACATACCCCCATAATCCGATAGACAAACAGTGCTAGGATCCTTTCTACAACACAATCAATCAATCAGTACAATAATAGCAGTAGAGTATAGAGATTATGTGTAGCAGGAGAAATGCAGCAAACTGCAAGATTTAATTGGAATTCAGGAAATAAAAATCTCCACACAGTCATGTTCTACAGCAGGACCACAGATTTTGTTTATATATTAAGTGGCTGTTGCATAACAGTGTTTTTGCTGCTAACTCAGTGGAAGATTATATTATTTATTTATCTATTTATTTATTTGTTCCTTTTTGGTTTTTGCCAGACTTTCACTATTGTTCTGGGGTGATTTGTCTGTGCAGTTCTTTCTTCGTCTCCTTGAGTAAGAAGAACTGATTGCATGATGCAACTAATTGAGACTGGTCTATTTTTGTCTTTTTTATTTTAACAAATGAAAATATATTATAGGAATCAATGGGTGTTAGCAAATTGTGTGCTATTTTCATGAATAAAAGTTGATGAAGAGGGGCAAATTTATGAAGAAAATCTACTCGTAAAATACTGTAATGCCAATAATTTAGTATATACATAAAATTACAGATGTTAGAGATATTTAATTTTACAATTCTTTTCTTTTTCTTCAACAAACATATACCCTGCTTTTAAAACTTAGAAAGTTTGTAATATCTGCTCTAACAAAATAGAAAACCTGCAGTACCCTGACACTCCCCTTTGCTTCCCAGCTGGAGAGTGGGCCTCTACTAAGTAGTCTGAAGAACAAGGCATGCTCAATTTCATAACAGCACATGCAGTCATATAGCCACTACCTGCAGGACGTGAGCTGCATGCATCTTGTAGCTCTGTAGAAACAAATTACAAAATAGGAAGTGCGAGTTCAGCTATGTGATGCAATGTTTTGCTGCTATATGTGATGAGCTAAAGTCTGGTCATCAAGTACTTCAGCTAATGCCTCTTTTGCTTTTCCCCACTACAGACTAGCCTGTTTTTCTTCAGTCTTTCCCTGTACTTTGCTATAATGGGAGTAAACCCCTATATGTTCCAAAGTTTTTGCAAAGTAATTGTGCTCCTACTGTACAGCTCACATCTAGCCTAGAGACTGGTTTCTATCTCAAGCAACGCTACCAGTTACATTTGCTTTCCAATCCTACATTTATTTCAGCAGCACTGCTTACATTTCAGTCCTGTAAATCTCAAACTGACGCAGCTGGTTCTCAGATTCTGTTTTCTTCTTCTGTTTTTTTTTTTTTTTTTTCCCCATTAGTATTTCTTACAACAATCACCCCTTGATGATCATTTTCTCTATGTTATGGAACTTACAGAAGCTGAGAATTAGCATCCATCAGCTTTAATTGATTAATAGCGCTCCACCCAGCTGACTTGGAAAGAATTCCAATTTGGACCATGTTATAATTCAGTATTAGCTAATTAATAGAATGCACCATAAACAAGGATCCTAAAATGGAAAAAGGACCGAAGGTGATGTATTCCTTTTCAGATTCTGTCCTCACACATTTTTTTGCTATATCTTATTTTCCACAGAAAAGGTATTCATCATAACAAGCAACAACAGAGTTATAATCTGTGGTTGACCCTTGATAGAGGTAATGATATGTTTTCTTCCAAAATCTGTGTGAGGCAGAGTTATAAATAACTTCATGAAAATGGACTGTTTAAAAACAGGGCATTGTTTTAAATGAAAAGAAAAAGATATCAGATTTGATTATAGTTTAGAAATGGCAAAATCCTACCCTGCACACAATAGGGGGACTATGTTTGTGTGGAGATTGGAGTCGATATAGAAGGAGAAACTGAAGAGGCTGAGATCAGTTTTAAGAGTTACACTTCCTTCTACTCTGTAAGACAGCTTTTTCTGTGGAAAAACTAGAAATCCAAAATAACAAAAGGCAGGTTCATGATCCACAAGCTTTTAACTATGAGGCTTAGAAGTAGAATCATCAGTAAACAAAAGAGTGGAGCAAAGCATAATAAGGCTCTTCTTTCTCTGTGCTATTTGGCCCTGAATCATCTAACAGAAGATTGGTATATTCAAAATTCTAATTGAATTTTATATAGCTTATTCTTATAGAATTGTTCTTATCATGTAAGCCACAAATGTCTGCCTTTCAAATTTTGTCCAATATTATAAACAACAGATCTGATCCAAACAATGATTCTGAAGGGCTCAGCCTTGGTCATTCTATACCCATTGAGCCAGTCAATATTAAAACTAATACAGAATATATTTGAAGATGTCAGCCCAAAACTCTTCCTGAATTAATCCTATTCAGCTTTGACATTCTTTGTATACAAAGTATTCATGCTAGAAAGGAAGTGAATCCCCTGTAAGACCAATATTACGGACAAAAGTGGTTCTAATATTTGTTTTATTCAGTTGTTCTGGGCTCAGATGTACTATCTGTACCTATAGTGTCTACTGTACTTAATGGCTTTTTTTTGTCTTTTCTTTTTTTTTTTTTTTTTTCCCAGATGGAATAAGAAAACTTCAAAAAAGTATGGGAGAGTGCAATTCATAGTTTCAAAATCATGCAGCATTTATATGCCTGACATTCAACAATGGATTTAATTGTTGTTAAGCAATCAATTTAAATACTAAAAGGAGTACATAGAGAATGGAGAGTTGATCATATTTAAATTTTCATCCCAAACACAAAATTAAAATAAATTCTAAGAGGAAAGATCTATTCTTTAAATAGCTTAGGAGCTCCTGTGTTATTAAAGCTTCATATTTAACTTGTGCTATGCCCCAAGTATTATAGCAAATGCACTGAGTACCTAACTGATAAAAGACTGAGGATGGAGGAATGGGGAGCAGGCAGTTGCAAGTTTGGGAAACTGGCCAGTTTAGGAAATGGATTATGGATTCTAGATTAAACACAGTAGCTCAAAGTGAGTGCTAAAATAATGAGCACTATCAACTGAGACAATTACAAGGAGCAATTTAAATGTCAGCATTATGAGGCAGGCTGTTCAGACCTCTGAGTTTCTGAGTATGATATTTTATTGTGCTATGATTTATAGGTGTTCTAAAGTAGTGTAAACTAAATATAAGATTTTACCAAATCTCTTTTCTTGAGAATATGTCCCCTTGCTTGAAGAATATATAATTTATTCAGGTTGATAGAAACACACACTTAAGTACTTTCTGAACAGGGATAGATTTGTGAATCACTGTAGTGAGCAGTGACTAATTAGGTCTCTATTATACTATGTGCAATAAAATATAGACTTTCAGGTACACAAACCAATGCTAGAGATAGATTTATTTCAATGTACACGCCTCTGTTTCCAAGGGATTCAAACACCCCAAAATGTTTTCCATCATTGCAGGCTTACTGTAGTTTCGTTTAGACATCAGGTTAAAAATAAAAAGCTATCAAATACTGATGAAATATCCTGTGCAAGTTTATACAGACATGCCATTGTGACAGTCCTGGAATCTGTTTCCTACTGCTCTCCAAGACAGACCCGAGAACTTTTTGTTAAATTAAAAAGTTGTGAGTTTTTTCTTCATTTTGGCAGAATGCAGCTTACAGGCAAGTACAGCATTTTTAAAAGATTTTTTCCAGACTTCAGTGCATGCTCAGAAAGAAAAAAGGACAACCCAGAGCACATGGGAAACAATTTGCCAAAATAATGATTACATGGTGTCTTTTCATGCAAGAGAAAATGAAGGGTTTAGATTTCTAGGGCAAAGAAAGAAAACATATATTTGTGCAGTTTCTCAGCTGCTTTAAATAGATTCAGCTTCACTCAGTAGCACAAGCCAGGGTCCGTATTCCATTTCATTTCATTCGTTTCATTTCAATTCATTTCATTATTCATGTTACAATAGCATTATGCAGACAGAATAAAGAAATAGATGTGCAGTTATGGGGGACCTTGTCTCACAGCTTCTCACAGACCAGAAAGGCTATCTATCAATAACTGGGCAGAGAGGCAGCAAGAGGCACTTGGTGCCAATGTTGTACAGCAGTGAAAATATACACATTACCAAGGTCTGGTGAGCATTCGGAGGTTACTGTGGAGGGGAAGGGTGGAAGCAGCAATCAACATGAAAGCACTGATTCTTAAAGTAGCAAAATTCTGGATGAATTTTCTTTAGACATCACTTTTGGTGTTAAGATCTCCAGAGCCCCTAAGGCTCTACCTTTGTACGTGCAGAGAACCATGCATGTCCAGAGCTGTATCTGTCCTGACAGGAGCAAGCAGCTCCAGTGACTCCTGAGCTGTACTATGGCTCAGTTTCAGTGGAGTAGTGGGGTGGGTGGAAAGTTCTATTGCCCCACTGGCTGGTACAATGGCTGATCTTCTGAGAGCAGTGAGTTTTAGCCCTTCAGGCTACAAAGGTAAATTAATTCATTCTCTTGGCATTTGGATAGTATACTTTTAAAAATAAAAATACAACAAAACATGGTGCGGTTGTAATTTCTTCAGAGCAGCTGCAAGAGCTGTCTGATGCTTTGAAGGAGTTTTGTTTCTCACTTCCCTTAGGGCTGTTTGCAAACTGGGCAGCAGCAGCTAGCTGAGGTGACTACCTGCAGCTTTGTGCCAGCCAAAGATTTCAGGTCAACCCTTGCCCTTAGCACTCCCTAATAAGGAGTTTTCGGCAGCTGCCTGCTGAGTGTACTGATTTTAGGCAAGTCCAAGCGTAGCATGTTGGCTGTTTTGGATCTTGTTCAGGAGGGCTTGGCTTTACTTTGAAGATGAAGGGGGTTATATGGTGATTCTGATATCACTCCCGGACCTAAACAACAGGGGGCAAGTGCTTTCCAGGAGCTAGCCTTTACGTGCCCTCTGGGAAAGGAGTAGGGATCGGAGCTAACACTTTATCAGCCCTTCCTCCTTTTTCAAAAATCTGTAAATTCTTGCAGGATTAAAGTGAGACAGTCTGTGAATTCATTCTTCTGATGTAAATCTCTTCCTCATGAAAGTGGTAAAAAATGCTTCACTTGCATTGTTGTATGTGTAACATGGATGGAAGGTCTAAGTCTACACCTGAAATCATCAAAATTCAGTCCTACCAGGAGAGGTTGTTATGCAGAATTCTCATCACATTCACATCACTGCCGTATATTTTCTTCTGCAACTTGAAGATCCCTTTGCTTCCAATAGTAATCAGTACAGATTATTTAATTCATAAAAGAAAGCATCATTTTATGATTTTTCATTTACAAAAAGTTCTTATATACAACTGGTATAAACCAGCTGGTTGTGGTAGAGGCTTGTTGATTTAGGGTTACTGAAGGACTTAGGCTTAAAGTATCTACTGTCACAGAGGGTGATCCATATTGTAAAGTGTGCAGAAGGACAAGCAGTGCTACTTAAAGGTCAGAGCGTAGTCCTGTCAAAAGGAAATTTCCTGACAATTTAAGTATTTTGGAAATTGTAATCATATTTTCTTAGCTGAAATTCTGAGATTTTGAGATGTGATTGCAACAGGTTCTTTCTCATGCAAATAGTTTCCTAAGCAACAATATATCTCATTATATTATGTTATGATCTAACATTATACATGCAGTCCCTCTAGTTAGCTCCTCACAAAGCTTCCAGAGGACATTTTGATCTATTTGACACTATTTCATTTATTTATAGTTCTGTGTTGATCTTTATCAAATTTCATCTCCCAAGGTATGATATTGTAAAGGACATTCCTGAAATCCATTTGTCTGTAATCCTGCTGGAAGAAAAAAGGCAGTAATTTTAATTAGTCTATACCAAAACTGGTATTGAATCAGTCTTGTGAGCACTGCTAGGGATCAGATGAACAGAATAACAACAAAACCTTTTTTTAAAGCCTTACAAGGTCCTACTTTCCTGTCAGTGCAGCAAGCTCAGTTTCTTCCAGACAGCATTTCGCTGGCTGTAATATACGTGAAAACAGCAGGATCTTCTGACATTTGTTTTCTGATATCCAACTGGAGGCATTGTTTTTCTATTGAAAAAAGTCACTTAACATTGTGATTATTATCTGTAAGTACTAACAAAGCCCTCTGGCTTGAGAAGTGCAGGTGTTCAGTCCTTGGAGATAGCAAAAGCACAGCTGTGAAGTACAGAAAGGAGTGTTGCTTTGTGAAACAGCTTTGTGATCCATGCCAGCCAAAGAACTGAGGGGGCCTGGGTTTTGTCAAGCCATCCTGTCAAGTTGCTGAGGTCCAGCAAGGACAGTGTTTCATAAGGCTGACCATCCAGAAATTAGACACGAAGTGAAACAGGCTGGTTATGGTCCTTGGCACTGAGTGGCTTCTCAAGAACACTGGTCACTAGGAGTAGAATAAAGAGGAGCCATAAGCAGTTGGAGTTGCTGAAAGCCCTGAAAATCCCTACAAGCATGAGGGATTGCCAAAGGAAGGGTGAACTATAATTCACTGCGCTTGCCAACACAACCTGACAGTCCAGGAGAAGATACACAAAGTATAGTCTTATTTCAACAATTGTTAAATCATTAGGTATGGTATTGAGAAGTTTGGGTTCAGTCATGTAGAGGAGGCTAGCATAAAGCTATGGAAGTAAAATGTTAAACATCTGCATCTGCAGAGCAGAGCTGAGATCCCCCAGCTACTTTTAAACAGGTTTTGATATTGGCAGCAATTTGGCTGTAGCAGTCCAGAGCTCAGCATAGGCTGATTTATCCTTGTCGGGGGAGTATTTGGAAGTGATTATAGTGTAATCAGCTTCTACAAGACACTTTAAAAAATAAATACTGCAAATCACAGGATAAACAAAACAGGTACAACTCTGTACTCTGAAAGTACCAAAGTTGGAGAGACAATCTTGTAGCTTCTTTGGTGATGAAATGGTTAAAGTTAGATGAGTACATCCCCCATTAAAATCCAGATCAAAATGAATTACACAAACAATCTTACATAGTTATTTACTGGGTGAGTATGGATCCCTGGTGTTATTAATGCAACCCTAACCACTCTTGAAGTAGCTATAAACGATTGCCTCCAGCTGGGTCCAACCCTTGTCCTTGCCTGGTCATAAACCAGTTTGTACAGTGCCTGTCCTCCCAAACATGAACACCAGTTCTGTCACTATCCTACAGTAATTAGTTCTCTGAACACAGACAGTCATGAAGGTTGCTTTCCTACCCGTTTCTGCCTTTCAGTTCACTGGTTTTAATGAAAACTTGTGTTATCGTTATATATCTCTAAACTCCTTCTGAAAAGCATTTTGGCATCGCAAATGCACAAATTTCACTCAGAAATCAACTGGCAATACTAGCTGTGGAGAATCTGTGAATGCTCAAGCCTCATCTCTCCTGTCAAACCAGTATCCAATTGTCAGGTTCACCTGACATCAGCCAAAGGAGGCAAAGTACTCTGTGGATGGCACCAGACAAGCAGACAGACTGATGTTGCAAGCTTTATTTTCACTGGAAATATGCCTAAGAAAATCAAAGAAACAGTGCAGATCTAGAATTAATCTTTGAACAACAATGCACTTTGAATTTGTGAGCCAAAGGACTGAAGCTTATGAAATGGAGTAGAGGTTTGACCTGTGGGCCAAGGAACCCAAGCTTATGCACAAAAAAGACCCAGACTGAAGGGCTCTTCAGTGTCACATGTGACTGCACTGCTAGAAACTAGACAGTCTCTAGAGACTTCCAACAGTCAAGGTAAAGGAAAAAGCTTGCTCTGAACTGGGGTGCAAGAGTCTGCTGACACTTCACAAGAATTACCTTGGAGAGCAATACTCATTAGCAAAAGCAGAGAGACCCAGATAGATCCATATTAGACAAATATGCAGCTCAGCCTTCAAACCTCCTGAAAGAAGAAAGAGGACTGAGTTCATCATTTTCCTTAAGTCATTTATTAAATGTTAAATAGCTTGAGCAAACTGCAAGGGCAGAACTCCTGGACTAAGTGAAATGAGGACAAAAAGCAATGGTGCCATCTCTGGCAGTGGGCTGCCATGGAGCCACAGGTACCTATCGGCATTGGGCAGAAGGGTTTCAGTTACATGTGGGACCATAGGGCAGCTTAAAGGTAAAGTGTGATGGGTGTTGTATGCACTGGAAGTGCAGCACTTGGCAATTGTTTGTCACTGTTGATTTGCTTCTCTGGAAAGAGGATTTGTTGAGAAACTCAGCCTTCAGGAGGCCCTGGAGAGAGCAAGCCATCCAGAAGAGGCTGCTTCAGCCTCCAGAGGCTCCAGTGCTTCAGTCAGGGAAGCGTGACTCCAGTGCCAGGTGAAACATTCTACTGCCAGAGTCCTTGGCATCCTCATGAGGAGCACTGGGGATGCCTGTTCCCATATATGTTCCGAAAAGATCATGTATGTGCTTGACCTAGGACATAATACGCAGAAACTCCTTAGGGGAGGGAAACAGCACCGAAACCTCCTTTGTCTGCTCCCACGAGGGCCGTAACCCTTTAGAGATTCATGCTCACTCATGTTCCCTGTGGCTGCTGCAAACCTGTGGTTTGTTCCTGTTGGGTGGAAGAGCTTCAAAGGACAGGGTGGGGAGCACTTTCACCCAGAGCAACCCCAGCATTGTGGCCAGGGTGTGTGTTTCAATCTCCTCAGGCGTAGGAGAGCCTATAACCCACCTTTCCCACATCTAGGGTAAAAGTTCTGACCAAGGAGCTGCTGAGTTGCCTCTGCACTTCTCAGAGAGAGGTGTTTTGGGAATCTTCACCACCTCTGTCCCTTGGGCAAGATAGGTGCAGTTGCAAGAAAGTTGCCTTCCTTGGATCTGAGGGTGCTTGGGCATGAGCTAACTTGGTGCTACTGTGCAAGGCATTTCTGGACATGCTGACTACAGAATTTCAGGAGTCTGGGGAATTTTAATGTGAAAAGCTGGCACCTGTAGATGTTAGGCTTCTCCAGGGTGTGGCAATAAATGAGCAGGAATTTTGAAGACTGTAGTTTTAGACTTAGGTTTCCTACTGGGAATACATGCTTTCCTTCTGTCATACTGAACCCAGTTCCCTAAACTTCCCAGTTCAGTAACTGCTCCTTCCTGAGGGGAATCGACTTTTTTCCCCCAGTTTTAGGAGTACTATGACTGCAAAAAGTAGGAGATGTGGCATCAGAGATGATGCCGCAATGTTCTGACTCTGTATGATTTATGCAGCCATGGGAAGCCAATCTGGATGAATCATAAATAATTACATGTAATATACTAATTTAGTTGCAGAAGTTGAGTTTAGTTTTATCCATTAATTCAAAGGACCGTCCCTGGGAGGGTTTGGGAAGAGTAATTTAGTAAATTCAAGCATGAGTCAAGACAACTAAAAATAGAAAAAAACCATCCACCTCCTAAATCAGTAAAAATGAAATTAAGAGAAGGGAAGAAATAAAACTTGGCATCGGAATCTAACAGCTCTTTTTACTCAAAGAAGTCACCCAAAAAACACATGCATAACTGGTAATGTATTACTAAAAAGCAGTTATTTCTAGCTTTATAAAGATACTATGTGTTAACATAAAGAATGAATTATACATTTAGCCGTATGTACAACATGTTTATTGATAAATATGGATACAGTGCTAGAATCAGCCACCTTCAGTATTAACTTCACTTCTAGACTCCCAGTATTGCAAGAACACAACTTGACCCAATCCCTAAGCTCCACAAAGCCAAGTGGAAAAAAAAATCCAGCCTGTCAGATGGGAGGGTTTCAAAGGTTTGATGTTTTGTGCTGGGGTCTGATTTTATCACACTGACCTTGGCTCATGCCATCAAAGAAGTTGTTTTGGTTGTAAATAGTAACAGTATCAAGCCCTCACAAGAAAAGAGAAGAGAATACCCCCCCATCTTTTTCAAGTCAAATCTAAATTTACTCAAGCTGACAGAGAACTCCCTGCATGATGGAGATGAATAGGAAGGTTGCCTTCAAAACTAGAGGCTTGGAGTTGTACTGGAAAATGCTCAGTCTGGTTTGCTAGAATTGGCTCTTGAATTCTCCTCCTAAGCTCTTATTCTCACATTTGCAGCAGCTCTTCCTACCTATGTCTACTCAGATCTAGGTGAAGAGATCACCACCCCAAGAGCTTGTGTCATGCTGCCACAGAGTGATCACTGCTTCACTGAACAGATTTTAAGAAAAAGCTGCAATGTCACAGTTATTATAATTTATATCAGGGTACAAAAAGGCAAAGAACTAGAAAGTAAAGCCTAACTCAGGTAGTGACAGAGCCAAGACCACAATGTAAATCTCCTATTTTCAACTCACAGCCTGATTTTTTTGATCACTCTGCCCATCATTCTGTTTATTCTACCAGAAGGATGCATTCATTGTGTGTTTTGCCCAACAAATATAGCTGTATTTTTACTCCTTCAATTTTCCCTTTTCCAGAAACAAGCTTATAATTACAACTGGCTAGGAATTTTGGATGATGTCTTTTTCCACTGAAAATAAAAATAAAAAATTATATATATATGTATATAGTTTTTCAGGTCCGTAGTTATTGGATTTATTGTAAAAATGAAAATGAATCCATATTATAATATATGTTACTTATCCTGAAAGTAATACACCTGGGAACAGGCCTTGTACCCATTCTCTTGAAAGCTCACTTACAGAATGTTCTGTTGAATGTCTCTCTCTCTTTAAAAGAAGAAAAAAAGAAAAGAAATCACATCCAAGTTTATGTGATTATATAGCATGATGTATTTTGTAACCTATGCTTTTCCTGTTCAAAAGCTACAAATGGGAACTTTCTCAAATATGTGTATTTTGGTAACTCTTTTGTTATTGTTCTGAATAATTCTTGGCCTGCAGATTAGTTGCAGTTAGTGTGTTGTGACTGTCATGTATTCAAAGACACAAGTTTGAGCTGTTTTGATTTGATTATGTGAGGTGGGAGAAACAGATCGTACAGAATGCTTCCATTCTGACTTGCTGGAGTCTATGCTCAGATCCAGGTTCTGTTTCAGAACTTGGATTCTGCATGCAATTAATGACTACCAGCCTGCAATTCAGCTTTTCTGTTTGAAAATATCTGACAGTAAAATTGTTTGCTTGAACAGGAGAAGATGTAAGCAGACTCACTTTTTTTCCTAAACATTTGCCTGATTACTTTTGCAAATTCTGTTTGCAATAATTTCTCAGACTGTTTAACATCCAACTCCTTAAACTTCTGGATGGGGACTCAGTATTAAAAGATATTAGGGGAACAAATGCAGATGTAGAAATAGATTTGAAGCAATGCAAATTAGATGAAAACCAGCTTATCCAGGTTCCCTTGCCCACCCAGTGGTTATCATGCAGAATTTGATATTCTGGTTTTCAACCACTCTCATCCAATCCACATCCTGCCATGTATTAATTCATATATATTTCAGGGCTGAGACAATGTAAAGATAACCTGGGGCTACTCACGGTTCTCATCGGTACAGTGTAGATGCCTCTGGAGGTGTTTCTGTCACTGTGAAAGGACAGATGTCATCAGACTCCTCTAGCATTTATTCCAGACCCAGTATATGAAACCTACTTCAGAACCACTGTGATGTTTGGAGCCACTGGCACCCTGAAAGAGTGTTTGCAACATAGCCTGCTGAACTGACTGTCTACTCCAGAGTTATTTGTATCATATTCCCCTTTGGATTGTACAGTCTCCTATTGTCTGTAGCTTATCCAAAAATCTGACACTCAACCATACATGTTAAATCTGTATAGAAGCTGTTTAGGGTAGCCTAGTTCTCAGGTAATATATTTTCTTGCATAGCGAGGCTTATTAGCTTAAGATCAGCATGGTGTTTACTTACATTTATGAAAGTTGGGTGCTTATGATTGTCTGTGGCTAGTCTCTTTGGTACAACAAGGTTTACTGTGCAATAGTTTGAAAAATATGTGACTGCACCATAATTTTAAATGCAAATGTCTCTTAAATTTACCTGGCACTTCCATTCCTAATTTTGAGTGAAGGTGCAAGAACTCCTTCTGAGACTGATTTTAACAAGGGTGAAATATCTGAGGAAAAGATTCAGACACAATTAAATCTAATTACAGAAGCTTTTCTTCACCCCTATTCTTGCCTATATAAAGCATAGAGTTTAAATAATATCCAATTTAATCGTATTTTTTTACATATAGGACATTGCTGGTTAAAAGGAAAATGCTAGGTTTAGGATTTCAGAAGCAATTTTTCCATGTACATGCCTGCAGGTGAGCAGAAGTATCCTCTGAAATCTTGGGTCAGCAACAAAATTGTATTTAAACATTTTTTTTTGTTCTGGCTGACAGAAGGCATGTCCATCTGGTCAGCCACATTCATCAAATGTAGATTTTGATGATTCAGCAAACTACTGAGGCTGGCTAAACATTATTTTTAATT
This sequence comes from Meleagris gallopavo, assembly GCF_905368555.1. Lineage (NCBI taxonomy): Eukaryota > Metazoa > Chordata > Aves > Galliformes > Phasianidae > Meleagris > Meleagris gallopavo. The sequence goes on along the minus strand of NC_139405.1, from coordinate 60,914,216 downwards.
CTATAATAAAATAATCAGTTATTTGATTTGAAACAAAAGACTTAGTCAATGTATATTATGAAAGAAAGTAGTCGCATTTCTGCTTATTTATGCTGCCAGTGCCCATCAGTTTCCCTAGTAATATTTGCTATAAAACATGGGTTATTAAACACAAAACATATTACAGTGCAAAAGCATTACTGAGATATTTATATGTGGTGACTGTACAGTCAGAGCTGCATTTAAACCTGAAGAACTCTTGCGTATCACTTCACAAGGGCATAGCATAGGTTGTTTCATTGATTTGATTCATTTGCCAATTTACCTGATTTGCTGAACATTTGCAAATGAAAAGCAGGGTACTGAAATTATGCCCTGTGTTTTGCCTCAAGCAACCCAAATTTGTTGGGAGATCAACTAGTCATTCCACTCACATGACATTTTCTTGGAATGACCTTTAAAATATACACAACATAGCAAACCATACATGAATTGAAAGCATTGGAGCTGCACACTATATATTTATAGCATGTCAGTGCTACAGTAGACAGTGTGAAACTCTCTATTCAACATAGATGCCAAGTATCAGAATGCAATAGAGCTCAAGGATGATCATATTCTCTTCTAAATGTCCATGAATGCAAAATTGCTTGCTTAAAGAACATGACTTGCCTTGGAAAGACTAGTGGAAAGCTGGTCATTCTGACAACTGGATTCTCAGGAGCAAGAACAATTCCTGGGCTGACTTAAACAGTGAAGTAACTCTGTTAATAATGGCAGATTTCTTAGGTTATCTTTCAACTGTAGCACCATTAGAAATAATAAACTTTATGGTATCTCCCAGTTTCTGTACTGCATCGGCTATTGCTGCCCTTTCCTAGCAGATGGGAGTACCAGGAAGATAAGTATGGTAAAGAGAAAGATTTCTTTTGTAGAAGTTGTCATTTGTGGAAGGCCATATCATCCATATTCTAAATGGAGAAGTGGATACACAAGGTAAATGGCCCATGTTTTTACTGATTAGGAGACTGTTAAATTTACTGCAAAAGGAGAAAAGGATAGAGGACATACACTAACTGGAATGTCAAACCGTAGGGAACAGCCTTAATCAAGGCACCAAGAAGCATAAAGAAAAGAAATGTTTTTAATTATCTGTCTACACTACAATCCAGTGCAATAAAAAAGAGAAATGAAAACTGCTCATTTTATGGGCTTAATTTGACTTGGTTCATATGAGCAAAATTTGGAGAGATGTTCATGACTTGTGTGTTAATATCACAGCTATACAACTTAACCAGAAAGAAGTTGGCTGAACAATTGAATAAAATGAACGACATTCCATCAAAATAGTGTTATTTGTTTCTGTCTCATCAATAACCCACAAATAAATTATTTTGAGTCTTTATGGATTCTTATATTAAAGAACAAAATGCAGCATCTGCTGCTAACAACTGAAACAAACCAGGGAGTATGTTGGTCATCTTCCTAAGTATGTATCGACACTATGCATGGGGAAAAAGCAGTCTTGGTGTACTGTCAGCATTGAAGCATCCTTGAAGTTTCATAAAGTTTTTGCAGAAAATTTTCCATTTAAAAATTTTAAAAATTTATTACCTGAAATTCTCTACTAGGCCTTTGCTCAGTGTGTGCAAAGTATCAATACCATGACTAATAATGATGTGCTACTATCTATTATTGTATAATTTTAGGCATACATTGCCAATTCTTTCTTTCCCACTGTGACTAAAAGCGAACAAATCCAATAGAAACGTCCAAGAATTCAATGAGCTTTAATCATGCTTCACGGATTTATACTCTCCATTTCTTTGTTAATCTATTACTCACCAGGTAGAGCTCATTCTGGCAGTTTGCTTTAGCCATGTGAGTAGTTCCATATGGGTCCTTTATAGCAAGGCACTTTGGGAGTCACTAAGAGCTGGACAAGGGACACTGGTTACTGAATTCCTGGCTCTGTTTTCAGGGTTGGAGTGACTAGTATGTTTATATGATGCAAAAGTCAGCCGCAGGTTGTCTAATTCATACTTACAGCACTGTATGTTCCTATTTCTTTGTGTAATAATATATAATTTATTTTACAAAGGCTTTTCTCATTCTATTTTATCAGTGGTTCACAGCCAAATTTAGAAACAAGATGAACATCAGGACGTGTATTTTTTTAAATCTCTGCTTAGAATCTTTTCCCTGTCTCTGTTAATTATAAATTGCATTCCTCACACTGAAGGATGTTTATTTGCTTCTTCTGTTTATCTGCCTTGCCTATCCGTAATACTACAGTGGTAACGGCATTTGCAATGGCAACAAAATGACCTGTGTGTTATAATCACACAGATGGATGGTTGGCACACAGGTTAAAAAGACAGATAAAAAAAAGCAAAGCCAAAATGTTTACAATACAAGTAACTTTTGTTTTCTTTCCGTCTTTTGATTTTTCATTGTTGAATGTAATTTAAAGATCCAAACTACTACCAGCAATACTTTTGCTTCCATTTATCCAAAAAGAAGTAATATGAGAGTTCATAACTTTCTTTTGCTCTCTTGTCCAAGATATAAAGAGTTTTTATTTCCCACTAAGAAGGAAAATTGGACTTCAGTATCCTAAAACCTTCCTTCAACTTAGTTTGACTGGATTTTTTAAATGTAAACTTTCTTATTCATCCTTTTGTGTTTGTCATTAATACATGCTATTTCTGTTGATAAAAAAACTATTATCAATAATAATTTAAAAAACCATGTAATTATTAGCAAAGATTAATGCAGTCTATATGAAAGAACAAATAGATAAGTCTGCAAAAGTCAGAGGTAGGCTGATCTTATAAGTAACTTCTTTCTGAGACTTCAGTCCTGGCACAATACTGTAGTGAAACTCCAGAAAAATACCTTGAATTTAATGAAAATATTTTGAACTTCAGTGTGACAAGGAGTTATTTGGCCTTCAGACTTTTTTCAGCCAAGTCAACTGTTTAGATAAATGCTCATAGTAGAATTTGTTTTAGAGACAGTCAAACAAGCCAGCCCTAATCTACCTATGTGAGTATGCAGCTAGTCTGTGGAATGCCTTATCACAGGGAGATTCAGATACTGAAAGTTTACATGATTTCTTGAGGCTACTAGTCAAATTCATGAAATAAAACATTGAGAATTATTGTAGGTAAGACATCTGGTTCAAGAAGTTAATAAGGCACAAATGGTTGAATGCTGGGTGAATATTCTTGAGCAGATTCATTTAGTCTCTTCCCTGAACAGTCTCTTTTGGACTTTTTTCAGAATAGGACAGTGAGCTGCATGGACCCAGTGAGCCCACTATCAAATTCTTATGCATAAAAATATGCACAAACCTTGTCTAATGAAGTGCGCCCAGAACATTTGGCTCTCTGGAATGCATATGTCCAGAAGTATGTTTGGTCATCATTTTCCACTAAGCTTCATTCGGGAATTATTAACAAAGTATTCTTAATTCCCCATTCACTCAAAGAGCATGTCAACATTTCCTCATGGGTTTCAGATCACTAGCTGTACGCATCCCCCCTGAAGAAATTGGTTGATACCCAATTTTTGTACAACAGCCTAAAAATTAAAGTATACCCAGAGGCTGGGACATCTGTATTTTTAGCTGAGCTCCACCATGTTGGACAACTTCATTTCTACTCCCTCAAAAGAACAAGAGAGTTTAGATTAAGAGATCCTTATTATGTAGGATATTCAGAGACTAAAACAATTGTTTTTGCCTTTGAGTTGAAAGCTGTAATCCTAGGAGAATAAAAGAATCATAGAATGTCCTGGGCTGAAAAGGACCTCAAAGATCATCTAGTTTCAACCCCCCTGCCATGGGCGGGGTTACCAACCACCAGACCAGGCTGCCCAGAGACACATCCAGCCTGACCTTGAATGCTTCCAGGGATGGGGCATCCACAACCTCCTTGGGCAACCTGTTCCAGTGTGTCACCACTCTCTGAGTGAAAAACTTCCTCCTAATATCTAACCTAAACCTCCACTGTCTCAGTTGAAAACCATTCCCCCTTATCCTATCACTATCCACCCTCATAAACAGTCATACGCCCTCCTGTTTATACGCTCCCTTCATTTACTGGAAAGCCACAATGAGGTCTCCCCGGAGCCTTCTCTTCTCCAAGCTAAACAAGCCCCATTCCCTCACACTTTCCTGACAGGAGAGCTGCTCCAGCCCTCTGATCATCTCCAAGAGTTCCTTGTCTTGCTTGTACTGGGGGCACCAAGCCTGGAGGCAGTACTCCAGCTGGGGCCTCACAAGAGCCAAGTAGAGCAGGACAATCACCTTCCTCTCTGTGCTGGTCACCCCTTTTTTAATGCAGCCCAGGATGTAGTTATAGTTGGACTTCCAGGCTGCAAGTGCACACTGCTGGCTTAGTCCAGCTTCTCATCTACCAGAATCCCCGAGTCCTTCTCTGCAGGGCTGCTTTCAAGGAGTTCTTCCCCCAGTTTGAATAAATAGCTGGGATTGCCCTGGCTCAAGTGCAGCACCCTGCTCTTGGCCTTATTGAACCTCATTAGGTTTTCATGGGCCCACTTCTCCAGCCTGTCCAGGTCCCTCTGGATGGCTTCCCTTCCTTCCAGTGTATCGACGGCACCGCTCAGTTTGGTGTCATCTGCAGACTGGCTGAGAGTGCACTTGATGCCATCATCTATGTCATTGATTAATATGTTGAAGAGCACCGATCCCAAAATCAACCCCTGAGGGACACTGCTTGTGATCAGCCTCCACTCTGAGACAGAACCATTGATCACAACTCTTTGGCTGCGTCTAGCCAACCAATTCTTAATTCACCGAACAGTCCATCCTTCAGGAGCATAGACTAAAGGAGGCAGGAGAACTAGCAGGAGTATGGCTTTCTAGCAAAGTAGTGGGAGCACGTAAGCAACATTTGAGGGTGTTGATTTTACCCTCAACTCTTTTTGTTAATTGGAGTTCTTCATTAACAAGAAGGAGAGTGAGTGTAACTAGAAGTCTATGCAGCAAATTCTCACATCTCCTAGGCCTTGGAAAATCTCTGAATTATCTTCTGTATGCCTCCTTACCTTAAGCTCAAGCAAAAAAAAAAACACAAATAGAAGCCAAACCTTTCTTTGTTGAATACTTTTTATATGAAAATAGTTTTTTCTTCTTTAGAATTTTGGAAGACTTCTCTAGTTGCTGCTCCAAGGATACTAAGGATGGTCTTGGTTTCCCCAAGTCTGGTACCATTCAAATGGAAGCAATTTGAAGCAAGAGTGGGGAGGCGGAGGGAGGAGAGCTTATAATGGCATGGCAGTCTATGTTTTCCTGGGGAAGATAAATAAATGCTAACCACAACAAGCAGAAGTTTAAATTCTGAACAGAGTTCTCGTAGACCCAGAGTAATTTCTACAACAGCTTGATTTCAAAGCAATCTGTTGCCAAATTGGAAGTTTATCAAACAACCATAATGTGACAACTGCTTAGTTCCTTCTAAAGATATTTAACACATTCATTTTTGTAATAATTGCTAAGCTTATTTTTTTAAGGCTAATCAAAGCTGCTTTGAAATATAAGTAATAACTTTTGTGTGTTTCACTCCTGCTAAAAACATCCATTTCAACCACAGCTTTCACAAAGCTTTCCTACACTCATAAATGATGGAGATGCTGGGGCAAAATGCTACATAACCAGAGAGGCCTAAACCTTCACTTGCCTGACTTTCAAATAGCTAAAAAAACTTTTTTTAAAAAAAGGCTTGCTTCACCATCATTCCATTCCAGCTAGTTTTCACCTAGAAGAAATTCAAACATTATATTGCTTTGAATAGATGCTGGTTTACAACATTTTGTTCTTCTCTTCAAGCCTTGACATTCATTTGTCTGTACAGTCATGCATGAATGTATGGCTGTGACAAATATAGATAGATGGAATTTTGCTTATATAAATTTTACCTATTTTTAATACATATCAAAAAATGTTTCTTTATTCACTCCCTTATTTTCCAGGACATGTATGCAACTGACTTTTTTGTTTTTTTTTCATAAGTACTTTTATACATTTGTGCATGTATTTATTGTATGTATTTATTACTGACAATTTATATACAACAAGAAAAAGAAATGAACTGATGTTGTTATGTTGTGGTGTAGTTTCAAGTTTCTACCAGAATTAGCTGAAGATACAAGTGGGTGACTGGTCACAGATGATGGGCTGCACGTAAAGAATATGTATTCATCCCAGAGCAGTTCCAAGAGGCTAAACAAATCCTCCTTGAAGGACAGCTTAGAGAACATCCAAGCAGTTACAAAGTAGTTTTTGCATCTTTCCAACAGGCAAGTAAGAAGCAATTTTCATGGGTGTTTTTGCACCTCCAATGTTCAACTGGATTGAAATGTAGTTGACTTTTTTCATATGTCTAACAGAATATTAAACTCATTATTTGCTTTTGGCATATATAATTCAGATCAAGAGTGAAAAGAAAATTCCAGGAATTCTCTGTATTTTATCAGATGTTTCTCTTAGCTGCAGGTTTGCACTTGAACCCCACTTAATTTTTTATTGGAATTAATATTGCATTAGAGTATATAGGCTAGCCAAAACACAGCGTCACTCACATCTGGCAAGTAACTGAGCCAAATAATGAAGTTGAAAGCAGTCTTTGTTAGAATTTCCCTGTTAGGTATGGGAAAGGTGATGGATTTGTTTGATGCAAAACAAACAAAAACAAACAAACAAACAAAAAAAAACAAGCAAAACAGCAAACTTGTAGTTGCATACAACAGAGAAATTACAAGACGAATGAATTTTTACTAAGAAAGTTTCCTTTAATTGATGACCAGTCCTCATAATTACTTGCAGGATGAAAATGGTTTCTTCCTGAACAAGCATTTCAAGGACGAGTTTCAGGGTTGCCTAAACATTCATGTTTTCTGACCTTTTCCATTTCTAGTCTTCTGTTCACCAGTGTTTTCTCAATACTTTTGTTTGCTGAAACACCTAGTGTAGACCTTTGTACAGAGCAGGTTAAAATATTGAAGCCTACAAAGTCTTTGTAAATAGATTACATATTTATAAACGGTGGCAATTATGTTAAATGCGAAGGGGATTAAAATAAAAAAGAATGTTATTCTTCTTTTCTCTACCATAAGCATCCCTCCAGAAACAAATCTTTGAGAATTCCTTTTCTCCATTATTTTTAAGTCTTTATTTTTCAATTCTTACTTGTTATTGAGCTATCTGCCACTTCTGCTGCATTCTTAATTTCGTTATTGTGTTTCACTCCCTATTATGTCCATATATCTTTGAACTCATCATTAGTTTAACGGATACAAATTTTCTCATCAGTTTTTAAGGTATTATTATTTGATTTCTAACCTTCTTACTGTTGCATAAAACAGTGCCAGCAATTGCTTATATACCACACTGATTTGTGACTAAGGATAAGCAAGGGTGACTTGGTTCAAAATATATTTCCCCTTCATAAAATAACTTCCACAATAAAGCTGGCTGGTTGAGCAGAGATAATAGAAGAGAAAGAACTGGGAATAGGAAAATTTGGTGACATGATGTTGTCTCACTTGTAAAGCAATGGCTGCCTGAGGAACAGATTTAGACAATGTTCCTTCTGGAAACATTTTTCAGTAACACTGAATTATTCTCAGAAAATGTTCAGTATTTGGTAATACAGTTCTGTCTACAGGTGTAATATTAATACTTCAATATTTTTGGCATACCTTCCTTAATCCTTTTGGACAGCCCGGTTTCAAGTTTTCCAAACCTCCATGGATTCTTTCTGAGTTACACATTTGGATATTGCTTCCTTATTTTTGTAGCTTTTGAGCATTTGAGAAAGATATAATTCATGGTAAATCCAAGAAATTGGGAGCAGAACAGAAATGGAATGGTATTTTCACCAGTTTGGTACTAATTCTGACCATATTCTGTTCATAAATCATTAGAGAACCTCTGCATTTTCTTAATATTGTTCAATGGAAAATGCTGCCAGTAAATTGTTTCATTCCTTAGACTTTGGGCCAATATGAATAACAAACCACATACCTTGAAAGTTCAGATCACCTTCAAACCTCATCGTGGAAAGTTTTGTTAACTACTAAAACACTGCTAAATACACTCAAAGAGATCATACTCTAGGCCAGTCCAGGACATTTTGCCAACCAGTGAGAAGAACACTACAGCTGTTTTTATTTTTCCCTGAATGTCATTTGGGTAAAACTTTACATAGAGACCTGCCTCTGGCCATGCACAAGGAGTGGCATAGTTTACAGAACCAGTTTACATTTGTGGTGAAGAATATATTCACTATTGGAGGTAACTGAGACATGTAGAAGCACTCTAAGCACCTGTAGAGACAAAAAGGGGACAAAATACCTGTAAGGGAATGGCTTTTGCCTCAAGCTGGTCTCTAAGGACCTGATATCACTGTAGATGGAGTTGATCAGAGGTCAATTAAAACCTACAAAAGTCTTCTCTGAAATAAAGTTTGCCCTGCCCTGATCACAAGTGTTATTCTGTTGAAAATTCAGTAGGTATGGAAGATAATTCCAAAATTTCTCGGAAGGCAGCCTTCTGAAATTGTGGATGTCATAAGCCCTATAAAGATGACTTGCAGATTTAGGAACCCTTAATGTTGTATAAATGTCTTTTAGCAATGAAAGAATCCTGAAAGAACCTAAAGGAAACAGAAATCACCACCTATGAAAGATCAAAACAAATTTCTATTTTCTCAGCCAAGCCATTTTGCATGAGTGTTAGTAAAGATGTTAGTAAAATTTTCAAGAGGTTAAGCCACTTCCTTTTCTAAGCCCTCACGTGTCTCAAGCATCTTGCTGAATTTGCCCCAGACCTTCCATTAAAATACTACTTTGGTAGAACAACACACTTAAGAAATTTCAAGTATATTGTTTTGGTCTGGTAAAATAGCCTGACCTGAAATGGAAATACAACTTCCAACTCACCTATAAACTGAATATAAAGTGAGAAGTCTACCAAAGTGAACCAAGAGCTGTGTACGCTATGCTTATTTCTGAACAGTAGTATCCAGTGCCGTTTAGACTTTGTCAGAGCATAAATCCAAAGTTTCTCTTAGATCACTTCTCAGTGTTTTATACCACCAGATGAAGCAAGCATTTCAAGAAAGAAAAAAATGCTGTCATTCAATTTCTTTACCACTGGTGGCAGAAGAAGTTCACTATTTATGTTATATTTGTACAATTTCATGGAACCAGATTATTTTTAAAATTTGTTTACATGTTTCACTCTCTAATTCAAGTAGCACCCCCTACTGGCTGGTCCTTTGTGATCTAGTGCCACCACCAACAAAAGGCCTCACCTTAAGTAAAATGCTTACATGACTTATACTGGAAAACTGCAGAGGTAGAGATTATTGTAGAAATGCTGCAGTGGGGCATAAGAGGCAAAAAATGCAGATAAGCTTTAGGAAAAACAATATCCTCTGTTGTGGGGTTTCACAATATGATTTTCAGTGGAGTTTTGCTTTTTGACACCAAGACAGTTTAGCCATAACTTGTGTTTATTTTAACGTTTAGATTTTGACAAAATCTGAATGCATGAGCAGGAAGCTATGTGCTCTTTTCATTGGCATGAATATTGTCTCCAGACCAGTGAAGGTGTACAACTTTTTTTGAAATCTTTGGAAAAAACAGCTAATGCTCTCCTCTAAGGCAGTCCAAGAGATTATACACTCTGCAGCACAAGAAGAGTTTGTGTACTGAAGCATTGTGGTTTTGAAGGCACATGCACAGACAGTGTTCAGGACACACATACGTCAAGCACGCATACTAGACAGATTGCCCTCCCTTTCACTTTGCTTCAGATCCCTTAGTGGGTTCTCTCAAGGTTGAGAGAAATTTGGCTTTAACTGCTTTAACCTTCACAAACGTCTGATGTCATTTACTCACACATCCTGGCAATAAATTTTGCCTGATCTCTCCCAGTTGTTCTCCCTTTCTCTTTCTCTTTCTCTCTCTCTCTCTCCCCCTCTCTCCATCCTTGCCTCCCCACAGTGAAGGTTCTTCTAAATGTCTATTCTGTTCTTAGTTTTCCATCTGCTTTTCCATTCCTTCCTAGGATTGCTACAACAGGAACAACCAGAAACATGGCACAAAAGACTGAAGACAGCCTGCAGCAAAAGAAGTGTTTGGCACTGCGGCACAGGAATGACCTGGTGATGTGGCACTTGGCTGACAAGTCACTTTTCTGTGAATCAGATCAAAATAGCACTGAATTCCATGAGGATCTTCCTATCACTCCAGGGCAGCTTGGATCAGGCCTGTGGTACACATCTGGAGGCAGTTTATTCGTATCTGCCTGGGCTTCCCACCTTTTATCCAATATCACTTTTTGAAGTGGTTAAGGAAAGTATGAATCTTACATTTAATGTTCTTCTCTTCGATCATGTGACAATAATGAGATTAATATGTGACTTTCTCATCTGTGTAATTTATTCTTACAGCAGATTTAGGTTCAGAATTTTTTCCCAGTTGTCAGCATACTAACCTCAAAAAATGTGCAATATTGAATGTACAAGTTGTCTTTGTTCTGTTTTAAGTAGAACTCCACCGTTTTGCATGGGCTTGATATACTAGTTCATGGTATGTTTTACCACTACTGTATTAATAGAAAAGTTGCCATTAACTGTGAAGAGTAATATCTTGGTGAACTTCTATCCATAACTGATACACAGAATTCTAGTAGAAAAATCTAATTTGAAATGTGTCCAAATATTATAGGAGAAGTTAGGCTGTATTTGGTAAATTCTAATGTTTCATTTCTTCATTGTATCACATAGAAAATAAAAAAATTATATAAAAAAAAGCCATCTATATTCAGTGGTATATGAGAAAATTTTGTTCTCACTAGCACACAGTTATAGATTACAAGAGAAGCAGAAGTTATGTACTTTAAATGACTGGAAATTCCTTAGATTTCAAACTGGAACCACTTAGAAATGGCTACTCAAACGTGTCATGGAAGAAATAATAATTTCTCTGTTTTCCTTAAAAATATATCCATGACTAATATCAAAACACTTTTATTTTATTGAAATATAATCTGTTTCTCCAATGTTAGCTTTATTTAGAAAACAATTGATTTACTGAAGAACTCACACGCCCCTTTTTTCAGTTTTTACACAAACGTGTTGGAGTACATCTTGAAATAAGGTACAATTTCATCTTTATGTAGAAAATTTTAATAACACTCACAATGGCATCAAGTTATATTTTTGCATTTAAAATACAACACTGACATGTTTTTCAAGGCAGACATTGCATATAATTATGTGTTATTCTTTGATAGTACATACTAGTAAAGAATTTTCAAGAGTGTATAGACTTGGCATGCTAAAAAAGAACATTTAGAACATGATTGCTTTGAGTTAATTTCAAATCTTGAGGTTTTTCTATATTTGAAAAAATAAAAAAATAAAAAAAATTAGGAGCAGCTCTTCACGAAAAACATTGGTTTGGACAATAGACATGTTCTTACCTGTAGGAAAACTAGATTGTTTTTGCAATATGCTAGTCACCCATCTAGAATTGTTGTGAAACAGGACTATTCCAAGTGCACCCACATCATTTTTTCCCTGCACTTTTGAAAGTAATTTAGCTGTGTACAGTAAGTTGCAATCTATTTTATTTAAAGCTACATAGAGAAAGGACTTTTGTAATTGGAAAAGCTTTTATTTATTGTAAATCAGGGCAGCCCTCTTCGGTGCACTAAATAATACATGTCACACAAATATGACATTTATATGACATTTTCAATCTTTAATATTTTTGTACTGTAAGAATAGAAGTAAGTGCAATTTTAATTTCTTTGCACTATCGGACTTGTTCTTTGATTTTGAATCTTCACTAAGTGTGGAGATACTTGAAGGTAAATGTGTGGTGGAGGACTATGAAGTCACAAACTTCTTCACTTCCACGTGATTAAGGGTATTTAATGTCCCTTGGCACTCCACTTGAGACTCTCTTACAACTTTCCACCCATCCATCCCTAAAGTTATTGCCCCAGAGGCTGGTAGTCCAACAAGTGAAGAGCTGGGAGGTCCATCCCTGAAAATGCAGTGGGAGAGGAAGAGAGAGAGGAAGATGCCTAGGAAATAATGAAAACAATGGTTGGAGAAGGACTCTTTTTGGGGTCTAATTTCTGTGTGGGAATGATCACATGCTTCATATAAAACAGAAGTCAAAAACAAAGATCTCAGTGCTTTCAGTGGGGAGTTGGGCATTGTCTTATGGGCAGGGGTTTGCCCTGCAGGAACAATTCAAGAATTGTTTGCAGAAAGTACAAAAAATGACGTAGGTGAGATCTTTGTGTAGCATTTTATACGCTGATTGCGTCTGCTATTCTGGACAATTACTTTTAAAGAGAGTAAAAGGCACTGAGTCACATTTGTGCAGCTGAATTTGTTGCAGAACAAGTTGCTTTAGGCACTCTTTATGCATTGTCAGCCTTTTTGCTTCATATGAAAGAACAGACGGATCAGTGTTTGCAGAGGTTGAAGTTAATGTGTTAAACACACTAAGGACCTATATTTTGTTCATAAAGAAATTAAGGATCATAAAAAGCAACAGAAGAACTTCTGATCAGCAAGGCAGCAACTTCAGTGGCTCGATGCTGATATTATGAATATTATCAAGAAACTCATAATGAAAACTTAACAACTGTTACTTCAGATACTTTACCAACTAAGATCTTGATCTAAAATAATTTCTGATACTTTTAGAAATCTTAATTAAAACTTGTATGTGGGTCTGATATGTAAGAGAAAGTTACATAACTTCATTTGGTTGGTATGGAAAAGTTAACCAAAAGTTAATCTTACAATGTACAATCAATAGTACAATGGGATACAACAATAAAAATAAGATATACCAAAGACAACATTCAACCTTCACAATCAGGAGTTGAATTTCCCAAATTGCAACTTGCACCTGCAGATCATCCTCACAGTTGTAAGAGCAGGTCACTACTTTCATGTTCCTGTATGTTTATGTATATAATTTTCGAGTAATGGATCTCATTAATCCACAAATACTCCCTCAGTCAAAGCAGACAGAGGTAATAACTAATGCAATAGTGATTCCGCAATTCCCCCTTTCCTCCCACACACCACAAAAAAAAAGAAAAAGAAAGCAAAAAAAAAAAAAAAGCAAAAAAACCCACAAAGATTAAATCCAAACAATTTAACATTCATTAGGAAATACAGTAAGAATGCACAGCAAAATTTGAGGATTGGGAAGGTTCATCGTTTTTCTGCCATCTGTTGGGAAACAGCTATATCCACAAGCCTTCTTGTCTACAACCAGGAAGGAAGAGTCCCTCAGAGGTCTTGGCCAGATGTGGAAAAACAAGGAAGCAAAGGCAGAGGAAGGCAGCTGCTCACCATTTAACAGCTGAGGTGAGAAATCCATGACAGGAGCAGAAAATAAGGACTCTTCTGGGAGAAGACATTCAAATGTCCAGCCAGGATACTCTTGCCGCTCTGCCAGCATATTTATGTCTGCTACACAGGGAAGAAAACACTGCAACAGGAAGACCCCAGACAGACATATCTTAGTTGAAGTGGATTACTAGCTGTTCATCATTTGGAGTGCCCCAGCAGAGGCACCGAGCCCTTCTCTGCTCAGTAAATACGCACTTGGCTATGCTACCCTGACACCAAAAGTCATTGTGGGAGTACAGCTGTGTCTGCTAAGACCATTTTGGTGCTATGTTGAGATGATAGTAATAGTAAAAACTTGGCTAAAAAAACCTTTTTCAGAAAATACTTTCCTGTAACATAATGCCTTCTACCAGTCACAGCAGAAGCCTATTTTTTTCCTGAGTCTGCATAGAAACGCCCTTAATAGAAAATGTTCCAGCTCAGTTTTACAAACTGTTGGCATTATCTGGATTTCTGAGAGCCTTTCAAAATTTTTAGAATATGTCAAGAGGTCTGCTGGTGAGATACCTATGAGAATATATTTGGGGGAACCCAGGTGCAGATGGTAATGAAGATGCAGGAGGCTGTAGCTCCGTATAGGTTAGAGGTAAGCACACAATTTCGTGGGGTTAACAGAGTGGCTCCCAGTAACTCAGCAAGGTAGTGGTGGGCCAACCATAAAGGTAACTCAGATCTGTTTTCATGTGATGCAATCATAGTCTGCAATGTAGGCATGCCTTCGTAGTGACTGCTTCCTACTCCTCACACTAAAAGCAGAAGAGTGGCGTCTACAAGTCTGCCTGTGGGAAGAAGAGAGAGAGAGAGAGAGAGAGAGAGAGAGAGGAACTCATTAAGTGTTATTATCTTGTGAATAGAGTTGGTTAAACAAAACAATAGGATAGCTGAAGCTAGAGGGAAGCTTCTCTATGACACATTGGGGTCTACATCATTAACATTTCTTCAGAGAGAGTGCTGGCAGATCCCTTTGAAAACAGTAAGGCTGAAGAGATGAATGCAGGGACACATGGGCCCAGGAAATATGGATATGAGATAGGAAAAGGAAGTGTGTTTCCCTTTTCCACCAGGCAAAAACTTCTATCGAATGCTTTGTGATTGAAGAAGAGGGCAAAGAATCATGTACCTGCAAAGCCACAGTAAGGACAGACAATGGAATGATGTGGAAAGTGAAGGATGTCTTCTGGCAGCTCAAAAGTTTAAGAATGTCAAAACAGAGAAATATATATAATTGTTTTTAGAGCAGTATATTTCCCATGTTAATTAAAATAAAGGGATCCTTAGGAAATCTCTCTATTTAAATATTTTCTAATATTTCATGGACTTAAAAAGCAATGGAAAATGTAGCCTGCCAAAAACACTGGAACTGTGGATTGAGATGCAGTGGAAAGTTAAAGGTGTGTCAGCCTATGGATGTTGGTCAGCTGAGGTTAACCTCTTTGCTTTAATTTGCAAGATAAACAAGAGAGAGGGAAACTTTCTGTTAAAGAGTTCAAAGATAATACTTGTTGCTTATACCAAGGGATTCTGAAGATCATCACACTGACACTACAGGAGATCTTTGGAATATGAAAGACATTCTTTGTCGGAATCTGGTTGCAGGAGATCTCTGAAAGCACTATGAAACCTGAATAATAATAATTCTATTAAAACCTACCTGTAAACTTAAAAAAAAATGTAACAAAAACCATTGTTTACAGTAAATTGCAAAAAGAAAACAATACCAAAATAAACATCAACATACCAATATTCATAACAAAATTCAAAATAAGAAATTAGAATTATAAAACATAGGAAATATAGGTACTTTAGTAACTCGTTAGAATTTAATCTGTATTTGTTGGTTTTGATAGCATAGCAATTCTTGAAGGAGAAAGTAGGTAAGATGCTAAAATGAAAGTGCCGTCTGACTTCAGAAATGAAGGTATAATAATAAGGCAAAAGCCTGCGTCAGTATATTAATTCATGACATTGAAGCTATCCTCTTTTGTCTCCCATTTATGACACTGTCTTGTGAAATTACAGCTAAGAAACTAAGGCTATCCGGAAAAAATCTTCAGTGCGCTCATCTTTGTCGTCAGATCTTCCATCTCCCAAGGGTATTTACTCATAAGTACTGCTGAAAGATATTACACCAAATCAGGCAAAAGTAACAAATTTGTAAGAAAATCACAAAAAAATCAAAAAGTCAGATGCCCTTCTAGTATACCAAAGAGGAAGTTGGAATGAAGAAAAAGCATGGTAGTCAAAAATACTGTTGAGGGACATGGTTTTTCAGCCCCAAATGAGATAGAAGGCAAGATCTCTCATCATGCTGTCAGTGACCAATGTCTGTGCAGCCTTTGGAAAATAGGAGTCTACCTTCCAGTCAGCTGAAGTTGACAGAGGAATCCTATATGCTCCATTCCAAAGCTGCTGAGGGTGATGTGCACCACGTGTTACAGCAGAGCAAGGGGAATGGGCACATATCAAGTATTCAGTTTCATTTTCAGCAAGAGTTGTAGTCCAACAGGTGATTTTACTACAGGAAGAAGTGGAATAGCTTTGGCTGCTCTACTTTTAGTAGAGCAAGGACTCCTAAAATAGCAGTAGTTTCAGGCACTTTATACAAACATGCCATTTGTCAAATCTCTGTTTGTTTCATAGACATGATTGATGAATGTGGTATTTTTGTGCTAAATGTGTCAAGTTTCTGGAACATTCCTTGTTGGTGACATTAAACTTTACTCCTTTCAAGCCCAACTGAGGCTGCTTAAATGTGAAGAGCATGTTTGTAGACTGTCCCTTACATCTGCTTCTAGATTCGTGTGTGCTTCTGGATAAACTGCTTTTTAAATGGGCAAAAGAGCCATCAAAGTACTTAACGTAGTTGGAAAATCTGATTATTTGAAAGGCAACTATTGTTTGAAATAACTCCAGTTTACATGCAAGAAATCCTTACCTATGTTTCAGACACTTGTTTATACATTTTAAAGCATAGAAAAAATCTCCTGAATACTTGTTTCCACATCACAGATCCTTTATCAGTATCCTGAAATAAAAGCTGCAATAACATTGGAATGCAAAATTCTTGTGCTGCTGAGTCCACAGCTTGGCTGTGTCAGCTGACAACAGCATCGTGCAGAAATCCAGAAGACCATCTGTTAGATTTATTTGTGAGTAAGAAAAGTATTTTGTGTCTTTCAGAACATTGCCTATCTTTCGCATCACTGTCACTACTGATGTAACACATCACCCACTTCCTCAGTGTGCTCACATCCACTGTTTGGTCTCCACAAACATTCAGCAAGCATCAATGAATTTCAGGGGATGCTAATTTTTCTGCATGGAGGAATTCACTGACACACCTTTGCTTCATGACGCTTCCATGTCAGATGCCACTGTGTGAGAGAGCAGCAAAATGTAATGGAATATTGGTGGGAAGATTCAATCTCTACACCATACCACTAACATCCACCTCTGTTATTGTGGGTCAACATAATAAAATAGCAGGCATTACTTCTGGAGCAGCCTTTGTATGCCATAATGCTAAACTAGCAGTGAAGCATTGCAGATGGGTTTTCCTAACCGGAGAAGCAGGAAAAGGCACATGAAGTAAAATGGATGCACTCATTTTGCTGGCTCTATTTCCTGCTTGCTTAAAATATTTTCATGCAAATAATGTATTATCTGTCATTTCCTCACAAACTTTCATCGGTTAAAAACCTTTGAATGGGCTGAAGCATTACATGCCCCATTTGTACAAAACACAGGGTTCATGATGCCTCATGCATTTGTTTTTTGACATAACTCCAATGACTTAGGTCTTTATTATAACATTGGGTTGCAATGTAATTAGAATGATGCAATGACTTTAATGTCAACAAAATGAGCTTTCTTGGGAATGTCATTACTGGTAATCTGAAAGTCTTTTCTTGGTACAAAGATCATTTAAAAATGAGAAAAAAAATATTTTCAAACTGGATGGAAAATTTACATACTTCATGAGATTAACTTCTCTATTTGTCCTTAGTGGTAAATACTACGGCAATCTATGTTTTCATGTTATTCATAATGATCAATTTCTATAAGACCGATAGTGTTACATCTAATCTGCTGCACACAACACTGAAAAATGATCCATATATCAGTTTAAATCTCTGATTCTGCTTGTTTCTAATGAACAAAAGAAAGCAAAATAGGATCTACGTGAAATAGAGCTCTCGTTAATCCAATTTTTATTCTGGCCTAAAAATCTCTTGTGACATTGAATAAAGCTCTTCTCTTCATGTCCTTTTTATCTTGCATCCTTCAATGCGTACAGTTTTCTTATTCTTTCTAATCAAGCATATGCTTAAATCTAAATTTGTGTACAGGCAATTTTCTGGGCAAGTATTTCCTAAAACTAAGGATATAAGTAAAAGGACAACTCCTCTCACAACTTTACTTCTAAATTCAAATGGAACAAAAAGAGAAAATATGCTTCACTTTCACCAGAAGTAGGAAAAAAAATAGCCAAACCTAAGTTTTCAGCCTAAGGAAAGTAATATTCCAAACTTAGAATTGGACAGCAATGTGAGAGAAAATGAACTGTTCTAACAAAAGAATCATTGGCCAGGTACCATCTGCCTGTTGTATATCCCTTCAACATTATATTACACCTGGGCCATTAAAAAATGACCACACCAACGTGAGAGATTTAGCAGCAACTACTCTGGCTGTGTTCCCACATTTCTTTATAGCCTCTCTGGATCGTATTTTTCTTCCCAGAATGGAAATGATGGAGAAGAAAATGTTGCAGTGACTTAGTTCATGGTTCATGTAGAGCCTGGACTTAATCCCATGCACCACAGTTAAAGGGATCAGAGAACCTTTCTGCCCATTGTTGGCCAACAGAAGTAGTTAGCAATTTGCTCAAAGTAAGCTCTGTGCTCTTATTTGGCTGTGTCTAGACAGTTGAATCCTTTGCTGCTATCCAAAGAATGTGCAGCTAATGTCAGTGATGTATTCACAAGAAAGCATTGGTTCCTGAGCACAAGTTTAACACAAGCACTGCAAAGAAATGAGGCAGGGGATTGTCCCTGAGCAAGGTAACTGTTTGCTACATACTCCACTTAATCTGCTTCAGGAGAATATAAAAAGGATGAAATCATTTAAATTCTCACTAATGAAAAAGACAGTTAATTTTCTCTATAAGAGCCACAGGAGGGATTTAGTAAAGGTGCATTTTAGACATACAAACACATAAGAATCTTATGCGACCTCCTAACATTACAAGTAGAAGAAGCAGAGCTATTTTGTTTTCCACTAACAAATGAAATTGTCTTCAGATGAAGATTTATAAGCTGTCTTGAGTAACAATTAGCAGTTGGTTGATACTTAGAATAAGCAAAAATGGCAACTCAAAAGGTCAATAGGAGAAAAAAAATGGCATTAGCATATTTGAGAAAGGAAAATAGCAGACAATAGTTCAGTTGCTGTGAATCTCAATGTTATGACCACTTATAGAAATGATCCATCATTTAATGACACATCTTTGATGGCATCTGAGGGAGAAAAGTCTGTTGTTAGTATAGCATGTAGGACCAGACAACTTTCTTATCAAGAGTTGAACAGATGCAAAATAATTTGAACCAGTTAATGAACATTACCTCCAATTTATCACTTGTGCAAGCAGAAACACAGAAAGGATAATTGAGTTTCCCACAGTCTCTCAAGGAGGCTTAAATATGGTTGTTCTTTTCCAGGTGAGTGGTGGAGGCAGCAAACCAGACAGCAAGGTACTTGATGTTAGATAGAATCCCAACTTTGCAGTAGCTTTACTTTTAACTCAGAATACATTTGGCATATTGTCTCTCTATACATCAAGTCCAGGAAGACAATATGAACAGTTTCTAACTCTACCTCATAAACTTCCCTGAACAGGCACTGGAGTTACAATAACATCTTTGTTGGCAAACATTTCCAAGCACTGTAAATCTGTCTGACTCTAGTGGAGAGATGGCTGATGTGCAAGTCAGTGTTGTTAAAAAACAGAGCCCCTGTTCATCCAACTTGGGCCTTATTTTATAGCATGCTATATAAATGAGAACTTAAAATAGTTCTTTATCCTTTCAAAGTGCACAGTCACTGGAAAGGATAACACAACAAGCTTGCCCTTGGGAACCTGAATCAGCTGAGAAAAGAGCAATTGAGGGACGCATCTATGCTTGCCTTTGCCTTCCCCTGTCCAGACCTAGTCTCTGCAGTCAATTCTTATGTCAGTGTGCATTTACTCACTTAAGAAGTTGAATCTACTCACACAAATGTTCACCAGACCGAATCAAGGAGTTACAATCCTTATCATTTAGCACTAGGGAAGCAATGCGGTATTGTACAGGAATGTTCCCAAGGAATGCAATAACATGAGCTGGAATGATCCGGCTCCTTTACCACATGAGGCCATGGAGAGAAGAATAGTGATTCTTTTCTGCCTATAAGCATTCAGGAGGACATGTGTTTATCCTTTGTTATCTGTGCTATAAGCATGCATTTATTAATAATAATACAAAGGCTTTTTTATTCACGATTTTGACAGCTACTTTGACACTAGGGCTAAATTGAGAGGACTGCTACTTAATAAAGAACTTTAGGGTTTTAAAAGATTTTCCGAAATACAAGCAAGCAAAGGTTGTTATAGCTAGTCACCTGGAAACCTCTGAAAGAGAAACAGCAGAAAGTTAGGACTATTGGCTACCACAGAGCTTTTTGATTCTCCTCTCTCCTGTAATATTATTCTGGATCAGAAGGATTTTCCAGATGAGACATTCAACACCATCTAGATATTTACATAAAGCCTTATGAGTTGAACAAAATGCCATTTTTCAGTGGAAAGAAAAAAAAAAAAGCAACTCACATTTTTCTTTTATTATTATTCCCAGCAGTTCTACTGCAGTGCCATATTTAGAAATGCTTGATTGTAAGGTGTTTGGATTTGGCAGGGAATGGCTATGATGCACTTTCCCCAAGGCCTGGGAAAAAGAAGCAGGCTGCAAAGACAGCTTTCACAAGTGGCTTTGAAAGGCGCTGTATAATTATAGAGGCTGGCAATGAAAGACAGAGCAGCCTCCAGGGATACCCCTTTTCCATTCTGCCTCTTGCAGTGCTTCTTGATTGTACAGTCAAGTTCTGTCATGCCCTGAGCAAAAAGCTCAGTCAGCAGTAGGTGAAAAATCTTGCATCATCTTTGTCCTAGTGCAGCTAAACTATTAAAGGAGGCAGGTCTGAGACTTTTTTTCTTGACAGACATGTGACTCATGAATGTCACAGAAAGGAGAAACCAATAAAAAACAATTTCTACACTTTAGCTTTTGAGCTTCCCTTTTAAAGGCTCTGTGTCTTGATCACATAAGGTAGTGAGTTCACACTTCACAGCTTTTGCTAATAATGCTATAATAATTATAATAATTATAATAAGCTTGTATTTAGGGCCTTACACTCTATGAACAATCTTAAGTATACAGCAAATCTATGTGACAATGTCTGGAAGTTTTGTGCTTCTAAAAGCTCAGCACTAGGGCCACCTGCAGAGTTTCCTGAGAAATGTACTCTACTTCTAAAGATCGCTTTCAAAACTAATATTGGCTTCCCAAAGTCAGGACCTGTTCTGCTAAACGCAAAAAACTGCTTGTACAAGTGACTTGTTTCCCACTGTGCTGTTCAGTCTTGCAGTATTTCTAATTGCAGAGAAGGGAGCAAAGTTCTACAGAGCTTTCAGTGACAGCATTTTTGTCTATCAGAAGCACTTAAACTTGAAATCAGATCTAATTCTAAGTTTGTGGCCTAAATCCAAATCTGCATTGGAATTGCAAATAAAGTAAAAAAAAAAATCTGATCATCTGAACTTCCCTCTCCTCTGTGTTATCTACTTCAGAGACAGATAATATGTATAATATGTATGTTCTCTCTAAAACAAGAAGAAGAAAATGACTTGTCTGTAGATTGGAAGTAGCATGAAAAACAAAGAAAGAAATGGTCCAGGAAATGACCAGAAGAAAAGAAGAAAAGAAAAGAAGAACACATTGCAGCTTAAAAAGGCTTTTCTATTTGTTATTTTTATTGCTATTTCCAAATTAAACCTGAAACTGTTCACCTTAAATGTTGATATCTGGCTATCAGTTTTGTATATGTTACTAGTTCTGAATTCTGTAAGGGCCATTTACACTAATATTATAGCAAACAGCACTAGCTGGAAATACAGAGTGCTCCCAAGTCCATTCTTCCTGGTTCTTCTGGAGTGCAGAATTTAAGTGGATTACATATGGCAATAATACAGATAAATGAAAGTGGAGTTTCTTCCCCACTTGTTCATTTCAGTGCCTGTTTCCTCTTCATGTTGAGACAAGAAGTCAAAACACATCATAGAACAGAAATTATGGTTATTCATTCAGAAATAGTAAGGTGGGTTTTATTTTTTTTTATTAATTAGAAGAATTTTGATATTCTACTAACTAGTTAAATTTACTTGATGCAAAATCCAGAGTAGTTCAATAATCAACTACAATCAGTGCGTTAACTATATGTTAAACATTGCAAAAAATGTAACTAATTCTAGGATTTGTAGATAAAACTGGTTGAATGTGGGCCTGACAATACTATATCCTTTTAAGACACCACCCAGTTTTCATGCCTGCTGTTTGTCACGTTCAGGAGTTGTAAATTTGTTAGTCATCATGCTTCCTATAAATTATCTCACTCCTGTGGTGTTGAAGTAAATGGTTCAACATAAAGTAAAGATGTCCTTATGATTGTCTTTACCATCACAGGAGAGGTGTCTCTAAAGTGAAGAAAAGACAATCTCAAATAACCATTCAGAACAAAAGCTGATGGTAAAAAGATTATTTTTTTTCTCTTTGATTCTACAGCTTGTGAATTACTCATGTCATTTGAATGGTGTAATAAGTATATTCCATCATATGAGTAAGAGCTGATAGTATGCTATTTTAGATAAATTCACTTGTCTTGATTCTGATATACCTGAAAAAATTGCAAATATTTCTTTGTAATCAACTGTTTAATGTGTAAAGGATTGTGGGACATTTTACTGTGTGAAATGATACGTAAAAAGTAACTAATTTAGACGTATTTAAAACACTTAGGAAAATACTTGCAAACTAGAATGGTATTTCAAAATTCAATAGCCCTCCTTAGCAGAAACACTGATTTTATTTGGAAGAATGATAATGTTATAAGAATAGCTACATGGTTAGCCTAGATGAAAATAGAACTGATGTGCATGGAGGATTAAAATGAGAATAAAATGCCATAAAATACCAGACATCTAAATTTAGGGTAGTTTTCAATGTACCATGCTTTATTTTCATTGGCTTTTCAGTGGTGTTTCATGGAGTTGTTTGAATAGAGCTAAGGGCCTCTAGTAAGGATGGTCTGAATTCACACATAACTATTGTGGAGATCATATTTTTTCCCCTAAAGAATAAAAATAGAGATTCTCATAAGTTCCATTTCACTTAGAAAAGGCTGTCATAATAGCCTAGGCTGTGGAGGTGGCCTGTGAGTTTACAACTAACAATTTAATTCAAAAGGAAAAGTATTCTCACATAATTTGACCTTTTTCTTCTTTGTGAATTGTTTGAGAACTTAATGCAGAGCTGCTATTTCCCACAGAGTTGCCTGATATTCATTTCTTTTTTATGCAGCCTGTTTCTTAATAATTTTCTCCATACAGTTTGTGCTGGGAATTCATAGCTTTCCAATTGTACAAAGTGTGCAGAATGCATTTCTTCTCTTCTTCACTGATATATGACTTGATTTCCTAAAGGGTCTTGTTGCCCTGAACAAGTGCAGTGGAAATAACTTAGAAGAAGCAATAGCTTAGATTGCAACAATACTGCTTAGGGCACAGTTTTGTTGTGTCAGCCCATAGGGAAATGAAAGAATTCATACTAATTCCTCTCTACAATCTCTTCCTTGGATGCTCTTGACAACTTCCCTATGATTCCTGGGGGGTGGAAGTGATTCTCACATTCCTACTGGAGCTGACTCATACTCAAAACAAGGAGAACCCCCCTGTGAGTCTGAGTGGAATCCTGGCCCCATCGCATCAGTATGCACTGTGTGTCAGCATGCTCCAGCAGCAAAGCAGTGAATGCTGTAACATTTGAAAGTAGAAAAATTTGAAGGATTATTATTTTTTCTGGATATTTTCTAGCTCTCTTCTGTTTTTCCTTTGGGCTTCGTTTCAGGCTTATGACAACAACTGACAATATGAAGGCTGTGTCTAACCTGCCCACACTGGATTATCCCATTCCAGATAGGTGGACAATCTTCCAGTGTGAGAAACCACAGGCAAAGGAAAGAAGAGAGCTTTTAGAAATACAAGTGGTTTGCAGCTATGAGGCAGTTTTCTACATTGAAGCCCACTGACACTGATTCAGAGCCCTCTTCAGAAAAATTTCCTATTATTTTTTGTTCCTATTTGAATTTTTCTTCTTAAATTCAGGTCGGTAAGAAAGGGACTGTTCCCCACCTGCTTACTAGTTTAATTCTCCAGCTGTAGGAACAGGCAAAACTTGTAAGCACAAAGTCCTTGTAACAACACGAAATGATTTACACACATTATTGCCAAATGGAAAGCACAATTATGTCAAGGTTTACCATTTGCCCAACAAAGCTGGAGGTGAGTCAGGAAGGCTAAGCAATCCATCCAGTTTAAAAGCTGACAGCAGCTTTTCCAGTTTTTGGATCTTGCAGAAATGCTATGACTGAATACCAAGCAGGTTTAGCTGTGCAATTCCCATTAATTTAATTGCAATTTTGTAGCTAAATATTCGCTATAGCTCTGAATAGCTAAGCCTCCATTACAAAAGAAACAGATAAAAATCATTGTCCTGAATGTTCAGAATACTAAGGTTTTCTTTTACGTAAAATAAATGAAATTTGTACAGGACC
Source organism: Meleagris gallopavo (assembly GCF_905368555.1). Classification (NCBI taxonomy): domain Eukaryota; kingdom Metazoa; phylum Chordata; class Aves; order Galliformes; family Phasianidae; genus Meleagris; species Meleagris gallopavo. The sequence continues at coordinate 60,889,833 of NC_139405.1, read as the reverse complement.
ATAGTACCAGGCAACTTCTTTACTTTGAAATATACTTTTTTTCTCTTACAGGAGGAAAAGTTGTGTTTCTCTGAGTATCATTACTTAATGTCATTGCTCCTTTGTGCAGTGAATTATATTTAAAAATGCCTAGTTAGAACATGAGAGAATAATACAAAGAATAAACTGAATAAAAAGAAGCATTATGACTTCGAGAAACAAAAAGGATGGCTTGCCATTTTTCCAAACGTGGCAGTTCTACTGCAAACAGTGTTTTTATATTTTCAGCCAATGTAACATTTCAAGCAGGTGAATGTGCCTCTGTGTCTTAGAATTTCAGTAATTTGTAGCATAGATCCATGGAACCAAATAATTGCAGTGAGAAAATGATGTCAAATTTCTGAAAGACTTAATAGTTGAGCCAGAGAGGGCTATAATTTCAGTGAGGACAGCAGCAGTTGCAGACATCTTTAAGGATTGCTTAAAATCAATTAACATAAGAAGCTAAAGCATATTTTTAGTGTATTGAGTCTGTCAAGATGTTGTTACACACGAGCTTTATTTATTTATGTAATTTTGTCCTCAGAAGTGTGCATCAGAGTGGAAAATAGGGAGTCAGAGATGTGTAATGAAAGCACTTGAAACTGTTACAAAGGAAAAGCTTTAATGGTAGCATAAAAAATCTTGAAGTTTTCAGCAAAAGGCTGTGAAGTCATTTGAGTGTAATCAGCCATAGAAACTGCATGTGACAGTGTGATCCCATGCTCTGAACTCTGGACAGGAGTGACTTGTACTTCTGAAAAAACTCAGGTGAATTGTAGTGTTTTCCCATTTAAAAAAATTTAAGTAACTGTATATTGAGTATGTATTTCTGTCCGTGTGTGTGTTAAAGTGAGTGTAGGGGCAAGGAAGGAATATTACCCTGTCAAATACTTCTGATAATCTAGTCAGAGTTTTGTGCTCAGAAGATATTCAATAGAGTCATCCGTTTTTATCTACTTAAATATAAAAGATAAAAAGTGTATAAATTAAAAGGCAAAGAAATATCAGAAAGCTTCAAAGAACTAGAAATTGAGGCACAGGCACTCAAATAAATACTCAGAGAATATATATTACGTAGCTATTTCATATACATAAAAATCCAGAGTTACATATGTTTATACATTTGTATGTAGACTAGATTCTCAGTGAATTGAAACAGCAATAACAGAAAGTACGCATCACACATTTTTTAATCTTTTGGTATCATTTCCCACCCTTACCAAGTAACTTTCTTCCTCTCTGTAATATATATTTATATAGTAGCAAATGACAGGTAAGCAAATGTGCATGGGAAGGAGGAAGGCACTGGTCATTAAGTTATCCAGGATGGACTAAGGAGTTTCTCTCCTTTTTCCTAACATGAAAAGTGCTTTCTTTGGGCACCACCTCCAAAGAAGTGTGAGGTGTGGCTGAGTGATCCACTCAAACATAGATATTGGAAAAGCTTGAAGACATTTTAGACATCTATATTTTCATAAAGATGTTTGCTCAGTAAAGTTCTAGTCCACAGTTTCCTAATTCAGTGGTATTATACATTATTTTTTTTTAATATTGTCCTTCCCTTCCCTTTCCTTCCCTTCCCTTTCTTTCCCTCCTGTCCCTTCTGTCGGGAAAAAGAACATAGGAAGGATGTAGAGGTATGATATACGTAAGCCAAATTAGTATCTGGAGCACAGGAGTTTTGCACTACAGGTTACTGGCCTGGTAGACACTATATCCTCAAAGACACGAAAACTGCTTGACTCTGAAAGTTGATGTTGCAATAAAGGTGGAATGCCACCTTAGTTTGCATATTTAACAAAGCATAAACGTGCAGATGACTGATGTTAACAGATATTAAGAACTACCATCAGTGGAAATTCTTATGATATTTACTTGGGTTTTAATGTAAGTGTGTGTGCTGGAGTGTAACTGGCTATTGAGGTCCTTTTCAACCCAGGCCATTCTATGATTCTGTGATATGATGATCAAAATTTAACAGTACTTTCTAAGTACCCAGGTACTTTGGAAAATTAAGGTAATCATTTTTGAAAAGTACTGAAGACAAATTTTTGTTTTTACAGAATGGACCTTTCATGAATTTACATAAACATGAGATTGAGTCACAATTTGGCATGCATTCTCTGGATATATCTAAAAAAAAATCAGAAGAAAAAACATATAATCTTTGTCTAGGCTCAAATATCTCTTGTTGTGATATGAGGAGAAGCTGTACTTTAGCTGTCTGAAACATCAATGTACTGTCCTGCCCTTTTTATGTGCTGTAGTGTCCTAGTACTTCATTCTTTCATTTTGGATAATTTCCAAAGCCATTGAATTCAGTGGAAAACCACCCACTGACTTCGCTGGGGAGTAGATCAATCTTAAAAAATATGTAATTGGACAAAGTAGAAACTATTTTTTTGCCATGTGTTATAAATCTCTCTTCCTCACAGAAATCACAGCTTTGTCTCAATACTACTGAAATTGAGTAAGAAAGGAAGAGGGAATTTGTCAGCTGGGAAGATCCCGGGTTCTTAACTCTCGCCATAAAAGTAACATTTTTTTTACTTGGGATCCAGTCTCCACAGTATGGAATTATGGCAGGAACGGATCAGCCTGAGTCATTAAAAGGTCACACTATAAAATGAGCAAGTTGAAAGTTAGAGATCTGAAATCCAATTTTTTTTCTCTCTTTTTTGTCATGTCTTTGGTGAAAAATTTCACTGCTGGATGTTTTTGTTTGTTTGTTTGTTTTGTTTTGTTTTTGTTGAATGATATCTGTTTAGGATATTGTTTTGAAATTAGTATAGCCTGATTAACCACCTTAGGTATCCACCAGATTAGTTAGATATTCTAGTAGGGGTAAAATGTTAAACAATGAAAAAAAGTTGAACTCCAAGTTTCTTTTTCTCGGATAGCCTGTCTGTGTTATAAGTTTGAAATCAAACTGAGAGAAAGTAAATGAATAATATAAGCAGAAACTGAATGTTCTCCCTCAATAGACTAAGAGCTTTTTGTAAAAGGTATGTCTGTCACAGGTTTTGAGTCTGGAAATCAATGGAGTAAAAAAAAAGTTAAGAATTAAGAAATCACATTTTTTAATATTGTCAATAACATGAAGGATTCGAAGGACTTTCTTCTTAGTAATTGGGATCCATATAGTTTTAGTGAGATTTTCATTCATAGATCCAGAAATCATTGAAAACTCAATGCAGTCTTCACACTTTTGGTATGCATTTATCTCTAGTATATCAGATAAAGCTGAGGAAGTTTCTTTAATCATCTGTCTTTAACTCTAAATTTTGAATTTATTTACCGTATTTTTTCATCACTTTCTGGTTACTCAGGAAGAACAGACATCTAAAAAGGAAAGATGGAAATGAATATCATTCTCTTGGAGAAGGTTAGTCTTTTGTTTAGATTCCTCTGAGCAAGGAGGAAATCAGATTGCCTGAGACTGACTGTAATACTGGAATTTGGAAACCTAATGGTTGGTGCTCTTCACTGGATGAGCCTTTCCTTCATGGATGACTGTTTTGTGTAAGCAAATTCACACTGCAAATGAAAAACAGAAATCACATGCATTCATACTGTCTGAGTGTTCTTGACTTCCCACTTCCATGTCCTACTCTTAAAAATATTAAAATGGGTTCTCTTCTTGATAGCTTTAGGATGCTTTTCATTGTCTCATATCACAAAATAAATTGTCAGGGAAAATAAGCTGGATGAATTCCTCTACTCTGCTAGGCTATCTCAGATCACCAACATAACTGGCTGCTTACTCCCCCCTGATCATCCACTGGATTACTCTGCCTGATGTTTGCTTGTATGGCAGGAAAAAGTCAGGGCAAGATTTTTGATTAATTTGTTTTTTTCACTGAAGACATTTTTTGTCTCTGTAGATACAGTCTCTACTTCAGGCAACCCATATGACTAATGCCCCACCAAGACTCCTTCATGCTGGGAGATGCTGTAAAGGAATTTTTATGATACATCTAGTACAGTCCTCAGCTAAACTTGCCTCAGGAACAGAAAGAAAAAGAATGAACAAATTACCAAAGAGATTTCATTGACAAGTAGCAGGGACAATAGGCTCTCAGTAGGATATAACTCACCCAGTAAAACGAAAGGCTTGTAAACACTGAATTTATCTGGAGAGGAACTGAGAAGCTGCTGAATATCACAAATAAAAACAGATCCTTGCCTCCATTACTACAGTAATAGTAATATTGCAGTCTTAAAAGCAGAGATCTAATTCCTGAAGAGGTTAAAATGCCAAATGCCAAATGTAAAAATGCTAAATGCAGGCCCCATTAGTATCTACAGAGAAGGGGATTTATATGAGAAGCAGTGTAGATAATAGTAGTTTTTCTATTGTCAGAAATGCAGGAATAGTTTCTGGAAATGTATTGTCATTATCTCTGATGTGGTATGGGAGAAAGTACTGCTCTAGAAGACACAAGTCAATATTCAGATGAGAGTCAGTAGGGTTACCTACATACTAGCGAGCGTTGTTTATTTGATCACTTTGTTCTTAGATACATAGGTATTTTGTCTTGGATGTACAGAACTTTCAACAGGAGAGTGTTAAATACTGTAAAGCAGCATATTACTGTTGCAAATGTAGCAGTCAGAAAGCATACAGATAGTCTTAAATGGTAGGAATTGCTTCACAGAGAGAGAGGAAATATTGACCAGGATGTTGAATATTTCCATATTCTTTAAATAAAAATGACACATAGACAAATAACAGAGATGTGCAGACATGACCTCAATTTAACAGCTATTCCCCAAGGATGACACCTCTTCCAGAGGCAGTGTTTAATTAGTTTGTAGAGCAAAGTTGTCCCCAAGCATACGCCTTTTTCCTGGTATGGAGCTTGAACTGTCAGCTGAAAGGGAAAAGGATGGGTAGAAACCTCCATAAATTCATTTCTACTTTTTTTTGGAGGGGGGTTGGTTAAAGGTCTTCATTAACACAATATTTGTTACTGAACACAGTTTCACTTTGTAGCATTTATATTCTCCATCTAGTGAATACAGTTAACACAAATAAACATGCCTGTGGCCTGTGCTAATTGGATTCCTGAAGTCTTTGGATAATTCAAATTCAAATAATCTGAGTTTTACAGTTGATGTAAATTTACCTGCTGAAGTATTTGTAGCTTCAGTAAAGATAGAGCATGACTAAACACAGCCACATTTATTCACAACCTCACATCTGTGTTCATCTAGTGAAATTACCAGGGTTTTTATCAACTTTTAGTTAGGGATTGTATACATTCCCTTTCAGCTAGACTGAAAAATAAGGCAGTGGCTGAAGCTTGAAAATAATTTCTGTCTATGACTATGGCAGTGTTTAAGACTGAAGGAACCTGATGGCTCACAAGACAAAGAGGATCACGGAGATGTGCAGATCAGCAGTTAAAGCAGGTATACTTCAGAAGACAGTGTATGAGATGTCAGGTGACAAATGTGAAGCAATCCACCATAAACTATATGCTGACCAATACTGAGGCTGTAGATCTCTTCCAAGCTTTTGTCTGTGGGAGGAACAAGCCCTGCAAGTGACAGTCTGTATCCCTTTATAAACTTGCAAGTAGAAGTGCCACCCTAGGGCCACAAGAGCCAAGGCCTTTCCGAGAGCTCATGCCAGCGAAATCCACAGAATAAGTAAAATTTTGGATGGAGGAAGAAATATGATAATGAAATTTAGAAAGGGAGAGGAAGGCTACGGTATCTCAGAAAGCGCCTATGCTACCACGGAGTGAAACTAGTATGCTTTGAAATAGAAGGAAGGAAGAAAGAAGTGTGAAGGTTATTGAGACTGATAAGTTTATCTTGGCCCTGTGCAAATTTACTCAGGGTCAGACCCTTTTGTTGACTCAATGACACTCACACAATAGCCATAGGATGCTGTTGGGCTGGACTTTTCCTGAATTACCTGCGGGACTCAGTCACAGCAAAATTCACAGGGAACTTGAGTAACCTTTGTTGTTACTGTGATCTTGCAACAAGATAACACTATCCAACTAAAAGAAATCACCAAATTCATAGCAGTCCCACAGAAATAAATATATATAACTCAGTCACAAAGTTTGTCAAATACATTCCTGTGAGACAAAATACTCAGTTGGTGTCTGAAAAGTTCCTGCTTTGGCAGGGGGGTTGGTCTCGATGATCTCTAGAGGTCCCTTCCAACCCCTACAATTCTGTGATTCTGTGATTCTGTGAAATTCCCTCCAAGCAAAAAATAAAGCTTCCCATGCAAGATCACTCTAGCAGGCTGAGCTGAGCCTTACCTTGTCAGCAGTAATATCAAAAACCCAGTGTCAACAAAGACACATGACACTAAATCTACTGCTTGATAATGTGCCAGCAGTCCAGCAAAGGAGTAAGTAAAGTTCTTAAGAATGAGGTTTATATTTCTTGTCCTACAAACATACTGCATACAAACACAAAGGCAGACATGAAAGATGCATTAAAATTCCAAGAACTGTGCCAGGTAATTGCATTGCCCCTTTGGGTTTCTTTTTGTTTATGTGTGAATGTTCATGTGTGGAAATAATTTTTCAGTGAGAAGGTCAGTGTGTATATATATTACAGACACATAGGGACAAAATTAAGAAGTTTGTAGAGTTAATGAATTTTAGCAACAGCTCATTGCTTTTCCCAAAGCCCTATTTCACACAAAATCTGTATCAGTTGCCCATTTTTGAGAGTATGCATAGGAAGAAAGATCTATTTACTATTTGCCTGCATTAATGATTTTACTTGGGGAATAAGGAAATTAATTTTTCCGTAACTTACAGTTCATTTTCAGCTCTATTAATTTTACTGTAAATTGAACAACCATTTATTCTCCTTTACAATTGGATTTGTGTTTTGTACCAGTTCAGTCTTTGAAGTGTTTTACCTTCGGATTTTTTGAAAACATTTTTTCTTCATGGATCTTTGAAATTTATAGCAATTATTCTTAAGTTCTACCTTATATTAAATCTCTTCACATGTTGCAGAGAATTTCTAGACAATATGTTTTATCTAGGGGTGTGCAAATTATAGTCTTTCTGTTATTGATATGGTGTGTGTGGTTGAGGCTGCTGCTATTTTGTCTTAAAGAATGATGGAAAAGTTGTGAGCAATCTACAGTCCCAAATGTTTGGAAGGCCTTAATAGAACATAACGTTTAAACAAGAGCGATTCCAAACATCATGGCATTTTATCTCTATAGGGCAAACTTAGATCTGTACAATAAGGCCAAGTCCTGTTTATGCAGATTTTATTTTCCCCCACATTGTAAGTGTCACAAACAGAAGTACCAGCCTGCCAGCAGTATGCCACATTCAGGGTGGGTGGCAGAACCACAGGGTGATGTGGGAGGCGTGGTCTTCTTCCCATCAAAAGCAGGTGCAAGTCTGCAGGCAGGTTTGGGCTCAGATGCTACCATATTTCTGAAAATAAGAGCATGTTTAGCTTTAGTTTTATTTATTTTGTTGACCCAAAGACAGCCCTTAGAAGACAAGGGTTATTGTCTGCAGTACAAGGGAGCTCATTTTTTATTTTTTTGTTATTTTTCTTTCTAGGGAGGATTTTGCTTTTCACGTTCCAATTCATCATTGTCTGCTCTCTCTCTCCTGAGCTCTGTCAAGTAGCCCTTGAAGACAACAGGCGTACTTTGTAGGGCAGAGGGCAGAAGAAGAAATGGGAGGGACAAAACCTTAATCTGGACTCCTCTTTGAAGGGAGCTGGAGACTGGAATGTTTCTTCCTTGAGGAGGCTGCAGTGCTGGCAGAAGCCAGACAGTGAACATACCTTGGCCACAACCACAGGGAGACGGCCGGGAAGATAAGCTGTGCGGCTGCCAGGTTCATTCAGTGCTGAGCCACACTACCGTCCCAGATCAGGCTGTGCTCTGGAGGCTACTTAACATTCAGCCTCAAATCAAAAGGTTTTCTCCACATAGGAAGTGTACTATCTGCCGTGACACACTGCAAACTCAATATATGGCAGGAACAAAGGGCAAATGTTTTGTTGGTATTGTTTCCTTGTCAGGAAAGCCCAGTGGCCTGGAGGCCTCGGCAGTCTGACACATCCAGAAGGTGATGACCGATTGTTAACAATCCTGTGAGAGCCTTCTCCCGGCAGTTCTCAGAAGAAGAGGGGTTTTGATGACGGAAAGGCACAGGATGTTACAGGATCCGTGTATGGCTTCGGACATGTGGGAAGTATAGCGCGCACTGCTTTCAGAGGATGCGTGGCTGTAAACAGGAAGCTTGGCAGGGCACAGCTGAGTCCTTGGGCTCCGCGTAGGACAGGAGAAAAACCTGCTGGAATAGGTAGCTGTGGCCAGCATGGCAGTGCCATGGCGTAGGCAGCACACTCACGTTTCCTAAACACCCATCACTCAGCTTTGTCATTGCCAGTCTATTGAGTCAACTCACATAATGTTGCATTTTTAAACCACTGGAAAAGAGCAAGACATTCTGAAATCCAGGGCATGTTGGAGGCACTGTAATAGCAAATACAGACTTCCTTCAGATTTTCCACTCAGGAAAACACCCAAGTTACCAGTTAGTTGTTAAATCAGCGTTATGCAGAACTACTGCCAGTATTTCACTGAACTACTTTTACTATTAGTGGAGTTAATTAGTGACCAAATCACTTCAATCAGTCCTCAATATAAAAAAAATTGACCAGCTGCAGGAAAATCGTGTAAGGAAAGAAGTCCCTAGAGTGTTTTAGCAGGCCTGCTCAGAAACTGCTGGCAGTCCACAAAACCAAATGAAATCACTTGTCAAATAAGTCTTGCATTTTAGCTGTGTAGAGAACAGATAGTACTCTCACTCAGGGCAGATTCAGTCTTCTCAGTCCTGCTCCTCCCTCTTCCCGAAAAATCACGTTGCAAAAGCTTTTCCTCAAATAACTACAGTTCTGCTGGCATTAAGTTATATGAGTTTAACAGCTCAATAGAGGATCATGGGAACAGATAACTGCTCCAGCACGTCCGCTATTGTATTTTTGGCACTCGCTCTTGCCAAATGACCACTGAACAAAAGAGAGCCTCTGAAAACAATGCTTATGCCACAGCAGAAATGTGTAGAGGAAAACACATAAATTTAGAAGTTTGCATTTTGGTCAGTTTTACCACAAAGGCAACACATGTGCGTGCTTCTCTAGCAAAAAGGAAATGTAAAGCTAGGTTTAGCATTTATTGCCACAAAAATCATTTAAATTCAATGCATTCACTATTACGCTGTGCATATTAAACCTTTAAGGAAAGCAGATAAAAGGGATTGTTGTTGCCCAACTGGATACTTATTTGGTACCGCGTCTGTCCTTTTACCTGCAGCTTCCATACTGCTGTTTGCCACAGAGCCTCTAAGGCAGAGGCTTGCACTCAGAGACAATTGTATCATTCAGACTTCTTCTGCTTGATGTCCTGCAGTAGGATTGTCAAGAGACAACTCTACAGTCTTATTTCACCCTTGTATTAAAAAAAAAAAAAAGAAAGAAAAAAGAAGGAAAAAAAAGAAACAAAGGAGGAGGGGGGGAAATATTTTATTTAGGAGAAGAAATAATATCAAAATTCAAAAGTGCTTGTTTGTTTGTAGTGCAAAAAATTAGTTATTCACTGCGATTTATGCACTTCTCACAATAGATTTTGATTATGCAAATAGGAAGACAGAGAAAAGGAGTGGCAGACAACATACGAACTGGGAACAAGGACTAATAATATCCAGCTTGCTCTAACAGAAGCTGAGAAACACATTGTCTGTTTCAGGCATAAAGTATTTTGCAAAAGTAGCAGTTAAAAAAAAAGAAAAGAAAAAAAAAAAGAAAAGAATCAGCAGGCAGTCTTTTTGGCTAGCTCTATTTTCTAAAAATTACCAGACAGAGAGGAGCATTCATCAGATTCTTTTAAAATTAAAATCCTCAAAAGGCTAAGAAGGCAGGTAGGGTATGTCACAGAACACCAGTAACCCTCTCTTTTTTACATTAAATCAGAGTCTTAAGAAAAGAGCCAGTAACCTTCATGCTAACTTTTTTGGTATCATTTCCACCTCAGCATGTAGCTGGTTTAGGCCCTACCAGTATCTCATTATCTGTACATGGAAGAAGAAACCAGCCTTTTGTCTATGCAGAAGGCCTATAAATCTCCCCTCTTCTGATAGCTTCAAACACCTGGCTCTGCTTACTGTCCCTACAAATAACCCAACGCTACCTCTTGCTCTTTTTCTCCTACACTATAAAACTTTCCTGCTTTATCTCTCACCCCTCTCTCATAACCGCTCCTTAATTGGTACCAGGCGGCTCCACCAGCATTTGAGGCTGACTCTTCCTATCACAGGCTTTAATTCCTTCCTTGGTTTGCTTGATGTTAATGTGCTATAAGTTTGAGTATGTCATTCCACGAGAACAAAAACAGGATGGAGGAACTTGGAAGATACTTATAACACTCTCAACCAAATGTTACCTTCCCCTTTTTTTCTGCTTCAGTGCAGAATAATTTCTGTGCAGATAATGCAGTATAGTGTACAGAGTGGATTCAAAGTCAAGAGATCAGCACCTTGTTCTTTATTCTGCTGCTGGGCTGTATGCAACTGCCATTAAGCAAGAACAAAACAGGCATTCAATATTTTCTGTTGGCTTTACAGGAAAATCAGAGCAAAAATGCTGAAGAACATATTGTTATTGTACTTATTACCTATAGCAGCAGTCTAGGAGACAATTGCTACTAAGATCTGTGCTGCCTTAAAAAAAATTTGTGATATGATGGGGCAGAACAAAGACTGCAGGAGAAGAGAGACATCATGGTGCTGCGGCATGTTTCTACCTGATATTAGTCAAAAAGTAAAAGTCAAGCCTTCAGCTCAAAAACCTCATGCCCTTGTCCGCAGCCAGTGCAACTATGGGGAAGCAATGCCAAGTCCCCAGGAAAATGCTGCTGTTCTAAAGTGGAAAGTTAACAGAGCTGGAAAAAAAGAGATAAAAAAGAATTGTAGTTCAGTTTATTCTTTTAGAGTTAGAATGATTGAATGGTAACAATTCATGTTGTTGGGGGAAAAGCAACGAATCTTTTCTAGCAAAAGGAGAACCATTTAACTATCCAGTGTAAGTTAACTCTGTTTTGCATTGTGTCACTGAGTTTCCCACTGCAAATATCTGTGGTAGAATTAACCTGAGCAAATGCAGATGCATGTGAGCTGACCTAATCTGGGTTCCTTTTTTTGGGAAGAATTTTAGAGCACAGTTCAGCTCACTCAAAGTTGGTGCCTAAACTACTGAAATAAGTCTTCTTCAGGCAGGTGAGTTTGATCCCATCCTCTTTGTCAGGTAACGCTGTCTTCTTTGGTACTTTCTTTTTCATATTTGAATCAAATGAACTGTGATTTTTATCTGTTCCCAGTATAGATCACACTTCATATAATATTTTGGAGAAGTAGAATATGGCTATAAAGAATTGGCTTGTGACTTTCAGAACTCTTCCTATCACTTCTGTTATTGTTGACATCAATGTTAACATGAAGCAGACCTCATCAAAGAAGGCATATGGCATATTCTATTCTCTGCTTTTTGCTTCCAGTTAGCTGCTTCCTCTAGGGAAAAAAAAGGGGAAATTTTGATCAGCCAAAACAGTTATAAATGAAACATTTTCATATGAAGGGAATAAAAATCAATAAAACAGTGGTCTTGGAACTATGAAGTATTCTGAATTAAAATACTCTCATGAACAATAACAAAAAAAAGCATAGGTTAAGAGAGGAAAGAATTAGTTGGATTACCAAAACAAAGGATTTATTTTGCATTTATAATGGGATCCAAATTAAATGGAACTATGATTTCTCATTGATTTTTTTTCTTTTCTTTTTTTTTTTTTTTCCCAAATTCCACTTATACTTAAATCTATGCATAGATGCTTGAACTTTTCAGTGAAGTGTTTTTGGACTTCAGGCTTGGGGGTACATTTATGCAGTCACAGGCTTTGCTCCTCCCTTTCAGCTTCCCTTTCCTTGTGAACTGAGTCAAAATCATTTTTGTGATCCACAGCTGACATGTTCAGGGCAAAAGTTATTTCAGTCACACCTATGCTGACCTTTCTTAGGTTCAACCTAATCACGACTCCATTGGCATTCTTTTTCTGTTGTGTTCCACCTTGATTTGTTTTTATGGTGTTACAGTTACTTTTGGCCTTCTGAAACCAAAATGCTGTTCTCATTGTCACAGCTTTGACCTTGTTCAGTGATTATGAGAATGACCTCTTGAATACAAGGTCTAGAAGATAAACATTATTATGTGATATTTGAACCAAAGTATATTTTAAAATCTTCAAAGAAAAATGGTAAGAAAGACTGTTCCTTAGCAGTAAAACAAATAAACAATAACTTGGCTTCAAATCTTGGCTAAAGTGAGTGAAATACAAATATAATGGCAAATCTTCCTGTGGGCATGGAGACAGAGGGTTGGCAGTGAGGTTGCCACAGTCCACAACTGCTGCCGACTCATCAGCTGAGCACGCTGCAATCTGCCGGCAGCACTGTGCTTTCCTTTCCACACCAGACTCTCATTTCCTACGGATATGAGCAAGACTATAGAGTTATAATGTCCCTGAACCACGGGATTAAAAGCCACCGGTCAGCTGATTTGTGGGGGAGATTTTTGGCTTTGGCTGAGTGGCATGGAACCATCTGCTGGAGAGACCACCTCTTTCTTTCCCACTGTGAATCTGTCATCACAGCAATTAGACGAGGCTCACAGGCTGGGACCTACTCAGCTTAGAAATACCAGGCTACTGGGAAGTCACTAGCTAGTATGGACGCTTGTTCTTGCAATGTATTTTGACTCTGGTCTTAAGATAACCAAACCTGTCATCCCTCTTAGGCATACTGCAAAACTGGATTTTCCCCTGGATTTAGTGGGAACAGGGTGGAAGATGTGTGGTGAGGTAGTGGTGATTTTTAGCTTTTTTAAAAACTTGATTATATTTTACAACAAGTTGTGGAATTCTTTGGGTAGGATTTTTTTGTTTGTTTGTTTTTTCTTATTTTTTTAACTAATGCTTTCAAATCCTTGGGGAGCTCTCCTGAAACTTTGTTATTTTGTATAAAATCAAATAAAGGCAGAAGTAATGTTCAAGGATGTCATTTGCCAGGATGGGAAACAGACTGATGTTAAAAAAAAGAGGGCAGATTTAAGGAGGAACAAAGAGAAATGAAAAAAAAAACAACAACAACAACAAAAAAAGTTGATTTAAAAAATGTAATTTGATACTGAAGAAATATTGTTCTTCAGGTATATTTTGGCAAAAATATTTCTTTATGTCTATCTGTGTATTTAGCCAACACCCTTAGCTAGAATTCCATTGGCTAATTTTGATGGTCACCGAATGTGTTAAGAGAACTTTTGGGTCTGGAGCAGTTTCAGTGCACAGTAGCACCTTGCATGTTCTTCTGTCTCCTGGCTGACTGCATTGAGGCGGATGAAGCCAAGGATCTCCAAATTTGCTGGCAGGACACCTCCTACTTACTTTTTTACAGTTTTACTTACCGTCACACTCTGTTCCAGCCACCCAGGTATTTTACATAGCAGTACAAATAGAGGAAGGAGGGAATCCTTTTCTATTGGCCAACTGTCTCACAGGATGTATGGTTCAGGTTTCACATTACTTTAAAGGTGGCTAAAGAAGGAGTCCAGTGGTTTCTATTAAAGCCAGTCTTCAGGGTTAATTGATTCCATAGAAAGTTCTGGGCCTCCTCACTGATCAGAGACCAAATGGCGTAACATGAAAAAAAATGGCATCATGTATCTTAAATCATAATTTATTCTGAAATGACAATTGCTATTTAACAAAACCATTTCCCTCTGTATGTGGTTAAAGGAAGTTGGATTTATGTGTTCTTACATAATCTTCATTAATTAATCCCAGATTCCAAAAAGCCCAGTGTTTCAAAAAGAAATGTAAAGAGAATTTGGCTCACCAGTGGTATAGCAGCTGCTCACCTAGATTGCAGCGTTTCACTGATCTCTAACCTGAAGCTTGCCTAATATTTAAGCATGCTGATAAGCACATAGTGACATTTCTTTATAATTGATTAGAATACAGCTATATTTTTAATATATTTCCAAATATGTTCTGTGTCATACCTAACGTTTAGTTTGTCACTAATAAAGGGTTCCTAAACGACATGATTTGTAGAGGAAAAAAGACAAGGATGTGAACATTATCTTTTCTGTGATGAAATATTTTACATTTTTGCTAAAAAGCAAATCCTGATCATATAATTTTGTGGCTCAGTATTTACTGCATAATTTAACATGAACAAATGTTGGAAAATCCCTAATTAAAATTTCAAACAATGGACTTTTTCCAGGAGCTTGTAACTGAAGCTGGGGAAAACTCCCCCACACACCAGCAAGCAATGGAAGGAGAGGGCTGTAGTCATTACTTACAGTTAAAGAATCTGTGTAGCTGTGAAAGTACTTCATCTTAGAATGTAACCAGCTGTACAAATGTTCTGTCCTGCAGAAAGAACAATCTCTTCTGTTTTGGGGTCTTTTCATACGCGTACATAAAGAATTTTATCATTAAAAGCACACAGCTTAAAAGATATATTTGTTTTCCATAAACATAGAAAAAATATGTAAATAGCCTTATTATTTAGAACACTATAAGTAATGTGAAATATTAAAACAGCAGCCTACAGCATCATAAATAATAGTTTGTTTTCTTTCTGAAATAAAGGAATTTGGACTTTAAACTAAATTTCTTGAGTGTAAATAACATTAATGTTTCATCAGAATAATTCATCAGTATACACTTCACAGACTGAATGAAATGAAAAAACATGGAAAACAAGAAATATTTAAAAAACTTGACAGTATTAAAAGATACACTTTAAAAAGGGAGTCATCTGTTCTACAAACCAAACTAAAATGAGCACCTAAATCTCATCGACTTAGTTCTGCTACTGAGAAATAAAGGTGCAGGAAAAGTAAGTGAGGAGGACAAGCAAAAAGTAAAAGCATCTGACCTCAGATGAACTGGAAATACATAAACTGTGCAGACTTATGAAATGCTGAACATTTCCAGGGTCCAGCAAAACCCTGCCTTTCATTTTATGCATGTCATTAGTCTCAATCAACACAGGATAAGCTATGTTAACTGCTCAGCATAGCATACAGTTCCCCACTCTGTAGTGCATCGCTTATTTGCTGATTGAGAGGCTGCTTCTTTCCTTGATCCTCTGCTGCAGCTGTGGGAGAGAGCAATTGAAAGAAAATCTCACTCCATTTCACTCTGGTCCTGTTGGTCCTGGTTATTCGTGCCTTTTGAGGAGTGTGTCCCAGGGTCATGGGCTGCCTTGAGTAAGCTTTTGTTCCCTGTGTTCACAATATTTACTTGAAGTTGACAAGTATGTCCTTCCAGCAGAATGTTAGTGATGTGGGAGTCACACAGTATAAAGTGCACTCAGTAATTTAAGCCAGCCCTGTTCAAGGCTTTTGAAAAGATGCATGAAGACTAGCATTCGACCCAGTTGTCAGTGAGGCATAAGAGAAGAGAAAGAACATAAACTTGTGTGCTGTTTGTGGTCTTTGTCATTGATTAGATGGGCCACTGTGATTTGAAACAGCTGAAAAAGTGATCTGAGTACTGCAGAAGTCTTTTATTGAAATGCTTTAGTCTTCAGCAGACTTTTTTCAGCAGACCTACATCAAGGCTAGGTGGCGCAGGGCAGGGAAGGAAGCCCAGGACACTAGTGAACACAGAAGGAGGGCTCCAAATTTCAGCTGACCACACTGATGTGTATCTTGAGATTTTTAGACTTCTCATGCAGGCAGTTTTCAAAATTTGATACAGAGGAAATAGAAACTTTTCTGCCTGTGGAAGTTCTTCATGCTGAGTTGTAAGAAGTTCCATGTACCATTTAGCTATTAAAGGTAAGCCTGAAATGAAGAGTTTTCCTGGATCAGGGAAAAGAATAAGTTGTCACCTAAGCTAGCATTGGCTTTGTGGCATTTCCATTTACAGTGTAGCATAATACAAAGTACTGGCTCTGCCAGCTTAAACAGAAGGACTGGAAAACATCAAACAGGTTTCCATCTATTCCTTAGCTTTCTTTGTTCTTTGTAGCACATATGCAACCCTCCACATCTAAACTGCAGATCCAGGAAGTCCCAGGGCAGTCATCAAATGTGAGACATCCATATTTCTCTCATAGCTGGCCCTGGGAAATGATGTGATCTAGGTCTTGATGCTTATAACAAAGGGACTCAGACAAACCAATTTGAAGTGATAATAAAAATGGAAGCTACATCTGCAGAACAAATGCATGGAACTTTTCAGAAAGCATGCGGCTTGCTATGATGAATAAAGTCTCAGAGAAACTCACCGAAAGGCAACTGTTTGAGTAGCCTGAAGTCTAAATTTTTTTTCTAAGTAGAAAAGCAAATATCCTTGCTTTCCTAACCCATCTATTTCTTGTAATAACTAGTCTCAATAAAATGTCTATCTGAAAGCTGTCATTTTCCTCTGTTTGGCAGTGAGGAATTCAGCTGCAACTTAGATACGTCTGCCGTTACTTCTTTTCTCTCAAATTGTATTTGTTTTAGCCAAATGGAAAGCCACTCTCTGGTTTGCCGAGGCAGCTGCTCCTTCATGATTGATGGTGTTCAGCTTTCATGTTTGCATACCTGTGGCTGATGTCTCACATCTTGCTTGACATCAAAGGGAGGCAGCCTTGTACCGGCATCTCGATTCAAGGATTATGTTTTCCGTGCTTGGCTGGGCCAGGCACACTGCACTTGCTGAATTCTTTTCCTGTAGCTGTGTGTGTGCTGAGCTGGTGACCCCATCTTGCCACTCACATCCTCCCACGCGGAGAGGGTTGCCTAATGTTGGGTGGTATCTTCTGCTTTCAACTGCTGATTGTCCACAAGATAAGGTCTGGCACATGACATTTTGTTATTTTCACTAAGCCTTTAATGGTGTTTCTAAGAGGTGGGCTGATGTGAGAGTGAAAACCTGAGGTCTATTCAAAGATATAGGCCATACTGCAGTAACTGAGCTTGTCAAAGCCTGTAAAAATCGGTCTCTACTTTTATGTGAAGTGAATTGTGTGTTAGCTGTGCACTCAGAGGCTGAGGAGAGATATCCAGGAAATTTCATGATCATATTTTATTTACATAATGGTAACATCTCAGGCCCCAGCCATGGCTGAAGCCTTATAATGAAATGATGAAAACATGCAAAGAGTCAGCCTTGAAAAATCCTAAAAACTAATAAAGTGCCACAAAGAACATAGGGAAGAAAGGAGATGTTGCTCACTTACTATTTTAGGAACATAGGATTGGAAGTGGCCAGCTCAGACGCTGAGCTCAGTGCACCATGGCCTTGGGCAACCGGGCATGTAGATGCCTACAGACCATCTGCTTCACAGAAGTAAAACATTGTGGTTCAGCACAAGACTTGCCTGCATCTTTGGTGTGAGACCCCAAATCCAACAAACACATTTAGGATAATCTTGCCTTAAATTTCAGGGGGAAAAAAAATCTCTACCCAATGTTCTGCCTACTGAACAGATCAGTAACACCTTTATATTTTCTAGGCTGACTGCCCTTATGGCTACCTTCACTCAGAGATGGTAGTAATCAGGATGATACCTGGTGAGTAGAGAATGCCTCCAGCACCTTGCCCCCCTGGTCTCTTCATGATTCTTAGCCTTAAGAGATTTGAGTCTCTAGTATGAGATAGTAAGGGAGTGACTGTAGAAAAAGGCAATGAGATATTCTGTGTCAAATTACAGCTTGTATCTCCAAGATGAGTCAGATCAGTATGAAACCAGACAAGCAGTATTTCTCAGCTCAGGACATTCAGAGAGGAAAAGAAGATTCTGCTCTGCAGAATAGATTTGATTTTTTCAGTGGGGGTCTGATACATGATACACAAACAATCTGGAAAGAAAACTGTAGTGGAGAAAGATAAACTAAAGACTTTTCATTCTGCAGAAGATAAATTCTTATAAATTCTGCTTTACTACAGCACTATAACATGCATCCAACTCAATCAGGAGATTAAATTTCAGTTTTGTATCTCTCTTGGCTTGTACTGGCTCTCTGAAACATCTCAGCTCCCAGATATGGCTGCTGAGTATTTCAGTGCAGAAGACTAATTCCTTCCAGTAAAAAAGATGTCACATAGCCACCTAACAGAGAAATGTTTTTTTCAGCACAATTAATTCCACTCCTGGAGCCAAGAGTCTGCCTTATAGGTTTTGCTATACTATTACTGTGCCCTAACTCCATTTATTAAAGGCTTGTATATGCGATACAATGATTTGACCAGAAGGTGTTATTAGGAGAAAGTGGGAATTTTGTGAGAGAATATCAGCTCAGTGCTTTAATCAAGATTTCAGGATTTTTTTTCAAGAAGAAGTGATCAAATTAAGACCCACTTCATTTTAAAATATGCAAAAACTTTTTCAGCATATAATTCATACAGGCAATATAAAAATATGCTGTATTTCTATACAGAAGTTCTAATATGTATGTATGACACTTGATTTCACATTCCCAAGAAAAGAAGCTTGGAGAGCATTGTTGTGTTTCATAATCTACTATAATAAAATTTGGAAATCAGAGATCCATGTATAACTGCATGACCTTTCTATTTTCTCTGCTACTGGAGTCTCACAATATCAAGTTTTGGATAGGAAATCAATGAGGTTTGCATAGTTGCAAGTGGGAAGATTTTGAGCTAGACTATATTTTTTTCTGAAATCTGATATTTTTGGTTGAAACCTTCAGGATGCAAAAAATATATCCTTTGGGAAAGGAAGCCTCTCTACTCTTGTTCATGTCTTCAAGTCTAGCCTCAGCTGATTAAATATCTTCTGATCTCTGTTGAAATTCATGAGAAGGAAACAGATAATGTCAGCAGAATTCCAGGTGGAGAGAGCTCTCGAAACTGAACATTGCAGCAACCTTGAGGTCAACCACCACAAAAGTCAGATCTGCCCATTCCCTCCAGAGTGCATGATCCTAAAGGGTTATGTACATAACAATGTTCACTTGCCCTCTTGATGCCCTTTCTAGACTTCTGAGAGAAATATTTCTGGTTTCCAAGCCTCTTTTCATAAACATAAGCTCCACTTTACATTTTGTAAAAATACAGAAAAAAAATATACTCTGAGAAACCACAAAGAGAAACCCAGAGAGCATGATACCAGAAGAGAAAACATAGCATCTCCACATGAATATTAGTCTTGGCAGTGCAGTACAGTATCACTGATCTTGTTAAAATATCTAAATTTACTACTCCTTTAGTATTGTTACCTGC
The DNA here is from genome assembly GCF_905368555.1 of Meleagris gallopavo. NCBI lineage: Eukaryota > Metazoa > Chordata > Aves > Galliformes > Phasianidae > Meleagris > Meleagris gallopavo. Next base: position 60,870,497 of record NC_139405.1, on the reverse strand, counting down.
AGGGTAGGAGAGAGACAGAATAAGAAGTTTCTGGTGTGGTTCGCAAGGACAACCTGTCACAGTACTGTTATGGAAAAGGGTAGAACCCTTAAAATTTGGATCGTCTGATGTATTTTATCTCTCTATAAGCTAGGAGAGAAGTCCAAGTAAACATCTGCCTTCACATACAATGGAGGAAAAGCAAGCATTTGCAGATTGTGGTTCATTATAAGTATGAATTATTGTTATTGATCTGTTTAGCCTAGATGACTAATGCAGCCTGAATGTCCAGTTTTTAAATAACTGAAGTTTGACAAGAGGAATTCTACCCGGAATGACGATAGAGTTCACATTTCTTCACATCAGTGGCACTTAGAAATCAAAATAACTTGATAAAGTAGGTGCAGTTGTACAATAAGCAGTTTAGCATAGCAAAATGCATGGTCATTCATCCATGAACAGCATGTATAGCCATATTTATAAGAAAGGGGATTACATTCTGGAAAGCAGTGATGCTGACATGGATTTCATGTTCCTTGATATGTAATGTTAAACATGAGCTCCTGGAGAGACAGCAACACTTAGAAGGTAAACATCAATCTTGGATGTATAAACATATGAATACATTGAAAAAGTTGCCAATAAAACACTTTTAATAAGGTATTACTGAGACCATTGTTGCAATCTGTTCCAACTCTTACTGGAAAACAGTAAAAAATTGCTTACTCTTACTTCAAAAAAGAAGTTCAAAATAAAGAAAAGAAAGAGCGATGCTTACATTATAAAGAAACAATTCCGTAAGGCTATGTCAGTTTTTTTAGGTAATCCAGAATAAAAGATGACTTCCTCAGCTTTACTGAGAAACAAGGTAGAAGATTAAACAGTGGGAGAATGCAAAATGAAACTCAGCAACTGCATAACATTTTTGTCAGATTAATTAGTTGTTGATTATTTGAATATTACTGGAGATGTGGCACATTCTATATCTCTTGTTTTCCTTGGGAGAAAGCTTTTAATGTGACAGAAATGTTATGAAGCACACATATCAGGTCACTTTAAAACAGGGAGGAGATGTTTCCATTTTATCCTCAGTATGTATTGACATATCAAACTGGACTTAAATTTCCAAAAAACTTCAGTGGTTAAAGGCTTAGTTCAGTCCCAGACTGCCCCAGATCTTCTCATCTATATGTGCTGAGTTCTGAAGTAGCAGTGGAAACATCCTCATTGGAGATTTTTACTGTTTCCAAAGTGTGCTATAGTGCCACAATGTTCAGAAATCCTGTTGCTCAGCTGCAGAGCAAACAGGTGCCAAAAAGCATTCCTCCTATTCCCACTCTACAACACCATCTAGACTTGTGTCTTGAAAAGGGTACACATCTGGAGGAAGTGTCCTTTCCTGCAGGTCTGAAACATCTTGTTTTAACATCAAGAAACAAGTAATTCCATGTACGACATAGGTATATGTACATCTATATATATGTGTATATCTGTGCATGTCTGTGTATGTGTTAGTAGTTCCTTCCAGCAAAAAGAAGAGAGTATGCATTACTTTCCATCCTGTCATACAATCATATTTTGTCTTAGTAACTCCTTGAAGTTAAAAAAAAATCATTAGGTGTTTTTTTTGTCGTTGTTGTTTTTGTTTTTTTTTTTTGCCAAAATCCATCACCTAAATAAAATACTTCTAAATAAAACACATATCTGCTCCTACCCTTGAACTATGTAAAAGAGGAGTAAGGAGTAGACATTTAGAGCAACCCAGATGAAATATAAATGCTGAATTCACTTGCAAAAAAAAGAAGAAAAAGAGTTGTTTTAAGGGCTTAATAAGGGTTATATTCTTGCAGGTACCAGTCAGATTTATTTTTACGACTTTAAGATATGGTCCACAGATAAAACTTTCATGAAGTATATGAGGTATTTTTTCATCCTTGTGGTAACAAGTTCCTTTCTGGTTTATATCCAAAATTAACCTCTTCAACAAGAGTAGTTCAGCATGAGAACTGTGAAGGTTACTGACAGAAATTCTCCCTGTATAGAAGGCTCACACACTCAGTGGACATCTGAAGCAGACACATGGGCAGTGAACATGCATCTCAGCTTCCCATGCACTGCATCAGCTTTGGTACAACCACACTTAGCTGACAAAATGATTTCTCCAGTAAAACAAGTAGAACTTGTTGAGTGATTGGTGTGATACAAAATGGGAAAAGTGCCCTTTCTTGTGCCCCTTCTTACTTTTTTTTTTCCTGCTGGCAATAATTTCAGGTGTAAAATGCTTTTTTTAAATTGTTTTCCTTAATCTGACAAAAAAAAAAAAAAAAAAAAAAGTTACAGAATAATAGAATCGTAAGGTTGGAAATGACCTTCAAGATCATCTTGTCCAGCCGTTCCTTCCATTACCACTGCTACCACAAGCACTAAACCATATCTCGCAGCTCCTCATCCAGATGCCTCTTGAACACTGCCAGGGACGGCGACTCCACCACCTCCTTGGGCAGGCCATTCCAGTGCCTGACCACTCTCTGAAAGAAAAAGTTTTTCCTCATGTCTAACTTAAACCTCCTGGCCATTTCCTTGGGTCCTGTTGTTGCCTGGGAGAAGAGGCCAAACCCCTCCTCATCACAACCTCCCTTCAGGAAGTTGTAGAGTGCAATGAGAGCCTCCTCTTCTCCAGACTAAACAATCCCAGCTCCCTCAGCCGCTCCTCATAAGACTTGTGCTCCAGACCCCTCACCTGTTTCGTTGCCCTTCTCTGGACAAGTTTCAGGGGATTACAGCATATATTATGTATTTTATGTATCAGAGCTACTATTCTACCCACTAGTTATCAGTTCCTTTATTAAAAGACAAGGACAGCTAAGACAAACACATCACACCCACAGTGTCAGTGGCACTCACTTGAACAAACAGTGTATTTGAAGCACAATGCAGAGTTTCTTCTATTAATCTGAACAAAAATCCATCCCACTCTGAAGTAGACTCTTGTGCACTTAGAAGTGAGGAGATTAATTTGCTGGACATTTACTAACAGTTTCAGGACAATGGCAAGTATTATAGTTCATATACTCACATGTTAAAGAAATCATTAAATAAGGAGCTCTCAGCCAGTTTCTCCAACTGAGGAAAACTGGTAGAAGTCCTTTGCTGTCAAAGGATTGTCAAGGACAGGAATGTAATCTTTGATATCTAAAATGCATTTTTTATGAAAATGCCTTTGCAGTTACAGGTGTTCTTTGTCAGGAAATCAAAAAATGAGTATAGTAAAATTTATCTGAATTTAATAAAAACTTCCCAGTACTTATGCCAGTGACTTTAACTTGTTTGCAAGATTTTGGAAAGCTTAAGAACCTAAACATAGTTATTGTTATGATTCCTACTGTTTCCTGTTTAAGGACAAGACAAGAAGTGGAAATTGTTCAAAAATAACTTCTTGGAAGTAGTTTCCATACCAGATTGAGTGTGTTTTTACAATATTTTCAGCCCTATTTTCCATATCAACATGTTCTCATAAATAGTGCTTGAACAGTATGCTGCTGATTAGAATCACACCAATCTTGTAAATCTTAGGTCCACCCACAAATGCTAAGTTGTTGTTGAACTCAAAAGTGGTACTTCCAAGTTAAAAGCGAGTGATGAGCTCTGGTTTTGCGTAGTATTTTGGTATGTCTACGGTGGCAATGCTTCAGTGCTACCCATGTGCCAGCCTCTCTCCTAGAGTTTTCTCTGTGTGTTGATGCACAGCACTTCAGTGGACCTGACCAAAGCTAACTTTATCACAGTTTTCTCTGTCCTTAAATATTCTTCCTTTCTCTTTCTTCTCAGTCATTCTCCTACCTCCTCCAAACACATTTGGGTTTTGTTTTTCATGGCTGCTGTTTCATGGTCTTTGTGGCAAAACCCAAGTCTGGCAGCTGCTTAATATTCACCCCGCTTGTTTTCTTTTTCTTTATAGAGCTTGGACTGGGGGTGGAACCTTTACACAACCTAAATCTCTGAAATTAAATCTTTTGCAAACTGGCTTTATTCAACATTTGTTTGTTCAGTTCTGATGCTCAACCAGGCATAATAATCACTAGAGTGACTTTGGAGGATTAAAGTCTTAAGGCCCAGTGGATTAGTATGTTCAATCCTATATCTTTCAACTGTCAGAAAGAAAAGGGGTTGCTTCAGGAGTAGAATTTATTTTGTATGTATCTGCATGCATAGAGCCCAATTTGTCAGAGAACTGAGCAACTCCCAAGAATTAGTGAATTTATCTTCCAAACTGCCTGGAGAAGCAGAGAGGGATTACCTTCATTTTGCAGATGTGGAAGCAAAGCACAGACGGATTAAATGACTTGCTTTGGGTCATTTACGGGGCACTTTAGGCTGCAGGAGCATTTGCTGATTCAGGTCAGGAGCAAAAAGAAAGTGGTTTATCAGTTTCTTTTCTTCTTTTTCCCTGATGCAGAAAACATCTTAATTGGGCTTTTGCCTACAGAAAGTTTTGGGAAGGTTTTGGTGAACTACAGAGACCCCAATATCTTCTCTCCCACAAGGTGTTGATGTCAGCCATTAAAAGAGCCAGAGAAAGACCTTGGCTTAATGCCCAGAATGTAAACGAGTACATTTTGGCTGAGTGAGGTGAACTGGGCAATCCACCAAAAGGTTTTGATTACTAGTCTGGACCACAATTCTTCTTCAGATAGACCTGTTTAAGAGAAGGAATGCTATGTAGCTACTGTACACCAAAGTCATGGGGAAAATTAAGTCAGGGGAGTGTGTCTCAGCTCTCGTGTCTGTGATACATGTGTCATACCAACTATTTTAGTGCTGGGAATAAAGGGGCCATACTGAAGTGCTGATTTAAAATGCAGCTTATTCATCCTACTATTCTTATTTTCAGAAACAGTCAAAATTATTTCCTTCTCACTTCGGTTAAATGCTGAGAAAATTGACAGGACTAATGGCGCCTTCAGAGTTCAGGATTCTGTTTTCTCTCTTGTCACTGGCTTGCTGTTCTTGGAGGTGATTGAGATTATTCTCCCAAAGATTTGGCAGATCTGGAATCATCTTATAGAAGTGAGATGTACCAAATATACCTGCTGCAGGCAGTTGCAAGTGCTTGTTTTATATGCTCAATATCCACCACAAATGAGATACTATGTATTACAAACAAAAAACAAAAAACAAAAAAAAACAAAAAAAAAAAAAAAGAAAGGAAGTGAGAGGAGGAGAGGAGAGGTTAAGAGAAAAAGGAAAAGAAAAAGAAAAAGAAAGAGAAAGAGAAAGAGAAAGAGAAAGAGAAAGAGAAAGAGAAAGAGAAAGAGTGTAAAAGAAAAGAGTGCTATTGGCTATTTCATGACATTTTTTTTCATGAGAGACTCCTTTGCAGATAGACATATCCAGCCCAGCTAACGTGGCATTTCTTCTTCCGTTTTTCTATGTGACTGCCAAAAAGGAAACCATATCATCTGTATTATCTGGAAGCCAGAGTCTTGGGAAGGTCTCACTATAGTATTCAGTTAGAGTTTGCAAATATGTAACATGTTGCCGATGTTGTTCTTTTCCAAGGGTACTCTGGTAACATCGATAGAAGTCAAAAGTTCAGTTCCTACTAGTAATAAAACATGTAGCTATGAACTACCTTCATCATTTGAATTTTAGAAATGATTCCTACATCACTTTTCCTCATTCCTGCAATTCCTTTCTTCTGACTTAATTTGGTCTCACAAACATGAAGCCTGAAATCCAGATGTATGATTTTCCTCCTAAAACAAACTCAAGTCTATCTTTTCCTGACTACCAAGATAGTAGAGAGAAGTAAAAAACAAAACAAAACAAAACAAAAAACCACACTTCTTTGGTCACAATGACTATTAATTCTTCTTTAGAAACATCACTAGTCTGTATGTAAAAAACCCTGTCTCACATCTGGTGAGCTACACATAGACAAAAGTATAATTTTAGTGGCACCTTTCTCTGATATATTAATAACAGGAAAAGCAAAAATACACATTCCCATCCTCACTTGTTTGGGTCAGGACAACTGTTATGGTTGCTGAGTTTGCATCTGAAGAGTCAGAGATTAACTGGTTGGATGTAGCAGTACTGTACCATTTTTCCTTTGCACATGTAGGCAAAAGGCATTTCTTAAGAACATGGAAAAGGATGGGTAAAGGGAAAAAAATCTTATAAAAATGTGTCTGCCACTCAGGTATTTGAATACATTAAGACAGCATTGGCTTACATTTAAGGATTTCCATTTGCTTTCGTTGGCATACCTCTGTGCCTTTTATGAGAAGATGCTTTTGGAAAGTGGTAGTAAATTTTTTTTACAGGAGCTGGAGAAAAAACGGAGAGTTCTTAGCTGCTGTACAGCTCCTCATATACCTAGGCTGCATGCTCTTGACTTTACAGATGTCCTTGAGGTCCATTTTCCATGCATGCATGCAGACAATCATATTGCCAGGGTAATCTGGAAAGCAACCCTGGAGCACACAGAACTCCCTTATTTAAGCATACTCCTTTATATTGATAGCCTTTTGGCTATCTATGAATCAGGTGTGCAACAGGGAGGCAGGCAGGTGACAGAGCCCACTGCCTCTCTCTCTATCACCATCAGTCACTGTCTAGATGTAGTCACAAGTTTCTCCCATAAACTGCAGGTTTCTTTGAGCAGTGCTAGTGAATGGGGTGTATCTCTGAAAACCAACTTAACAGCAAATGCATCAGTTTCATTTTTCATGTCCATATAAATCTACAAGTATGAAAGGAAAAATAGGAAAAAAACAGGTTTCCACCTCCCCCTAAATTCATTCATCAACAAGATGACACTATGAGTCTAGTCTGGTATATATTATATATTATTTTGTGGTACGTAGATCGTTTTTCAAGGAGAAAAGCAATCCGCATAACCATTTATTCACATCTGGATATAACTTTCTGGTCTGACTAAAAATCACCTAAGCGTATTTATGCACTTAGGAATCATTCCAATGCATATGTAAAGGGATGCTGCTTCACTTTAGTGTTTTTCAAAAGACTCTGGAATACCATTCATTCTTTCCATTAGAAGAGTGAAATCAATTTACCTCTGAATGTGCCCCCTTGGCAATGCTGTATTTTTGCCAATAATAAGAATATATGAGCTAGTATGTTTCCCTGACAAACAGTAAAATGTTCATAAGAAAAATAAGAGACTGCAAACAATTGCATTTTCTTCATTCTTTTGGAGTAACCTGTTGTTCCAGATAATTATATATATGCTTAGCATATTTTAGAAAGCATCTTCCCTCTCTCTAGATTTTGAAAATGATTCATGTTTGCAATAGAAATTGCATATGCAATGATGTTGCTGAAACCTACTGTAATGTGATGGCAGGATCTGGAAGTACATGCAATTGTCAAGTCAGTTTCAAAATGGCATATTTTAAATGAAATGGATTTTCAGGATGAGATTCCAGGTGAATTGCACCATATATCACTTAAGCATAAATTTTAATTCATATGTTATCAGACTCCAGCTATGAAGCGGTGTTGAACTCACAATTCTGTCAATCCACAGAAGTTACTTCAGCATACATAGATCAGATTGTTGTTACTTACATAAGGAACCAATAATATTTTGGTAATCACTAAGAGCTGTTTGGAAATGTGTGCTTTATGTTTCTGTTTTTTGTATTGTAGCCCGTTTTATCATTCAAACAGTCTCCAGAAGGCTTAAGAATAATGTCTAGGGATGGTAGAAAACAAACAGGTAGACCCTTGTGCCGAAAATTCATGGACTGTAAAAGTGGAGGGCTGAAGGATAGAGTATAGCATGATATAGGAATATATTTTCTTTGCAGATCTTACTTTTCCCATTGCTGTTACTCATTTTTCAGCAGAAGAGAGAAATGTGTGGCTACATGGCTGTTCAACAACTAAGAACTATCAGAACTATTCATTTATCAAAGCACCTAAAGGAAAATAGAAACCTAAACGCAAATTCTTTCTAAAGAAATCAGACCCTTTAAGAGACCTTTTCAGTTGTTCAGCAGCTTTTCTGAAGGAAAGGTTTCAGATCAGCTCTCAGGTCCAAGCTCTTCAGATTTGACAGGAGTCTGCAAAAGAATTTTTGGCATGCTTTTGTGATGATGAATTATTTAATTAAATTAATCACACCCATCTCTCTTAATTTTTCAACAAGTACAGATATCCACATTTCGTGAGGAATCCCAGCTTGGTGCAAACTCTACCAAATGATTAGCATAATTTGCAGCACCATGTTATTGAGCAAATATTGTAATTGTCTGGAATTAATGAAAGTAAGAGGAAATTGAGCCTTTCAAACAAGGACATGGGCTTTAGCTGCTGCTGAGATCAAGTGTTAAAAAATGATAAGTACTGATAAAGAATCAAATGAAAAATTTTCAGAGGAGGAAGCCATTTCTGTAGAAGCATCTGAAATTCCATATACTGTGAGTGGATAGAAACAAATTCATCACTGTAGAATTCATCTGACTATTACTGTGCAACATATGTTAACAGATCATCACTAATCAATAAGATGCTGGACATCACTGTACTATACAACACTTTATTCCAGTCTATGGTCTACATATGGTTAAATTATGTCTCAGAAGAAAAATAAGTAGCAAATCACAAGTTAGCAAATTAGCTGTCAGGCACTTCCAGATATTTGCCCAAAAGTCTTTACAATATAGCACAAAAATTATTCTATTCTGTCTAATAAGCTGATGATTGAATTGGATATGGTATCAGAGAAGAAGCGGGAGAGTGAGAGAAGGGGAGGAAGGGCTGAACAGAGAGGTACAGTATCACTGTGTAACAGGACTCGAAGTACTTTCTGTATCAAGTGATTGATAGAATTTAAATGTAGAAAAAGAAGGAATTTCCTTGGATTAATATTTCAAAAATATAATAATGTACTACAGCCTGTTGATCAACAGCTATCGCAGTGTCTTTCTTCTGAAGGTAACCTAAGATAAAGAAATGAAACTTTTTCTTTTAAAGCCAAGAGAAAGTTAATGACTCTTTCACAGCCTCAAAAAAACATAAATTTTAAGAAGACAGAATGTGATTCCTAATTGAGCAAATGTCCCGTGAATGTGCCTTGTGATCAAATGTCATGGTTTCATTATTTTTGGTTATCAGTATTCCACATCATAACATCATGTAATACACTGGGGGTTTGACTGCTGATTCTCCAGTTCCGGGTGCCTGTCCGGAGGAGAAGAAGTACTACATTTCCCCAGGGGACTTTGCGGTCAGTGAGGAGATATAACTCCCGGCAAGGTCACCTGATGTTCTCTTCTTTGCCTGTGCTTCTTCGCTTGCGCTTCTCCGTCTGCGCTTCTCCGTCTGCGCTTCTCTGCCTGCGCTCCTTCATCGGCTCAACTGGACTGCACTTCTCATCTCAGCGTTGTGGTGAGGCCGATCCACCTTCCAGACACACACTCTCTCTCTCTCCTTATATTCCGCTGATACTATATGTAGTAAATTAATTTGTTTCACCTCCGATTGTTGCCGCTGTTTTCAATTATTTCGAGGTCCCCTATTTTCCTTTTCCAGGGGCACGGATCCGCGGATCCCTCTGCCCTTCTAGTCACGGAACTGGACCGAACCAGCCCGTAAACCGTTGACATTCTTGGTGGAGAATGCGGGCATCGATCCCGCTACCTCTCGCATGCATTACATGATGTTATGATGTGGAATACTGATAACCAAAAATCATGAAATCATGACATCAATCAACAACCCAACACACGAGCAATCATCACTTAGTAACGCAAATTCAGTCCCTGGGCAAGTATGAACTCTAGGGTTGAATGGTATGGATACATCAACATTCCTCTCAAGAAGGCGCTTTGGACAAACGCCAGCTTGGATGGTCTCACTATCTAATGAATAAAAAATCATAAAACAATCACCCTTCACATGAGTGCATTAATGTTCAAGGTGTAAGAATAGCTTTCATGGATAAGGAAAAGCATGTCCATATAGGCAGTGTTAGTTATAAAGAGAGATATCAAATAGATTTTTCCATATAAACAGTCAACTAAAGAAATAGGTTGCAGAGACTCCTTTCTTCTTGTCAAAATGTTTATTGAATACAGTAATGTCCACACAAACTAATGTAAAAAACTACTAAATCACTTTAACTTATGTTACTTGTGGATTACCATTATTCATAACAGCTGAAGCATTTGTCATAATCCTGTATTTTGTTTGAATATAAGACTTTGTGGAGTCATCTTACTGATCTATGATTTACAGTAAAGTATTTCATAATAAGATATGATAAGATATTTTGACATGTGCCAATCTACATGGAAAAATGAAAAAATTAACTTAAACTGTTAGGATACCTTTTTTATCCTTAGAACTTTTTTCTCTCTCTTTTTTTGTTTTGTTTTGTTTTTTGTTTTTTGTTTTTTTTTTTGTGTGCTTGTGTTGTTTTGTTTTTTTCTTTTTCCTGAGTGATTGCACAGCAAGATGATGACTCACATTGTGCCTGATACTGAAGTGTAAGTGGTTCTGTAATCTGTTAGTCATCTACATGATGCATTTCCTAGTAAGAGATGACCCTTGGAAGGACTTCACAGTGACACTAGTGAAACACTGAAGAAAAAAGCAGTATGCTGTTTCCAAGAACTGATAGACCTAGATAAAAATGAATGTGGACAGTTTTTTATCTATCCAAATCCCATATTCACCTAAAATCAAACTTTTCACAAGAGGTTAGGGCTCTGACTAACATCCTGTACTCTTTGTAGTAGCTTCCTTTCAGCTTTTTACTTGAAATAATAACCATTATTCAAATGGAATGAAAACTATTCTAATTACACCAGTACATAACTGGCAATTAATATAATTTCTTATTACGGATTTCAGGAGCTTCACATCCCATCTTCGAACTCTCAGAAAGATAGAAGCATTTACCATATTATTTACCCATAACTCTTCAGAAAACGGTGTACTGAAATACACCTCTGCTTGCTGACATGAACAGTATTTCATTTATCTTGCAGTTCCCGGTGTAAATTAAAAAGAAAGATCCTCATTGCCAAAGTCAGAGGTTAGCACACTATTTGAGATGGTATATGAGAAAAAAAACCTTTTCCATACAATGTCATGAGTCTGGTTTATAGAAGGTGAACTGTGACATTATTTTAGAAATTGTAGCAATTTTCAAAATACAAGAACCAAGAATCACACTATCTTCTAAAAGTCCACTTTTTCCCTTGTGTGAAATAAAACCATTCTGAGTTCTGTAAACTCTGTTGTGATTCCTTCTTTGTCAATTAGAGAGTAAGAATCACAAGGGTTGGAAAAGACCTCTGGAGTTCATCTAGTTGAACCCCCTGTAGGTTCCTCAGAGTACAGGAAAGAGTCTAGGTGAGTTTTGAATATTTCCAGACAAGAAGACTCCACAACCTCTGTGAGCAGTCTGTGCCAGTCCTCTGTCACCCTCAAAGTAAAGACTTCTTTTCTTATGTTTGTATGAAACTTTCTATGTTCCATTTTGTGCCCATTTCCTCTTCTCATGTTGCTGGGCACCACTGCAAAGAGTCTGGCTCCATCCACTTGACTTCTGCCCTTTAGGTATTTACAAGCATTGATAAGATTCCTCCTAAGTCTTTTCTCCAGGCTGAATGGTCCCAGGTCTCTCAGCTTGTTGTCATAACAGAGATACTTGAGGCCCCTAGTCAAGAAAATTCACTAGTACTGTACATACTGAGAACACTAATTTTCGTGTGATTTTACAGTTTTCCAAGACAAAGATTCAAGGCATCCGAGTTGATATAATATCTAAATGCCTTTGATTGATACCAAGGAGAGTTCCAGAAAGGTGAGTGTAAGACCTCAATAACCATAAGGACCTTGAACAGAGCACTGATCTGCTGACTACTAATGAAAGAATTTACTGTATTGGGTCCAGTCACAAAGCCCAGTTTGGGCATAGGGAGGATAGTCTGGGCAATGTATCTGAATGGAGCAAGTAAGACTCCTCTGGAATGAAATCTAGAGTTTCTATTTAATCTCCTTTAAGAGCTCTCCCATTTTTTTCAGTCTTTACTGAGTACAAAAGCAGTCTAGGAATGTGCTGTTCTTTTCCTCCCTCTTTCATTTATAGACCGGATATATTATCAGTGTGTGGCTTGATGAAGATAATTGCAGAAAGAAGTAATGCCTCCTACTTTATCTTACCTTCATCTTGTGTTCAGTAGATCAGAGCATGGAGTAGTAATGTCTGTGTATTTGCTTATTTCCGTTCTGCAATTATTTTCATTCTGCAAATAATTTCCCCAAATTTTCCTGCGGGAGCTCAGCACATTGCTGAAGTAGGGGATTGGAGCTATTGTTTAAGATATCAGAGTCTTTCAAGCTAATACCTCTCACCTCAGAGCCCTTCTTGGTATGATGTATCATTAAATATCTATGTTCATATTGGTATTCTTAACTTCAGAGTTTTTTGACTTTAGTGAAATATAAATCTTGGGAAATACAGTTAGACAGATATAGTTGAGTGTTTATATACTCTCACTTAAATCAGCTTCCTACCATTTACCAGCTTTCATCCTATTCTTAAGCATAGCTTTCCTGACATTTGAAGTAACAGCGTTACATTTCCAGTTGATATCTGATTTCCATCTCTTGGGATTATCAGAAGACAGTAGACGGACTATCCTTTTTTTCTTACTGCACATGGTCAAAGCACCACAGATACTTAAATCTACCTTTACTTTGAAATCATTAAATTGAAGTCAGACACTTACAAACTAGACCTGATGCTTTATGAGAACATAGAAGTCTAAGCAAGTCTTTTAAGAAAGTCTGGCAATGGCATAAAGAAGTTTTAAATAAAAAGGAAGATTCCTGAAAATGAAAATCACTGACTGTGATTTCTGTATGTTTCATTTTCAATTCTAATAAGTCTTATAGCAGCATTTCAGCCTCATGAAAATTGTTTTTCAGTTTTTCTTAAGAAACAACTGTTTTATGTCAGTGCTAATTTCTAGATTGAATAAATTTTTGACAAATAGACATTTCTGATGGAAAAAATATTATCCTGGAAGCCATGCAGCCGTTCTCAGTGTAATTCTGTATGTATCCCAAGTCCCAGTTCTCTCTCATACTGGTCAGTAATTTCTTGTTGCCATGGCAGAACTGGTATATGATTGTACTTTATGCACAAAATAAAAGCCTTTTGAAAACTGCCTGAAGTGCAGGAGCCATATTTTTCTGATCTTCAGATGAAAGGCAGCCCCTTATTTCATAGGTAGTGTTATTTCTACTGCTGGCATCCCGTCAACCACAGGAATGTGTGGCACACAAAGCAAGTAAGTTACAAGCATATCTAAACACCACCTTCTGCCTTCCCTCATTGTTATGAGAATGGATTGTATTATATACTCTGCTCTCCTTTGATGAGACCGATTTTGCTCTTCATGCCAAAAAGCTTGTTTTGTACAGAAAATAGAAATAAAAACACATTTTTAATAAAAGCAAGATTCTGCATGTTGGTGTTGGAAGTTGCAGTAAAACAAAGAGCTCTCATATAACAAGGTAGTGCTAGATCTGTAGAGATGGAGAAGAGGAGGTGGTGGGGGTGCTGGAGCCATCCTGCTGACACAATATTGAAAACACCAGGCTGGAATTCTGCTGTGATAACCCAGGTCTGAAATTTGTTCTTTTGCACGGCTTTCAGCACCTCCTGACAAATCTGTTATATTTATGCCATTTGGACTAAAAGAGTTTGCATTCGGCCTCCTTTAGAACAAGTGTAAAAGTAAAATGACAGAGGCAAAACTCTAGCCCTAATTTAGCACATACCTGCATGAGGCTGACTCTGTGTCCAACCAGCTAATGTGTTTAACTTGAAGTGTCCTTCTGACATGTATTACGTGATCTCCTTCCAAGCCAACATGAACACTTGGCATAAGTCAGGCACCCCACATAGATATACTGCTTTTTTAGACTCCTACTGAGCAAAAAAGAAAAATAAAATATTACCAGAACCTCTTGCATGTTTAGTTTTGAAGGGAGGGATGAAAAAACTCAATCATCCAAGAAATGGGTGTATAATATCTTCAGGCAACAACATCCACTTTCCAGGAAATTTCTACACATTATCAAGACCTTTCCTTTTTATCCCATTGAGAGATATTTTGTTCAGTAAATGTTAGCTGTTGGTTAACAAGGTTAGCAAAAGAGCAGAAGTGAAGATGAAAGAATAATCAGCACTGGAAAAAATGAGTAAAGCAGTGTCAGCTACTGTAATTGCTGTTTTATGATCTAGGCAATTCTTACAGGTATAGTGATAGAAAAGAGAAAAGAAAAGCCTACCTCTAGAAAAAGCTTTGCTATCTTTAGAGCTTAATTCTTCTCTCAAGGCAGAAACAGATAAAAGGCAGAAACTTCACAGTCATATCTTCTGATTGGTATTTCTTTTGTTGGTTTTCAGTCTCCAAGACTATGGCCTGGTAGGAGGAATCAGCACTGCAGTAGTACTGTGTGTAGAAATTTCTCATCATAGCTCATCAATGGTATTTAAAAGTGTTTTCATTAGCAGTCAGATACATAATATAAACATTGTCGAGTTGCACAGTGACAACAGAACCTAATTTCTTATTTGTGAGGATGGGGGAGGCAAAACTGTAGGGAAGAAGAGTCAATCTCCTTTCTTTTGTCAGACTTAAAAACAAATTTTGGAGTTACATTTTAATATCTTGGATTCCAATTCCAGTTGATAATGGACAGGTACCTACTGTCAAATTATTTTCTGCACTAAGCACCTATTGAACACTGACAAAGTGGATTGAACTCCTAGTTCATGTGCTCGTGAACTTGGTTATTTCCTAATGGAAAATTGAGCGGGATTTATCTTTTTGGCACAGAAGGGTACATTCAGATTGGAGGAAAGGCGTGGATACAGGAAAAACCAATGAGCTATAATGTCCAGTCAGTTAGCTTCTAGAGGGGGAAAGGTAAGAAATCTGTAATGTCTCTCTGATTTCTCCCAATCTGTATTGTTCAATTGATTGTTTATTACTGAAAGGAACAAAAATTGATGCTGTTCATAAGTCAGAGTCAGACTTGCTTACTCACTCATCCAATATTTACTTATCCAAAGTGCAAAACCCCAGCAACAGATGCTAGCCCGCACTAGGGAGTGAAAGACTGATGCTGTTCCAGTGTGAAAAGCAGAACAGCCACAACAGGGGATAATGAAAGATTCCACACACCATGGACACCTGAATATGAGTGACTGAGAGTCAAATCCTTGCTCCAAATCCATCTCAGCTAAAATCTTGACTTCTGTTTGTTATGTCTGTTTGTATAATGAACACCTTAATAGCTGCATTTGAAATTCTCAGGCATCTCTCTCTGAAAAGAGAGAGTCTACATAGAAAGTGACATGATAATTTTTCAGGAATTTCTGAGCTAGATTAATGTAAATCTATCTACATATCATGTCTTCTTTTCATCTGCACTTTCCTGGCTTTAGTAAATCCTTCAGGATACCAAAGTCCTACATTTCATTTTGTCTTTCTACTGTTACTTAACTCTGCAGACTTCATTCATCTTCCTCTCTTTTACTGCATAAGAGCAGAGGACATCAGTTTCTCCACTATTAAGTGATTTCATTTCAAAGGAATTGTAATGCTGTTTTTGTTTTGTTTTGTTTTGCTTTGTTTCTAAAACAAAGCAACTAAATTAAAAAAATTCAAAAATAAAAGTTCTCTGATTTGTTCATAGGTCTTGGCTAATTAATCACTTGCAGATTCCAACCGTGACATGGGTCTTAGCATCTTGAATAAAAAGTTTATTGAATGTTCAAACCTTCCTAATAATACTGACCTGTTTCTAGGAACTTCCTCAATGATTTTCAATAGCTTTGAGCTTTTCTCTGTGTTAAATCCTATCATACACACCTGAGATTGTTTTCACTATGGGATTATGGCATGAGATATGTCATGTGATATATGTCGATGCTCTTAACACACTGAATTCTTTGAGGAGGACCTCTATGAAAGCCTACCCTTACATATACTTGACTGCAGATTTCACTTTGTAGAGTATTACATTTTCCATGGGATATTTCTGAAAACTGGTGATTTTCAGTTTAGCCCATTGCTGGATCTGCTTAAGACTCAGTTCTTAATGATATATGCATACCTTTAATGAAAACATAATTTAAGAATTTAATAAAATAAAAGCATAGAATGAAGACAGCAAGGTTCATATTACTGCTTTTGTTCATCTTAAGTAGATGTGCCTCTGATTCCTCACAAAGACCTATCTTTCAGCCCTTTATTCCTTTAGACACTTACCAAATCTAGGAGTACAAAGAATTGGCTAGAAAAGATTGCCCTGCCCACTTCACTTGATCACCTAGATCTTCCCAGGCTCCTTCTGTGGGTGTCCAAATGTATAGCTGGCAAAAGTGATTGAACCGTCTTCTTGACGGTTCAATCATAGTTTACATTTTTCTCATATCTACTTAGCAGAAAGGCCTTTCAGAGAAAAAGCATCTGAAAATAAACTGTGAGCAAAATCCAATTTTTGCTGATGTGAAAGGTGAAAAGAAAAGTTGTTTGTCTTAAAATACACTTTTCTTGCTACTCCCTAATATCTTATTGTGACTAACCATTTACAAAACAATACAGTTCAGGAACAACTCTTTGTTTATGCACACAGCATATTCTAATGATACTCATCACCCTACAAATACATACTTGTATTATATATAAAGATAGCATAAAAAATGTGGGAAATGAAGGTCTTGAGGGCTCTAGAAGTTTACTTAACCTGCCATTTGGAAATTAAGTCTTTAAACAGAAATAGATATTTGGACCAAATATGTTTACTATGGCAACATGAAATAAAATTTTAGTTGTTCTGATTTCTATGTTGAAGCGACATATTTACAATACAGCTTCTCCCTTGCAGATAGGCAAGCAGTTTCAAAAAAAGACAATACAAATTGTGGCTTGCACATTTCAGTGCAGGTTCTGAGCCTAAAAGTGTGTTTTAGAAGGATTTCAGGTGGGAGACATTTTCACGATGACACAATTTTTTGTAATCCTTGCGTGCGTATTCTGACTATGAATCTTCCTGTGTGTCCAATTTTAAAATATTGATAACAATCATTAAAAAGAAGATTTTCAAATACTTAAATAAAGTGTGCGGAAGATAGGAAGCACCAAAACCACACTCACAAATTGAAATTTCTGTTAGGCTTTTGCAAATATAATGATGGAACAATCCATTTCAGATACCTGGTAGCTTATCATAACTATTTGGTCATACCAAGCAGAAATAGTTCCTGGAAAATTACATAAATTCTATAGCGCTCGGACATTGGCATGTGATCTATCCAACATTCACATCACAGAAAAAAACTCTACAGGTTTTAGTATCATTTGGGTCACTTTAAGAGAACACAAAAGTTTTAACTGGTCTTTTTGAGTCTTTATGTGGGATTCTGCTTTCTTATGTTCATGGCTGATCCCGTCACTTTTCAGCTCAGGGAAAAAAAAGTTAACCTAGAATTTTTGCATAAAATGCAGGTGACGATTTTGTTAATCCAAGATCCATATCATTCTATGTAGTTTTCCTTTTTTCTGTGGTTAAGAAATTGTACTGGATGTAATGTTATTTAAATAAACATTCCTTTATAAAACAGACATATTCCATAGTGCAACTTGATTGTGGTAAAACGAGGCAGAAAGTGAAGAATTTGCCAGCTGAGTTTAAGGTAAACAGAATACTTCGTTTTATTAATATTATTATTATTTTGAAATAAAAGTTACTTTAAAGATTAAATTAGAATAATGTATCAGGCAAGTGTTCTGAAAGATTTAAAAGTTCTGAAGGATTAAGGAGTGTTGTTTTTATTTTGTTTTATTTGCCAAGAACATAACAAGGAAAAAGAAGAAAGACCCTTCAATATTCAAAGATAAGAATGGTTAATCTTATTTTGAAATTAAAGTAATAAATATAATAACCAGTTTGCCATGGGCAGTGCTAACATTTCAGAGACAAAAAATATAGTCAGAATGTCACTGGGATTTAAATAACCATGTTCATTTAGAAAAGTTTTCCTCAAGTTTTGCAAAACCACTGAAGAGCCTTTACAATAAGATATAGTAGTAGAAATAAAAGAATAACCTTGCAAACATCTCAAAGTTACTGGGAAATATTAACATCAAGAACTTAGAACACAAGCTCACATTCAATAATTCAGTGTTTATGGAAAAGTTTTTATCCTCATGCAATCAAAATGTAATCTTCTGCAGAACTGAGCACAGGATTTTTCTTCCATGAATAGTATACTTCCTTTTACCTACTGTATTCAGGATAATAAATATCTGCTGCTACCATGATATTAGAGTCACAGAAGATGTGAAAAATGCTTTAAAATAATGAAACTTAGGACTTCAGGTGAAGTTTTATAAGTCTGTTATGTTTTGGCGAAGAAGTCTAATACATGGGACATAACTTTCTCTCCAGATCTTCTTGAATAACTAATACATCACTTGCTCTTCCTAATGATCTCACACTTCTCAAATTTGTCAAATAGCATGTCTTTTCTGCTTTCTTTTTTTATTTAGCAGAAAGCTGAGATTGTGGTCTGGACCGTTTCACTCCTGTTGCATGTAAATTATTTCTGTCCACAGAAGTTGTTCCTGAGATTCATATTTGACACAGTTCTCCTTACATAAAAAGAGACCTCTGTAACATAAATTTGGTAAAGGTCAAATTGACTGTTTTTAATTATTCCAAAATGAAAACAAGGTATTAATATATATTCTAAAGAACTTTTCAGAATTTAGTGAAAGGAAAAATTAAACACATTTCTGTAACCACATATAAACACATAAAAATGAAATCATGGTTTTTTATCTGCATGTGCAGATATAGATGCAATTAATTCATATAAATAAGTAGATTTCTACATCAGCTCCCTGACTTTAAAATTAATATTTTTCTCTTAAATTCTCCATCACATTAATAGCATTCTAGAGAGACTCTAAAATTCACTTTCTATTAAGTTTTAAGTTTTCATATGGAGGTTATTTTCTTTCAGTCCTTTCCTGACAAGTTTATCTAAGAAAAGATGGAAAAAACAGTATTGCTTTGTTTCATCACATATCTGCTGAAAGTGGCTTTATTTGCAAGAGAGTAAGGTCAGATCATGTTAATTTACATAAATTCAAATGTAGACTGTCATTATCCTGAAATACAAATATGATGGAGTAACATGAACTTTATTGCAAAAACACTTCCTGGGGAATCTGTTTAATCCACAGCCAAATGATAAACAGTCCTCTCAGGAAGCTCAATCCATTTGCTCAGTGGATTCCATTAGCTACTCTCAGTTTTCACACCTTTCAGATTCCTTCTTGTTTGTTCTTTACTAGATTCAAGTATAAGTACATTTAATAATGGGAACATTATCATCACAATAAGAAAATTCTCAAATATTTAGTTCAAGGGCATTCTCAAGGACACACTCCACTAGAACAACTGAAAATACTTAGCTCCAAAATGATTGGTTTAGCCTATTCTCAATAAAATAGGCTGAACATTTAAAAACATTTAAGTCTATGACTCTATACAAAAAGTACATGAAATTCAGTATTAACAGCCATTATTTTTCTGCTGACTTGCTGTGATGATAGCAAAATATGCATAACTGTTCCCAGTACTGGGCAGTTTCGCTCCTGCAAAGGTTATTGCAAACATTTTCCTTGGTTTCATTTTTTGTGGATTTACACCCTTCCCTCTAAAAGTTTTGTTTTTGTGAGGTTCAATTTGACAGGAATGTTAAACTGACCTTCATTTGACCTAAGGATCACTAAAAGATTACTTGTGACCAGGATTGACCTTAAAACTCAAGATCAAGGTAGAACTGCTGGTTTTCGCTGTTTTTCTGTTGAATGCACAAATGTTCAATGGTCTCAGCAAAAAAATTTACATTGACTGTAATCTTCTTTTAGAATATTTTCTCATAACTAAGTTGTGATCCCTAGAGACTCATGTATAAAATAGAAATGTAGGAAAGTTGTGTCTCCATATCATTCTAAAAAGATCAATTTTACAGGTAGATGGTAGACTTGAATACATGAAACAGTAGGCATTACAATAATAATTCAGCAGAGCACTTAAACATTTGGTTAAAATCGAACTTAATTATCACGGTGTAAGACCGAGATTTACACGTTTATAGCATTCTGTGTTTATGATAAAGGAAATGCTCTGCTAATAAGGGGACTGAATGCCCTTATAGTGCCAAAAGTACGTCTAATTTGTAAGAACAAAAGCAGATTTATGCTGGATTGAAGTGTGGAGTCATTAATGCCAAACAAAAAATGACATTTAGTGTAAGGACAAGCATACTAACTCGTCTAAGCCAGTAATGTGCTTCTAACAGCAAAAGAGACATACAGCTACTTAAATGTAGGTGACAAATGATAGTGCCCCAGTACTGCTTAGGCATAAAAAACAGTTCCAAAAAGAGATAGGAGTCCCATAAGATCCAGTGTCAAAGTCCCTTTTCCTCTATTTTCAGACAGAGAAGAAAAGAAAAGTGACACAAACATGTGATCTTTACTGACCTCAACAGAGCCTGCTGCACTGGTTCCCAGTAAATCCATTATGCTGACCCCCCAAGCTGTAACTGAAAGGGTTTTCTAGAGCAGATATCAGTCCAAAAGATATTTGGACCATGTAGCAATTGTGTTTCTTCATCAATAGACCATTGATGCTAGTTGGGATGCTAGTAAGCATGTTAAATGGCAACAGTCACAACTTGTGCTTAGTGTTACAACTGCTGGTAAAAAGAGGTTAAACTCACCTTTTTCGTGTATGCAAGAAGAGAATGAACTTTGTATTGCCCAAATTAGCATAAAACCCCTACATACTTTCCTGTATCACTACCCACTTGGGTTGAGTGGCGTGTTTTCTCCAGCTGGACCCAGTTTCTACATCAGAATGTAAACTATCCTGCCTCTCTATCAGAGAGCTTTAGGCAATTTGTAGAGCCACAGACAAAAGAATTAAATTGGCAAAATAAGTATAAAAACAATGGACAAGATCAGTGGCCAGGGGAACTCAAAGTGTTTATGAAGAATAATACTGGAATCAGTTTGAAGGATAGTAAATAAAGGGCATTAGCTGTAAATACATTTTTGTTGTTATTAACTTGCAAAAGCTGTTGTTTTTTAGAAGAACAAAAAATCTCATATTTCCTCTCAGAAAATCAAGTATTCATGAAGATTGTCCTTTCTGTATAATCTTTAGACAGTGATACATCATCTCCAACTGAGATCTATGTGTCAAATGGAATTATTGGTCAGGGCAGACATGCTCAGTTCAGGCAAACATTCAGAAGACCAGAAGGTCCATAGCATCACTATCACATGGATACGAAAAAGTGATGGTAACATGAAGTGAGAATGTGAGGCATTGCCCACTGTTTCTAAACAGTGTCTGCATGACGCTGCAAATAAATGAATTTGTTTTCTTTTCATAGCTCATGCTTTTTTTAGCCTTTTCTTTCTGTCATAGCCAAGGGCTTAATTCATCAAGAATGTGCTGATAGGCCAGACCAAGTAATAAAGTATATGAGCATACAGATTATTCCCAACCAGTGATCAAGAGGAAATGTAATTAACACACACTAAAGAAGTCAGAGTTGCTGTGATGAGGACTGTGCTTGCTCCCACTGTAAACAAGGCTAAGTCTACGGACACTATGATCTCAGGTCTGCTGCTTCACAGATCTCATGGAAGTACAAGATGAGATAAAAAAGCATTGTTAAATAACCAGCGTGGCCACATAGAACTGGTAATGAACTTACCCACATGAAATTAAAACTAAGAATTAAGGTACTGTTCACTTGCTTACATTTTTAACCCACAATTCACATGCTCACTTTTTAGTACGGACAAGCTTGAAAGATTTCATTGTGACAGGTGCAGCTGTTTTGTGGGTAAGCCTTTACAGGTGATAAAAAATGATATACAAATCATCTTTTGTTCTGATGCCTTTTACTCTCAGAAAAATCTTATCTTAAAAAGTACCTCTGTAATTACCTTATAAATGGAAATGGCAATCAGTCAAATGTGCTATCAAACCATCAAACTATCCCACTGGAGTACATAGAAACATACTTAATTTGTGTCTTGGGTGCAAGGATCCCACTGCTGCACTTCTGACAAAGATCAGTCCTAAATGGTGGAACAAAATGGACTAGATGTTCTCTTTTTTCTTCCATTGCAAAAATCAATAGATACTGATTTCCTACTCACCTTCACTACACAACTCATATGTAGATTACTCTGAAAGTAATGCCTCTTGTTTAATTCCATGGAAATTGCAACAGATATAAAGAGCACAGGAACAACATCTCGTAGAACAAATTCTTGGCTAAAAAACGCCATTTTTTGTCACCACCATTAGCCAATTCTCATGAATGGGCTGATCAATATGCTCTATGGCTAAAATGTACCACCTCACTGTGCTCACATGCACTGTTTGGCCTCCATAAACATTCAGTGTCAATGAATGTCAACAGACACCATTTTTTCCACATGGAGGAATTCAATTCCACACCTTTTCTTCATATTAACTTGCACATCTGATACCATTCTGTCACACTGCTTCTCTGCTGCCATCTCTCACATAACAACAAAATGGAGTGGCATCTTGGCAAGAAGGTTCAACCTCTATTGCCATAGCACCAATATCCCCAACTGACATCGTGGGTCAACATAATAAAACAGGCATTACTTTCAGAGCAAAATCTCTCCCTTCCTTTTACCAGTCTAGGAAGTCCTAATTTTTGTAGCCTATTTCTGTAACAGTTTTTCTTCACCATTGTTATTCCTGCTGAATTTTGCTGCATGTTTTATACCACAAGTCTTATGAGAAGGAAAAAAATGGTATGTCCACCTAGTTTACTCAATAAATGGACACACTAGACTTATACCATAACACAGTATATACATTTCTGATTTGCTACTTATTCTAATAATTTCAAGTATTCCATTTGTTTTTTGAGTTCCAGATTGGCATTGATGGTTGTTGTTGTGTTGTTTTTTTTGTTTGTTTGTTTGTTCATTTTGTCAGAAACTGATCTTGGGTTCTTCTATTTTTGATCATAAAAGCTAATTGGGAACCTGTTACACTGTAAGTGTTGTACAGAATGTACACTCTTTACATTGAATGAATATTATCTGCCCTTTTAGCTGGCACTTTCACTTATTTTAAGTGGGATAATCTGTTTCCCCTATTCTTTACATCTTTTAAATAGCATTTTATCTCTGCTCATGTCTAAAATTCATAATCATTTGCATTAACCTGTGATAGCTTTATTTTTCTGATGGTCTTTGATGAGCAATTGTCTGAGAACCTTTTGAAAAACAAAGTTCACTGAATTAATCTGATCTCATGTATATATGCTCGTTTGCCTCCTCACAAAACACACTGCAGCTTTTGAAATGTGACTTCTCCTTACAAATGATATGTTGACTCTTTCCTGTTGTGTTTAGCTACATGCCTACTAAGTATACATTTATAACAGATTTTTCCAATTTTGGAAATATGGAGATTAAGATTACAGATTGTAATCTGTGAGTCTCTGTTTAAAAGCAATTTTCTGTCCTTTAAGGAGGATAGTTTAATTGATAGACCATGTACCATATTTAATAGCTTGGCAATGTAACGTTTCATTTCTTTTAAAGATCTTGAATGACTGTTATCTTGGCCTTACAACACACAGTTTTTTATTTAATAACCAGTATTCTAAGATTTTTCTGCCACTGCTTCTGGTTGAGATGACTCTTCTGACTCATCCCCCACAAATAACGGTTCCAAGATAGGAGCTTCCTCATACTCCTTCATACTCAGCAGGGATGCAAATAATTCATTTAGTTCTGCTCTTATATTACCTTTTCTGAGTGAACTTTTTATATCTTGACTACTTATTAGCCCTGCAGACAGTGCTGGACTCATAGTTTCTCATATGACTGCATTCTAATTAATCTCTTCTAATTAACAATTTTACAAATGACTCTAAGATCCTGTTCTGAATCATAGAATCATAGAATGGCCTGTGTTGAAAAGGATCGTAATGATCATCTAGTTTCAACCCCCCTGCTATGTGCAGGGTCACCAAACACTAGACCAGGCTGCCCAGATCCAGCCTGGCCTTGAATACCTCCAGGGATGGGGCATCCACAACCCTCTTGGGCTGAAGCCTTGCCATTTCCTAACTTCTGAGCTTCCCTTCTTCCTTGGTTATCTCCCTGACCGTTGGATGCACTTTCAGTGTCTCATTTAGAGATGTCTTACATTTCCTGTTATTTCTGCTGATGGTGTTCCTAGATTCGTAATCTTTTATCCATTTTCTATTCTTTTTCCCTAAATTAGTCTCCAGTGACATATGTCTGAATTGGAAAGGATGCATGTAAAAGTCTACAGACTCCCAGCAAATGAATACCAAGGTAAAGCTTCAAGAATTCCTTTCAAAATTTGTCCTGCCTATCCAACTGAGAACAGAGCTATGCACCTACAAACAATTTCAAAGCTTCCGCAGTGTTTCTGGAAAAATACCAAGAATATGTAGCTCACTGAATCCTTTCACTGAGCGTTCATGTTTCCTCCTGCTCCTTACATATAGATTGTTCTGCATAACAGTAATTTCTTGTTTAGCTTGTCCATGGACAAAAAGGATTAAAGGTTTTATAAAGTACAGTATAATTATATTTATAGAAACAACCAAACTCAGTCACATTATACAATTTTTTTTGTCTTAAATTGAGGTAAAATAAGGTAGGAAAAGAAATATTTGCTCTCTGAATCCTTCATAACCCCACTGGGACTCTCAGAAATTTATTTGCAAATGGAAAGCACACACATTTTCAAGGATATAATGCCAGAAAAGTTTGCTTACAAAGACTTTGGAGCATTTCAAATGTTCGTGTTTGTAACAAACATAGTGTTCACCAGTAGGGAATCTATCCAGGCATGCAACTGTCATTTAGTTTTAAAACCCACAAGATCTGAAAAATGACAGCTTTAAGGCTTTGGGCTTTTTTAGAAACAGACTTGATAAAAGATGCTGTCTTTGAAGAGAGTGATGCTTTTGCAGGTGGAAGACCATGACCAACCTTAACAAAGAAGGTCTGTAAGTTAGAGTAGAATGAAGATCACTCCTCAAGCAGTGCGTTTTATGTCCCCTCCCCAGTTTCCACACCTGGCATAGTTTAGTATCGTGAAAGTGGTCAGACTGCTTGGTGGCCTCAGACACACTTGGTTTCCTATGAAAGGCACAGTCACTCCTCTAACACTGGCACTGGAAACTCCCTCGGGGCCAGGAATTGGCACAGGGGCATCCCTGGGCTGTCAGACCAGGGTCCAGTAGTCAGGGTGCATTCCATGGCTTAGCCAGAGGCAAAGCAAACAAAACAGTGGGGCATTCCCAGACCAGAAACTTCTCTGGGGAAAAGGTGGGACTGAAGCCTGACTAGGATGTGAATCTCTGGTAGGACTCACAGAGTGAATGTCCGGGTATGGCAGGGCAGTGTGGAGCAGGAGTCAGGCCCTGCTGCAAGGGTAGGCATGATGCTCTAGGCAGATAAGGAGATGTCACAGAACTGGAGGTGCTCTAGAAGCCTTAATATTGAGGCTTTGCCCCTCTTCTTTTAGAATTTAATTCTCCTATATACATTTTGATAAAATAGTGAGATTTTTTATTATTGGCATTATTTATTTTAATATAAATAATTTATATTATTTATTAATGGTTACTTAGAAAGGCAGAAGGTGCTATACAATACAAAAATATGCAGCTAGAACAGATGCCCTCAGATTATAACACCCTTTCTCCTACTTAGCAGCAGCAGGCAGGCATTCTGCCATCTTGCCTCCTACTGAACTCACCACGGGACTATAGAGATAAAAGGGTTACAGAAGTAATAATACAGAGCAGATTTTTACTTTTCTGAAGAGTTGCTGGACAAAGCTCAAACCTAATCGGACTGTACTGTACAGACAGTCTCAAAACCAAGAACACTGTATACAGAGTATAAGGGGAATGTTCTTTCTCCACTACCTAGAATATTTTAAATTTGAACCTGAGGATATTCTGTACCTGTTTCCATAGCCTTGATTGCCTTGCAGGGAAGCATTTCATAAGTGTATATTCTATTCTTTTGAACTCCAAACATCTGCCTTAAGCATCTGCTTTTAATCAGTTAAACCAATGGCCTCCTTCAGTAGACAATGTGGTACAGATAAAAAAGGCTGATGGTGTATTGACTGCAAAGCCCTAAGCTTACTCATTCTCATTTCAGATCCTTTGCCAAAGAACCTTGCTTGTCTTTTTGGTTTTCCAGCAATAACACAAATTTAATGGTCAAAATGTCAAGGATTCTTACTGCAAGGGCCATATATAAATATATTATTTGGAATTCAATTTCTTCTTCTTTTTTTTTTCTATAAGTAATATGCACATATTTCTTCAAAAGAAAATATTAATTTTTTCATTTAATATTGAAATATAGTTTATCAACTCTGAAGTCTTTGGAGACAACTGCTTACTGTGGGGAGTTATCCAAGTAATTCCTATTAACAATGAAAAATGATTGAGCAATTCAAAGTACAATGTTTTAAAACACTCTGAATGTCTCAAGTACACAAATGCATGGTGCTTCCAATGACCTCATTACCTGGCCTTAATACACGCACTTGTCAGCTTTTAAAATGTTCTTTTCTTCATGAAACACTTTTTGCAGTAAAAATAGTTTTCTTCCAACTCTATTTAGCATAAATTGCATATACTGTTTGCATCACACAAAAAGCAGTTTGAAAACAAAAGATTTCAGTCAATGGAAAGGAGAACAAAATAGGAGTAATAGTAGAGCCATTTGTATGTCTCCATTGATGTCCACTGAAGATTATATGTTTTCATTTTTACTCCTTAGCTAGTCTCAATGTAAAAAAGATTCACCCTAATCTTTGCATCAGTTCATGAAATGCCAGCTGCTCTCCATAGTTCTCTATCTCAACACATTTATAGATTGTCTGATATATTTACCATCTCTTAAAAAAGAAATCCTTGTGAAGAATTAATATATCAGAGAATATTTGAATTTTCTAAAATATTTTTTTCATGAGTAAGACATATTAATATTTCTAAAAATGCAGGCACACCTGAAAAAACGTTATCCTGTGCAATAGTCTAATCAAGCACAATAACCTAGTCAATCATACTTTTTTACTTAGATCTCTTTAGAACTTAGATAAAGTTGAGTATTCTTTGTTAGAATGAGCAGCAGGAGACCGGACAATTGGTTCCTGCCTCTGCTGGTAAACCAAACTGCTCCAAGGCACGGATCTGATTACTGTCCCACAGTCAACAGATTGTTTTCACTAGTGCAGTCAGGCCATGGGCACACTTTGTCCAGCTAGCACTCTCCCAAGGAATGCCTGGACATAATCCAGAGTTTAGCACAGTCCAATGACCATTCCCAACAGACAGTGTGAATGGGACTCGTTTGAAGGATATAAAAGCTGAGATTATGTACAGGAGCCATGCCAGCTGGTCTCAATGCCAAAGAGGATCCTAGACTTTTTTCATACTACTGGAGATACAGCCCTGGGGTCTTCACAGGATTCAGCTGATATATGCTTTCTCAGCTTATCCTTCTCAACATAAGGGTTAGGTTAGTGACAAATGCTTCCTGCTGTCAGATGCAAAAAATGCAAAGAGTTCTAGGCAGAATTAGATCTACTCTATTTTATATAACAGTCTGTCAAAGCAATAAGTTATGTCAGCAATATGACCCTGAAGAATGTTATAAAAATATTATCTTTATAGTGTAGGAAACCTGTATAATGATTGAATTATATTAAAGACAGACTGGTTAGTTTTCTGGGACTTGTGTAGCTAAGAGTGCCCAGTATTTTTAAACTGTGATAATTAATATCAGGCACTCCTGATTCATAGCAGACAGAAAATTTTTAAGGTCAGTATCAGTTTTTCTCACTCGCACTGGCTATACCTGAAGAAATGGTCTGCCTAGCCGTAACACCAGTACTTCTGACACTCGGTTTGCAATGGATTGTCCAGTGTAACAATGCTGGTGCGTTTTGTATTCCATTTCTTATCATACAGAGGGACATGTAGGATGAGAAATCATTGCAAATCATTGTGTATGACAACTTCCAAATGTTCTTTGGGAATTTTTACAGAGAACAGTAGGTAGCAAAAACTAAGCCAAGGATCATTCAGCAGCTTAATAATATAGGTGACTGACTTCTAGCTCCTGTTCTAGTGACCTGGCTCTTCTTAATTTAATGGTAGAGATTGGTACATTGTGTGGAATAGATTATAGAAATTTGCTTCTCAATACCATAAGGCAGATCAATGTGTCATAAAGTAATTCCTTGCTCTTTCAGTAAACATGAATTATTTTAAGACAGAAATTACTAATTTTCTACATCATCAATAATTTCAGTATTTTTTACCCCATTTAGTATCTCTGCAATATGGAAATCTTCTGTGTTCAAAAATTTTTGATACATTGCTTTTCTTTTGAATTCAAACAGACTTTCTTGAGGTCAGTTTGTAATTCTAAAACTGTAGTTAGCTTGCTGGTAGTTGGCAAATAGAAAAAAAAATTTCACTATATTTAAATGTTTTCATCACCTGCTGTTTATTAGTAATTAACAAAATTTTTTTTTCCATTTCTTAGAAAGTGGCAAGACTAGTGGCTAAATAACCAATTTTATGCACTAAAGTCTGTTCACTTTAGGACTTGA
Source organism: Meleagris gallopavo (assembly GCF_905368555.1). Classification (NCBI taxonomy): domain Eukaryota; kingdom Metazoa; phylum Chordata; class Aves; order Galliformes; family Phasianidae; genus Meleagris; species Meleagris gallopavo. Next base: position 60,841,688 of record NC_139405.1, on the reverse strand, counting down.
GCCTCTTAAAATTGAATACTGAGTTGGTGTCCAAAGCTGCAGGAAATCAGTTGAAAAACTCTAACAACAAACTTTGGACTGTCATGTTAAATACTATCTTCATTTTTCCCTCATACTACTGATCCCAACTGAACAAAGAGTTCACACTCAGGCAGTACTTTCTCCCATGGGGTTATTGATGTTCTTCTAGAATCTGGAGTAAGTTGCTTTTACTCAGACTGGTTATTTTGAGTTGTACTTCTGACATAACCCCAGTTTATATCTGCAGCTCCAGGGATATAGTAGAATATATTCTAGATTCACAAACTGGGTATTACTATGGAAGCTGTCGTTTTTCCACTACTCCAGCACGACTTTAAATCCTTGTGCTCTTAATCTTGTATCTATTTGATTGACTAATACTTAATTTTGACATGTCTGTGCTCTCCACTACTGACCTTTGAAGGCTTGCTGGGGGTAGACATGAGATGCCTGTGGGTTAGGATGTGATCAGCTATTGCTTGTAAATGAGTGAGACATTTTGGCCATGGAATGTAACTGAACATTTTCTTTCTTTCCTTTCACCTGTTGCTAGACATAGAAAGAAAGATTTAGTTGTTCTGGTTTAAAATTCAGACATTGACAAGAAATAATGGAGATTATGTTGTCCCAGAGCATGATTGCCATCATGTAATAGTTCTATAAAAAGCTAATGAAAAACAGTAGCTATAGATGATTCCTTTTTACTTGTTTCAGTTTTCAGAATGACTTCTGCAGAACCCTGTTTCAATTCTTTTGAATTTCTTCATTTCTTCATCCTCTTAAAATTTTGCCCTTATCACATTCTTGTAATAAGGCTGTAATGTTTTGAAGATAAATTGAAAGGTTCTGTAGATTTTTTTATAGCTACATAACAGATCAGTTCACTAGAAAAAAAAAAAAATCAGTCTAAAATATGAGGTATCTTCAATTTTGAGTGACATTGAAAAGTGTGAAGTTTATTTTGTTCTTTTTCTAAGTATCCTCTCTGAACTCATTCAGTATATATTTATTGTTTGTATTACTGCATTTACTTGATGCTTGACTATATATATACATATCTTTAAAGCAATGCTTAGAGGAAAATGAACCATAGGAAAAAAAAAAAAAGAGAATTAACCAGAGTTTCCTTGAGGCTCTCAGTACTTATACAAGTTTCTAAAGTTCCTTTGTCTTTTCTTTAGCTGAAAAAAGAAAAAAAAAAAAAAGGAGAAAATCTCACAAATATTTCTATGTTGGGCTAATTCTCCAAAGGCATATTATTTTGAAAAAAACGATAGCTCAGAGGAAAACTAGTGACCTGATTCTGATGTCACTTACTTACGTTTACACCCAGAACAGTTTCATTAATGTCAATGGAGTTGCAGTCCTGTAAGTGATTAGGTAGTTTGTTTCTACTGAGGAAGATAGCATATTACTTTCCATCCTTTTAAAATCAAGAGTGGATAAAAATAACAAGCAAAATTGTAAGGCACAAGGTAAGGGAAGTTCATTCTCTTTAGATGACATTTTCCACTTCATTTGGATAAAAACCGTGCAATGTGCATTTTTCTTTTTGATGAGCTGTCAGTGATCATGCAAAACAGATGTGCTCATGCTGTTTGTGCGTTTGAAAGAAAGAAAGCAGAGCAGTTTCATTGTATTCATTCAGAGAAGAGAAATCTTGACAAAGAAATTGCAAATGATGTCATCATGCTGAAGATCCCTGTCATAGGCAGCCACTTTTCATATTTCCTTCTCACACTAGAAAAAAAAGATTTCTCTTGGTTATGATCATAATAAAATACACGTGGAATTCTGGGAGGACTTTCCCAGAGCATTTTCAACAAATTGGTCACTCGTGTTGATAAAGCTTGCAAAAAGAATGACAGATCAGAACAGACTTTATCTCAAAAGTTTTGAGCTGACACTGGAAATTCAGAATTCTTAACTGTGGGCTCTACTCCGCATCTTATTTTCATTCCTGCCAATCCTAAATCATGCTTCTTAAAACAGAGCAAATCCCAAAATATAACTGTGGAACAGTAGTTTTATCTGATGATTTTCCAGAGAAATTTTCATTTAATCCAATACGTTTAAAGATGCTTTATGAACAAGGTAGTGAAGAAAGGATAGATTACAGATGCTACTTTAGGCCTAGGTTAAACTTTACACAGAGTTGGACAAATTAGGTCAATTAAATTAAGTGAACTAGACTAGTTACAAGTTCAGTAAGGAGAGGGATTCTGAATTTGCAGGACTACCTTCCAGATATGTGGTCAGGAGTGTGAGCCATGCAATAAGGACAACTACAATCCCTATTGTTCTTGTAAATACAATTCAGTCATGCTTACAATTAAATGAAAATTGAAATGCAATTTTTCAGCCGTTTTACAGTTACAGTTAAGAATTCTTAATTTTTCATGGAAAGAATTATTCAACCAAAACACAAAGTATTGTTCTTGATCAGTAAATAGGGTTTTACAAACATTTTATTTTATAATGCATAAATAGAAATTTCAAGATAGGGAGGTGAATTGGTATTTTTTTAGAACATGTATATATTTGATCACACTTCATATGTTCACACAATTAAAATAAACAAGCTCGAATAAAAAACTGTTCACTTAAACTTAAAAAGGATAAATGCCATTACTTCTAATCAATGTGTAGACCAAATTCATTCCTGTTCTTGTAATATGGTTTGCATCAGTAGCTCATGGAGAACAAAATACTTCTTAAATAGTTGATAAAACAATGAAGATTCCATTAGCATTGTTTATAAAATTGAAAAGCACTGGTCTTTTCTAATCCATAAGCCTCATAGATCTTCAGGGAAGTAAGTCCACCTTTTCAAGCTGCAGTGATTCAGAATTGTGGCAACTTCAGTTTTCCTTCTGAAGTACTCCTTTCTGAGTCAACACTTGTGGGAATATATTGTTTCAAAGTAGTTCGTGGGATATAATTTTCAAAGAAATGTATGAAAACCATACACTTCCTATTAACGTTAATGGGGAATTGTGTGTCTAAATACAGCTTTGAACATTCTGGTTAGAAGTTTACATCTTAGTGAGCTGCACATGGTTCCCCTGCTCTAATCAGATGTTTTTACATATTGCAGAAGAGCCCTGCTGTGGATCAGCAGATACCGTGTTGAATGTTTCCTTCTGCTAAATGCCTCATAGGTATCTCCATTAACAGAGAGAACTTTTCTCTATTAACAACTGTATTTCATAGGCTTAGCTTATTAATTATGCAGTATAGTTATCAATTACAATATGAGGAACTTCCTCATGCAAAACCAAATTAATTCATTGCTCTCAGCAACTCTATCATGCATTGCCAAGTAGCTTAAGCAGCTAATGTGCGGCATTTTTATAGGACCTGCAAGCCACTGCAGAAACTACACAGCTAGCTTTACTTACTAATTGCATTATCAATGAAAGATTTTACTTTTTGTTCGTGCCCCAGGTGATAATGCATGATATAGCATTACATAATTACAGCATGCATCACTTGAACTTGTGTACGGACTAATGGGATGCTATGCAATACAGGGTGGAAAGAAGTTAATGGCAATGTGATAAGATAAGAAGAAAAAATATTGCTTGAATAAGTGTATCCAATGAATTAACATTCACCTTAGCCAGAAGTGAGCTGGAGATGCTGTGAGTAAGCCCTAAACTACTTCATGTATAGCACACAACATGTGATATTAATCATCTATTCTTGCCTGCTAAGTATCTGAACAAAAAAACCCACAACTTTGTAAAATATGAATTGATCAAACTTTCTTTTTCTGAGTAACTCTGAAATACAATGTGTGTATTGCAGGAAGGCAGCTTGTGTCCTGGTTAGACGATCGTTTGCATGATTAGGATAACAATCAGCTTTAGATGGGCTCCATGGGGCTTTTCAGCAACAAATAAATAAATAAATATATCGAAAGATCTCCTCCTCATATCTCTGCAGGTGTTCAAAGAGTCCAACTTATTTTATTCCAGATATTATTCTTGCCAACTAATTGTTTTTATAACAATAGCTTATGCAGAGCGTGGGAAACCAGACTTTTATGTTTTCACTGCCTGTGTCCTGATTCAGGACTCAGCATGGAGATCCAAGATATGTAATAACATTCCAGTATTACAATGGCTAGAAAGTACATGCTCAGTAGTAATACACATTAACACATAGCATAGAGCTGGATTTAATGCCTCGTATTACAAGAAGGGAAAAAAAAAAGCAGTGAAACATTTGCTTTTAATGTATTTTTTTCCACCACTTGCAATCTGAAAAGTTTGAAATATTTTATCAGGCTTATATTCTACTATAGCTAAAAAAAAAAAAAAGTTTAAAAAAAAAGAATATTTAGTCTATTCTCATATGTATTCAGTCACAGCTTATTGTGTCACTAGTAGGCAAAGGTAAGTAAGGTGGTAGGGAATACTGTACTAGTTATTAACATATTTACATTTATGACACACTCAAAATGACAATTAACATACAAGGGCTGCTCTGAAAGTAATGCCTCCTGTTTTATTACTTTGGCCCACAATGTCAGAGGTGGATGTTGGTAGTATGGCAGTAGAGGTCAAACTTTCCCACCAGTATCCCGTTATGTTTTGTTGCTGTGTGACAGATGGCAGCAGAGGGTCAGTCTAACAAAATGGCGTCTGACATAGAATTACATCTGAAGCAAGGTGTGCCACTGGATTCCTCTATGTGGAAAAAGTGGCACTGAAATTCATCATTTGTGGAGACCAAACAGTGGATGTGAGCACAGTGAGATGGTGGGTGGTGCATTTTAGTAGTGGCAACAGCAGCATGAAAGAAGACAAGTCACATTCTGAAGAGCCATGTACTGCTGTCACATCATGAAATGAAGAGTGTCTCAATCATTTCAACCACCTGGCTAATGGTGGTGACTATGTTGAAAAATGTTGTTTCATATCTGAGAATTTGATCTATCAAATAGTGTTATTGAATATTGTGCTCTTTGTACCTGTTGTATTTTCCATGGAAATAAATAGGACGAATTGCTTTCAGAGCAACCATACATATATTTACAAATCTAACGATAGAGATCACCACATTTGTTTAGTTAATTTCCTGAAGATTACAAAACCTTCACAATTCAGACAGTGTGACCCTAAAATAACAGGATACTTGGATATGGTTTGTTTAGTTATTTGTTCTGCTCACTTTATACTGATAAATCTCATAAAATAAGGGAGTACATGTTTTTGGAACTCATTACTAATAAAATGAACCTTGCACCACTTCATTCATATAAACTAGCTTCACAGATTCACAAATTTTCTTTTTTGGCACCTGCAGATAAACCGATTGCTTTGTGGTTGAGAGTATTATATAAATGGTTAAAAATGGACAAGGAGAAATTCTGAATATGAAGCAGCAGCTAAAGGTCTATAGTTTGGAGACAGTTAACCAGTCATAGTCATTAAAACAGCTCTAACAAAACCAGTGTCATTCATGCATACAGGATTTGCTCCTCTCGAAGTATCTGTCTTTCAGAAAAAAAGTATGGCAGCTTGTAACTCTCAATTAGTTCTCTTCCTTAGTCATGTTTGACGCTCTCCTACCTCTATGACAGAAGTTTCCTAAGTATTTCCCAGAGTTACCCTATTGTTCTTTATTCAGCAAAACATCTTTCTCTTATCGTTTGCTAACAGGGTATTTCCTCCAAACATATTATAAAATAATAAGAACAAACAAATTAATGAAACCTGCAAAAATTACTCATCTGATTTCTCAGCCTAAGCATGAATAAAGTTCAGTGTAAACAAAAGTTTAAAGATTGAAAAAAAAAAACTTGAAGATTCCACTGGAAAACAATTAGACATCAATGGGAAAAAAATTAATGCCAAAATTGTATTCATTCATGAAGTTGGAGAAGTATAGAATATTTTCTTTCCAATCATTAAGATCAGATTAGACAGTTTAATGGCCAAATCTTTAGTTGTCTGAGTGGATAAAAAAAATTTACAGTATTCGTTGTGGGAAGGGATCTTCCTTCATCAGTTCACCCTGATGACTCAGTGACGTAAAAACATACTTCTCGCACTGGGCCTAGCAATTTGCAGGTAAATTATGCAAACAAAGGAAATATACCTTGCTCCCAGTCCCTCATTTACTGTTGATTGTTCATTATGGATGAACGCTGAACAGAAAAAATTGTTTGGAATTAAAGTAAAACTGATTTTTAATATGACAGTATGTAGAAGGTTGTGAGTTTTTTTAATATCCAATTGATTTGGAGCTGAATATCAGCTTCACATTTATACTTCAGTACACAAGCAGGAGTAATTTCTGATTTAATGATTTTATTTATTGATTTAATCAAGGCCTAAGCTGCAACTGTTCAGTATACTGTGGAGAACACACTGTAGTCATACCAACATGTAAATTATAGAGTAATTCTATAAATGTCCATAAAAATGATTTTGATGATAATCATTATGTGGTTTTACCTGGAAATATTGTAGCATAATGGATAAAAAAATCACTTAGGGCAGAAGACATTTCATTACTGGTTTTATAAAAAGTTTTAAAAAAAATATTGTGGCTTTCTGTTTAAACATCTCATGCAGAGTTAAGAAATCAAAGATAACAACATTGAATTCATGGTGAGAAGCAGGAAGTGAAAAATCAAGGCTAAATAGAATTGGAAGCAAATTGGTTTTACTGCCAAGACAGACACAAAACTTAAAAACATAGTTAGAGAGTAGAAAGCACAATTGATAATAGAATATATTTTTAATCAATATTTTTCTGTAATAATGCAACTATCTTTTAATGCAGAATTTTTCTATTGTTTGTTTTTACAAATGTCAACATCTCAAGAAATCCCTTCTGCAAATTTCAGTTTCATATTGTGGAAGGTGTGAAAGGTGAAGCTGATGCAGTCCCTTGGAGACTTTACTCCTGAACAATTAGAACAATAATTTTATTAAAGTTAAGCATTGGCATTAGAGTTGCACAGATCTATCCCATCCCAGAAAACTTGTGCCTAGAGGTACACATTCCTTGCTAACTAGTTGAAAGCCGTGTGAAATTAGTCACCATTACAAAAAAAAACCAAAACATTCACAACACCACAAAGCACACATTTTTTTCAAATGCATGTGTCACTGTGTTCAGAAAGGAGTAAGATGCTGAGGGGATTCTTTGTGATTCGTCATTAGTTTCTCAGTAGTGAGATGACAAACTGGCACAGAAAATCTGTCCTCTTCCCCTGTTTTATTTCCAGCTTCTGATAGACAAAAGCTTGTTTTCTATGGATTTCAGTGCAGACTTAATTACTGAGCACAGCAGTTCTGAGAGAATCTTTCCTGACAGGAAATGTCAGTTAATCAGGGCTGAAGTTTGTTAGTACTTGGGATGATCATCACCAGACTTAGATACCTGGTCTAATCTGACTTGTTTGTCCTTATATCTCCCTACTCTGGTGAGTCAGTTTTGGAACCTGCCTCCTTCTAATGCAGCTGATCAGTATACAGTGAAACAGCTCCGTTGGAATAGAGGGAAATGTTTACTCTGAGTAAAACAGTTCTTGTCAGGAAGAGAGAATTATTCCAGCCTTGTTTGAAACAGACAAAGTATATGTCCCTTTTGCTTTTGAGGTGAGTGTTTTCAAGTAGTTATTCTGCAAGCAACTACAACTAATGAAAAGCTCCCATCTGCCTAATGTTCTTCATGCAAAAAGCAAAAAAAAAGCAAAAAAAAAAAAGCACCTTCTGCACTCCTCAGCAGAAGATGATACTAAACTAGTAAAGCTCAATGGGGCTTCACTGCACCCTCCAGACAATCTTAATCTATTTTAATGTAGACAATCCTGATTCAGCCTCAGATACCAGGTCAACACTTGGCTCTGCTCAAAATTTGGATATTTTCCTCATCTATTTCTCCCTATATGACTAAATTTCATTACTAAAAATGAAGATAATAAATAATCCTACACATACTCATTTGTTTTGTTTTTGTTTTTTTTAATATATTCATTAGGTACATACAATTAGAGACAGTTAATAAGCTCATCTGAGCCCTTTATTTCTTATAGGAAAGTCAAACAGGAAGTACCAAAATGCTTTTATTTTTCTTATCTCCTACAGCTAGTAATAGAAAGTAGCTTATTGCTAGTGTTAGTGAACTCAGGAGAGTGGGAACAGATTACACTAGTAAGTTCTAGTGTGCAAAGGAATGATTATTTGCATTAAAGAAATATCACTCATGCACATGAAACGCTAAATTCTTCTGTGGCACAGATCTGTGCCCTTCCTGCTAAGATTTTCCTTGTTGTTATTTTTTCCCTTTGATTGAAATCAGAATATTCACTTCTGTGTCTATCTCAAACTGGAATTTTGTATGACACCACCATGTTTTGGAAGCTACAACAGCCTCCACTAGCAGGAAAATAGATTCTATCAAGCTTGTTGGCCTCACTGCTGCACAACATCCTTAGTCTTTCTTAATTAGAATAGATATAGCCATATTGTACAGATAACAAGGGTAATAGTCCTTTAATTATATGCATATGAAGTCATCTGTTGCTTACTTATGAAATTTTGATATTGCCTTTATGTTCCTAATGAATACAGAGAGTGCATAATTTGTGGTGCTACAGTAAATCTTTAAATCACAATGACTGTATATGTGCTGACTATTAAGATAACAAAATGTTCAACATGTTCGAAATGAGATTTTTTTCCTTTGGCCAAAGGTAGACCAAACTCTTTCCCATGAATCTTCAGTCTCCTATATTTTTAAACAACCTGTCTTTTCAGTACACAGTATTGACAAGAGACATTTTCTTGTGATGAAAGGCAGGAAAAACTGATAGTTTCTGCCAGAAACACTGTCTTACAAGGGAAGAAAACTAGTTATCAAGGAACAGTATGAAGCTGACTACAACTACATCACTATAAAATAAGGAAATAAATACATTATGCAAAATTCAGAAGCAGAACTACACTTTTTTGCATTAGTTTGGCTGAGATGTGGGCAAGCTTCCTGACAAATCTTGTTGCTCAGTGGAAAGTTCTGAGCAAAACACAATACACATTGCTTCATCTACATTCATAAAATAGCATAATTATAGAATAATTTTGATGGAAAGGAACCTATGAAGATCACCCAACTTAATACTTCAGTGTAAGAAGGAGCAACTTAAGTTAGGTTGCTCTGGGCCTTGTCCAGTAAAATTTTCAATATTTGCGATGATGAATGACGGAGATTCTACAATCTCGCTGAACAACAGTTCAAATAAATGTTTGTCCATCTTACATGTGATACTCTTACTTCCCAGTATCTTTTTGCCTTGTTGCCATTTGCATCCACTACCCCTCACCTTTGCACTGCATACCTCCTCATAGCAGAGGAGTTTGCTCCCACTGTGTGTTTGCTTACACTCCACCAGTTGAAGACAGCAAGATCTACCCTCAGCCTTCTCTTCCTGACATTGTGTGAATTCAGTTCTCTTAGCTTCTCCATGTATGTCATGTGCTCCAGCCCCCTTATTATCCCTTATACTTGCTACAGGATTTTAGTTTCTGCTTATTTTCTGCTGGGAAGGCCTTAAAGTCACAGAATCAGAGAATAGTCAAAGCTGGAAGCTACATGTGGAGATGGTCTAGTCTCATTCCCATGCTCACAACAAGGTGACCTGGAACAGATTCTTATTCCACATCTAGTCAGGGCTTGAATATCTCTGAAACTAGAGACTCCACGGTGTTCTTGGCAACACGTTCTTGCGTTTGATCATCCGTATAATAAATAATATTTTTTCTTATGTTTAAATGAAATGTCTTGTATTTGTGACATCTGTTTCTTGACCTTTGGGCACCACTGGGAATCTGTCTTCAGCTTCTTTATTATCCCTCATCAACTATATATACATATTCATCAGACCCATCCAATTCTTCCCTTTTCCATTCTAAACAGTCTCAACTCTCTCAGTTTCTTCAGATGCTCCAGGTCCTTAAGTATCTTGATTGTTCTTCTTGGGTCTTGCCGCAGTATGCACTTGTTGCTCAGGTACTGGGGAGTCCAGAGCTGGATCCAGCACTCAAGATGTCTCACTAGTGCTGAATAGAGCGGAAGGATCATTTTCCTCACTGGTGATCCATTTTGTAGCACAGTCCAAGGTACTGTTGTCCTTCTTGCCACAAGGGCCCACTGCTTGTTCATGGGTCAACTTTTTGTCCATGAGAACCCTCAGGACCTTTAATGCAAAGGTTCATTCTGTCTGGCCCCAGATTGTACTGTTGTAACAGGTAATTGCAAGACTAAGCAATTTCTTTTATTGAATGTAATGAGATTCCTGTCAGCCCATTTCCCCAAGCTGTATGTGGTCCCTCTGAATAGCAGACTTGCCCTCCTATGCATTATTTCCTTCAATTCGATATTGCCATTGATTTTTTTTTGTGGGTGCAGATCAATCAGCTTACAGATTCTATGACCAACCAGTCCCTTTCTTGGAAGTCTGTAAAGTTTCATCTTTAGCTACCAAGGGCCAGAGGCAACACAAGTGGGCCATAACTTAATATTAAATGGGTCATACAGAAATGTATATAGATAGCTTTTGACTGCTCTTCTCACTTCCCCATTTAATGTTCCTCAGCACATTAGCGTTAGAGATTTTTACCTTGCCTTGCTACACTAATGATGTTCCAGTGCTGACAGGCAGAGATAAACAACTCAGCACTCAAACTTGATGACTATCTAAAAACTATGTGCTTGTCTGTCATGTCCTTGCTCCAGCTGTGTTCCAGAGAAAGCTCCCTACAGATACCACTGCTATTATCACAAGTCAGAGATGATGCTGATGCTGGCAGCCAACATCAAGAAACCAGAAGTCATTAAACATCCTTGGTTATGAAGGAACCTTGGTTATGAAACCAGTAGGATACAGAAAAGAAACAAACAAACAAACAAAAACAAAAGCAAAAAAAAAAAAAAAACCTAAAATAATAAACTCAGAGGTTTTTTTTTCTGTGTTGAACTTGAACTTGTTTATTTTCTTAGTTCTTTCTAACCTTGTTGCAACTAGTACTTCCCGTACTCTAGACAGTACGTACAGTATCAGTTTATATAAGAAGAACCAAATACTGAAAAGTATCATGTGGAAAGCAAAGGCAAAAGAAAAGCAGTCAAGGACAGTGAACATAGATCCATATGTATGTTTACACATATGGAGTTAAATATTGTATCCCCAGCTCATAAGTAAGACCAAGAAAAGACAAAAGTGATAAGAGATACTAGGAATTGTTAAAATCTGGAACACCTCCAGTATACCTACAAGAAGGAAACAAGTAAGCCCAGTAATCCACTGGAGTTGTTAAAGAAATTATTTAATCTCTGTGTACAGGTCATTCAGTCATCTGTGAAAAAAAAAAAAGAAAAAGAAAAAAAGAAGAAAAGAAGAAAAGAAGAAGCAGTACATGATATAGACAGAAGGCAAAGGAATGAAAAATAACAGAATTAAAGTGTCACTCTCCCAGGCTAAAAGGACTAGCCAATTCTTTTTATTCTCAGAAAAAGAGGGGTTCAAAGGTCAGCTGGTATTCAACCTGAAAACTAATGATCTTACAGCTTATTCCAAGGGGTCCAATGACTGGGCAAGAGGCCAAGACATCTTAGCCAGTAAAACACCTCAATTAGCTGCAAACTCTTTGCCAAGTTACTCAGACGAATAACATGGCTTCTCCTAATTTCTTCTTAATCTCATTCCATCAAATATCTTTAGGAATTCAACAAATGGGATGAGACAGAAGAAACTGGAGGCAAGAAACGATGGCAAAAATAAATTCTTATCTGGGGAGAAAAAAGGATTTCTCTTCTACTTGGAAGTGCAATTTCACAAGAAGTAATGATCAGAAATACAGAATTAAAATTCAGACAACTTTTAAAAGGTAATAAATTTTTCCCCCAAATCTTTAAATCTCTTTGATGCTTCTAGCTGTAACTGTTACATCTTGATTGTTCAAATCTTGTCTTATTGCTAAAAAACCTGTTTCACTTGTGTCAGTCCAAGTCAACCTGAAGTTCATTTTTTTTTATATTGTATATTACACCTTAGCTACTTACTCTCTCATTCATCTTCTATCTCTCTCTCTCTTTCTCTCCCTGTCCACTCAGTTCTGACAAGCTATTTGTCCGGCCTTCATGAAGTATTTTGGATTTACATAAGTTGTACTTTTCCTAAAAGACTTTCTAGCTCTAATGAACTGATGTCCTGGATATGCATGCTCTTATTCATTGCAAGGTTTATCTTTATAATATGGAAATTTACAGAAGTAACTGCTAATGTATAGAAACACAACATTGTTAACCGGAACTGATTTTTTTTACATTTAACTGCACATGAGGTCTCTCAGAACTTTGTGGGTTTTATTTCTTCCAGCTCTTTCAAGAGATCCACACTGTATTATGCCATCATTGCAGTTAACAGGACTTAATTCATTTTAAACACTTATTTTGCACTAGAGATCTATAGTTTTCTTAAGTAACTGAAATGCAAATTATAATCTCGACCCAAAGGGTATACACCAAATATCATGAGCTTACCTTCTGACTCTGATATCCTTGGAGAGGATAGTGAAAGCATAACAGTTTGGACCTCTGCATTCACTGTCATGAAGCTAAAGACTAAGTAGCAATATAAGATTGGGTAAGATCTCAAGATTGTTGGATTTATGCTTTCACTAAACATCAAAATAACACAAAGAGATAGCCCATTTGCAGTATTTGTTCTCTGATTAATATTTCAGGAAACATCAGTGACTATTTTTTTATATACCAGTGAGGTTGTGGATGCCCCCTCCCTGGAAGTGTTCAAGGCCAGGTTGGATGGGACTTTGAGGAACCTGGTGTAGTGGGTGTCCTTACCTATAGCAGGGGGGTTGGAACTAGATGATCTTAAAGGTCTCTTCCAACCCAAGCCATTCTATGATTCTATGATTTTTTTTCTGTCTTGTTCCAGTGTTTAGCTGTCGTATATTCATAACGGTTTGTTTAACAGTCCATTCAGATCTCTTTCAGTAGATTTAAGCTGATTAACTTTTTCTGATATTCTTGGTAATATAAAACCAACTGACCATCAGTCTCATTATAGCAACATTTGAATCATCTCCAGTTTATTTGCAGTTGAAAGTATAGGGCAAAATATTGTTGTTTTGATGACAGAGATGCGATGTTTTGTTTCAGTTTAGGCTCTGAAATGTTATAACCTTTTTAAGACACACTATACCCTTATTTCAGAGGTGAAGGTGATTTTAGAATATGTTAAATTCAACTGTTTCAGTATTTCCTAAGCAGAATATTTACCCTAGAATCTCTTGAAACAAAATATTTTTTTTGCCCATTGTAAAATTTCTTAGTTCATTTCTAGCAAAATTTTCATGTTACACTGGTCTTCAAAACACTATTTTCATAAGTGTACTGTTCATCCTTCTCCTGGATGTCTTCCTGGTTTGTCTAGAATAACTGATTGTTATCACTAAGTACTTTCTTAGATCAGCTTGTACTAATTCATTCTAGGCTATATTTTTCTAACTTCCTCATAACATATCAAAGGAAGAGACTTACTAAAGTCAAGGTACACCATGTCTCTTAGTTCTTCTGATGGGTCACTCCCTTTCAAAGAAGGAAATTAAACTAATCTGCCATGATATGCTCTTGACAAATTTATGTATGCTATTTCATTTTATTATCTTTTAAGCATTTATGAATTGATTGTTAAATTACAAGTCTCACCATCTGTCTAGATATTATCAAGACGTTGAATATATGCAATTCACAAGTCTTTCTTCTTTTTTTCTTTAAGTATAAGACCTAAATTTTAAATTAAATATATTTTAAAGCATAAAACCTAAATTTCCTTTAATTGAGTCCTCTTGAGTGTTACCCACTGAAATTTCATCCTCATTCACAGGCTTTTCTGAAGGATTTCAGATCATTTAAACAGAGTATTGATAATCTGATTTCCTACATACTGGATATTCATAGTCCTGCGTACTGAAAAAGTGGTTTGTCTGGCATGGGGTAGTGAGGGTGTCATGGATTATCATGAAAGCCATCTGTGGATTATTTTTAATCTCAACACTTGTATGCAAGTCCTCAATTGTGCTTTCTTTTTCTCTTTATGGACATTTCATTTTATTGTTGTTATTATTTTTATATTCTGTACAATAACTTAGTCTATTTTTGTTGCTACATTTCCTCTCAGTCAAGTCTTCCACTTTTCACAAATGTTTCTTTCTTTTTTCTTCCCCAATGTTGGTAATATTTTAGTTTAGTTACCAGGATGTGGAGTCTACTCTTAGATTTTTCTCAATTTGACTGCAACTTACTTTTTTTTAATAAATGTCTCTATATCTTATTTAAAGGAATCTCTATTGGATTTGTCCTTTGCATTTAAGACCCTAAATTCTCCAGTCCCTTAAGTATTCCCTAAACTTCTCAAAATGTATATACCCTTTGAAACAATAAAAACAGTCATTAGCATAGATCTAAATTTGTTTATCCATGCATTTCATTTAAATGCTCTAATCTTTATATGAGAGGATATTACTTATGAGTTTCTCTTCTATAAAAGCCTTGTCACTTGGTTAAAATTAACTCTAAAACAATGTATTTTACTCCTTGACTACTAAGTAAAGCAGTAAGATTCTTTCCTTGCCCTTTATCTAAAGATTGAAGTTTCATATTAGGATAAAAGCTTATTGATGAGAGACTTTTATCTATAATCAGCACAGTTTTATAGACGTGGCTGTTCCAGACGTCTAGGTTTTTCATCCTCTTCCTTCTTACTAATTAAAAGTGGTACAGTACTTGGCAAGCAGTTCTTCTGTTCTCTTTCTTTCCTGATTCATCTACTTTTTGCATTTCTCTATCTACATTGGTATACACAAACATTTGCATATATGTATGCACACACATGCAGACATATTTCTTTCTAAATGCACATGGAATTGCACTTACAGCAGGACTGTTCCTCTTCATGTAAGCTTCTCTTTGAAATCACTGGAGTGACTGTGAAGTTGAATGTGTAGTGGGAGAACAGATTCCTATAGCATATTAGCTGAATCATTTGGGATTGGCAGGATTATCTTTCATGTGACTTAGTATCTACCTACAGATTATACAAAAGTAGGGAAAAACTTTGGAAGTAGAGATTAATGATTATTTTGATGTTGATATCAAGATCTGCATTCTGTTTCCATCTAGACTATGGTTGTCCAAAATTTTGGCTTGCCTGGACTACACTGAGTGAAGAGGAATTGCCTTTGTTCACAGTGTAAAATATATAATATAGTTTATGTATATAAGGAACAAAACTTTTTTTTTTTTTTTTAAACTAAAACTTAAAAAAAGAGGGCATAAAAAAAGAGGGCAAGAACAAACTATAAAGCTAGTGGGATATTTGGCCTTATATTATGTGAAATGAATGCATCAGTCTTATTTGATAGTGGATACAATTCTTTGTGAGTTCTCAAGGTGCTTGTCAAAGACTTCTAGATCTAATTTTACTCTTCCTATGCTTCATCCTTGAAAACAGTTTTTCGCAAATGTACTTCCTGCCAAAATTCAACATGAAAAAGGTCTGATTTTGAAGTGATGGACATATTTCTCAGATAAAATAGGTCATACAAAATTCTAGTTAAGAGACATGATCAATTTTTTCTTTGTGCTGAATGTCTGATTGCAACTCTATGCATTCCATTTGAAAATTTGTAGGTGATGTGTTTATGTCAATTGAAAATGGAGTCACAAATATATAAAAAAAATTGATTACATTTTCATATGTTTTCTTGAAACCTATTCTCAAATTTCTTTATCACAATGGAAAACATTGCTGCACATTTTTTGCTATTCACAGGACTTTGTTTATCCAACTTACCAAAATACATAAAATTATTTGCTATAACTTGAGCTTGTCATAATTTAAGTTTCATTTCAAACACTGCTTTAAGAAAAATAAGTTGATTTTGCCTTGACGACTCAAGTTTAACTTATGTAAATGTGCAGAAAGTCAACTAAAAAAGCTAAATCTGTGAGTCATTTTTCATCTTCAAGTCCTGGCACAAATATTCCTTTTGATTCCATAAATGATTTGACTTTATTTCTCAAATCATAAAACATCTTTTTGCCCTAACTTAGCCCCCGTTAGGTTGAAATATTATTGTTGGCAATAATGATGTTTTACTTGCCAAGTGGCACAAGTGCACGGAATGTGTAATACACGCAAGTTTCAGTTTGACTGAGTGTGCATGGTAGACATGACTGGTGGAGTTAGCAGTGCACTGCGCCTTCCCCTCCACAGTGTTCCATTGCTGCCTGTACAGCCATCGCTTGGACTACATGCAATCAACTCATGAAAAGTATCACTAAAAATCACGTAATAATGTTTAAGGTTTACAATCTTGTGAGACTGCAATATTTGTGGTCCAGGGCCACAAGCAGCCTGCAGACAGGTGATTGGATATGCCTGATCTAGACTCTCACTTCAATTTCCTAAAGAAATGCAAGGCTGTTGGATTTGAGTTTGGTTGAACTGGTATTTGCAATAAAGTGGAAATGCGATTTGAACTGCAATTCCCCTTGAACACTACTCAGAGCTTGATTACCATGTTGAAAAGCATTATTGCTTTTCTAGGTGGTTCATCTGTTGACCAAAAATGTCATTGTCATAAGCAATATTGCTTGTTACTAAATAAAGAAAATATATACAGTTCATATAGATGTCCATACTAGGTAAATCTGTAAAAGATGAGCAGTGCCTTGACTTGTTTCAGCTTCAGAATGATTTTGTTCACTGTTTTAAGTGTGTTTTCATAAGTATATATAATGGACTCATGAGTTTATTTAGTCACAGAGTATATAGGGAGATGAAAAAAGGCAGGCTGCTTAGTAATATAAAATGCACATTACTGTTTCAAGCCAGTATGCATTATAAGGCCTTTTAAAACATTTTAAAATTGTTTTATGTCTTTCCATTCCCAGTCTACACCATAAATTAAGTTTATGTATATAAGTGAAATCGTACTAATGCTGAATTAGCAGGGACTATATTTGAAGCAGTCTTTTCTTGGCCTTTGAAGATACGTGAGTACAAAACTTTTCTACCATGAATATAAGGCTACAATCTTGACTGAATCTAAGACCTGTGAACATATGTGGTATTATGTGTGTGCAGATAATCTTTTCAGCATCTGAATGCTGCTTCTCCCACTTGTGTACTGGTTGTTTTCAGTAGCAGGTCAAGTGTGTGCGCAAATGTTTGCACTGCTGGATGTGAGTAGTATATCATCAGTGCAAATCTGCAAGTACATAATGGAATGGGTAGGTTGAAAATCATGTCCACAGGAATGAGTGAGAATGATCATGTTGGTATGGACATATTAAATAATGAAGGAACTGTCCAATGCACTCTAATTCACTGCATACTTAAGCCTAAAATTATCTCACCTTTTTAAAATTTGAGTTCCATAAATTTGCAGTCTAGGTCCCTGGAGGACTAGGCGGTTGGTGGAAGCAGATTCCTGTGTCTATCTCCAAATACCTTCTGTATATAATTCATGCTGGAAACCATATGAAGGAAAAAAACAAACATGCCTTTTCTTCCAACTTTAAGAGAGCTTTACCTATTTTTATCCTTTATGAATTTCCCGATTTGCTTCCACAAAGTTTTTAGGGTTTATCTTTGCTTTTTTCTCACCCTTCATTGTTTTGTGATTTTCTCTCTTTATTTAACTGCTCAGAACTGTTTTTAACAATGTAGAAAAAAGGGAGAAAATTTTCAGAATAAAAAAGCAACATTAAACAAGAGGTTTACTGGCCTGAATTTTATTTCAAAACTGTACTTTATAATATGGAACTTGCAGAAACTTGTGATTTCAACAGAGATACCTTTAAAATAGAAGTATTAATCAGATGTGTACATCACACACACTAAAACGTATCGTTACAATCGGGGAGCAGCATTTGGTGAAAGTTAACAAAAGAAACAGAATTAAAATAAATAATCATATAATCATAGAATGGCTTGGATTGGAAGGGACTGTTAAGACCACCTAGTTCCAACCACTCTACTACAGGCAGGGACACCTCTCACTAGACCAGGTTGCTCAAAGCCCTGTCCAGCCTGAACTGATAATATATTACAAAAATCAAACAAATTATTAAATAAATAAATGATAAATTCAATAATAAATTGAAGCATTATGATTCTCTTCCCATTTCTCTTACCAGGAAATTTAAAAAATAGACCGTTACAGAAAATTGCCCTGCTTGACAACAGCAAGCTCAGCTGTACTGCTGTGGCAGTCCTAACAAAATTTCTATATTTGGAAAGTGATCTAGAATCAAAGTCTCTGACTGAAAAATACAATAGTAAGTAGTAAACAAAGTAGAAGTAGTAAGGTACAATTACATCATTTATCTTAAGTCTAATAATATTTGTGATAGTGCCTAACACACTGAGAGCCCGCTTAGAATTCCTCACCTACCATAAAATTGTGTCTGTACTGCTATACAGTCTTGCTTGCACTGCCAGCTCTTCAGAGGACTGTTCTGATTGAGGTCACCACAATTCCATCACTTCATATAGGAAGAAAATGTATCCTTGCTTAGTGCTAATGTAGTGGTAAAGTGCACCATATAGTTATTCCAATAACAGCCTTTTCCAATACCACTTACTCCTTTTTGACTTATTTTTTTTTGTGAGTGCTCTACACAGCCTCTGCACTGATTTCCATCTTCCATGTTGAAGGACTAAAATGGAATGAGGTACGTTATCAAATGCAAGGTAAACCCAATGTACAGTGTTTCTTCACCTGTGCAAGGGAAAGCAGATGCCTTTCATGGAGCAGTTGGTATGGGAGTAAATAGCTCTCTGACTGGAGAAGAAGAATTACTGTGCAGATTCATAAGCACATCTGCATACACTGTGATACTCAGTAACTGTGTTGAACTAGTTTTTTATTAAAAAATGATTGTGGAAAGCTTATAATTTGATCAGAGTAATTTTCTACGCGGTTTCTAGCTTGCAAATAATCCATAGGATTATTCACTGAAATTCCAATAAATCCCAAATCTTATAGCTTCTACATGTTATTAAAAAAAATTACTTTAATGAATACTATTATCAAGGTCA
Source organism: Meleagris gallopavo (assembly GCF_905368555.1). Classification (NCBI taxonomy): domain Eukaryota; kingdom Metazoa; phylum Chordata; class Aves; order Galliformes; family Phasianidae; genus Meleagris; species Meleagris gallopavo. The sequence continues at coordinate 60,822,517 of NC_139405.1, read as the reverse complement.
TAATCACATTTCTCTGAAGCTCAAAATACAAGCAAATTCAAGTGCTATACTAATTTGTACCAGACAAAGAACTAGAAGTCTGTAAATGATAAACTCAAAAGTAGTCTGCTTACTTTCTTAGTATTAAGCCTAAGGAGAGGAAACATATTTACACACATTTCCTTTTTGACTGAGCAATAGTCAAGCATGTATCTAAGTATCTAAGTGAATTTTCAACAAATATATTTTACACTTTCAGTGCTGAAGGCCATTTATCATGCAGAGCTGAATAGTGATGATTTAGTAAGACTTGCATGGTCCTGTTGAATTAACTCTAAATCTGGTATGTATTGAACACAAAAGGCTTTTGACCACACCTCATCCAATTTGGTGATATCAGCAGATGTGACTAATTCCATAACTATACTATCTACATCAATCCCTCTTCTATATTTTATACGAAACTGTAATAAGCAATGTCAACATTTTTTTTGTTTGAGCCAGTTTAGCATTTGAACTATAAATAACTTAGACTACAAAAATTTTTCTTTGGTTTCGAGCTAATGATCTCTTTACTATGCCCGTGTTTCATTACTTGTAAAGAATGCAGCAGATGTGTATTTATGACACTACTTCTTCTTAGAACAAATTAAGGACTGACTTTCAAAAGTTATAATCTGTTTTTATTCCTTACCAAGACATCTTGGAAAAGAGAGCAGAAATATTTATTGTTTTTCACATATGTCTGTGTTTGATTGGTGCTGTATTATAGAATCATAGAGTCATAGAATGGTTTGAGTTGGAAGGGACCTTTAAGACCACCTAGTTCCAATGCCCTGCTATAGGCAGGGGCACCTCCCTCTAGACCAGATTGCTCACAGCCCCATCCAGCCTGGCCTTGAATGCTTCCAGAGAGAGGGCATTCACAACCTCACTGGGTAACCTGCTCCAGTGTCTCACCACCCTCACAGTAAAGGGGATATTTCCTCCTAATATCTAGTCTAAATTTGTCCTCTTTCAGTTTAAAACCATCATCCCTTCACTACCTGCCCTTATAAAAAGTCCCTCTGCAGCTTTCCTGTAGGCTCCCTTCAAGTATTAGAAGGCCACTACAGGGTCTTCCTGGAGTCTTCTCTTCTCCAGGCTGAAGAGCCCCAGCTCTGCCAGCCTGTCCTCATAGAAGAGGTGCTCTAGCCCTCTGATCATCTTTGTGGACCTCTCCTGGACTGTTCCAACAACTCCATGTCTTTTTTTTTGTTGGTGGCTCAAGAACAGAATGCAGTACTTCAGGTGGGATCTCAGGAGAGCAGAGTAGAGGGGCAGAATCACCTGCCTCAACCTGCACTTCTCTTGATGCAGCCCAAAATATGATTGGCCTTCTAGGCTGCAAGGGCACATTGCCAGCTCAGCTGAATCTTTCACCAACTGGCACTCCCAAATCCTTCTATTCAGGGCTGCTCTCTGTATCTGTGCTTGGGATTGAATTGACTCAGGTGCAGGATTAAATTGAATTATTAAACTGAAAAAAATAAACAAAATCCACGTACTTTAGGAAAGCAACATTGTATTCTACAATACAAGCTGCTGCTCTGAAGTATTTTCTCTCTCCTTGAAACAATCTGATATGTGCTTAAGATTCACACGCTGCTGGCTGACAGACCCTGTCAGAGATCAGTCCTGGTGAAACTAATCAGAAGGGAGTGGCTGATATTTTTTCAAAGTATGCACAATAAAGGCTGACGCATCCAAGTTGTTAACAATCTCCTTTCATGGAAGGAGAATTTTGCTGGAGACAATTTGATATCCAGATTTCTCCTGAAAAGTTTTTCCATATGTAGCACTTTTCAAATAATCTCCATTGTCTTTCCTCAAAATTTAGAGAGGAGTTCAGTCTGCTTTCCTGGACATGGTGTTTTGCTTCAACTTGTACTTGAAAAACCAAATAAGAAAAATGCAGTGAGACATGATGAGAAAATCTCTGAAGGTTTAGAACATGGGTTCCAAAATTATGGTCCAGATGTAAATTGTCACACATACAGACCCTAATGGAATTAAGTCTGATACATGCCAGCTGAAGGTCTAACCCAGAATATTCTCAAATGTATAAAACTAGGCTTCCAATCTAGTATAAATTAACTCTCTTGGACAAACCAGATCACATTAATTTGGAAAGGATCCTCCATGAGATGGCTTTTATTTTAGGAGCATTTTTAAGTACCTTTTATAGGGCCTGATTCAAACCCAATGAAGTCAGTGGAACAGCTCCCCTTAATGCGTTTGGAATGAGGCGCATCACGAAAACTGTTTCACCATATGTTTCAATGACATTTAAGCCCACTCATTTTGCTTGAAGAAATCTTTATTCATCTACTCAGAGTTGAGATTCTTAGCTTCTTGGGCATTTCTCATTAATTCTGTTCTTGTTTGGGGGAAACTGGAATGGGAAGAATTTAATGAACTTTTGAGGCTAGGAAAAATAGTAAGCATTCTGATGTTGGATTGAGTTATGAAGAAATGGTCTTTTTAAAGGTAATTTAATTAGGACTGCTCAAACTGATAAAAAAATAGAATGTTATGAATATGCCACAGATAGAGAGGAAAATAAAATATACTTTTTCCAAATTTATTTCACTTTGAAAGGATGAGCAAAATAGAACCCAGACACAAGATCATGTCTTTTTTTTTTCCTTCATGGTAGCTATATTGATAAGCCATATTTATTATGAGATGATTGTCCCATGATATTATAATAGCGCATCGGTAGAAGTATGGTTGTCATTATTCATAATACTCTTATTATAATTGGCAGTTGTTGAGGGACTACTCTGGAAAGATCTGTATAATCCTGTGGGGAAACAAACTTCTTTGCAAACAAACTTTCTAAGCATCAGCCCATCTTTAACAACTTAGAGTCTCCTGTGAACTGATGAAACTCTGAACAGAAAAAATGGTTATTACTAGAAAGAGTGAATATGAAAAGTAAATAAGAAAAATATGTGTATACAAAATTCATGCCTAGAATTAGTTTTTCTGTGTTACAAATCTTTGGTTAGTTTAAAACTAAAAATAAAGACAAGCTGAAAAGAATCCTAATGGTGTGGTTTCTTTTGAACTACAAATTGACACAGACATTTTATGGGGAAAAAAATATGTGAGGCAAGCTGTCTACCAATATGAAACAATGAATGTGAGCTGCAAGTGATATATTAGTCCCCTTACACTGATGATAGCTTCCATATTCAGAGGTGGATTTAAAATGCAGTTGATTCATGTTAGCTTTTGCTATCAGATCATTGCAATTTCAAAAGCATGCCTACAGTGTTATGTACAAAGGATATCTTATTCTGAAATGTGGAACAGTACTAGATTTACAGCCACAGACAGAAACACCTCCTTAAAACAAATAGACAACTTGGCATCTCATACTACTTAGCCAGTTGAATGGTAAGAAAAAATAAAAACAACAGCAACAAAAGAGTTTGGCTATGGCACCTATTGCCTAACCTCCTAGGGTTTTTTTCTTCTTTAATTAAAAAAAAAAAAAAGACAATATTTAAAACAAAGAGTGTTTGTACTGTGTCATCATTGTACATGTATATGTAGAATATACTGCACTGTTCTGGGTACATTCTCCAGTTCATTTTGCCTGTCAAGGAACCTTCTTGATTATTTACAAAAATATTAAAACACATTACCATATTTACCACATGCACTTATGTATACAAGGGGCATTCATAATCTATTTGCTACCTCCTTGTTCTATAGACTACAGCTGCATTTGCCCACTAAACTCCAAGGGCTGCTGTGTTTCTATTTCCCTTGAGAAAGTCACCATTACTGGTTGCACCACAATGGAGAAGGCCTAAATAAATAAATAAATAAATAAATAAATAATCACCAGATTAGTCTTTGCTAACCTAAATCACTTGGTCAAAATGGATTAAGAAGCCAACTGCATGTGAAAATGAGGGGCCAATAACTTCCAGCAAAAAGTATGAGAAATGGAATGTGGCTCAGTCAATACGTAGCACTCCTAAGAGCCTGTACCCTAAACTAATGCACCCCAAGGTGTTCTCCCAACACAGATCAAACTAAATCAACAGTTATGTCTAGTGAGAAGGCATGCAACTAAAGGGAGAAGTTGGTAGATACTAACCTATTGTCCCGCTCTGTTTTATGTTGCAGTCAGAAGTCAACTTGATATGATACAGGCCAGCATATGCACATATGGAATGAAATGTGACATATAATAAACAAAGTATTTTAAATGAGACTTTTTATATCCCTTAAGAAATAGAAGAAACAGTCACATGCTGCTGGTTAGCTTGTAAAAGTAGATTCAATGGCTGGTTTTGTAGCAAATTTCAATTCATGCCCATAAATCAAATAACAACATGAGTTATTCAGATTCCAGTTTGTGGGAAAATGTTTAATTGATTTTTATTTGATTTGTTGTACTAAAATGTATTCTTATAACTTGAGTTCTTACGTCTCATGACTGTAGAGAGGGGAGAGAAGTTTCTTCGAGTCATTTTTCAGAATGACTTGGTATCAGTCCAGTGCTCTGATGTCACTGGAACAGAAACAGGACTCTATGTCTGGATTTATTAGTAGGGGGAAAGGATCTTTTTAGTTTTCTCTGTTTTATTGCATCTTTCTTGTCATTAAAACCCAGTCCTCAGTACAGCCCTATGCCAGATGTAAAGACTTTCTTTAAAATGGCATGCCAATTACTGACACATAATCTCATATAAATCATCATAAACTATTAGATAAAATACACTGATAAAAATAGGCCCATTAAATGCTAGCTTCTCTTTTTGATTTCTCCTTTTAAAAAATCACATCAAAATTATGAAAGGTAATATATATAGCATATGTTTGCATAATAAAATGGCAACATATAAACTTAACTCTCCTCATTACTGATCGTTCAAATAAATTTTCTGATAGACTATTAGAAGCTCCTGTAGGCTTTGTTGCAAGATTACAAACTTTCCCTTCAGTATGTTTGCAAGATGAAGACTGATGTCACAGATCTCTCCTCAGAATAATTTCTCCTTTCTCTAAGCATCTTATTTTTATCTGTAAGCTGTAAAACTTCAATACAAACTTGTAAACTACATCCTTGAGTTCAACACTTCACAATATGTATCATGTATCTCATTCTGTCGGCAGTTAACTTATTATTTGAATCCACATCATAATGTTGCAATTGGCAAATATAGCCTTGCTATTTACACTTACTGGAAAACACAGCCTTATTTCATATCTACTGGACCTAAAGATAAAATTCCCTTATCACTTAGTCTGCAAGCATTTTGACTCAGTGCTTCCATATACAAGGGCTACTCTGAAAGTAATGCTTATTTTCAAGTGCTTATATACTTATGTCAATTCTTGTGATAAATTTCAAATATTTTCATATATATTAGGGAAAAAATAACTCTACTAATTAGGCCTCTCCAAAGCAATTTTTTTCTATTCATAAATCCCTTATCTCAAGAATCCTTAATCTAAGCAACAAATACTCTCCTATAAGTTGACATCAGGTGCAAGGTCATTTGAGATCTTGGACATTACAGAAATACAACTCAGCCAGTCAAAGCAAGTATGGAAACATTTGGCTTAATAAAAGAAGGCTTTTTTACTTACAGTATTTCCAAATATCTTTCTGAATAGGAACACACAAAACATGAATATACTTTTCATTTAATATCCATTATAGGTTCTTTTCACCTCTAAGACCTTCTGCATAGCCTGGAATTAGATTAAGGTGAGTGTCAGGCAATTCTTAAAAAATGATAGGTCAAATCATCATCATTATGATAAATAATATATCAATTTCTACCTATCTATGTAGCTTTTTTTGGAAATTTTAGATTTTTGGGGGAATTACTAACAAGCCACATGGTATATCTTTTCCACCACGCCTAATTACATCAGCAGATCTCATTTTGAACAATAGTTCATACTCAGTATAATGCAAAACTCTGTGGTTCCCTGGAAGCAACAGCTAAGAACATAACTTTTTAGTATAACTGCTTGCTCTATAGCTATCTGAAGGATGTGGAATTCATTGCTCTGGTGAACTTTTACTACTGTTTAGATGATGAGTTTGAACATGCATGATAGATGTAATGCTCCTACAGCTATTGTAGGTAAATACAGGACAACAAAGACTGTCAGGAGATATGATAACTTTTAGTTTAATCAGATTAGAAATATCTGGAAGCATCTCTATGAGTCACTGTTTCTCATTATTTTCCTGTGTTCTTATGAAACAACAAGACATTTGTATAGAAGAATACTGAGGAGAAAAACAGTGACTGCATTCCTTGTGTACCATAAACTTAAAAAAAAAAAACTATAAATCCCAAGATTTCTCAGACAGTGTCTTTAAAATACATATGATGAAGGAATATCCAATTTAAGAAAAACAAGAAAAGAGTAAACCCAAAATATGAAAAAGAAGTTGGCTTTTTAAATATAAGCTAATATAGGCTAACAAAAACTAAAATGGGACATGACTGCTCTTCATAAAATATGAGCCACTCAATAGAAGACATGGAAGAACAATGCTGGCACAGAAATAAATAAGAGAAAACTGACCATTAATAAGTAAAAGCTGAGAATTAAAGCTGTTTCTTGCACTCTCAGTAAAAGATTAAAGAAATTCATGAGCAGGAGTAGGATTTGTAAGAAGGAAGGAAGGAAGGAAGGAAGGAAGGAAGGAAGGAAGGAAGGAAGGAAGGAAGGAAGGAAGGGAGGGAGGGAGGGAGGAGGGAGGGAGGAAAAAATTACTTAAGCTATCATTAAGAGCTGAGGTTTCAATACAATACTTTTCAGGTTCTTTTTTTACCATGTTACTTCATGTTTAATTCCTCCTCATAATATGTTTAGCTTTCTTTTGTGTAGGAAAAAAAATATTGCAGAACCTTAACGGAAATTCAGGAATTACACTGTCCTTCCTCTCTGTCAAAATGGTGCCCCACAGGGACTACTCGGAGTTTTCAGACAAGACAAAGGATAAGAAGGAATGGAGTGCAATGTGTATAAATACACCAAGGAGCCTACACTGAGTCCGCATCTCAGGACTGAATTGTTCTTCTCTTACAAATCCCACACCATTTTTCACCCTTGAGAGTTCTTAACATTCTCAGATAAGTCATTTAAATGTCACTGTACAATCTCTTGGTAAGAAGCATGTTTTACATTTTAGAGAATGCTGTAAAGCTTGGTTAACAAACATCTTCATCTATTCCCAATATTGTATAAAAATTGTTTACTTTTTGGTCCTATAGTGGTGTATTATTTGAGATATTAATGTCAACTAGTCATAATGTAGACTCCATGGGCTGTCATGGTTTCTCTTGTATTTTGTTGTTCTTTTACAAAATGGTGTAATGAAGGTCTCACATTACTATATGTGGGAGGATTAACTCGATAACATGTTGAACACTGAACAAAAATCCAAAAAAGCTAAAGAAAAAGCCCTGTACTTTATTCATTTGACTAGAAGTTACAGGTTGCTAAAAGCACACATCATCAACAAGCATGCTCTTAGGTGACAGGAAAAATTTAATTATGTCAAACATTTCCCAAGTCCTTTGGATTTATATGTCATGATTTCTCTTTTTTGTCTAACAAGATATGTATGAAGAGCAATGAGACTAATATGAGACTAATAGTTAAACACTTTTTTTTTCTTCATTTTTGTTGGGTTTGTTTCTGAAGTTCATTACAGGAGTATTTCAATACTGGTTGGCACCACCAATTAAAAACAAAACAAAGGGAACAAAAGAAGAAGGGACTTATACTGACTCTCTAAAGTTTCACTGTCTTCTTGAGAACAACATGGGAAGCAGCTGGTAAAAAAGCCCTGAAAAATAAACCCTACAACAACTATAAGATTCATCCTACCTACAGCTTTAGTTTTGATAACCTGCTTCATGCCACAGATGCTCCAGGATCCCTGTTGGGATTTCTGAAAATCTAACAGAACCAATTTTGTGCGTTGTCCTCCCTCCCTCTTCCTTCAACTTTCAGAAATATGCGTGCTTGTCTTGCTAAAGGAGGAAAGAAATCTTGAATATCCAGTGAAGCAACAAAAGCATTTTTGGTGTAATGGCTCTTTGGGAAGATTACAAATCTCATCATTCCACAAGAAGCATTCCTTCAGAAAACAAAAAGAAACTTTCTTTAAAATTCATTCTCTTAAAGCACAGTTATTTGTCACTCTCTTAAATGAGGTTAAAACATTTTTTCCAAAACTGTTTAACAACAAACACTGCTTTTTTCTTAAGCTTCAGAAGTATGTACCCCTGGCACATTCTCTAAGACCAATAAATACCAGCTGATCAGCCTAGAATCCTTTTAGGAAGTTTAAAACAGCTGTGCTGCACAATGAAGTGAGAAAAGCAGCAGGCATAGGCTTTGGCAAGCCTGCATTTGTTCATAATGAAACAAAGTAAAGGTCTGAATTATTTCAGTGCTGGTAACCTGCAAACTACAACTCTATGCTATTCTGTGAGTAAACAGCACACAAGAATGGTCCAGGAGACAAATCAATTCAGTTTCCATAGAAACAAAAAAGTAGTGAGTTTACCAAATTTAGTTGTGCAAAATTAAGATTTCAGTTAGATCCTCCTGAACCCTTTGCATACGCAGTCAAGTAGAAAGAAATTCATACCTGGTAGAAATTAAACTGTGCTTACTTCATTTAAGCTAACTCTGGGGAAAAACAAAACAAAACAAGCAAACAAACAAACAACTATTAATAGCACTTGAAGGCATTGTACAAGAACCATTTTGAAATAATAGAATTATAGAATGGTTTGAGGTCATCCAGGTAGGTGCATCCAAGCAGGTAATAAGCATTTTGAATCAGCATTACATATATGATTTGGTGTTTCAATAAACAGGTTGTAAACACCCAGTGTGTGGAAAATTGCTGAGCCAGACTAACTATGGCAAAAAGATTTACAGGAAAAAGAATGAAAAATAAAAAATCAAAGAACCTGACCAGAGAACCTTGTCTTCAATGTCCTCATTCATTTGAAAGACATATTCAGAAGCCAACTTTATTTAATGTTTTATTTTCTTGACAGTGACAACTGATTACTGTTTCTCATTTAACAACAGCTTCCAGATTCAGTAAAATGGTGTACACAACTTGAATGCTAGCCTTGGCATCTTCTTTTTTTTTCCCTAGACTGATTTCTGTTAATGTACATGGATAGTCTTATTTCAGAAAAGTAAAGCAGAGGGAATTTTAATTTGCTTTTACTGCTAATGCTTTTACTTTGTTAAAGCTCAGTTTCATATCTAACTTCTCCAATAGCTCATAGAGAGGAAAAGAGGACATAACCTTATTCAGTGTTCAGAGGAATTAAAGCCTACCAGATTCTTACAACTGTGGAAAGAAATAAACAATGTTTGTTACAATTCCAGATCTTTTCTTTGATATTATTGAATAATGTTCAAGAGTAATTTTTCTTACAGCTAGTGTGTGTGAAAATTTAAATAGCGATCACAAAATTAATGTGATTTTTAACCTTCCTAGGTTAACTAACTGACTTTCTTACAATCTAGGATCCAAATGTGCACTGCATGAACTTCTCATCAAATAAAATTTTAATTAACATATTCATGATATTTTTGCCTTTTTTTTTTTTTTTTTTTTTTTTTTTGAGACCAGGAATACATAAATTTTGCTTCCTTGTACTCCCCTACATATACCTTATAATAATTAGGGGCTCAAGGACTGGTTCCCCATGGACCAGTTCAGGAGGACGTGTAGTTAGAAGTCAATGGGAAAAGAATCAGAGGAGACAAGGCAGAACATGTGAAGGTAGAAAAAGTGATCTCGGAGATGGAGCAGAGTAAGAAATGTTCACCAGATAGCACAAAGGTCAAGACCAGAGAAATCTTGTAGTTACATGGCCTTTCAAGGGTATATCTCAGCAGAATAGTGTCCTCATACCCAAGAGTTTCTTACTTTTTCTACAACTGGAGCCATCTAGTCACAACTTTGTACTTTGTTTCTGACCCAGACAATTCCTTCTAGTTATAATCCTTAATTTCACATCCAAGAGCCCTGCAACAATATTTCTTCTCCAGCTTCATATCTCACTCCTTTACTCCAGAGAGGGAAAAGTCTTCCCATGCACTTAGTCCTATGTAAGAATGGCTACTATCATGGGTTCATTCTTTAGACAAAATGAAAATTAGAAAATTTCCCATTAGAAACAAGTAAATGATCTTAGCACAATTACCAGTTTCTATTTGGAAGAAAAAAAAAAAGGGTGAAATTCCTAGAATAGTCAGCATATATAAACACCTCTTGAAAAGCAGCTGTCTCAGTACTTAAAGGATGCCAATCACGATATATTATTTCTAGTACACAGATTTAGGAATCCAGAAGGTTAGCTAGGGAAATAATTGCCTATAGCTACCAGATCCAGGTAATACTAAATTCCTCGCAGTTTCTGGTCTATGAGACACAGTGAGGTCAGTAGATGCAGAGAGATGAATTTGTCTTTATACACTGTATGCATTTCCAAACTGGTGCCTGGGAGATGCTTTCATGTATTTTTAGGATTGGGCAGAGATTTTGGCAGCTCTGTAATGCTGTAGGTCTGAATTTTGTTGCAGAAATCTTCAGAAAGGAACTGGAGTAAAGAAAGAACTAGGGAATTAAATCAATATCAGTTATAGTAGAAATCAAGAGTAATAAACGGAGATATGCAAAATTGCAAAAAGTCTCCAACGTAAAATATTACAAAAAATGACCTCTGCTTAGGAAATGGCATTACTGTGTTGTATTTTCTTGCCAGCTTAAGCCCAATGGAAGTACAAGTTACAAGTTCAGATCTTTTGTATCTTTATTTTTTAAACTTATATTAATATATATTTTCAATAATATCTAATGGATGAAGTTGCCAGGACAATTTAAAGGTCTCTAAAGGTCCCATCACATTGCTTTGGTTTCTGCCTTTGCAAAACATTAGTAGAGTATCTAGTACAGATGATAGCTGCTTAACTTAATTCTAATTAATAGAATTTCACAGAAAATAATCAGTGAAATATTGAACAATTAACTATATTTCTGCCTCTTAAGAAGGGTTTTTTTTCAATTTGTAAGTTCACTAAGTATTCAAGTTTTAAACAATTCAGAAATTAAAGGTCTATCTTATAGACAGTTTACTGCAGCAAAATTTCCAAGAATCAAAAGTATTCAAAGTCCTCCATCAACTTATCTGAATGAAGAACAAATAAATCAGGATTTTAATTATTCTATTCTCTTGAAAAGAAAGGAAGATCAAAATTTTAGTGTTAACAATTCTTACTGATAGATGGCTTACCTGTAATATACATGGAAAGTTTTAGTAGCAAGTATTATAACAAATAGTAATTTATAGTATTTTAAGTTGAATTACAGCTTACCTAGTTTATACGTTTGGATTGCCTTTTTATCTTTTTTTTTTTCCCTTGCCCCACCTCTTAATTTCTACAGTCAATAGTATGTATGACTAGTAGTGTCTGAATGCTAATAATAGTAAACTTGCATCTATAAGATACTTGTGATTGTGGTTCCCTGGCATACTGTACAGGGTTGATACGGGGTGAACTTAGCATAACATAAACAAACAAACAAAAGAAGAGAATACACTGTATAATCTCCTTCTCCTCCCAGCATATCTGTGTTTTTAATAGAAGAAATATTTACACAGATATATTTTGTAAAAAAATAGGAATGACACCTTGGTAAGACTGATGTTCTAAATGGTTAAAAGCCCTTGAATACATAGAGTTGAGACATTTGAATCTTGGAGACGCTTTACTGGTCTATTTTTTCACTTTACAAAGTCACTGTAGAATGCCATGTGGAAAAAATTAATGTTGGGGAATACAAAATTCATGAACATTTCCCACACAAGTGGAGCCATGATGGGCCCTACAGCACTGGGGAACAGATAACAGCTTTGAAATGCTGCAGGTAAGGACTTGGACCAACCAGAATCATCTTCTCACTTTCTCCTTTTCTACTCTGTACATATGTTCCTCCCCTCTTTTTTGGCAAGGAAATCAGCGAGAATCCTCCCTGTAGCAGTAGTGGGGAGAAGCAAGGCATGCCTCAGCATTTCTTTATTGCTTTCTATTTGTGCTTCAAGTGCTTTTTGATATTTGGGGTTCCTAGCCCCATCAAAGTGGTGCCCTGATTATGCATCCTTCCTATACAGCTCAGTTAAACCTCAGAGTTAATACAATCAGTGACAAAACTAAGTCAGCTTCAGAAGTGCCCCAGTTTTACTATGAATGTGACACTGAGCACACCTTGAATTTACATTTGAAACTAAGCACCAAATGCCTTCCAAGCTAGCTGTCAGCATAAGAGAGAGCACTGTAAGTTGACTCACTGTATCTGAAGAGTAAAGTTAAAATGTATATAAGAAGTTACACCCTGAAGATGCTTTTTTTCCCTTTACCTCTCTCCTGGGAATAGAGAAAAAGAGAGAGGGAGAGAGAAAGAGACCAACAGAGGAAGTACCCAATGCATAAAGGGTTCAGTTACAGTGCAATAAAACTTATTCTAATTGTATATCCTTGCCTCGACCTAGAAGACAGGTAGGAATAAGATTCACTTATAAACCAAACTATATCTGAGGAGGCAGAGTTCTCCTTTCTTACTCCATTTTATTCTGTAGGAAACAGCAGTTCATGTGAATGTCTTGTTCTGCTATTTCTGCTCTCATTTTCTATCACAAAGACATGTCTAAATTGTAAAGAAATGCTTATTCTAATTTCTCTGAGAATAAGAAATAAATTATTTTAATAGAAATTAAGTGCTATTTTTGGTAGACTCACATATTTTAGCCATTTATTATGTGTGTGTTGTTGTTTGCTGCCTCACGGCCATTGTGACATCCGAAGTTATTCTTTTTTTGTTCAGTCACACTAGCAATTCTCAAACTTATGTCTTGATTGCAGGTTCCTATTGTTCATCAAGACTCTGTATTATACATTCTTCAACAGAAAAACACAGTCAAATCTCTTGTGGGAACAAAAAGTGTGTCTTAATTTCAACTGAGACAATGCACAACCAACTGTTCTTTAAACTGTATTTATTAGGCCTGAACAAGCATCCACTGAAGCCACCTACATTGCTGGTATCCTGGTGAGACCACTTGGAAAGCAAATAGTTAGTGGCATATAACAATATGTTAAAATGCCCAAAGGAATTAGGACGCTTCCTTAGTTTTGCCTGTAAACTTTTCTTATTGCCTTGTCCTTTCTTGTGTATGCCACTCATAATTAACTACAGCAAAAGAGAGCCCAGCAAAAAAAAGCAACTAATCTGAAAGCCTCTATTCTTTTCTCAAAACGTATGAAGGCTTTTTTTGTATTTTCAGTTGGCCAGTGTTTCCTTTTTGTTTGCAGAATAATGATATGATTATCTTAAATAATAGAGGAGCTTCTAGGGAAGCTTAAGGATGACACAAATTTACAGTCGTCTTTCCTCTAGCAGCTTCAAATCCCGTGAAGATTCACTGCCCTTTCTGCCTAGAAGTGAGAAGCTTGTTTATTCACAGTATTAATTACTGGATATTTCAGTAGCTGTCTCCTGCAAATTAAAAGCTTAATTAGGAGCTTCAAATTTTTTGGCAACAAAATAGCTATTAAGTGGTACTATCCATATAATGCCATCTATGCTAGTATCCTGCATTCCTTTATTTTTAGAAAAGTAGAGTTTTTTTCCTTCAGCTGTTGGAGACAGCCTTTTCCTTCTGGTTTTCCTGAGGAAAATATTTGGAGTTGGGGATGCTGCTGACCTTGTCCAGCTTCTCCATTTGGCAGATCATTTTGCTGAGGTAGATACTGCCTAAAACAATCCCATATAATAGGCAAAATTTATTAAAAGAAGTAAAATACCATGTAAGTGACAGCTGTGCAGTCCAAAAGCTTTCCCACAGACACAGTGAGCCCTCAAAGTAAGGAAAAGCAAAGGATTGTGCACAACTGAGTTTCTATCTGAGCTTTCAGAAACAGTCCAAATCCAAGAGGCCTGGCAATGGCCCAAGGAGGCATCCATTGTCTGTAAACAAATGCTATGTTTATGATGAAGATTTGGACTTACAGGAATCTGCATTTTTCCTAGTTATGTTTTGCTTTTTAAATGTTAATGTCAAGTTGACTTTAAAAAAAGGACAAGCATGCCTAAAAGCACAAACATACGAAGACTACAACACTTTCCTCTTATCAGCACCTTCATTGGAGTGTCTAAATGTTTGCTCTGGACTCTTTCGTCAGTGCCTTTTCCTCAGTGCCAAATGTCAAAGACACAACAGGGCTGAACAAAAGTCTACTGAAGTCAGTAGAAGTCCTTCCAGTAACTTCAGTGAGCACTGGATCTAGCTGTTATCTTGCAGGTCTTTGAGAACTTGAACACTGAAATGTGAATTTTTCAGACTGAAAGAAAAAACCTGGAAAATAATAATTACTGCAAATGAAAAATTATTGTTTAAAGCATAGCACCTCTGTGACTAGATTAGTGCCTTTCCTCCCTCTCATCCTAGAATGTATGTACTTGCCAAATATGCAAAAATACATATTCAAAACTATTTTGACATTAAATCAAAGGTGTTTGTAAATCCACATGCAGTGCCCTAAAGTCAGCCTACCAAGGTTATTCAAACTGAATATCAAGTAACTCTTTTTGGGCTAAGAACCTCCTTCTGTTAATTTTTAGAAATTCAGAGTAATTATTTTGGCAGAGGTTATAAAAGAATGAAAACAAACTTCATGCAGTGGGAAGATGACAAACACTTCTGGACTCTCAAACAATTGACAGTGAGCACTGTTAAAGTTCATCTATTTCAGAGAAGGAAAATCTCCTTTTTATCTTTAGGTCTGCAAAATGATCTGCATTATCTTCATTTTCCCCTCAATGAATCATTCAAGTGTTTTACAACAGATCATTAAAGGTAAGGGGAAACTGTTTAGTGAATTGTTGCCATGTACAAAATGTTTGTTTTGCATAAATAACATTCCCACATAAAGGATGTTTGGAGTCTCTGTTTAGTAAAAGAAAAACAGCATTGGACTTTAAAAATGCCAAGACCCACAGCACAGATAAGTGAAAATTGCAGTGGTTAGCAGTGTATTAAATGCAGTAGCTATATTTGGCAAAGCTAAAGCTCACAACAACTAAATAATGTTCAAAAGCAAGAAGTTTTCCAGGTCAAAGATTTAGAAGATTTTTCCTTGCACAACTTAAGCAGTGTTTTTGAAAGAGTACTTACCCTCTATTTCCTATGAACCACCAATCAGCTATCAGATAGTTTTAGCTTATCTGCTGACCCAGGTAGCCAAGTAACAAGTACTAACAATTCTTGAAGAAATGAAGGGAATGGGTGAATTATTCTAAACAAGTTTCCAATCAGCACTTATCCAGGCTACACCACAGTAACAGACCTCACTACTGAGTCCACTTTCCATCCTACAGTGGGTTAAAAATTCAGTGTTACAGTCTCATATATTAAAGTGTTATTTCTTTCTGGGAGGACACTATAGTGGCCTAAAATTGCATTATATAGACATGTTTCTATCCTTTCTCCATATACACACAAATTATTGCCTTCGTTGTCCTCCTAAATAAACATCTGTGTTACATTCATCTCCGTTCCATCCCCTCTCTTTGGGCTAGTGATACTGTACAAGAAAAGATACTGAAAGAAGGAAATTTCACTTCTGCCCTTCCCATCTGTGGGATTCTCTAGTGTTTTGCGTGTACTGCCTCAGCTGTCTACTGGACTCAGGTACTGTCCTGAATTACATTTAGTTCTTAGAATCATAGAATCATAGTATCAAAGAACCATAGAATCCTTGGGGTTGGAAGTGACTTCTGAAGGCCATCTAGTTCAAATCCCTTGCAATGAACAGGGACATTCAAAGCTAGATCAGGTCACTCAAGGACTTATCCTGGACTTGCCTTGAGAGTCTCCAGGGACGAGGACATCAACCACATCACTGAGCAGCCTGTTCCAGTGTCTCACCACCCTTACTGTAAAATATTATTTCCTTATATCAAACCTAAATCTACCCTCTTTGAGCTTGAAAAAATTTCCCCTTGCTCTATTACCACAGACCCTGGTAAAGAACATCTCCTTCTTTCCTGTAGCTCCCCTTTTGATACTGAAAGGCAGCTATCAAGCCACCTCGGAGCCTTCTCTTCTCCAAGGTGACCAGCCTCAGCTCTCTCAGCATGTCCTCATAGGAGGGGTGTTCCATCCCTTGGATCATTTTTGTGGCCTCCACTGGACACACTGCAACAGGTCTATGTCTCTTCTGTACTGAGGTCTCCACATCCAGACATGGTACTCCAGGTGAGATAGAGGGGAAGGATCACCTCCCTTGATCTGCTGGCCACACTTCTTTTGATGCAGCCCAGGATATG
Organism: Meleagris gallopavo; assembly: GCF_905368555.1. Taxonomy (NCBI): domain Eukaryota; kingdom Metazoa; phylum Chordata; class Aves; order Galliformes; family Phasianidae; genus Meleagris; species Meleagris gallopavo. Next base: position 60,806,079 of record NC_139405.1, on the reverse strand, counting down.
GTTGGCTTTTTGGGCTGTGAGGGCACATTGCTGGCTCACGTAGAGTTTCCCATCCACCAGTACCCCAAGGTCCTTTTTAGTAGGGCTGCACTCACCCCTTTCATCCCCCAGCTTGTATTGGTAGTGGGAGTTGCCTTGCCCAAAGAGCAAGATCTTGCATTTGGATATGTTGAGCGTCATGTGATTCACCTGGGCCCACTGCTCAAGCTTGTCTAGGTCTATCTGGATAGCATCACATCCCTCTGGTGTGTCAACTGCACCCCACAGCTTGGTGTCATCAGCAAACTTGCTGAGGGTGCACTTGACCCCACTGTCAATATTGTTGATGAAGATATTAGATGAAGATGTGAAAGAGTATCGATCACAGCAATGACCCCCATGGGACACCACTCATCATTGAGCTAGACATTGAGCCATTGACCACCACTCTCTGGACTCAATCCAGTTCTTCATCCACTGAACAGCCCACCCATCAAATCCATATCTTTCCACTTTGGAGATGTTGTGAGATACTGCATGTCAAAAGCCTTACTGAAGTCCAGATAGATGACATCAGCAGCTCTTCCCTTGTCCATTGATGCAGTGACACCATCATTGAAGGCCACTAGTTTGGTTGAGCAGGATGTGCCCTTGGTAAAGCCATGCTGGTTCTCTCATATCACCTCCCTGTCTTTCATGTGTCTTATTGTAGCTTCCAGGAGGATCTGTTCCATGATCTCTCCCATCACAGAAGTAAAACTGATAGGTCAGCAGTTCCTGTGGTTAACCTTTTTACTCTTCTTAAAAATGGGCATATTACCTTTTTCCAATCACCAGGGACTTCACCTGATTGCCATGTCTGTTCAAATACCATAGAGAGTGGCTTGGCAACCACATCAGACAATTCCCTTAGGAGTCTGGAATGTATTTCATTGGGACCCATAGACTTGTGGATGTTTGGGTTCCTCAGGGGGTCACGAACCCGATCTTCACTTAAACTACCTGCTTTATGTGTTCATTTCTCCTCAAAGTATTTTGTTAGATTTATTCTCTGTTGTTTAATGCATCAGAGCTTTACTGTCTGATAGTTACTTGGACTTTCTCACCTTCCTAGGCCTACACTGGGTTCAGGACACTACTAGATCCAGTGCCTTAGCGTATTCATACAGCAAAGCACAACAAAGAAATATCTTGAGTGGTACTTCAAAGATGTCAAAAGTTTCCTGAGTCACCAGAGAGAATGAGAAAATGCTGTCACACAGAGCAGGTGCAACCCTAAATATATGCTTTGCTCAAGATAAAGTTATTTGTATTCAGCAGCTTTTCAGGCTGCATATGAATGCTGGATAGGATAAAACTGGAAAAAAGAACATCAATATAACGGCTTCTATGAAATCAGACAGAGGTGGATGGTTGCGTACTGGGCTTCAGCTTCCCACTTAGCCTTGAAGACACATGGTCCACCAGCCACAAGTTAGTGGCACAGCGCTATAGTAAATGCAGCTGCAGCTGGATCTGTGCTCAGCAAAAACATATGAAGGCTCTCTGAACAGCCTAGCATGGACACTGTGGGATGCTGTGCTGCTCTTGGCTTGCTGCACTGTAGGCCCTAACCCAGACCCAGTGAGAACAAGGACTTAGTGTCCTGTATAAATTCAAGTGTTCTGGTGTTCTGTGTATGCACAGATTTATGTTCTGGTGAGTTGTGTGTTTCTCCATTCTTTGGATGGGCATGTTTGTGTACCTCTGCAAATGGCTTACATGTTCCTTTCTTCCTTATCATCAGTATCCCAGCTTGCAGTATATTTTTATCAAAGCCTTCAGTGTTTACTTCTGGATCTGAGATCATACAAGCATTCCACAGGGTAAAATTTTTTTGTGCATATAAATGTACTGCTGACATTTTTTCAGAATGCAGCATGCCTGTGCAATATTTTTCATAATTTCTTCTGTGTTCAAGGGAAATCGCCTCTTATGTTGTGTCAATAAAATCTATGCCTAAGGCAGTCTTTGTAAGATGGATGGAATCTTCAGTCTTGGTGTACTGCAGCATTCAGTTGCTTGATTAGATTCCTGGTTTTTAGGGTTGCAACACTACCCAGATTGTGTTGGAATGAAGTCAGGGATGGCTTAAACAATTAAAACTATAGTAGAAGTGTTCATATTTGTGCGCTTTGGAAAAGGTATGAGATGAGACCTGAGATGTACTACTGTTTTTGGCATATGCAAATTCTGAACACTGTTCAAAAATTAGAATAATCTACTAATTGGATCTTAAATATATTTAAGAGTGTCATGAAGAAATAAATAGGAACCTGCCCACCACTGAGAACACTATTACTGCTTATTATTCTGCACTTCTTCACTTGTTAACATAAGTTCTTGATCAGCATTTGCATGAGGCTTCTGGTTTCTGGTCGTCAGTATGAATGAAAGTCAGAGGGTACCTAGAGCACATCTATCTAGTATTAACACTGTGGAGTTTTTGATAATATTAGTCATTAATTAGATTTGAGTAAAATAAAAAAATCACATCATAAAAGCAAATCATAAAAGCACACACTCCAGAAAAAGCACAGAGTTGTTCAAAGCTGATAAATCATAGTTATCTTCTAAATTCAGTCAAACCTATGATCAGCTTCTAGTGCCTTCACGTGTTGCTCTGATCAGGACTGTAAGGAACATAAAATGAAGGATCATCTCAAGAATTATCTTTCTTCATCTTTGAAAGTAACTTCAGAGGTAACAAACTGAACTGCACTTTCATCCAGTGTGTTGTGGAGGTGTGGTATTGTTCAGAAGCGCCACGATCCATCCTTTCTTGTCTTTGTACCTATGCACATTCATAGCTCTTAAAAGACAGTGAAGACTGTATTGATGATCTAGTCTGACTTTCCACATAATGCATATTATAGAATAATTTAACATTGGTATGTACTACACCAGGTCCAGTAAGCTATGGCAGACCAAGAGCATATATTTTAGGCATTCATCTTCATTTAAAGATGTCAGATTCCAAGCAATGTGCTCTGTTTTAGGTTAATTTTATTAGCCTTTCAAAAATCGTGCCTTGTTTCTGGATTTAATTGCTTCAGTTTCAGCTGCTAGCCACAGTTCTTCCTACACTCTCATTTGACACAAATCCCTTCCTTTCCAATCATAGATGTGTTTCCCAGGTAGATATTTCTAAATCTTACTCCGTTCACAAGCATTAATTTCATAAATAAAGGTACAGGAATTGCAGAGAAAGGCAGAAGCTGTATCTCTGTATGCTCTGTATGCTTTTTGTATGCCTGTATGCTTTCTGTGAACAGGCATATTTTCATTATTTCATATAATATAAAAAAGAAATGAAAAAACAATAAAAACAAAAATCTCCATATATATCAACTGCAGATAACGTAGTAGTGCTATGGAAAAAGAGAAAACCATCACTTCTGGAAAGGATTGCACATTTTGGACAAGCTTAGTCATGAACCAGCACAAGGAAATGTGTATTTCCCCTCCCTGACTGCTCTGAGGCACTGCTTGGAAAAAATGATGATAAATGAAGCTAGAACTGTGAAATCATATTGCCACTTTTATGTGCTGTCATTGCTTTGTTGGATGAATAGCTATGAAGGTAAGTGCAGCTATACCAAGTATCTCTGTTCCCTCCTCCACCCTGCCACCCACATTCAATGGAAATTCAAATTCAGCGTGACCCTGCCAAGATCTGTCCAGGAAATTGCCACACAGAGATTTCCACAATGTCAACACCCAAAGAAGCTGATAAAGGTTTGCTTGGAGGGAGCATCATCATTGTAAAGCTATTTTTGGCATTATAGACATTCTTTCTTTGCTTTTGTACAGTCACTCTGTGTGTGTGTGTGTGTGTGGGGTGTATGCGTGTATACAGAGTATTTCTAACAGCAACAAAAAACTACAGACAATTCATTTTAAGAGAAAATGGTGGAAGTGATCACATTTAATGCCTTCATTAGGATTTCTGCAGCTGCCCTACATCCGCATTATGTGTTTCAGAATCCATCCCACACTACCTGTTAACCATATGAGAGACTGAGGTCCTTCCTTGTAATCCAAACATGTAAGTAAAACTTGCTAAGAAGAGGCATTCTGAAAACCAAGAGATTTGCTTAGAACTAAGACTGACCCTAGGTCTCTTAGCTCAGTAATTAAATATCATTCGTTCTAATATTACTGCAATGAAACCTGTACAAGAAAAGCTTTTTTTCCAAAATCAGGACCAAGGTATCCAAACATCCTAAACACAGTAGTGTTACAAACCTTTTATGTGATCTTCCTTTAGCAAGAGAGACTTATCGGGCCACTCATTTGTTGATGGCATTGTACACATATTTAGAACAGTTGGCAAGAAACTGAACTGATCACTTCCAAATGCAAAAAGAAAAAGGAAAAAAGAAGAATATACTTGCAAATCCCAAAAATGCAAGTCTGAGGAAAAAGGGAAAAATAAAGGGACTTAAAATGAGAATACAATGATGAAGGAGCTGAAGTGAATTTTACATGCTTTGTGGAGATGACATGAAGTTATGTACTCTCTAGGCTGGCTTGGAGATGAAGTTTTTGGTGGAAGGGTTTAGAAAGTTGCCATGAAGTGCACAAGCTCTGTGCACTTGTTGTAAAGATGACTCCAGCTGAGAAGGGGGAATGTCAGCTCAGGAAGCTACAGCAATGCCATAGCGGTGGCCTCTCTGCTGAGCCACTTTTGAGCAGGCAGACTTATGACCCTGCTTCTACTGGCAAATGAGAAACGTGGTACCAGAGATTTGTTCACTCAGAAGAGATTTTGTTTCTTTTCATTCTAAGGGAAAACTGGTATCCCAGTTCTCCTCAAGGTGCAAGTGTGGAGAACAAAAAGCACCTTCCTTGCAGGACAGAAGAAGAAACAGTGATGAGGACTTGCACATCCCTAGTACAGTTAGCTAGTATTAAGCACTTCATTTGCTGCTCAGACTATGATTTCCTAGTTTAAACAAGGCAAAGCAGGATTTCCCTCACAGTACTCATTCATAGGCAGCGAGACCATTTGTTAAGATATGTGTAAAACCTCTCTTGTAGATGATTACTGAATGTTAGGGTGCCTCTGTTAAATGAGTCAGAAGGCATGAAGAAGGCAGCAAAGGTAACTCAAGTCCTTAGAACAGACTGCAGCAGAGGGATGAGCAGGAGCAAGGGTAGACAACAACATCAACTTGCTCTAGAATGTACATCCTTGCCAGGATGCTTTTCCAGGTCTCAGATACCAAGTGCTCTGTTCTGGCACAATAGCCAGACTTGTGCTGTCATGTTAGGAGGGATGACAGGTACAGAGGCAATGTTAGTTGCTGAGGATCACTGAGAAAGCAAGTGGCTTTTAAATTCCACCCCTAGCAGATATCAAAAATTAGGCTGGGAATATGAAAGTGGGCTCCCTGGTCCCCTGTGGGTCACCCTGGCTTCAGTGAGGAAAGGGAGCAGGTAGGAAGCTTCTGAGAGCTCTACTCTGAGGAAGCCACTGCATGGCCCCGAGGAGCCACCACCCTGATTTAGAATACACCAATCATAAACTTAATACCCTGTTCTTTTTATGTGAGTATGTTATTTATTTATATAGCTCTGCACTGTTAATTATTCTAAAATCTTTCCCATATATTGTTTTCTTTGCAGGGGGAGGAGGGGAAAGGTTGGAGCAGTGAAAGTTACTGGTTTTTGTCTTTAATGCTGAATTCAACTAGACTTTCTTTCCCCTCTATATTTTAACTTTCATTTAGAAAAGATACACCCTACAAACAAACATCTGTCTCTTGCTACTGCTGGAGAAGGGGAGGTTGTGCACTTTTCATCTCCAGCTCTAGAAAGGCCAGGAGGAAGATGGCCCTGGATTCCCATCTCAACAATATTTTTAGTAAATCTTTTTACTTCAGTAGCAATTACGAAGAAGGAAGGAAAATGTCATTTATAGTGGCAAAAGTGTTTTCAAATAAATTATTTGACAGATTTTGAGTATGAATAATTGGACCTCTCATGACTGTGAAATTGCATAGTATCAGATAAACATTTCTTACTTGCCCAGTACTCCTTAATGCATGCATTTTAATGTCTTTATTGCTTACAATTATCTATAAAAAGCGGCAGTTATTTTTCATATTATATACAAACTGTTCCAACTCTTCATGCTTTATAGCTAAAAACCCTTAATAGAACTTATGCAGGGATCCAGTCCGTGAGCAAATGCACTATGTTCTCCATACTAAAATATATAAAAACCACAATCATGCTTTCTAAGTGCCTAAACATTTTAATCCAGAATAGCTGTTCTGTTTTTCTGTGATACTTCATACAATTCTTGAGTGGCAGAAAAATGAAAAAATCTGTAAATGTATCTGCCTAAAATAACCAAGAGATGGCAGCACTCCATTCAACCCAAATTTGACTTGTTATATAATCTATATAACTACAGTACAACAGGCAGTACAAGTATAAAGTGCAATTTATACAGCAGTCAGCTGTAGAGACATCTAGAACGCACATAATTTCATCAGTCTTTCTCCTTATTTACCATGGAGGATTAGGAAACACAGCAGTGATGGAAAGTTCTTGATGAAACAGAGAGAATAAGGTTTGCAACTCTTGTGTTCCTTCATTGGCCATGGTCTGTTGGTGGCAGTAAAATTTGCTGAGGTCCTGATGCTGTTCCCTTGCCTTTGGAATCATTAGGAAAACATTGTCACCGCAAGGAAGGGCATTAAGATAAGGAGTATAGGGAACACATTCCAAAATTTGTCCCAAAATATGACCACAGAAAGTTTCATGCATATTATGATCGGTCAAATTACACACAGTATTCACTTTTTTTCTCTTAAACACTGGAATAGAAGTTAACTTCCCCAACTCTCCTCAATCTTCATATACTACTCTGTCAGAGCAAACTGCAAATTATTTGGTACTTTGTCTTGATTTGCCAAGTTTTAAATCACTACACAGAGACCATATTGGATCTCAAGTGTTTTGGGTTGTTTGGGAGAGAGTCCCTGCTTACAAAACTGAGTGCTAATGCATCTGAAATCAATCTTGAAGAAGTTATGACCTTATGTTATTGTACATTTTACATATTTCAGTCTCCAGAAATCTTTGGATGCTTTTTAAATTTCATTATAAATATCCAGGAGTTCCATGATATTTATGATCACTGCTGGAGCTGGGGTCAAATGTACTTTCTTGTACAACTAGCATGCAGACATTCACAGAACGTGATCTCTCTTTGTGCTTAAATGGCTACACTTATCTTGCCTGTTCAGTAGGTTGTTCCCATTCCAGTTTTTGTTGTACAAGTTAGGGCAATTATTCTGTTCAGCTTTGGGATTTTTTTCCTTATGTTCCTTCACTGCCAAAAGGTGGGAGGTTATAAATTAGCATGCAAGAAGTATCTTGTTACAAAATCCTAGAAGAGATAAAGAACCTGTCATTTGTACCAAGTCAGCTCTGTAAAACCACTGCTATAGCTTCTGCTTAAGGCTGACTCGGTCTCCATGATACTAAACTTACAAAGCTGTATCTCCACTAGGATATTACAGCAGGATGGGTTAATCTCTCATAGCAAAAACTGCTGAGTGGTAATTAAATCTCTACTTTTAAACATACAGAGGTTCTCGTGGATGAACCTTTCCTCTCCCCCACTTCCTAACCGCACTGGCAAAACTACACTTTGCAGCTCCCTCTTCCCCAGCCCATTCCTCCTATACAGGGGGTACTTTCCATCATACTTAGCCACAAGCATTAGTGGTGTTAGTAACATGGAGAATGTTAAAGGAGACAGATGGCTGTTTCAGACAAGGCCAAGTTGAATAATTATGCTTATCCAAATTGAAAAAGATGCAACTTCTTAGATTAAAAAAAAAAAAAAAAAAGTCTCTCATATATATTTTTAATGAAGATAAAGTAACTGATAGACTTTTGCAGATACAGTAGTATCTGTTTATAACTAATTAATTTTACCAGGAAAATACTGCTTTCATCCCATTTCTCAGCAGCAATTTCACAGCAGAAACCCTCCCTCCTCTTCGAACTGACACTGTAAATACAGCAGAATACAGCTGGCAACATTTGGTGAAGAACTGCTTTGTGTGACGCTGGCAGGATCTTCTGACTATTACAGGCTGTTGGGGCTCTGCTTTTAGATAACTGCAAGGCAGCCTCCAAGAAGCACAGCCATGTCCTGAATGCCTTGTCAGAGTACCAGAGGCAAGTGCCTGCTGGATTTGGCTTAGCCTCTGCACAAACATAGGCTCAGAAAAGCTCAGGAAGTCTTTCCAGCTTTACAGTCAGAACATGAGCCAAGGACAAGCATAGCTTCTATAAGGAAAATGCAGCCCTAAGCATGCCAAGGAACTAAAAAAATAAAAAAGTAAAAAAAAAAAATTTGGACAGGATGGAAGAGGAGACACCTTCAGAGGAAAGAAATTAAGCTTCAGCATTGAACTGTTCAGGGAGTGCAAGCTGAGCCATGCCTTGGCAAGATGCAGCAGCACACAGACCCCTGAGGCAGCAGCAAATGCCAGTAAGAACATGGCTCTCCCAAGAACAGATTCTCCTAATGTTACCACTAGATCTTTAATGGGTTCATCTGAAGCAATGGCTACCCTACCCCTGCCTTTTTCCTCTAGGCTTTCTCTGTTGTCTTCACCTCCAGCCTCTAACCTTGCTGAGCTTAACTTGCACATGACATTGACCTGAAGTAAAATGATAAATGTGATGTGCACTACTTAAAGTTCTGATTTATTTACCTTGGAGTAGGTGGGGAAAGGAGAGGTATGAACCTGAAAAGTTCAAGGAAGTGCTCGAGGATTAATATGCTGGTGGACAGGATGAAAATTTTGCCAACAAAAATACAATCAAGCCAAGTGTAAATTAATGCTGAGATTGAGGTGGGAGGGACTGCATGGGCAGAGAAAGAGCCTGGGGAGTTGGGTTATATCAGGGGGGTCAGGAAAAATATAGAAATGACTGGAAGTAGAGTAACAGGAGGGAAGGAGTATGTCGTCCCACATATCAATGAATTGGCTGATGGCAGCACATAAACACTAAAGAGCAGCTTGCAGCCTCTGACTATTTGTAGCCCAAATCTTAAACAAAAGAAGAAATCCGGAGCAGCATTGGATACCAGACTACACCTCTGAGCTATTAGAGTATTTCACTTGTACTAAGGAAAATAGATTATTGATGCTGGCAGGGACGTATACGCTAAAAACAGACAAGGAGATTGCAGTCTAATCCAAATCCAAACAGAAGCAAGTTGTCTAAAGCCAAATTCCTTTTATAGTCCCTTAATTTCACTACAAAATAGCTTTCCTATAAGTTTTAAACTGTGTAGTATCTGAGCCAATCTAGCTAACCCTTTCCTACGAGAGTAGTCTGTGCAGGAGTGGACCCATTAAAACCTCATACAACAAATGGCTTGCAAGAGTCAGGGTAAAATCCTGGCCCCACTGAAAACTGCAGGAGGTTTGCCAGAGATTCAGTGGGGCCAGCATTTTACCTCACATCTTTACAAGCAGCAGTGCTGCTCGTTAAGCAGCAAAAAACATTGCTGTGAATTTCCTGACATCCACTCATAGACTCTTGCTGGTGCTTCCAATGTCAGATGGCTTTGTTCCGAAACTCGAAATGGAGAGGTCGGGAAATGAGGCCATATCTTCCCACTAAAAGCTGATTCCTTTTATGTGATCTATGTGTGATGCTTAATTACAGCAAACAGACAGAGAAAACACAAAATTGGTTAGTTTTTTTTTCCTTTGATTCTTCTTGCCCATGGGAATACTACCAAGAGCCTGTGCTAGAACTGGCATGGCCCATCATGGGACTCCACATAACACACTATGCTTGGAGGGCAAAGAAAAAAGTGTAAGGCCTTCAGGCTGCCCCTGTGACCCCAGGAAGCCAAGGGCTGGCTGCTAATGAGGCATTGTCTGCTGGACATGCCTCTGGGCCAGCACACTAATTGGAAACAGCGGGTCTTCTGCCTGCAGCCTCCCAGCTCCCAGACCTTGGAAGTGCATGATCGTGATCAATAATGCTCCCTGAGAATCTTTTAAAGTGCTCCCAGCCACATTGCTCCAGTAAAGGATTTGTCAGCCTTTCCATAAACCCCAGTTTTGAAGATTTTATAGCTCAGCTTGTTTTCATTATCTTGAGGTGAAAGTTGCCATATAAAATTTCAGACCAGAAACACTTTTTTTCCTTTGCTAATACAAAATATTGTTTAAAACAAAATTTGTCTCCAAATTTAGAGACCTGGTAAGAGCCATGCTGTTCTCTCCCCAGTTGCTTTGGGTGTGCTGTTCACAACGGCTGCATAAAAAGCTTTTGAAAATAAGGATTAACAAATAGACAGCAAGCTCTTCTGTCAAACTTTCAAACCACTAACTAATATGCTCAGGGCTGCTTAGCTACTTTGCTCCTTACTCAGAAACACAGTAAGACTAAGTCAAGAACTTCAGTGGAAGAAAAGCAGACAGTGCTATTCTGCATTTCCCCCTATCAGTAGCCAGAACTACGATTTTTGATATTTTGTCTTTTAAGGAAAAGAAGTCCAGATCATGTAAGGTCACTGAATCTCCATTCACTTTTCTCTCTTAAACAGTTGCTAAACAGCAACCCAGAAATAATCAAGTTTCCAGTAACAGATAGTTCCTGTTAAACACTGGAATAGCATTCCAGCTACCTATTCTTGTAGGCCACAGTGGAAGAACTAGGGATATCTATCCAAGTTCAAAAGGTTATTAAAGAACAAGAATTAGAACACAGAAATGCAATATCTCAGGGGATTGACCGGGACGACCAGAAGTGCTGTCATTCAGATGAGTTTATCCATCAAAGACAAGTGGATTCATGTTTGCTAGATCTCCACGCTCTGACAATTTTGTCCACTTTATTCAAATGTTAAACGACAAAGACAGTCTAGGTGGAATTAACATGTTCTGGATGCTTTCTTAGTGAAAAGAGAAATATCAATTTTTTGGTACAGCCTATTTTTGAACAATTTCCCTCTAACTAATGGAAATTTTCTTGTGTAAGAAAGTTGGGGAAAATGAAAGGGGAAAAAACATGTTTTTTCTCTAAGCAGTACCATGTTTATAAGTGGATTTTTATTTATTTATTTATGTATTTATTATTATTAAATAACAAAGGAAGACTTTGGGGAGGGGAAGAGAGGGGCACAGACTTAGTAAATTAGAATAGTATTAATTTTATCCTTACTACAGGTAGTCAGAAGTGCAATGTCAGCTATAAAATTATACCAAGTATAAATACAGCACTTTTGTCTAGTTTCTTAAGGAAATTAGACTTGTATGACTGTCCTCTGTAACAATTTGCACACAAGCCTATTTTAGTCTGTTAGTTTTCCTTTCTTCCTCAGTGCTTCTTAATTCTCTGGGCTGGATCAGGAGGGCAATAGAAGCTTTAGAGCTGATGTATTTCTGTAAGGATCCTGAAACTGTGAAGCCGTTTCCTGCAGGGAAAATAAGAAGTGATTGGCCATTCCACTAAGGTCAATGATACAGTAAAAACTCCGCTGTTTTTGAGCACCAGAAAATCCGCAAATGGTAATAGACATTCAAGACACTTCAACAGCTGAAAAGCTTTTAGTTGAAGTTGTTACTTTATTAGACAACAGAAAATCTACTGCAAACAAAAATGCATAGGCTCTCAGGCAACACTGACTACACTGCTCACAGAAGCATACATTGGAAGGCAAAGGTGATGAGCACATACTTTGACTCCAAATTTTCCTCCAAATTTTTATTCCCATATGTTTTGCAATCCTCACAGGACACTGACAAATAGACAGCACTGACAGAAAGATAAAGTCAATTTAAATGGAAGTTATACAGATCTTTATTAAAAGATATCCTTAGCTTTGGTTTTGTGCCATAGCCAATAGATCATACTCTTGTTTCATTTCCTTTAAAATGGGCCCACTTGGATAGCTATAAATTCCTTTTAGAATGTAGCTAATTATCCTATTCAAAGACTGTATTCCTTGGGCTTTCCTTGAAGAAAATCTTAGGGAGAGTGAGTTACCCGTAAAATGATGCAAGCAGTTTACCAGTGCCTTGCCCAGTCCTAAAGCCACAGGTAGAACGAGAGCATAACTTAAGGAACAACCTAAAGAAGGCAGAAAAGCAATCTTCTGTTCTTTTTCATTCATTTATCAGATACTAAGAATCGTGTGGAAAAAGACAATAGTAAACAATTCCCAAATTTCTTCCTCATGGCAGAACAATTTCCAGTTATCCTATTTTCCTGTTGCTAACAGACAACAATACAGTATTTATTGGCATCAGCCTTCCTGTCTGCGGGATGCACAGCGGGTAGTAGCTCGAGTCCTCTGTTTTTGTGTCTACCCCAAGGGCAAAGCCTGCTATGCTGATGCTGTGTAATGTGTGCAGTGTCCAACAGGCCTCTTGCAGGACCTAGGTCAATGCTCATGGCTGTCTGAGATCTATCAGCCACTCTGATGCCCTGCCAGCAAGCAGAGACACAGCAGAAGAAAGGCAGTTTTGCTGAATAAAAGAAGGAGGCTCGTGCAGTCCAAATGAACAGCAATTGGGATTTTTTATGCATGTAACCCCTGCCTTCTTTGAGCTGTCAAGAATAGCAAACAAAGTGCTAACGATAATGAGCAAATCTGTCTTGCGTCAGTTCCATCCCCCTCAAACACAGATTCTCAGATTAATCTAGCCTCACGCCAAGTGCTCTGACTAGCAAGGACATTAGAATTTATTTTCTCTGTTGATAATAGCCAAAGCAATGTTCCTGTCCTGGTGTAACTGATGGAAATGCATCTGAACACTTGCCTCTCAGTATTTCCACTGAAGAGTCCATGGGATTCCTGCCCAGCCTGAGAAACAGAATGATAGAAGGAAACAAAACTGGGTTTATCTCCTTGCAGTCATTTCAGAGACTTTTTAATAGCACACATGCTGAGAACAAGGAAACTACTCACTCTGCAGCATTCCTACTTCTAATGAAACTAAGGAGAGAAACCTTTATGACTTTCATGATCTCACTCCAAATCCCAAGTCCTAAATCACTGTATGTCATCAGACCTTCACTCATGAAAACTTAAAAAAAAAAACAAAAATGAACAACAACAACAAAAAACCTGTAGAGTTGTTTTTTGTGTTTTTTTTTTTTTTTTTTTTTTTGCATGGCAGCAAGCCTAGACATTTTTGTTTTAAATCCACCATAAATATTTGACTCTCGAGTCACCCACATTTATGATTCATTTTGTTAGTAGGCTGGTAGGCACACTTTAGCAGAGGGCCTGCCACATGCCTGTTATGTGGAAACAGGGGCACATTGGAAAGTTTATTTTTTGACCATCTACTGTTCTATCTTATCAAACCATAGATGCAGGTGAAGACTGAGAGGCAGATTGCTCCTGCCCCACAGAAGGAGTGAGAGCAGGAAACTTTGTGGTTGATCAGTAAATGCAGTTCTTGTTAAAGATCGAAAGCTCTGGCAACACCTGCCACCTTGCAATGTACGATTTGTAGCTGACACTGTGAGCACTGAAGTCATGTGGAGATGGGCTGCTTAATTTGTGAGGAATTCAGTTATTCCCCAGCATGCATGAAAAAGTGCACAAGGAGAAAGAAAAAAGTAGGTGAGTTCAGAGACATTAATATTTGGCAGTAATAGCATTTGTCTTTTTCTATTTGCTAATACTCAGGCTTTAAAGAGATGCACTACAGTTACATATAGTCGATGTGAAAGAAAGGTGACAGGACTCCATAGCCAACATGAGACCAAGCACAGCATGTACCTGCCAGTGCTGAAATTGAAGAAAAAGAAGATTCAAAAGAAAGACATGGGGCCTTACCTACAAGTCAGCTCTGGAGCAACATCCAGCTCTGAGGAGAACAGCTGAGAGCAGCTGATGAATGTCTTTGTTCTTAACTGCACTTAATTTTGTACTTCAGCATGTCCTAGTGTGAACTGAGCCCTTTTCTGAGGCAATGTGAGATCAGAAGCGAGAGTGAGATGCTGAAGAAGGAGTAGTGTACTTTGAGAAGAGGTCAAGAGTTAAAAAAGACGGTGAGTGAAGGAGAAGAAAAATGACAAGTTACCTTCCCTGAGTGTCTGTGAGTGTCATCCTGAATAAAAAGAGAAAGACAAATTCATAGCAAATAAGGAGTTTTGCTCCACAGAGTGCTGCTGACAAGCTTTGAGCCTGGTCCTTCCACAAAAGGTATTTTATATGCCAGCTGTGAAATATCACAAACACTTGTCAAGTGTTTAACAATCCAGCCCCGCTATGTTTATCCCTTTCAAACAATGCCTTGTTCAGGTCCTGGTTCCGAGAAGCAATTGTGTGGAGAATGCAGAAGGGAGGTACAGCAGCTTGCCATAAAAAAGGGAAATGTCTTTACAGAAGTTCCAGAATTTCTGTGGATTCTACTAATTCCCTGATATACAAATGTTAGCCCCTGGCAGGTGGAATCAATATCACAGAGTGCTCCCTAGGCATTGCTTAAATGAGGAAATGCCTCATTTTCCAAGCTCAGTAGTGGCAGCAAACTGCTGGAGAAGTTAACTGGTGATTAGATAAATCAGTAGGATAAAGTATTTGCAGTTACTTCTTTGCATTCTGTTTCTAGCAAATGGCCATATTGATCAGGATAGGAGAAGATCATATGCTGCAGAACCTAGCAAACTCCATGCCACAGCTTGTCTCTGCAAAGAAATACTTGGAAGTTTGCTTTTCTGTGTGGCCAGTAGTATATTTATATATATATTGCATATATATATACATACAGATATTTTGATCTCAGTTGCGCAATCAAACAGGCATCAGATTTGCTTTCACCAGACATTGAATTGCTGGAGAGTCCCTCATTACCTCCAGTTCTGAAGTCTTCATTCAGGTTATACTGTAGCTCCTCAGAGAAACCCCACATTATTTTCATCTGGTTTGTTTTGATATGCCTACGGGGAAAAGAAAATGTTCTCACCTTTTCCTCTATCACATGGTTCCATTTTAGGTCATGTTCCGGAAGGTGCAAATCTACATATTTGAACAAAGTTTTAGATGATTTAAATCTCTTTGAACATTTTTCACATGCACTTCAGACATTTGCTGTCTTTCGTGGAGCCTTGACAAAGCCTTATTTCTGAGTAACATATTCAAAGACATTTGTAGGGAGAACTGTATTCAAAAGAAAAACTTGTCAATGATCTGCTGTGAGTTAATCCCAGCAGTAAACCAAGCCCCACACAGTAGCTCACTGGGATGAGGGGGAGAACTGGAAGGGTAGAAGTGAGAAAACTCATGCACTGAGATAATGACAACTTAATAGATGGAAGAAAATACAAAACAAAACAAAAAGAAGCGATGCAAAAATAGTCACTCACCACCAGCTGACCAATACCCAGCCAGTCTCCAAGCAAGGGCAACCTCAGGCAAACTGCCCCCCCAGCTTTACTGTTGACCATGACATTATGTTGTATGGGATATCCCTTTGGACACCTTGGGTCAATTGCCTGGTTGTGCTTCCTCTCAACCTCCATTCCTAATCTACTTGGCAAAGGTGGTAACATAGTGTAAAATAGGTTTTTATGCTATTCTTCTGGAGCAAATGCTGGAGGATTCTCCCCTGTGGGGCTCTGAATCAGATATCTGGAAAGATTTCATACCCTGGGAAAAGGAAAAGGAGATGGCATAACTCAGGGAAGCCCTGCAAAAACCCTTTGCCAGCATGGAAAGTTACAAGATTTGTTTCAGCAACACAGTGCTCCAGCATCTGATCAACCAGCCTTGAGAGACAGAAGGAGCTGCAGAGAAAAAGGAAAAGGGAGAGATCCTGGCAGCGTGAAGCCACGGCAAATATCTACATAGTGAGCCAGAAAGATCCCCTTCACTACTGATGGTGAAGAACAAATCAATAAATTGGAGTACCTGCACTGGCATTGCCTGCTGTTGTCACTGGCACAACAATGCTGGCATCAACAGCAGTGGTGAAGAATTGTTATGTCACAGGCAGCTCCTTTGCTTTCTGAAAAGCTAGATACCACTTGTGAATTCTGAACTACACTATTGCTGTAAGAGAAAATTGTAACCTTTCATCTCTTAGTAGCACTCTCAGACATGAGTTCTAGTAGGAGTAGAAGCCAGGTATTGACATATGACCAGGAAGTGCTCCACTTTTTTTTAGTAAAATGACTTCTCTTCCTTGAGAATAGAAAATTTTGGTGGAAGAGTGAGAAGGGGTAAACTAAAGTCCAAAGTAATGCCAGATGACTTGTGGGAAACCATAATCATCTCACTTCAGTTTCAAAACAATGTAAAATTATTTTTAGTCCCATGTGTGTACTTCCTTCTTCCCCTGAGACCATTAACAAGACCCTGTCTGATCACAGGGTACAACCTGGCTGAACAGTATAGTTAGTGTTTGCCATCGCTCAGGCCCAGAATGTCTCAGGCAAACACCAATTTGAAGCTGATACAACATGCCCCACTGTTAATCCCTTCAGACAGATCATTTTTGTTCTTTTTATATTAGGCTACAGGTAAGTCTGGAGATTGGATTAACTTTTTTTTCATTTAATCCAATTTTTTTGGAGTGCAGACATTCACTGCATGCAGCCAAAACTCACAGAAAATTAGTCATGAGTTAGCATGCCCATCGCTTCATACTTGTACTATATCCAGTGCAAGAGAGAGACAAGTTCTGCTCAGAGTATCCATGCATTATTGTACTACAGACAGAAATCAAGTCAAATCTGATTGGTTTCAGCACAGTTATTTTTTTTACTTATATGGGCAATTGAGATCAGCAGGTACTTAATCTCTGTTTTATCTGGAATGAGACTTGGTCGTAGCTGGACTTCATCAGCTAGACCTATATCCTGGACTCAGACTCAGCTGGATATTAGCTAAATTTCCAAGAGCTTCAAATGAATCAGAAAGGAGAGAACACCAGAAAAGAGGCAAATAAATACCACAAAAATGCTGAAAGTCCCTGCACATCCTCAGTAGTTCTTAGGAGCCTACATAAGTGTGTGCCAGAAGATGCATTTGATCTCAGTTATGTATTACAAGTAATATTTACAGCCAAGTCATGGGATTACCTGAATTTGTATAAAATCTGCCAGACTATGTTAAGCAAAATATAAGGGAAAACCTTTTATTCTGAGTCTCAAAAGAAGTATTCCTACGTTAAGGTTCTAGATGACAATTAATCTGAAAATGTATCCATTAAAAAAAAAAAAAACTAACTAACTAAAAATGATTTGAAAACATATAAAAAGAAATATTTTGAGAGACTGAAATTTTAAAAATAATTTGACTAAATGCAAAAACCATGTGTAATCAAACCAAACAGCTTGTTCTGATTCCTTCAAGTTCTAATGATACAATTTCTTACAATGGCTGGAGTAAAACTGCTGGCTCTGTACCACAGACGAGGAGGACTCTATTCCCCTTGGCCACGCATCCTCTCAGTTCATCCCCATTTTCTCTGCTCCTTTCTCACCAGGAGTCAGCTCTAGCACTTGTCTGCCTGATGAGCAAAGTTCCTTTGATATACTAAAATGGCCAAAAAAAGAAAAAGAAAAAAGTAAGAAAAACAGTCCCCTCACCTTCCCTAAAGAAAAACAAGATATGTATATTATATATTTATATATATATATATAAGATATAAATATATATATATATATATATATTTTTTTTTTTTTTGCCAGGTAATAAGTTAGCTTCTCTTATTGAAGAGGGATGCCAGCACTGAGGGAGGAAAGGAAATCAGGGAAGGAAGCACAGAGAGCAAGACTTCCCCCTTTTGGCAGCAGTCAGCCATCAGCACAGCTCATAGGTGTAGTTTGAAACCAAACCTTGAGTGAACTGAAGCAACTGTTTTTCACTGTTTTGCCTTCTCCTATCAGGCAAAACTTTCTATCTTTTTTCTTTTTATCTCTCGCAAAGGAACTGAAATTGGTGAGAGTCTCACTCTCGCTATATAATTTTGTACCCATATATATATATCTTTTCTTTTTCATTATACCTCTGAAAAATGATCAGTCTGAATAGTAATGGTTGCTTTATGCAGTCTGTATTCTTTAAATAAAATAATGTGGAAGTTCAGCTAGGTACACCTGTAAAAAAATTTGGAGGATTTTTTGAAAAACATCAAAGGCGTATTCACATTCAGTCATTTCTATAAAGACAAATATACATGTACACAGATATGCACATATATATGCAGATATTCAGGGCGATGTAGACAGCTACATACTGGGAGAGAACCTCTCTGTTTCTGATCTGACCTTTTCAATGCTCCGTATGTTAAAGCAGGAAGGAGACTAATTGCCGCAAACTAGAAGCTGTAGTAATTACTCTAATTCAGAAGTTACCAACCTTCAGAAAAGGGAAACACAGAAAGGGAATCATGTTTAAAGGCAGCCCATTTTGCTTTGTTCTTCAACACAGCCCCATTCATAACACTGTGGAATTTATGAGTCTACTGAAAGTGAGGTCTCATAATGTGCACAGCATGTTGCCAGTTAACTTGAATGAGCTTCTCCTCTGCTTTCTGTCTGATTACTATAATACCATGCTTGAAAATGAGCCCTCCCTTCTAAAACATACATATTACAGTGGAATACAAAATAAGGCAATAAGCTGTCCAGGTAGTTTGTGTAGTGTTTCTAAACATCAGTCCTTACAAACGTGATCTAATACCCCTGGAAGAGAGTTGGAGCGATGAATTTCTGTGGAGCTCTGGAGGCAGGACTGGGACGGCAAGCGCCTTTGTAAGCCTTCCAGTCCTTCCTGGTTCAGTTCAAGAGAGAAATGCTAGCTTGCTTGTGGGATTGCTCCGCTTTGATGTCCTGTTCCAGATGGAGCCAGAAGTGCCGAGGCACGTAGGGAAAACAAAACCAAACTTTTACAATCTGCAGGAAAGATGCTTAAGAAGAATAGAAGCATCAACATGCTGGCCACTGTTTTTGTGAAAGCATTGTAACTTTAAACAAAAACACATATAATGTACAGAACAGGAAATAAGGATTGCAGATATCTTTTCTTTTTTTTTTTTTCATAATCTTTCTGACATTTTATTCTCCCAAAGACATACACACAGTTTCTTCTGATCTCAGTGGTACCGGATTTGACTCTAAAAGTTCAAACCACAAACAACGAATCTATTACTCCAATGATTCATCTGACCTTCCAGAAGAAAAAGAGTACCCATTCCTAGGGCCGCAACACTTACTGTACTTAATTATTAATTTACATGCACTAATAGAATATCCAAGTGGTTTTCTATGCACATGCTTGCTCCGTAGCAATAGCATATTGAAAGCACCCAGTTATAAAAGTTATTTAAAAAATCCTTCATACAGTCTTTTATGTGTTGGTCTTAATTTCAACTGCAGTGTTTGGAATCTGTAAAGCTCAGTATACACTATTTTCAATCAATTTCTCAGTGTTAATTTCAGTTTATAGTATCTTGCGCTAATCCACAATTATAATCACGCAAAACTCTAGCTTGAAAAATTGGTTTGTTCTTAATAATCTTTCACTGCATTCTACCCATAAGCACTGGAATGATTCTTCTTGTAATTAGAGCTTTTCAAACCCTTCATGACATAGAGGTACAAACATTCTGAATGCCTTTTGCAAAGCCTTTGGCATTTTATCTGCCAGAAAAGTGAAGAAAAAATGTAGGAAAAAGATTGCTAGATTCTTGGCAGTTACAAAATGAGGCTTTTTGCTCTCCATTAGGTCACCAAGAACAAATTCCAGTCAGCTCTGTGGTAAGCCTCCATTTTAGAGAAGGTACAGAGACTATCTCATCTGAGCAGCCCTGTCATTCTTTCATCATGAGCTTGTCCCTGAGAGGGATAAGGCAGTTTCTCAGGCATCAGAGTGGGCTAGAGGTACTGTCCTGTAAACTTCTAGTGGCATAACATCTGCAGCTATTGCCTCCCGCTGTGTTCTGGGTGCAGAGCTGCAGCCAGACCAGCCATTCCCCCAGCAGGACACTCTTCAGTCTGAAAGGTCTCCTTGTTCCTTGTGGTGGAGCTACAAATGAGCAGCCTTCCACCTCAGGAACTCTCTGGTCAATGGTTCTGATTCTCAGGAGTTTCCTGTTTTTTCCACAGCCAATTTACTGTCTTTCTCCCCAGAGTGTGTCAGAGAGGTCTGAGGAGGTCCATCTTCTCAGGGGAGGACCTGCTCTATTCCTGACTGGGAAATAGGAGAGTCTGACCAGGATCACATCTTCCGTTAACTGTATAGCTAAGGCTGAGGTGAGGTTTGGGGTGTCCTCCCCAAACACTTTGCATTTTCAGGAAGCTGAAGGAACACCACCTGAATTAATGTGGGACCAAGCCCAATGCCCTATAATTGTGTTAGGGCATTGGCATGCAGAAATCATAGCTCATGTCTTACAAAGTTCTCTGAGCACTTCTGGATGGACTACAGTATGTGTGGGAAATGAGGACTGTTGAAGGGAGACATCAACAATGACGTATCTGGTCTCAGCACAAGAGAAGATACTCAATATTCAGCATTGCTGGGCTTTTTTCTTTTTATTTTTTTCAAATATACATATTTTAAATGATAGGCTCTCATTCTGCCAGTAAAGCTCAGTTTTCCATAAGCTATGGGCTATTTAAACAAAATTTTCCCAGAGGTACTTCAGATTTAAATAGTGATGATGGCAAGAGGGTCTGATGTGATTTGCAGCAAGACATTTTACAACTCAGTCTTTCTCAAGCAGTCAGCATTTGAAAGAAATCCACAAATCCACTTGGCTGTTGGAACATAAAGAAAGAGACACATGAGGATCCAGGAGCAGGATACTTTAAAACATTATCCAGGTTTCAGACCCAGCTCTTTCTTGTTTAATGTACTATGTGCTGTAAGTCTCATGGCTCACACTTACCAAATCTACCTAATTTTGGCAAGTCACTTGTCTTTGAATTAATTTTAAAGTGATTTAGAAGCATTACTGTTCCTCACTGCTTGCCTGCACGGGCAAATAGACTAGCAGAATTATAGCAGTGTGATAAACCACTACGGTTACATCCACATGACTTCCTCTAGGGAATACATGGTGGAATTATGTGACTTCATTTGCAGTATAACGACTTACTTTCCAAACAAAAATATTCCGTTTCTGTCAAGAAACCTGTATGTTAAAAAATCTCCAACTATTTCCCCTCTTTGAGATGAAGGTTCAGATAGTGTGACATTTTAAATCACATTTATCCATATCATCAAAATTTGTCAGGCTCATATAAAGAGAAGTCTTTTGATTTTGAATAATAGAAGTATTTCAAATGACCTTGGGGCTTTCTTTTTGAGTTCTTTCTTATTTTTCCTGACAATACAGAATGATTATAAACCGTAATATAGGTTCTTTCAGAGAACTGGGGATTGTACTTTTCTCCTCTGAACACTTTAAACCTGCATTTTTGCTTTTGTCTACTACATGTCACAGTGATAAAACAACAGGAAACTGACAATTATACTATTAAATGAAAACAAGTTACTTTAGTATTGCCACTGTCACTTTAAGCTATGTCTGTGATTCTGCTTAATTACTGTTTTTTATAACTGACTTACTTATCTCAGAGATTCAAAAATACAAATACTACACATGGCACTGACAGGAATAATTAGTTTTTTACTTGATTATTTTTGTTCATATTGGTCTGTATTTAAATGAATGTTTTCTCTGCTCCATTTTAAATCCCAAAGGAAAATATTTATGGTTATACTGAAAAAGAAGCTCTATAAACCACAAATTGTTGCCAGCTTTGCCAGCAAGAGATTTCTATCCCAGCCAGTATGCTTAATTTACCTACTGCAGAGGAAAAGTACATGGCCAAGGCACCGCGTAAATCCCAATCATTCTCAGATCCTGCACCACATAGTTGTAGGACTATTTCAAATATATATATTTCAAATATATATATTTGTGCCTCTGTCTTAGTTTCAGCTGATATATGCAGGAAATTAGGGGAAGATTGTATCTTTGCCCTGCTTTTCCTTGACATGTTAGGTTAGTATCATGAAACAACTTCTTCTGTCAGCAGTCAGTTTTTCTCACATTCAGGCTATCTTAATTAAAGTTACCTGTAGATGAATACAGTATATGAGAAATTTACATATGGTCATAATTAAAAAAATATTACAGATCAACTCCTTAAAAAACAAAACAAACAAAAAGAACAAAAAACCAACAAGTGAAACCAGAAGAAATGTTCAGCAAAGCTAGAACATTCACGTTTGTCTGACAAATCAGAAAAACATGCTGGAATCTTAATTTCCATTAACTAATGCCTTATTAGAACAAAATGTTGATGGTGTTATCTGAGATCTATGTAATATACAAGAAGCCTAAAGAAATTTGAAGTGAAAATAAGGTTCAGATAATCCTTTCATTTTTAATTCTTTCTCTGCTCTGAGCAGATAAAGCAGACCATTCTGTTTAAAATTAATATTTAAAAATCTGACCACAATTATCTTAAATGTGCTATTTATTATTATTTGAAGATCTCTGTGGATATTATCTGTGGAAATGCTCTTTTCAGATCTGGAAGGAAGCTTTGTGTTCCAGTTCCCTGCAGCCCTGCTTGGGAAGTATGATCTTGTACTTGTCTGAGCAAGCCAGGTGGTATTCATCCATTCCAGTTATTCCAGCTACTTTGTGCCACCCTTCATGAGCTGCAAAGGCTGTGAGAAAGAATACAAAAAACCATGGATGTGCAAGGCACAGGAATAAGTTGGTAGTGTTTTTTTCTCTTTATGCGCAGACTTATCTAAGAGTACTCTTTACTTCTCTATGGACATCTGCCAGAACTCAGCCTTGATTTAGGGGTTTTCAGCAAACAAAATGAAACTAGTCCAAATGATTGTGTAGGAACAACTGCATTGCCATATCTTTCATGTCTGTGGAAGGAGAAAGGTCATATGAAACTAACTTCTGATTCATCTGACTGCCAGGATCTCTTGAAGCCTCGCCCTTTTGCTCACACAGTTCTGGTTAGTGATTCATTACAGTTAGCACTAATAATGCTCATAAACACATTCTGGGAATGCTGACAACTTTCATCTGGAATGGTCGTTTGTGAACAGTCTCCATCCCATTCCCTACACCAGAAATGATGCAATCAGGGTAGGACCAGGCAGTGTCACATGCTGGAAAAGAATGTGCATTGCAAATGACATCCTTGGTTGGGTGAGGAAGTTTTCTGCCTCAGCTTGCAGACCCTCAGGAGCTTCCTGCTTTTGTTCCATGGAAATCAGCTAGCTGTGACAAATCTTTTTTCTTTGTATTAGCTTTGGAGAGCTCAGATCAAAAGCAATTAAAAAATAATTTAAAAACCTAATTTTTCCCGTCATCCAAAAAGTTGTGGGTTAGTCAACTTTTGTCCTTGATATTGAAGATCAGGTGTAGTACCTGGTGTTAGGTGTAGTACTGAAAGAAACACACTGTGATATTTTCAGTGTTGTCTATCGGCAGGAATAAATGCAGGGATGTCTACAAATCTAGCATATGTTCCCAAATATACTTATTCAATACCTAAAGGTATTTAAGGAACTAATTTTGATTAATTTTAGAAGAGTTGGGTACCTAAGAACTTTCCAGGTGGAAAATTCATAGAAGTGAATGTAGAAGCTCTTTCAGTCTTTGCCATCAATGCACTCCCCTGACAGTACTCTTGGCCTATTCCTTCTCCTTGTCAGGAGAGGAAAATATTCCCTAATTCTTTCTCCAGGAAGATTCCATTCAATACTGTCGCAATCCACCTATTCAGCATACATGAAGATGAAAGACCTTTGGGTCATTCATTGTGAACTGATAGAAGTGAGAAGCCTCTAAGCCTCTGTAGCTTTGTACCCATACGCTGGTCCGAAGTAATGCACAATAACCCACATATTTCTTAGTTTCACTGTTCACATACCCGAGGTTACTTTTTTTCCATTAAATGATAATTGCATATTTTTCACTTTGCTAAGAAACTTTAAACTCTCCTCTGTTCTTACAAGAACTACAGGTATGTGTTTCTCCCAGTATTGAAGCTTTCAGGATAGCTTGAACTGCACTAACAGCACAGTAACTTACAAAAGATAAAATGTTATGTCATTGCAGAAATAAAGACAAAAGAGCAGAGCAGCTGTTTCATACATAAAGGCATCATAAACTAGGTCAGGGCTACCAAATGATGATGACACATGGTACTTACTGAGACAGCATCTTCAACATGAAATTTTGGAACCATAAATAAAGAACTTGCATTAAGCGATTTCAGAGCAACTTTTTTTTTTTTAAAGATAC
Source organism: Meleagris gallopavo (assembly GCF_905368555.1). Classification (NCBI taxonomy): domain Eukaryota; kingdom Metazoa; phylum Chordata; class Aves; order Galliformes; family Phasianidae; genus Meleagris; species Meleagris gallopavo. Next base: position 60,781,747 of record NC_139405.1, on the reverse strand, counting down.
CTGAGACTACTTGCTTTTAAAACAAAAATGATGTTCAACAGTTCAGAAATCAAGTATGTTTTGAGCTATCCAGATCCTTTAACTCCCAAAGCCACTTCTATGCTAAAAATGAAGGATCTGCTTTTCAGAGAAAGAAACACAAACAGCTCTTAATAATTCAAAATTCAGAAGATAAAAGTAGATGTAGGTTTTAACCAAAGCAGTTATGTTTGAAAATGTTGATGTTATTGTAAATTATGCAAATTATTAAAACATGGATCAAAAGAAGGAAAAAACGTGGGTTTGATTCTGTACATAAATCTTCCACCAACTTCAGAGATGCATTTGGTTACTTAATTGCACATGATTGGCTCTTCAAGTTTGTTTTTCAGAATTTAAGGCAGCGGAGAGTTGAATTGTACCTGCTTGCCTATGAAATGCAAATAGGTACAAACTGATTTTTTAAAATTTAAAACAAGAGAAGTTAGGCATCTAATGTCCTTTGTGTTCATAACTGCATAGAAAATCTCACTAGACTTTGTGTTAAATCTCTAGATGCCAAAGTAAATTCAAAACTGTGATCACTGAATTCTGTTCTGTTTCCATAGCAGTCATTTGGGCATTGTTGTTTACTTCCTTGGAGACAGCATCAGACACTAATGTGCAATCAAAATCAATGACAAAACCTTCATCAGCTTCCAAGAAAAACAGATCAAGTCTATAGTGAAGTAATGTGTTTATGTTGTTTTTTTTTATTTCTGCAATTACGTTTCTAAAAGCCTCAGAAAAACAGCCTTCTAGGAGCTGTGTGGCCCATTTTTCTATCTTTCTACTACATCTTTAACCTGCAGTTTAATTAAGTTCATCTTAGTTTTGAAGGGAAGTAATAGCTGGATAATGGCTAGAAGAGATGCAGCCATAAATGACACGTAAGAGAAACTTCATCTCAAAAGAAAAGAATTCTATTGCAAGAAATACAACCAGAATTATCCTGAATTTGAGACTGGGAGCAGGGATTGCTGTTTTTTTGTTTTTGTTTTTGTTTTTGTCCCTGACAGAATAGGAAGAACTATACTTATGAAACTTTCTGATGAAATCTACTAAGGACACCAATTTAGGAAACACTAGGGAAACAAACAGGAAGAACTTGTGGACTTGACATTACAACAGAGTTTGGCAGAGCAAGTTTTGGGAGCCCTCACCAAGTAGCTCTCCCATAACTGGGGAGCTCATCAACTGGAAACAAATGTTAAGATGGAAAGATCTGGTTCTACAGGTTGATGGCAGGATGACAATGGACTTGTAGATGCACCCATGAAAAAAGAAATGGGATATTAAGGCATGCAAGGGCATTCTCATGCACAATTCTTTTGTAAACTTCTGGTGTGGCATGAAATAGTGTTCAATTCTGTGTTCAAGGAAAATGAGCTTGAACAAGAGCCAGCACAGTGAAGGGATGAAAATTTGAAAAAGAAAAACAAAAGTGGTGATTTAAAGAGTTTTGCATTGTTTGGTTAAGTAAATCTAAGGTCTAGACATTTCTTAACATCACTGGGAAAAAAAAAAAAACAAACCTAGCAATTTAGTCAATTTAGTTTGGAGATTAGAAAATTTCTTAACCTTGCAGGACTAAGTTTTTGGAGCAACTTGTTTTAAGATTAGTTGTCCTGAGTTTGTACAAGAATTGCATGACAGAGCCACACGCAATAACAAGAGATGGGTGTCATTGACACAGAATGTTCCAGTTTGTGCTGCTTGGTATTAAAAGTATGATTACAAAAACTGCTGAGGAAGACAAACAAAAAGAAAGAAAGAAAAACACCCAAACCACTGAGCTGCCTACCACCATCTTTTAACAATAGCTATTTTTATTACTCAAAATAGGAACATTTCATTCAGATTGCATGTAAGAGTTTGTAGGAATAATAATTTGATAAGTTCAAGGAGAACATATAGAGTAGCATAAATTTTGATAATTATTTAGGTTTCAACACAGCACCACCTATTGGAATAAAAATAGTAGTGTAGCATTGGAAATGGTACAAGCACAGCTGGGCTAAACTATGATTAATTTATATATCTGAAGTTAGGAGAGCTCTGTAACCAACTCTGCTTCGCATGCTTTCCCTGTAAAAATAAATTTAATGGCAAATATACTATTAATTTTTTAATTTATTGGAAAGGAAGGTTTTACCACTGCCCACCTGAGGTAAAGATTTGCTCTGAACCATTAGACTTAGTACTAAGTGAAGATATCTACACGTTAAAGGAGATAAGAATGTATTTCCTAGTAAAGAAAGCATTGTGCATGAGATTTTAAATGAGCTGCAGATAGATACAGATAAGTGATATAAGTAGATGCCTGGTCTATCATTAGAGAACATATCAGCCACTTTAAAATACACTCTGTTCAGATTAATCACTGTATTGCTCTCATTTCAGATGAGACATGCAGGTGGAAAACTGGAATGGCACAGGCCTTTCTTCTTATTAATGAGAAGATTAAAACATGCCACAGTTCAAAGTTTCAGGTGAGGAGGGAGCATGGGCACTTATCAAGAGAACAAGGTGGAACATGCACAGCTCAGGGCCACATCCTCAGGGCTTTATCTCATCCCAGTCCCTCCCCTTCTCAACTCAGGAGAAAAAAGTAGGCTTTGTTTTCCCTTCCAGGAATTATTTCTGCTCACAGATTTAGAAAGCAAAGTACAGAGAAAGTGGTTTCTGCTGCTTTGTGACACCATTACATTAGCAAGGTTTGAAATACCACTGCCGTCTTCCCTGTTCCCATGAAGCAAGCAGATGCAAAAACTTATCCAAAGAGCAGTGCTGCAAGCTTCACGGAGATAGGATGAGGGGCCAGTCTCTATCTCTCTGAAATGTTAGGGTGGAGAAGGGTAGTGTAAAACATGGATCAGGCTGCTGGTTTGTTTTCATCTAGCTGGGGTGCTAGCAGTCGTCTGCCCCGTGAGGGACAGCTGAAAGTAGCCCGAGGTCAGAGAGTGCATGGCAGGAAAGGGGCAGCTCAGGATTGGCAGTGAACTCGTTCCCAAGTAGAAGGTTGCTGCAGATACATGGAAGAGGCTTGGTGACAACCCCCTCCTTCAGATTGTTAATTACTTTAATTAAACTATATGGGGAGGCATAGAATACTCTAGCAGAAGATATGCGTAAAATCTTCCAGGCACCGCTTTACCATTTAATAACCACATCCATATCAGGTAAGGCTGCCCTTCTGAAATTCACGAACATGAAAGCAAAAGTATTCAAGAATAAAAGCAGCACTCCTATATTTCAGTACTATCACTTTTACTACAGACAGTGGGCATAAAAATATAGTCCACATTAATTAGACAATACTGGTGCACAATTAACAATCCTCGTTTGCACAGATATTTGTTTAATGTTTGACATTTGAAAATCTTGCATTTTATTTACAAGAGTCAAAAAGCTGGAATGCTTTATACTCTGTAAATGTTTTGTTCTAGTTTACTTGTCTGAAATCTTGAATTATCCTGTGTCCTCACCCACAGACAAGTTTATGTAACCAAGAGATTTCTAGGATGTGATTTTTCTTTAAAGAGACAGGAGCTAAGTACAAAGCTAATAACAACATTTAGGATTTGAGAGCATGAAGTTCAAGTGGGTGCTATTTTAGATATCCTAGTCACCAGCTTCACAAAATTTCTCACAGGACATGAGCTGAAAAGAAGAGCCTGAGGATACTTTTAAAAGATGATATTTAATTGGTGGAGCTGTCCACTTTTAATAATCCTTCAAAAATTTCTTCATATCCGTAAACCTTGGCTTCTGTCTCCCCTCTCTACTCTGCAAGCAGCAATAAGTTTCCAAATGACCACCAAAGAACTTCCAAGGAAAGTATTTGTCTAACTATGATTTGTCTGTGGTCTATAAGCACAGTGGATACGTATTTGTTCATTTGAGTTTCCATTTATAAGCAAATAAAAGAAAGAGTGAAGATGAGAAATACATTTTCATATCCAAATATTTGCACAATCACCATTTTTGTGATCACACATCACTGTATATTCATTGGTTAGACTTGTTTTTCATACTTTCACTGCATCTCCAAATATTTCCATGTTATGCATGTTTCAAGATTAATATCTTGTCTGTGTCAGTGCATTTGCACTAACAGACTAAAAATTAACATTCTCCCCCAGTTTTTGATTCCTCATATAACTTTTCCATAATTTTTTAAATAAATACTCTCCAGAAATCATTACTTTGCCATTTGCTATAGTATAATAACTAGACAGAAAGTATGTCTGTCTTCATTTGTGTGGATAGTGATTTCAGCAGAAGATGCAGATTGTGTTTCAGACCACTCTTCTGGAAGAACAAATAGTTTATCCTACAATATATATGTCAAATGTAACAGCAACCCTACATCTCTGTATAGACTCTACAGTAGTTGCTTTATACTGATCTCATAAGATTTGAATAAACTAAAAAAAAATTATATCTAAGGATTCCTGAAAATATTTTGTTGCAGCATTACAGTACTACTTGCTGTTAATCATGGATCAGTTAAATAAAGGAAACAGCTGCATACTTGCAGCTTAGCATCTGAGGACTCAAACTCCTTCATCCTCCTGCTCCTTCATTCTCCTGCTCTGAAGAATCACTACATCTTCTGATGTAGTATTAAACTAAGTTATAGTCTTTGGGTCATTACAACCAGAAGTACTTTTCAATTTATTTCTTTTTCCCTACTGGGTGAAAAAAAAACTTACACACTTTTGACACCTAATTTCTGCAGCATTCTCTAGTGACATCATCAGTGAGATCCTGAATGTGAGATATTTTTCTGTGCTATTGAGTCATAGCACTGGCACCAATGAAGGTATTTTCCAGCACCATGAGAAAGAACTGTACTATTGGCAGTGTTAACTTTATTTCTGAGCTTCCAATAGTTCTTTACTGAATTGCATTTATTTATGATCTTACAAGGAAACATGTATGCATTGTTGGAATGGCTGCCCAGAGGCAGGATAGATTCTCCATCCTTGGAGGGCCTTCAACACAGTTGGCAAAGGTGCTGAGATGCTGAGGTGCTCAGCTCCAAAGCTGGCCCAGCTCTGAGTGAAAAATAGCACCAGATGCCCTCCAGACAGCTCTTGCAGACAGAATAGATTATTCTGATTCTGTTGTTCACTGTCATGGTAGCAAACTTATACAGGAGCTTCCTTTTTCTGCCATATATTTAATATTTTTCTCATTACAGTATTACCAGAACCTGGTGTAATGAGATTTCAATTTTTTTTAGTATTTTTAATAGGTACAGGAAATAGGGAGGGTCATTTATTAAGAAGCAAGCAATATTATTTCTAATTAACTTTATATACTATTTACCTGTTAATTTGTTTTATGTGTTTTAAAATACAAACAAAATATTAATTATAATAAAAAAGCACCAGACTAAGCTATTAATACCTTTCCTCAGATTTGAGAGAATAGATACCAGTTTTCATTAAACTTTTCTGTATGTTGGATAAATTAATTATTGTCATTTCTTATCTTTTACTATGGAGAGTACTTGCCACAGTTCATTTCTAGGCCAAATGTCTTTTAGCTAGAATGCTGTTTGATAGAGTCTACGGTCTAGACACCAGCACGATGATGATGGGATACAGGGTGGAAAGAGCAACAGCCACTCACACTCATGTGGACAGTGGAGCTAATCAGGCAGTTAGGGAGGGAGAGCCTTTTATCCTGGTAAATTTTCACATGAAATTTTGCCTCAAAGGACTCTCAAGAAGATTAATTTTTTACTACCCTCATTGTTGCCAAATTAACTCTTGATAATTACAATACTATTGTAATAATGCTTACAGCAAGGCTTTCTAATTCAGAGAAGTTGGAAAAGGATGCTCAGCACTACCTGTAGTTGCAGGATCATTTCTTATTTGCTAGCTGCATTTTAATGTCTTCCTTATACAAAACTCCACCTGTCTTTCAGACAGGGAGGTGTTTGTGTTTTGCTTTGGGGTAGGTTGTTTTTTGGTTGTTGTTTTCATAAGAACTCAGTGTTAATAAAATTCACCCTGCAGGTCAGGAAGTCCTCATGCAGGCAGATGGAATTTAAAGATTATCCAGAAACACCATCCAAAACTGTCTGTGTCTGGCAATGATGTTGATAATGGTGGGAGAAGAAGATCCTATTTATATTTTCCTTGCTGCAAGGGCATAAATTATGGGATGCATATGAAACAAACTTCAATCTTAGTGCACCTCTAGCAGGAGGTCTGTGTTTATAAATGCATAAACCATCTGTTTAGTGTTTGCAAATTAAACACCTGCTTTTCTGATAGTACAAATTAATATCTACTTCCAGAAAAGCTTGTGAGGCCCAACAAAACTACACAGGCTGTTGCTTGATTCTTTGCAAGAAATGCAAAATATAATATAATTAAAGAAAATGCCTGCAAATGCAGACTGGGTTATTCTGTTTGGTTTAATTCTCATGTTCTAGTAATTAACTGCATGTTTGAAACACAGAATTTGCAATCAGTGCAATTTTTGAGTGTGTTTTTTATCAGTTTGTGTGATGTATATATCGTTGTGGAGAAATAAATAACTGTACATAAAGGAAAATCAGTTTTTGAAATAAGTAAATATGTAGTGTACTGAGGATGTATCATGTGAATCTCAAGCTGATGCATCTGCTTTTTCATTTACAGGATATATCTCCAAGTCACTGTTTATGTTAGAAGATTCTTTCCAGCACTAGGATGGCTACTAGCTTTCCATAAAAGACGCTGTTTGGCTTGGAAAGGTGGTTTGGCCTCACTGTTGCCAGAGATACTCAGAAAGCCAAGAAGACTGTTTCGCCAAACTTTGCAGGAAAATGGTTAAAGTGGTTTGTGAGTGTCCTCACTTAGGATAGCTGGACATTTTACAAAATCTCACAAAGCATCTATTTGCATCATTAAATGCGTAAATACCTTCTCCAGACTGGCCTTTAAATCAACAAGTAGGCTGCATTGCAAGAGGTTTTTAATCCTTTTCTGTAGAGTGAAACCAGCCATGTAAAATCTGGCATATTCCTAAATTTCTTCCATTGGATTCCTTGTGCAACTAACTGTAAGTCTGGTTTTAACAGGTGTTGTTATAGCTTGTGATATTTTATGAGGAACATTTTGGTCAGCTCCACTGAAAATTCATGACTCACCAAGATTCTGTCAATCTATTACTATATTTTGCTGTGTGATGGAGTGGAAACTAATCTCTTTATCAGTGTGTGCACTCTGCAAACATAACAAAACAAAATGAAAAAGTTCATTTGATTTGAGAATCCAAAGTCAAATTTTCTTAGCTTATTATTACTTTATTCCAGGCAATGAAACAAAAATGTGTCATCATCCCAGCTGCACTTGGACTTTAGAAATAAATGGCCACAACTGTCTGATGGTGCATGCAAGGAGTTTGACTCTGTTCCTGCTGAAGTCAATGGCAGTTTTGCTACTGACTACAACAAAATACCTTATCCTTGCATGAACTTAATGAATATGCCATCTGCATGAATAGCATATACCTTATTTTGTTATGATTATTTTGTTTGCTGATATTTGATTATAGGTCACTTAAAATTTATGTGTTTGACATTAGTTACATTTTCTTCCCTAATTTTTGTGCAGACAAAGAAATGGAAGTAGTATAGATGTTGGCACATTAGGGACTACTAAGCATTCATCTGCCAAAGAAGATTCCTCAGCTGGGGCAAGGGAAAAAAACAGCTATTTCCTACATCTTGCAAATATGACATTCAAGACAAAATGGTCCACAGCCAGATACAGGAGATTACACTAACTTTTTTCTTCTAAATGGCCCTGAGAAGCATTGCCAGTTAGTAAGAGAGCAGTTCTTCAAGGTCCCTACATCTCATAGTCAACAGCAACAGAAAACACTGAGTGATGAAGTTCTCTGTCTTCGGCTGAGTTTTTGGTTCAATATCATCAATGTCATCAATGGAGACCACAGTATTAACAGCAAATGCCTCTTTAGTGCATCTCTCTGACTTCTGAGGGAATGTCCCCTAGTTTTCTTCACAACAGTGAGTGAAAATCTGATCCGTTCATGATGAGCACAGGAAAACTTGTCTGTTCCTGACTCAAAGAGGAAATAGAGAGAAGGCATTCAAGAACTGGAACTACTCAGATGTTTTAACTTGTGTTAAAGCAATAAAGTTGAAGCAGAGGGAGTGCCATGTTGTTTCAGTGCAGACCTTGGAAATGTAAATTGCAATCCCTCTGTGGTCTGCTCCTCATTAGTGCCTGCTTCCACTCACCACCCATCAGACCCTGAGTGCTTTCCCCCTGCCCACTGCAGCTTCCTCTTGCCACTCCAGCAGTGCTCTCTACCCATTATTACAGCACCTTTCAACGATGCTTAGTACTAGTAAGTTCTGTGATGGTGACAATGGCTCTGAGACACTGGAGGAGGGTGTTCAAAGCAAGAAGGTTGTTCTGGAGCATAGGAAGTTCCACACAAATGTGCACAAGAACTTCTTTACAGTGAGGGTGACAGAGTGCTGGAACAGGCTGCTCAGGGGGGTTGTGGAATCTCCTTCTCTGGAGATATTCAAGACCTGCCTGGACACCTACTTGTGCTGTAGGGAACCTGCTTTGGTGAGGGGTTGTACTCAGTGATCTCTGGAGGTCTCTTCCAACCCCTATGATTCTGTGATTCTGTGAAGGTGATGAAGAGCAGTCAGTGACAGAAATAGCAGTGCAGGAACAGCCAAAGGCTCACCTGCCTCCTCTCGTGTTCTCCCCTGGTGCATTATGCTGCTGACAGGGCTCCTGCGACTCTGGTCTGTGCCCAAGTACTTTGAGGCAAACCTTGGCACTGTAGGGGTCGGCACATTCACTGTGGAGGAACAGTCTTAAATCTATTCTTACTCATTTGTTCATATAGGAAAGCTCTCCAGAATGTGTTTCCTACTTAAGTAAATACAAACACATGGGATAGCCATACTGGGTTAGCCACAGTTTAGGGGACCACAATTTGGGGAACTAAATTTTTCTAGAGAAAAAAAGGCTGGCTCCTAGAGCACCTGTCCACCTGGCTGACAAACCACAGAAGACCTTCACAGTCAACAAACAATAGCCTCTATCCAGGTTTTCAAGATGGGGAGACATGCTCTGACTGGTTCACAGCTGCCAACAATCAGCACAGCTTTCAGTATTTAGTAGAGAACTGGAAAAAAAAAAAAAAATCATTAAAAAAAAATATATGTGTTAATGGGTGCAAACTAGCCCTAGTACAAACTCAATCTACTTTGACTGCATTTGCCTATGGAACATAACCAGCTCCTTGGCTGCTATTTTCCTCTGCCATTACAGAAGCTTCCTCATACTCATGAACATGTGTTTCTAATCAGAAAATGTTCTAAGACCACCTGCTTACAAAGGATACTTTTTTTCCAGTCCCACTGGGGGTCTTACAGACAGGTTTTAGCAAACAGAAAAAAATGAGCAAGCAAAAAGCTGAAAGGACAGCTTTCTTTTAATGAAAGGCTACAGTGTTATCCAAGATGTTTGTAACAAAGCTAGGAGAGAAGATATTTGTTAATTATTATTCCTGTTGAAGATACGGTGAATAAATAACTTCATGGGAGAAAGCAGTAATAAGAAACTTGTCCTTTGCTTCAGTGCTTTAGTTTACTTTGGCTTGTCTAACCAGTTTTTAAGGGAAAAATGTCTGAATGTACTTAAACAGGGAAATAAAAGATCCTTATGCATCCCGGTTCTTAAATTGGGTCTTTCTGAGCCATTTCTAAGCAGTGGTTAGTTTAAAAAGTAAAAAAAAAAAAAAAAAGTAAAAAAAAAAGTATTAGTGCTGTTGGTTCTAGAACTATTTAAACATAAACCACAGAGACTGTTAAATGAGAAAGATAGTCATCTTTGTGGGTTATTACATGAAGACCAAGTCAGACAGATGTTAAAAGCCTCTGAAGTAGGGAACTCAAAGAAGAGTAGGAGTCACAATTTGAGACTTGATCCAAAATGGACTTGGTATAAAGTTTTCTTTTGACTTGAGTAGACAGCAGGTCAGCCTGAGCTGTTTTAGTACTTCATTTTCACGCATTCATGCCTTTACACATAACGCAAATACAGCCTGGGAGCCATGGGGAATTTACTTACCTGGACCAATAGTATAGAAAGCTGGAGCACCTTTCGATCCAGCAATCCCCGTAAGTTTAACATGGATAAATATTTACATAATTAAATAAGCCCAATAAGAAAAAATGTCATGATCTGGAGGAAAGAAACCTTGGCAATTCAGTGACTGTCAGAATCAAGGATGCAGTTGTAAGTGCCTATACTAATACTAATCAGCATCTAAATAGGGAAGCATATGGGAAAACTGCCACTTTTCTTTCCTTGCACTGTATAAGGAATGGCTGTAGGTTGTTTTATTCCATCAACAACAGAAATTGAGGGTAATATCCTATTCAAGTCCAAAGGGAATCTAAGGAGCTCATCTTCCAGAAAGAAGAGGCTTGAGCCTGTGCTAGACAGCTGCACACAACACTCAGAAACTGGGCAGCATGCCACATGAAAGGCCAGCTAGAGACCTCGCAGCAAGGCCACGCACTGCTGCTACCAGAGGTCAGCTTGAAAGCTGACGGCTGAGTATCATCCAGCTGCCACGTACATCCTGTGTGTATGTCCAGAGGTGGCTGTGGGTCACATGCTGCAGTGTAGGAGGCAGGCAAGCAGTGACCTGATGGTATTATTGCCAGCAGTAAGTAGGAGGGGGTGCTTGCAGAGCCATGTCTTACTCCCACACATACACAACATGTACGCACATACACATATACGACCCAAATATCTTTCTAAGAGCTTTGCTATATAGTAGATACAGAATCAATGGCTTACGAAAACATACGTCCCTATATTCATACACAGAACGTCACTATTTTTGCAGTAATGTTAACTTACATATTTCTTGCCCGTGGGACATCTACTAGCAACTTAAAGCCTAGGAATGCAATATAAAAAAGAATCAAAATGTCCTGCATTGGAAGGGTCCCATGATGATCACAGAGTCATAGAATAGCCTGGGTTGAAAAAGACCACAAAGATCATCTAGTTTCAACCCCCCTGCCACGGGCAGGGTCGCCAACCACTAGACAAGGCTGCCCAGAGCCACATCCAGCCTGGTCTTGAATGCATCACTATGCCTATCTCTAAAGAAAGCTGCGTGGAACCACAAAAGCAGCAAGTTCTGGTATTCAGTTCTCTTATTAATGAAGAAAATAAAAACTGAAGAAAAGACATTACATCTTTAATTCTTTAAAGGCCTAGACCATTTTTATTTACAAAATAGATCTCTATTCTATACTCCTCTCTTCCAGAAAGTTAAGCACCATTTTTTTTTTTTTCTTCTGGAATATTCTTGTCCCATTACTAGCTTCTTAATTCCTTTTCACTGTGCATGCAGGCCTGTGATTAATGTGATAACAACAGAAAAGTTCCAAAACCAATGGCAATCCTATTCCAGTAGTCTGCCTGTGTGTGTCTGCTCAGAAGATGTGAGAAGTAGAATTTAGGCAGGCTTTTGGGAGATTGTGTGAGGCACACAGAAACCACCAGGGTTCTCAAGGATTTGTGATCTAGCACATGCAGAAAAAGGCACGGAGGTGATGTGTGCACACACAAATGCAGACACACATGCTTTCTATTCTCCTGCAAATGGTACTTAAATATATGCAAAATCTCAAGTGTCTTAGAAGTTTCTTTAGGATCATCAGAGACTTAATACTCGTCCAGCATTAATGCTTGTCTGAGCAAACCAGATCTCTCAGCTTCAAAAAACAGGGATAGAAACATCAGGGTGACTGTCTATTCATAGTAATTCATGTTGGACCTAGATGCTTTATTTTGAACAAAGATGGGGAAAAAAATTCCAGCAGGACAAACAAGACAAAAGGGAGAAATGGAAAATGTCTGTTTTCAAAATACACTGAGTAACCCAGATAACAACACTCTGAGCACTTAAGTTCATCCAGCCACTTTTTATTTATGTCAATTTTGTATACTTCTAAATAACAATGTCTTCATTTGATTTAGGATAATAGCTGAAATCTTCTGCTGGAGACTGGAAATGATGGTATAAACAAGGCCTTTGAGTCCAGTTCTCTGTCTTTGGCGTGTTATTTGCTGCTTTGGTTTTTGCAATGCTTACTGGAATCACAGTGCCCAAATGCTTCTCCATGCTGCCTGGATTAAGTACAGCTTTTTTTAAATCTTGCTTCTCGTCTTCTGCATTTCAGAAAAATTTCAACCAAATCTTCCAGCTCCCCATTTATTGCATCTTTTATCCCATCTTCACAGACTCCAGTAGATAACCAGCTGCAGTAGGGCAATATGAATCAAAACATAGATATTTAAATGCAGGATTCTAAAAGTTGAGACAGTTTCCTTGAGATAGCCTGTGTCTAATCAATATCCATTTCTGGTTTTCACTGGTAACCGTGGTTATATCTTAATGTCCATTTATGACCACACAGCACAGTCTCCATTCAGTCACTAAATACAGATCCAAGCCTACGATTTATGCAAAGAATTCTACCAGGATCTTATTTCTCCCTCATTGGATATAGAGATGTTTGAGTAACACTAAATATCCACTCCCAGTATTTCTTCTGATCTTTTGTTCTTAAATATCACAAATTCATTCCACTTGGAATGTTTTTTATTGATGTTCTCTATCCTAGGAGATAAAATCATCTTCCCTCAGAATGAAGGGCCATCTTCAAGATGTCTTCAGGAAGCCTTCCTCATTCAGAAAGTATTCATTAGCATCTACTTCAGATATTTTGTAAATAACATATTCCCGTATTGTTGTGGTAGCAGCAGTTGTTGATGGCACTTTAACTTTTTGAAGACTACAGCCAAAGCCTAGTGCTATAGCCAAACAGCTGCAATGGCTGGCACTGATTTCTACTAACAAAACCCACAAGTGTTTTGTGATCTGTCCAAATGGTAAAGAGACTTCCCATGCAATTATTGAAGCACTTTTAAGCCCAAAGATAACAGTTAGACTTTCTGTCTCCAACCAGTAGTAATTCTATCCTGCCAGCTATTATTCTTCAGTGCTTTCATGTTACTGCCCCTTCTCTTACATTACGGAGAAATTGTTGCTCAAAATAAATAAGTAGTATGGATGGCCTGGGGAGCTCCATAACACTTGGTTCTCTTTCTCAATACCTGCTTTTCTCTTGTCCTTAGCAAATGATGTAATTGGTCTGAAAGTGCTAAGACACCAGAGGAAAAAGACGTTGATAAAAGAAATGAAAGCACACAGGCTCACAGATGTTATGTTCTGGAAATCTGAATGCTTTCACAGTTCATTTTATATCTTCTGAAAGATGAACTTCTCCTTTGCCTGTTCTGCTTCCATTCAGGTCTATATTTGTAGCATATATTTCTTGTATATGTTTAGTTTTACATGAGGCCTCAGCACTTAAACATTCGAAGTGCCCTCCTTGAATTACCTCTGCATGAGGTGAGGATGTAATCAGTGCTTGCTAAATCACCTTTCCAAATAATACTGGAACGTGATATTGATTCATTTGGCATCCCACTGCATCAATATAAATCTCTGTGAATGTCTGAAACATTTTTTTTCCAGTCAACTTCCAACTAACCTCATTGGCAAGTCTTCTCTGCAGATAGAAAGTATTTATCTAACATGAAGACACTAGTTATTAGCTTCTATATAACACTTTCAGATATGGATAGTTTTGACTGGGTTAATGATAGAGGAAGTTCATTTAGAATACTACACTGGAGAAATGACGTTGGCCTATCTAGACTGTCTAATATAACCTCAGGCTATTCACAGAGGATGAGACTATTTTGTATTTCTTCGGCCTAAACATAAATGTTGATCTTTTCAAATTCCTTAACCCCTTTCAGCAAAAGCATTATCTTCATCCAGGACTTGAGTGAATAGCAGAACCTAATCTGAAGATCTGCCCCAGTTTCAGTTTTAATTTACACAAATCCCACAGATTCACATTGGATCCCAGGGCACAAGAAGTACAGAAGAGTCTGGTCTTTTTATTCTTTAAATTTTTATTTATTATTTTATTATATACTTTATTTTTTAATTTTAGTATACTTATTTTACTTATCTTTCTTTTGTCAATAATACAGTTGTGACCCTGTTATGCACAGTCTTGTTGTGCAAGTTATATATATATATATATTTGTGTGTGTGTGCCTATACGCCATGTATATTGATACATAAATGTGTAACTGAAGATGCATTGTCTTCACATCTTGGATACCTCATTTTTTTGCTGTGTCACCAACTGGCAAATTTCTACTTCCTTTCCTTTTGGGCTCACATGTCTTCTCCAAAATGTCTCTCCTCTTTCTCTGTATTTGGGATGCTACTTCTTTGGTTTGAAAAGATGACTGACAGACTACTTTGCATTTCTTGACTGAATGCCGAAGCCAAAGGCACTTCTGACAGGAGGCCATTTAAAGTGTATATACTCACCTAAACTGAGCTAGCTCTTAAGGAGCAGAAATATCCTCTGTGAGCTTGCAACTCTTCCTGATGGTTTCTATTTTGTTTACTAAAACAGTTTGTTTTATCCTCTGTTCTAAGTGCAAATCTTGCAGTGTTTCTCACGGCTGATTCCATTGCTGATGATAATTACTTGTGAATTACTTTAGAACATGTTAAATTCATTTCTACCTCCAATCCACTTTGAAAGCTGTCATTATTCATAGTAAGCAACTCATCCCCTAGCATGTCCTTTAGGATATTTCCAATATATAAGCTTTGTTGCATACATAGCTATAGCTTCTCTTTGCGTCCTGATATGATTTTTAATCATTTTTCCAGTAGCTTTATGTAAGTGGCAAGTACCCTGCTTTTAAGAACTTTGCTGATCTTCGAAAGGCCTTCTCATCAATTCTGTTACCCTGAGAAACTCTCTAAGAGAAATTTTGCTGCTACCTAAATCTGAGGGAAGAACTTGCTACCTATATCTACCATCCCCTTCACAAGAAGTCAGTGACTGCATCTTGATATGAGAATATGATTTTCACTATCTGCACTGATTCTCTTAATTTGTCATAAACTGTCCTGATGTTCAACTGTTCCTTGTCAGTAATGTTGTTAACTTCTCTACGAGAGAAATTGCAGGCTGGAAATGGCTGCCTAACTTAACTATGGCATGACTGGAATGGGACAGGAAGGAAATGCACTACCACTTAATGACAGGGAGTGAGAAATGGATGAAGTGTTATATTCTGGGGCAACCACATGCTGACTGTAAGCTTGTTTTTCTTAAACGAACAGCATCTCTTTGAATTTGCTTGTCTTTTAATTTTGCCACTATATTGCACTTTGCAGAGCTTTTAGACTTGGCATTTTATTTTTAAAATGAAGTTCAGAAATGCTGTAAATGTCATTAAAAAACATCATGCTCCAAATTATCTTCTGCCTGACAGATTCTAAAATGAGGCTCTTAGTGAGGCAGATGACTGGTTTGTAAGAAAAAACAAACTTGCACAGTAGTTTTTCATCTTAATTAGTATTAAAATATTTGTCCATAGATTTTGAATGCTATGAACAGCATGATTTAAAAAATATTATGAATAAAAATGGTTCACACATTAATTCTAATTCACATTCTTTTTTTTTTTTTTTTTTTAATACAAGATATGTTTTAGATATTTCAAATCCAAAAGCAGTTATCTGCAGGAAATTGTAAATAATGGAATACTGACTTATGTCCTTCTTTGTCTGTCTGAAGATGGCTGACCACTGCTGTATGGAAATTGGAGCAGCGAGCAGCTAGCAATACTCTATTGCCTCTTAAGTAACTTCTAAGTTACTCAATGAAGTAATATAAAGATCCTTAATAAGCATAAGAGGGACAGACTTATTGGTGCACATTTTGTGAAACTGTGACATAAAACAGAATGAGGGATAATTTTGCTGAATCCTAATTAACAAGGATTTGTAAAGTTGGGAGAGAAGAACTGGGGCTAGACAATAATTGTGTATCAGACAGAGAATACGGTACAAATTCAAGGGAGAATAAGAAGCAGAAGAAAATTGTCTAGAAGGAATCAGATTTGACAGTAAAAACATAGAACCATAGAATAGAGTCATAGAATGGCTTGGGTTGAAAGGGACATTACAGTCATCTAGTTCCAACCCCTTATCATGGGCAGGACTGCCAACTACTATATCAGGCTGCACAGGGCCCCATCCAATCTGACCTTGAATTCTTTCAGGACTGAGGCATCTACAACTTCTCTGGACAACCTGTTCTAGTGCCTCACTACACCCTGGACACCTATTCTAGTGCCTCACTACTCTCTGAGTGAATAACAAAATTCCAACTGACACCTAATCTAAATATCTCTTCTTTTAGTTTAAAACTGTTTCCCACCAATCACTATCGGACTGTATAATAAGACATTTCCTCTCCTGTTTATAAGCTCCCTTTAAGTACTGTAAGGCTGCAGTGAAATCTCTCCAGACCTTCTCTCCTCCAGGATGATCAGCCCCAGCTACCTCATCCTTTCTTCATAGGAGAGGTGCTCCAGTCCTCTGTTTTTGTGGCCTCTCCTCTGGACCCACTCCAACAGCTTCAATTTTCTCTTCTGCTGGGGACCCCAGATTTGGATACGTTAGTCTAGACTGGATCAGATGAGGGCAGATCAGAGGGGGACAATGGCTTCCCTCGCCCTGCTGGATACAGCCATTTTCATGCAGACCAGGTCTTCTGGGCTGTAAGAGCACATTGCTGGCTCATGTCCAGATTTCCTTCACCAGGACTTCCAAGCCTTTCTGCACAGGGCTGCTCTCAATGAGTTCTCCAAGTCTGTAGACATATCTGGGATTGGCTTGACCCAAGTACAATGCCTTGCACTTGGCCTTGTTGAACCTCATTAGGTTCATGTAGACCAGACTTCTCTTGCTTGTCCAGGACCATTTGGGTGTCATGGTTTCTTTTTGTTTTATCAACTGTGTTACTCAGCTTGTGTCATCTGAAAACTTGCTGAGGTTGCTCTCAATCCCTCTATCCAGATCATCAACGAAAATATTGAAGAGCACTGGTCCCAAGACAGACCCCTGGGGGGCACTACTCATCACTGGCCTTCACCCAGACATAGAGCTGTTGACAAAAATCCTCCAGCTACAACCATCCCACCTTTTACCTACCAAACAGACCACCCTTCAAATCTATCTATCTTCTATTTAAATGTAAGAGTCTGGTGTGGAGCTATATCAAAGGTTTTGCAGAAGTCAATGTGGATGGCATCAGTTCTTGTTTTGTCCACTGATGCTGTCCCTTCACTGTGGATGGCTACCAGATTACTCTGTCATGATCTGCTTTTAATGAAGCCATGCTGGTTGTCCCAGGTCACCTCCTGGTCTTCCATATGCCTTAATATAACTTCCAGGAGGATCTGTTCCATGGTCTTCCACAGCACAGAGGTAAGGCTCACTGGCCTATAGTTCCACAGGTCTTCCTTTCTTCCTTTCTTTAAAATGGGAGTAATGTTTCCCTTTTTCTAGTCACCAGGGGCTTCATCTGACAGCCGTGACTTTTTGAATATGACAATTTACCCATTTTGGTAGCTGCATTAACCAGTACAAGAATACAGGTGTCAAACTGAAGTCTGTGTATTCTGTTGTAGCCACTTCCAAGTGATGTACTGCAACACATAATTCTCTAAATGAATCTTGTCCCTTTCCAAGACTGCCTCAAAAAAAAAAAAAAAAAAAAATACACAGTGATTCAATCAGGAATCAGAAACATTAAGAGCATTTAACTGAGTTGTCGAATTATATCCAACAACCTCACATCTTTTCATCATCATTTGCCAAACTGATTAAGCTATTAAATGAAAGCAAAGTATGAAAAAAAAAAACCATTATCAAATATATTTGTAAGTGATTTTAAGATATTTACAGTTTCATCATAGGCAATAAGAAAGAATAATTCATTTCATTAACTATTTACTTACTAATCAAAGCAACCATCAACAGAAAGCTTACTGGAAGTGGACGGGCTTTTTCCTATTTCCCTTCTACTGTTGCATAATATTAAAAGGAAATGAAATTCTCTGCATTAGACAAAGACAAAGATCTTCATTAGAACTGCATTAGACCAAAGACAAAGACATCACAATTACTTTTCCTCCAGAAATTGTCACAACATTTCTTATTGATTTGTTTAAAAGACAAAAATCATTCAGGTTTGCCATTTGGCATTTAAAAAATAATTTGAACTTCTATGTAATCTATCACCAAGGTCTGTCAGACAAATTGCCAGGCAGTGTAGGAAGACAGATGTTCCATTTTTCTTAGCTTTTTTCTTCAATAAATCTTTTATGCTGGTTCTAAAATAATGCAGCAGTGCTACAAATGACCACCTTGCAACCTGATACAGAGCAAATGTTCCATAAATAATACAGCAGCCAACTTCCATCTTCTTTCTTGTTGATAAATTTTATATTAATAGATAATGTTTATCATTTTAATTAAACAGGAAAATTGTTATGCAATAATTCTGTAGTTTATTTAAGAGCATCTGGCTTCATTATCCAAGACTGGAAAATTGAACTGCTTTGATTGGATGCATTAGTCACAAGATATGGGTAAGAATGCTTCCACTTGGCAAGAATTCCTCCTTATTTGCTGAAATGTGCTCATTCAGTAAACATTCCTGAGAAAAGCTTCCCAACTAGCAATGGCCACGAGGCCAACTTTTAAAGTCACACACTAGCATATTTCAGAGATGACTCCAGCAGGATTCCTATCATCTTTTTCCTTCTCTTTTTCATTGTTACATTGCAGATAGAAAAGAAATTGAGAAGTGCCACGTCCTGCATTTTGGCCACAACAACCCCAGTTAACACTACAGCCTTGGGGCAGAGTGGATTGAAGAATGTGTAGAGGAAATGGACGTGGGGGTGTTGGTCAACGCTCAATTGAACATGAGCCAGCAGTGGCCCCAGGTGGCAAAGAAGACTAATGATGTTCTAGCTTGTATCAGAAACAATGTTACCAGCACGAGCAGGGAAGTGACTGTCTCTCTGTACTCAGCACTGGTGAGGCCACACCTCAAGCACTGTGCTCAGTTGTGGGCCCCTCGCTGCAAGAAAGATACAGAGGTTCTGGAGTATGTCCAGAGTAGGGCAATGAAACTGGTGAGGGATCTGGAGCACAAGTCTGATGAGGAGGAGCTGAAGGAACTGGGATTATTTAGCCTGGAGGAGGGGAGGCTCAGGGGAAACTTTATAGCTCTTTACAACTACTTGAAAGGAGGTTGTGACAAGCTGGGAGTCAGCCTATTCTCCCACATAGCTAGCAGTAGGATGAGAGGAAATAGCCTTAAATAGTGCTGGGGGAGATTCAGGTTGAACATCAGGAAAAATTTCTTCTCTGAAAGAGTGCTCAGGCTCCAGAATGGGCCACCCAGGGAGGTGGCTGAGTCAGCGCCCCAGAGGTATTCAAGAAACATTTAGATGTTGTTCTAAGGGACATGGTTTAGCAGGGAAATACTGATGGTGGGTGGATGGTTGGGCTGAATGATCTTGGACATCTTTTCCAACCTTGGTGATTCTATGATTCTATGATTCTATGAAATGGTAAGCAGACAGTGAGCCACTGGAAGTTTTGTCTTAGCAGAAGAATGAGCATTCTCTGGACATCAAAGAGACTGTCAGGTCCAGGTTGTTTGTTTGTTTGTTTGTTTGTTTGTTTGTTTTGGCCACGAAGAACCAGTAACATGGTTGAATTCAAGGTAATTAGTTCAACATTGTGATTGTTAAATCCCACATTTTACTAAAGCCAATCATTTGATGATTCTTGTGCTTAGAGTATGGCAACTACATGTTTTAAGATTCCCTTACTCAGGCCTCCTATGAAACAGTGGATTTCTAGTCTCTGTCTGCCTCCCTAGGCTTATCTGTATTTATAGAACACAAACAAGTTTGAGGTGGCCTTCTATACTCCAGGCCTGTTCATGTATGGATATTTTTCAGTGGGACTGAATGCAAATCTATTACAGCCTGATTGCCACAGAGCTTGCAGGTACAGCATGGGCTGCTGAGGGAGGGTTCTACAAGGTTTGCATTACAGATTTCTAAAGTGATCTTTAGCTCATATGTATTTAGTAATGTAGACACGGAGAGCATAGTGTAAAGAGGACCCAAAACACTGAAACATCTAGCCTGCTTTGGATTTTTTTTTCCCTGCAATCACTGTGGTCTTAAATCTTAATGAAAAAAAGTAAGAAAATATTATAAATAATGGAGACTGAGGAGACTTGTTTTTTGTTGTTGTTGTTTTTTTTTAATTCTGTTAAGAATCAGTCTGTATCTAACAAAGACAAAAATATTGCTGGTGTTTTACACCAGTTTTATCCTTTGGGACTTTCTGTTTATTTTGTTTCTTTGGCTAAACATTTTGAGTAAAAATGAAGATGAAAATCTTGGACGAAACTTTTAAAAACAAGAAATGTACTCCACCCTTATTACAACATTATTTTTGTTTAGCCAAACATTTTCCTTTTGCAAATGTTCTGACATGAACATTCATTCTGAAAAGACATAAAAGACCTACAGCAGTTACATCTTTTTAGATAAAAAAAGGAATTTGGAGAGGTGAAGCATGTGAAAGAATGAGAAAAGGCAAGGGATATAAAATTAATATAGGAAAGTAATATCCTGTCAGTGAATAAATCTAATATCTTACATAAAATTCTCTTGAGCTCATGAAGAAGAATTTAAACTGAGTAAAAAAATCACATAGTCTTAATGGCAGCTTTCTTTTGTGAAACGATATTAGAGTGCGTATAGATAAGCATACAGAGAAGGAAGAAACCATATGAAGAAAGGAGGAAATAAAGAAGATTAAATAGCCCTAGCAGAGAAGGAGTCATATGGGTAAAAATTTAAAAAGTAGAAGCCACAGTAAACTACACCTTAACCTTCCAAGATGCCTAAGACATTAAAAAGAAACTTGCAGCAGTTTGAAGAAGCTATCAAACACATGACTTTTCCTGTGTTTATAGCTAGATTTTATTACTAGAATGCTTTGCTGTTCACTCAAGGTTTGCAATTTATGCTCCAAGTTTCTTCTTGAGAGCAAACTTCTTACTGGAATGGCCCCTTGGGGCAGTTGGGTTTTCATCGGAAGTGGTCACATACATCACCAGTCCCCTGAAGTCTGTATGATTACCTTTGCTGACCTATACACAAAGGCACACTATCTCCAAAGATTTCCAAGAGGATTTAAATAGAGACCATTACATTTCCTGACAATCTTCACATCTCCCAGCATAGTTTTCTTCGAAACTTAATTTGTCATAATCTGAGCACTGAGGCCGAAAACGCTGTATGATTTGCATTCATTTTTTTCTCATTATACTGAAAATTGCTTTTTGAATACAAAGTCCTGTAAAAGAAGAGGAGCCCTTTGAATTAGAGCTACTTTCAAAGACAGCCTTGGCTACTATGTGTATCACCATCTGCATGTCAGAGTTCTATCATGAAAAGGGAGTGTCAATACCTTCCAGAGGAGCATGTTAAAAATGAACTTTGAAGTAAGCCCTGATTTGAGTGTCGAGTCTTGCAGCAAATGACGTCCAGAAGTCCTTCCCAATCTTAATGTTTCTATGATTCTACAATCCCATGAATCACAATATTGACACAGCAGTGGAGGTTGGGAAGAGGGCAGAGAAATTCTATTTAACAACAAAGTACATGAACCACTTCAAGAACACATGCTCAAAGACTATAATTTGTACAGAAAGTCTAGAAAATGCCACTTAAGGATGTTTATAAGTTCCCAACTATTCTACTTTTTTTTTTTTTTTTAAATTTCCATTACCAAATAATTTTGCTTATTAGAAATTTCAATTAATTTGTTTGGATTTTTTTTTGCTTTCCCCCTTCCCCCCCCCCCCCCCAAATCAAAAGTAGTTCATATTCCTCCTGTTTCGATGCACTTTAAGACTTACTATAGGAGTTTTCTTTTCTTTACAGACTGATAACCGCAATCAGGTTTATAGAGAAGTGAGACTGCCGTGTTTTTTGTTTTGTCCACATTGAGATTTAGCTAATGTATTATAACCAAAGGAGATATTACACCATTGTAAGTGAGGTTATGATGTTGATAAAAACCCACACCAGAAGTATAATATTTGCACTTACTCAACATTAAGAATCTGTGAGCCAGATTGGAAACCATTATTTTAGTTGATAGATGTGCATGCTATAAAACACTTCCTGTGAGAAGCTCTCACTTCACAAAGGAAGATATTCCTTCATTAAGTAGAATAATCATATCTGAAACTTTAGCAATCTGTTGTGTTCTACACAGTCAGCAGCAGTGCCTATGAAACAGAACACAGAACTTTCTGCAAATGAAACAATAGGTGAGAAGAAAGCATTGTTCACTTTAAATTTCAGTAGGGTGAGCATCATCCCAAGTGCCAAGTGTGTGCTGAATGCCCTCACGTACAGTAATCAGCATCCAGTTCTCTAAAACAACTATTGCAGCTTTCTGATTTAACAATTTCCACTTGGCAGGTGTCTTGGGCTTCATGACAATCCTTCTGTTTACTAAAATACTTTTCTGCATCACCCGGCTTTTTTAAGCCCCTTTCTCGAATTATATGTTCATTAGAAGGTGCCAGAAAGAGTTTCTAATTTTCTTATTCAATCTTGTCTCTGTGATCTCTCAAGTATATAGTGTGCCTAAATACATGCTAATTTTCTATATTAAGGTGAGTACATTATATTTATTCAGAATTCTGGAATTATGCCATTGCACCATTTGCAGTTTACTGATAAATCTTCACACTCCATTATATAGCCTCAATATCACATTCCTCTAAAATAATGATACTGAGAGATTTTAGCCAACAGGAAAATCAGAGAAGATGGGATAAGTAAATTCTCTCTTTACATATTCTCTTTACATATTCTTCCAAAACTCAGGTGCAATTCACCAGCTGCTTTCTAATATCAATCTGTCATCAAGAAATAGCAACACCAAACACACAGTAGATTTCTGAGGTGACCTAAAATGAAAAAGAGAACACATGAAGCCATGCTGCTCTAAAGCAGCACAGGTCAAAATATAGAATCATAAAATCATAGAATCCTTAGAGTTGAAAAAGATCTTTAAAGGTCATCTAGTCCAACTCCTCTCCAGAGAACAGGGTCATGCACAGCTAGGCCAGGTTGCCCAAGGTCTTATCCAGCTTTTCCTTGAAAGTTTCCAGGGATGAGGCCTACAACCGCATCTCTAGGCATACTATTCCACTGCCTCACCTCCCTTGTTGTAAAAGACTTTTTCCTGATACCAAACCTAAATCTATTCTCTTTAAGCTTGAAACAATTTCCCCTTGTTCTATCACCACAGACTCTCCTAAGAGTCTGTCTCTTTCTTTCCTCCAGCTCTTCTTTAGATATCAAAAGGCTACCATCAGGTCACTTCATAGTCTTCTTTTCCCCAGACTGAACAGCCCCAGCTATCTCAGCCTGTCCTCATAGGAGGGGTGTTCCATCCCCTGGATCATTTTTGTGGCTCTCCTCTGGACGCAATCCAACAGGTCTGTGTCTCTTCTGTACTGAGGACTGCATACCTGGATGCAGTACTCCAGGTAAGATCTCACCAGCACAGAGTAGAGATGCAGGATCATCTCCCTTGGCCTGCTGGCCACGCTTCTTTTGATGCAGCCCAGGATATGGTTGGCTTTTGGGGCTGTGAGGGCACATTGCTGGCTCATGTAGAGCTTCCCATCCACCAGTACCCCAAGGTCCTTTTTAGTAGGGCTGCACTCACCCCTTTCATCCCCCAGCTTGTATTGGTAGTGGGAGTTGCCTTGCCCAAAGAGCAAGATCTTGCATTTGGATTTGTTGAGCCTCATGAGATTCACCTGGGCCCACTGCTCAAGCTTGTCTAGGTCTGTCTGGATAGCATCACATCCCTCTGGTGTGTCAACTGCACCCCACAGCTTGGTGTCATCAGCAAACTTGCTTAGGGTGCACTTGACCCCACTGTTAATGTTGTTGATGAAGATATTAGATTAAGATGTGAAAGAGTATCGATCCCAGCAATGACTCCCATGGGACACCACTCAACGTTGAACTAGACATTGAGCCATTGACCACCACTCTCTGGACTCAATCTTACATCCAATTCTTCATCTATTGAGCAGTCCACCCATCAAATCCATATCTTTCCACTTTGGAGATGTTGTATGATACAAAGTGTCAAAAGCCTTACTGAAGTCCAGATAGATGACATCAGCAGCTCTTCCCTTGTCCATTGATGCAGTGACATCATCATTGAAGGCCACTAGTTTGGTTGAGCAGGATTTGCTTTTGGTAAAGCGATGCTGGTTCTCTCATATCATCTCCCTGTCTTCCAGGTGCCTTAACGTAGCTTCCAGGAGGACCTGCAGAAACTTGTGAATGTTCAAATGTTAATAAATAAATGATATTTCCATATATAATTTAATAAATGATATTTCCAAATCCAAATCTCTTCAACCCAAAATCTAGTTATTCAAATCAGTAGATGGAGATGCACAAATTTTAAATACAAGAATATCAGTCTCTGATGATATGTCTCCTTTCACAATACTGCTGCATGGATATCTGGTCATTTTCATCACATTTTTGTGTACAGTAAAGGATTTCCTATATCTTCCATCAAAAATATCTTTTTACTGGAACATTGCCTTGGGCTTACTATGTGTGCCTCCCTCCCATCGTCAGCTTGATAGTTAATCTGCAGCTTGGGGCAAATATGAGAATATTCTATTGGTACCTGCATGAATTGCATTCTGTAGACTATTTTATTATCTCCTGATGCCTTTGCCATTCCCTTAAATGAAGCATCCATTTTCAATTACATCCATAACTAGGAAATCACACCTTCAGCCTCCTATTAAATTCTGCATTGTTATAAAAGAAATTTTTGTTAATAAAGAATATAATTTATTTTTTTTTAATAAGTCAAGTCTCCCCAAAGAATTTGGCAGACCACTGTTGTTCTAATACTTTGGCTCTCTTTGCAAGACGATCATCTTTATAATTTATAAAATCATGGGATGTTTGCTAGAACAATAGACCAGATTCCTGAACAGGCGTAAATTGGCACAACTCCACAAACATCAAAGTAGCAGTGGCAGTTTACACTAGACCACCAGTGTTCACAAATTAAATGGATGTTTTGTGGTTTACTACATGTCAGAAAACTTGTAGTGCAACTCAAGCCCTCACAAGTTATGCCATAAAAATATTGGGTTTTTAATAGATTTGCAAAAACAAACTTTCTCATCTGAATGCTTACCACAAATGTTTCTTTAATGTCAGAGTTAAAACTCACGTCCTTGATATTTCAGAGAATAACTGTGTGAAACAGGCTAAGGACTGGACACTGAAGCACAGGCCAGGTTTGTTCCAAACTTGTGCGCACCAAACTTGCAATGCTTTTTAACACTTTGATCATGACTGTACTTTTAAAATTATTCTGAGTAAAATTTAACTAAAGTTTCATTCTGAATTAGTGCCCTTTCCACTGATTTTAAAACATCCCTTTAAGATGTTTACTTTGGATTGTTGAATAAAGATTCTGTTACTTGTTTCCAAGCACATATGAACATTGATTGGCGGTAACAATTGTCATAGTTTTATGATTTTTTGTTACGTTTTAACTTTTCCCAAAGTTGAACTCCTCTTTGACTCAAACAAAATCAACTGCTACTTAAAATAATGCATGTGTACACATATAACCTCAGTAAAAGATCAGTAAATCTATACATTTCATTTTAAAAAGACATAAGGAAAATGAAGAGTGAGATCTACTAGTAATATTTATACATGAAGTACATCATACTTTTACAGAAAAATGAATACCTCAAAAAAATATTTCCTCTAGGTATTCAAAATCTCTCAACAAACGTCAAAATCCTCAAATCTCTCCCCTGACAGCTGTTTGCTATTAGATCCATTAATGTATCATTCAAAGACATTAAACAGCTTTCCTACTCTCAGCCATGTTAGGAACAGAACCAGCAACAAAGAATTCATAGCATTTC
Organism: Meleagris gallopavo; assembly: GCF_905368555.1. Classification (NCBI taxonomy): domain Eukaryota; kingdom Metazoa; phylum Chordata; class Aves; order Galliformes; family Phasianidae; genus Meleagris; species Meleagris gallopavo. The sequence goes on along the minus strand of NC_139405.1, from coordinate 60,755,634 downwards.
CAACAGCAAAGAGAAAAAAAGACGCTAGAGGATGTGATGGGAAAATAAAGAAGAGAAAGTATAAAAATTCTGTTCAAGGTAGCACAAGATAGAGGAGGATCTGTCCACATAGCAAGCCAGTGCCTCATAACCTACTGTCACTTGCACCCAGAAGAGTTCCATTTTCTTCCAAGAAGCTCGTGTCCTCATAATTATTCCCCAAATCCTTAAGTTCACTTTGTTTATATTTTCTGCTGTCTGTCTGTATGTTATAACTGCCACTCCTTTCTCACTTTTCTTTCTACACTTGTGACTGATAACTTTTGTAGACCTCTGCAGCTGAGTTGGAAGATTCACCTGTTTTTGTTTGTCTTTGCAGAATCAAAATCCTGGCTCATACTTAGATTTCAAAAACAAGACCTGTGCATATCATAAACCCTACCAGCTCAAATTTTAAAGGTAGAAAACTAGACATGTCTAGTGAAACACTAGACATGGCAGCCAAAATCAAGAATCTTGGATCGCCTGTCTTAACCATTGTATTTAGCAGTCCATTTCCATCATAGTTAGATGAAGTGAGATAAGAATACTATTAAGTCCTCATTTTATTCAGCATATTTATTATGATAGAAAGCCGTGGAGAAGTTGCTGTTGTAGCAATTTATCGTATGTTGGCTTTCACAAATGTTTCAAAACCTGCCAACTGAAAAGAGTCTGCTACTATATCAGGCTATATAGTAGGTTCTGTAATATGCTAATAAAATGTCTTGCCAAGTGTACTCTTTCATTAACCCTGATATAAGCACAGAAAGGAAAATCTGTTCCTGATCCCTTTTCTTGTCTTAAAGAAGTAGAAAATCACACCCGTAAATTTACAGGAGAGTAGAAATCATATTCCATTTCTCTAAAATCAGTAGAAATTGAGACAGTAAAGTACTTGCAAAAAACAACAGTCTGCTTGGCACCAAAAGGTAAGGCTAAAAACTAAAGGAGCCCTCTAGAACAGTCTAACCCAAGAGGTAACAGGTAGTGAAGTAGATAAGAGCAGACAGAACAAGCAAAACTCCAGGGCCTGCCACAACCAAGTGCACAGTATAGATGACATTTTTTGATATGGATCAGACGGAAATAGGCAGTTATTTTTCATTCTTAAGGCAACTGCCCCCTAAATGTGCCAAAGAATGTCAAAGCTAGTTTTAAAAGAAGTAATATAAAATGTATGTAAAAAAGGATTTCTTTACAATTCTCAACAAAATCAGTTTACCACTGAAATGGTTATTTTTGCTTATGCATTTCTTATATTTCACTTTAAAACATATTTACAGTGAAAAAAAAGGAGGGGTTAAGAAAAGCTGTTAGTTTGCAGCTCAGTAACAAGCAGCTCCTAACAATCTAATGAACAAGAAAAACAAAAATCTGGGCTATTATTCACAGCTATTACAGCTAAAATACCTCTGCCAATTCTGCCAAGAGTATTCAGCCTATGATATACGCATACTGTGTAGGGGTCTCAAAGTACAGGTATTGTTAAAAGATGTATATCTCCTGTTGGAATATTTGAAACCATTTGAATTAATCATATCCAGACAGTCCTGATAATAAATTAGTAACACATTTTAGACACTATTTACAGTGTTCCTCCTTCCCTTGGAGGAAACTCATTGTGTTTAACTGAGGAAAACATCTGAGATGCCAAGAATGATGGTGATTTATGGTTTCTGCATAAATGTCAAATAGTCATCTGAAACTTAAATGCAGAAATAATCTATGAGCACTGTGAACATATTCTAGAGATATTGTTCAGCTTGGTCCTGATCTTGGAAGCTGTTTCCTGTCAGTGGATTCTTGTTCAGTGCAGACTACTATTCAGAAATGTGGACTTAAATACTGAAATAGCCGTATTTCTTTCAGACTGTGTTTTATTTAATCTTAACCTGCAAATGCATCAGGAAAACATTGTCCACATTTCTGTACCACTGAATGTAGTAGAAGGAGCATCAGGTTGGACTGGATCACTTGACCTAGAGCTACTTTAACACAAAATAAAATAATTGGAATTGAAAACACCATTTGGTAGGTTGCTGTTAAATATGTACTGGTGTATTGCCTTCGACCCATTTTATTTAATGTTCTTGTTTATAGATTATGTTTTCTATTATGTTTTCATTTATTCACTGCTGACCGAATATGCATTGCAACACTTCCTGTGGGAAGTGTTCAGCAAGGCAACACACCACGGACAGTGTCCCAAGCCCAGCAGCACCCAGTGTCACCACCTAGCTGCCCACACCATGCAGCTGCTCATGCACAGCAGCCAGACTTCATCCTGTCCTTCTGATAGGTCACAAGCAACACTGAACTTGCCTTGGAAAAGCCTTAGACTCGCAGGCTTCCACATAATGGTGGCTTAGCCAGGCTTTGAGGGACAGTGGATAACTGTGGTGAGACTTACCCCCTGTACTTGTGACCTGTAGAATAGGTCCTGGTGTGAGGCTGATGCTTTGTTTATGAAGGCTGGCACAAAGCAGTGCATTCAGTGGGGGTTTGGTGTGGTACATATGGGGCTGGAACACTGCAGGAAAGTTGTTCGCCATTGCCCGGCACACCAGCGAAGGCACAGCAGGCGTGCCCAACTGGATATTATCTTCCTGGCAAGTCTCACAGAAGCTCACAGGTGGGGATTTGTCAAGATAGGCAAGTAGCAAGGGAAGGAGACACATTCCTCCCTGAATCCCCAGGGATTATATCCTCTCATTACAGAGACTGGGAGATTATGAGGAACATTGTATTGACTGAGACAGATGGTGCCTAGTTTGGCTTATCCCATGCCACTTTCCATGGACAAAGTAGTACCAGGTAGAAATGAGACTCTTCCAAACCAGTTCTGTCACTGAATGAGAGTTTTGATTTTCATGTCCAAGTAATTCATATTCAAGGCAAGTGTCTTTTGAGGTTTTCACAGAGGGACTTTGATTTTGTTTTCTTTCTCTGTTTTTGATTTCTACACTTCCTTTTTCTTTCAGAAAGTGCAAAAAACTTTTCATTAAACACTTTAAAAAACTCAGGAAAATGTGTCAAGTAAATCTTTTTTTTCTATGGAACTCCACTTTTCTAACAATCAGACAGCACTGACAGGAAACAGAGTTTCAGCTTTACCAGCTGAAATGTTTGAAGGTCTTCTTAAAAAAGTCCCTCCGCTTCTTGCTATGAGGCTCTCATTTTTAGCCACCATGTCAATGAAGAACCCCAATGTTCAAGAGATGAGGGTAGTAAGGTTGGGAAGATGGAAGCTCAGTTTCCACCTTTGGCATTACCCACATACTGTATTTTGCTTGTTTGCTTTAATTATTTTTTTTTTCCTTACTTTCAGCATTTTTCAGGGGAACCCACTTTCCTTTTAGATATTTTAATAGACTTCTGGTAATTTAATAGATATTGTATAGTGCTGGCTAAATATACTAATGAGAATCAATAAAATAGGTTGTAGTTAACAGTATCAAGAAGTTTTTATTCTATTCCTTATGCTTTTCTAAAGAAAATTTAGACCTACTTTAAAAGTTGCTTATCTCTAGAGTATCAAGTTAGAAAAGCTGAAAAATGCACCTTCAGAATGATCATGTTATAGACTCTTTTCTAAACTTGAATCAGATTTACAAAAACACTCGCCATTCTAATATGCATTTAATCCAAAATAAGGTGGTCTGAGGTCCTAAACTGGTCCTGTTTTTCCAGAGCGTGTGTGAGAGAAATGCCTGTAAGCATAGCTAGGATTCATAGAAGAGGGAAGACCTGGGACAAGAAGCTCTGGCTGGAGAGCTGGTGCTCAAGTTTCTTCTTCCACACTTTGACTTTTTGAAAATTCTTGTATTTAAACAAACTGCTAAATTTTCTGGGCTGTCTCAAGTGAGAAATCTGCAACTGTCAAGATGCCCTTTATAAATTAGTACAGGTTTTCTGAATATTACATTTTTCTCTATAAAACTATTGTCTCATCTGGGTAGAATAAGAAAGTATATATAATGTTCTGCAGAACTCCATAATGCCTGCTAGTAGACTATCTACCTAAATCCGCTGATACTGTCATGAAAGATTTTGGTCTCCAGGGCACCACGGTTTCAGTTTTACTAACTTGCTGCTTCTCCTGACAATTTCCTTCTCTTGAAAGCCTCCAAGCAGTAGTAAAAGGCAATGTGTGTCCTGCAGAAATCTCTTGAATATATGTAGTGTTTCCATACCATGTGCTGGCTCATCAGCTGTTGTAAATCCATTAAAACCAAGGGATCTGGTTCACGGCTTATTTCTGAGGAGGATGTGACCTGATGTGTTACACTTTTACTAATCAGCACTGTTTCATTTCTATTAAGGTTTCTGCCACAGGAATATTACCATCAAAACCTCTTACCCCCATTCAAGCAAAAAACTCTGCCATAGAACTGAAAATAAGTCAGTAGTTTAAGCAGCTAAAGAACCTGTAATGTTTTCCAGACAGTAAAATCTGTCATTAATTCAGTACATTGAAACTCCCTACAATGTTTAGGATTAAATTAAGCTGATTTTTAATGACATCTGTTTTTTTGAAGGAGATGTTAGTTTATTCTCTCATTTTCTTTCCACCACAGTGTCACTTCAAGACAAAGAAAAGTTTGTGCAGATGTCCTTTATATCTTCATACTGTTAAATGCTTGGATTCTATTTTTTAACACATTCCTGGATTTTTAATGCTTCAGTGCAATGATCTGATCCTGTAAATGCACTTACAAAGTTGCAAAGTCCCTGTAATGATTTCCACTGTTAGGACTGTTCTATTGTTTAAGAATCTTTATTAATATTCATTAAATATTTCCACATCTAAGAAATAGATTGCATCAGAGCTATGAATTATATTCTAGCATGTTTCATATGACAGTGAGATTTACAATTATGTACTTAGTAAACAGTATGATCACTTGGTCTTAATGGGTTATGTACGATGGAGAGGATGCAAATTTATTTGGGAATTACTCAGTTTGTTTCTTGTCCTCCATAAACCCATCCTTTTTTTTTAATGTTCTGCAGAACTCGAGTAGTATGGGTATCTGGTGGCTTCCTTACTGTTAGCATCTGAGCATTCATTATCTCATCAGCTTTCCCATTAGCTGTGCACACTCCTACAAAACACGACAATTCTATCTGTGATGGGCCATTAAAGGTTTGAATGGCTTGTTATGTTCCCAGGCTTGCTGAAATCAATAGAACTTATTCAGCTTAATGGAGATAACACCATTAAAATCAAAGGCAGATGAGCCAGTATTATTGTTCCCAAACCATGTTTTCAGATAGGAGTATCTAATAATTTAAAAACAGGATTGTCGTTATGCCTTTAAGCACAATATTCTGTAAATCTATGCAGTATTATTTTGTTTATTGGAAAAATTTGACTTCTATGATCATCATTTCCACAAACATTTCAGCTTTCTTCTGTGAAACAAATCTGTTAAAATCACAGCATCGTGTACTACTCCAAGCATTGTTTTATATAAACATCATTCAGGCCTTGACAGTACCAAGACTCATCCTTTAAAATCCTGTTTTATTTCAAAGGTAATGGCAGAAAGTCATGCTCTGGTGTCAACGGCTTAAGGGCTGGTTCGGTCCGGTTTTGTGACTAGAAGGGCGGAGGGATCCGCAGATCCACGCCCCCGGAAAAGGAAAATAGGGGACCCCGAAACAATTGAAAACAGCGGCAACAATCTGAGGTAAAACAAATTAATTTACTAAATATAGTATCAGCAGAATATAAGGAGAGAAAGAGAGTGTGTGTCTGGAAGGTGGATCGGCCTCAGCACAACGCTGAGATGAGAAGTGCAGTCCAGTTGAGCCGATGAAGAAGTGCAGGCAGAGAAGCGCAGGCAGAGAAGCGCAGACGGAGAAGTGCAGACGGAGAAGCGCAAGCGAAGAAGCGCAGGCAAAGAAGAGAACATCAGGTGACCTTGCCGGGAGTTATATCTCCTCACTGACCGCAAAGTCCCCTGGGGAAATGTAGCTCTTCTTCTCCGGACAGGCACCCGGAATTTGAGCAGCAGTCAAACCCCCAGTGTATTACATGATGTTATGATGTGGAATACCGATAACCAAAAATCATGAAACCATGACATCTGGAGAGTTCTAGTACTGTACCACAGTAGTCAGCTTTTTTATTAATGAGTCTTTTCTTGACAAGCCTTTCAAACATGAACTTTATCTCTCTGTTTTAACTTTATAACAATTCTTAGTGTTACAGAGAGGATTATACTGAGTTAAACTTACTAACGATCTATGAATTTTCATTTTCTATATATTCAAATAGTTAATTCTTTCAACTGCTACTTTATAAAAAGTGTAACTTAGAATTATATTCTGTAGATCCTAATTTGCGTCATTCACATCTTAAATTTGTCTCCAGACTATCTTATCTCGTCATACCTTTGGTATCTCTTAAGTCAGTAATTTCCATATTACAGTTCTGTTGATCTTTGTGCGGTCTTATGCTCAAGGTACAATTTTACACATTCATCCTACAGATTGATTATCTGTTTATCAGTGGACAGCCATCTCACTGCCTACTGGTACCTTGCAGAATTATATTTTTTCAAGATAATTTATTGTTGTATTGCATATGAAAACACATTTTATCAGTTTTCTTACAAAAAAAATATTTATTCAAATATTTCTGATCCACAGCCTTGAATCTCTAGGTAGCACTGTCAGACTAGCATTGTCCTGGGCCTTATTATGTTATTTAAAGCAATGTTTAAATACACTAAGAACATAAAACATTTATAATCAAATGCATGCGATTTTTGCGTAATGATCTTGCACAGACTTTCACTGGTTAATATGCAATTTTCTTCAAATCATGCATAATTAATGTTTGGATTTCTCACTACAAAAAAAACATTGAGGCCCTAGAATGTGTCCAGAGAAGGGCAACGAAACTGGTGAGGGGTCTGGAGCACAAGTCTTATGAGGAGTGGCTGGGGAAGCTGGGATTGTTTAGTCTGGAGAAGAGGAGGCACAGGGGAGACCTCATTGCACTCTACAACTTCCTGAAGGGAGGTTGTGATGAGGAGGGGTTTGGCCTCTTCTCTCAGGCAACAAACAGGACCTGAGGAAACAGCCACAAGTTGTGCCAGAGAAGATTCAAATTAGACATAGGGAGAATCTTTTTCTCTCAGAGAGTGGTCAGGCACTGGAATAGCCTGCCCAGGGAGGTGGTGGAGTTGCCATCCCTGCCAGTGTTCAAGTGGCGTCTGAATGAGGAGCTATGAGGTATGATTTAGTAGCTGTGGTAGCAATGGTAATGGAGGACAGTTGGACTGGATGATCTTGTAGGTCCTTCCCAACCTTGTAATTCTATGATTCTATGACTCTATAATTCCTAATAGACTGAGCAGTTCAATCACTCTTCTCTTGCTATATGTCCTTATGAGGTTGTTGCTAGTCTAGGGAAAAGCAGTCAGAAACTTCTGGTTGGTAACTTCACTCAGATCTCAACATGAACCTATGCAGACTAAAGCCTTTGTCAAGGTATATGCTCCCCTTTTCTGGGTGATACTTTTCATTTGACGGGATGTAGGTAGTGTCTAGGAAGTATAAGAAAGCCTGCTCATGGTATGTAGTTTAAGGAGAGGATTAGTTTGCGTTTTAGGGATATTTTTTAGTTCTATCTACACAGGTCTTTCAGGGCTGGAATTATACAGGTCTGGGACTCAAACAACCCAGAAAGCGCAGCGAAGTATATCTCATATCATTGACTACTTGTAACCTAAAGAAGATGCTTCATTTTACAGCGTAGTTCCTAACCAATGCAAACTAAAGATTAGGAACGTATCACACATTCCTCCTGTTGAGTAATTTTTCTGTTTATCAGTATTGGCTTTCAAATGACAGTACTAAAGAGCTATAATGATCACTACCAAATGCATTTAGCAAAGGGCTCATTAACAGCTGACATGAGCTGTAAAAGAAACACATAAAATGTCAGCCTAATTTAAGAAATCGTGCTACACTGGGGAATGGGCAATTAAACAATAACACTTAAATGGGGCAGGAGACAAGTGGCAGATCTGAAAATGAACACAGCAAAGTGATAGGCACTGCTATCATTAGGAATCCAACTCAAATCCTGTGGTGCCTAATAGGAACAAAAGTTCTGGAAATTTAAAAAGGGAGATACACAGATGCAGCACGAAAATTCTATAAGACCCATGCTTTAGTCTTACAGCACGGAATATGTAAGTGGGCACTGTATCTTACAGTAAGCAATATGGGATGCTAGCCTATTAAACGGGCATGTAGTTGTAAAGCAGGGACATCTGTAAACTGTTGCAATATTACTTCCAGATCTGCGGAGAAACCTATTGCAGAACAGAGGAGAATAACAAGCACGCTGTCTTGAGCTGAGTTCTTGAAATAAATTCTAACTTAGACTTAGATGTGCTTAGACTTAAAAAGTCTACTGAGGCATTCATAATTGAAATACTATATTCTCCATACAAACACCATACAAACACTGAAGACCTCTGTTCCTGCTGAAGTTCAGATAAACAGGTAAGGCAAAATGGAAGCCATGCAAGTCTTTCACTTGTACTCCTTGAACTATCTGTCATAAAGCTTTACTTATTTTCCAAGGGAACCAGAAGCATCAGAGAAAAGACAGAATTACAGAATCACTGGAAACAGAGACTAAATAGTGCTGATGCTTAGTCCTTGCTATTTGGTAAATGTTTTTATTTTCAATTTCTATTTGAGAAAGAAGTAATTAAAATATAAAAGTGGCACTTGAACTACTCAGTCCATATGTTATGTCTGTGCTTTGGGTGAAATTTTGTCACTCAAACTCCCTTTGATATCAAGGGGATGAAATTCCACATTTAATTTGAAAGCAATTTCTAAAATCACTTCTGGAGAAGCTAACAGATAATGTGGTGTGGTACTGTAACTATCAATAGCTATTTCCTCTGAATATGACAGAGAAAGCAGAAGATATTGGATAATGAAGAAAGGATAACACAAGAAAACCCTATAGAAAGAAATCATAATTTTGAAAGCAGACTAGAAGTATGCGAGTGGAACTGCACCACTGAGAATAACAAGGGACTTCAGCTCATAAGTTACTTCTCGTCATATTGATCCCACACAGCTGAAGAACAATCAGGTAGTTGTACTAGTCCTTTATGTACAATTTCTATTCACATCCCAGAAACCAGCAGTCATTTAATAGAATAGTCATGGTAAAAAGGGGGAAAGAACATTATCATTACTAAAAGAAGCAAGGCCTCAGAATATATGCTCCTTTTTTTAATTCAAGGATAGATTGGACATTTTGGAAAGCTAATATTCTAAAACCAGGAAAACAATAATGATATGTCAGCTATTCTAAGAAAAATGATTCTAACAAGAAAAAGTTTCAGTCATGGAAAATAGTCTTGAAACCAGATTTTGCTGTTAGATTTATTAAGGGTTTTGGATTTTTCACTTCTTTCTTTAACAGAACTGTGGAAATTCAAATCCAGCTCAAACTGCAAAAATGACATACAAAAATAAATATTGATGCTGCTGAAGGAAGATATATTTGAAATACTTGTACGGCTCAGGCAGACAAAAGCTCATCTTGAGCCCATTCTTAAGTATTTGCAACACATGGGTTACATTTGAGATTTCTTCATAAAGTACCACCAACATGTTAAAGTGCACTACAAGTTTGAGCCAATCCCAAAAGCATTTCTTTTTATGAGCTTCCTGCCAGTTATAATGTGTTCTACCACACACACACTTATACTTTTATACACTGTAATGTATATGAAACCGGTATTGTCTAAATTCTTTTACTATTTTAATGTGCACATTTAAATGTTCTTAATATTGGAGGGAAGGTACCCTGGTGGTGTATAAAGTTTGGTTTATTCATCAATTTGCTGGTCACCTTCACAAAAGAAAAAGGTTATTATTTTATTTTTAAGGAACCACATGGCAATTCACAAGTTTTGCCTTCATTTTCTGGCTCTGTCTTTGACTTGGCAGGAGACTGAATCCATTTGCTCTGTAAAATGAGAATGAGACTTCTCTGTAACAGTGGTATTATCTGATGGAATGAGAGAAGACCACATATTTAAAAGTAAAACAAGTTTCGAAAGCAACTAGTGGCTTTATACAGTAGCATCTCTCTACCATTGTGCAGCTGAAATATCTTCCCACCCACCAAAGGAACATTTTATTGCAGACCTCCTTGCTCTCAGACTCTCAACAACTCCAGTTAGAGAGAGGGACAACAAACCATCTTGGGTTTTGTTGTTACCTACCTCCGTTAAGAGGTCCAGGTCGCCATAGCCACCTGAGGTAATACCTTCTATGAGAAGCAGCCACATAAATTCCTTTGTGGCTCTAAGTCTTTGGAGTATGGGCATAGCTTCACCCTACGTCTGCTTGATGCATAAAGCATTAGGATATAAGACAATACTGGGAAGGAACAGAAGTAAAATAAACTTTAAAATCAGACTGATTTAAATGTCATCCTCAGAGGCGTCAGCTAGTCCACAATTCTCATAGGATGAGTGTTGGTTTTATTTTTTCTTTCTGTCTCTCTTTCTGTCCTTAGCAGATACAACAATGTTACTGTGTAATTTTAATTTTGATTAATGATTTTGAAAGTAATGTCTAGTGCACTGCACCACTGAGTGTTAGTCCGCTCTTTTTTTATTTGTTCCATATAACAATGTCAGAAAATGTATACTGTACTGAATGTCTTGCTTTTAGTTATGTTAAGGTGTGTTTTACTTATGTCTGGCTTTAGAAACACTGTGGAACTCGGATCTCTGAAGAGATCTAAGAAGGAACAGATATTTCCAGGTTACGATAAAAAGGAGAAATTTAAGCAAAGGAGAATATATATTAGCTGACATAAATATATTTCTTAGTTCTAGCTGTACAATTCCAGATTTGTTAGAGTCAAATACTGGACTGGGCACACATTAAAAGTAATACTATGAATGATGAGTAATCCAGAAAATGAACCTTCTTGTTGCAATAATTTTTTTTACAATACAGCTTGATGTTGTTGTCCCATTTTAAAGCTGATTAATTTTTTGCAGCATCTGTAAGGAAAGCTCACCACTGGCAGGTCACTGAAGTCACTGAATATATTTTGGGACAGTTTTGATGGCAGCAGTGTCAGAGCTGCTCATCTGTGTACCTGATAGGATAAAGCTGATATGAGTCATACCTGTTTATGATCTGAATGGCACTTGTGAGGATTTATCTGGGACACATGAAATATTGTCTGTACCATGTCAGAAGAAAATTCATTTTTCTGCTCCAAGCAGTGGCTAAAAGCAGAGGTTGACAAGGAACTTTGAGAACAGGACAAGAGCATATATGCTTTTTGTGCTCTCCTGGCCTCTCAGTTTTTGTCATTTTTCTTTATTAAGAGGCCCAGAGGCCTCTTTATTAAGGACCCAGAGGAATGGAAAGATTGTTCTTTTCCGTGGAGTTACTTGGTCTGCTTAGGAAAGGAATCAAGGAGCCAGGGGAGAAGAAAAGCATCCGAAGGCAGATAGATGTGTTTAGAGGAGAAGAAAGAGTGGAAAAGTCACAGCAGGGAGCAGGAGCCGACTGCTCATGGGGGAAGGCAACGGCACTGCGGTGTGTGGGGAACAGAGGGTTTTAGTTCACTCAGTTACTTTCTGAATCACAACAAATGCTACCCAGGCCCCTCTAGTGCCCAGAGGTTTTATTTCATCTGCTCTAGGGTCTGGCTGGCTGCTTGTTGTTCTGCTTCTTGGCCAGACCAGACCAGTGGAGGCTGGTAAGAATTTGTTGATTTGTTGATAAATTCCCTCAGAAAGTCACTGAGGGAATTAAAAACAAGACTGGAAGCAGGGATTTTCTTGCAGAATAAGTATGTGAAGAATTGTCTATAAACATTCCTATTTCTATTCTGTCTGCCCGAATTGCTTTAGGTTTTGTCTATTTACAAAGCTAATTATCCTATTCGATATTATAATTAAAAACAAATTTTTAATGGACTCCTTTTAGATTGCAATAAAGAGAAGCTGTACGTAGATTTACCACCAAGATCTGGCCAAATTTTTGCCTCACTGCGTGTTTTTTTTCTTAACATACATTTTTTCTGTTCATTTCACTGCTGAGGCCCTCATAACAATTTGTGATAGAGCACCAAGCAATATTACCACTGAAATGTAGATATGTATGTTAATCGCTGAACAAGTCTCACTCAGTGGTAAAAGACATAACTGCAGTACTAGATTCTAATCCTTGTTGCACCAGTGAATTTAAGCACAATATTTTTAGTAGCTTAGAGGAAAGCTGTATTGATTTTTCATATCCTGGAAGATGTCCATTGAAATATAGAGGACTGCAAACGTGCTCGTCTGCTTTCTGCTGAGAATGACTGAAGGAATATTGAATCCCTTGCAGCTGTAGGTTGTCATTGTCACTCCTTGCTGGAGGAATACTGACTGACATCCAACAGGGAAGACTGTCTTTTAACTATCTCTGTTCAGTGCACCCAGTATTCCCAAGCAGCTGCAGTTTTTAGATTACAGTCTGCCAGGTGGTTTGTCACAAATTCTGCTGTACCCTGGCTTCTTCACACCTGCGGAAAGCTAGATATTTCCAGATTACCAGCATTCTTTTTAAAAACAAGTTTAGGAGTGAAACAGGAAATTTATTCTAGTAAATAAATATATTTTTTTCTCTTGTTCTTACTTGTTATAGTGTCTTCGATTAATTAGTAGTGTAATTATTTTTATTTACAGACTTTCTTACTCTGGATTACTTTTAAAAATAACAGTTCTTCCTTGGTTGTCCCTTGAGGAAGTTGAGCAACACATTTTCATTTTCCCTGGAAAATTTCAGACCTTTTCTGCTCTTTCACACTTGGAAGACCTTTTGTAGTTATTATATGTTTTTATATTCATGCTAAATTTTACATAAATGTTGCCCTAAGCATTGCCTGGAGTTCTATGACCTAGGTGTTAAAGTACTTTGAAGATTATTAAAACATTTTATGAAATCATGCATCATAATCAATGTCCACTATGAATTTAACTCTTGACCTTAAGTTCAAATTTAGTTGAGCTTTATCTTCACCACACAGCGTGACCTGCCACATTGCTTTTTTCCTCTTAATCAGGGGTCATGTACAGAGAACCTTCCTACCCATTTACTTGGATTACCACTGCATAAAATACAGAATAGAGAAGCCCCTGTCAGACCCCACACATTTTTTACATTTGAGAATTTGGGACAAGCTATTAAAAATGTGAATAACACTCACATCATACCCACTTCAGCTGATGCTGATGAAGAGGGCAATATGGATAAACTGGATAATCTGAAAAGGACAGAAAAGTTCTTGAGATGCAATGCCATTAACCTTCATGCTCCATCATAGCATGCTCTAAACATGCTTGATATCTTAGCTATTGCTCTTAGCAATATTAATGTGCTAAAAATACAGTGAAGTCTTTCTTGCCCTTTTAAGGACAAACAATTAAGCAGAAATGGATTTTATGGTCATCACATTGGCATATTATATCCACTTCAATTGTAACTGTCATATCCTACCTTAAAAACAATATTGTAAAACTCAAGAAGCCAATAAAATTCAAGGTCCGACCTACTGTAAGGAACTTGCGTTAGCAGGGAAGTTGGACTTGGTCTCCAGAGGTCCTTTCCAATCCCTAGAATTCTGTGATTCTCTGATTATGTTAAAATTTGGCCAAAGTGGTCTTTCCTCCAGGAACTCTTTTTTCTTCTGATAAGTTTAATTTTGCTTTTTGTTTATTTATTTTTCTGTTTGTGGGCGCTAACCTAGCAGTTCATTTTACTGTTTCTTTTGCCATTTTGTGGTTCCTGTCCTTTCCAGGTCTCTCCCCTCTGAGCCTCTGAATTCTTTGTGTTCTAGCTGTGACATAATCTTCATGAGCATCTGCTTCAGCTGCAGTACCTAAGCTGCATTACTGGGGTAAGATTAGCTTGATTCCTTTTGGAAGATGTTTCTTCTCAGTCTGTCAAATTTTGTCTTTAATCATCTAACGTTTAACTTATGTGGCTATATTTTTCTCCCCATAATAATTCTATTTGTGTAGTCTCATTTTCATCCTAAACACAGCAAGAAAAAGTGAAGTTCAGAGCATGCTTCAGCTTTGAATGTCTACTTTTCTTTTTTACTGGTTAATTTTTTTTCTTTTCTTTTTCTGGAAATAAACAGAAAACTGGGAACAGAAAGACCTCTTTTCCCTGTTCACCAAGAAAACAAAAAACTCTTTTGTGTCTAAGATGGTGCTGTGTTCTTGGCACAGAACCTCCTGCTAACTAGTCTTTGGCTGAAGAAATTCATACTCCAGGCCTGCTTTAGTTAGGCACTTAGTGCTGTTTTAGACGCCGTAGGAACCTAGCTTCGAACTACTGACTGCCCAGAAACCCAGGATTTCTCATAAATCCTCTGTCATTCCTGCCACAATGTTACTTTTGATTTTGCAGGGCGCCTCAAATGGTCCTAAGCTCCTTTATTTAGGCAACTGGATCATTTCCCCAAAAGCTCAGTAGTTCTGGGGTGAAATGAATCATAGGCATCCTCACAACTGATGAAAGAGGGAACCTAAACAATTTGTTTACATGCCTGGCCTTCAAACAGCCAACCCTGGACAAGAAGTACACTCTGAAACTGTCTAGCAAAATGGAGGCTGACAGGGCACATGCTTGCCAAAGGTAGTCTGATCTTGATCCCACAGATAGGAATAGCAGGGATGACAGAGCAAGAGTCTAGCATGTGAAAACCACTATACCTCTGATCACAGAGAGGTCGTACCCAGATTACAAATATGTGTTAAAACTGGCTCTGACACATCTTAACTGCTAACACTATGCTAGTTTAGATAGTCTAGCCAAGGCATGACAGTACATGGTGCAACTGTACTTTCCTCAGTGACCCCTTGTATTAGCTTAACTTTCTACAGTATAGCAAAATTTATTTCAATATCACACAGTCTTCTTTTTCTCCAGAGAAAATGTGAATATATTTAACAAATGTTTGTCTTCCAGCATTTTTTGCATGCTTTCTGTTCTGCTGATTTGCTCTCCCAGTCCATCCATACAACCTTTGTTTAGTTTATTCCCTATTAAAACAATCTAAAACTTTCTATAATATCTTGAAGTGTAGTTACTCAAAAACTTTATTACAAGAGTCACAGTGATTACCCTTCCAATATTATAATTGTACACTACAGCGTTTGAGATGATTATTGAGAAATTATGTAGCAATTTTAAATAAGAGTGGTTTGTTTGTTTGTCAGTTTATTATGTCCTTCTTTTATTGCTACAATCACATCTGCAAACAATAATCCTTCTATTTTACCCTCTGAGTGTTCAGTTATGGTTCATGAAAAGCTGCCATTTTAATTCTGTTTTCCCACTGCTCCCATCTTATAAACTGCTGCACTATTTGGATTATCTTCTCTCTGCCTTGTTTTTGAATATACACCCCAGCAATATGTGCAATGGTGATTTTGCTAAAAGCACTGATTTATTTTTCACAAATACAAAGTTTTATAACAAGATTTATAGTCAGGACCCTTGGATGTAAGTTTTATATGATGTATTTCCATTTACAAAAAGACTCAGTGCAAGCAAACTCACCCCTGTATTAGGGCGTAAGGGGATTGGGGGACATGCTGCAGTATGGGTTACACCATCAAAGCTGACAATGGCAAGTGAAATGGATCCATTTCTGTCACAGACAAAGTTGCTCATTTCCACTGAATTGTAAATTCTTCTCTAATGCTGATGAAGTGGAAACTTGATAGGGTATACTTACACAGCAAAGAGAGATGCTACAGCATTGGTAAAAAAAGAAAAAAAAAAGTATTAGTAAGAAGGCGTCAGAAGCCTGTGGCCCAACTCTGTTGTTTGTCAGAAGTTTTGCTGAAATTATGTCCTAATAACAAGCTGAAACTGAGAACAGGAGTTTAGTCTGGGGACAGACTAAAATAAATTTAGGCTGATGCATTTTCTTTTCACTTGCTATTATTTATTTAGCAAATTCTGAACAAATTGCAGACTAACATCAATGGGAAAATATTTGTGACTGTGAAAAATATGGCTGTTTTGATGGAAACTCTGACTTAACCTTATAAAATAATTTATTTGCAGAAGCCAGAATTTTCAGCTGATGCATACTTTTTTTGTTGTTGAAGGTATTTTCCTCCTTATACTTACTGAAGTCATTCTTCTGGTTTAGGTTTGTTTAGGAAGAAAAATAAAAAAAATATATATATATATATATATCTGTGACTGCTCAGCTATACTTCATGTAGATTTTATTTGGAATCCTCATAACTATTTTTTATTTTTGTTTTTATTTTTTGCAGTGTTCAGTATCTGTAAACAATCCAGAGTCACAGTACACAACTTGGAATTTTTATTAACATTTCAGACATTTTCAGCAGTGTGAAAGTCAGGTACTGTTCAGGTACTGAAAGCAAAAGAGCTGTTGCTATTGTTCTGTCTCTACTTAGAAAGTGCATTGTCCAGTGCCAATCTTGCTCATCTAGCTTAGCAACAGATACTGCAACTCTACTCTCCACTGTAGTGGGGCCAGCTAAGCTGGAGGAGGGCTTTACTGTAGTGAAGAAAAAGGTCACTGAAAATAATGACGATTAAAAGTGAGATACATATCAGTTTTAAGCTTTATTCATAATAATTCTTCTGGTACTTAAAGGTAACTTCAATCTGAAAACAAGAAATATAGTTGTTTTTCAGAGGGTTGGAGCACCTCCCCTACAGGAACAGGCTTGAGATCTGGGGAAAGAGCTGGGGCTCTTCAGCTTGGAGAAGAGAAGGCTATAGGGGGACATTCCAGTACCTGAAGGGGGCCTACAGGAAAGCCAGAGAGGGACTTTTCATAAGGGCAGGTTGTGACAGGACAAGGAGAAATGGTTTTAAACTGGAAGAGGGTAGATTTAGAGTAGATATTAGGAAGAAATACTTTATTGTGAGGGTGACGAGACACTGGAACATTTTGTCCAGAGAGATTGTAGATTCACCCACCTTGGAAACATTCAAGTCTGGGCCAGATGGAGCTTTGAGCAACCTGGTCTAGTGGGAGATGATCCTGCCTACAGCATTCTGAAAAGAATGAGTTACCAAGTGCATGCCTTGACATCAGCCCAAATCAACTGCAGAAATATTTCAGTAGCCAAAATTTATGCTGATTTTGCAAACCAACAAATTTAGTACAGGCTGTGATAAACCTCAGCTAGAGTAAGATGGAAGATAAAGATTTCTTCTGCCTTATGACCTCCTTCACATCTCATGGAAAGAAACTAAAAAATCTCCAGTGACTACCATCGAAACCAGTTTTCCTGTTCTTGATACCATCCTGAGAGTTTTATATCTGCAATCTTAGTCATCCTTTCTGAAGGAGAGAAAGAATTGCTTTTCAGGGATGTAGCTATATTATTTAGCTAATATCTGGCTGCAAGCTCTGTTTTCAACTGATTCAAAGGAGGCATGCAAGTCTCAAAATTCCAACAAGCTAAATGGAGTGTCAAGGAGAAAGACTCAAATTAGTGTATCCACTGAGGAAAGGCCATTTGGCCACAGCCTCATGGCCAGACACTATGT
Organism: Meleagris gallopavo; assembly: GCF_905368555.1. Lineage (NCBI taxonomy): Eukaryota > Metazoa > Chordata > Aves > Galliformes > Phasianidae > Meleagris > Meleagris gallopavo. Next base: position 60,737,991 of record NC_139405.1, on the reverse strand, counting down.
ACAACTGCCAGAAAGCAGACCACATATGAATAACTCCATATGCTGTTTTGACCAAAGAGATATCCTTGGGACAAAAAACATTTCACAGGAAACTGGACTTCATTAACTTTGCTGCTCACAGAACAATTTGCTGTTATAAAGTGGAAAACAAAATGTAGAGAATAAGAAAAGAAAAAATGTCAATAAAAACAGTGAAAAAGAACATAGTCTGGCTAAGAACAATGACCAAGTTATTAATTTAAAGTATAGAATCATAGAATCATTTGAGTTGGAAGAGATCTTTAAAGGTCATCTAGAACAACTCCACTACAATGAATAAGGATACCTACAACTAGAACAGATTGCTCAGAGCTCCATCCAGCCTGACTTTGAATGTCTCTAAAGACAGGGGCTTCACATCTCTTGGCAAACTGCTTCATCGCCCTTATTGTAAAAAACTTCTTCCTTATATCTAACCTAAATCTCCCCTTTTAGTTGGAAACGTTTCCCCTTGTCCTATCACAACAATCTGGGCCCTTCTTTCTCAGAGTTCCCCTGAAAGACCTACTAAAAGGCTACTGCCAGGTCCCCCTGACCTTTATCTTTTCCATTCTGAACACTACTATCTCTCAGCCCATCCTCATAGGAGAGGTGTTCCATCCCTTGGATCACTTTTGTGGCTCTCCTTTGGACACGCTCCAACAGGTCTGTACTCCTGTACTGAGGACTCCATATCTGGACGCAGTACTCCAGGTACGGTCTCACCAGCACAATGCAGAGGGGCAGGGTCACCTCTTTTGACCTGCTTATCACACTTTTTTGATGCAGCCCAAGATACATCTGGATTTCTGGGCTTCAAGGGCATATTGATGGCTTATGTCCAGCTTGTCACCTACTACTACACTAAGTCCTTTTCAGCAGGGCTGTGCTCTATCCTTTTATCCTCCAGCTTGTACTAATAGCAGGTTTGTCGCAACATAGGTGCAAGACCTTGTATATGGCTTTGTTGAATTTCATGAGGTTTGGGCCTATTGCTCAAACCTCTCTAGGTCTTTTGGGATGTCATCCCATCCCTTAATTGTGTGGTCAACCACATCACATAGCTTAGTGTCATCCACAAACTTGCTTAGAGTGCACTCAATCCCACTGTCAACGTCATTGACAAAGATGTTAAAGAGCATCAGTCCCAGTACAGACCCACAAGGGAACACTATTTGTCACTGGTCTCCGGATGTTAAGCCATTGGCCACTACTCTCTGGGTACAATCTTGCAACGAGTTCCTTTTTCACTGTGTATTCTACCCGTCAAATCCACACCTCTTCACTTTGGAAAGAAAGATATTATAGGGAACTGTGTCAGAGATCTTACTGGAGTCCACATAGATGACACTTGCCTCTTTCTTTGTCCACTGATGCAGTTACATCATCATAGAAGACCACTAACTTGGTCAGGCAGGACTTGACGTTTGTAAAGCCATGCTGGTTGTCTCATATCACCTCCTGTCTTCCCTGTGTCTTAGCATAGCTTCTAGGAGGTACTATTTCATGATCTTTCCCAGCACAGAGGTGAAGCTGAAAGGTCAATAGTTTCCTGGGTCATTAATTCTACCCTTCTTAAAAATGGATGCACTATTCCCTTTTCTCCAGTCATCAGGGACTTTGTCTGATCATCATGACTTTTCACGTATAATAGAGTCTTAGCAACTACATCAGCCAGTTCTCTCAGGACTCTTCTATATTCTTTATTGGGACCCATAGACTTATGGATGCTAGGGTTCCTCAGGTGATTACAAACCTGGTCTTCATTTTCAGTGGAAGTGTTCTGTTCTCAATATTTCATAACAGAAAAAGAAAGAAAAGTGAAACTTGAAATGTAGCAAGCCTATGTCCTACCATGTTGATTCAGATGTATACTAGAAAATTTGGACGATAATGCATTGGATCAACAGTATTCTACAAATCTCTTAAAAGCATTCTCCTCTTGTTATATATCAAATACTCTCCATTTACTGTCACAGCTGAAATACAGGATTGCAGAGATTTGAGCACAAAAATTAATCAACCATTGGAAGAGTTCAAATAACAGCATTTTGACTCTTTTAAAAGTTTGTTTTCGTTTACACATTTTGGATTTTCAAATGTTCTGGCTTACAGAATCAAGTTTTCTTTGAAGGGAGGAAACCCATCTATGCACCAATGCACCCTAGGTATTATGGACTTGCTTCCAAAGTATGGTTCTACCTAGTTCAGTGAAACTGGAGACTAAACCCAGAGTTTTTCCACGACAGTTTCAAACTGAATATCGGGGTCTCTCTCACTTCCAAACAGCATATTTTTGAGCAGATTATTTATTAATTTTAGAAGGACAAGTCAAATCTGATGAAACTATTCTAGCCAGTAAGTGATTTTCTCCTGAGTCTAATGGGTTGGGAATCAAATACACATTCTCTTCCTTTCAGGCAGAAGGACTGCAAGAAGCTACCTCAGCAATTTTTAAGTTTGTTCTGAGTGGGAAACAAGGAATGGAAAAGAGGCCTCCAAAGCAGAAAGGGAACCAAAATTCTTGGGCTGCACTTTGTCCTCTCTCAGAGGACTTCACTCTAGACTCTTTCCAGTACAGATTTGTTTGGACATAAGTTTTGCCAGATCACTTTCTTTCTTAAAGAAAACTGAATACAAATTAAAAGTATAGTTCTGTGACACCAGACATATAAGTAGGGCGAATTGAATCTTCCAGAATTCTTTGTTTTGTGTGAATTCCTCCAGTCATTTTATCCACATACATATTTTTATCTGTTAATATATTTTTGCTAGACATCTTGGGCCAGACTTTAAGCTTCTCTATGAGAGTCTGTTAGATTATACATTTCACATAGGATATCTAAGAAGAAAAGTAAATGACGACTTTGATTATTCAGCTTGGGAATACACCTGACCCACAAAGCTGTGTTTCACATTCAGTCCATGAACTGTGAGATCTATGAGATTATTCACAAATTTGAAATTAAGCATATGCTTCCACATACTGTTGGATCAGAAACTAGAGTTATGACTAAAAAATCTGAGCCAAGATTTACATTTGTTCCGTTAAGGAAATAAGGGCAAACTACAAACCTTATATCTAGAGGCCAATTTGACTTTCCTTATGTTCAAGAAAGAAGGATAGGATTTGATTGAGTTCTTTTACCTATTCACCATTTGAGGAATCGATTATCTATTTAAAGAAACATAATATTTTCCCTACTTATATTACTGCAATTAGTAGAATTTTTGTCCCCTGTGTTTATGGTAATTTTATGCATAGTAAAATATTGTAAGTGAAAAGAACAGATAGCTGGTGTATGGATTAGCAAAGAGAGCTTTAAAGAGATTTTTTTTTTTTTTTTTTTTTTATCCCGAGTCTAACAGTAAGAACTGTGGAGGAGAATTTCATTTTCTTTTCATTCATTTAGAAGTATTTAAACAGAGGAGCCCCTACCATTCTCAATCAGCTTCTCCACAGAACAGAGCAGATGAAAAATTATTACGATGGTGAAACAAAAATACTGTTGAGTGTTACGATGAAATACATTGTTGGGAAAATACTCCTGAAGGTAACTTAGTACTTTTCACCTCTTTCTTTCCTTTCCTCTACCTCCTCTTCTTTCTTTTCAATAATGTTATGTGTACCTCAGTTTCCTCAGTGGATTATTGATTAAAGTGCAGTACAAGGTACTAGTGGGATGAATTATTGCACTGACATGGTGATTTAAGGAAATGTAGTAAATGTGTTGTTGGTTTTTTTCCTAATGCATTCTTTGTTTGTGGTGCGGTGTTTTTTTGTTTGCTTGTTTGTTTGCTTTGTTTGTTTTTCTTTTTTAAAGGGAAAATGTTGGGATTAGAGGAAGTCTTAGGCCACCAGGGATAAAGATTCCCATTTCTAGCTCTCTAACTAGAAAATTCAGTTAGCTTATGATGATAAGCATGTCATATGGCTACCTTCAGTTCTTGTTTGATGTATTTCTAAAATATTTTGGTAGTTGTTCTCTCCTCTGAGAACCAAGAACATCATAGAACATGTAAATCTATTTGGTCTGCCTTAAGAAGCAATTATCCCCTTCTTTCTTTTGGCTGGGGCTAGTAGTGGATGTTAGTGTTAAATGTAAAATTAAATTTTCATTAAAATGAAAATTAAAATGAAGATTGAGTCAATTGTTTGGAACAAGGGAAAAAGAAGCTCTAGAAGTTGATTAACAGATTCCAGGGAACTGGATGTAATGGATGATAGCAGCTGTGATGGAAAGGGTAATATCTTAGGATTGCTCAGTGTTAAATGCAAGAGTGACAGCCACGTTGATGCTGAGGATGACTCACATCTGCTCTTCTGTCAGATATTTAGGAAGCAATTTTGTGTGTGTGTGTGTTTGATAAGCACGACTGTACTTGTCCAGTAACTAATATATGCTTGTATATTTTTTCAGTATGTTCAGAGCACTCAGTGTTATTAAGAACTGTGCCTTTACAACAAAAGCTGACAGTATTGTTCTGTAATACAGACCAGAGCCAATCTTTATGACAGTAACCTTTGAGTTGTGTTAAGAAGGAAATCTTATAAGTATGAATGCAATTAGAAATAGGAAAATTATTAACAAATGCTTCTGAATACAGAATGTGCTACAGTGAGTACCTCCTTCATCAGTAGAAATTGATGGTCTCATATATAAAGATGACTCTGCTAGAATGAAATATCTGGAGTGATCTGGAAAGATCACTGTGATTTCTCACATGCTTGCACTCAGAAGGTCTGTATTTTAATTTCTAAAATAAACATTTCTTACTTGTTGAGGAACAAATATGATTATAACTGCCCTGAAGAGTACTCTGTTTTCTCAAGGCATATGCATGACAGAACTGTGCTTGATGACATACAGAGCCTCATCCAAACGTTTCTGCTATATTTTTCTTCTACTTGCTACAAACCTTATTTTTGATACTCAAGGTTTGGTGTTCCAATTATCATGAAATACTACACATCAACACAAGATGCCTGGGTTCACTGTCCGGGTCCTCAAAAATTACAACTTAAGCTATGATTGTATGAGCAACTGAATTAGTCTAGATGATTGCTGCAGCTGAAGTGGCTTGTGTTATTTTTTCCTTATCTATTTCCTTTATCTCCCTGCCTTTGACCTTCTTCCATCTCTTTCTTCTTGCCTCATAGCTTTCATTAGACACACCTCTGAGCAAATTCAATATCACTCAATTGATAGAAAACTATCCACTTCTTTCTCTAAGAGTATTTCTCCTTTAATGTTAGTAAATTAAAATTGCTCATGGTGGGATGTCATAGGTGCTTGTCAGATTTCAGTACTCTCTGATTAGATTCTGTTACATATTTCACATGAAGAGGGTTTAATATTTAATACTAAATTTACATATTTGCATATACTTGATATAGGATTTTGATTTAGTTGAGTGATACAACTACTTAGCTAAACCACAATACAAGCACGTCTTCTTTGAGCCACCTACTGCTACAGGGATTTGTTGGCTGGTGCACAGTAGACACAGGGAGCCCAAAGCAGAGAGCAAGGAAGGGAATGGAAGGGATGGGGAAGTATGAAATGCAGAGTCAATTTATCAGGCCACATGAAACTGCAGCTCTGTTTAACTCTCCATGAGAACTAAATAACATCTACCCAATATTGATAGATATTCAGAAATTTAATTGCACGTAAATTTTAGTTTCTCTATTCTCTTGTATTTCTATTGTACTATAAGGTCTGTATTTTCCCTACTCTACCATTACCACCAATTTCTGGAAATACAATTCTTAAATTTGACTTTCTGGATGAATCCTCATGGAAGACTTCAGAATTGCATAAAGAATATCATACTAGTAGTAAATTAAATTAATCTTAGCAGCACATATCTGTGAAAGACTTAATTTACTCTGCTTTTCAGCTCAATCATCTGTGGAGACCCGACTCCACAATTTCCGCAACACTGCTAGCTGTGGCCTGTCCACAACCGTAACAAAGTACAAATGCATCATCAGTCTGGTTCTGACAGAACTTTTCCATGTTTTCTGCCTTCAAAGCAATGCCACTAATACCAGTCTCCAGCAGCAATTCTGGAGAAAATATGCCATTTTTTTATTAGTTGTAAATAATATTTTAAAGCACAAGATTTCTGGCTTAGCTCACCCAAATCACAATAGCAACCTAAAGACCAAATTTTATGCCTTCTAAACCAGGAAAAATTCTTTAGAGATGGCTGTAGCCAAACCTTCTTTTATTACTGGCATCTGAGAAGTATTTTCTATTCACTCCATTTCTATATCTTAAATCTCTTTTCTACCAAAAATAAATAAATAAATAAATAAATAAATAAATAAATAAATAAAAAATGAGAGCATGGCAAACCATCAGTATGGTGGTACCTCCTTCTTCTCCCACCTACCACATCTATCTGGAGAAGAGAACTGTCGGTGCTTGTAAAGAAGTAATGAATATAGCTTATTTTCTACCAAAAAAAGTCCTATACATCTTAATACCTTAAGGTCAGAGGATTTTAGAAAGGAGCTGTTTAGCATGTTCATTAAGAAAATGCAGAAATGAAGCTTCTGATCTAAAAGCAGTTTACAAGACATCACCTAGTCAACTAGTAGAAGAGAAATGTTTCTGATATAGCCCTTTGCTCAGTGGCTAATACCTTTATCAGTACACTCCTTGACATTACTTGGTGATGTTCAATCTCTAAAGTGGTATACAGGATGTTAGAATATAGCAATTTATTGTGGAAGGTTCAGTGAATGATTCCCTGAAATGAAGTCATGGAGTCTGGAGTCACTGCATAAGTCCAGACCCATAGAGCATGGTAGAATTCCATAAATGTATATGTCTGGTACAGATTTTCCAAGACACATACAGGAGGCTGGTAGACAAGACGTAAGACAGAAAGGAGACATACGTACGCTCTTCTGGACTAGTATCTGAGTGCTATGCAGAGTATCTTGGGATATCTGAAAAGGTAAAGACCATCCATACCTTAAAAACTGAACAGAGGCAATTATATTTGCTTTTATATTTCAGGGATGCTGAGAAAGGAAGGGCACATAAAAAATCTCATGTCAGCTTTTAAATACAGTCCACAACTTCTGTCTACAATACCTGCTTTGTATAGCCAACATTTGCCAAGAATTACCTTTTCTGTGGAAAGACAACAACTCTCACAACTAATACAGATCTAGGGGAATTCAAACTTTACAATGACACCCCCTGCAACTGCACTGCCATCAGGGCTTTATTTCTTTGGTTGTTGTTGTTTCAATTATTAAGTGTCTTTCATACAATACTGGGAGAAAAATCAAGTTAGGAAATGGCAGTGTGTGGCTTGCCCATGCATTCTTAAATCATCTTCTTCAGTTTACAACAAAGGATTTAATTAAATAACCATGGAATATTTATGTCACAAATCCCTTGCCTCATTGAAGAAAGATGATATGTAACAAACAAATAAGGAAAGGTCCTTATCATGTTTTCAAGACACTAACTTGTATGGTTTCTTAAAATTGTTGCACTAGACTTGCTTTGAAACACCTATCTTCAGTTACACCAGGCAAGATTTAAAAAATGTACCACAGTAGAACTGGGATAAGATGGTTTGAGAAACTGATCTCTTTAGCTCCCCTGCCTCTGACCCTTGAGATGGATAATTGTTTTCTTCTTTTGTTTTTTATCAGAAAAAAAAAAAGGATCTGTCAAAGTTATGTAAGAAATAAATGTCACTGAATAATTGTTTTAATCCAATAGTTTTTAAACACTTTTTTTTAGATGTCTGCCAACTGAGTTTTGTAAATTAATCTGTTTTGATCTGCTTTAATGACAAATAAAGCCTAAAAAGCCCTCCCATGTGAAGCTGGTGTTACTGTGCTACCTCTTCATACATAGCAATGTAATTAGAATCACAACAGTTTTTCTCACAAGATAACTGGATTTCTGTTGAGTATGATTATTTTGGAGTTTTCTTCAAAAATATTTGAGAAGAGGGCATGATTCTTTGACTTTTCTCTGAGTCAGAGTGTGACTGTTCTGTCCATTGAAGTCTTCAAGAGGAATAGTCCAGCAAATACCTGTTGGTCTCCAATGGAACAGGTCACCTGTTTCTGTTGCTGTGAACTAAAACATCTTAAGAATCACATAACTATTAAAGGAAGTTGTTAATAAAGGGCTAATTATTAGTACTAACTACAGCTACAAGAACTAGAAAAGGAATTCATATAAAGGGTTTTTATTCATTTATTCTAGATAAAAACAGGTGTAACAATCAGACTGAGACTGATGATATCTCATTTGTATAAAGCATAAGAAGCCCTTTGTTGTGATATCACTAATTCTGACATAAGAGCTGTTTGTTTACTGTTAACAAAGCCTTTTGAAATGCTGAGTGATTTGTTTCTCCATTTAGATGTGCTTAATTTATTCTCAGTGTGCTCTTTGTCTGTAAGAAATCAACCATCCATCTAGAAAAATTGTTTCTGTTGTGTAAAACTTAACTTAAAAAAAAATTAACTGAATTTAGAAGGGAAGGTGTTCTGCATCAGTTGTCTAGATAAAGATGAACCAAATAAGTGCACTCTGACCTAAGCTGAGGGCACCCGTATCCTACGTACAGCTAATGATGGTGTCTTAGGCAATGAGGAAGATTGGGAAGCTGCATTCTTTGTTCTTCCTCAGTGTGTGAAGATGTCTAGTGGTGCTGTCTGCACACGTACTGGCAAAACTGGGGTACAAGTTCACAGTTCTTACTGCTCTCAGATTAGCTCAAATGTAGCTCCTGAACAATTTTATTTATATGTAAAACAAGCAATCAAACAAACAGCTTACGTGTATTATCAACATTGTGAATGAACTTTGTCACTGGCATCTCAAAGATATAAGAGCAAAGCAGTTTCTAGCTACTGGTTGCAAGATACAGAGATCTCTTCTATGCTCAGATGTAGAACTCTTTTTTTCAAGTGCATAAAAACACCTTTCTTCTTCCTCTTAATCCATTCCTATGCTACCACATAGGCTGAAGTTGTTCAGAGCTTCTGGCAAGAATTTGCCCCGTAGAAATAAATCAGTATTTTGTTGCAGATGGGATAGAGTTAAGCTGGTAAAGTGCTGTGTTTTGCATTTAGGATGAAAATAATGCTAATAACACATCAATGTTGTTACCGAGCAGTGTTTACACTGAGTCAAAGACTGTTGGCTCCTCATGCTACTTGGCTAGAAAGGAGGTGAAGCTGCACAAGATGATGGGAGGGGACATAGACAGGACAGCTGACCCAAACTGACCATAGAAATATTTCCTGACATCTGATTTCGTGCTGAACAATAAAACTGGGATGAGTTGTCCATGTGGAAGCTGAGAGTGGAGAGAGGGCTTCTGCTTTGTGGAAACTGGCTGGGCATCGGTTGGCTGGCGGTGAGAAATTGCATCACTTGTTTGTTTTTATTTTAGTTTTATTTTATTTTTACTTTTTCCTTTTCTTATGAAACTCTTCTTGTTTCAACACTTGAGTTGAGGACCTGTTTCCTATTTTTTTTTTTTATTCTCTTCCCATCCTACTGCAAGGAGTGAGGAAATGGTTATGTGGTGCTTAACTGCCAGTCAGAGTTAAACTACAGCAGTCCAGAATGCAAAGCACAAATAAGCCATCACATGACATCATCAGAGATCTGTAGTTGTTGGGAAAACAACAAATGTTATGAGCTCTATACTCATACAATGATCTTTTCGTGCTTGTGAGCCCAAGGTTTTCACTTCTAAGGCTGAGAAGAGTAATTTCTTCTTTATCTGTGACATTACTCTGGGTTTTCATTAACATTAAACCAACATGTTTGTCTCAGTAAAAATCTCTCTTCTCTCCCAGCATGTTCTCAAACTGCATTCAAAAGTAATAGTCTGGAACATTTTGCATACCTGATATTTGTCTTTCAATCCTCTTCCTGTATAGGCAGCATTACAGAGATATAACTTGCTCGAGAATTTCTGGAGTTAAATCTAGAGCTTGTAGTGGGAAATAGATGGTACATGAGTCCTCTTAAGGAGGCTGAGCAAGAGAGATCAACTGATTTGTAGCTGAGAACTTTCTCACTCATATAATGTTATTGTGCTCTTTGTATCTGATGTAGTTTCCGTGGAAATAGAAGGCAGACATTACTTTTGGGGTGACCTACATATATTTGTCCTGTTAGCTCATTCCGGTGCTGAAGCACGGAGCTGTTATAATTTTCTCCCCTGACTGCCTGTTCCTAAGAAAGCATGCTGGTATCTAGTAATCTGAAACTAGTTTTGAGAAAAGCACATATGTAGAAATATACTTTAATGTTTGTCCTTTTCTCAGTGCACAAAATCCATATGGTTCAGCACATACATCATATTGATTTAGTACACTAATTGATTTATTTCAGATGCTCTCCCTAATGCTGATGAGAGCCACAAGATGCTTATGCTGTAAGTCCACAGAAGGAATGAATGCTATCTCCAAAATCAGAGATGAGATGAGAAGCTGTGAGATGAAAATGCTCATACAGGGTTTGTTCTGCTGTTCTCCATTACTTTCACATAAAAATACCTCTTTACTTCTCAAGTTCCTTTTCCATATTGTTTTCCTATTCATGTAGACAACTTAAAGCATTTTCTGGGAATCTCATACTTGATTATTAGGCTTCACAAATTTTTAAATTGAAAAACATTGGTCTTGTCAAAATTTTATTATACAGTTTATTGTACAGTCTCTAAAAGTTATCCATGCATCAAAAAGTGCAACACACCAAGATAATTAGACATGTAAAATATTTCTTCTGCTACTTGTATTGATCAAAGAACAATTAACAGAGGCCCCAATTCTCTCCTCTGTGTGAAAAATATATAATAATGTTCTCTCTAAGCATACAATTTACTTGCTATTTTTTTACCATATTTCTGCCTTAAAAAAAAACAATTTTGTCACATTGTGAACGAATGCCATAAAATATTCAATCTTTACCTGATATCAAACAATTTTTCAAAGTTATTACTTAACATTTTATCATTCCCTGTGAGAATTATTTCCTGAAATATTATTCTCTCATAAAAAAATAATTGCACATTGAGATTGCATTTTAAGTACCCAATACGCTTTTCAGTATGCATCTTAGTGATGTGCAATATATTCAAGAAGTACAGAATAGTCCATGAGTACCCTCACTGAACTAGCTGAGTTAAGCACACCAGGGAAAACACGCAATTCTGCTTATTATGTAAGATTTGCTGGACAAATGACATTATAAAATTACTGTTAAGAATTAATATGAAGTTAGATCAGTTCTTACCAGGAGAAGATCTCTCAGCCCTTTTTTATGGCTACAATCCTAATCATTTTATCATAGGTACAAAACTAAGTTTTAGCCCATCTGTGCTTACCTGCAGCTGATTATCAAATTGGAACCGGAACCTAATTGGGACCTACACAGCATGTGATGCAACATATCACCTCAGCTATAAATTACCAACAAAACTGATGTTGAACCAAAAAGAACAATGAATGTGAACCTACTTTAAAAATGGATGTCCATGCCCTTTATAAGTTGAAGACAAATTCACTTGAGAGCAGTCTCTTCATTCTTGTTGTACTAGTTCTTGTTTCTTGTTCTTATCTGTTTCTTTTTCTTTTGAAAGAAGCACTCCATGAATTTGTGGGAATACTAGCAGTAAAATCTCGCCAATCTTGTTGACTTTGAAGTTCATGTGGGAATCCAGGATTACACCAACTCCCCAAAAATGATACTTCTGAAGACACGGGGAAATGATATAGATGTCAGATTTTGGGTCTTGTACAATTAAAAAATGGAAAACTCTACAAACTGTTCTTTTGCAGCAAATCTGTTTGGCTGTCAAAATACAAGAATGAAAACATTCTTGCCCTGAGGAGAACAAATGACAATACGGGGACTTCCATCCAAAATTATTTATACACTGTTGAACTGTAATCCTGATGTGTAAGTGCTGATATTCAGAAATACTACTCCTTGATGTATTCAAGGGTAAAACTCTGCACTCCCACAGCTTGCTTCTCTCTTTCTTTCCCTTCCCACCCTTCTCACAGCATGAAAGCAACTCTGGAGAGTGCTTCACTGTCAAGTTCTAAGAGAAACCTCATATGAGGCCAAAACATATCGTCACATCTGCCATAGCTTTTTTAAAAATTTTATTTAAACAGTAACTCATGGCATATTTGTCTTTCCTCAGAGATTCTTGTAGTTTTTATAACATATTTCTCAGTCAAGTCATAACTTTTGTGTTTAAAGATGACAGAACACCCATCTTGATAGATAAATAGCAACATGTTACTTTTCTAACAAACTTCCCTTTATGTATTTGAACTCACCTTCAGTCAAATTATATTGAGTCTGGTAAAAGAGAGAGGTAAATGCTATTAGTAGATCACTTAACTTGTAAAAAAGGGAAAAATTATTGCCTTGCAAATAATAATTCTCCACTTTTCTTTACTGAAGAGATACTGCTCTGTGAAGATTCATTCATGTCTAAATAAAATTACCTTTATTGATTTAATTTAAAACTCTTTATTTTCTCAGCTAAAACGGATCGTATGGAACTGCTACAGCTCAGAGTTTATCAGTTTCCTAGCTGACTGCATCTTGGAATTACAATGAAAACTTAGTGTCAGAAGTTTTATAAAGAAGGGACTTTAGTAAGACCACTGAAAAAAGGCTTTCTTCCAGCATAGAATCTCTAAATGTGTACGCAATTGTCTCCCAAGAAGAATACATCTCTAAAAGTTTCAACTGTGATACATATCTAACCACTGACATCTGTGTTAGCTATTAACTGAGAACACTTTTTCTTTAGTAGAATAACTTGAGCTTTTACAAATCTGATGCAGATAAAATTCCCAAGAAACTGGACTACAACATCTGTGCTCTCCTGTGGATTATGGCTCATATAATATTTTGGAAGTCACATGCAGTGAGACACAGAATTCTTTTGTATATTTCATTGTTTTGTTTTGTCTATTGTTTTCTCTGATTTTTCTCAATAGTGTTAATAAGATAAAGCTGATCTTAGTGGAGGTAAGTAGTGTTCACTGCTGTTCTCTGATGGTAAGCTTACTGTTGATAGGTGAAAATAAACTTTAAACTATGCATCTGTATCTTCATTTACTTATATCAGCTAAGAATAGTTCTATGTAAAGGACCAAGTTCACCCCTTCCCTCCTCATTACAGGTAGAACACGTCACTCATTTACAGTAATAATCTGTACCCAGTCTCAACTATTTATTTTAGATAGATTTTATAAAAAAAAAAACTTTCCTTTAGTCAAATATAAAGTATTTATATGGATTCATAGTCTTACTTCAGAGTAGAACTGTAATGGACAGGGAAATATAGTATACTGGACTAAATTACATTTTTTGCACCTAAAATTCTAAAAGTAAAAGCTTTCAAGAAAAATAATCAGATGAAGTTTCTTACTGTGACTCCCTGAGTTTCTCCTCTGTATGAAGCATTTTCTCTTTTGATACTTTCTTATTAACTTCTCATGAAAAAATATATATATTCGTACTGATTCCCTCCATGAATAGCAAACAGTGGCATGAAAAAAGACATGCTATAACAAATTTGAGTCTTTCTCTTCACAAGTTGTTTCATTTGGATATTCATGAATGTATTTTATATGTTTAAATACACCAAAACAATAATTTCAGAGATTGGAATACTTCAGAATCCAATTTCTGACATGCTTGCCATCTAAAATGAAATCTTGACTATGCTTGTCAAGAAGAAGAAGAGTTTATCCAAGATTTATTCCTCGTGCCTCCAGCCTGAAAGAATATCAAGGCTATCAAAAGCAGCACCACGTAGTAAATCACAGTGCTGTCAGAAGTGTGCAGAAGCGTGTCTTGTTGTTTGGAGTCAATTTTATTTTCTTTTGCCTTTTTTTCCAATCAGCTGTATTTCTTGGATCAGCAAGTAGGTCTAACATGTCAGATAAGTAAGCCTCAGCATTTCAGATAAGGTATGTCTTCCACAGACAGCCTGTGTAAACGGCTTCATATGGACTCTCTTTGCACACCTAAACAGGAAGTCTGATGATTCTTAGTTGCCCTAGGGTCACTGCACAGTACGCACAGTACAGAGACATACCATAAACTGTTATTTGGTGGATAGATGTTCATAGTCTAAATAGGAGATATTACAGATAGTAAAATATCTACAATATTTTTGTTAGAGAAATCTGAATTTTGAAATATGGTATGAATTAGTCCATACCTACCAAAGTCTTTGAATAGTCACTGAAAATACGTGAAACTTCCCAGAAAGGAAGTTTGTTCATAAATGAGATCATTTTTTCAGGATATGAAGTCTCCTATAGAGCTCACTCAGTAGCCGCTTGGACCTTGATCCAAAGTCTATGAAGTCACCAGGTGGTTTCACATTGAGTTCAGTGGCTTTGAGACAGGCCCAGAATAAAATGCCTGTGGGAAACTTTGACTTAGTGCCTTATGGGCCTGTGAATGTAACTAAGACTTGCTGGACTAAACGCATGAGGAATTTTCTTCTTCTGACTTTCTCTTCTACATAGAAGAGAAATATCTAAGCATTTTCAAAATGGTTTTAGTGAGTTTTGAACAATGCACTAAGGTTCAAGTTGCAAAACTATTCTGCAATGTTTTTCTATGAACTTGTAGAAATACTTTCTGAATCTATATTAGTTTTTTACATTTTACTAGTCATTTAATGACGGAAGGTTTGTTTCAGCTCTTGAAAAGTTTGGAAAGTTTTAAGGATGATCTATCAATGCTTCATTACTTTCCCTTTTTGTGGCTTAGTAAATTCCATCAACTTTTTGTTCACTAAATTAATTTACTGGGCAATTTAAAAACACACACTCATGAAAAATTTACCTTTGTTTATTTCCTTGTCAGGGTCACATGGGGTAAATAATAATATTAGCATGCTCTCTGACTTCAACAGCCACAAACTGTACCATGATAATCCAGAAAATGATGTTCCTCACAGAGAGAATAGGCTTTACAGCAGTAAAGAAGCTTGAGACTTGCCAGAAATTTGGAGCAGCTTTCTTTCTGGCAGGAAGGTTTTTTTGTACATATCATTTTCCAAACGAAATCTTTCAAAGGATACTTGGTTTTCTTTTTCATTTGTCCCATAAGTTGCTATTTCCTAAGACTTTATTTGATAAAGCAATTCAGTATAAGCCTAATAAAGATTACAAATCTTTTAGAAACAAAGAGCTTTGTGTCATGCAAAGCAAACAAACAAAACAAAAACCCAAAATAGAAACTACTTTCTTTTATACAATATAAGATGCACAAAGTTCCAAAGAGATAATTTTATAAAGTTGACTCTGGCATGTCCCATCTTCTGATATACACCAGCTAATCTTGAAATTTTAGGCTTCAGTCATTCAACTCCTGATTCTTTCTGCTTCTCCCATTAACTCTTGACATTACAACAGAGGTAAGAAGAATCAAAACTGAAATGATGTAGTGGAAAAACTTTAAGAGAAATTTTCCATTTCATACAGAGTACATTTCTACTCTAGAAATATGAACCACCTGTAGAAGACCCCTCAGGGAATAGCTGTGGTGCAGATTGCCTATTAACATCCTGGATCCCTCCTGTTTGTGATACGATTCAGGCAGTCTTTTCTCCTCTGTACATTTCATGATTTCTTACACTAATTATTTGGAATTCATTTATAATAAATGCCTTATGTCTCCTTGCAGCACAGCACACACACTAAATGTTCACTGCTTTTGTGTGTTTTTGTGCTTTTGTGCAAAATGACTAATACAATAGAATTCCAGGCACAGAAAGATAAACTTTTCATTGAGGAGTGTTTATTTTAAAGAGACGAGGAAATAAGAAAAGCATTATTTGGACTGGAATGTGTGGCCAAACACATTTCTATCAGAGATGTTTTCATTTCCTTTTTTGCTTAGAACAATAAACAAATTAAAAATGTTCATGGGACAATTTAAATTATTTTTGTATAAGCAGTGCAATATTCTAAGTATTTAGAATCACTAGGCCTTCTTCTTGCTTTTTTATTTACTACTTACTGCTTTCTGTATTACTTTTTCTTGATACATTTAGGCAGACTAATTATCTTTTAGCTAAACTCTATATTATCAACACCTAGAGAAACTTAAGAAAAAAGGTTCACAAGCAAGTAATGTTTCTATACATCACATATGATAAAATGCATTAAAAGTTATTAGCTCATTGAGAAGAAATAAAACAATACATCTTCCCAGAGTCATAGAATCATAGAATTATAGAATTATAAAATCACCGAGGTTGGAGAAGGCCTCCAAGATCATCTAGTCCAACCATCCTCCAATCTCCAGATTTTCCCTGAGTCCAAGCATAATATAAAACACCAGTATACTTATTGCACATTTTATGACAAAATTATGACATGACACCAATGTTAGACTATTTTGATTTTTCTGAAATGCTTATGGCCATTATCTAGTTTTATTTTGGACTTTTATTAGTATCAGTGAAACGCCGACCTCCATGTCTCTGGAAAGTGAGAGAAGAATCATCACAGGTTTTGTTGTTGTTGTTGTTGTTGTTGTTCCCTAAATTGTCTCTGTCTAAGATGCCTCATTAAGTTTTGTCCTTAAGGACAATAGTAATATACAAAATAGACTTGTGGTTTGCTTTTCTGGGCCTAACATAAAACTGTTCTTTTGCATTTTCAAAGGTACTTCAATTATGTTATTTTGTAGCAATAAGAGCTTTCCAACTTGTAATCCATCTTGATTTTATTGAAGAAAATAACACAGTATGAATATGGTTGACATTTCTGCTCCTGAGTAAAAGTAGAATTGTACAGCAGTGAAGCCTGTCTAGGTGAGACATAGAACACTCTTGAAAACCAGGCTGTGCACCTCTCTCAAAGGCTGAATACCTCAAACACAGCATGCCCTTTAAACCAGATTTATGGCATGGTTCTTTCACCTTGACTTAAATAACCTGGAAAATAAAATTGCATTTGAAAGCACAGTTCTATCTCCAGCATCCTACGTATTCATTGAAGATGTATGGAAGAAATATGCAACACATGCCACAGACATTTGGTACATTAATGAAGATTGTCTCCTAGTTGGATACTCATCCAAGATCCCACCTGAAATACTGCTTGGAGTACAGCAGACAAGGCAAAAGAATTAGACCTGTTACAGCACCTCATCTGGAATTCAACAGAATAATATGTAAGATGCTCCAAAAGTAATGCCTCCTATTTATTTTCATAAAAATCACAACAGATACAAAGAACACAGTAACACTACTAGACAGAGCAAATTCTTAACTACACTATTTTTCAACATTGTTGCCACTGTTAGTTATACATTTTTGCCATACCCAATGTTTGGTCTCTATCAATGTTCAGCAAGCATCAGAAGGTCAATGGGAGGAACTTTTTATGCATGGAGGTATTCAGCGGTCCGTGTTTGATTCACCTGCACTTCCACATCAGACAGCATTTTGTGAGACTGCCCCCCCTGTTGCCATTTGTCACATGGCAACAAAATGTAATGGAATATTAGTAGGAAGCTTCAGCCTCTACTGTCATAGCACCTACACCCACCTCTGATGTTGCAGACCAACATAATAAAATAGGAGGCATTACTTTTGGAGCAGCCCTCATATATACTCTTATTAAAGGAACTGCATGGTCATATATTTAAGGCAATTATAGGACCTCATGCATGCTGCTAGGCTTTTCCAGGTGCCTGAACTTCCCATTCATCCCGAGTTAGAGGCAATGATCTGCACCTCTTTCATTTTAGAGTCCATGATGTATTTTGTTCTTCTTCTACTATTAACTTCTTCTGTTATTATTCATAGATCTGGAAAAAGTTTTCCTACAGAACACATCAGACTAGTTTGTTTTGGAAGATGAATTAAGGAGAAGAATCTTATCTCACTGACTTTATCTTCTGACCAAACGATCTCTCTCCAATACTGTTTAGATCTGGAAAGATTGCACCACCATCATATCCCAAATATAGCATGGTTTTTCTGTCAGTTGCACCTCTGAAGGGGTGACAGAGTCACTACAACTGGATTTCTTGTTTCCAAAGGTGATTGCCCTTCTGCCCTCAAAGTGTGGATCTTGAAGTTTTCTGTGCCAGAGAAGATCATGAAGCAGATCCTCCTGGAAGATACGTTAAGAAAGAACAGGACATACTCCTTAATAGAGTCTGTTGTCATAGGACAAGGGGGAATGGTTTCAAACTAAATGAAGGGAGATTTATATCGGATATAAGAAAAAAGTGTTCTACAATAAGGGTGGTGAAGTGCTGGAAGATGTTACTAAGAGATGTGGTTGATGACCATCCCTAGAGACATTCTAGGTCAGGCTTGATGGGGCTTTGAGCAACCTGATTTAGATGAAAGTGTTCCCATTCATTGCAGGGAAGTTGGACTAGATGACTTTTAAAGGTCTCTTCCAACTCAATTCAATCTACAGTTCCATGACTCCAGTGTTCCAGTGCTAAAAAAGAAAATTGTTCCCTGCAATTAGGTGCTGATTGCGCCTAGACTGGGTACTCAAGATATTCTTCCCGGATCAAGAGACTTGAATCTTATTCCTTTTATTTTAAATGAAAAGCAGAATTTCTGATGCAATTCCAATACTGGCTGGAAGTTCCAGGATCCCTGGCACAGGCCTTGAGTGATTTTCTGTCCATCCAGTGTAAATAGCATGAGAACATATCCAGACAGATTGCGTGAGAAACTGTTGAGGCTTCTTCCCAAATTATTTGCATGCAAAAATTCTGTTGCTATCACTTCAATTCAGATTTTCATCTGAATGAATATGGAAGTCAAGGATTTATTGTGCCAATTGCAGTGTTTAGCTCTTAATGCAATAGGACATAATTCATTTCAGTGTTTTACAAACTGGCATCTTTAAAGGAAATTGTTTAGTTTTATATTATTGGAAGTGGCATTTATATATTCTGGATGTTTTCTTGCGGTTCTCTTTTTCTCTGTAGTTTAGTTCTTCTGGTACTAATAAGTTTTCCAGAACAGAAATAAAGTAAAAATACAGTGATTTGTATGTTAAATCAGAAACTGATGCAGAAAAATGAAGTACATCTTCTTTACTACAAACATTAAGCAAGTTAATACATCAAGTTCTTAATCTTTAAGTCTTAATCCAATGTGAACTAATATCAGTCAAATACCAAATGGATTTCATTTCAGACCTTTAACGGTCAAGTAATGGGACAGTGTGAAGCACAGATAAGTCATATTTTCTTCTTGCATTATGAAGTTCCTGCTTTTGTAGAAGTGTTCCTGCCATTGTAGAAGTTTTCTTGCTATTATCCAGTGGTACTACTGGCACATCTCCATTTTATTGTTCTTATTGATTCAAGATTTATTTTACCATTATTCACTCATTTTTAGACATTCTTTCTATTGCTTGATTAATCTGATAATCCACTGTCACTACTTTAACCTGTTCCTATGCATCCCTTATTCTAGGCAAAGGATTCTTTTTCCCAGTCTGCAGCTATGCATATACCAATAACAGTGTTACACTCCCATGTCCTGATTTCCACAGTGCCCAGCTCCACAGCTCCACTCCTACATAGTATCAAGCTCTCCCACTCACTCCCTCTCCTTGGGAGTGTCTTGGGACCTACATCCCACTTAGAGTTTCCCAGTGTTCCCAATTCTCAGCCATCCAGTAGACCATACTCCATATGTCATTCATAATTGTATTTTCCCAATGTGTCCTCCTCTTTGATGCTATATTGTAAAAGCCAAGGAGAATAGCTAAAGCAAGGGACATTGTTTTGCTGGAATGTGTTAATGTTTTATGAGAGTGAGCCTTTGATCTGTGGACAATTAAATTTGCTCATTCTACTAACCAGATGTAGGGGCTCTGTGTGTCTCCTTATTCATCGTGTAGTGTTCTGGTTTCCACCCAGACCCTTAGGGTTCTGCCCACTGATGCTTAGAACATCTCTTGGAAGTGACTGGATGTGGCATTCAAAAGTTGCCACATTGAATCCAAACAGTCAAACAGAAATGCCATTAAATTGACTCCAAGATTTTATAAACAGTTGAAAAACGGCACTGCAGATTCTCCACATTTACTGTCTCTCAATGATTTCCAGAGCAAATGTATTTTGTGCACAAAAATGTGTTTTTGTTTTTCTAGTTATCCACTCAGGCTCATGTCTGACTTCTTTCCTGCTCATGCATCAACAGCAGTACAAGTAGCCCTGTAGATCATGGCCCTGCTCACCTTTGCTAAAACCAATTTTCTTCCTGCTTTGTCCTCAGTGACTCCAATGCTCTCTGTTTTTTTTTAGAAGTAATGTCTATCTCAGTCATGCAGCAAAGACCACTAGGTGGTCTTAAGAATTAACATCATGGTCTTAACTGAAAAATAATTTGTGTTCCTTTACATTTAAAAACTGTATAGGTTGCCTTCTAAAACTTTTGCTTACCTTTCTGAAGCTAGAATGGAATTTAAGTGTTACTACATTTCAGTCTTTCAGAGCAAATAACACAAGGAGCTTATGTAGCAATACAGAAGTTACTGTAACTGTTTGCATTAATCTGTCATTCTGCCTTTGACAAACTGGATGAAATAACATCCTTGGCTTGCTCTGGCTACAGGTCTGTGATCTCTCCAAATCGACATAAACAGGGGCTGGTTCCAGAGGGGAGTGGTCTCATTCCTGCTACTTTTCTTGCACTGATCTTACTTTCCAGTAGCTACCTGATGAGCTGGATCAGAGAACTAACTGAAAAGTTAATTATCAGCTGGATCTGTTCCTGACCCAAGAAATTATATGCATGCATGAATTTTACTAGAATCAACGTTCCAGAAAAAGCTGGAAAGCAAAATTCAGGAAAAAAAAAATAAATAAGGAAACTTTTTTTTTTTTTCAGTCATTCTTTAGTACATAATCATACCCTTTCCAACAAATCTTGCCGCATTTTCCATGCCAGCTGAACTTGCCTGAAGTAATCATCTGTATTTACAATCCGCTTCCACAGCTTCCTTAGTAATACACCAAATCAGACTCCCATTGCTTTGCGGCTGTGTGGGTAATGACTACTGGAAGATGTGTGCCCTTCAGCATTATCTACCTGTTCTTTGGGTCATGAGAGCACTTATAGCGTAAGCTACACTTACAGAGTAGCTGATTATCAGCAAACAGATTCCTCACTGCCAGCTTCTCTTACAATAAATAGAGATTTTACACGGATTCCACCATCAACATATGCATTGATGAGTACATAGTAAAAATACAGTCATGTTCCTTCATGAAAAACTGATGTAAGATGCAATATTCCACAGTTAAAATATGAAAACATATTTTTAATATAGAAAAGATTATGGAGAAACTTCAAAAGATCTACAGAGGTCTCAATAATTACTTCTTTGGAATTTAGGCTTTCAATAGTAGAACATTGAGTACTTTTATAATAGTACATTTACTGCACTTTTCTGAAGAAGTTTCCAAAGATTGAAGAGCTCATAGATTTTAGAAAGCTTTTGATTTGCTATTAAAGCTTCAGAGCCTTTTGGTATGTCACTGGTGTTTCAATTTTTTATTGCTATTTTTATAGACTAATATTACCCAAGATCACTGCAATATCTGAGACATTTTCTTTGACATTGTCACATATATTTAAAAGTTAGCTTGAATCTTCCTGATTTAAGCTAAATATCAGGGTAACTCTTCTGGAACAGTAAAGTCATTTTTTTTTCCCCCTGAACATGTGTCTATGATGATAGAGAACTTGGCTCTTCTAGAAGTGATTTTGGACATTTGCTTCGGTACATCCTCTAGAAAATATCAGGCTAATACTTTCTTATTTCCTTAATTAAATGTTCCAAGATTTCCCCAGTTATAAACCCTTTGATTTTCAGATTATTAACAACCAATATGAGAATTCTGAAGCTTAGGACTAAAAATTATATAAGCTTCAGTTTCTATTACAGATTCACACAGCATCAAAAGTTCCTCCTAGAAAAGTCAGAAATGATCTTTAGCATTATTAAAATAATAGCTGTGCTCTCTCAACCTTCTTCATACATTTGGCAATTAAAAAAAATTCTTAATTTTCCAAAGAAAATTCTTTAAGAGGTGAATACATGAAATGAAGAACAAACATGGAAAAGTTCCACATATATGATTGTGGTGATATTTTAAGCAATTGAATTCAGGCATTCAGAACATTCTATCCTACCTTAGCTATAGCTATCATTACTACTATTACTTAAAAAGATTAAGCAGGAATGAAAGAAATCCTCACCTGAATTCGCCTCCATAAACATCATACATATACCTGGTATATTTGAGTAATACAGGATGTGTAAACTAGGAATTTTATCACTATGACCTTAGTGACATCTTGCTCTAAGGGCTATGGTATACTCAGGGATGGCTGGCCAGAAAGCAAGGCTATATTCTTAAGACGTTCTTCAGCTTTACTTGCTTTTAGATTCAATTGAGTTCTACACAATCTTTCAAGGAGATCTTTACAGTAGATGGCAGTGAGGCTTTCGCTCTTGCATTCAGTCAGGACATAAGTTTACCTTTTATGTCACAGCTGAGGAAAATCTCAACTTTGACCTGAGAAGAAACAATGATAAGATTTAAACAGGAGTTGGTGAAGACTGGAGCAGAATACAAAGGGGTGAGGTTTATAACAGTTTTATAACAAATATAGAACAAGATGATACATTCAAAATCTATTCAAATTTATACAAAAGAAAACTCCATTAATTTTAACAGCATTCAGTTCAGCCATTCTAGTATGTTGACAGAGTGCGACATTAGCTTAATACTGACATATCCTTGCAATCATGTAAGCATTAATCCACTCCAATCTCTGACAAATAAAAAATGCTTCAAATGTCATTCTCTAATACCACACAAAGTGACACTTAACAGGCCCTTTAAGAATTCCATGGGGAAGTACAACTGAAGAACCACAACTTTTAAGCCAAATTTCTTTACACTTAAATCCATTTACACTCACTCTGACGTAAGCGGATTCGAGACAGTCATCAATTAATCAAAGTGTTAAGGGACAACATTATGATCTTCAAATACTTTGTATGTTACGATATTGTGACTGACAATTTAGAATTGCTCCAGATGTTGAAAATATAATTTCACTAAAACAAAAAGAAGTTCAGAACTCTATTGTATATCATCACCATCTATTCAGGCCAGCTTTCTTAACACTGACTAAGTTGCTGCTGGTTGGAGACATGCCAGCAAAACAAATCAGTCCACTGACAACATCTCCTCATCTACAGAAAGTAAGATAATTCCTATTACAGAGTTTCCAGGAGTAACGTCAAGACATTATTTATAAATTTTAAAAAATAAAATAACTTTCAAACAAGCATTCAGGATTCAAGCAAACATTTATTCAGATAAAGGGAATATATAAAAATAAATGCAAATATAAATATACGTATGTGTATGAAAATAAATGCATTCCTATACATAAACTAGAAGCAGACAAACCTTATGGGCTGCAGGACTCATACCACCCCGAGGATATAGCCTCAGGGTTGCAAGGATCTTCTCTGGTATCCATCTTGATCTCTCCCTTTTTCTTTGGTCCTCCCCCTATATATCCCGTACCACACTGTTGCACAGCTTTCTATTCCTTGCATCCCACAGTAAGCCCTATGCCTATGGAGGCAGTGACCCTCAGTGCACACAGCATTCCTTTGCTTGTCTTCCCCTTGGTGGTTTTCCTCTTGGAGAGTGGCCAAGTTAAAGCAAACTGTTGGATCTGGATAGATTAAGAGGGTCCCTCTGCCCATCTATATTCTTCTGTTCTTCCCTGGGTCTTTGCTTAATATGTTTAGGCTTCAGTCACATAACCTAACACATAGGTATTTCACTTTTAATTTCTTTGTTAC
Organism: Meleagris gallopavo; assembly: GCF_905368555.1. NCBI lineage: Eukaryota > Metazoa > Chordata > Aves > Galliformes > Phasianidae > Meleagris > Meleagris gallopavo. The sequence continues at coordinate 60,714,029 of NC_139405.1, read as the reverse complement.
ATCCTCCCTCCACAAGTCTTTCTCTATGCTTTCCTGTAGTTATATCAGTACACTGTCATGAAAAAAAAACAAACAGTGTATCACTAAGATGAACTACCTACATCTTATATTAATGGTGATCTAGAAGTGACAGAATGGTATCCAGCTGAAGGCAATTCATCTCCTTTTGGTGGGTTTCACACATTCCAGCCAGCTTTGACCTGCACAGGAACACCTCTCTCAGTGTAGAAATACTCTTTGCAAAGATCTTTCCTGAGCATTTTCCTTTCTTCCACTGCACTTTCATCCTTTATCCAAATCCACTTACCAAATGTTTTTCAGTCTCCATCCTGTGTGTGGTTATCCCTTTAGACTAACTTGCATATTTCTCTGTTTATATCCTCCTGACTCCTAATTGTATCTGAAATATGGTGCTGCAAAAACCAAACTCTCTCCTAAGTGGAATCCTGCCATTTCTTGGCAATGAATGCCAATATCCTTCCCTAGTCCTGGTCGGCTTACACTATCAGTGATATTTTTATGTCTTCTCCCTCTTTTCTCTCCCCAGCGTGCCTTCCATCTTTGTACACACCCATGTCCATCTATTCCTCTTTTTTGTTCTAGCTCAGTCTGTCTTTTATTTTCTCTTTTTTTTTTTTTTTTTTGCTGCAGCAACATCTTCTCCAGCAGTTTCCCATTGCTTTTGTTTCATTGCTTCTACAACGTCCTTACTGCCTGAAAACCATTCATTTTTTCTAAAATCACTCCACATTTCTGGCTTTCTTTGTCTTATGCACAAATCAGCATTTCTTTTAGCAGCTCCATAAGAAGTTGGTCACTGTCAAGAAGTCTGATGTAATTCATAGGACTCATACTAAGCCTCACCCCTTTGTATTGTGCTCCAGTCTTCACCAACTCCTGTTTAAATCTTATCATTGTTTCTTCTCAGGTCAAAGTTGAGATTTTCCTCAACTGTGACATAAAAGGTAAACTTATGTCCTGACTGAATGCAAGAGCAAAAGCCTCACTGCCATCTACTGGGTCAAGACATCACTCCTGTCTTTTCTGTTGAATAGTTTTGGCTTCATTTTGCTTTTGTCTTTAATTATTCTCTCCCAGCATTTTGGATGCATCAGGATAACTTGACTATCTCTTTTCTTCCTTTTCTTCTTCCATTTCTGTTTCTATGCCTTCTTCTGAGGTTGCCCTGTCTTTGGGGATAGCCTAGTCTTCTTCAAAGCACAATCTTCCCTGTATCCTCATCTCCTTTAAATAATATTTCTTGCCTGAAGAAGAACAAAACTAGCCATCTCTACAAAGACTCTTAAACCTGCTCAAATGTATCCTTCAAACCAGAGTAAAATTTGGTTTCTGAATATAGCAATCTCTCTTTCACCACTTCACATTATTTTCAGCATCTTTGTGTGTGATATGCCCCTGTAGGCATAGTGCTGACTGTGTTTATGCTGCCTGCCACACTATGTTACCACTTACAGCTAGGTAGAATTCAGGCAGGAACCTAGGGCCCTCTGATAGAATACGAAATTAGAAAGTAGTGGATGGCAGTTGATTTTTAAATTTTCTTTTTCTGACTGTGTCAATGGCAAAGTTGGTAGGTAATAAGAATAGCATTTTGCAAAAGTTACTGGGATTTGACGTATGCTTGGATGGAATGGATGGAATATGCTCCATGCTGATATGTTTTGAGATCTCCTAGCAAATGTTTGTGACCTGCTTCATGGTTTCTCTTCTACTGATCTTTGGCAAAAATCACATGTAGAGTCTAAGATTTATAACTGGCCTTGACAGCTTTCTGAAGCTAAATGGACTACACCAGTTCACTGGGAAGGGGGAGGGAGACAAGATGAAACTATCTCCATATGGCAGAAGAATTTCCATTTCCTAAGGGGATATTAAGTCTAGAGGCTGATCCCTCAAAAGCTTTCCAAAATTATAAACGCACCTTTGAACAAATGCCTGTGAATTATGTCTGGAGTCCTCTCAGAAGCCTGAAAATCAGCATAGTGCTAGCATTATATATATCTAGCTGTGCAGCAGCTGAGGTGATAAATCTAAAAAGAAGAAAGCAAATAATTAAAAAAATAAGAAAAATTGTCTGATAAAGGGGGGGAAGTGGCTACTATTTTCTAATTTATCAGTTGTCTTTCTCAAAAAAATGTAGTACACAGAATTCAGATCCAAACTATGGAGATCACACACCAGTGCAGGTTTACTTTGCCCCTTCCAAACCTAGAAAGATTTTGTTTTTTCAGGCATCAACAGAGTGTTAACAGTTTACTTGGCAAAGAGAGTACTTCTCTATTTTGGGGGTATAAATATCATGAGGATCTTCACATGGAAGAATGCATGCAGATTCATTAAATCATAGTGATCTCTACTGTAAGTCATGAAATGTTGGGAATCTACCAAACCAACAATTTCAGAAATGGAAAATAATAGTATAAAATGCTATTTTTTGGAATAAATCATTCACTCAGATTTGTTTGTAGCACCTAGGATCACTGTAACTGTTACTGTAACTGACAATTATACTTCTTTACATTTACACATCCTTTCATGTATAGTAAACATTTTACACAATGAATGTTTTCTTATTTTGATACTACCATTTAATGATGCAGTTAGCTTTTTTTTTTCATCAGATTGAATTTCTACATCTGAGTGTTGGTTGATTTTAAAAAGTCTTATTTCAACAGCAAATGGGAAAAAATCCTCCTTTTTTGATGGATAAAAAGATGCTTAAAAATTCTGAAAGGAAAATTTGATTTTGTAAGACAGATGTAAAAGTTTCAAATAAGGGATTAATTTTCTTCAGCTTTTCATGACTTATTTTATCTTACTTTGCTGTCTGCTTTTTCAGAATAAGAGAGAAAGAAAGAAAATGTGTTTGAATTGAGAGGTTGTGGATGTCTCATCCCTGGAGGCATTTGAGACCAGGCTGGATGTGATTCTAGGCAGCCTGGTCTAGTGCTTGTCAACCTTGCCCACAGCAGGGGAGTTGAAACTAGATGATCATTAAAGTCCTTTTCAACACAGGCCATTCTATGATTCTATGATTCTATGACTCTGTTTTAAAAATATGAATGCAGTATGGGAGTACAATTTCTAATTTTTGTCTTCTGCTTAAAATTCATTGCAGGCTCTTCAAGAAGGGCATAAGAAAATTTTATCTGGACTTTTGCTTTCTCTTCAGTGAACTCTACTAAATGGCCTGCATATAAGGTGCTAATAATAGGTATATTTTTTAATATTTGTAGATATTAATTCCTGCTTACCATTAGGAAATGATCGTTTCTATAACTTCCATCAATTCATCAAGAGTGTTTAGTATGTATCTGCTACTGCTATGTACCACAGGGAAATTCATATAATGGAAAAGCTGAAAAATATGCGCAGAATTACACAAGTCCCTCATAGTTACATAGTAATATTGCATTCTGCCAATAAAGCTGCAGCACTTGTGTACATCACTGGCCTCTTATTCTGATCATGTGAGAAGAGATATACATTCATTTGGAAAAGCAAAAACATGAAATGCAAGCTAGCTCAGTCTTCATGCAAATGCAGAGAAATTTCTTACAGGCTGGATTTGGAGTGGATGAAGATTTTTGTATCAAACAAGGAATAGTAGAAAGAAAAGATATATATTTATAATCAAACTAAAGACATCTGTCTGTTCACGCTCCTGACCACATGAGTATAAAAAATGAAAGACTGAAGAGTGAATTCAATGAGCTGGATTATCAATTCCAAAGTCTTACTTTGGCTTACAGTAGCTGTCCCACAGATAAAATTGAGATGTTTGCATAGAGCAAAGTCAGACTTTGTATGATTTAGGTAGAAATTATTTACATTTTATTCAATAGCAGATTTTTACCATCACCACCTATTGATGAAGGATAGTGCAAGCTTGAGGACAAGCAGTTTGCCTAGAGAGTACCTTTGTTTCGCTCTTCTTTCACCCTTAACTCTGCTCCTTATCTTTCCTCTGAGATTTTTCTCTTCACTATAGTATTTCTGAACCAGTGTACACATAGATTTTCCTGCTATAATCTTAGTATCTGATGCTAAAATTAGTTTTACAAAAAAAAAAAAAAAAAAAAAAAGATACCTCTGACATTTACAGCATAATTCTATGGCTAGGCAGATCATATGAGTCAGAGTTACCCCATTTCATACTGATGAGGACTGCTTTAGTTTTAAGTGCAAGTGTAGGGTCTTACACCTAGGGAGGAATAATTGCATGCACCAATACAGGCTGGGGGATGAGCTGCTGGAGAGGAGCTCTGCAGAGAGGGACCTGGGCGTCCTGGTGGACGACAGGTTGGCCATGAGCCAGCAGTGTGCCCTTGTGGCCAAAAAGGCCAATGCATTCTGGGGTGCATTAAGAAGAGCGTGTCCAGCAGGTCGAGGGAGGTGATCGTCCCCCTCTACTCTGTCCTGGTAAGGCCTCATCTGGAGTACTGTGTCCAGTTCTGGCTCCCCAGTACAAAACAGACAGGGATCTCTTGGAAAGAGTCCAGCAGAGGGCCACAAAGATGGTGAAGGGCCTGGAGCATCTCCCCTATGAAGGAAGGCTAAGTGAACTGGGTCTGTTTAGCCTTGAGAAACGACAACTGAGAGGGGATCTGATCCAGGTTTATAAATATCTGAGGTGTGGCGGCCATAGCGGTGAGGCCAGTCTCTTTTCAGTGGTACGTGGAGACAGGACGAGGGGAAATGGACGTAAGCTGCAGCATAGGAAGTTTCGCACGAATGTGCGTAAGAACTTCTTTATGGTGAGGGTGACGGAGCACTGGAACAGGCTGCCCAGGGAGGTTGTGGAGTCTCCTCCTCTGGAGATATTCAAGTCTCGCCTGGACGCCTACCTGTGCGACCTGGTGTAGGGAACCTGCTTTGGCAGGGGGGTTGGTCTCGATGATCTCTAGAGGTCCCTTCCAACCCCTACAATTCTGTGATTCTGTGATTCTGTGATTCTGTGAAATATTAAATTTGTGTATACATTGAATCGTAGAATCATGGAATGGCCTAGGTTGAAAAGGATCATAATGATCATCTAGTTTCACCGACCAGTAGACCAGGCTGCCCAGAGCCTGGCCTTGAATGCCGCCAGGGATGCAGCATCCACAACATGTTCCAGTGTGTCACCACCCTCTGCGTGAAAAATTTCCTCCTAATATCTAACCTAAACCTCCCCTGTCTCAGTTTAAAACTATTCCCCATTGTCCTATCACTATCCACCCTCATAAACAGCTACTCCCCTTCCTGTTTGTGTGCTCCCTTCAAGTACTGGAAGGCCACAATGAGGTCTCCCTGGAGCCTTCTCCTCTCCAAGCTAAACAAGTCCTGTTCCCTCAGACTTTCCTCATAGGAGAGATGCTCCAGCCCTCTGATCATCTTAGGCCCTCGTCTGGACCCGCTCCAAGAGCTCCAGGTCCTTCCTGTACTGGAAGCCCCAGGCCTGGATGCAGTACTCCAGATGGGGCCTCAGAAGAGCCGAGTAGAGGGGGACAATCACCTTCCTCTCTGTGCTGGTCACCCCTTTTTTAATGCAGCCCAGGATGTAGTTATAATTGGCCTACCGGGCTGCAAGCACACACTGCTGGTTCATGTCCAGCTTATCGTCTACCAGGACCCCCAAGTCCTTCTCCGCAGGGCTGCTCTCAAGGAGATCTTCCTTCAGTTTATATAAATATCTTGGATTGCCCTGACCCAAGTGCAGCACCCTGCACTTGGCCTTATTGAACCTCATTAGGTTTTCGTGGGCCCACTTCTCCAGCCTGTCCAGGTCCCTCTGGATGGCTTCCCTTCCTTCCAATGTGTTGACTGCACTACTCAACTTGGTGTCATCCTCAGACTTGCTGAAGGTGCCCTTGATGCCATTATCTATGTCATTGATGAATATGTTGAAGAGCATTGGTCCCAAGACTAATTCCTGAGGGAAACCGCTTGTGACCGTCTTCCACCCTGAGACAGAACCATTTATCACAACCATTTGGCTGCATCTAACCAGCCAATTCCTAATCCACCGAACAGTCCATCCTTCAAATCCATACCTCTTCAATTTAGAGAGAAGGATGTGGAGAGGGACCATGTCAAAGGCTTTGCAGAAGTCCAGGCAGATAACATCCATCGCCCTTCCACCTGTCCACCACTGCACCTATGGAGTCTAGGAAAGCAAATCAGGAAAGAAAAAAAAGGACATAAGGCCTGTAGAGTCTTCATAGGTGAAATAGACCAAAAAAATATGTCATGTTGAGCAGTAAAAAGGCTGCAACTTAAATTTTGAGAAACAGAAAAACAGTCTGGGAAGGAAGGCAGCCCAAAAAAATGAAATTGCATTTCTCTGGGTGTCACATGCTGTCTAAATACCCGACCTTAGTCACCATATTTTCAAAGTTTTGTAAAGAGTTTGGTACAACTAAGGGATTGATTCTTAACTTTTGGAAAGTTCTAACATATCTTTCTCCAGGAACTCATATTATTGCATGCAGTTAGCAGTGGTATTATCTCTGTAACAAGATTTATCAATAACGAAACTAAAAAATTGAGACATATTTAAAAAAAAAAAAAACACACACACAAAAAAACCAACAGTTGCAAGTGAGCAGAATCTGTTCAGAAACCAAGAGAATTCTCTGACATGCAATCTCAGGGGAAGTTAAGTCCTACTAGGATAAACTTTATGTTGTGTGTTTCCCATGGAAAAGATAGCCTGAGATTGAGAGAATCCTTATGCTTTGAATATCAAATTGTCCTTCTTAGATCAGATAAACATCAACGATGCAAAAGTCCATTCAAAACTGCTGGGGTCAAATGGGGTGACTTTGATAGGACTGACTTTCTCAGGTACAAGGACAGAGTACCCATTTAAAAAAAAAAAGCAACAGGTATGACTAATAAGAGAAAACACAGCATCCATTTGAAGAAAAATATCAGGAATACATTCATCAGTTTATCTATCTATATTTTGGTTAAATTTATTCCCTTGCCCTACAAAGTTCACCAAAAGGCGAAGTCATAAAAATAATAAGTTCAGGAAAATCACTTACGGGTGACAAAGTATACAACTTTAAAAAGGCACTTTTTTTGCTCTCTGACACATTTTTATAGTATAAAATGACATTTTTTGATGCTTTATCAGTTTTATGGTCACTGCCAAATTTTTTAATCTGTTGTACATTTAAAAGTCAATAAAATCTCTCTGTTTGGATCTTAGTAAGATTATAGAACAAGATAAATCACAGTGGCTCTATCTACACAAAAGCTCATCTGTTAGAAGACAATGCCCATAAATCTGGTGAATAAATGTAGGAATATTTGCGAGTATCCTGAACAAGAAATGAAACCAGCATTTCAGCAATTGAGTTTCTGTGTGACAGAACATCAATTTTTACTTACAAATACAAGCTTAACAATTGTAGAAATAGCTGAGGCTTCTCTTTGAAGTCAGAGAGATGCTTCTGAATAAATAATATTGATTTCTGTGATAAAAAGACACTTGAAGGTCAGCACGAATAGAAGCCAATTTTTTGTCAAAAAAAAAAAAAAAAAAAATTGCAAAGTCCAGATAATGAACATTCTGGCTTACTGTTCTTGAGCTATGTGAGGATGCCAATACTTCTGCCTTTCCAGTGAATTACGTGAATCAAACATGTTACAAACTCAAGGGAATGTTCACTGTTAGAGTTTGCATAAGACAATCGAGAAAACCATGTACTTGCTGCTTAATTTTTAAATTCTTCATTAAAAAAGAATATTGCAGGCTGATATCTAGAAAGTTGTTGGACCTTTGATCTTCTACTTTTTGAAAAAAATAAAGAAGCCAAGAAAGTATCAAAAATTTTCCACCGTGTGTGATCTTCCTCAACATCTTCTGAATAAAAAGCAGAGCAACAGAAGAAAATCCAGATTTACAACAATTACCTAAATAGAACAAGCTTCTCAGAATGCTGTTATGGTAGCATAAAAAATTAAGTGCTGTACCATTTCAACAAAAGGTATTAGATCAGAATTTAACTGTGAAATATGAAATGGATGGAAATTTTTCCTGGAGTTGCAGATACCACTCATTAAAAGGAATTTTGAGGAAAGACATAAATACACTTATTACCAGACTAAAAGTTATCATACTAGAAAGAAATATCTTTTGGTTATAATTGCTTTCACTGCATTAAGCCTCCTGATTTTCTTTTATAAATGGAACAATTCAGAGTTTCATTTAACACATGTAATATGCATAAAATTAGTTGGGAAAGTAATTCCTTGCATCACCATATACTCCTTCCACTGTTTTTACAAAGATCTTACCCAATTCTCGCTCTGTCAGAATGTGCACCACTTATATCTATGGTGCTAGAACAGACAGAAAAGGAAAACCTGGCACTAAACACTGATTAAAGTTGTCAAAAAGACTAATGAATCTCTACAGTGAATTAGGAGTTTGCTAACATTCTGTGAAGAAGTGGTAAAACTGCTTGGCTGTGGCCAAGACATGCTCAAGAATGGAGAAACCAAACATGACTCAGGAAATGCTCCTGGAACGTTCTGAAAGTTGGAAAGTCCTCCCATATAAAGAGTTTAGATGAATTTTGCTTAGCCAGACAAAATTAAGCCTGAAAAGTTCATTTTCATATCTGTATTTACACTGGAGTTGAGAAGAGTAAAAACATCAGGCACTCACAAGAATTGTTTGAGCTAGCAATCAGAAGTTAACTGAGATATTTTTCTCTGGTGAGATCGATCTTATCTAAGTTTAGCAAAGAGACATTAACAGATCCTACTTTGAATTCCATGCCTGACTGCAACTCTATACATTCCATTTGAAAATTGGCAGATAATGTATAAATGTTGACTGAAAATAGAGTCACAAATATACCAAAAAAAGTAATGATTTTTTTCAGCAATCTTGAAATGTATACTATTCTCCTATTCCTTTATCAAACAGAAAACATGGTTGCATACTTTCTGATATTCACAGGATTGTGTTCAGACAGTGTATCAAAATGTATAACATTATTTGCTATAGCTTGAGTTATCACAGCACAGCACCCTCCCTGCACCCTGATTTCAGCTCAGACAACATAAATAGTGCAGTGATGATTGGTTGTTGCTGAGTAACGAGCACCCCGGGCTGGGCTGGACTTCAGTACTGGTTGGGCTGGGATACGTGCAGCCTGTGAGTGCAGGCCAAAGGTTAGACATGTCTGATCTAGAGTTGAGTGAATGCGTTTTTTGATCTTCTGGACAAGCTTTGGCTGTCTTCTCTCGGAATACCGGAAAACAGAAAAAAGTTGAATCAAACCAAGATGCTTTTTCCTAGCTCTATCACTGGCTAAATCAGGAGACTGCTAAGCATTTCTCTTGTCTGCAAATGGATTTGAAGAGCAATTCTATATTTCAGTTAGTATACTTCTGACCAGATTAATACAACCTCATGCAAGCCCTTATGTAATGTGAAACATTACTTTTGTGAGAAAAAGACCCATGGAGAAATGATCAAAAACTCACACAGTTACTGTAGAACAAGGATCTCTCCCTAGTTCAACAACACTTCCACGGTTTCATGATCTCAGAGAATTCAAATTCAGTGTTGCTAGCAATAAATTTACCCTTAATTCTTCATTAAATATTTTCACAAGAAAGGAAAAATTAAAAACCCTAGCAAGTAGTTTTAGCGTTACACCGCTTTTCCACAAGTTTCTTTGGAAGAATGCCACTTTATAAATATCACCTGATCTTTACACTTCATTGATATAGAAATTTTTATAACAGAAAAAAACAGTCACAAAAATTGCCACTCTGCAAACAGAATGTTGTAGAAAGCAGAATGTGAAAAATTTCAGAAAATACGTACTAGAAAAAATATAGCAAGGGCTTACTAATAATAAGGGATTTGTAGGGTAATTTTCATGTCAAATTTTTGTACAGTTTTCTATTTAAAAAAACTAGTATTTTGTAACAAAGACTTTCCCAGTGTTCAGGGATTAAAATGGGAGATACAGAACTTGGGGTAGGCTATGTTTACTACAAATCAAACACATTAAAGTGGTTTTAAACCTTAAAGACTTTCTGCTGCATATATTAAAAAAAAAAAATAAGTATGGTCAATTTAGACTAAAGTAACCCTGAAAAGCCTATTTTGTAGGAATAATGTCACTGAAGTTATTTTCTGTTGCTTCAACCATGTTGTGTATTAAGTCTCCTTGAATGACAGTGTTCTCAGCTATAACTTCCTTTCATTTTTGCCTACATCTTTCAATGACCCCATTCATGGGAACTTGGAGTCACTGTTTCCAGCTGGGATTGTTTAATGGAAAAGGCTGGGATCACATAGACCTATGGTAGAAATCAGGCCATGCTATCTCTTTACCTTTCCCATGCTTTCAACATGGAAATTTAGCTGATGACCCAACAAAATTACAGCCATGATGTTTTTGGGAACTCGTCCCAAAGACACTCCTACAGACTCTGGAGAGCACATGCAATGGGAGCATTAGAGATATGTTTAAGAGTGCAAATAGCAGGAGGTCAAATGGAGGCAGCCATCCACAAAGGTTAGAAACAACAGAATCAGCCTTTTCCCAAAATCTGCAGGACTTTAGCTGTAGAGAATATTGCACTTAACAAATTCAGTGGAACATCATACAAATGGTGGAGGAATGTGGAAATTTCAAGAAAGGAGTTTTGTGGACTACTATTTCTTTCACTGTCTCCTCTTATAATTTTGTCCATAAGGACAATCATTTATAATTTTATACTTGTGTACAGATGAAAGTTCTGATGTAGAGAAAGAAGATGAAAGGAGAAAACTACTCTGGAAGCTAACATATCCTCAGTTATCCTGTGCTTCTTTCTTCTTCCTATAAGACCAGCCAGTCCTTCTTTATCAAGAAAGAGAGCAAGTAAAACAAAACTGTACCCCTCAAAGGCTGTGAAACCTTCTTTACAATGTTTTTATGAGATCAGTGTATTGAAGTACTCTCATTTAGCATTCATCACGACAGATGTTATTATTAGACAATACTTACGTGCATCCTTTTTTTGAAAGTTTAGCTATAATATTTAACTGTAACTATTCCCTGTAGTAATGAATCCCATAGATGAAGTCTACAACATGCATTAGAAACACATTTCCTTTACTTCTGTCTAAATATATCAGTCAATAATGTAACTGACTCCTCCTAATCTTACATCGTTTCAGTTTTGTGATACTCAAAAACATGCATATTTTGATGTCAACAAGCCCATCCTAGCTCATCTCTGCTTTTTGTGTGAGTTTGGAGTTGTGTTTTTTCTGTTTTTTGTTTTTTTTTTTAATTGAAAAGAAATGCTTAGATGTATGAGAGGAAACAAATCAAAGTGGAATTATGAAATTCCAGGAAGTATATTTGGCAAGTGTTGCATATTTTTTGACAAAACAGGCCACATAAGAATGTAAACAACTGAGACAGAGAATAATTATTTGCTAATATAAAAAAGTCTATGAACAAGTTCTTGTGATTCAAAAGTAAAAAACAACTCATTTTTGGTCAGAATAAATCGATCTTATTCAGATGAACAAATTCAGCCTTAAAGATTCTGCACTTACACAGAGGAGTTACATCTGAGTTTCCATTTTGTCAAGCTTTCAGAGAGGAATAAATGTTCCTATTTTTTTTAATTGCTGCATAATTACTTGTGACTTGTAAACATTTGGGTGACACATCTTATTAGTCCAGGGAAAATTGGAAGCAATATGTTGAACGAAACATTAACTAAAGTCTGTTTCTTCTGTGAATTTTGAGATTCCTGATATTTTAAGATTTCCAAAGATACTCAGCATCTCCTCTGCATATTCTACTGCAAAACACGTGTAAATTTAGGTTTTTAAAAGAGAAGAAAAGAAGGAAGGAAGGTTGTTTTAAATGTTTTTAAATGCAGTGAAACAGCAAAGCTATGTAATATTTCAGTAATGAAAGGAAACACCAACTGTTCTCTTCAAATGCGGCCAAGAACATCCAGGGCTAACAGTCATGGAACAAGAAGAAAAGCAAACGAAGGAGTTCTGTGGTTGAACATGCTGCTGGGATCAGGGAATCCCAACGCTCTGGATCATTTTTGGCTTTGCCCAGTGTCTGTCTGAACTACCTTAAAAATACAAGGAACAAAGACCAGAGCCTACAGCTATTTATATTGCTTTTATTTGTAGCAGAACAAGTAGTAGCAGAAGCAGTACCCCATTTCTCTTTTATTTTTGACCCTACTTCTGTAAGAAGACACACACAAATGCTGAACCCACTCCAGTCTCAGATCTTCATCATATTTGTGAATATCAAATCATGTACATGCAGAAAATATTTATCTAAATACTCAGCTTATGGGCAGATGCAGTAACACTATCCAAGCACATTTAAAACTTAGTCATTTAAGTGGTGCATCGGATCCCTACCTGAGATCTATAGGGAAAATATTGCCCTCATTAAACTCAAAGATCTAAATTTCATCTCATCTTTGCTTTAATTTCCTAGATTCTGTTTTGGAAGATACTTTGACACTTCTTATTTGAAAACATTACCTTCCACAGTTAGAAAATTAAATCCACATTCAGGCATTTGAAAGATTTAATTTTTAGAGATGCTAAGTAGTCAACATTTGCAGCTTCCATTGAATCAGAGTCATAATCTATATATTTATATGCTAGGCAGAAGATAGCATCATTTAACGTTGCACATATGCCATTGGATTTTTCGGGAAAATAAGGTGTATACCACATGGTGACAATTTAAGGGGAAGATCATGGTAAAAGAGAACTTGAAAAATAATGGGAATCAGCTTATGTTACTCATAGGCAGTCGAATAAAGAAACAATGATCTTTTTCTACATAGAATGTATCACTAAACATATATTTATTTTAAGGTGTCTTTTTTATGGTTTATTTGTGATATATTTCCCAACAGAACAATATAATTTCCTATTAAATAGCAAGAAAGGTACAATATCAGATTCTTCCTACAGTCCTCTATTCTTCCCCTTAATGGTTCACTCTCCTCCTACTGCATCACAATAATCTATTACTTCCTTACATCTTAAAATGTCACCTTTAAATCTACTTAACTCATCAACTTCCATTTTTATCTTTTTGACTTCCACCTCACTGTCAGTGTTTGGAGTTCTCCAATCCTGGATACTTCCCAGCCTGGTAGTATATCAAATTCATGCTGCCTAAGGTCCCTAACAGAAAAAAGGTCAAGTCTACTTTCTCTTGTCAATTCCTAACAAGCCAACTGCTTTTGAAATCTGCAGTATTTTGTTTTCTTGCTCCTCTTCTTGGATTTTATGCTTATTTTCTTTCTTAGTTGCCCTTGTATCCTGCTTCTTTCTCCTTAGATCCTTCTTATTACTTCCTCCCTATTCCTTTGATTTCTGCCTTCTCTTGTCATTCATCACCTCCTCTTCTCCTCTTTGGTAATTTCCACAAAACCAGATCTCCACAAAACCAAATTCAAGTAGCACCTCCACAGAATACGTCACAGAAATATATTTTTTACCTGGGGCCCAGTAGTTTCCTTGCAAACTCATCTTAGCTTCTGTCTTCAACACTTAATGATATCTAGCTGTCTACTCTAATATCTAGCTGTCATTGTTGAAGCACTAAATTCTCTCATTAATTTCCTTTTTTAACTTGTGGAAAATATCATTACTTAGCCTTTCACTTTGGCATATCGTTGTGCAATCTTCAGTTCTAGCCACAATCATAGTTTTACATGTGGAAGACAAAACTAAGTATTCTTTCTCTGTGAAATCCTGGAAACATCTTCAACCATATTGTGCCAGATTTTGTTGTGTTTTTTTTTTTTTTTAGTTTTAAGGAATATGGATTTCACTTATAGACAAATCATTTCATCTACCTGTCACTTTAACCATTTCTCTACTTTCCTTTGCTGTGATATCAAACATAAACTTCTTCCTTTTCAAATTCCTTCAGGTGTCTGTGTTGCTCTTTCTGCTTCATATCCATTTGGGTCACCTATCTTGGAGATCACAGTTTCTCAGTTCTGTGAGGAGGATATTCATGTAAAAATATGGCTAGATTTTTCCAATTCTAACCTATATTTTCTTGTTTATACAGAGTAATTATATATTTTTACATATACAAGGGTTGCTCCAAAATAAATGCCTCCTATTATATTGGCCACAAGACCAGAGGCAGATGTTGGTGGTATGACTGTATAGACTGAACCTTTTCAACAATATTCTGTTACATTTTCTTGCTTTGTGACAGATGGCAGCAGAAGAGCAGTCTGACAAAATGATATCTGTCATGCAAGTGTGTACAAAGTAAAGGTATGAAATTGAATTCTCCACGTGGAAAAAATTGCACCCATTGACATTCATTAACGCTTGCTGAATGTTGATGGATACCAAACAGTGAATCTGAGCACAGTGAGGTGGTGGATGGTGCATTTCCACAACAGCAACATTGGCAGTGGTTCACCTCTACTAGTGCAGACTTTTACAAGCACATCATACAGGTTCTTTATTTCTGTGGAAATAAATAGGAAGCATTACTTTCAGAGCAACCTACATACATTTCAGATATGTAATCCTCATCTGTAAACAATAGAATAAGTATGGTATACATGAATATGTATATGTTCATTTATATGCAGTAACTAATAATAAACATTCATTTTTTGTGTCACAAATATTATTAAAAGGAGGAAATGCTAGTTTTGGCAAAAGAACATATTTCTAAAAAACTCAAAAATATTTGTCCATTTGTCCATTCTGTTATTGTTCTTTACATGTCAGTAGTTTAGAATATGCTCTGCAGACATGCTTTTCCTAGAATTCCATCCACTCAGGGAAGTCTTCATCTCACCTGGACATTTGTTTCAAGGTAAATAGAAGCATCTGCTGCATGCACAGTTTGTTCAACAGTTTGTTGCACTTCTAAATTCCTTTCTGTTGATGTTCCTTTTACCCAAGAATCCTTGGCTACAGAATTTTAAGGCAATCTCTAGTCTCCAAAGAAACTATATGATAAAATCCCTTGCTCTTTTTATATTAATATGACTCACATTTTTTGAGAAAAAAACAAAACAGAAACACTATGGGATTGCCATATTGTGGCCAAATTAAAATGTGAACAGGGATAACTGCCACTTCTGTAGTGCTGCTACTTTAAAATATTTTTTATCCCTCATTTGTGGTAAGCTTCAAAACCTTGCAAAATAAATTTCCTATAAAGGACACGTGGAAATACAGAATTCCTCTTCAGGGACTTTGGTGTTATTCGTTGATTTTCTCTTGGCTCTTTTCCACTGAAGTTTTTAAACAGTGTTTGGACCTTGTATGCCCATATAAAGTGTCTGAGTACTGAACTCAGAAGAATGACGGTTCAGTGGCAGATTTTGTCATAGTATTACCCCTGTAATTTCCCTAACAAGTTCAGCTTCACTAAAATAGCAACAATGTGTTTTTTCTAATTTGGCACAAGCCACTTCATGACTGTAAACCAGTTACTGTACTGCTGTTCAAACTGAAATTGGATTAAAGAAGTGGTGTGGAGACATCAAAATAAATTAGAACAAATAAGAATTCCATCAAAATAACAGAACAATAATGTTATGTCTTGCCTTAAGTGGATTAGTGGAAGATAAAAATATTATCATTAAAAAAAAGCTGATGTTGTGTGGAAAAGTTTGAAAAACATTCTGTTTAGAAGCAGTTCTTCACAAACAACTCTTTTCCTCCACTTATTAGTGCCATCAGCACTTGTATGTATAGAGTCGTGGGGGGCCAAATACACAAATTCCAGTTGTGGGGTCATTGAAGATGACAGTTTAAATCTGCTTTTAAGCTATGCTAGAGTATCGCTCCCAGCTGGACTGGATGTGACAGAGAACTATTTTTCTTCCAGTACTGGTCTTTCAGTGTTGTCAGTATGAATCTTAAACTTATATATTTTCTTGGTCATCGTGGCCCTAGAAGACAAAATACATTTTTTAATATTCTTCTGAATTGGTTATATCTACTGTCTACTAGATCCACAGCACCAGTAATCACTTAAAGAATCGTTAAGGTTGGAAAAGACATCTAAGATCATCCAGTTCAAACCCAAGCTATCCCACATGTCTACTAACCCTCAGTGACACATCTCCACAGTTCTTCTGGAACTCCAGGAACAGTTCACCATCTCCCTGGGCAACCCGTTCCGATGCATCACCAGTCTTTCTGAGAATAATTTTTTCCTAATAGTTACAATTAACAAAACAAATGCATATGAATGGATTATTTAACAGACAGCATTTTTATGAAATGCCCATGATTTGCAGACACTGAGCCAAAGTGCACAATGTCCAATACTGAGTGCAAAACATACCAAAATAAAGAAACCCAAGTGCATACTATACTCCTGGGACAGTCACCTAATTTATACAATTGACAATACAGGCACTCTGAATACAATAACATGTTAGGAAAATGTGGATACTTAATGACAAATGGGGACATATTGTAGGCAACTTGTATGTCGAGGGAATATAAAAATCACAGTATATGGAAAACTGCACTGTGCTCAGTGGCTATAACAGAGATAAATTAACAGTTTTCAAAGTTACTGTTCAGTTCTGATTTTTTATTTCTTGTTCTGCTCATTTCTCAGTATTTTCATTCAAACTGTAACAGTAATTGTAATATTCATTGTCAAAGAACTTTATACATCTTCTGTATTTATTAAAGCCAAATAATTGTACGTCCCTTGTAAGACAGGTAATTATAAAATCATTCTACCAAAAATAAATAAATAGACTGACCAGAAGTGAGCTCAAAAATAAATAAGCTACTATCCACAAATATGAAGACCTTGTTAACATATGTGGTGTACAAAAATGAAAATATGAGTTAGCTGCATGAAAGCATTTGTATTAAAAATTGTAATTATATTGGAAAATATACAATTGAAAAACATGAATTTAATCTCACATCAGAATCTCAAAAGCTGTTTCTCACAAGCTTCGTGGTAAAACTATAGGGAGGAGGCAGTGCAGAGAATCAAGGAATGAGAAAAATTAATATATCACAATATTATAGAAATCAGACAGTTTTCAAATAATTGTTTTCTAAAGACTGTGGTTTGTAAGCCTCGGGAAAAAATGTACGTCTGTAGTATTATGGACATGACTTCCCCAGTCACCAAAGTTAATGCTCACAGACTAGTCCAGTCCCACATGGACAATACAGAAAATAAATCTCATATTTTTATCTGCAGAAGCAGACTAACACAGGGAGAAGTTGTGTATGTTTTCCTCCTAACAGCCTTCAGCCCGTCTCTACACAGCCACAGAGGAACCATATCTGAGGATCAACAAGTAGTCTTTGTGCTCACTCAGCCCATGATTTTTCTACTGAAAAAGCCAACATAAATGCATTTCCAAGAGCCTCTAACCTTGGAAAGGACTTTTTGAAACAACAAGCCATTTCCCAGAGTTGCAGTGTAAGTTAGAAGGGAGGTAGAACACCCTTGGAGAGTCAAAGCTGTGAAAAATGTGCTGGAGTAGTACTTTGGCAATTTTTCCATACGATGTGGCCAAATTAACTCACTGTTTACTGTGCTTTCTTTCAATACGGTGGCACTGTGCTTAATTTCAAACAGTTTCTTCTACTCTTACACATGCCTAGGAATTTCTTGAAGCACTGATGCACTGAAACAAGGAGTTCTACTGTTTATAATCTTGCAGGAATGCATTAAGCTTCTGTAATACGTCCCACTTGCAGCTTTGTTTCCCAGTTCTTTTTTCCTTTCACCTTATTTGTATGTCTCCCCAGCTGAGTGCACCCTTCATCCCTTGCCAGTGTCTCTGTGTTAGGAGAGTGTGCTCTCATGATCACTTGTTAGCACAGTGACCAAAAGCTAACCACTATCAAAAGCTGCACTTCAGCTTTGTACCTCAGCCCTTTCCACTCTTCCAGAACACAGAATTTTTCTTTTGCAACCAAAACTGGCATCCTTATTTCCATAAAGTGAAATTGTAACAGATAAAATTGCATATGCACTCAGTCTGCAGATGAGTGACTGAAAAAAGCAATGGACATCTTGCATATTCTGGGTTACACTAAAATAAGACATAAGGGAGATTGAATCATCAAAGGTGGAGTTCCAATTTTCATATATGCACATACGAGGTAATAATGTACATATAGATATGATGGTTTTTTTTTTTTTCTTGCTTATTTTGAGAAAAGACCCGTCATGCCATTTTTAGGATGCCTTGAGGAACTGGTTTTACCCCTCCTTTCTCATCCCCTCTTTGCCTCCTCTTGATTTCATTTTGATTCATTACTGAAGTGTCAGGGTTAATAAATCCTCCTTTCATTTCACATAGTTGTCCTGGTGTCGAGTATCCAGGAAGTAGCACAAAGTATGATTTTGCCAAGTCACGGTATCCTCACATCGTGTGAGTGGAAGAGTTTCCTGGGGAGAAGGATAAGCAAAACTGCATTTCTAGATCTCCCAAACTTTAAGCTTAGCAACAGCTTTGTCCTAGAGAAAATTATTCAGCTTGAGCTTCCCTAATGAATAATGCAGAAGGACTTGAAGTACCAGAACAATTTTCTTGCCATTTATGGATGCTAAGTTACCCAAAACAAAAAGATGCTAGTTTTGTAAACAGCTATTCTTCAGTAAACATTTTGTAATATCTCCTTTTTCACTCCATAGGAAATCTTCATCGTGGCTGTAAAAATAAAACTGCTTTAGCGGAGAAATCTGTGGCAACTTTCTTCACAGAAAAACAGAAATATTTTGAGATGCACTTTGAATTGGGAAATAGAAAGTGATTCTTGGATTTGATCTGCAGAGCAGTATTTTTTTATTTTTCATACAGCAATTTTTCTGATCAAGTGGAGACAATGCAAGGGGAGGTCTTCAAATCACAATATAAAGTTTTTTGGAATTAACAAGACTGTTATTATAAGGCCTTTCTTTAAACAGGCTGAGATTTTATTTCTGGAAGAAGCTTCAAGAGGAGACGTGTCTTGAAACTGTAAGGCTTTCCTTGCTGTTGTTGCTTCCGGTCCACATGGAAATTGGGCACAGCCCAGCTAGCTTGGCAGTAGGAACACAAAGATAGCTATGGCGTGTCTCTGAGAAAAGACAGTCACCCTTGCCTGAGGGAAACAAGGTCATTTCAAGATCATCTCAGAAAGAGATGACATCATGTAGGCCATGTTTTCTTGACCCAGGCCTCTGTTTAACTGAAGTATGTTTCTGAGCATGGAGTAGAGCACACTGCAGGGGTGTCCCACAGCTTAGCATTCCCTGTTCCTAATCCTGAATCAAAAGGCTTACTTTGAGCAGCCCTCACACTAAAATTTCATGCACCACTTGCACAGTGTTGGCAGAGCTGCACTAGTTTTTAGCGAACTGCTGCCAGCATTCCATCTAGAAACATTCCGAGCCATGAGCTAACAGATTCGTACTGTTGCCTGACTGCATTTTCTTTTTTCTCCTGGTTTTGACTGTCCACCAAATAACAGGAAGGTGCTGACAGGACATTCAGTATATTGAAGTCATAGTCTGTGATACCCTGTAAGGAGAACAGGTGAGATGCTAGATTAGCAGTAACACCCCAACACTGCTGTGGTTTATAACAAATCTTCTATCTGACAAGTGGTGGGGTATTTTAAATGAGTTCAGAAAGCATGCTAAGCTCATTGAAAACTGTCGGCAATGGGCAACATGGCACATGTGCTTGACTGGTCTTCAATGCTTTAAAACTTGTGACTTCAGCAGATAGAGTTAATCCTGATCCAAGGTTTTGATTATCTCTGGATGGCTCTCTGTTTTCATGTTTACTTTTTCCAAGCTAGTTGTTCAAGTCAGATGAGAATGAGGCCCAGTAACATTCTCAATAAGTATTTATTAAAAGATTGTCACTTTGATGGTAGATTCTCTATGCGTGAAGATTCAACTCTGCAAAACCACCTAAAGTAAGGTTCATCTCAGGATTCTGCAATTTCTCAGGTTTCTGTCAGATGACTGAATTCTGCATGTATGCTTATAGGAAGGTCTGCATAACTTTATAGCCCAAAAATCCTGTTTTGATCTCATTTACATTACAGTTAATATAGAGTTCTTGAAGAAGTGGGAACAAGATCTTTTTATTCATCCTGAAGAAAGAATGGAAAGATGTGGGAAGGATTTTCCTAATTATTTCATCTAATTGGTGAGTATAGACTTCCTTAAAGCAATCCAGCAAAAATTTCGAATTTCAATAAATCTATTCTGGAGACACCTCAAAGGAAACTATCATGTTTAAATTATGTTGAATAACCTTTCCCATTAGTACAGACTCCAAAAATGACATAAAAAACAAACTAGCTAGTATTGAAATATTCTGAGTTGTTTTCTATTTAGATCGCTTCTTTAAAGTAGAATACTGTTACAATAACTATCTGATTTCTGCCATTGGAAAATTTCTAAATATGTGATTGCAGCTGTCTTAGGAAAGAAAGTTCAGCATAGTTATTTGCATTTGTTGTAAATTTAGTTTAAATTTCTGATTTTACATTTTGTTTTGCTGTAATGTTGTTTTTTGGTTTTTAATGTTGTAAATTGATAGTTTGAGTTTAAAAACTCTGGGTGTATGCATCTTTGAGTACTGAGACCATAAACTCCATGATATAATAAGTACCTTGGGTGTATGATATGTAGTCTAGCATTAGACAAGGTGAGAAAGCTGTTGCTGTGCTTCACGATGACTGAATCAAAAATATACAAGGAATTTCTCTGCTTATGACTGTGACTAATATCTAAACAAAAACTGTCTGAGTAAGTCAGCCTTGAAGACAGACCTACTGATACCACAAAAACTTCCTTTTCAGGCTGAAAGCATATGCATTGTGATGAGTACCTATTATATTTATGTATATACATATACATATGTATATATATGTGTGTATATGTGTGACAGAACAAACACAAAACAGAATTATTTAATATTAAAAAGGGAAAAAATGATCCCTTTGATGTGCTTCCTGGACAACTGAATCATAGAATCATAAAATCTTAGAATCATAGAATCACAGAATCACAGAATGGCCTGAGTTGAAAAGGTTCATAATGATCATCTAGTTTCAACCTCCTGCTATGTGCAGGGTCACCAACCACTAGACCAGGCTGCCCAGAGACACATCCAGCCTGGTCTCAAATGCCTCCAGGGATGGGACATCCACAACCTCCTTGGGCAACATGTTCCAGTGTGTCACCACTCTCTGAGTGAAAAATTTCCTCCTAATATCTAACCTAAACCTCCCCTGTCTCAGTTTAAAACTATTCCCCATTGTCCTATCACTATCCACCCTTGTAAACAGACACTCCCCTTCCTGTTTATATGCTCCCTTCAAGTACTGGAAGGCCACAATGAGGTCTCCCCGGAGCCTGCTTTTTTCCAAGCTAAACAAGTCCTGTTCCCTCAGACTTTCCTCATAGGAGAGATGCTCCAGCCCTCTGATCATCTTAGGCCCTCGTCTGGACCCGCTCCAAGAGCTCCAGGTCCTTCCTGTACTGGAAGCCCCAGGCCTGGATGCAGTACTCCAGATGGGGCCTCAGAAGAGCCGAGTAGAGGGGGACAATCACCTTCCTCTCTGTGCTGGTCACCCCTTTTTTAATGCAGCCCAGGATGTAGTTATAATTGGCCTACCGGGCTGCAAGCACACACTGCTGGCTCATGTCCAGCTTCTTGTCTACCAGGAATTGGCTTCTTCAACAATCAGATGACATTATTATTGTTGTTTTTGTGAATTACTCATTTGCCCCCAGATTATAACAATATATTCTTCATGTTTTGGAGCAAGCTCATTTGAGGCAGGATAATCTGTATCTTTTTTTCAGAAGAGAGAATAATTATCTCAGCTGAAAAGATTCTTCTCATTTGGTTAAGTTATCCAAATAGAAGAATATAACCATGTCCCAGAATCAAACAGTGATCAAACAGTGTGTTAGTAGAGACACAAGAAATGAAAAGAAACCATACTTCAGTGTATAGAGTAACTTGCCCTCCACAGTAGGGATGCTAGGAGAAGTACTGAGTGCTCCTAGCTATTGAACTGCTACACTGCTAGGAGTTATGATGGAAGTGCTGGAAAGGGAAAAATTATTCTCCCTTAGCATATTCTATTGAATCAAAATGTCTGGTAAACATTTATTGGTTCATACAGGGAGACTTGGAAAATTTGCTTACATGTGTAACAAATTAAACTTCAGTCAAATGTAGTCACCTCAGCTTTTAGAGTACTGTGTTCATCACTGGTGAGCCAAATGTAGGAGAGCTTATGACAGAAGTTTTTGTAGGGGGGTTTTGTTGGAGGCTTGGACTCTGAAACTCTTCAAGTGTGCTCTGATTGCTCTGATCCAGTGCATTTGTTTGAAACAGTGTTTATAGAAGAAGTAACTGGAAAATTCAGATAACCTGCAAAATTCTGTGGCATTCCTTTTCTTCCATTTGCAAAGTTGGCATTTATTTAGAATGGTCAGGTTACTCTAGTTCTAGTATTTACTTTCCCATGTTCATATGCTGTTGTCTGTATTTGTTTTATTTTGCTTGCAACTTAGCTTTCCAGTCTATGCTTGCAATTAGCACACATTTTAGAACAATTAAATAGATTTATACTGGAGAAAATGGGTGAGCTGGCTTCATAATATATAAATGTAGTGCATTTCCTTCAAAGTGGGATGAAGGTGATATGCAAACCAAATCGAATTTCAGCCCACACCATTCCACTAATCTGAGTGGACAAAGGCAACTCTGGACAGTATATAAGAAAGGGAAATCCCATTAGATTGACTATAGCAGTCAGAGAAAATTTCCCCAGCAGAAAATATGGTTCTTCTAGTCCTGAAAGAGTAAATAATTTTCTATATGCAAGACTTTCGCTCTTCTAAAACTGTCAGAAGCTGTGGCAATTATAAATACTTTAAGTCTTCTAGTTTATGTCACATGGCACCAAGAAGTCTTTCAAATTACTTCATGAACAATATTCATCAGATATAATTCCAGCCAAACTCATTACTTTGGCGAATTCTTCTGGCTTACAATATGTAAGGAAGGTCTTGGATATGTTTATTTAAAAAACAAAATCAAATTGCTGTTTTCATACTATTAAAGTATATCTATTTTCTGAAGCTTGACCAAGGTACAGTAAAATGCTATCCATGAGAGTATCAAAATACTCAAATAAACAGAGAATTGGATGACTGGAAAAGCAAACAACTAAGTAGGCTTTATGGGCATGACCCCATTTTTAGGATATGAGTTACAGTTAAATAGATTATGGTCTGTAGTAGACTTGATTTGCAGATGTCTCCAACATTGCTCAGACTTTGCCTTTTGGCTACTTTCCTACTGAGTGAACTTTTAGTACAAATGTGCAGTGCTCAGCAGCGATGCTATTCTTTTTCCATTATCTCAACTACATGGATGAGGACTACATTTTTCTTTTAACTTCTGAGTGTATCAGCCTATGTGTCAGAGACGTATTATTTTTGTCTTCTGATACCTGTAAAGTGAGCTTCTCACGGCTCATGTACCAGGCTGTCATTTCAAGAAGCCTGCCTTTCCATTCTGTTTTTCTTCTCTTGATAATTAATAGGTTTCCAATGAATGAGTTCTGTTGTGGACCCAATTTTTCAGAAACTTCAAGCTCTGTTTTCCTCCTCTTGGAAATGAAGGCAGAGCTTGGACATCTTTTGGCCTTTGTGGTTTCTAGAAATTACCTTTAGTTTTAGATTATTTCCACTCTTTGGCATAAGTTCTATGAATGAAGCTTTTTCTCAGGACCATAAAAATCCAGATAGCTCAATTCAATCTTACTGATATTGGCCAAAATAAAATAAAATAAAACAAAAAAGCCTTCTGGGGATGGAACTCAATTGTAGCCCATCTGTTTAGCCTCTCGGAGCAGATGCATCTCGGAGTTCCCCATCTTCTCTCCTCAATGAAAGTGAGAAATGCTTAACTGCAATGGAGGTGAACAATCCCACCTTGGCATATGAGAAGCCTCACAGATGCTCCCCAGTAGGGCTCACAGGGAGCCCTGTGTGGCAGCATGGCCTCCCAGAAGCAGTGATGGGGAAAATCCTTTTCCGGGGCTCCCAGGAGTGCTCATAGGGGAGCATTAAGGGTAGCCTCTGTTCTTAGCCAAACACCATTCCTCCTGTGGAGCAAGAACAGCTGCAGCTGGTGTGTGATGCTGGACTGAGCAAGCATTTGTGTTCTGGACTTGTCAGAGCTTGACTTGTGCCCTTCCCGTGGCTGTGCAATGCACTCACATCACAGAATTTCCAGGGAGTTCACACACTTGTTAAGAGAAACTCCAGTGGATTTCCTGCCCAGACTTGGCTTTAACTTTTCCCTGTACATTCTGTTTAGTTGTTTGTTTGCTCTTCTTGTGTAAAAATTACGCTTACAGAAACCGTTTTCTTCTCATCTGAGATTGCCTACACTAAAGGATCTGAGTCCCATGGTCATTAGAAGTAGTCACTGCAGGACAGATTTACAGTTTTTTGTAATCCTATGTTTGAATTACCATTTCTTTAGTTTGGATTTTTTCAGTAATAACCTTTACTCTGAAACCTTTGCATGGCAGTGACACTTACCCAGCTGTAGTATGGCTTACCATCAACTCCTAACACCCATTCTTATTCCTGTGGCTGTGATAGTACTTTTTTGTTTTATTACATCTCTTTATCTGAACACATGCTTCTATTTAAAGGCTGCTGTATTTGTAGACTAATAAAGACTTTCAAAGAAAATGATTTTGGACAAAAAGACAATAGATAAGACCCAATAGAATATAATTCCAGGGGACGATTATTTACAGTTAAAGTCCCAAAGAGAGTGATTTTAGAAAATACGCAGTGAACTATGGAATGAAGCTCTGAGTTTACAAAGAGCTCCACAATAATCCACATAAAAATACAAAATTATATAAATTTATCATGTTTACCAGGGCATGATACAGTCATTAGAAATGGAGATGGTAGAACAGTGTTGTGCTAACAGATGTACCAATGTTCAGTTTTATGAAGGTTTCACTTTGTTGGAGGTCTGTTGGTGGGGAACAGGAGCAGCAGGATGCATGAAAGGAGGGTTTGGTCACACATCATCCACCAGCAGGTCATATGGATGTGTGTCTGAAATAATGTCTTCCAAGATGTTCCCAGAAGGCCACATGCTCTCCTGGGGCCCTCACTGCCCCAGATCTGACATCATCCTCTTGACACTATCTCCCCTGACAAAATATCTCAGAGTGAGACCATTATTTGCAATGCTCACAGCTTTGTCAGACCTCAGGCATTTCTTCATGTAAACTCTGAGCCCCCTCCTCCCAGCACCCCTGTTATCCTTCCTTTGCTAGCTGTCAGGTGCCATTACTCCCTCTGAATCCCTTCCCATCTTAGTTGAGCCTGGTTGTACACACTAGGTTTCCTTCAGGCTGCTAGTCATTTATTATTATCACTTAGCCAGCAACACTCGAACCATTTCCAAAAATCAAACTATTGGGAGAGAGATGCCTTGTTTCAGTCCTTGATGTTTTCACTGTGTAAACCTGTAACACCATGATTCAAAGCAGAAACTTGAAAATACTAGTGTGTGGCTTGGTCCCTCTAGTTGAGGTGATATCATTCCTGCCTTGGCAAAAATATGCATAAGGTTGTTCAGCTCATGACTGTACAAAAACAAAACAAAACAAAACAAAAATCCCAAACCAGTAATAATTCTGAAAAACTAAAAAACTGAGCATGCTGTTGTTCAGGGAGGGTTGCTAGCTCCCCTGATGCAGGGTGGGAATAGGGCACCAGACTCTTGAGCTTGCAGTTATTTTCTGCTGGCAGCCAGTCTGAATCTAGGAGAAAGATGGCTGATTTGAAGTACTGAGATTGTTCATAATGATATAAAGGAGATGAGGAAAATAAGAATTAGCAAACATAGTGGCAGTGGGACCAGAAACTCTATGAGATAATATGGAAGAGAGGGATAGTAGTGGAGATGTGGAAACTAGCTAACTCATAGTCTGGATGAAGAATGAGTCAAAAAGCTAAGATACCAGGAATAGACAGGAAGATTAACTTTGTATTAGAAATCTGGGAGGATTGTCAAAAATGATGAGCGCTAAAGAATCCACATGAAAATTTGATTAGTGTATTATAAATCAAATTTCAAAAGAAAAATGCATTAAGTAATTGAGAATAAAATAAAACTGTGAGTAATCAGTATAAATAAGCAAGTATACAAACTAAATGAGACAGACATTGAAATATTAATATCATCAAACACACAAATCAAAGGACCTGATAAAAGCCATAGAAATCATGTTGTTAATTCTACCACTGACTCAATAGAAACTCAACTTTGAAAATTTTATTGTGCTTTTCTTATTACTTAAGAGTTTGTTTGAATAAATATGTGTGTATTTACATGTATATGTAGTAACTGCATAGAAGAGCTGGGAGTAAAATCAGCTGTAAGACAGCTCATGAAGTCTCAATTTGGGCACAGTTGTCCTCATTGCATAATCTGTATCAAGACATGGCTTTTGCTTTCTCTACAGTGAGGCAAAATTTCTTATGATTCTCTGTTACTAGAATCCTAATAGCCATGAAAAATCTTACACTAGTATGGTCTGCTGTTGAATCAAAACCAAAATCTGTAGACAAATTTCATGTCCCAGCCTTTTCCTATCCTAACATGTTTAGAATTCTTATATAAAATCCTAAGTATGGTAAGAACATCTTTCTTCAAGAAAAATAAATTTGTCTTCTAAACATCCATGGAAAGCGCTATTCATCTTTGATTTATATTATACTTATTTTGTCCATGGAGTTGGATGAAAAGTAATACTAATATAAATAAACATGTGTCTAGAGTATCTTTTGACAGTACCCTGTGTCATTTCCCAACTTGTTCACTTCTTTTTTTCCCTTATGAAATATGTTAGCAAGTGTTTTTGTAATACGAACAAAACTTAGTTTCCTACATATTTATGTCTGATATTCAATTGCCAGCTCAAATTAAAATTTTCAGTTGTGTTATAGAACAGCTCATATCTTCATCTAAAAATCACATTGTAGATTTTTCTTGAAAATGTTCAAACAACTCGTAATATTTTGAGAAACTTACTCTCTAGTGTAGTTATTTAGTGCTGGACTATTTGTTTTTGAATTTGCTATGGGAAATTAGACAGGTTGACAGATAGACAGATTGAGGAGGTCCAAACACAATGAGATGAAACTAAGTTGAAAAAAATGCGTCTTCCAGATTAGCCCTGGCACCAGCCTATTTGTGGTACCATCCTCAGAGAGCTATGTGTACATACCAGACCCAGTCCTGGATGTTGGGGCAGAGAAGCACCCCGCAAACTCTACAGCAGTGCTCCGTATAAACCCCCAGGAAGCTGTCAGGAGTACAAAGAACTGGATTTTACATCACCAGAGCCCTGCCTGATGTTGTTGCTCATCATTAACAGCTTCCACAAAGGAAAACACTCTGCCAGTGATTAGACATATGCTCTGAAATAGCTGAGAAATAAGCTGTACGCATTATGTGTTTTATCCCATCCCTCAGCCAGATTCCATGAAATGCTGAGTACAACTCACATGCATTCAAACAATTCACAGAAACCACATGAAACCACCTTTCCTGCAAAATTCTCTGTTCTGACTTGTCTCTTGAGTAATGGACACTGTGCTTTAAGGAGATGATTAGTCAGCAACTAGATAGCACACTGCTGACAAACTAGCTGATTAGATATTAACAGTAGGCATAACTCAGTTAATCCACTAATTTTTATTTTACACACGCTGCATAATACTGTCTTTACTAATCCTACTGTTTATTTCTTGGCAGTTGAAAATAAGTTGATTCCATGAGAATCATCTGTTTTAAGAGCTATAAAACCCAGTTACTGCAGACACACCACGCTTTTTTATGTAGTATACGAATGACTCAGAAGAGCTCCCACTCAACAGTGGGCACCGTGTATCTAAGGCAAACCTGCAGTGATGAGATGTAGAACCTAGACAAACCTTCAGCTCTGATCATTTCATTGTAGCACTGACAAAGCTGAAGTCTTGAATATCCAGATTCAGGCCAGTGAAGAAGATAATTTTTTTCTTGCAAAAGGGTAACATCAGCACTTTACCAGTTTGGAGACCATGAAGCACATTGCCAACCTTGGCTGCACTGTCTTACCACACTCATGGTATAGTCTGGATTTGGTGCCTTCTGATCTGATCTGTTCAGGCCAAGGAAAGATGTACTGTGTTTGCAATATTTTCCTAGCAATGGCATTGCCATAGCAGCTGTGAAACAGTGCATCATATCTGCTGGTATCAATTTTTAGGAGCATGGGATGGGATTTCTTGTTCATTGTTGGTGAAAATGCATAGCTAATGCTTGTGACTATGCTGAAAAATAGTGCTGAGAATTTTCTCTCTCAAATAGCGTCATTGCGATCTTTATATCAATTGAAATTTCTATAAAAATAAGTAGGAAAATTACTTTCAGAGTGACTTATGTATGATTTTATGATCATTATTCTTTAGTTTCTCCACTGAGGAAAAATAATATGCAGACAATGTTAATGGCTGTTTTTGAAAATCATTATGAAGGCTGTAGAAGCTGCAGGAAGATGTTGAAGTCCAGATCTACAGGGTAGAAGTCCATACATGAGGTAATTGTTTGGACTCCCTTTGTAGCCAATGAAAAGAAATAGGAAACTCTAGGACATGATTTATCACACCCTAAAATAGTAATCTTAAATAGGGCAAATGAATCTCATCTTGGAAGTGTCTGTCTGTCTGTAATGACTATAAAAGGAATCAAGGAAACCAGCTTTCAAGTAAATGTCAACACTGAAAACATTTGAAGTTCATTAAAATGATTCCCTCTGAATTTGCCTCTTCTTGAGAACCCTCACAGCAGGGACCTCAAGACACTGTTATTAGCCTCCAGCCCTTCCCTTTACAATGAGACTTTTCAATGAGAGGACTCTTTAGCTTCTGTATAAGAGCAACCGGACGATTGGAGGAAGCTCACAAATAGAGATGGTGACAGAAATCTACCCATACAATACAGTGGGAAATCTCTCTCAATCCCATCTCTATCTTTTCACTTAAAGCTTTTCTTGCAAACATTTTTCAAAAACAAATTTCAAAATCACTGACATGGAGCATTGTTATGGATTTTTAAAGCTCCATACTCTGGATATCTGGCAAGGAACAATCACAAGGACAAGTGTATAACATACTTATTGTAGAAATCCCTAGGGAAACTCAATAGCTCTGTTGTACTAAGTGCAATGCTATCAGCTAGAGACAGTCTGTACCACAAAAGCTACAAGGGGAAGACAATTGAAGTATTGTGGTTTCTTCCTTAAAGATGGAGAATTGAGACACAAAGAGATTAAAGGGTAATTTTCCCAAATTACACAGAAAGTCTGCGGTGGAACCTTGGTTCCCTCAAAGTGCAGTCTATAACCACATGCTTCTGTTGGCATGCAGTGATATTGCTAATTTAGGGATATGCTCTTTTCAGACAGGGCTGCACTTACAGATAATATTTGATTTTCTGTAATTTGGCTGAATTTCTTGTAAGAAAAATGGTTTGCAGTATCAGACCGTATCATTGAGTCAGTACTGAGCTCTTATGGAGGGGATAGGAGAAAGGACTTGAGTGACTTTCTAGAAGTTTCAAAAGACTCTATTCCTCAGCAAAAGGCCATAATGATAGCCTGAAAACTAGCAGGTTGATTGATTATATTCTCCACATAAAGCTAGAGGCTTAAGGTTAAATATCTGTAGGAGTAAGTAACAGCTGCTGCTAAAATAAGAGTTCAGATTCCAAGAATGGAAAATTTACATGAGGTTTACTTAAAAATTCATGAAGTTTTCCAAATGATGAATCTTTTCAAGATTTTTTATTTCTAATATCATGAAAGGAAGCATTTCAGTTGTCAATGAAAATGAGTGAAAGTTCAGGAGTAATTTGTTGAGAAAAGGGTAGTAATGACATGATACAATATTACTATATGATGGTGATCACATGAATCACAGTAAATCTCTATGTCCAGTATAAATAATTAATATTGCCTTTCAGATGGGAGCTAGGTTAACCAGATCCATGGCTTTCATGCTTTTTTTTTTTTTAATTATTAAAATTCAGCAAGGGAATCAGCTGTTTTTCTCACATGCATCGGTGATTTCTAATAGCTGTGGAGATTTCAGTGGTTACCTGTTATTCATTCTGCGAGCTGGAGTTTCCAATCCTGAAAGCTTTTCATAAATATCATTTCTTGTATTTGAATTCATCACAAGAACTTGGAAGAAAAGCATTGTTCCAGGACAGTCTTATAAAAAATGGCCGTAACATAGCTTTATACATCTTCCTCTCAGTTTTCCTAATACCATTTTTTTTAACTTTTTAAACATATAAAATAAATGTCACACAAGTAATGAGATATCCAAATTTCAGGATCTAACATTATATATAACAATTATTTTACGTGAAATCTGGAGATTAGATCAAGCGATGAATATCAAAGACAAAGTCAACACAGTTTCATTTCTTTTACCAGAAAAGAATGATTGAAAGATACTGATTTAAGACTGCTAAAAGGCAGCAATTTGTTCTTCAATTCACAGCTCATCTATTTTATTCACAACTAAATCCTTTTTCTCAGTTTTACAAGTTATATTTGAAATAATGTACTTAGCAGAATTCAAATAAGACTTTCATTTGAAAACTGAGAACTTCTGCAGTTAGATAACACGCTACAATAAAATGGAAACAAAATACAGTATTCTGCAAATAGACCCATAGTTCACTCCTTGCTTAAGAGGAGATTTTAGTAGATAATTTCCTAACTGCTTTTTGTGAATTCATCAGGAATTAGATGACAGGCCTGCATAAGATGCACAGAAACAGTACTGTTCTTCTGATTTGACTCTGAAATAAGATCTTTCTGATCTAGAAGTGATGCTATATTGAGACAGACTGCTTTGTTTGGAAGAGCTTGTGTTGGAAAACAGATGTTGAATCCCAGAGAACGTCTGGGGGAATACTCTCTGGATGTCAGGGCACAACAGTGCCTTCCCTGCATTCAATGGCAAATCAGCAATGCTCTCCTTGGGATTTAGTCAGTTGTCTGCCTCAAGTAAAAGATATCACAAGTAGCTATAACAGAAATTTTCCTAATAATTTTTTTTTTAAAAAAGAATATTAATAAAATAAGAAACAAGGAAACAATGTTTTATTCAAATTGAAAGACAGTGGAATTATATACTTTCCTTTCCTTTCCTTTCCTTTCCTTTCCTTTCCTTTCCTTTCCTTTCCTTTCCTTTCCTTTCCTTTCCTTTCCTTTCCTTTCCTTTCCTTTCCTTTCCTTTCCTTTCCTTTCCTTTCCTTTCCTTTCCTTTCCTTTCCTTTCCTTTCCTTTCCTTTCCTTTCCTTTCCTTTCCTTTCCTTTCCTTTCCTTTCCTTTCCTTTCCTTTCCTTTCCTTTCCTTTCCTTTCCTTTCCTTTCCTTTCCTTTCCTTTCCTTTCCTTTCCTTTCCTTTCCTCTTTTTTTCTGTGAGAGATTTTATTAGTAGATGGTAAAACTTACAGGTGGATTAAGAAAGTTCTAGTTCCAGGAGCACAGGAGGCTTTATACCCCTTAGCTAGCAACAAACTTGCCCTGAGCTTACTAGCCCCATTAAGTTCTGTTCTCCTTTTAATTTCCATTTGTTTGTCAATCAGGTAAATCCCTCATCCTATATAGAGTCACTGGAGTTATCTATCATATGGACTTTGTTGTAGAAGCACTTAACTGTCCTTTCTGTGATTATTAAATACATTCCAAACTTTACAAAGACAGTAAAATTATTTCAAGGAAACTTCATGGAAGAAGAGTTAGTTAAGAGTTAGTTAAGAGTAAGTTAAGTGAATATTATGTAAACAATATCAACAAACAGCAGCCAAGATTTCTTTCAGCCGCTCTTGCAGACATGATCATGTTGAACAGCTGGAATCCCATGTCAGTCTATTCTGAGACCCTTCCTATCTTGTCATAAAACCTCTTCTATAAATGCTTTATCCTCCATCTTGAAGTTATTTACATGTTAGAAATGTTAGAAAGCTATTTTTATACTTTGAACAGATATGAATCTTTCAGATGACTTGTTTCAGGGTGAAATTCTGTTCATTTTTCTTTTATATATCCTTAAATTTTAACAGTTCTTCTCTTTTCATGAGATTTACCCATTTTCAAAATATATCTGTGAATCGTATACTCTCCTTTAACTTTGATGGACAAAGCAAGCTTTCTGATCTCCTTTCACAAGACAAGTTCCCTGATAGCTCTTTTGATGTTGCAAGAACACTTGATAACAAGTGTTCTGCTGTGCTTTCATCTGTATGGTTTCTGATTTTCCATTCAGATTGTAAGCTCCTTAGGTCACAAACTATTTTTCTGTTTTGATTCTATGAGCCTGTGTACTTTCAACCACAATGGCTTCCTATGTAGTTTACCTCATCAATACCGGTATTCATAAGCAAGTGCAACTTATCTGAACTGCAACTAGTATGTAAGAAGAAAATGGTCTTGTAAACCAAATTTTGCTGTTTCCAAAAGTCTCCAATCTGATTCAGTTTGAGGAACAGGAAATATTTCATCCAGATTTTTCCTTTCTAACGAACAATTGCTCACCTTTTTTGTTTTGTTTTAGTTTGGTTTGGTTTGGTTTTTTTGCCCAGTACAAAGACTGGGGAAGAGAACAAATAAATTCAATAGCTCCTTTTTTTTTTTTTCTATTATATCATGAATGCCCTGACATGTTTGCTTCTTTAAGGGAAAGATGAATCATATGGATGAAAGACTATAAGATAGGGAGGTGGCTGAGAACAGTAGACGAGGCATCAGATAAAATATAATACACTTATTTTATTACTCTGAGCGAGTCATTTGGGAAGGGCACTGGATATTGAAATGGAGTATGGAATTATCTGAAATAACACTACATACATTTAATTCCTCTTCCCAATAGCTGACTACTATGCATAGTTCTCAGCATAGGGACCATAACAAGCCATTCCTAGGCTCTCTCTCCCCTACAGACTTTTGCCAAATCTCTGATGGTTTGATGCCTGACTGGCATAACCGTGCTGACAGAAGCATTTAATGCTCAGACAGTTGTACCAGCAAACTGTATATCTCTTTGTTTTGGGGAAGGGTGTGTTTCTATGGAAGAACAAAGCCAGGCTAACTGCACCCACACTGGGAATGCCTTGCTTATAAGTCAGTGTATAAGAAAAGAAATCCAGGAATAAACTTGGCCTTAGTTACCAGACCCTTGGGGAGAAGTGTGAAGAATCAAAATGGATATCAACTTTAGCCTGTGATAAGAATTGAAATTTCTGCCTGATCTGCAGCTGATTAACATTTAATGCTTTATACCATTCCAGTTGTGCAGAATTCTTTAAAAGGATATTTGCATTTTCTTTTAAGCTTCTGATCATCACATCATCAGAATGGTGGAAAAAAACATTATTTTATTGAGAAATCTGTCCCGTGTTTTTTTGAGGATAAGGTAATTGCAGATTGAGGGGGCATCTGCACGTAAAAAATCTTATGCCTTCAAGTGGAAAAACTAAGAGACAAAATTTACTTGAGAATGCATAGTTTAATTTATGTAACCCTTATTACATCCTTCTTCTTTACTTTGTCCAGAAAGAAATGATGACATTACTATGTTTGGTTTTTTTTCATGTAACCTGTAAAGAAATATCCTTTTCAAGCCCATTAAAACATTTCTCCTATCTTAGACATTATAAACAGCTAGATGGAGAAAATTAAAAACAACGAACATGCGTAAGAAAATGCAAATAAATATTTACTTTCATTCAGTTTTATAAAATTTGTATCCCTGTGCAATCTCTCTGTAGTTTTAGACAAAGGCTTTTTAACAAGTGCTCTATAATGACATACTCTGTGTCTTATGAGGTGGTATGTACATCCAAATCTACCAAATGATTCAAAGACTGATTCTGATGCAATAATAATTAGCCCTTTGTTTATGGTCAGTAAATGAACTAGATTTACCTCATTGTATGAGATCTGATGCTTTAATGAAAACAGGTTGTAAATTGTGCTGTGGGAATATTATTATTTACCTAAGATGGTAAAATAACTTTACATCTCAGTTCTGTTTACATTCAGGACCAGCTGGCTGCTTTGGGATAGACCCCTACCTAAATAAAGTAATTAGAAAGAAGGAAAAAAATCTTTATACTTACATAATTATAGTGCATACAGTAATAGGTCTTACCATAAAAAGGGGAAAAGACAAATAACACTGGGTTTGATCTACTTTTAAGTGATGTTTCCCTCAAGAACTGAGATACTATCATTATCTTCATGACTCTGTTTGCATTACTGGCATTTGTAGAGTCTCAAGTTCTTTTTTCCCACAGTGACATCTGGCACAGGGTAAAAGTGTTCCAGAGCACTAGAGAGTCCTAGCTCAAGCAACAGGATGGTTGACAAGAGAAGAAAGTAAGATTATGGTAAAAGGATAAACAGGATTGAAAATATTGTCAAGCATAAAAACTAAGAAAGTGAAGAAGTAATAGTACTACACAGTATAGCTGTGCCTGCAAAAAGCTGAGTAAACTAGTGTTCACATTGCAGCAAGTCATTCTGGTAGTATAGACAATTATCGTGTTCACTATGTGGATGCTACTAAAAGAATTCCTCCAGCCATAAGGGGTGTCCTCTCTAAGGATAATTTTTGGCACAGTTATTCTGTTACAGGTTTCCCAACAAGCTCCTCTGAAGCATAGAGAAACAGAACAGAACAGAAGCTCGGTTTCTTACAGGTGAGTTTTCACAATGAAAGGATATTATGGGTTAGTAGGAAGCAACTTACTATAAACACTAACACAGATTTAATATGGATAAAGAATTCCCTGAGTATATACATATATGTTCAGCCTTTCTACCAGAGGTTGCTAAGATTTCTAAAGTGCCTGTCAAGCAGCTTTTGAACCAACACAGTTGTGGCGAAACCAGCGCCAGTTTTGAGTTGCTTTTATAGGATGGAACATTTTGAAGTCCCTTGACTGCTTTGGGAAATGCTGCTTACTGCTACCAAAAATCTTTGTCTCTAGAGGGCCTCTATTGGCCCTTTTTCTGCCTTTTGAAGTCTCTGCTTTCTCTCTACTTTCTTTTCCAGTGTTCTCTAGGCCTGCCCAGGGTAGTTTTGACAACTTCTCCCCATGGACAAGCTGAAGTAAGGAACTATTATCTAACTACTATGTGCACAGTATCTCTTGAGCAACCTAAAGCAGAAATACTAGGAATCACTGGAAAGCTTGTTTTTCAAAACAGCTCAGTTTTGAAAACTCAAAGCATTGAAATATTCTAGTGTACCTCTGACTCAAAGTCATTTTTATCCCCTTACTAAGGTTTAAATTGCACTGTTTGATATATGTCATGAAGGATTAGCTAAGTGGGAAACTAATCGACATACATTATGTTTGCAACTTTAATTTTAAAGTAGATATATTCTAAAATTAAGTCTGTGTCAGTGCAGAAATATGAGATCACTTTCCAGATTTTGGGTTTAAGCATTGGTTTCAGTATAAAGAATGTGCATAAGTGCGCTATCAAAACCACACCAAATCACTAAAAACATAAGTCTTTAACTAGAAAAAGAAGCCGAAACTAAAATCCAAAGAAAAGAATAGAAACAAGTCTTCTTTTAACAGAAAGTTTTGATGTTCTTTACAGAGTTTGTCTCATTTGCAGACAAGCCATTCTTTTTCTTTCAGGAGAACTCTTCCAGGAGAATCTTTTGCAAGGTCCAAACACCCACTCCCTTACTAAGAAATAATGGCCATTGTGCCCTTTGAAGGAAGCATAAAACAAACACAAAGACAAAATTGTGTTTAACTCTGTTATGTCCATCAACCTTGCCTTCACTGAGTCTGATGCACAGCCTCCAAAGACTGTAGAACTCAAAGCAGAAAATAGTCAATTGTGTCTTTCAATTTCTTTTACTTTCGGATTAGCATTTCTTAGACAAATATTTTATCTATTTGTTGTACTTTCAGGTATGTGTTTCAACTGGGAAAATTCTGGTAGAGCCATAAAAGATCTTTGCTCTTCAATGTAGTAAACCAGAAGGCCAGTCAGTCTTCAAAAGTACGATAATTTCCAAAGGACACAAAGGCCTTGGGCAATCCCAGTCTTCCATATAACGTTCTCTGCTGCTAGAAATCATTTTAGAAGATTTAATGGTCAATAAACAATAAACTTTAAGTTGATCCAAACTGCTCTTTGCCCGTGTCATAAATCTGATCTGATAGCAGAGATCAGGAAGCAATAGACCCCAGGGAAAGTCAGCAGGCATAGTATCTTGTACTAAACTGCACAAGATGGAACATGGCCTGTAAGGGTTTGTTGACTATTCATATAAGCAAACAGCAGTAACAACAACAAAACCTGCAAATAGTTAAGTAGTATTTATGCCCTGGATTAATTCCACAAACATTGTGATAATTCATAGCTAATTCTGTCTTCTCTCACCTGCAGCACATAGAATAGACAACAAAGCCCAGCATCTAGAAAATACATGGAAAATGTTTCATAAACATCTAAAATTTATCATCTGGATTAGAACTTCCATATCAATCCTTATTTTACTTGATTTTCAGAACATATGTAGGTAAAGAGTTAGACCTGCTAGGAGTATGCTTACAGTTGAAAATATACAGAACTGGTTTCCTGTATAGAATTGATGATCTGCTTTAACTCTTTTTATGGATGTCCTTACAGTGATCTGGTAACCTTAGTACAAATCAATTTAGGAAGTGACTTAAATTAAACTGAATGGAGGACATTTTAATTCTCAGATCAAGTGCCCACATAGGAGCACAATATTTTTTAAGTTCATCTTTTTAACATATTTTTTAAAAAAATTAAGTTAGTTTTTCCAGATATACCAAAGGAGATAATCTGTGCCATAATTTGCAATTATCAAAATTTCTAATAAGTGTTTTAACAAATGTGCTGCATGCAATGAAAAAAAACAAAACAAAACAAAACAAACACCAACATGAAACTGGCAATAAAGCCTTCTGCTACACAGCATATCACTTAGAAAGATTATTCTAGTCTTTAGTTAAGCTTTACTCACTCAAAAGAAAGAATGTCACGGCTATGTCACTGCTCCAAATGTTTTTAGTTAGTTAGGCCACATTAAGATTAAAACGTTATGCAGTCAGAAGCCCTGTCCAAGACTATAGATTCATAGTTATTTTCACATGCAAACATCATCACTTACATTTGCAGACACACATAGAGGTGGAGAGAGCTGTGACTTGGGTGTCCCTGAGCTTTTCTCACTAATTTCAGTTTTTCTGTTAAGTCTCAAATCTTGTCAGAATTTTATCAGTGGACGTTTAAATTCATTTCCACATTTAAAGCTCCAACCCCCATCTTTATTTTGGCCAAATCCATCTCTGGCAAAGCTCTGCTTGTTAGGAGGAATTAGATTTTCAGTTTGTTAATGTTTTGTAGAATGAAGATGAATCATTTTTAAAGTTTTACTTGTTGTCTGTTTTGTTGTTTTTAGGCTTCTTTTTTGTTGTTTTGTTTGTTTGTTTTTTGTAAATTAAATGACCAGCTTTAAAAATAAACTTATTATGTTGTGACTACTAATGTACATTCATTCACTGAAGAGTTGTTAAAACTTTCTCATGAAATATGGGCATTCACTGGAGAGCACTTACCTGGCAGAATATAAAAAGTAAAAGAAATTAATCTAAACTCAGAACTAAAAAGCCCAGAAAATTTATGTGTCAGTGCTGTGGATAATTTGCTGCCTTCTTAGTTTACATCAGGGAAAGCAAGCATATGGGGCACATTACAAAATTGTATGAGAACATATGTTACTGCACTGAAATGCTAAGATAAGTGACACAGAGAAATCCGTGATCCATTGGGTTGGAATATTTTGGGCCTCACAGTGCTTAGTAGAAAGCTTTTCTTTTCTAGTGTGATAAAATGTTTTGAGTTAGATGGAAAATGACCAGATACTTTGGCAGCAGTGTTACGGTGGTTTGATCAAGCCCCTAGCTTGATCCAGACTGTACAGGTCTTCTCTGTACCACCAGAAAGTAAAGAAAAATATATATCACAAGATTGTATTCTGAAAGTTTTATAGCTAAAGTTTATTTACTTCACAATAGAGTTATTTGATGGATTAGGAAAATCTGTTCCTCAGTCAGGAGATTCCACATTTAAAAGAAAATTCTAGATAAGTTTGATCATATTTGTAAGCAAATGTAAAAATACAATGGGATGTTGTTAAATGTCCATCTACCACTGTTACTTTTTACATGCACCTAAAACAAAAGAAGAGGACAAATTCTTGTTCATCTCAGTTTTACAGTTCAAAGAAACAAAAAGCTGTGCAAAGTTTTCTCCCCAGCCAAGTGGGGAAGACAATGTTTTCATCTGAGAAGCAAAGGTCTTAACCAGGAAGAATTTTTGTGCAATTCTTCTAATTTAGAAACTAATTTTTTTTTCAGATGCATTGGGAAAAAAAAAAAAAAAGATTAATATCAAGTATGGAATTTCAACAATTTCAACACAATTCCTACAAGATAGCGCTCTACAAAAAAAGCTCTGAATATCTCAAATAACATGGGAATGGACAAGTCCTCAGATATCAGCTGCATCATTTCACCTTTTCCTTTTCTTTTTCTCTTTCCTTTTCCTTTCCTTTCCTTTTCCTTTCCTTCTTCCTTCCTCTCCTTTTCCTTTCCCTTTCCTTTCCTCCCTTTCCCTTTCCTTTCCTTTCCTTTCCTTTCCTTCTCCTTTCCTTTCCCTTTCCTCCCTTTCCTTCCTTTCCTTCCTTTTTCCCTTTCCTTTCCTTTTCCTTCCTTCCTTTCCTTTCCTTTCCTTTCCCTTTCCCTTTCCCTTTCCTTCCTTCTTTCCCTTTTTCCCTCTTTCCCTTTCCTTTCTTCCTTTCCTTTCCTTTCCCTTTCCCTTCCATTCCCTTTCCCTTTCCCTTTCCTTTCCCTTTCCTTTCTTTCCCTTTCCCTTTCCTTTTCCTTTCCTTTCCTTTCCCTTTCCTTTCCTTTCCCTTTCCCTTTCCCTTTCCTTTCCTTTCCTTTCCTTTCCCTTTCCTTTCCCTTTCCTTTCCTTTCCTTTTCCCTTTCCCTTTCCTTTCCCTTTCCTTTTCCTTTCCTTTCTTCCTTTTCCTTCCTTTCTCCTTTTTCCTTTCCTTTCCTTTTCCTTTCCTTTTCCTTTTTTCCTTTTCCTTTCCTTTCCTTTTCCTTTCCTTTCCTTTCCTTTTCCTTTCCTTTTCCTTTCCTTTTCCTTTTCCTTTTCCTTTTCCTTTCCTTTCCTTTTCCTTTCCTTTCCCTTCCTTTCCCTTTCCTTTTCCTTTCCTTTTCCTTTCCCCTTTCTTTCCTTTCCTTTCCTTTTCCTTTCCTTTCCCTTTCCTTTCTCTTTCCTTCCCCTTTCCCTTTTCCTTTCCCTTTCCTTTCTCTTTCCTTCCCCTTTCCCTTTTCCTTTCCCTTTCCTTTCTCTTTCCTTCCCCTTTCCCTTTTCCTTTCCCTTTCCCTTTCCTTTCCCTTTCTCTTCCCTTTCTCTTCCCTTTCCCTTCCCTTTCCCTTTCCCTTCCCTTTCCCTTCCCCTTTCGTTTCCCTTCCCTTTCCCTTTCCCTTCCCTTTCCCTTTCCCTTTCCTTTTCCTTTCCCTTTCCTTTTCCTTTCCTTTTACTTTCCCTTTCCTTTTCCTTTCCTTTTACTTTCCCTTTCCTTTTCCTTTTCCTTTCCTTTTACTTTCCCTTTCCTTTTCCTTTTCCTTTCCTTTTCCTTTCCCTTTCCCTTTCCTTTTCCTTTTCCTTTCCTTTTACTTTCCCTTTCCTTTTCCTTTTCCTTTCCTTTTCCTTTCCCTTTCCCTTTCCTTTCCCTTTCCCTTCCCTTTTCCTTTTCCTTTCCTTTTCCTTTCCTTTTCCTTTCCTTATTCTTTTCCTTTCCTTATTCTTTTCCTTTCCTTATTCTTTTCCTTTCCTTATTCTTTTCCTTCCCTTTCCCTTTCGCTTTCCTTATTCTTTTCCTTTCCTTATTCTTTTCCTTTCCTTATTCTTTTCCTTTCCTTATTCTTTTCCTTCCCTTTCCCTTTCCCTTTCCTTATTCCTTTCCTTTCCTTATTCTTTTCCTTTCCTTATTCTTTTCCTTTCCTTTTTTTTTTTTTTTCTTGAGATAGTCATGCACTGCACTGTGAGATCTTGTTCTTGTACAGGTAATTTACATGTACTTTTAGCTGTGTATTTAGTCAATACCAAATAACAGAGAAAAATGCACCATTTATCCAACACTCTGAAGACTATTTCATTATCTCAGACTTTAAAATTATATTGCTCCTTTCCGAAGCAGTCTAGGGATGAATTAAAACATTTGGTTAGGCAGAAACTCAACATGAACTGTACGTTTAGATGGCCCTTCACTCTAGGACAGGAAAAGTTATAAGAAATAACCTTGATCTTATGAAGACGTAGGGACAGGAGAGATTTAGGCCTGAAAAATGGTCAGACAAATTCTAAATGTTGAAGCACTTTGTAAACATTGACCTCTCACTCTCAATGCAAAAAAAAAAAAAAAAAAAAAAAAAAAACCACAACAAAAAAAAAAACCTCTTTCACAGATCAAAGCCCCAAATTCAGCTGTCCTACTGTTCTACTGTTCTGTTCAACCTACTTCCATCTGTTTAAAAAATTCCGACTTCTTAATGTATGTTTCCTGCACTGAGAGACTGGAGAGAAGCAGATGAGAAATGACAGATGTTGATTAGAGAAAAGAGTGGAGGCTGTAGTGTACAGTAGAAAAAGGAGCTCAAAGTACTGTCACAGACAGTACAGCTGTTGCTACTGTTGTTTATATCTCCTGAAAACACCAGCATCTTCCATAACTGTTGTCAGGGCTATCTGCCATTACAAAGAAGGTGGGAATGAAACATGTTCAGCAGTGGAGTGGGATCAAGCTGTCGGGGATCAGAAACATGGCAGTTGAAAGAGGG
Organism: Meleagris gallopavo; assembly: GCF_905368555.1. Classification (NCBI taxonomy): domain Eukaryota; kingdom Metazoa; phylum Chordata; class Aves; order Galliformes; family Phasianidae; genus Meleagris; species Meleagris gallopavo. Next base: position 60,672,918 of record NC_139405.1, on the reverse strand, counting down.
AGGCTGTGGATATAAACTCACTGTGAGATATTGCACATATATATATATTACATGTGACTGACCCATCTGCTTTTTTTGTTTCTTTTTTTAACTGATATCTGATACAATTGATATCTGAAAATTAAGAATCAAAAGGAAAGAAAAAAAGGTTGTTGTTGAGTTTACAAAGTTTGGCATCAACAAATTTAGGAATTCCAAAGCACAAGTTGAAAATGCATTTAACTTTAGATTCATCCTGGTTAAGCTATGTAATGATATGAACTTTATGTATAGTTGATGGAAAAACAAAGGCATCTCTGGAGATCAAGCCAAATCACCTAAACTTAGCCTTTAACAGTGTCTCAATCTTCACTAAGAACTGAACTAAAACCCCAACAAAACATAGATACATGATGAATACCAATCCTTTGGGTATATATACCAGCACAGTATTTAACTGGATGTTTAAATACAAATCATTTAACAGCATGATGTTATTATACCAATATTAGTAATCCTATAATATTATAGTTATAATGCATTATTTAAAGGAGACCACTCTAGCAGTGAAAGGAGAAAAATAAAAAGAGTATGATCCTAAAGCAGGAGAAGGACTTCTGTGCCCTTGAATCTGCCGAGTGGCTTGGCATGGTTAAGAACAAACATTAGTGGAACTGTATTCAAGAGCAGATCCAATTCAGCAGCAGATAGTAGCTTAGCTTAAAGCCACTGGATTAAGACTGGATGGAAATTTAAACATGTATCTTGGTTTGAAATAAGATATGATTTAATAGCTTAGTGGAAGCAGACATTGGCTGCTTTAAAGTTCTTTTTTTACCCTTCTTTTTAAAAGTCTCACATGTCTCAGATAGACTGTTATTACAATAACTATACTGCTGGATAAAATAGCAACCTTTTGCCTAATCATTACTTTTATGACTGTTTAATTTCATCCAGTAGGTTATCACAGCACAAATACTACATGGCAGTTGAGTGATCTACAATGATTTTCAAGTGAAGGGCAATTGTGTAGTGTATCAAATGTTTCAATATTTCTTTCAAATTGTCAAGCATATAAAGGTTGCCTACAAGTAAGAGTTTTTTATGTAAAAATTAACCCCTCTTCTGTGATTTTTTATGTAGAAAGCTATTCCAAGTAAAAGAAGAGAAAAAAGACATCTTTGTTAGCTGCCTAAAAAATGATGTTGTGAAATTTAATCCTTTCATTCATTAGGAAGTTTTCCTGAAGAAATACTCAGATCTGACAAAGCAATCAATTTTCCCATGTTCAGCATCAGAGTTAGCTGGAAGAAAAATAGAAAAGGTTGACAAAAGTTCAGCAGAAGTAATGGGAAAAATATTGCTTGTTGCTGAATAGAAGCATTACATGCTGGAGTAGGGGAGTTGGTTTGTTTCCTCCCAATTCCTCAGAATAGGAATAAGCTAGATGTCTAATGAGCCTAATGGAAAAGTCAGGCATTTCAAACACTGAGTTGCTCCTATCTGTTTATGCTCTGAGTCACCATAACTGAACCAGACTGACAGTCAAAATTATTTTTGGGTATAGTATGAATCTGCTCGTTAACCAGTCCTTTTAATATCGTGGTCAACTCTAGAGAATTTTATGCATCTATTGTTGAAACTTGTTAAGTTCTTGGGACAAAGACTGTCTTCTTCTTATTGGCAGCTACAATACCAAACTACACGAGGTCCTGAACATTAATTGCTGATGATCTAAACATGTATTTAAGTCTCTCTCTGTGGCTTGCAGAGCACTGTATAAACATAAATGAAGAGCAGTGATATCATTCCCTATTCTGCATGGTTCATAAAGACGGTTGGGAAAAGAAAGGCAGCTCAAGGTTAATCATACTAAATAGTGGGAAGGAACAGATAAGAGGAACCCTGTTCTCTAGCCAAAGTAAAGAAGGCTCAAAGATAGTATCACATGCTTTGTATTCACAATTTTTTAAAGCAATCTCTCTTATACATATTGCGTGTAAAGTGCTGGCTACATGCAACATACCTTGATACATACCTGTCTTACCTAGATAAAAACTATTTGGAGGGATTCATCTTACCCAGCTCCTGCTACCAACATGCTTCTTGTGTTCAGCATCTAAGCTAGTCATCTAGGCTCCTCAGCAATCAACAGAAAGAGATAGGTACCTACAGAGAATGATTCACTGTAGACACACAGGTGAAGGTAATCCATTCTCTAGATATGGCCGTCCCTCCATAGCGATTATTAGTTAACTAGTTCAACTTGCTGCATAACTATTAAATGGCTAAAATTATATGAGATGAATCTCATGTAGTGTTGCCGTCTGGACTAGACTCCATTTCTTCAGAACAGGTTTGAGTAATAAATTGCCTCCTTTTTGCTGCATTTGGTGACATTAGTGCAGGCAAACTGAAACCAAAGAAAAAGGAGATTGAGAGATAATGATTACAAAGAATATATGTTGGGATAGATTTTAACATTGTGCAAATGACATATAAACTCTTCATACTTTAGTTCAAGCTGCAATCTCACCTTCAATTTGCATTGTAACAGATTCAACCTGTCATATAAACAGTAACTTTGGGAATACAAAGCAATTACAATTTAACATTTCTATACTGAGCCAATCAAAGCCTATGGAGGATCAAAACAGAATTAACACATTGAAGTACATTTACACTCACAGAAAACCGGGGTTCCAGGTAAGTTCAACATTTTTTCCTGAGTTTATTTCCCACATGAGGCAGGGAGCAGCTTACCTTCAGATTGTTAAAGTATTTTCCTATGATAACAGTTCTTCCACCTCTGCTTCAGTCACATGCAAAAGTACAACTGAACTGCAATGAATTTGTCTGTAAAACTGAAATTCCTACTCTTTTGTTTTGACAAATAGCACTGTGCCTTATCTCTTCAAGCAGCTTAGATCCTGGGGTGATGAAATAGATAGGGGCAAGAATGATTCTCTAAGTGGCAAACTAAACAAGGTTTTTCTTCTGGATCATAAATAAATAAATAAAGCATAAAAAGAATAAGGAAGAAAAAAAAAAAGAAGAAAAAAAAGACTTTTTTTTTTTTTTTTGTGAAGATATGCCTGTGTGTAACTTTGATACCTCTTTTGCAGTGCAGTTTCATAGCAATCATAAGGTTTGGACAAAGTAGGTTACAGCAAGACCTGTTTTCATTCAGTGATCAGAAGTCCTTTGGACATATTTTAGGGAGGAATTTCTGTTTCTACTTTTCAAAATGTGAAAGACCCTGGCCTGAGTTCATATCACACTCATAAATAGTGCTGCTATTCAGGCAGGTTCAATACTTTGCTGATTTCTCTGTTCTGTAGAATCATAGAGTTGCTCAGATTGGAAAAGACCTTCAAGATCATCAAGTCCAACCATAAACTAACCATACCACCCTAACTCTAACAATCCTCCACTAAATCATGTTCCTGAACATCACATCCAGATGGTTTTAAACACATTCAGGTATGGTGACTCAACCACCTCCCCAGGGAGCCTATTCCAGTGCTTGTCAATCAAAACAAGCCCCAAACAGCTTGCTTTAACTTAAAACTCAGTTCACTATACAAGGAATTTCTGAAAAGAAAATACTGTTTAACTGCCTAGGTAAAAAAGCACTCTGTGAAACAGATGAAAGTGGCTTAGTGGAAAATACCTATACAATTTTTGCAAGTCTGGGGATTTTTATGCATTGTATTAGTTTAGGATCATACAGCCCCTTGCTGTTTGTCTGCTGCTGGGCCAGAGGTTATCACCCTACTGTCAAGAAAGAAATTAGGAAAAATATGAAGTTGCCTCAACTACTTTATCCAGAAAATTTAAAAAAAAAAAAGTAAATAAAAATAAAAATTAAAGGTTTCATTTTATAGTTTCTGGCATAAGCATAGGGTAGACAGCTGGAGGCAGAAATATTATAATAAACCTTCATAGCAAGGTTACTCAAGCTGATCTGTTAGTTTCCCAAGTAAAAGGATTTCAAAAAATGCTTTAATAAGTGTATTAAGAACAGCACATGAATGGCGACAGACATATTTAGAAGTAATACCACCAGGTTCTGTTCTGATATACTTGAGTTTTAAGGTTACCCATATCGAAATTATTTTTTATTATTTTCTCTGAGGGGAAGAAACATAGAAAATCTTAATCCACTCTCTGCACTATGAATGCTGTGCTTAGAAATATTTGACTGTAAACGTAATCAAATAATTTACCATGATGGATGGTCTCAAAGTTTTGCCAAATCCTACTGGTAATATTACAGGTCTCTCCATGGCAATAGATCTCCAAATGAGAAGCCAGATTTGGTAAATCTTATGATGAAGTTGTGGTAGACAAGAAATGAACTTTATGGCATTAACTAAATAGCATAAAATTGACAAAGTGGATACACATTTTTAAGCAACACTTCAGATAAAAATTTGAGATACTTATTCTTAAGCAAGTATGTAGGTGATCAGCCCTGAAGTCAAGCAGTAGTTACAGTGAAAAACTAAAGAAATAAAAGAATTCCAGAATTTTTAGAATGTATGCAAAGTCTGACTGGGGCCATGACTCTTAGTGGGACATTTTTCTGTGTATTTTTAATGGTTCTTTAATAAAGCTTATGTGGCCATCATGTCACTTCACTATATGTCATTTCCTAATGTCTTTCCATAAAATATTCGAGTTAGTTTTTTCTTCCCTTCCCTTTTCTTCTTCACCATTTGTGTATGGATCACGTGGCAAACAGTCTGAATGAGAAAAGTAAGACTAGATAGCAGTGGGCAAGTTTAAATGCTCTTTAATTGCAGTCCAACTATTCTTTACATTTCCAGTCTACTCACTTCCATTTACAAGTAAGGTTTTCTTGTTTTATCCAATGTTCAGCTGGAAAATCAACAGATAGGTAGCGAAAGAGGACATACTGTAGGAAGTATCAGATTTGACTGCAAACAATACACTCACCCTTGGAAATGAGAACAAAAGTATTGAGAAAATCTGCACTGGCAACAAGACTCTGATGATGAATTGAGATATATAAATGTGAGGATTGATATGTGCTGAGAATATGGCCCATTAATTGCAGAGTTTGTACAAATGAAAGATTATGGGTAGAGTCATAAATTGCCATATGACCTTCTGCCAGCTGCAGACTGCTGTGAGTGGACAAACCCACAGGTTCTACTCATTTCGAAGATTTTCACAAAAGCTATTCAGATAAACAGTGTCTTCATGCTCCTCAAGAACATCTGGGACATTACTCAACTAGATATGCCAGGGATGCTGAGCCATCAAGTCATGAGGAAAACTACCAACCTTTCTACTCAGGGAGAAATGACTTTAGTATTTGTGCTTTGAGAAGAAAAATCTTGCAGATGCTCCTCTTTAGGTGATGTAATTCTGCCCTGCTCCACGTTTAGGACTGTGTTGTTAAAGCAATAACTTATCCTTGATTGTCTTGGGTGAACTTATCAGCACCAGCCTTTTTTGCTTCTTGTGTGTTTTGCAGATGTTACCCTCCATCTGCAACATCATGAAAAAATTAGCAACAGGAACATGTATAGACATATGCTCAGAAGCTATTTCTGTAGTTCCTTATATTTTCCACTCATCTCAGCCTTTTGAACCTTCAATATTGCAACCAGCTACACTGAATTCCTTGAAAAAAATATATATTGGAAAGATACCTGAATGCCAAGACAATCTTTTCCTCACTCAATTATTTTTGTTACAAATGGCAGCATGAGTAGCTTCTGGTACAGTCACACTTCTTTCAATTACTGAGTCAGCCATATCCTTCCAACTTCATTCTAAATTGTCATTCTCCTTGTTAGAGACAAGAACGATTTCTTGAACACCAGAGCATTGATATTTACTATTGCCAATTTTTTTCACAGCAGTATATTTGCTCTCTCTAAGAATAAAACTGTTGAAAACAGACTTAGGCCAGTGAGTAAGAATATAGTATTTTTTAGATTATCTTCTCCCTAAGGAAAAAACTGGTCTAAGATACAGAAATTGATGAACACATTTTATTTCAACAGTGGAAGTGTGTTTTTAATAAGATTTCCCCAAATAAGTCTAACCAAGGACTAAAAAAGATCTTAATTTTTATGAGTCTAAATTAATTGGCCAGTGTTGTGGCCAGGCTACAAAATTAAAATTAAAGATGAAAATCCCACTGAGTGCTCCCAAAAACCTTATTGTCATAGGCTATAAGGTCTAACAAACAGCACCTGATACTTGTAATTTTTCAAGCATCCACTTCAAACAATTTTTAAATGGGGGTTTTAATCACATGACAACACTTGGGCTAAACAAACCAAAGAGAATGGGAAATTTAAACGCCAAAAATCAACTAATGACCACAAATTATTTTTTTTTTGCTTGTTCCCGAGAAAAAAAATTCTAAAATCAGATGTTTTAAATATCTAAACAGCATTATTATGTTTAACTTTATTTTGAAGTCTAAGTAGGAAAATAGGAAAACAGTTACTTTTTGTTGTTGTTGTTGTTTGGTTTTGTCATGTTTTTGTTTCTCTACTTGCTTGCAGTGTTTTGTCATTATAACTACTGTCTTACTGTGTTAGCAAATCAGGATTTTCTTTGGCTAGCTTTGGTATGCTTTTCCCCCTTCTACCATTAATGAAATAATCTCTTGTTTTTATATAATCAACCATATCCCAGCACCGTCTGGAGCAGACAAGATAGTGAGTTGGGCACAAACGCTAGTGAGGTTGTTGTTTCATTCTAGAATGCCCATGCGACATCAATTCCTTAGTTGGAGACTTGCTACTTTGAATAAAGCTCCACTGATTTACAGCACAAGATATTTGAATTTCCTTCATGTCCCTGTAAAACACAGACATTGGTATTGAGCTATCTTACTGCACAGACAGAGGCACAGGAAAAAACATGCAAAAAAATGGCATTTGCTTGTCCACAGTCATACCAAATATGTAAATTATAACTTACTTAATCATAAGAGCCTGGATACATGTGTGGGTATTTCTCTCTTTTCTCCTTGTTCTTGACATTGTTTCTTTTTTTTACTTTTCATCTTCTATTAAAACACAACATAGGAAATTAGATTAAAAGAAGGGAAATTATATTAAACAAAAGGAAATTAAATTAAGCAAAATTGTTACAAGGCTGTGAAAGATTTGACTGAAACCAGCCTTTGGAAATGAATATCTTCAGACATCTTCTGACAGTGATAGCTCGCAAGCAGACACCATGATGTTATGCAAGAGCAATTCAGACTCTGCTAACCAGAGGCCCTCTTGGATTCTGATTTGCCTTTCTGTCCTAAATCTGAGCTCCTAAGTCAATGCAAATGAAAGTCTAGAAGGACTTCTTGGTCCTTCTGAGGTTGATTATTCTGATCATGGCCTCAGAGGAGGTGACTATTCCACCATACTTGACAACAGCTTTCTTCTTATCTCAATAAAGTAGAACAACAAGGATTTCAAATAGACAAGTAGAGATTCTGATGGAGACCCTAGCCTGAAGATGATTGAAGTTGGAAGTTGTGAAACAAAAGCCTGCTTTGTATTTGTCTTATTTTTCATTTGCTTTCTCTAAGCATCTACTTCTAGCCATTCACTCTGTTAGGTATTTCCAGAACATCCCTCCTGACATGAGTGGGAAGAGAAGGACACAGAATGAATAAATGAATGGTGACTGAACACTGTCTCAATGGATGCTGCCAGTTGCTGGTTTAGAGGAAAGAGAACACAAGAAAGGGAATGGAATGCAGGCCTGCCTGATGGTCATTAGAGGTCACTTTCTTTCCTCACTTTACCCAGCCTTCCATGGCATACTTTTCCAACTGCTAAAAAAATTTTAAATACTCTGCAGATGGAAAAGACTACTTACTTGTTTACTGTTTGTAAATGAGACCTTTTAAAAGGATTGGGAAAGACAATAAGAATTTGAAAAGATACCATCTGTTAAAAATCTTAGGACTGAAAGGCATTAATGTCATGAAATCTACTTCCTGCATAACAATATTGGTAGAAATTCATAGAATGTCACAACAAAATTAGCTTCTTCAAAAAACTTGGTGAGAGGTGGAGTTTTTTGACACATTCAGTTTAATTTAAACTCTCATGTACAAGAATAGCCTTGTAGCTTCTACGGTATGTAGACGTGGTCAAAAAAAGAATTGGTGCAGTCGGTGAAGTAGAAAGTATTTCTGTAACTCAATCTATAGATAAGAGAGACCTGATGTTGCCAGGGGTATTGGGTTTACATCTCACAATTCATTATATTGGAAGGAAGAAATAAGAGAAGGTGGAATGGAAGGAGGGAGGGAGAGGAGGAAGAATGGAAGGAAGGAAGTGGAAAGAAGGAAAACTAAGGATGAAAAATGAAGAAGTCTAAAAAGAAAAAAAGAACATCAAAGTGTTATTAAAAACAGGTAGCTGTCCTTTTACAGCATCATTTTTGTTTAAAAAGAAACTGACAGGTATTTTCAAGAAAAAGACACAGTGTACTTGCAGATTTCATTTAGGCATTTAATTTAGGTTTTGTCCTTCTCATTTCTGCAGTCATAGAGACACCTAACTTATGCAGCTGAATTGGAAACCTATGAGTTTAAAATACATTGACATATTCTTCTCTCCATAACACTAAGTTAAAGAGTTTGCTAATGTTACATATAATATTTCATAAAATATTTTGAAAACAGGTATGTTTGAACTTCTGTAAATCTAATGCCCAAAAGATTCCTGCCGCAAATGTGTTTGAAACCATAGAAAAACTGCTGTGCATTTTCTGATCTGATACCCACCTGTTTTATTTACCCACAAGATGGGATGTAGAAGGGTGATGTTCAGTTCTAGTAGTTGAGAGACTTACTATGATCACACAGCCCAATATGTAAAAAATCATGAAATAGTACTGTTAGTTTCTTGCAACATAATGAATGTGGTAGTAATCAGAAGAATTCACTAAATCCTACCTTTGAGATTTCAATTAAAGGAAGGGTAAAACAGAAAACAAAACACAAGAAGAAATCTGTTGAATAATACAATTTTTCTCCAGATGATTTTTCCACATTTGCTGCCAGAGCAAACACATGGTACATGTTAGTCTGTCGGTTCTACATTAATTCATCAGCTGAAGGAACTGCAGTGATTCATTTGCCAAAACCTGTAGCACTAAATCCCACTGTTTTTAAATTGTAACTCTAAACATCCTTTTAACCTTGCAGAAGATTTTGAATGCAACTTATATACATAGCATTTCTAAAAGTACACTCCACACACATATATCTTAAATTTCTCTACCTTTGGTAAAAGTAGTATAATCAGCCCATCACTGGTTGCTTTCAATTCCTCTCCTACCTAATTACAAAAAGTAGCGTCACTCTCACTTAAGACACAGAAGGCTAGAATGTGCTAACTGGTTTGCTTTGCTTCTGACAGGAAGCCATGCAAGCAGTCCAGGCAACAGCTGTGCCTCAGCATTATTGTTTTCTGGTCTTTCATTGTTTTTTATGGGAAAATAGACCTTGTCACTTTCCTTATATGCAAATGGATTTTTTTGCCATTCTTCCAACATACCTCAATTTTTTTAAGAGTCTTCAGTGACTTTCTAAAACAAGTTCACTGCAAGATCTGTTCTTATTAAATAGTGATCTCTTTAATTTGATGACTTTTTTTGATAAGAAAGCTTTCACTGTGGAAAAATACTCCTTTCTGCAAGAGTGGTGAGGTACTGGAATGAGCTGCCCAGGGAGGTGGTTGAGTCACCATCCGTGGAGGTGTTGAAGAAACATTTAGGTACAGTACTAAGGGACATGGTTTAGTGTGGAAATGTTGGTGGTAGGTGGGCAGTTGGAATTGGGGGTGATCTTGGTGGTTTTTTATGTCCTTGGTAATTCTATGATTCAGTGTTGTCCAACTCATGTTTTTTCTATTAGGTAATGTTAAAGTGGGAACTCTCGGTGTGTCACTCTAAAACACTCTATGGGAAGGTAAAGAGACACAAGTTTTCTGAAGATGTGAAAGTTTTACTCTGTTCTGAAATATTACAAGAAGGGCTTGTGGAAAATACCCAGGACAAAATGGCTCTTTTTTGTCATTGAACCAAAAGAGTAATCACTGTCTCCCGACATACCTAGTAAATCTTTAGCAGATATACTAAACAAAAAAACTTATCCTGATCAACGAAAATATAAATATACCTTTCTCTTGTGAGAATAGGTACCAATGATTAATAAAAAGCACCATCAAACTTTAGTCACATTGATGATTGTTTTTTATGATCTTTAAGATCTTTCACAATGTAAATGATTCTATGATTATACGGATTATAATCACAACAGTACAAGTAATTACAATTTTCTTCATTAGATTAGTACTTAGAATTGAAAGTTCTTAAATGCACCAAGTTTTTCCAAACAAGTGTTTCCTTCTCTTTTTCAATATCTTTCTCTCTTTTTTTTTCTCTCTCTTTCTCTCTCTTTTTCTGAAGGAAAAGAGACATGCACCTTGATCTACAGTCTACATGCTAAATGCATCTTCAGGGTTGAATAATCATTAACACTTCAAATCCCTGGTACAATAAAGGCAACAGAAAAGGAAGCGGTTGAGGAATCCCACTGACCCTACTGTTTTAGATCATAGCAAATGGTATACCCAGGAAGAAAACAAAATAACTTGCGGTGTCCCATAGAAAGATTATTCTCATTCAAAACGGTCAACCAACACAATTCAATGTTTCCTAATCCTAACTTTTCCAACTCCCTCTTCTTCACTTTAGGGATTTATTTTCAGATAAGAGTATTCTAATAAATATATATGTATGCCAATAAACATTTATTACTTTAGTAAAGTTATTTTGAGTATCATTCAAATATTATTTTACCTTTGTTTAATGCACAAAAATTATTGGCAAATATTTCTAAATCATTTCTGCATGTAATTATTCAAAAATTTTTCAAAACAACTGATTATATTAACTCATCATATCTTCCTCTGGAAATTTTTGGTCTCAACAGCTTACTCCATAAGTAAGAGAGCCTTTGTGGTTTAGAAGACTGACAATTTTTCCATAGTCTTTTGAGACAGAGGCAACCTCTCTTGCAACTCAAGAAAGAAGCCTGTAGTAGATTATACTTTCCCTGATTTGTTTATCATTATGCCTGTGAAATTAAAGCAAGATAAAGGTGTTAAACACCATTTCTGTCCAACTAAATCAATAATAACAAATAAACAGTCTTTGTTTCCTCCCTAGTTTCAACAGGAGTAGGCATGAGACATACGCAGCAATAGAAGATTTCTCAGAAACTGATGATGTGGTTCAGATTTTTGCTCTGGCAAGAGTGAGGCTAGGTCTTTGCACTCATTCACTTACATGTGGCCAGTTGCCTTTTATTCATGTATATATTTGCACTATAAATATTGGTGCTTGAAAAATAACCAAAACTTCTGAAGACTAAAATTGGCTTTTATTCACCTGAGCTGGAACTTAGCAGGCAATCTTGATCTCTAAAAAGCTCGGCATGTCTAGAGAAACTCCCCTGCCTTCATCCAGGCAATTATTTATCATATGTGTTATTTGTGCTGAAGCACCAGAGGGAATTCTATAATGATGTATTATAATGTACGATAAAAGAATGAGAAGGAATGCATATTTTAATTCATCTGTTTCTACATTAGCTCCTCAATAAGACTGACCATGCTGGAGGAAAAAAGGGCTTCCTCGTTATGTTTTAGTTTCACTCTTTAACTATACTATTTGGAAAGAAAAAACTGCTTGATTCCCACATTTCTATCCAATCCATCCATGTACCTTCTCCCTGCAGCAGAATTTTGAGTCTGTACTTGCATCCTTTCTAATCTTTCTAATTACTTTCTAGATACTTGTCTTCAGTCCTGTTGTGTGGACTTCTCAGCTTTTCAGGTGAATCACAACCAAAAATGAAAATATCCTTTAAGATATGCAATTAGTGTGTTTACTTACAAATTTGTTTTCAGGAAAAGATGGAATGGACTACGAAAATATGAATATAAAGAGATACAAAGTGGTACACTTTTAGGATATTTCAATAGCCAGAGAAAAAATGTAGATTGGAAAGATGAGAATGAAATAGGACAAAGGCAATATATGGAATTCCGAGTAATAAAATGGAGAGAGTACTCAGTGCATCTCCAATTTTGGATGACATACACAGAAAGAGGGTAAAACCCTGGCTACATCTCAGCCAGTGGCATGACTCCCATTAACGTCAATGGGTCATGATTTCATCTACAATGTATGAAAGAGTCTGCCAGCTCTTCTGTGCTCCTGGGGAGAAAAGAGAGGTTGCACGACATTGTACCTATTGCCTCTAAGTGACACTCAGCTCTGACATGTAAGATCTGTCCAACTTTTGAAACTTTTCTCAGGACACTGCATTTATTTTCGATTCATGTGGAAATCTCTGCTGTTTTAGAGTTTCCAAAGCCTGTACATGTTGCAGGCTAACCACAGGAGAAGAGGGTTCCAGCACTTCCTGTGACATTTAGAAGAGTTGGGTCAGCTCTGCATGGTTTTCAAAATCCCAGTCATCACATAAAAGTTGTTTTGGGGAACGAGAAGGAACACTTCAGAGCCACAAGCACAACCAATTTCTCAGGAAGTTGTTCTGCTCTTTGTACTATGCCTAGACTGAGGGCAAGACAGAAAACTGTTACATTACTGTCTCCATCACAACCACACAAAAACTTCACTAGTTCACAGAAGACAGCAAACCATGCCTCTGCTTCAGAAATTAAGCCAAACATTTTGTTCTGTCTCTAAATAAAAGAAAACCTGATTTCATAGTTCCTGTTTACACTTTTACACTTTTATGTTTTCGTCCTGGAAATTACACTTCTCTGTGTGTTCAGTAACTTGCATAAGATCATTTTATACTTTACAGCTCATGGATTCCTTTTACTGTAGACAAAATTCAACCTAATCTATTTTCATCTATAAGATGATAAAATTTGTTTCAGGGATTGGAGGCTTTTCCTGAAAGTCATAAGTAGTGATACTAGTGAGCCAATTCTTTCTGGATAAGACCTTGTCCTGAGAATCCCTGGGTCTCCCCATTCATTCTTGCTGCACACATGGCATGAAACATGCTACTGTGTGGCCAGTGGCAACACAAACCAAAGGTACTTTGGGCTATATTCCACTGGAAAACATAAGGATGAACAGTTTTGTGCTGCTTTGCTTAGGTGAGGCTTTGACTTAAATGTAGAGGTTAATCTCCTTCTCTTGGAAGAATAGAATGGCAGAAACATATTTTAAATAGAATCACAGAATCATAGAATCACAAGGCTGGAAACGACCTGCAAGATCATCTAGTCCAACCGTCTTCTCATTACCTTTGCTACCACAAACTAAACCATATCTTGTAGCTCCTCATGCAGGTGCCTCTTGAACACTCCCAGGGACAGCAACTCCACCACCTCCCTTGGCAGGCCATTCCAGTGCCTGACCACTCTCTGAGAGGAAAAAGTTCTTCCTTATGTCTAACATAAATCTCCTCTTGTACAACTTGTGGCCATTTCCTCGGTTTCTGTTTGTTGCCTGGAAGAAGAAATCAAACCCCTCCTCATCACAACCTCCTTTCATGAAGTTGTAGAGTGCAATGAAGTCTCCCCTGAGCCTCCTCTTCTTGGGAGGATTAATATTAACCACCCCATGTGAGATGAATCCTCCTACAGTTCTACAGATTTTCATCCTCTTAACTATTGTTTCTAGTTTAGAATGTCTCAAAAGCATACTGCGAACACGTGTATCTACCAATCAGATATAACTCCTCATGGGATCACATGTTCAGCTCCAGAAAAGGCATTATAATGCCTTTCAGCTAATGTTAACTGTTTTCTACTTACCAGTTTCCACAATATCCTCGTGACTTTCTTTTCTCAAGCAGGCACTTTTTTGTCCATCTCACATTTTCAGTACACTATAGCTCAACATAGTGGTATTTAAAAAGGGCTTCAAAGGAGTCCTGGGACTGTTCTACCATGACCCTGCATATGATTACGGCAAAGAATCTGATAAAAGTAGCTTTGACGCTCCTGTCCTATGCTTTTGGTAGAAGATAGGAAAAGAAAAACAACAAACAGGATTAATCCAGAAGAATATTTGCTTTTACAGTGGGAGTGTCCAACCTTTTAGCTTGCCTGGGCCACAGTGAGTGAAGAGCAATTGTCTTGGGCTGCATATAAATTGAAGTTCATGTCAGCTATATGCATAGTTGTTATACCGTAACAACTGCTGCTACTTGGGAAAAGAAGATACCATCATCTTATAGCAACCATCATTTATGGTCTGAAAACAACTCCTAAGAGGAAAGAAACAATCTGCCTATGCCAGATAATAAACAAAGCTGGAGGATAGTCATGACTACCTTATGTTCTTTGACCCAGGAAATCTTGCTTGCCAGTGTACTTTGGAGAGGGTAACTATTTTGCTTCACTCTAGAGCCCAGATCTGTCTATGCCTTGCTTCATTTTTGTCACCTAGATACAAGGAAACAAGGTCAATAAATTCTTCTTAACTTTTTCACACAACAGAAACAGTATGGACACTTTTAGGAAAAACTGGCCCATTTCTTTAGAAACAAAGATGCACAGTACTATGGTCCTTGCTTTAATCAAAAACATATACAGGTGTGCTTGTCAGTTAGCCATTATAAACTAAAAAGTGATTCAATTTATTATATCTAAGTTTAATATCTGTGACCTTTCAAACTCAGTTGACTAACATAGTCCACTTGGCCTGTAACTGACATAGAAGCCTACCAAGGCATGGATCAAAATAGAAATGCATAATATCATACAGTGTGATGAAAGATTCATCATAATTCTGAATGTGCCCTTCCTTCTCAAAGCCAAGTTTCCTATGTTTAATATATAACAAGGTACTAATTTGACTTAACATACATTTGTCAACAGTAAAATTCCATTCATTTCTATTAAGTGAGTCTGGCTGGAAAAACATATAAGATGATATTGTATACATTGTTCTAGTAAGTGTAGATGTTAAGAATATTTTCACAGGTGTAAGCTGTTATATATCTGATCTGAAAAGATGAAAATAAGAATGATCAGTTGTATCTGACATAACTAAATTACCTAAGGCAGCATTGTTACTTTCAGAGTTATTGAAGATATAAATTCAGCACAAATTAGATAGATAGCTTTGTTTTCTATTCTGTAACAGAATTATGGCATGACCATGAACTATGATTTATGAATCTGTTAATGACTGATTCAGATGGTTTCAGTTCCATGACAGTTTCTGTCATGCTTGTAACTTCTTCTTAATATACATAATAAGCAGATAAATTCTAATTAGCACCGCCAGTGAGTCTATAAAAAAATGCTAACATTTATATAACTGTTGAACACAGCTGGTAATTCATATAGTCCTGAATAAAACAAGAATCTGTTCCTTTTAGAGTAGATTGAGGATCTACTAAAATCATAAATTGCTTAATTTCTAATCCACATTAATTTTGAGAAGACATGTGAAACAAAAGAAACCTTTAAAAGACCAGTTTTTAAGTCACAGTTCAAGAACTGGTAAAACATTCAACATTTATTGTGGTCTGCAAAGAGTTATCTGTCCACTTAAACGTGATCCAGATTTCTTTCACTTCACAGGATCACTCCAGTGGTTCTCTTTCCTCTCATTCAGTTTCATGAATAGTAGAAAATAAAAAGACACAGAACATGTACTCTCTTTCGTAACATTTATGGAGGCAACGGCTATGGAGATGCTACACAACCATGATCATAAATAAAAGTGATTCACGATTTTCCTTTGTTAAGTCAAAAGCAATGTGGCAGCAGCACTGCAGACTCTTAGCAGAGGCTGCCAGGAGTTTACCAGCTGAAAGACAGCATAGTCTGAATGAAAATTATGATTTGAACTTAATTTATGTAATGAAATTACTTTTGTTGAAGGTAGGTCATAAATTTTCCTTCAGGTATAATAATGTCTGCAAAAAAAAAAAGAAACAAAAATGCATCTCTAAACAAAATGTCTGTGTGTTTTACCAGACTTTATTGTAGGAGTATTCACAGTAAAATACCTGCTCTTCACTTTCTCATTTTTATGTGTCTTAATTGCCCACAACTTCTATGAATCAATTATCTGCTTGATTGTTTTATGAATATGTCAAACTTCAGCCTGATTTGTAAATGCTGGGATGACTGATCCATATTAAAAATGCATGGCATTAAAATCAAGATTATATACCTATATAATATTTCTGTCTCATATTTTTTAATCAGTAACAGACAATGGGAAAGAGTACACTCTAGGTAAATACATAGCCAACACAAAACAAGGCAAGTGTCTATCTCACGAGAGGACAGCACAGTTCTGCAGAGGGACCTGGATGGGTTGAAAGAGTTGGGCTGTGAACCAAATTCAAGAAGGAAAAGTACAGATTCCTGTACCTAGGGAGTAACAACCCCAGAAACCTGTACCTGCTTTGGGCCACCTATTTG
Source organism: Meleagris gallopavo (assembly GCF_905368555.1). Lineage (NCBI taxonomy): Eukaryota > Metazoa > Chordata > Aves > Galliformes > Phasianidae > Meleagris > Meleagris gallopavo. The sequence goes on along the minus strand of NC_139405.1, from coordinate 60,656,434 downwards.
GAAAATAACTCTGCATAGAAGTACCTAGGAGTCCTGGTAGACATCAAGACATCAAGAACAACAGTCAGAAATGTGTCCTTGTTGCTAAGAATGCTAATGGTATTCTTGTCTGCATTAAGCAAAATATCATCAGCAGGTCAAGAGAGGTGATCCTTCCCCTCTGCTTTGGTGAAGTTGCACATGGAGTTCTGTTCTGAGGTCCCAAGTACAGGAGAGAACTGGATATACTGGAAAATGTTCAGCATGGCCGCCAAGATGATGGAGCACTTCTCTTATGAAGAGTGTCTGAGAGATGGAACTGTTCAGCCTGGAGGAGTTTCTGGGGGTATCTTATCAATGTCTATAAAATATCTTGAGACACTATGCAATTAAGATAGAATCAAGCTCTTTTCAGTGTCAGGACACGAGGCAACGAGCAAAAATTGGAACACAAGAGATTCCATGAAAACATCGGGAACTACTTCTTTATTTTGGAGGTGATGGAGCACTGGTACAGCTTACGCAGGGAAGCTATGGAGTCATTTTCCTTTAACATCTTCAAAAGCCACCTGTACATGTTCCTGGGCAACTTGCTCCTGCTGTCCCTGCTTGAGCAGGTGGGATGGACCACAGGACCTTCAAACTCTCTTCCAATTTTATCCATTCTGTGAGTGGAAACGTTACTACAACTCAGGTGTGCAATGTCATGACCAGAATGTTCTCCTATTCTAAAGCTACTGTGCTTTCACAAAAATTATTTAACCTTAAGGTATGATGTCCTACTCTTGCACCCTGACCACTGCAGTACCCTGTCCAAGTTACCATCTCCAAAGGGATAAATCAACTGTTTCATTTCCTGTAGGTGGCTGATTCAGGACAACAGATCATTATCTAACTACAGAAAAGAGCACATGTCAATTAAATAGCTCAGGCAGTTTACTGCCTGTAATGAACCTCATCCGTAGGGTATATCCTTGGGGCACAAGATAGTTCTGTCTGAGCTGCAGTCCTTAGTCTTTAACCTAGCACTGATAGTGAGTGACAATATACTGCGCCCATGAACAGAGATATGTGATCATAATATGATCACACATTATATATACATATGTATATTATATTGTATATATACATACATATACCTATTATACATATATATACATATTATATTATATATGTATACATATCATAATATATCATACATAATGTGATCATACATTTTATTTTTAATAACTAAGCCTCAGATCATTATCTGCCATTTCCTTGAGGGTTTTTGTTGTTACCATGTTTTCTCAGTCCTTGATTTGCAGAGCCTCCTCCCTGCCCTGACTTTAGGAGTTGGACCTATGCATCTCTTTCAACATGGAATATTCTACTATTCTATGATCCAGGTTCTTACATCTAATTTAGTTTAATTACATTTATATTGTTCATACCAAGCCCAGTGAGCCAGATGAGCCTGTGGAAAAACCTATATCCACAACCTATAACCTATCTACAATCAAACAGAATATTTCACCAAAAATCACACCATATATTATTTTTAAATTATCCAAGGATATTTGTGGAATGGGGTTGTTATGGACAGGACTGGAGGGGATCACTGTTCCTTGCTATTATTCATTTTCTAAACCATTCTTTCAGTTTTTATTGGAGGAATCCTGGCCCAGTTTACTTACTTAGCAACACAAGAAAGCTAACTATCCTCTAGCTGTGCAGATGATCACAGAATCACAGAATCACAGAATCACAGAATTGTAGGGGTTGGAAGGGACCTCTAGAGATCATCGAGACCAACCCCCCTGCCAAAGCAGGTTCCCTACACCAGGTCGCACAGGTAGGCGTCCAGGCAAGACTTGAATATCTCCAGAGAAGGAGACTCCACAACCTCCCTGGGCAGCCTGTTCCAGTGCTCCGTCACCCTCACCGTGAAGAAGTTCTTACGCACATTCGTGCGAAACTTCCTATGCTGCAGCTTATGTCCGTTTCCCCTCGTCCTGTCTCCACGTACCACTGAAAAGAGACTGGCCTCACCGCTATGGCCGCCACACCTCAGATATTTATAAACCTGGATCAGGTCCCCTCTCAGTCTTCTTTTCTCAAGGCTAAACAGACCCAGTTCACTTAGCCTTTCTTCATAGGGGAGATGCTCCAGGCCCTTCACCATCTTTGTGGCCCTCCGCTGGACTCTTTCCAAGAGATCCCTGTCTTTTTTGTACTGGGGAGCCCAGAACTGGACACAGTACTCCAGATGAGGCCTTACCAGGGCAGAGTAGAGGGGGAGGATCACCTCCCTCGACCTGCTGGACACGCTCTTCTTAATGCACCCCAGAATGCCATTGGCCTTTTTGGCCACGAGGGCACACTGCTGGCTCATGGCCAACCTGTCGTCCACCAGGACGCCCAGGTCCCTCTCTGCAGAGCTCCTCTCCAGCAGCTCATCCCCCAGCCTGTATTGGTGCATGCAATTATTCCTCCCTAGGTGTAAGACCCTACACTTGCTTGTGTTGAACCTCATCTGGTTTCTTACTGCCCAGCTCTCCAGCCTGTCCAGGTCTCGCTGAATGGCAGCACAGCCTTCAGGCGTGTCAGCCAATCCTCCCAACTTCGTATCATCAGCAAACTTGCTGAGGGTGGCCGCTATCCCCTCATCAAGGTCATTGATGAAGATGTTGAACAAGACCGGACCCAGCACAGACCCCTGGGGGACACCACTGGTTACAGGTCTCCAGCCAGACTCTGCACCACCAACGACGACCCTCTGCGCTCTGCCAGTCAGCCAGTTCTCAACCCACCTCACTGTCCACTCGTCTATCCCACATTTCCTCAGCTTTGTTATAAGGATGTCGTGGGAGACAGTATCAAACGCCTTTCTAAAATCAAGGTAGATTACATCTACCGCTCTTCCCCCATCCACCCAGCATGTGACAGCATCATAGAAGGCCACCAGGTTGGTCGAGCACGACCTCCCCTTGGTGAACCCATGCTGACTACTCCTGATAACCTCCTTTTGTCCCAGTTGTCTGGAGATGGTATCCAGCACAAGCTGTTCCATCACCTTTCCAGGGACGGAGGTGAGGCTGACAGGCCTATAATTACCCGGATCTTCCTTCTTGCCCTTTTTGAAGACCGGAGTGACATTGGCTATCCTCCAGTCTTCAGGGATCTCCCCTGTTGTCCAAGACCTCTCAAAAATGATGGAGAGCGGTTCGGCAATGACCTCCGCCAGCTCCCTCAGCACACGTGGATGATTGTAGATACTATTTTGATATGTTAGAACAAAAAGCCGTAGCTTGGACTGTACATGTAAGACCATCTTAAAATGTTTTGCTTGACCATTTAGCTAAGCTTAGACCTATCTTTCACCTTTTCCTCTCCTCGAAAGATCTGTTAGGTTACAAATGAAGAAGTGTTTATAACTCAAATGCCTGTGTCTGGACCTAATTTTACTTTGAACTTTTGAGTTGGAATTAAAACCACTCAGAGTTCTGATTTCAGCTGATAAAATCAGGCTTTTACTTTTAATTTCCACCTTCGATACTGAGACTCAAATGTGGGTTCAGGGTGACTCATAGGACTGATCTTAAGTAGCCAGCTAGAAAGCTAGTTCATCCAAAATAAAGACCTGGAATACTAAGAAGCTAGGAATTGCTCAAGTGTTTCAGACAAAAACCTTGGAAACATCAACCAAGCACAAATTCCTGCCATGCCCTGAACTCCTGGAATCTAAGAGCAGAAAAAAAAAATGAGTGTAATATTTCTGAGGTGAGCTCTCTGCTAAACATTTCCCAGACTTCTCTCCATTGGAAAAATCCTGCAGTAAGCAGAAGCAAGTGGAGAAAAACAAATGTAATTTGAATATCCAAGTGCTTTAAGCATCTTTGGATATCCTAGCTGTGATGGAAACAATATTCATGACAAATAGGTCCTAGAAAATAATGATGTATGTTTGTATGTGTAAAATGTAGTGAAGTGGATCAATATTACGTGTATTACTTCTCTTTTACTGGTTAGATTTTTTTCATGTTAAAGGAAACAGATTTGGTGTGCCATGAACATAGCCTTAAACTAAATAAAATGCATTGCAGTAACATTTAATGGGGTTTTTGCATTAGTTTCTAAGTAATAGGATCAACATTTTGCTACATTATATCAAGAGATACTTTTAGAAAAAGAAATAACAAAAGATTTAAGTGCCAAACCCCCAAGCCAGGAAATTCGAGGAAATTTTTGTGTAAATTTAAACAGAGAAGTCTCTCTAGAGCAGGCAGCAGCTAGAGAACTTCAGTATTTCATGTACAACCATAGTAGTCATCTTTTGTATCATCAGTTTACACAAAATGACTTGTAATATCCAGGAATGGTAACTCAGATCTTCCAATTTTTCTGCTTTCTACTTTGTTTGACTACCCATAAAAAGTGAATATTTTGAACTTTGAGGTAGTAAGTGTATCCAGATTATTATTTATTAACAATATCCAGCTGGGGAGCACTTTGATAGCAGAAAATAAACCTTTTTCAGTGTACACATGGCCAGATCCTTTTCATATTAATTGAGATTGACTGCATTTGTCTAAGGCTCCCCTACAGCACGGCAGTAAAAAACATTTTTCATTTAACAGCTGGACATGCCGACATGTCTTTAAACACACTTCAACAAATTCACAACACACTGGACAGATATAATCTAAGTCACGTAAGTTCAGCTCAAACGTAAAATGACAACCTTTTGTTGTGGTGGCATGTGAGGAGCAAAGCCAGAGGAGGAACTTATTTCTCCATCAGCCTGTATTACTGGAGACACCCAGAAGCCCTGAATGTATTCTATCTTCCTCTGGCATAATTGTCATTCTCACAAGGACTACAGCAGATTGAACACACACTAGTAACTTGCATGTTTTTATTTCCTCATAGTTTTCAGAACAGAGAGGTTAACCTTTAGGCCTTGCTTAATCTTCACAGTCTTGCAGTACACTGCCAGTAGATGCGCCTCATAGGGATGGAGCTGCCTGTGCCTCTTCCCTGCTCACTGCCTGCTGATTTAGTCTCCTCCATGAAAATTCCCTCTGACAGATGTCAGTGCCATCCTGGAATCACAGAATCAGCAAGGTTGGGAAAGACCTCTAAGATCATCCACTTCAACCTTTCACTTATCACCAATATTTTCCACTAAACCATGTCCCTCAGTACAGCATCTAAACGTTTCTTAAACATCTCCAGGAACAGTGACTCCACCATCCCCATGGGCAGACCATTCCAGTGCCTGAGCACTCTCTCAGAGAAGAAGTATCTCCTAACATCCAACCTGAAACTTCTCTAGCACAATTTGGGGCCGTTCCCTCTAGTTCTATATCTAGTTACATGAGAGAAGAGGCCAATCCCCACCTCACTATGACCTCCCTTGAGGCAGTTGTAGAGAGCGGGAAGGTCACACCTGAGTCTTCTCTTCTCCAGACTAATTCCAGTTCCTTCAGCCACTCCTCGTAAGACTTGTGCTCCAGACCGAACATCAACTTCATTGCCCCTCCCTGCACATGCTCCAGGGCTTCTATGTCTTTCTTGTAGTGAGGAGCCCAAAAGTGAACACATTACAATAAACGCGGCCTTACCAAGGCTGAGTACAGAGAGATAAGCCAGAATGCCGTTGGCTTTCTTGCCCACCTAGGCACATTGAACATGAGTTCAGTCAAGAACCAACCAACACCCCCAGATCCATTTCCTCTACACAGTCTTTCAGCTATTCTATCCCAGCCTGTAGCGTTGCCTGGGGTTGTTCGGCCAAAGTGCAGGACCGAACACTTAGTCTTGTTGAACTTCATCCCACTGGCATTAGCCCAGCTATTCAGCCTGTCCAGATTGCTCTGCAGTGCCTTCCTTCTGCTAGGCAGACTGACACATCTGGCCAACTTGGTGTCATATGCAAACTTACAGAGGGTGCACTCGATGCCCTCATCCAGGTCATCAGTAAAGTTATTGAACAGGACAGGCCCCAATACTGAGTCCTGGGGAACGCCACTCACGAGCAGTGGTCAGCTGGATTTAACTCCATTCACTACCACTCTCTGGGCCCAGCCAACCATCCAGTTCTTTACCCAGCAAAGAGTGTACCTGTCCAAGCCACAGGCTCCCAGCCTCTCCAGGAGAATACCGTGGGATACAGTATTGAAGGCTTTGGTGAACATTAGGTAGACTACATAGATTTTCCATATAATTTCTATATAGCAGACAAATGCTGTTGGAAATGATATATGTGGTACCACTTGGGATCCAGTGTACTGAACTGACTTCAGATACCTCAATGCCCACCACTGTGCCAAGTGTCATTCAGGTAGAATCAATAATTGAATTCCCATCCTGCTTATTAATTTTTGATATTACCTTGCATGTACTAAAATAAGATTCAGTAGTGCCTCCTTTGCAGTGCTGTACTTCACTAATTTGAGAGATTACAAAAGAGAAACTGGAACTAGAACTACGAAAAGTATAGATGCCTGGCACAATCAAAGGGCTGCTATCCTGCCATACAAGTAGTCCAAAAGGCAATCCCATATTTAAGTAGAAAGGAGAGAAGTCCATTGCTGCCACATTCTTCTGATAGATACACAGTGAGAATAGTTACTGAATGGAAAGGATGTTCAAATATAGGTAAATTGACATTGTTCTTTATATCAGGATAAATTCTACCACCAATTTACTAGCAGTGGTTTAGTCTCCGCTCAGACTGAGGACTGATTTATCCGCAATGTGAGGAAATCTTTTCTTTCCTTTTTTTTTTTTTTTTTTTAATTGGATTCTATTGCTCAGTTGGAACAAGTGAATTAAATATTGTTATCAAGGTCAAACAACACACAGCAGCCCCCATTCATACTAACAAACCATCCTACCTCAAAAGCAAACTAGCTTCAGTAAGCAGAAATTCTACATGCTTCTAGGATAGACATAGCCTATGGAAGATTGAATCCTTTTATTGAACATATACCATAAGAAATCTTACTAAAATCCTATATGTCTGTTAGGACAGAATTTAGCCCAACAGACCTTATTTAGTTTCAGAAATGCAAAGGAGTTCCATTCAGACATGATTCAGTTTCTATGAAGTGGTCAAAAGATTTGATCAAAACCTCCTTGCAGATGCTCAAGGCAGTTGCAAAGAGGAAAGAAACCTTTTCTTCAACTTGTACACAGCTACTAAGTTCAGCCAGAGAGAGAAAGATGTATGCTGGGAATCAGTAACTGCTCCCTTACTTCGTTATTGATGACTTCTTGGTATTTGGACCTCAAAGGTTTATTTGTGGTGCTGGGCTTAGAGAAATGTCTTTTCTTTATCTAAGTAATGCAACAGGCATCCCATTGCACAAATTTCCCACCACTGTCTTTCTACATACATGTGCATACACCAAACCCAATTCTTAGTTCTTCAATCTTTCTGGCGCACAGCTATTGGGTCCTTTACTACCCAAGCCATTCTATGGTTCTACACTCTTTGTTCCTTTGCCAGGGCATTGGACATCCCTGGAAAAATGCAGATCCTATTCAATTAAATTTTAAAAAAACAAACAACCTCAACACATCAAAAACAACTACAACTGTTTGGGATAGCAAAGCAAGCCAAAATGTTATTTTCCATATTTTAAAAATGTGCTGAACATTTGCAGTTGATTTGCAATATTATGACTTCGTTTACTGCATAGTTTTAATTTGTTTGTCTTATAGTTAACAACTGTTACACATTGTTGTCTTCGACTGCTTATCCTTTTATCTAAATTCAGAGCAAACCTTGAAGACTGTCTCATTGCTTTAAGATACGTATATTATTATAGCTGCTATGGATATGCTCTGCTAATGTTGGTCTTTTTAAAGGAGAGATCAAGATTTGGCAAAATATATGAGATAATTCCTGTCTTTGTTTAAACAAATCTAACCCTCAAAGCATATTCCTATTACAAGTACATGCATTTACACATTTTTATGTTTGACCTCAGTGTAATTGTATGGAGGAGTCTAGCTCTTCAGTCAGACTATGAATGTAATGCACAATAGAACACTGTAGTATAGTATTTTTTCTGGCATGAGTTTGGAAAGACAGCACTCATTAAGAGCGAGTTATTATTAAAGAACACACTCCCAGATCAAGTAGAATAAACCAGAATAAGCAATCTAATTCATACCTATGGAGATACTAAAGTTATTTTAAAGGTTAGCAATTTTATAAAGATACATGCATATTCTTTATGTATAAAACAAATATGAAGGATGTATAAAGGATATTCATATGATAGATACATACATGTAGGAGAGGATATATTTCTGTGTAATATAAAGGCAATAGGAAGCTTCATGGATCTGATCTTGTTTTATGAACAATTGCCACAACATGTTAGATTGCACTGGTACATTATCATTTTGACCCTGAACTTTTTGCATCCCATGGCATCACTCACATGACTAGTTCTGTTTTGCAGCAAATGGTAGGTTTGAAATATCTGAAGTCAGATTTGCTTTTTAAGACTATAACACTTTCAACATCATTGATTAGAACCTGTTGCAACCCAATGTGTGATGTAAAACTATCCATTTCACTGATAAAAGTAAAGAGAAGCCAGAAAATACTCAAAGGCTATGTTGAGCAGAATTCCAAAAATAAGCCAAACCATGATTTCTGCAACCAGTTTGCCAGCAAGACAACGTCTGTTCTCCAACTGCACACAATTTGTGATATTTCAGACCCTGCTAGAAAGGAGCTTAATCAAACTATCTACCACATTTTGTCTCAGAATATCATAGGGTGTTGACAGAAGATGTGGGGAGGCAATCACAGCCACCTGCAGTTTGAGATTTGCAGAGGCCTCTATTAAGAGCAAGCTTCAGTGCAGCAATTTAGACCAAAACCTGCACCTGAAAACAATGCAGCTCAATCACAGACTTGGGTTCACACATTAAACTATGTGGGCTGCTCCAAAATCAATGCCTCCTATTTTATTATGTTGGTCTATAACGTCAAAGGCAGATGTTGATAGTATGGCAGTAGAGGCTGAACCTTCCCACCAGTATTCGATTACATTTTGTTGCCATGTGACAGTTGGCAGCAGAGGGACAGTCTGAAAAATGGTGTCTGACATGGAAGTGCAGATGAAGCAGAGTGTGTCATTGAATTCCTCCATGCAGAAAAAAATTGTGGTCACTGACATTCATTGATATTTGCTAAACATTTATGGAAACCAACAGTAGATGTGAGCACAGTGAGGCAACAGATGGTGTGTTTCAGCAATGGCGACAGTGATGTGAAAAGCAAGCCATGTTTTAGACAATCAATGCTCAGCTGCCATGCCATGAATCTAAGAGTATCTCTATCAGTTCATCCATGTAAATTAGGGGATTATGACCAGAGAATGTGTATGGAGCTGATTATTGGCTTCAATGCCTTACAAAGGATGACAGCAATCTTGAAATATTACAAAGTTTTTGCGAAGTGAGTCTCACAAATGCTCACAAAGGAACAGAAAGAACACCATATGCACGCTTTTCAGACCTCTTGAACATATACAAGACTGCAGGTGATGAGATGCTGTGTCACCATTATAAGCCAGAATCAAAACAGCAGTCCATGGAGAATTGACATGTGAATTTCCCACTGAATAAAAAGCTCAAGCCCTCAGCAAGTAAAATGGTGTGCGCTGCCTTTGGGGATAAGTAAGGGTTGATCCTTCTAGATTTCCTTTAACCTGGTATTTTGTTCCCCCATCCCCAACTAGAGGTTCAGGGATCTGAGAGAAGTGGGAAATATCTATGAAAATCCCTTTCACAAAGGAACATCAGAAAGTACAGTAGTCATCCCACATAAATTTGATCAGTAGCTCTGCCCTCCATCCTTAGGGACCTTTAGTATCCTTGCAGATGAAAAATATTTGCTGTAAGTCACCATACTCTGGGATGCAGGAGAGGAACTGCTCATCCATTCCTCAAAGCTGGGAGGAAACAACAACAAAAAAGATAAAATTGAATAAACAGTCCTTTCTTATGGATATCTTTCCTCTGCTGTTGTTTCTACAGGGAATTGTTTTCTGCTCCACTCTGAGGATCAGAGAACATCTAAAGGATAATTTTGAAAAACAATTTCTTATCTGAAAAGACCAACAGCAATTAATATACCTTCAGGTCTGTCTCCCTGTGATGTCAGTAGAGACAGTTATCTTCTGTGTTTCAAAGATTTATTGACAATATTACCTCAAATTCCAGTCCTGGCACCAAACACTGATCTGCTATCATAAAATATCTCCTAAGCAAATTAACATTCTGAATCTTGTTTTTCAGCACCCAGGATCCTGACTGTCAGCCTGCAAAGAAATGTAGAGTTCATCATCTGATAGTTTAATTGGCATAGTTTCCTTTCTTCCATATATTCCAATGTGTACATCTACAATTAGCTACACATTCCAGGCAGGCTTCTGGCCAAGAGATACTGTACTTGCTTTTGCAGTCTTTGTGAAAATACGTGGGCTAGATGAAGAGGCTCAGCAAAACAATGGGAACTACTAAAGGAAAATAAGAAAGACGTTTGCAAGGTAGGAAAATGTAAACATAAAGTGTAGAAAACCTGGAACCAGGAAGTAAAGGAGGTGGGAAAAAAAAATAAAAATGAAAAAAGGATTGCTCTGCATTGATCCCAAGTGTCTCAGATCTACCCAGGGAAATAGCTGACCAACAGAATTCTTCATTCCTTCAATGAATCACAGATCACTGGAGCATTTTAATTAAATGTTTTATATTACCATGAACTTTTTATTTCTTTGTACTCTCTCATTCTTGAAGATCAGGAAAGTATTTCTGCTTTTAAAAATATCAGTTAGGTGTCACAGTTTTTGATATCACTGTTGACATTTGAACATAAGTTTTCTGAGCTCCACAGATAATATATCTATGTTGCTTTCACACTGCTGTTGAGAAATAGTACCAGTAAAATAAAGAGCTTGGACAAAAAAGAAAACAAAAATGAAGAACTCCATTCTGGAGTTTTTGGATTTGCAAGTATGATTAATGGCTTCTAAAAGTCTGAGTAATAGCTATTAAAAGATGTCACATAAATTCATTTATACTCTTGGCAGGTAAGTGTTCCCAAAAGATTCCTGTTCAGTATTCCTTCTTTCTAGGACAGGAAGGTTCACGGATTAAAGAATATTAGCTCTAGAGTACTTAATTCACAAATATGAAATGGAAATAGGTACTAGTTTTACAAAAAGACCTTGATCTCTGTAGAAGAGAGATGTATTTCAGTTCTAATAGCTCTTTCAGCTGAAAACAAACTGTGCACAATGATGGACTATAAACCCCTATGATTTGCATGCTAATTCCTTTCCATTTATTTTAACCCCAGCTCACTGCTTTTGCTGAAGAAACAGGTTCCCAGCAGTGGTGTGTGTCATTTTATCACCCAAAAAAGACAAGCAAATTGTCACCTTCTGCGTCAACTGGGTTCATACTATAGATGCTCAGAAGAAGCCTCATGATCAAGTCTTACCTCCTCCTTGGATGGGCCACAGCCATTCCTCCAGCTTGATATAAGAACTGTGATTGACTTATGAATAACATTTAAGCATTGAGCTGGATTCAGGTGATGAGACACTTCACTGTCCCAACTTGCTCCAACATTCTGCAGCAGCTCTGTCAGAGGACAAAGGGCATAGCCATGGGGCCATGACAACAACTGTGTTGCAAGGATATATAAATTACAACATGCGTTACTCATAACAGGAAAAAACTGAAGCCCTCTTAGTCCTCAACATCTATTCTCTTATAATTCTGCCCTAAAGAACTTCACAACAATTACATACAAATATCTGCTAGATAATAAGTAAATGAACAAAATTTACAACAAATGAGAAAGTTGCACAAAATACTAGTGATGCGTCTAAATAAACACTGAAATGAGTCATTTCCTAGTGTATATTTGGCATTAAGTTTATGGCAAAACTGGCGTATATAACAGAACTGAGAATGTTTTGATGTACAAATTTCATGTGGCTTTACTGTCCAGGATCGGTATTTTCCAAAGCATCTGAAATATGGATAAGGCCCACAGCAATTTTCTTGTTAGTGGTTCAGTGTCATGCTGAAAGGGTAGCACCCTTTTAGGATGTCTGGAAATGGATTTCCTTCTGCAGCAGAAAATGCAAGATGAAGAGGGAGGAGAAAAAACATCCAGATACAGGAAATGATGTTTAGTTAGCATTTTTCTTAGTTTTGTCACAGGAATTCTTATTTTGCCTTTCCCCTGAAATATAAACTTTTAAAATATTTCAAGAATTTCTTGACTGCATTTAAGTACAAGCAAATGAGCAGATGCCTGAAGGAAAATGTTAAGTATTTAAATCTGTTTCATATGCTCTGCTCTGAGACTCATTCTCTTGACATGGCTCTTGCAAGGTACAGTGAAGGGAGAAGATAACTGTCCAGGGTCAAGTAACAAATTCAAAAGATTCAAAGCTTGAATATCAGCCTTTGAACTATAAAAGCAAGCATATTTTTAAGCATAATCAGTTTTTCTGGCCTGAAAAAAAGTACAAGATAGGAAATAAAACATAGTTTTCAGCACAAAAAGACAAAAGCCATATAATGAATAGCATTGACTTCTAAAATGTTTTTATTTTATCAACATTATGGGAAGAAATAATTGATTTCATATGTAAGTAGTTTCATATCTATGATTTTATGGTGAAAATCAACTATAAAATTTGTAGAAAAAGCAAACATAGGCAAATTTTCAGCATATGAAATCTGTCACAAGGTTTTTCTGTGTCTTCCAACTTCATATTTTGGTCTATGCAATATATTACCAACCCCTTCAAATCTTGTCATTTTGACATCAGATTTATTTTTAACTGTTATAAAGTAAAATTACAGTTTTGTCTTCCAGATAGTTAAACTAAACTAGGGTAGGACATGCAAAATAGGTGTAGTAGCTACCACATTTGGAACTGGACACATTCATTTCAAACTGCAGCATTCATTCATTTCAAACTACAGCATTTATATAAGAAACTAATTGGAAATAATTTACCAAGAGTAAATTTGCATGGTTACAATTTCGGCAGAATAATCTTAAAGCTGACAAATTTTCCATAGTTTTTTAGTGAAATGAAAACAGATTGGAAGCTAATTATATATAGCACAGAATTGTGATTGATATTAAAACAAACTTTTAAAAAAATTATTATTATTTCTTATTTTCTGCTGTTTGGTGAAACAATCTTTTGTCTTGGAACATTTGCATATCAGGATTTGACAGGTTGATATAATTTATTAATATTTACACTTTCTTAGTTCAAATATTTTGACATTTTAATGACAAAGTTGTGATATCTATTATTTCATGATGAAGTAATTTTTTTCTTGCCACAAATTTCCTGGTTATATTGAATTTGATTCCTTTTTTTGCAACTCTGTTATGCTGCATGAAGCTGGCTTTTAAGAACAACTACTTAATTCTGATTTTGATCTCAGAGTGTTTTTTTATTAGAGAGAGGAACAACAGCTTGCTGCAATGATTCATGCACCTGCTTCAAGAAGAATAAAGACGTACCATAAAATGCAGTCTGCACCACTTCTGATGAAGAATATGTCTGTTAATAATGTGATCTGCCTGTTAATTGTTCTGTTCACTAGGTTGTTAGTGAACAGTTCCTCCTAGGAAGCCTTGGTAAAGCAAGGTGATTTACATTTGGACTTCTGCTGTCAAGCTTTTGGACATTAAATGCTTGTAGGAAAATGACAAGAAAAAATTTGCAAAGTTGCATTCATTTCATCTTTTTGAAGTGGATATTGTAAACCAAAGAGGGGAAGCAGATGGAAGTAGAGAGCTGTATGAGGCAAGCAGAAGAGAGAAAGCTCTGAAAAGTTCTACTAGCTCTGGAAGGAGAATGGAAATTAAGATCAATAAATACTAATATAATGACAATGAGAAACATAACAGTATGTTAAAATAACAGGTTTTACTCCCAACCACGGGTTAAATTGAAGACCAGTTACCATTTAACCCACATTACCCTCACAGAAATCTCTGAAATACATTTAGCAGAATGTCTGTTCAATCCCTCTTTCTCTATTTCACATCTTCCCTTTTCAGTCCACACTTTCTGCATTCTATGTTGGAGACATTGAATAATGCTTTCTGTTGTACGACTGGAGTACAGACATAGTCCTACAATAGGATGTGGCTCAGCAGAAGACAATCAGCTTTCTTGTCTGTGAATTCCACAAATAATTTTTATTACACTGTGAAAAATCAGACTAAATATAGTCACGATTAACTGAGAGAGGAACCAAGACTTCCAGTGTAGCTACTTAAATAACAAAGAACCAGAGTAGAAAGCACTTCTAAATAAACATTAGAGTTCTCACTTTCACTCACCTGACTTTTGTATTCTGTTTCTGAAAAGAATAATTACAACAGCAGTCAGCATGGTACGTGTGATGCTTCTCTCAGGAAATACTGCAATGCAAGGAGTCGTACTACATGGAATCTCTTCGTAAAATATTGCTTTTTACTGTTGGCAGTGTTATAGTTTTAAAACAATATTGGAAGCAGTTACATTGTTAACATGGATTATACTAAGTCTTCAGCCTGAACTTATACATTTTTATAATAAACACTTGAGGAAAAAAAATAAAAAACTCAAGGCATCGGTATCAACACCAGCTTTATAGGCAGGTACACCAAACCTCATAACATCTCTTCCTACCTCGGGCTCAGACTGTGTTCCTGCTGCTGATTTAGACACCAGAACCTTCACAGACTCAATATGTCTGCCTCAAACATATCAGAAATACATGTTTTGTAGGGATCAAGTTCATGTTTATCTGGGATCTTCTGAAGTTTTAAGACATATCTCACAACTGCCACTTTGTTATTGCTAAACCCTGGCATGAGTATACATTTGATTTTGTGTGAGTTCTACTTTAGCCATAAATTAAATGAGAATGGATAACAGCATTGCATGACTATCTCTAAATGGAAATTTGCAGTGAGATAAAGAGTAGCATTTAAAAAATGCTTTCACAATCATCTTATCAACATTATGAGCTATGTACCACGAACTCCAAATAAAAAAAACAGAGTGGTTAATTGTGAGGTAAAGGAACAAGGAAGTGAAAGGTACCCTTGATAAGCAAAAATGTTAGTCTAAACAAATGTCCAAGTTCCAAAATGGTATAACTCAATTCTCCTGCCTAGATTTTCAGCAGTTTCAGCACAATACTCTTCTATACATCCATCCAAAAAAGGTTTAATTTTGCTCCAGATTTAAAAGGATTGAACTCAATGGGACTTGAACTAGATGCAGAATAGGTGCTTTTGATCTTATTTTTACTTGTACCTGTTCATTTCTTTTGTGCGGAAAAAATTAAAGCAAATTTTCAGTAGGTACATTATTGAAAAAATTTCATTTATGAATTGAATGTGACTTAGAAAACTAAAAGAAAGAGAATCTCCAATTTAAGATCAAATAATGTACTAAAGCACCTCAGTTAATATACTCCTATAAAAAGACATAAACCATTTTTTTACATAGTCACTGTGCCCAGGAGGATCTGATTAACATAGGCATTGTTTAACCTATCTTGAAAGCTCTGTGCTTCCACACAGCTAGTTGTCCCACAGCTGATCTAACTTAACAAGCAACACCACAGGAAAGGTGAGAGATACATGTTCACAGTAAATCTGACAAATAATCAATGAAAGTGAGAGGAAAAGCTGAGGGATTGTGTCCTGTTGATGAAAAAGACAATAGTAATAGCTTCCAACCAGATCACTTGAAGTTGACAAGCAGCAAAGTTGGTGTTTTCATTCTTGAAAGGCAGAGAAAATCATATGAATGCTGAATGCTGCACATCTTCTCTGATATTTCTGTCATTAAGGAGAACATCATCATCCACAGTGTTTTGTGCATGTGAGATGACTAACTTTCAGTGTTGTCAGGCTTAAGATGCCTCTAAATTTGTTTTATTTTGCTTATTTCTGTTACGTCACTAGTAGCAGGTTTCATTTGGAAAGACTGAATGTATTCAAACTCTTAAACAAACTAATAAAATCCTTTACTGCTAATGAATAGGGTGACAATCACAAAATAAGGGCAAATACATGCTACCTCAGAGGCTAAATATTCAAGACTGTAGCCACTTTATATTGTTTATGGATTGCAAAATCCTTGCAAACTTTGGCTTAAATTAACTATATTTCCATTAGCTTATGTTCCAAATTAAATTTAGCATAGGAAGCATGAGATTCCACTCACAGTTTTAAATGTTTCAGGAAACTTAAAGAGATTAAACTGAGACTGACAGTTAAAATTCTTTAGTACTATTCATTTAAACATAGGAAGCTCAACATTCTGCATGTGTAGTCAACGTAGATCAGATGTATACTATATGGAATACATTATATTTTCCATTGAGTGAGTTTGTCTTCATGTGTTTATCTTTCTGTGCATATTTATCTTCAAAGTATTTTCACATATCTAAAGATATATAGTGTTGCACACACTTTTATTACACAGAAACTGAGCTTGTATGCTACAGCTAGCTCAATGTACAGATCAAATTAACAGCTACTTCATTAAAATTCCCGTAAATATGTACCTGGAACAAATTAATTTTTATGGTTCATACCTTTCAACATAGTTAGAAAAAATTTACATACTGCAAATCACAGAACTGTAGAATCACCAAGGTTGGAAAAGACCTCCCAGATCATCTAGTACAACCATTCATCTACCACCAATATTTTCCCACTAAACCATGTCTCTCAGTACAACATTCAAATATTTTTTAAACACCTCCAGGGACAGTGACTCAACCACCTACTTGGGAGACTCTGAGAGAACCTGAGCAGCTTGGTGACAAGTGGGACGGTATTCCTTCTTCATTGCCAAAATCATTAGTTAGATAGCAGGATAATGTCCTTTACAAAATATTTGCAGGAGATTCTGGACCCTTCTGCTTTGACTTCTCACCCTGGATCCTGTTTCTCCTTGCTCAGTTTTCTTCACTAGTTTCTTGCTCTTTACACCCTATTTTCTGGTATGGTGCTACTGCCTATTCCCAGTTCTGAGCTCCAGCTCTGCCTTCATGGTGTCTGCTAATGCAAAAAAATCACTTTTAATATTGGTACGATGAGGCTTGGAGGAATAGTCCTTCCTGGCACAAACTTCCCCTACTCTTACAAAGTCTTCATAATACTTACCTCAAATATCAACAGTTCTCCTTGCAGACCTTAGTATAGACATAGCACATGCAGTCCATTTCAACAAACAGGAGGGATATTTATCGTATTAAACGTGCTTTATAAAGTTCCAGTTCTAGATATTATGCGGCTTACTGTTTTTCCACTGGCCTTTTGAAACTGCACCTATGTTTTTCCTTTGAGGCAAATATTTATACTTTCTCAAATCCAAGATGAAATACCTTTTTTGGTCAGTGTTACTAATGTTTGATGTCACCGAGGGTGTCCACTGGACAAACACACGCTGCCTTTAAAACAACAGTCTGTCTTATAAACCATCTGAGTCATCAACAGTATCTGCAAGTATTTCTTTCCTTGAAGATATAATTTAACCAGCATGACTCCCTAACCAGGAGAAACAAGAAATATTATTCAAGTAACTCCCGTTTTTGATTCCACAGTGGTTGAAACTTACTGATATAATAATGGAAGAGAGCAACAAGATGCAGTGCAGAGAACTGTGCCTTTGGGAGGCGCTGGCAAGAATGAGCAAGACCACTGGTTGCATTAGGCTGTAACATGTTGGCCTTGGGCTGGGCCCAAGCACGCCTTGCCAATCCTTCTGAGAGATTGCTGATCCATGCGGCTGCTCCACCTTCAGGAAGCCTTTCCAAATAGGAATGTAGGTTTTTTTACCCTTAGAAAGTCAAGTTAGCAGAGCCTGTCAAATAAACAAATCTGCCTGCAGCCTCATGGTGCCAGCACTGCATTAAATGTTAGACATAACAACATTTTTCTTCTAGACAGCGAAATGCTCTGTCCCTCACCAGCACTCAGCACAACTGGCTAGGTTCCCCACGGGTGCTCCCACCCAGCGTGAGCTCCCAGCACACCAAGGAGGCCAGCACCCCACAGTGCTGGGAGGTGGAAGGGAGCAAGAAGCCATGGGCAGCTTCTGCACCCCAGCACACTCACCACTGCCTTCCTGGGGCACTGCCAGCCACAGGCTGGGCTCAGGAGCTGAGCTTGCCAGGGCACCCGCGTAGGTGAGCTATGGTCACAGAGGTACCCATACCTTAGGCCATTTCTTGTTCCCACACCATAGGAAAATGAACAGAGTGGAAATGATCTTCTTGATTCTGTGGACTGCAGTGATGATCTGAGCTAGAGTAGTTTAGTATCAGAGAACAGAACCTGCAAACCTTTAGTCCTCTTGCTTTCTAGGTTGCAGCAATGATGTTTTAGTCAGAATTTCTCAGGATATGATCTGCACATTCCTCCCTTTCTGGGCACCAATCAGCTCACTGTTGGTATTTAGCACATAGTATATTGCTTTAAAGTACATAGCAATGGTTATTAGGACAATAAACTCTAAAAAGAGCCATGCTCTTCTCTTAGTTTTATTCAGCCAAATTGATTTCTCTTCAGTGTCAGAAAATATGCTTCTGCCAATCTCTCAGCTCTCAGAATCATGTAACAGAATTTTTTTTTCTGGAATGAACAAAGAATAATAGGAATTTTCAAGCTCAGTTTTCATTTGAGTGTTATCTGCCTTAGCCAAATTGCAGCTTGGCTGGAATATGTGCCATCTTTATGGAGTAGGAAACAGAGCAAATAATGCTGACTCAACTCACTTAAGACTCTTGGCCCTTTCCACCAACATCTTATCTCAGAGGTCCCTGCTCTCCCCCCACACCTGCTCTCCTCTCCCTCCCCCCTACACCAACTCAGCTCCCCTCATACAAATGTGGATGAGCTAATGAGCATTTTGTTGGCTCAGAAAAGCAAGCAGTGCTTCAGCTGCACTCAGAGGCACTTAGTTCAAATCTCTACAATCTTCTGCTCACTCAGACACAGGCAGTAATTTGTTCAGCTGGTTCTGTGAAAGTGAGATGCCTCTAAAACTGCCAGCTCTTCTGTTCCCTGCAACACTCCAGCTGACCTTCTTTGCTAAGCTTTTGCTGCAGGTTATTGTTTTAAATTCTGGAATGAAAAGCTGTTTGGTCAGATCTTGTTTCTTCATCACTTTGGTTTTGTTTTGGTTTTGTTTTTTTTTTTTTACTTTGAGCTCTGCACAGAATGCTGGAGGGACATGTTGCATTCACATGTTCTGTGTCCTTTCCGTACTTTTCTGAAAGGAGCCTCTTGGCGTGCGAAACGAAAAGCAAAATGCGAAAGGAAAGTGTCTTATTGTTTGGGAAAAAAATGCATTTATTAAGTGAACTAATTATCCTTTTATTCCCCTATGAGTAAAGGTTACTTTTTTGGCCAAATATCATGTTAAGCAAAAATAGGCGCAGAAGCTAACTAACCTGCTTCAGAAATAGTACAGTACATATTAGGGCTCTGCTGCTAGCCCTGACCTGGGATTTCTAGGTCATGCAGTGTTTTACTGCTCTTATGAGTCCTCACTTTCCCTTGGGAAAGAGATCAACCATTTCAATTCTTTTCATCTGTGATATGCCTTAGACTTTACAGATCAAATCAGCAGCTTCCTGGTTTGTTTACTACCACTCTGGGTCTCAGATATTCCTAATTTATCCCTTGGAAACAAATATCTCAGCAAACATTGATGATCACAAGATTTGAATCTCTACTGTCTCTTACGACCAATCTTTCTCATTAAGGCATACCCAGGATCTCCTTTTGAACTAGTGCAAATTCTCAGTACATAAAATATGTGCAGATTCCTGTGATACTTTGTCTATCCAGCCATTTCTCTGCAACTCTCATAAGATGTAAGCTTCTACTACTACAAAAGTAGTGGGTTTAAGTTTTCAGTCAAACTGCTATCAAGAGATTTGGGATCACCTTGTTTATCTTTGCTATTTTAAAATTTTATGAAGTAGAAACCAGATTGTTATTTTGAAAAAAACTAAAAGGATATTTAATTTTCATACTTTTTTTCCCACAATTAACTGTTTAAGTTGCACTTAACTGCAAGCACACCTATGAGTGTAAGTCTCATGTCTGCCATGTCAAATACACTATGATCTCAAAAAATCATATGATGTGTACAATCCAAGATGGTAACAACAGCTTTGTGTAATGAAACAAAATAGTTTGGAACTATGACACACATTTTTCCAGCTAACACAATAAAGCTATGCGCTTTTTTTTCCAAGAGAACAGACTTTTTAATGAGTCAATATGAGCAGTTTGCAGTTTGACTTGGCTTGTATTTATTTTTAGTATCTGTGACAAGTCTTAACAGCTTTCTCGATGTCGCTGTTCACTGAAGTCAACAGAAAATACCTCTGGACCTCAGATTTTTCTTTCCCCAGGTGACTTCCATACTTTCTTCTGGTTTTTTTCTGCAACACATTATAAACCAGTAGGTGGACCTGCAACAATTTCTCCCTTCAATTAATAATACAGGAGGAAAAATGCTGCCCAAGCTACCTATGTTCCTATCATCAACATTTTGTCTATTGCATTTCATCTGAGCTGTTGCTACGGTACTTCACTTTCTTGTCCTCCATCTGAAGATAGGCAGGAAATTGTAATTAGACTGGCATAAATGCAATCTAGATCTGTTAGCTTCCTTGACTTTCTATTGAATGGAAAGAGAGAGAATTGCATCTACCAAATCTTCCAAGATTCTTTCAAAAAGATGAAATCTTATACTGAATACATTTACATTCATAATAACATTCTCCATAGTCTTGTATTTCAGCTAGATATATTCCTTTCTTGGGAAATTCTGTCGAGAGTTAATTACCGAAAACCTGGTATTCTTTCTTTGGGTGTGGCGTTTTTTTTTTTGTTTTTTTGTTTTGTTTTTTTTTTGTTTGTTCTGGTTTTTTTTGTTTTTTTTTTTGTTTTTCTAGATAGTAGTTGAAAACCAAAATCCAATCATTTTGCCCTCTTTTGTCCCCTTTCACTTTAACTGTGAAATAGCTCTGTCAACCTTAATTTAGTCACTACATAAGTTATGTGATGAAACATCAGCACTCCAGACACCTCTGCAGAAAAATTTCATTGTTATCTTTAAAATGTAAAAACATCCAGGCATTAGAAACAACTACTATCAGAAATAAACAATCTTTTGTCAGTATGCTTTTTGTTTACATGCACATGTAACTCTCTGTCTAGACATCTTAAATGTTCTCCAGATACTCAAATGTATTTTGTTTTATTTTAGGTAAGGAGGATGCTGTTTTTTAACGTCAGTGTATAGTGCTTCTATTTACAAAGAAAACCTCAAAAATGTAACTTATTGTCTGAATTTACAGGACACCTGAAATAACAAGTCAAGGTGTAAAAGGATTTTATTTATTTCTACCTGTGCTAACTCTGATGATAATAAGGACATTTTAAATGTCAGTAATTCAACTGCTTATCAAAACATGTAAGAAATGCAGGGATAACTCATACAAAAAGAACTACGTACAGTATTTGAATGATTAACCCTTACAGTAGATCTTCAGTCATGTACTGATTAAGTGCTTGCCAAGAGGTGCTGCAAAATGGATTTTTTTTTTTTTTCCAGAACAATGACAAAAAAATAAAAATGCTTTTCTCGCAAGTTTTGCTTTTGGTCCTATTCTTTTTCAATTTTGTAAATTTTTTTCTTAGTATCTAGAAATGAGTAGCTAGAAATTTGCACCTCAAAACAGGTTTGCTCACAATGCTTGTAAAGAAAGATAAGGCATTTCTCTGCCACTGGAGGAGATTTTTCTTTATTTAATAATTTCCCTGCTAAGACATTCCTGCATGAAAAATTTTCCTGTGCTATTTTTCACGATTAGATTGTATATTGTGTTGTTTAAGGCCTCTGCCACTTTTTTTTCTTTTTTCTTTTTTCTGCTCAGTCTTGCCAAAATAAGTAGTTTTAAAAGCTTTTAAAAATTATCTGTTACTGACTCAAGCACAAATTGCTACTACTGGAAAGCATGAAAATCAAAACATTTTACCTGAGATGAGTACAAATCAGCTTGTACCATAGTTTGTTGCCTTTAAGCTAGGTACATGCATTCAAGTAATCAGAAGCTATAAGAAAGAAATGGAAACATTGAGCACATCTTTGCTGCCCTAAATAATGGCGATTCTACTGAAACACAAGGAGTCTGTATGGCAACACTTAACAATGGTGGGAGGATACCTCTTCAGAGCTTCAAATACCTCAGGAAAAATGAAGCATTGCACCTCTAGAGGTTTCCAATGTTTCCAAAGCATTCTGTATAATTCATCAGAAAGGCAAACATCATATCCTTATGTTACACCTTTGCAAAACTGCCAAAGCTTTGTGCCAGCAGAACTCTTGGAACAAGGAACAAACCAATATTTTAGTTATGACAAGTGACATTCTGTGGAACACACAGAAATGAAAGTAAGGTGGATGTAAAGCTTGGCCAGTCCAATTCACCATTCCATGAAAAAAATAAATCCATATAGCTGCCCTATCAGTAAAAAGAGAACTATATCTCTCCAGCAGGTCACAGTTGATGACTGCTGTGCATTTGTTGTTCCCAGCTACGAGCAAATGTGATACCCCACAGACTTCTTTTCTGCAAAAAGGTGGGGAAGTGTGCTGAACATTTTTAATATCTTATTATTAAAGTTAACTTTGCAAACATAGCGTTTTATGTGCTAATGCCTGTGTGCCAGATGAATGATTGCTGTAAATGTGTCAGTTAAAGAGTCCAGTGACAGCTCCATATGTGCTCTATAAAGAAATTAGTAAAGCTTGCCCTGATCAAAACCAGAGTGATTGACTCAATATTTCAGGAGCCCAGAAATACGAAGACTGGTTAGAGATCTGAAACAAACTTAAGCAGATGACCTAATGCCTTCTGTAATCCTCTCTGTACTGCATCAGAGTGCATGTTCTCCAGACCATTCTCTGTCCCTGAATGCACATACTTACTTTGTAAAAGACCAAATATTTACTCTGTAGAAGACCAAATAATTTGAAGATCTCACTGCTGCTGGGTTGCTTTATGACCATCTACCCGAAGGAACTGTCATTGATGGGGACTGCTGGAACGATAGGACAGAGCCCCTTCTGCATGCTTAGTGCAATATCTCTGCAGAGGTGAGGGCTTTCTCAAATAGTGGTATGGCATAGGAGAAAGGTAACTCTCAAAGCAGTGTCCTGTGCACTCAAAGGTAGGTCACTCTGATTTCCCTGTGCAGCTCTGCTACTCTCAAAAAGCACTTTCTGGTAGGAAGTACTTCAGATTAAGAG
The DNA here is from genome assembly GCF_905368555.1 of Meleagris gallopavo. NCBI lineage: Eukaryota > Metazoa > Chordata > Aves > Galliformes > Phasianidae > Meleagris > Meleagris gallopavo. The sequence continues at coordinate 60,633,056 of NC_139405.1, read as the reverse complement.
AATGCATGTATCGTAAGTCTCATTGTATTTCTTCCAACAGAAACTAGAGATTTTACAAAGATGGTATTATGTTTTGGGTCAGCTTTGGGTTAAGTTTTTGAAGTAGAGTAGGAGATAACATTAACTGAAATAGTTTGGTATTAGTTCCAGTGGTAATTCGTTTCTCTCATATCATCAACTTCAAGAGTTTCAATATGTTATTAATTTCCAGCCACAGCGCACAGCCTTTTTAAGAAATCAGATGATGAAAGAGCCTGTGCATGTTGCTTTAGTTCAACAACAGACCTGACTTTTATATACTTTAAGAGATTTGTACTGTATAATTTATTTTCAGAATTTTCAGACTCTGCTTTTCAAACTACAACGATCTCTTAAAGGTTAATATCCTCTCCATCTCCTCCTTAAAACCAATTATTTCTATTCATCTTAGCATGGAAATCAGATACTATAGACTGACTATATATTCTTTAGCATTACCATACATAGTGGGTTTAATCAAAAAAATCTGCAATTGCTGCAAGGCCTACTGAAAAGCACAAACTCTGATCTAAGTTAATTCAAAGTAAGTTTCAGAGACATTTAGATTTGAAACTGACCAGTCACCATCAACTAGTCAGAACTACCTTCTTATGTATCTTAGCATCAGTATTCTGGAAGCTATTTGCCTTCTGCCCACTGGAAGAAGAAAAAAAATATTTCCATAATCAAAATAAATGAAAAATTAATTAAAAGCCTCTGTGTTTCTAACTGGTGAAAAAACTCTAGCAAATATTCTCCTTTCCTGTGCCATGGTAGGGCCTGCTGACAAAACATCCAGAACAAGCACAGAGCAGGTTGGAATGGTCTTTGCTTCTCCATAGCCTGTTTGAACTTTTGAATCATGCATGCTAAATTAGATGAAGTTATCAGTTCTGAAGCATCACCATGGTTCTCTTCATAAATGAAATACAACTATGCAGTAGGAGTAACAAAGCACAGTTTACTGCCAGTATGCTCGCTAGGCCCAGAGTCTAAATAGGCAAGTAATTTCTCTCTAAGGTATTGTTTTACAATGAGCAAAGTATTGTTTTAAAAACAAAAAAAATTAATGTGGATTCATACTTGACTTCTGTACTTTGTTGGCTTATCTTCAAGCACCATGTCTTCCATGGCTGCGAAATGAACATCTGCTGCAACCATAGACTTGTGGCTTGGCTTGTTAAGATTTCATGGAACTGCAACATTTTTCCAATAATGTCTGTTTCTGTATTTGTTGATTGTGGTTTCTTTTGAGATCCCTCCACATTTTTATATCCTTCCTTAGTGTCTGGTCTTTCCATGTATTTACTTAGCTGTGCTGTCTCCTTATTCTGAAAATTGACTTCTTATCCCCTCTAAGCTGTACTTACGTATTTTAAAGCAAGTACAGTTGATGTTTAGGTCTCTAGATTTATGAATTGTTGAGTTCTTTCTGACTCTAGCAACAACTACTCTTCTGTTTCTGCTTTCAAAATTTTAGCAAAGACCAGTCCTGTGCTTCTGACTGCTGAAGAAATAACAGCAGCAAAGAACTTGGTTGTTCTGTTCCATGTTTACTTTGTGACTTATTTGTAGTGGTTGTTTTTTTTTGTTGTTGTTTTTGGTTGTTTTGGGGTGTGTGTGTGTGTGTGTGTGTGTAGTGCTACACTAGCATTAAAAACGTCCAAAAAAAATGACTGTCCCTGAATTCAAGAGTGTATGACTCATAGTGTCAGAAGTATGACAAGGGGTAGGTAATGTCAAAACATGTAGTAGACAAGTTGCTAAATGACAGAATCATAAAAATAAAGCAAAGGCAGTGGGTGAAATCTTGATTCTGTTAATATCATCACATATGAAGCCAGCAGTTCCCTTTTAAGGAGAACAACATCACTAAAGTAATGTGGTAATAAAAATGCTAACATGATCCTTAAAATTATTCTAAACAGATACTTTCAGATAAGATATGGAAGTATTAATGCCATTGTACATAGCAGCGCTGAGGTTTTATCTAGAGTACTTAGTGCCGCTTTGTTTACAAGGAAAAAGTAAACAGTTTAACTTGTTTAGGTGAGCAGAATAAAAACTGAAGTATGTATGTGTGCTGCCTGAAATATAAATTATTATGAGGATAGACATAAAGGAGACAACAGTACTTAGCCATTCAACTGAAGGACCAAGATGGATTATGAATAAATGTGCAGAAGATGAGCAGGACAAGCTGTAGGCTAGAAGTCGGAAGAGGCTTACAAACCTGCAGAGAACAGATACTCTGCAAGCTTAGTGACAGGACAGAAACTAGACTATCATTAGGGGGAAATGGTAGGATAAATTTATGAGGGTCTTTGCAAAACAAAGCACTGCAACAGCAGATGTAATTTCATCTCTGATCTAAAGATAGGGGCAGTAGGATCACTTCTGAAAGCTTTCTTCTTCCTACATGGAAATTTTGCTCTGATGAGCTCTAAATAATTCCTAGATGGAGAAGCCACATAACAGGCAGTTGTTCATAATGCAGAGCCTAACCCTATGATCAAGTGGGAAACAAAGGCACTCAGTACATCGTGGAAACTGCTTAGTATTTTGGAGATTTAGCACCTTCTAAATAAATTATTTCTCTTTTACGGTTCGGTCCCAGCCTGCTGACATAAAAGGTAGTGTTTTCACTGATGTCAGCAGCAAAGGGACAGGACAATATTTTTAACTATTAAGTACACAATGAACCAAGTGATTGTTTCCACCATTCATTATTATTTTAAGCCAGATACAATGTTTCATTCAAAAAACATTATTTCTTCTTCTGTGATAAATGGCCTGCTTCTAAACTCTGAACATTCATGAGAAGCTTTGGTGTCATGTCTGGGAAGTCCTACTGCAGATAGCATTTTTGGGAATTTCCTAAGATCTCAAAAAAATGCTTTGATTGAGACAGTCATACCTATGCACAATTTCCTTCTCTTCCATTTGGAAGTGAATTGTGATAATCAAAAAGGGCACCCTCTTGCAATTTCTATCACTAAAGAATTCATTACCTCAGGAAAAATCATATCAATGACTTATGAACGGCGAAGACAGGCAATCATTAATGTTGCATTTCGGTTAATTGCTAAATTACTCCTAATTAATTCAGTTACTCCTACTTAAAGTATTGTGTAACACCAATAAGGAAACTTAACAGGTCTACAAAGGCCTGAACTTCAAAAGACTGGTAACATAGAGCATCCTTGACACTGAGAAGTCTTGTGCTGAGAATTTTGTTTCAGGCCTCTCTCTGCTAGTAAAAAGGTGCTGAGCATCAGAATCTGGCAGGAATAGGCTTAGCAGGCGCAGATCTTCTGGTACACTGGTCCATATCTATACAACTCTGAGAGGGTTCTCTTTTCATTACAAGAGGTAATCCCTGAATGTGTTTATAAACCTTTTGGATGTGGTGCTCAGGGACATGATTTAGTGGTGGGTTGTTAGAGTTAGGGAAGTACGGTTAGGTTGTGTTTGGACTTGATGATCTTTAAGGTCTCTTCCAACCTGAGCAATTCTATGATTCTGTGATTCTATGATTTTCCCAGAACAGTGTGGGGCAAGGGTGAGGAGGTTGGCAGTTACTAAATGAGAATCACAGATGATATTTCTGGCTTGTTTGCTTCAAGCCAGATAGATAGCAGCATCAATATTTCAAGAAAACCTATCTGTGTAATGATTAATAAGGTTACAATAAACATCCTAGAGGTAGAATTGTTTTTGAAAAATGATAAACCATTTCCATAAAAATATCTGTAAAATCCTGAAGGCTGTGAGTAGTATAAAGTATAAAGTATAAACCACAAAACATAGCATCGTATCAGACACTATGAAGAAAACCAACTCTGTCCCAGCTGAAACTAATGCAGAGATTTAGGATAATAGAAGTATATGGGACAGAAATTATAGTGTGCTATAAGGCAATATGTTCACAGGCATGTGGGTACAGTCTGAATAAGACACACAAAATGTATGAGATTCCATATCTGAAGCAAAATGTTTTGTTCCAGTCTTTGGAATTTCTAAGCTTCTTTCTTCCTGAAGCTGGGAAGATATTCATACCTCACCTCTGCTCTCCCCTTCCTTCTCTTCCCTTCCCGTAGGCTGGTGGACTTCCCCTTGCAGGATGAGACCTTTTTTAAAAGTAGCTAGATGGTTAAACATTCTCCCACATTTATCTTACTTCTTCAATAAGCTACAGCCTAAACAGTTTCACAGGTTTCCACAGTTTCTCTACAGTTTCTTCAACCTCCTTGCACTACCCTTCAACACCTCCACCTTCAGATTTCCAGCTCTTCCAGTTTTGAAGCCCTGATATGTCAACGTACTTGTAGTCACTTTCCTATTGTTTCTTTACAGCTGTGTCTGCTTTAAACTTACACAGCATTTCTCAGTCATGTGCTCTATCTGGATATTACAACACCCATAGAAAACTGGCCTCAGTGGAGTTATAACCCCCATAAAAAAAGCAAAAGAATAGACAGAATTATGGCTTACAAGCCCAAAATACATCATTATACCACCCGCATAACCCACACCTTACCAGCTTCACTCAGTAACTCATGAAATTACCCACTAATTGCTGGTTTAGCAAGAGTGCAACTTCTGGAAGGCTTGGGGCTGCCTTTCATAGCTGCAGTTTCTCTCTCCCACAGAGACTTTCAGTCTAATCAACACAGAGGAATGAATAAAATTGGTTCATTTCAAGTATGCATAGACACATTGGTCTCATAAAGGAGAACACACCAAAATACTTTTTAACAAGTAAAATAGCACAATTGCATTTCTAAATGGAAAGAAAAAGAGAAAAAACAACACATTCTTTTCTTGCCTGTAACAATTCTGGAGTTATCACTTTGACTTCTGTTAGACTTACCTCATAATTTATTGAAAGAGAATTCATTCCAGTAATGAATTAAAGTATTCATAAGCACACTGGGATCCTTTAGGCTGAAAGACATTTCCATAAATATAACACATACACTTCTAACAAGACAAACTACTTGAATATATCCATGTGCAGTCAGATTTAGATGCAAAACAAATTTAATAAGCTCCTGTAAGTTAAAAACAGTCCTTTTCTTCTAAACATAGTTTAAATTGGCTTTTTTTTTTTTTTTTCCCAATAAAAGGCAGATTACCTTCTGATTTTGTCAAGAACAAGAATGGCAGTTTTCCGAAGAAGTGGTCATCCTAACTGACTCATTCATTTAATCTAAGTAAACTGCTCTGTTCTAAATTTTCAATTTTTTCTCCATTTCCAGCAAGACTCAGTTTGGCTTTAGGTTGATAGGACTGAGCTCGTGGCAGTATATACCCAAGCAATATGCCTGTGCTAAGGGTTTTACAGCTCACCAGAACTGAGCACAGTGTTAGAGGAAGTCTTTGGGGATAGGTAGCTTCTAGAAAGTAGCTTAATCTTCCTACTAGCATAGAAATTAAAGAAGTACTGTTAAGGAACAAAACTTGATGAGTTACAGGACTGTTTTCCACTGTGTAAATGAAAGACCATAATTCATTTTAAAGATGTGAACTGATTGTGACTAATAGTTCTGCTAAAAATCCAAATGTAAGTGAGGAAAAGAAGTGGTAAGTTTTGGAAAGAAAAAAAAATAATGAGAGTAACTTCCCTTGAAATGCTGTTAATAAAAATGGGAAAGCTTTAAACTGGTACCTCTCTGCACTTTTTCCCATTCATTAATTATGCCCAGTAATGGAAAATCCACTGACAGCATTTTCCGGAACAGTCATTATGCCTGCAAAGACAGGATCGGTAACATACAAGAAAACATGTTTACATGAACATATTTAAACAAAATGTTGGAATTAAAAACTCGTTCCTTGAAATAGTCTATTCTTATTCCTGTGTTCCCTATGCTATTTGGTCAAGTATTGTTCTTCTACTGATTAAGTTTGCATGACAGCTGAAATGATATAATCATGAAAAATCCACAAGATTCAAATATACCTGTTTGCAGATTTAAAAAAAAAAAATGAAGAAGAAAGGGAAAAAAAAGACAGACATGAAACTGAAGATGAAAACCAGAGTAGAGAAAGAATTTTTCTATTTCAGGCTGAGCTCAGCCCCAAAAAACTTACCACAGGAACTCTGCTTTTCTGCTTCCTACAAGCTTTGCATGGGAGCAATTAGCTTAAAGCATGTGACTTTGCATTGAGCAATTCAAATAGCACAAAATGTGGAAGCTGAGAATTAGCTTGCTGTTCAGAAGACATATGTCAAAATCTCATGGTTAATTTCTCTGCTTTTTTTTTCCCTGTCTGGGAAGGTGTGTTGCAAGAAGTTACATTCAGATACAGCATTTTTAATAATGTAATTTTTCAAAACCGCACACAGAATAGAAGGAATAGCAAAGTGTGCACTTTTGGTAGTAAATCAGACAAATTCAGACTACAGGGTTAACATGAGACAAACTGTAAATGAAATTGTATTCACATAAATCACACAAGAATAATGCAGGATCATACTGTTCCAAAGGAAAATGAGAAACATCTCAAGTAGAGAAATATTCTTCAAATTCTACATTGTACATTGTTAGGACATCTGGAGATTCTTTGTTCTTTGCAATTCCCAGTTCACTCCTAAGCATCATTATTAAAGTGTCTAATAAAAACTTCTGGCAAGCCCTAAGTATTTCATAATAGATTGTGCTATCTTATAAGATAATATCTTGTTAGGGTGTGAGGGGATAAAAAACAATATGTGGAAAAACATTCAAATCAGAGGAGTCAATACAAAGCAGAACAAAAGTAGGAAAAGTAGTCTTTTTGCTCAGTTGCAGCGTTCAGACAAGCTCCTAGAGGAAATGGCAGGAGCCTCCATGTGCTGAACAATGCTCCAAAGAATACACTGAGGAAAGAGCAGTGATGAACTGAGGGAAAGATAAATAGACACTCGGGAAAAAACGTCCAGACCTTACATTCTGTATCTCTTATTTGATAAAAGTCTCCTGAAATATCCATGTCTTGGGAAAAAATAACAACAACAAATAAATGAATAAAAGCCGCCTATTGATTTTCTAGATTTGTTTTTTAAATGGTCTCTGTACTTCAGCTACTACATTTCTGTCACTGGTCCTTTAAATCATTTCAACACCAGCATGACTCTGTTGAAACCAGCAGGGTTACATCATAACAGAGTAGAGAACTAGGCCTACTAGTGTGATTGCTGGTTGCTAGACTGAAGGAAAAACAACTTTGTTTAAATTTCACATGAGATCTTTTAATCACTACATGGACTGAACTAATCCAAGAGACATCAGGCTGTTCCTGTGTTTGGAGGACATCAAGTGAGCTGCATTTATGGTTTCCCAGGCAGAAACATTACTGCACTAAGACAAAAAATGGCCTGAACATCACAGCTCTCAAAATACATTTCTAATCCCATAGATGTAATAAGAAAATTAGTAGAAGGGGAAAGCAGGAAGAGCCATCAGGTCATCTTATCTGCCCTTTTGCATATCCTGTGCCAAAAAAGATCCTCCAGTCTTTGAGGGCAGTAACTTCCATGTCTAAAAAGACATTTCTCATGCTTTGGTTAAAGCATGTTTTCCCAGATGATAACCAGACCCGAGGACTTTGACAGATATTCACCATCTCCTTGTGGTTACATTTCTGTTAAAAAATAATACAAAAGAGATTGAGAAAGGGAGACTTTCCAGGAACATCAGCGCTGTGCAGAGATAAATCTGGAAAGTGTGCCAAATCACAGATGACTTGTACATGCCAACAATCAAGTTAGCAAAATGTTGAAAATCTAAATGTCTTCTGCCCTTAGCAAGAAATGCTTTGCTGAAGGTGGATGGTACCTGGAGGCTTCCAGGACTGCAACTAAAAAAATAGGATCCCAATTCGATCCCTGAACGAACATCTCACTTGCAAACTAAGTAATTCTCTGCAGCTGCTCAGGCTCCATGACACCAACTTATAACTTGCAGTTCCCAGAATTAAGTAGTTTCCTACAGCTGCTGACAGTCATGTGGAGGAACAGCCAGGGCTGAGAGATTTTTAAATCTGCAGAAGTGCCAACCTAGTACCTTTCCTAGTACATTTAAAACCTGAGTGTAGATGTTGCATTGTTGCGTTATTTGAATCAACTGTTCTTAAAACTCAGCATTTACTGGTCTTTTAAACCCATTATTTCTCTCTATGTATATTAAAATTAGATTGTTCCCACTACATAGTGACAACAGATACTTGTGTTTCTTAGTTTTTCCAGGCATGCTAACTCAAAATGGCAGGAAGCTCAGCCAAAGACAGAAAGATTGTTTGATTACTAATATACTTCTAGTGCCCTGCAGTTTATGTGATGGTTTCCTTTTTGTGTTTTTTTTTTTTTTTTTTTTTTTTTGTTTTTGTTTTTCCTTTAGGATAAAGACTGTAAAAAGCATTTACCTCTTTGATGGAACTGTTTTCATTTCATAAACTCAGATGTGGGGAAACTGCATTGCTAGCAAGGAATATGTGACAGATAGGAAAATGCCACTCTTCCCACTTGATTGGAATGCTATTACTGAATGCAGGCAAGTCTCTCTTCTTGAGGCTGCACACAGTAATTACATATTATTGCATACAGTTGTGTAAATTATTGTGAGAATGGTGCCAAGTGACTTAAAAGAGCTCATATAAGTAAGTTGCTTTAGCAAATCCCACTCTTCAATGGTTGTTTTTATCTTTTCCCATTGACTCACCATAGGAGATTACCGACTAATCGACTTCAGAGTAAATTCAATATTCCTTAGTTTACAAACATTCTCTGAAGATTTTGTGGCTTTTCAATTGCAAAAGAAAAATATGAGCATCTGATAAAGAGAAGAGCCTGAGGTCCCTCTCACTGGCTTGGGGGGCAAAGGCCTTCTGAATAGCTAATAGGAAAAAAAAGGAAAAGAAAAAAAAAAAAAGAGGGAAAAAAAGAGGGAAAAAAAAAAAGATAATGGAAAGAAAAAGATGAAATACCTTCAAACCTGAAATGTTTTTGAAAATTAGGTACTCAAAACTTGTATATAGATTAACATGTCTAAAACTTCTAGGTTTAGGAATTCTTAAGATGTTTCTTGCAAACAGACGAGTATATTGGTTTTATTAGTAAAAATGAGCTCAGATTGCAGTCTGAAAAAGAAACAAATTTGCAGAAGGCTGCTAGCCAGTTGAATGTGTTTGCACGTTTCCTGTAATATATGTTACATTTTATACCAAAGATTAGAAAGAAAACACTGACAGCTCTTCAGATCATGGCATGTGCAGTATCATTTCACAGTAGGATCTAAAGATGAAAATCTCCAGAGTCAAGGTTCACAAGGAGCAATAAGGATCCTTCCAGGTGTTTTCATGGAAAACGATACAATAGAACATAGAGATGAAAGAGCAAATATATATTACTTTAAATCATAGCTTCAGGGCTTAAAGTTAAGCTCAGCAAGTACTAGGAAACCCAGCATGGATTTCAAAGCAAATGAACATCTAAAGAAAGTAGTTTTTCATTACAGTCATATTTTACATAGTATTAACTTTTTTCTCCCTCACAGTTTTCTCTTCCTGTACTATCACAATCTTTTCTTCCAGTGCTTCTTTAAGGAAAAAAAAGTTTCAGAAAATGAAAAAAAAAAAACCACACTTCTGTTGGTCTTCGTGGCCTCTTCATTCAGTGTTTCCTGGCTACATGCAGAATTCAAATATAATTCAGTTTAGAACTGGGTATGGCAACATGCCATATTCTCCATTAAATAAAATTTAAAAAAAAAAAATAGTGTAACAATAATAACTAATGCGAGGTTTCCTATTTCAGATGTGTGTTACGAGAAAGTGTGATAAGTTCCAGTCATACCTAAGGCCTTAGGTTTAGAGAAAGCAGGATTTTGAAAGCTCCTTCTGTGAGGACATGAGAGTTCTGTGTTGTTGACAGCCATGTATGCAAAAATAATACATTCTTCTGGATTTTTGAGAGAAAATACTTAATCTTTCATATGCTATCATGCTCCTTATAGTCTGAATAAAAGAGAGTGATATCTGAGAGCTGCTTTCTCAGCATCTCTCAAACTTCTAGGCAGACAAATACATTCATTACAGGTGCAAAATTCTCCAAACTCACAATACTTACTTTACAGTTGAACAGATAACTGTTACAGTGGGGCTGGTGAACTCTCGTTTGTGCATGCAGGCAAGGACAAGCATGTAGACTTTTATAGACAAGCATGTAGAAAAATGTAACTATGGTTCAAAGTGATTTCAGGGAGCACTACATTGATACTTTTGAATAACCCGCTCCATCCCTTAGTTCACTATGAATACTTCCAAGATGTTGATGTTCTTCATATGGTGGTAGGTAGTACGAGCATGAATATTATGGACCTTTGTATTACACAGAAGAGACATACAGCCCCAAACGCCATTTACAAATAAATACATGACGTTGTTGGGTTGGATTTTGTGTTTGCTGGGTTTGGTTTTTTTTCCCCAAATTTTAGCTTTCTTTTCTGTTATCAAAAATTGAACAAATAACATTTATTTCACCTGGCTAAGTTAACACAATCCAGTCTTTTATTCAGTTACCAGAACAACCCTTTACAACTGTTCCTTGGAATTTATAGATTTTTTCATTCACAAGTAAACTTTTAAAAAGTTGTAAAAAAAAAAAAACAAAAAAAACCCCTTTGAATAATTAGGAATTGAATGCCTAAGAAAAATTTCTTTTTTCTGAAGACAGAAACTATGATTTTATCACATTTTCCCCCGGGTTTCTGTTATCCTTGATGCCAGAAACAGTAGTATCAGGAAACATCAACTCTACAAAATGGAACACATAGAATAGTTCTTTCCAATTCCACTTCTATGCATGAGTTGAGCACCGATATGGGGAAGTTTTATTCATCCAACATAGAAATAATTTTTCGTGTTCTAATTAAATGCTGGGTGTATTTCCATTACCATATTCTGTTTCAAATGCCTGCAAAGTTATGATATGCATAGTGTATTATTTTGGTATAAGTAAAGAAGCATATAAAAACATATTGGTTGCCCCCAGACGGATGCATATGGTCTTGTGGAAGATCATAATACTGCACACTGTTTAGCAAATGCGTCTTTCCAGTAAACTCCATACAGCACTGTATAAGAAACTATTGGTTAAAAGCAGAATAGAAAAAAAGTAAGAAACCATACACATATACAGGCACAAACAAGATATTTATCATCATTATTACTGCATATTAAAATGTTTCAAATTTCTTAAAACCTTTCTGCTAAAAGACTCTGAAGCATTAGCACCATTATAGGAATTAATGAAGGTGAAAGACAAGGCCACTGGAAGAATAATTGAGTTGTACAACAATTATGGGATTTAATCAAAGGTCAGGTACTGAATTGGTGATATGGAAATAAAAGCATGAAGTCTCCTTTCCAACCCCCTCACTTCACTGCCATACGTCACATAAAAGTTTTGCTGCTTTTCATGGACATGTCAGAAACTGAGGAACCTGAATAGAGAAAAGCAGTACCACTTGCAAAGCCTTTTTTTTTTTTTAATGTATTTGCCTGCCTTGGTATATATATATATATAATATACATATATACACATCTATTTTTTTTTTCAGAAACAAGATCAAGAAAAGCTACCTGTAAAGATGGCAAGTTCGCATGGGAGTTCGAAATAGGTGCTCTTTAAGATCTCTTCCAACCCAAGCCATTCTATGATTCTCAAATGTTCTTGCTTCAGTGTCTGAAAAACTACCTACCATGGAACTTTTAGGCATATTATCTGTGTGACCAAAGTAGAATCTACCAAAATAAGAGATATGTAAAGCCACCTACGTTTGCCCAGGAAATTACCTTCAGAATATATGTACAAAAACTTAGGAATAGCTGCACATAGATATAGATCTGTTCTTACATTCAACATCAGTTAAATTCTCTTCTGTCTCCCTTAAGAATATCTCACTGGCCATTTTCCCTGTAATCATCCCTTCTATTGGCCTGATCTGAATATAAGAAAAAAAAGAACAAGTCACATGAACTGAGGCTACTAGAGATATCATGTAACATGAGCACTGTTGCAGCCCTATTTAACACAAAAAAAAAAACAAGATCTGTTCAGAGGTAGTGCTGAGCAATCCAACCACACTGGCAATTTCTGCTGACAGGGAGCACTGCACCACAAAGTTACCCCATGAGTCTGCTTCTGAGCAAGAGAAGCTGTATTCAGCATAGCAGATTTCTGTAGCTGACAGGAAGAGGATCAGTGTCAAGGGTCAGGAATAGAAACCTCAAAATGCACCACATATCTTGGAGATTCACAAAATCATCAAAACTTTTTCAGAATTAAATGAGCCAGATCAGTTCTTTAATTGACTGTGGTTTGTCTGTCATCATTTTCACATGTGCCATGACTACTCCGTAAAAAGTTACCCGTTAGAAAAGCAAACCTCCTTATTAAGAGGCAAGTCTACACCATATATTATAAAAGAACATGGAACAAAAATAATCTATTTTCAGCTTTTAAATGAAGTCTAAATGACCTCTTATCCAGGGCAATCTCCAGAAACTTCCTGCAGTGTTTCGAAAACCTTTGTTGCACATATTAATGTGCATCTCGATTCACACCAAGATTAATTATCTTCAAAACTGATGCATGATGGCTGATTTAAACAATCAGTGCTTACTGGGTCCCCATTAGAAGACACACCATTATCATGACAGATAATATTGACTGCAATTTACACAGTTGGGACTCCAGTTGAATCTGATTTTCTGTGTGCTCCTACAGCAATAAACTGCCAAACTGTAGTGAGAGACTAACTGGCATATGTGTGAGGTGTCTCACAAGCAGTGCTGCATTCAGCCACCGGCAATATATGTCAGCAGATTGCATATTCTCTGCCTAATGTGGTTACTGCTATTTAAATAGATATCATACGTGTACTTACGATGCTTAACTGCCTTTATAAAGTGCTTAGGGGATCTGTGGGAGGAAAGGTCGTGTGACTTCAGGACTGCTCTCCACAAACAGAGGCTCACTGCACAACCACCTGTGATTGCAGGGGCCTGGCTCTGCAACCCAAAGCGTTGATGGGACTTCTGCACACTTCTAATAAAACAAAATCCCTATTTGAAGCTACTCTAGACAATATGGGGATATTGTTACTGAAAGGTAATATAAAGCAAAGGTGAATGGTTTAGCCGTAGTCCCATGGTTTTAGCATACGCAGTTAATGCTTTAAAATTATGCTACAGAAATCAGCACTGGTTAGGTACCCAAACTCTAATCCTCACCAATAATTTAAATAATTTTGGTGAAGTAATGAATTTACATTTGTCCCAGGAAATGAGATCAGCACCAGCCCCTTTAACAGAGCAGATCCCCACGTGGTGTTACTGTCATAGCTCTTTAATTACTAATGTTTATTAATGTTCTGTCTGCCTCCAGTTTTAGTCATAATACTAAGATGCTGATGACTCTTTACCATCCAAATAATTTGGCTGATCAAGATAAACTATTGATTTACTCATGTTTATTTTAACTTCTTAGGAAGTGGTGCTTATTTACTGCAGAGTGTAAATCAGTGACGTATCCCTGTCGATGACATTGCTGCTGATGTCACACACCACTGAGTTTAAACAATGACATCAGTGGCAATGGGCACTGAGCAGGACGCGTGTGGTGTGTCACACAGAAGCAAAAAAACAGCTCTGTATAAATACACATCTTTAAACCATCCTTTCTCTCTCAGATTTTAAAGTTGTAATAATAGAGATTCACACAATCAGGAATATTTACTGTGGCTTGTCATCCCTGCAAGCTTACCGACAAGGTGTTCTGCTTCAAGAAAATATATATATATTTATTTTGGTTGCTTGGATCATTGCCTGGACAGGAAACGATGAAACAGATGTCAGGGAGTAGGATGAGTAATAGAATAAATTTGAAGGGTGATTTGAGTTTCTAAGAAGATGACACTTCAGAGGTCAGAGGCACAAAACACTTTCCACTTTCTTTCCTTCTCAACTCAGAGCTTGAAGCACAAGCTGTGTGTGATTCAGCTTTGTGGAGCTGGTGAGGCCAGGTCAGCTTTTGTTTAGATCTATTCAGCCATTGTGAAGGCCTTCAGCAGAACCATCTCAGAAGGTAATCTTTACAATAAAATCAAAAATGAAAAGTAGGTCAATACATTACAGCTAGCTAAACTGTTTCATGCACTGTTGTGCTATTACAGACTCAGATCTACCCAAGGGGCTGAGAAGCTATTAGCTACCCGATCTGTTCCCAGCACCTCAGCCTTCATTCTCACAGCTGTGCAGCTTCCCCCTCCCTCTCATTTATGGAGGAGTTACAATTGGGGCTGTCCTAACGCTAAGTGGATACTGAATCACTATTTATGCTACAGAGATAATCATAGGGTTTCAGAGCCCAGATGAGGAATTTTCCCTCCCAGTACTTATTCCTGGCCAAACGATGGAGGCACGCCTCCTGTTCCCAAAGTATTCAGCATAGGCTGGCAGAACAGAAGAAAGGAATGTGTGAGGCAGTATTATGTCTCTCCTCATGAACTGGGAAAGAGAGGCACCCAGAACTGAATTCCAAAGGAGGGGTATGAGAGGATGGAGAGCCACTGAAGTTCCAGTCCCGGGGCACTTTGATCGCAAAGCCATCTTCAAACAGAAGTTTGTAAAATTGACAACTCTTTACCCAGGGGCAATCAGTCCAGAATCTCAAGTTGACGAATCACATGCGATAACCTGCAGGAACAGACACAAATGCCTCTGATGCAGGGTGATGGGACCACTTTCAGGCCCCCCCATCCTGACAAGCCGAAACCCAAAGAGTAATAGAGGTCGCGGTGCAGCAAGAAGGGCACCCCACATGTACGCACTATGTGTGCATGTTTTTGGGGTCATAGCATCTGCCATCCTATAAGAGAGTTCTGAGGAAGTAATAGCTACAGTCAGGGGATTTCTGTGATAGTATTACCACAGCAATAAAATGTAAGTAGCTAAAGATTCAGCTACTTTGCTTTTCTTACTGTACAATGCAAGTTACCTGTAGATAACTATTAGTAAACATTCAAGGGATATTCTATCTCATAATGAAAACTCTTTGCTCCAGAAAGTAAGCACAGAGTACATCTCCATTTACTTGGCTAGGAGTCTAATGTACAGAGCTTAGACAATATTAGGATTAATCTACAACACAGCAAGACTTAAATTTTCTATTGAAGGAAGTTGCTGCCACCTTCAGGCGAAATTGAGGGCCAGCAGAACACCTACAGAAAATGTATTCTGAAATACTGGAAGTCCAAGTAAAAGGTGAAAAGCAGTAAGTCTCACAATACTGTATCAATATTACTTAGTTACAGGCTTTAATGATAAAACTGTTATCTTTACATTGTTAGATGTCAGAATAAATGATGGGCAGACTTCCTTCAGAGCTTAACACTTGTTGTTTTTTTTCCCCCCTATTCTGTATAATGCTTTTTTTCCTTACAAAGAAAGGCTTACAAAATGATTTAGATTAAGTACATGTAGGTTCTGTGTATTGCTGCTTATCAGTGAGAAGTCTTTCTCCTAAGGTGAAAGTCAATAGAAATGAGATTGGGTATTGTAGGTAACTGAACTTTAGTTATTCAGATCACACTTGGGCTAAAATACAGAGTTCAGCAGGTTTTCTTGTACATTACAAAGACTGCATGGATTTTTTAATGGCTATATCTTGAATGAGTAAAATGAACAAGAAGAAAAACATTTAATATTTTTTCTCTGAAATAAATAATAGGAAAATGACTGTTTTTCCTTTTCACTCTTACTTCAGAGAAACTACAGGTTCCTCTGGTATTTCTATAGGGTTTAGGGATCTGGTTGAAACTCAGATGTACTGAAGTTCAACAAAAGAAGATGCTCCAGGTTCTGCACCTGGGGTGGAGCAATGCTGGACACACAGCTGAGAAACAGCTCAGCAAGGATGGACCTGGGGGTACAGGTGGCAGCAGCTCAGCAGGAGCCAGCAATGTGCCTGACAGCCAAGGGGCAAACTGCATGTTGGGGTACATTTCACATAGCACATCCAGGTGGTCAAAAGAGATGATACTCCCACTGCATTTAGCACTGGTACAGCCTCACCTTGAATATTGTGTGCAGTTCTGGGCTCCACAGTATAAAAAGTACTGTAAAGTCCTTGAAAACATGTTGCTGGAGGACAGCAACAAAACTGGAAACAGGGCTGGAAGGAAGCTACTGTGAGGAGAGACAGAACACTTAGGCTGTCCAGTCTGGAGAAGAAGAGGCTGCGAGGTGACCTCACTGCTCTCTGCAGCTCCTGGAGGAGGGGAAGCAGAGGGCTCTGCTCCTGGTTACTGACAGCGGGGTGGGAATGGCACAAAATGCACCACAGAGGGTCAGATGGGCATTGAGAAACATTTCCTTACCACGAGGATGGTCAAACAATGGAAGGGCTTCCTAAAGAGGTGACTGATGTCCCATCTCTGTCAATGTTCAGAAGGCATTTGGGCAATGCACTCAGTAATATGATGTAACTTTTGGTTAGCCCTGAAGAGATCAGGCAGTTGTACTGGATGATCTTTGAAGGTCCCTTTGAACTGGATTATTCAATTCTGTGCATGAGGAAGCTGTTACTTCAGCTTTAAGGCTGGAGTGCCCACCTCTGCCAGCCTCTTGACAGTGTTCCTCCACTGAAGTTGGGATCTCAGCACCTTACCAGCCAAAGAATTACAAGGTTTCTGAAAAGTGGAGAGGGCATGCAATAAATTTACTGAAGCATTAGAGTATAGTTTAAGTGTTTGCACAGAGCCGGCATTTGTCTATTAACTCTGCACAGGATAGCCCAGAGAACTCTCAGCTGCTCTTCGAGACAGCAGAACGTCCATCATAGATATGGCTGTCACTCTTTCTTTATAAACCAGTCAAAAAATAAGCAGTCAAGGTCATTCTAGTGGTGTAGATCAAGTAAGCCTCACTGAAAGCCACAGGTGATCAGCACCTCAGAGTCCACAAGATGGTACTCACAGCACTGTCCAGAAAGGACCTGCTGCATAAATCCCAACACTGCTCCTGGCAGGCTTCAGAGAATTGTATTTAGCTGTAAGATCAAAGCATAGGGAGCAATCTGTGCCTTCTAAAGAGACATAGCCAAGCATCAATACTGGGTTCCATTCAGACCCACGTGCAGACTTTGCAAATAACTTTTTATGTAGAAGTAAGTACTTTTATAAAATGCATAGTTTTCGTTAGCAGGATTCTTTAATGATGACTTTAACTTGTTCTCAGACTTCAGTTATGCTGAAAAAAGTTAGCAGAGCAAAGATCAGGCTGCATGAAAGTCTCCCCCAATCTTTTTATGTGTAGGAATACATCAAAGGGCTTCAACGGTTTTAATAATGGAACTATGACAGCCCAAGGAATAAACAGAATTTGAGTGGACAGTTGCACAGGACTTAGAGCTTAATCTAGGGAGGCTGCAACTTGCTGAAAGGAGCCAATATTAAAGTAATTATGTATTTAAAACAATTACTATTTATTCTTCAAAGAGACATACTGAAGTGAAGTAACCCACTTTAAATTATTTCTGGTAATTGCACTGCATCCCCAAATTATATGTCTACATTCTCTTTGAACTAGGCTTTCCGGAAAAAAAAAAAAAAAAAAAAAAAAAAAAAAAAAAAAAAGCCTTGCATTTTTGCTTGAGAACTAACTTACTAACTTCTTGAATACTTCCTCTCTAACTTATAATTTCCTGCAATGGTAATATAGGGTGTTAAGCCTGAGTAAATATCTGTAATTTCACTTTTTCTATTTAGAACAGAAATACATTTAATAATGAACAATTGTATATCATAGAAGCATAGAATGGTTTGGGTTTGAAGCAATCTTACTTTACCATTGACTTTTGATAATCTGGGAAATTCTGTGAAAGTATCAGCAGATTCCTATTACGGTTGTAGTAGCTCACCAACACATAATAGCACATAGCAAATGAGCACAAATTTAAGAGGAATCACTGGGGTTTCTTTGTACACATCTTTTGCTTTCTTTCATTTCTCTCACCTCTACATGCAAAATCTGATTGAAAGTAATTCCCAGTGTCCATCATTTCAACTGAGATACAATCACATTATTCTTGTGTAATAGAACCTAAGGAAAAAACTCCACCACTTGTATCTTCTCCTCATTGGCCAGGACAATAATGTAAATTTTACTTCTATTTAACAAAGTTAATGATAGCTTGTGGGGAGATTTCCAGTGCTACACTTAGGAATATATCTTGCTCATGCACACATGCAAAGGTTAAAAAGAAAGCAACAGAACAGACTCAATAGAGACTACTCATGGAACAGGGTCATTTGGGGCATCTGGTTTATGCCAAGATCTAGCTTACAGCCACCCGCACTGCAAGCAGTACCCACCCTTAACAAGCTGAGAGCTGGTTCATGAGCTGCAGTCTCTCTAGCAGTTTCATATTTGCACTGACTGCAGACCTGATTCTAGAGGAAATGGTTTGGCTTCCTGAAGATATGATACTCCTTCCAGCCTGCCTTGAATCTACTAGGTGCGTTCATTCTATCCGAAATTTAGCTCCTTTTCTCTCCATGCCTTGTTACACTTTCCCATTCTCCTTGATTCTATTTTGGGACTGTGTCTAGGCTAGATTTATCTCACATAGCTATGTACAAGCTTAGCTAGTTGCCTGTTCTAGCTTTATCTACTACTATATATATTAAAAAAAAAAGATGATCAGCATCTTTCTGAAGGGAATGTCACCTTTACCTCAGACCTTGTTTGAGAATAGGGAGATCTGCCCACTGAAGAGCAGCTTCCACAACACAGAAAAGCTTTGAATCAAGATTAAAGAGACTTATTTTTGTAACATCTTCATTTCTGTGTCTCTGCTTCAGAAAACAATTCCTCTGCATATAGGCAGTTCACAGATGAGTTGCTTAGTCTAGTTCTCTGAAGCTGAATTCAGCTTCCTAAATATTTGCACCTACTGAGATTTGAGTTGCCACACAGTATTTAACACGTGCTATGACTTCAGCAAATGTGACACAGAACATAGAAGAAATCCACTCCTTTCTGACGTGGCAGTCAGCAGTTGCACTGGGTATCTCATAGCAACCCAAATTATGCAGGTGCTTGCACATAAGCAACTAAATACTACTCTTTACATATTTAGAATTATCTATGACTATTCCTATGCTTGTCTTCTAATAGCATGTCTTTACTATTTAAAGAGTGTGTGATTTTCATTTTTTTAATAATGAGAATCTGTGGACTGTCCTACAGTAAAAGCACAGTAAGAAGTGAGCACTTCCATTTTACTGTGGGTGAGCCTCCTCATGACAGGTATGCCATGGACACCAGAGTTACAGAGTTTTGCTTGCTGTAATCTCTGGATAGATAACATGTTCTGTTTACCCTGGGTAAAAACCTGGAAGTTACATCTGAATATTTATTGAGCATTTTATCAGCTCGTTGTATGTTAGTTCTTTGTCTATTACAAAATTTAATGAACTTGAACATAAAGCATAAATACCCAAAGACCTGATAGCAGGTAGGCCTCTTCAGTAGCTGTTATGCTCATATTATAACTAATCTCTTTAAGTAACTTCCTAATTTCAAATGCCTCTAGATAATTTCCTAAGTTCCTTAAAAATTCCTTCAGAAGTGTTTTGGGGGACATCTCATTTTCTTATATATATAATAATATATATATATATATAATATAAATATATAATAATATAAATATATATATAATATATAATATATATATCTATATATTTATAGATTTTTTAAATAAAGGGAAGTTCAAACAATCCATTACTGTACTCCGTAGTACTACTAACCATGTGACGCCAAGGGGCCTTTTCCTTAAGTAAGGAAATAAAATATCATTACATTTTCTTACACTCTTCTACTCTGATCCATTCTTCTTGAAGGGTTACCAGCACCCTATCCACAACCCAAGTTACTCCTGAACATCCTGGTGGCCAGTTCCAGATATCCAGGGATAACAGTGGGTCACACTGGTGGACATATCTTCCTGCCTGAGGTCACTGCTAATCCTAGATCGGTGCTACTCTTCCAGCACTTCAGACTAACTGGCTGTATCACTTCAGTTTTCTATAATTCAAATTCCTCTCAACAACTTCTTGAGATGACCTTTCCTGCACTGTTTATAACTTTTTTTTCCCCCTGACTCTGTCTTTTCCTTCTGCCTTCTGGAAAAGGACACAAGAAAACAAATATTTACCACTTGATTTTTGTTTCAGCAATACTGTTTTTCATTAGCACCACTTTTTTTCCATTAGTCACACAGAACACATTAAGAAAAACTAAACTCAGTGTTTTCATTTCACAATGAGAAAGAGTTTTGCATAGAGTTCAGAGCCATCCTGCCATGCAGGAAAGGTGTGAAGCATCTGTCTGGGTAGCAACAGCACCTAGGCCTCATGGGCTCCCCAGGTTGGGGAGTGTGCCCAGGGCACAAGAATCCATTTCATCAGAATCATCAGTCCCTGCCACAGCTGTTCCACAGTAGGGCTGGTTTCCAGCCATGGCCCCACCAGTGGACCAAGCCACACCACCCTTCTTCTTTGGGGTGCAAGTGAGACACGAAAAGAGTCAGTGGGCAAAGGACATCCTGCAAATGAGGGCACTTGAAATACCTTTCAGGTGAGCAACATAAGCAGGACTGCTGCTTCTCCTTTTGTACCATATCACACCGTATTTTCCCCATACTTTCCAGCTTTTGGTTAACTGACCGAGATCTAAGAGGAATTTCTTTTTCTCTGTTTAATTACTGTTATTACCACGCTGGACAATCAGAGTCCAATCCATAGTCTGCTACTTAAGGAGACATTGGTCTATCTAAGAAAAGGCCAATGTAACTCAGTGTCCCACATCTGATACAGGAAAGCAGTCTAAGGATCAAAGTAATTGTACAAAGATACTTAAGCTTACAGCTTGCAAAAACAGTACCTCAGGACATCATAAGCCAGAATTTCTATCCTCATATTTGCATTTAATAGTTTCAATGCTGAAGAGCTTGGGGTTGGGAATGACAGAGTGGAGTGTCTATGGGTAAGGATCAGGGGGAAGGCCTGCAAGGGCAACATCTTGGTGGGGGTCTGTTATAGACCGCTTAATCAGGATGAAGAGTTGGATGAGGAATTCTATGAGCAGTTTGCGGAAGTTGCGCCATCACCAGCACTTGTTCTCATGGGAGACTTTAACTTCCCTGATATATGTTGGAAATATAATACAGCACGGAGGAAGCAGACCAGGAGGTTTCTAGACTGCGTGGAAGATAGCTTCCTTATGCAACTGGTAGGACAGCCTACCAGGGGTGATGCCCTGCTAGACCTGGTTTTCGCTAACAGAGAAGGGCTGGTGGGAGAAGTGAAGGTTGGGGACCGTCTTGGGCGGTCCATGGAATTGTAGAATTCTCTATTCTTGGAGGATTCAAAAGAGTGACCAGTAAAACTACTTTCTTGAACTTCCAGAGGGCGGACTTTGATCTGTTCAGGGCGCTTGTAGCACGGATCCCTTGGGAGTCGCTTCTCAAGGGTAAAGGAAGCCTGGACGCTCCTCAAGACGGAAATCTTAAAAGCGCAAGAACAGGCTGTCCCTGAGTGCCGTAAGGCGAGCCGTAGGGGAAGATGACTGGTGTGGATGAGCTGGGGACTCTTGTTGAGACTCAGGGAGAAAAAGAGTCTACATCCTCTGAAAGAAGGGGCAGGCTACTTGGGGGGATTACAAGGGAGTAGCTAAGGTATGCAGGGAGGAAGTTAGGAAGGCAAAAGCCCAACTTGAACTCAAATTGGCCACTGCAGTAAAAGATAATAAAAAATCCTTTTATAAATATATCAATGGCAAAAGAAGAACCAAGGATATTTCTCATCCTATACTTGATGCAGCAGGGAATGTGGCCACTGAGGACAAGGAGAAGGCTGAGGTCCTCAATGCCTCCTTTACAACTGCCTTTAATAGCCAGACCAGTCATCCACTGGGCATTTTATGCCCTGATCTGGAAGTCTAGACCCTACTCAGAATATACCCCGGCGATTCAGGTGGAGACAGTCAGAGAGCTTCTCCTCCATCTGAACTGTCACAAGTCCATGGGATCGGATGGGCTACACCCTCAGGTGCTGAGGGAGCTGGGGGGGGTGATTGCCGAGCCCTTCTCAGCCATCTATCAGCGCTCTTGGTTAACTGGAGAGGTCCTAGAGGATTGGAGGCTTGCTGATGTGACTCCCATCTTCAAGAAGGGCGGTAAAGAGGATCTGGGGAACTATAGGCCTGTTAGCCTGACCTCAATACCGCGGAAAGTAATGGAGCAAATCATCTCGGGTGAGATCACATGGCACATGCGTGGTGTCCTGGGGATCAGGCCCAGCCAGCACGGGTTCATGAAGGGCAGGTCATGCTTGACCAACCTCATCTCCTTCTATGACTGGGTGACCAGTCTGGTAGATGAAGGAAGGGCTGTTGATGTAGTCTACCTAGACTTCAGCAAAGTCTTTGACACGGTCTCTCACAGGCTTCTGGGGAAACTGACTGCCCATGGTCTGGACATACCCTAGATGAGAGGATTGAGTGCACCCTCAGTAAGTTTGCAGATGACACCAAGTTGAGAGTTGGTGTGGATCTGCCTGAGGGTAGGGAGGCCCTACAGAGGGATCTAGATAAGTTGGATTGCTGAGCTGAGATGAATGGGATGAGGTTCAACAAGGCCAAGTGTCAGGTCCTGCACTTTGGCCACAATAACCCCAAGCAGCGTTATAGGCTTGGGAATGAGTGGCTAGATGATTGTGAAGAAGAAAGAGACCTGGGGGTGCTGGTTGACGCTCGGCTGAACATGAGCTGACAGTGTGCCCGGGTGGCCAAGAGGGCCAATGGCATCCTGGCCTCCATTAGAAATAGTGTGGCCAGCAGGAGCAGGGAGGTGATCATCACCCTCTACTCAGCACTGGTGAGGCCACACCTCTAGTATTATGTTCAGTTTTGGGACCCTCACTACAGGAAAGATGTTGAGGCCCTGGAGCGCGTCCAGAGAAGGGCAACAAAACTGGTGAGGGGTCTGGAGCACAAGTCTTATGAGGAGCAGCTGAGGGAGCTGGTATTGTTTAGTCCAGAGAAGAGGAGGCTCAGAGGAGACCTCATTGCACTCTACAACCTCCTGAAGGGAGGTTGGGGTGAAGAGGGGTTTGGCCTCTTCTCCCAGGCAATGAACAGGACCTGGGGAAATGGCTGCAAGTTGTATCCAAGGAGGTTTAGGTTGGACACGAGGAAAAACTTTTTCTCTCAGAGAGTGGTCAGGCACTGGAATGGCCTGCCCAGGGAGGTCGTGGAGTCGCCGTCCCTGGAAGTGTTCGAGGCGTCTGGACGAGGAGCTGTGAGATATGGTTTAGTAGCTTGTGGTAGCAGTGGTAATGACAAGACAGTTGGACTAGATGATCTTATAGGTCTTCTCCAACCTTGTAATTCTATTTTTTTTTTTTTTTTTTTTTCCAGATGTAAACTGCCCCCAGCTTGGTCTGCATCAAGAAGAGACAGCACTTTCGCCATGTTTGTGAAATACTGAATTTTCAGACTGAAACATCAATTTTATATTACACCATACACAAATAGACATGTTACAGCATCTTCCTATTAGAGGACAGAGTACTGCCATGGATGGAGGTAGGAATTGAGACAGACGTAACTGCCATTCTCAAAACGTTATCTCTTCAGTAATATCTCATTATGCATGTTGGAGAAGGGAGTGAAGGAGGTCTCCAAAATAACATAAATGCAGAAAACCTCTTATACAAATACATAAGCAGCAATATATTCATAAACAGCCTGAAAACTTGCAGACATGGAAGGCCATGAGAATGAGTAATCTGCAAGAATTCTTTGTGATAAGTTTGCTAAAACTGATATGTTGACAGCAAATAAGTGAGCTGAAATCTGTACTGTCCCAAGAAATAAGTAACATGCTGGGCTGATGATTTTCATAATGAAGCTGTAACATTAAGATCACAGTTTGAGAATAGTTGCGTTGTATCTTTTATTTTAGGCATAAAAAGATTGTTTTCTTCTAGTATGAAAATGGTTTGGTACTTTAGGGCACCTGTTTATAATTGAGAAATATCACTGCTTCTCTCTGACAGTGCACGCTGGGTATATTTTGCTCTAATTATTACTGTTATTTGTTCATTGATTAAGTACACTTTAGCTCATTTCCGTAATTGTATACCAAGAAGACATCTGTGTGAGTATCAATACCATGTCAAGTGAGCTAAAAGTGATTGCAAAGCATACCAACGTCCTTTGTAGACAACCAGGAAATTGGCACTGTACTGTCAGCTGAAGAAAATAGGATGGCTCCTGCAGACTTCTTTCCTTCCCAAACAAAAGCAAAGTCAAAGACACATACTTAGGAGTCTTGAGCTGCATAGTCCAGCATTTCCACTAACAGCTTGAGCTGCTTCAACATAAAACACGCATATGGGTTCAGTCAAGCTTATTTCTACATGAAATGAGGTTCAAAACAACATCCAAAAAGCTTTGCTCCATGGTCAGTAAGTAGTGCCATTCAGTTGCCATCATTGGAGCTATATTTTAAAGAAAGCTGATAAATATTCTGTGAGTCACATAAAATCTTAATCCAAGAGTCACAAGACATATATCAGAACTTCTGAACTGCTGCCTGTCCAGTCATAATTATTCACTTCCACAAGAATATTGAAATCACAACACCCAGGAGTTTGGCAAAAAAATCACAAACATTACTTTGGAATGAGAAGTTTGTAACCGAGTTCTGCCACACATGTAAATGAAATAACCAAATGACAGAAAACTGGTACGTAAAATATGAACTAAAGACCTGCAAAACTATCTAACTGTTCCATAATACCTTAGAAATATATTTTGAACTACAGAACAAAATTTAGGAAACATTAACTCTTCTCTTGTTGTTTGTTCTCTGAGAACATACTATAACATACAAAATTATTTGAGAAGTTTCAGGAGAACGAATACTAGCACTGCCATGACCAGTATTTACTTTTTTTTCTATAGTTGAATATTATGCACAAGTAAGTATATTAATTCAGACTGATATTATGCTCTTATCTCAGCTGAACAGATCAGAGTTCAGCCCATGTATGTATAGCTACCAACCAGATAGATAAACATACAGAGCTTCTGCAAGCACATTCTAGATGTCCTAGGTACTGATCAATGATCCAAAAACTGAGTAATTAAATCATTTAGCTACCTGAAGCTGCAGTCATACAGCAGTCTGAGAAAGCAATCTTATCACTGTGAGAGGCATCAGCAAGGAAACAGCTACAGGTTATAATTCTGGATCTCTTTCACCTGGATCTGAACACTTCACTCAGAAGCACTTCATTCACTTAACTTTATCTTACATACTCAGAATTTTAAGTGATATGCACAGCAGTTAGAGTCCTTTGCAAGATGCATGCATTTCATGATTGTTCCAGCAGTGCTGTGTTTTGTTTTTTTTCTGATAAAAAGTTAGACTTTCCTAGTGCATTCTCGGTTTTACTCCCTTCTCCTTAAACAAATGAATCAAATCACTGACAAGCTCTTTTTATTCCTTACTGTGCTTTGTTTGACTTACTGTATTTTAGTTGCTCTGAGGAATGGACCTTTGGATTTTGTTTCAAGTCAGCAAAATTCAAAATTAACCTCCACTGGTTTCTTTTGCTTTCCACAAGCTTTAAACCTGTTGAAGTCAATATGTTCTTTAAAAAGAGACATAGATGCCTTCTTCCAAGCACTTTTCATGAATGCCACACACTGAAATTATAGGACTGTCAAATGAATGCTCTTTGAAAGTTTTTGTTCTGAATCTGTAGCAAAGCACAGCAATGGCTCATTTCCAGCAACTGTCTATCATATTCCATTCTGACAGTTGTTTTCCAGCTACATATACCACTAGAATCTATAACTTAAACAAGAAGGAAAGAACAAAAAAATATACTATAAGATTAATGGCCTTTGGAACTATATCATCACAATCCCAGCTTCAGTCACCATAAACAGAAACACATGAACAAAATCAATATATCATGTTGGCCTAGTGACTGAATATGCTTTCCATAAACTTCAGAAGAATAGCATTAAGCTAACTTAGGCCTCTAAGCACCACCCCGAAAATCAAGCACAGAATATTCAAGAATTTTCTCAGAAACGCCTCTTATGATAGAAAACTTCTTCCTGAATTATTTATTCCCATAAAGAGTAGATGTTATTCACTTGAACGACAAATCATTGCAAACTTGTTTTTGCTAGCATGACTGCACCAGCTGAGATATCTGAGGGATGCACATTTGCCCCATTTTCCAAACAACTGGTATTAAAACTCTTCCCTGGTTTGTCATCTCTCCACTTACTAACTGGCTACGTGAGCGCACAAGGAATAAGGGTAAGTTTCATTCTTCTGTTTCAGAGGCAGTTAAAGCACAAAGAGTTACCCGTCATGAAATACCCATAGGTCACCTCCATCACGGGGGAAAGAAAGTGAGAAATGAAGAGTCAGTGAGGATGTTCAACAGCCTAAATCAGTCAAACCTGCACCACAAATTCATAGGCAACTGAATATTCAAGGTTCAAAGCATACAAGTTGGCAGAAGGCTTTATCTCACTTCCCAGCGTGTGCTACCTTTGAAAATATTAACAGTTACATAGTAAATACTGTGCAGTGCAGCTCCTCAAAACAAAGCTAAAAAGCCTTCCTTAGTAAAAATGATAAAATTGCATTACTGACTTGAACACACCAGAAAATTCTTAAGCATGTTTAAGCAATTGGAGATTTTTTCTTGTGCCAAAGAACTCAATCCATAAAAGGCTTTTGACATACCAGAGCGTTGGTCCTTGGAAGCAGTAAAATTGTTTCTGACAAATTCTTTGCAATACCAAACAAAGTGTCATTAGGAATATCAATAAACACATATAGGAAGAAATTAACACACTCAACTGGTGATAAGGCTCTGCAACTGTAAAACACCCCTCAGAAAACACCCTTCATCCACAAAACCTTTGAAGGCTAGCCCTTAAACAAGCCCAAGGAGCCTTCTGGTCAACTGGAAGGCACAGGAGAATTACTCACACCTGTGCTTCCTGGGTCAGCCATCCCCTTCACAAGGTGTTCAATCATCAATTCAGGACATGAGGTAACAGTTCCCTAACAGAGAGAAAAAGAAAACATAATTAGATTGTATGGGAAATCAGAACAATAGATGGCCTCATTATTCCTAATTAAATCTGCCCACGAACTCACACACAAGGTAAACATACACAAATAAATTTGATCATGGTGACAGAATAAAATCCTTGTAAACGTATATTGGTGTCCTCCCTTATATGTCTCCCCAGAAGTTTTTAAGTTGAGTTTGTGATGGCGTCTGATGATTCAACAAGAGTTGGCAATTTAAAAGAATGGAAGTTTTCCTATGGTACAGCAAAGCTTGCCACAGTGGAAGTATATCTCTTTTTGATGTAGTATGATGCTTCAGTTCTGACTGCTACTACTAGTAGTGCAGAAAGAACAAAATTAGTGTGCGCATACCTTATTTTCCTTTCACGTGAGTGAGATTAAGCAAACTGGAATTAAACTACATGTAATGTTCGTAGAAAATTCTCCATCTTTGCAAGTAAATACCATGACAGAGAGCCAAGAATACCTGACAGGTACTCAGCTAGAAACTGCAGCTTCAGGTAGTCATTCTGAATTTACACGCAGTGGCTCACGGTACCATACAGCAGGAAGACCACATGAAAAGAAACAACATTTGACTTTCTTTCTTGTTGGATTTAATTCTCAAAGACTTTCAATAATTCTGCTGTGTTTGATCTAAAGTTTAAAGATTTCCAGCAGTGACAACTTTTAATACTTTGTCTGTATGCAATATAGAGGTTGGACTGTATGCAATATAGAAGTATATGTAGGTTTTCTTGACAGCCCTTCTTGAGAAATGATAGAAGAGACTCATATCTTTGTTTCCAGACTTAGCTGCCCAGTACATCATGTACATTCTCCTTGCCCCAGTGCATCTCAGATTTGTTGACTGCTGAGTCCCTCTGAGGACATGGACTGTTGTGGGAGATATCATTGGAGAGGATCTGCCTCAAGTTTTTACCCTTGATAATTGACTAGAAAAGGAAGAGGGAAAACAGCATTTTCAAGAGAGTATATGCCTTCCTTCATTCTACTTAAAAATAAAATTATCATAGTCTGTAATTGTAATTTTCAACATCCTTGTAGTGAATTTTAATAAAAGAAAGATCCTGGGGTAAGATTCAAATTGCTTGCAATGGTTCTGGCTTGCTCTTCTCTATAGAAGACTAAGCTAGTGAAAAACTTAAAAAAAAAAAAACAGCCTGGCAGAATTATCTGTGTTAAAACTTAAGGAAAAGTCATAGTTACATATTGTTTATAGGAACTGCATAGTGCTGTTTTCCCAAGAAATAAATATTGTAAATTTTTTAATAAAGTTTTTATCCTAAAGAATCAATGAATAGAGGAAAGAAGGAATGAAAGTAATCACACTAATCAATGAATAGAGGAAAGAAGGAATGAAAGTAATCACACTGGCACTGGAAATATTTTTAGTTTTCATTATTCAATTTGTGCTCCCAAATTCATATAATACTAGAAATTAGTAGATTCAGTCCTGTAACACAGAGTATTTTCTGCTGTGTATGAAATGGTCATAGGTTAAAATCTGCTTTTTCCTCTGTACGCATAGCTTATCCCACTTGTAAAGAAACATTCCTGAGTTTCTTATGTGTGGACCAAGGAGGTTTCTTGTATAAGACCTCTCAGATGTCACATTTCCAGAAATTAATGAATTATTCTGAGTTATATAAAGGGAAGGAGAAGGTGAGCATATGGTTCCCTTCAAACTTTTCTATTTGGATTCAGAAGAATAAAGAATTGGTCAAGTAAAATGAAACACTGTCATATAAAAAGTCTAAAAACCATTTCAAATATCCCTGTAATCGTAATCATGTTTTGGTACCAGTGTGATATACAGGCAGAAAAGGACTTATTGTCACAAATCAAAGAATGTATTTTTTTTTAGCTTACTTGCTGTAACTCAAATGTAAATTCTTTTTTTCTGAGTAAGATGATACTATCTCAAAGAAAATTGACTACTACAATCTAAGGATACCAAGTGAGTACACTGACTTGGACTTTTTAGGCCGAAAAAGAGGAGACGGAGACACATATATGATAAGCCATGTTTGGTTTTTTTTTTTGCTCCAGGTACCCTTAAGCAACAAGTGATAAAGAAAAAAAGAGAATGCTGTCATGGAAAAGTCTGAGCAATATCCTGGTATGAGAACACTGTAGAAACATAGAATGTGTTGGGTTGGAAGGGACCTCAAAGATATCTAGTTCTAATCCCCCTGAAACAGACAGGATTGTCACCCACTAGATCAGTCAGTAGATCAGACTGCCCAGGGCCCTGCCCAAACTGGCCTTGACTGTAACTTCATATGTACTGAGCCACTGAGCTCTGTGTTACAGAGAACCCAGTGCTAGTGGAAACAGCAACTTTAATAATGTTTTTTGACAGTTTGTTTCTGTTTAATGCCTTAGATTAAAAGAAAAGAAAAACAACATACCACAAACAAAAGCTGAAAAGAAACCAGCCCAAATTCCAGCATATGGCTCCATAATCAGACCCACATGTTCCTCTTACAGGGCTGGAACCTTTCTCTCTTCCCTTCAGACATCCGCTACTAACCAGTTCTCTGAGGTGCAATCTGGAGTGTCCAGCAGTTCTGCTCCAGTTTCCTCACGTTTCCCAGTCCATCACCTCATCCTGCAAGTTTCTCTCCAGCTCTAAGCCTTGCTCTGTCACTTCATTCCAAAAAATGTGCATTTTACCATTCCCTATCCTTTGCTAAATGTCTGCTGGTCTGAATGTCAACTTAGAGACATCATTTTCCACTTTCAGATAACTCCCCAAACCCCTAAACACAGCATCTTCACAAAATATGCCCTGGCCTCTGTCTTACTTGCCCTTTCTCCTTTGGTTCCCAGCCTGAGACAGTTTTGTTCTTCTTGTTAATAAGGCTTTTGTCTACTCCTATCTGTTTTATCTCTTCTTTCTTTCTTTCCTACATAATATTTTCCCTTTTGCATTTAAACCAGGTAATGCCGTTCTGCAGATTTCCTCATTAGGTCAGTGTAACCAAAGTTTCCCCTTCTTGCCATATGACCTAGCTGGGGGAATACTTTTTCCCCCCCAAATCAAATTTTTAATGAGGAAATACTTATTCAACATAATTAAGAACAGTAGAGCACAGCATTTTTATGCCCTAACAGTGAACCTCTGGGTAAGCTATTGCTTTTTGCTGTTTTTGGTCTTAAACATCCTTTATTCTTGTTTTACGTGTATCACCAACCATGTGACCAACCATTCTTGGACCACTGCTCATGAGGTTTATACTTTCTGCTTTTATAAAATTTCCTCAAGTTCTCCTGCTGGTGCTGACTGGTAACAGCCAAGGCTCTGGGAATGGATTTGGAGACCACATGTATCTTGGAAGGCTTGAAATTGGTTTCCTCCAAGACTTTCACCATGTTCCAGCCTCTGTTCATCCCATTGCGTCAACTCCTCTCCATCCTTCCTGTGCAGACAAAATGGCCTTGATCTTTGCCATGATGCTGGAAGCAACAAGGCTCCAAGCATAAAAGGCAGAAGCCACATGAGAGCAGGACGCAACAAAAGTCTGAGTTCACCTCACCAAGCTCATGTTTTCTGTCTGTGACACCCGTTCATCTCCCAGCAGGGGAGGAGATGCAGTATAGTCAGTGACCACATAAATTTAGAGATTTCAGAGTGCTGTATATGTGAACATAAGCAGAGATTTTTACTTCATTAAATGCTTCTTCCCAAATCATATTCTCAGTAGTAGCCAAAATACTTTAATGGCATTTTCTACACATGCATACACAGCAGCAGTCTGCCACCACTGACAAACAGTTTAACAAAATTTTCCAAGTTGTAGAGTCTCATCTGATGGGCAACTTCAGCACTTGCATCTATAGTAAAATCTGATTAGCTATTGAGAATCATCATCTTAGACAAAAATGGAGCTTCATAATATAGCAATGGTAGAGACTTCTTGGATTGCCCAACAGGCCACCCATGCATTACACCTTCATATCATGAGATATATAGGTTTATTTTATTTTTCCAAGCCACACATCTAAAAAAGACTATACTTCCCTGCTTTCTCTGCAAGTCTCCCTGCATCCGGGTAAAGAATGAGGGAGGCTGAGAGGAAGAAGCAGTGATGCACATGTAGGTCTAGAGCTGCAGCCGGGACTGGATGAATGCACATCTTCCCTTTTCCTGTTCTGGGGAGTTTCCCAGAATAGAGAGATGCTCTATGACTCCAGAATGGACTTTTCAGCTAAACGAGCATCTAAAGTTGGCTCTGCTGAGAGGAGTGACACATACCACTGACTGCCAAAACTCCCAAAGAGCACTTTCTCTTCACTGTGGAGACAGTTCACTATCCAGACTTTTTTCAAGAAAAAAAAATAAAGAATATTTCTGGGGTGAGAGAGGAGTTTAATGAGTATTCTTAGTGACCAAATCTTCACCACTAACCTCTCTCACTTTGGTTTTAATCTAATAAAAACTGAATAAATAATTAATCTTTGTATTATCATATGGTTCATAATTGCTAAAGGTCATGAACTACGCACAGCTAAAATACTTCACTGCAAGGGAAAATATCATCATAGATATTTCACAATAAGCTGGAGGATTTTCTTGCTTTTTTTCCCGCTCTTACTCCAGGTTATTAGAAAATAGGAAACTGTTAAGAGGAACATAGAAGCAGCAGCCAGAACATTCTGTTCACTTGCCTTTACAATCTTTTTCCTGTAATGCTAGTGTGATAATTGTTATCAGTTATTTTCATAATTCTGCTTGTTTGCAATTTTGTATATATTGATCAGATTAATCTGGCCTGCATTTAAAAAACAAACAAACAAACAAACAAAAAAGCTGTATTTTATAAGCTCCAAGTTAGAGAGTCTTCTTTGTCACTAGTGATTTCCCAGAATTATGTTCTCCAGCACTAGGCCAATTAAAAACACTAAAAAAGTAAAGTTCTATCCAGAGAAGATGAATGACAAAACAAAATGAACAAGTAAAATATACTAATTGACACAGCCACAGAAACACTGAACTACCATTTCCAGCTTGGAACTATGGAATTGCAGAGTGTTTATATATGCAGGTATATAATTGCAGTGTTACAAGAATATTCTCAAATTCTGTCCCACATCACATTTGCAAAATAAGCCTTGCAAAGAATTATTTCCACAGCTTCCTACAGGATTAACAACTTGCCTAAGTGATATTATTTTATAGTGATACTATTTCATAGATTCCAGAAAGTATAGAATATTAAGCGAATACAACAATGAATACAAAAATGTGTAAAATCATAGTTGGTGTTGAATGTCTTTACTCTTTCACTTATGCACTGCATTCTATCTTTAATTACAAGAGCATACAGTGATATATCTGTGTTGTACTCTTTTGCAATTAGCCACACATGGATAATCTATTTCAGTATGCATATTGCTTTGTATATGCCACGCTAGACCGCAAAAGCTATTTATATGAAATGGAAGTATAAATTGCATTTACACAATATGCTTTAAATTAAGGATAACAATAAGAAAAGGAGTAAATATCTGCTAGCATATTAGGCCAAAAAAATATTCAGCCAAGACTTGTCTAGATGGAAAGTTATACGCTTTTATTTAAGGTTTGCATGTAATTTAGTTAAACTGATACAAAAAAGCAATGGAAAAGGTCATTTCAGTTTACATAAAGCTTATCTGTCTTTGGCTTTTATTAATTAGGAATGTGCTGAAGCCTAAAAAGAGTTTGAACTTACATGAAAGAAAGTTTAGCTCTCACCTTGTTCACTCCTTTATTTCAGAAAGTAAACTTTGCATAATGAGCTTTATAGCCAACTTCCTTATTCTACAAAATAATGTTTAAGTTTTTGCTGGATGGTGTGCTATATACTTGAATACATATATACAGGAAAATACAGGAATACATTTACACATGTATATACAGGGGAAAAAAAAAAGCATGCATTTTCTAATTACTGTTCAGTAAAGACAGAGTGAAGAATGCAAAAAAGGTATAGGAGAAGCACAGATCTTAAAAAAAATTCATTTGACTCGAAAATTGCAGTACAGTTGACAACACAATTTATTTCTTGTAACATGAGTATGAGCTATAATACAACTTGTTAGATCTCTAATAACACCAGATGTTATTAACAGCAAAACACTACATACTCTGTAATCCACTGTCATTTTCAGCTATTTTTTAAATATTTTTAAAAATATTTAAAATATTTTAAATCTTTAAATATTAAAGATTTTAAAGCTGCATATTGAAATAACAAATTTTAAAATACAATCTTTAGAAATGTACTGAACTACTGACAAAATAAGAGAAAAACCTTAAACTTGTCTAAAATGTGAACAGCTCATGATAGGTTCCTATATTTGTAGCTATCTGTATTTCAAAAATTAATAAATAAGCACAGATACATGCGTGTCATATATCCATATAAATGGCATGACAGAAGAACTCAAAAGAATGCTATACAAACATCCGTCTGCATACAAAAAGGGGGAGAAATGTTGTGCAAATTTAAAATCTCCTTTACTAGCTAGCATTTTTTAAATGAAGAGTTAAGCTTAATTAATCCTTGGCTTTTAAAATGTCTTTTGCTGGTTAAACAAAATACTGGCATTGTATAACTTCATTTGCTATTCTTTTGAAAACTCAGCTTCCAGTTGAGATTTTCAGTGAGAAAGTAGAAAAAGTATAATAGGCTGATTTAGAAATGGATTCTGATTTAGGCAAGTACACTGCCTAAAGCTTTCTCCTACTAGCCCTAGCCCTCCTTGGAAAACACGTAGAGTCAAATATATTGCAGGCTAGTACAATCAGAGGATATTGCTCTCTACAACTACCAAAAAAGAGGTTGTGGTGAGGTGGGACACCCTCTGAGACAGAGGAGGTATAGGTTAGATATTAGGAGGAAGTTTTTCACACAGAGGGTGGTGACGCACTGGAACAGGTTGCCCAAGGATGTTGTGGATGCTCCATCCCTGGAGGCATTCAAGGCCAGGCTGGATGTGGCTCTGGGCAGCCTGGTCTGCTGGTTGGTGACCCTGCACATAGCAGAGGGGTTGAAATTAGGTGTTCATTGTGGTCCTTTTCAACCCAGGCCATTCTATGATTCTGTGATGATTCTCTTCACTCAGGTAACAGCAATAGGAGAGGGAATGGCCTCAAGTTGTGCCAGGGGAGGTTCAGTTTGGATTTGCGGATGAATTTCATTTCAGAAAGAGTGATGATGAACTGGAATAGACTGACCCTTCCCTGGAGCTGTTTAAGGAAAAGGCAGATGTGGTACTTACGATGTGATTTAGTGGGCAATATTGGTGGTAAGTGGACAGTTCACCTGGATGATCTTAGTGGTCTTTTCCAACTTTAATGATTCCATGAGTCTACGATATACTTCCTAGGAGTCTTTCTCATTTGCCAAATACCATAAAGCATTGTCTTAGGAAGAGACCTGTCTGGAGCAAATAAATAGGAAGGGAGAAAAACAAAACAAAGAAAAAAACACCATATGTTCCCAGAGCAAATACATTTGCCTATTAACACTCCCTATTAACACAAGATATTCTTTCAAGCTTTCTGCCTATCCAGCTGGAATGCTTTGCAGTCTTTCCTTTGTGACATCCATCTCAGTGAGAACTGAAGCAAATCTGATGTCACACAGCTGAAAATCAAAATTTTAATCAGTCTACCATAGAAAGTCTCACTGTAACTCAAAGAGTGAACTCCTGTAATAACAACAGGAGCGGTTTGATATTTAACAAGTCTTTACAGCTTCAGATCTATGCTGTCTGAAGGTCACAGAGCTCTCATTCAGATTCAAATCTGAATCCAGAAATCCCACAAGCTCAGCACTAATAGCACTGAATGCGCAAGTTTTCCTCATGCTTACTTCTGAGATACAAAGTGGATATCTAAATAAGGATCTAGGCAGAAATCTCTGCCTATGGCTACAGAACAGCCAAATAAATAAAGGTACTGTAATTGCAATGCAGGTGCAATGAGCTCAGATTAAAAACATGAGAAAATTATATGCAAAATGTTTTTTAAAATGGTTAGATTTCTTTCATGTTAGATCTCACAGCTGAAATAGAAAAGGAAATACTGATGAAATCATTAGCAACAATCCTTCCTTATATTCCAATTAGAGAAACTAAGAAGGTGCTTTTTAAACTAAGGGACACTGCTGCCTAGCAGACGAAGCATAGAATTGAAACAATTTTTATTTGTGTTCATAAAAATATCTCACTATAGAGTTATCAACCCTAGTGCTCTGTCAAAATTCAAATTTGGATAGCTATGATATTCTGTATTCCTGAAATGTTGTTTCCTTCACAGTAGTATACCATGGAATACGTATCCTAAAATGCTGCAGTGTTGTTCTTTGTTCTTTGTTCTTAAATATCTCTTCATCAGTTCCTTCACTTTAATGATGCATTGGCTACAGTTAAAAATGTTAATAGATATTAGTATTATAAGAGCATTTTTTTACAAACTGTCATCCAATCATCTCCCCACAGCACCAAAATCTATGATAAAAGTTGCCAGATTTGATGTCCGAGCAAGGGGTTGGGGCTGCAGTCATTCATCTGCAGCAAGTCCCATCCTCAAGCCCTGGCAAATCTCCTCATGAAAATCCAACACAAGCTTGCCACTAGAATTTTCCAAATATCTTGTGATTTTTTCTAGATGATTGAAACAATCACAATATGACATATATATATATATATATATGATATATATGATATAGAATAATTTGTACTACAGGACTTGGTGTTCAAGATAGACCAGAAGCTGTAGGCTACATTTCCTTTATTTTAACCCTTGATAGCAGTGGTGTAAGTGGAGACATTTCCCACTGCAGTATGAACAAATTTTTATTGGTGCTGTTTTTGGAGAACATGGTCTCAAAATTATTCATGGCACGGGCAAACAGCCTGTGCTGCTGATTTCAGCCTTGCTGCCACCCACAGACCTTCAAAGATTGTTACATTACTTGGAAAGCAAGAATAACTGAGAAGATTGCACATTCAAATAACTGCCAGATCCAAAACCAACCACTGTCTCTGATAAGCATTCAGTCCACATTTTATTGTTTGCATTGTATTTTCCTTCTACTGCACTGTTGAGGGATAATTGTGTTTGTATTTGTCCTAATGATGTGATTATGTGTTGCATTTGCCCTTTTCATGTGAGCTGAAGGAGCTAATGATATCCCCTTGGGATTATACAAAAAAGCAAGCAAATCCCAAACCAATGTGGCTACTTCTCTGTGAATAATACAAGAAAGAAGTGTAGAAAAATGAAAAAGGCCAAGCATTCTATTGCAACCAGTGGAAATAACTGGATTTTATGCATGTAGGATCTGGTCATTAGAGCTTTGGACAGTGGTAAGATTCAGATTTTTCCTACATTTTTTTAAAAACTAGTTTAGGTGTTTATTTAGCAGCAATATTTTGAATAAGAGAAGTTCTCTAACAGCTATATCTCCAAATCCTAACCATTTTTTGTGGATTTTCATCTGAGAAAGCATTGTATAAAAATCAATACTCTTACTCAGCTTAGGAATCTTAAGATCAAATCAAAATCTGCATTAAATAGTATTGACTCAATTCTCTTTTTTCTTTCCCATATATCAGGTGAATTAGAATCTATATTTTATAACAAAGGATAATGTAAGTACCAATTAAAAGGATTTTCTTTGGCTTGCTATCACATAGAGGCAATACTGCATAACTGAACAGCTTCACAACTGAGGGTTTTGAGTTTTTTTAAATTAACAGCTATTCTATTTTTTTATTTTTTCAAGTGAACGGAAATTGACCTTCATTGTCTCTTTAGTCAGTCCAGCTCAGAATCAAAGAGCAAGTTAATTATAACCATTTAAAACTTAACAGTTGAAGCCTTTTGATGTGATATCACATTCATTTCTAATTAACTGTACATATGTCTTGCTGGTTTATCCAATAACTCTTGAAATGTGTCAGCATAAAACATTAATAAAAGCACGAACACTTCAGGATGAAGATTAAACAATCTTTATATAAGAAGGAACAGAAAGTGACAGGGAACAAAACTGACTATAGGACAAAATCCCTGTCTAACTGCTTTCCCTAATGTTCTTTCATACACAGCTTCTGCTGTGTAGAGACTCAGTGTCCTGAGAGGCTTTTTTAGTTTTACAGGTAAGAACAAAATGCAAGTAGCCTTATTTTCCGATTTTCCAGTGACCTACTGTGTAATGTTTCAATTTTGTCAAGCATAAACATTTTCCTTCTCTGACTGTTTACATCCCCTGT
The DNA here is from genome assembly GCF_905368555.1 of Meleagris gallopavo. Taxonomy (NCBI): domain Eukaryota; kingdom Metazoa; phylum Chordata; class Aves; order Galliformes; family Phasianidae; genus Meleagris; species Meleagris gallopavo. Next base: position 60,595,519 of record NC_139405.1, on the reverse strand, counting down.
TCTGGAACCTGGTCATCAGAAGCAGTGAAAGCCACCCCGGTGTCCCACTAGAACAACAGAAGTCAAGGAGACTCTGTTCTCACACATATTGATTGCACAGACAACCTTCTCCGCATGAAACTCTTCTCTCCAGTGACAAGATTCACTTGGCTTAGACTTTGAGTTGGGTTGTGCACTTTACAATAAGAACCCAGCAAGGTGCTAGCAGAATTTGGGATCTTAATTATATTTTTTCTGGCAATGAAGCTTCACTGTTTCTTAGTTCATAGTTATTATCATCACTGTTCTTGCTTAACACCCTTTCTCCTCCAGACAGTTCATCTCACAAAAAGACTTCAGAACATAGTCTTAACTGCAATTTGCATTCCATATGGCTCTGAAGATGGCAATGACACAAATAGCAGGACTGAGAAAAGGAACCAAAGTCACAGTGTGTCTGCTTTCTTCAGAGCTGCTTCTGTAGTCCAGTAGGTAAATCTGTGCTGTGTTTTGGAGTTTTGTTTTGTTTTCTTTCATTTTGTTTTGCTTTGATATCTGGTGTGGAAAGGAGAGGAGCTAGTTGATTCTTCACTCTGATTCTTCAGCTTTGTACCTCGTATCAAATTAGCTGACCAACAAACTGAGCATTCTCCTCGGAGCTCTGTGCACTGGACACACTTATCTATGGCAGAGGAATATAAGACAGAGTGCAGTCTCTCTGTTCAGAGTAGAGAAAATCCAATAATGGTCTCTTGGCCAACAGTGGTAACCATAAATCAGGTTAAGAATGATTGCTGTGTAGGGAAATATAGAAACCAAAAACAAATGGCTGGAAACCCTTTTGGAAGAGTGGATGAAAATCTGAGGAAGGATGTTGGAACTGTGTGAGTTTGTTTCTTGTGGTTGTTTTCTTCTTCTTTTTTTTTTTTTTTTTTTTTGTTTTGTTTTTTAAATTATAATTTAAATGTTATTTGGATATTATTGAGTGAGAAAAGTTTAAAAAACAGCCCTGAAGAAGATCCAGGAAAACTGAAAAAAGTTGTGAATCTGCATTATTTCAAGGGATATACCTTGTTATGAGCTATATTGTTACTTTGGAAAGGAAGAAATTGTGTTACTTACTGGATAAATAGAGGTGTCAAGAAAAAAGGGCTTTCTGTATTTCATTTATCAATAATTCATTGTACTCGGTAGATAGGTACAGCATTTTGTTTTCAGTTCACTAGATTTCTTGCCCACTGAAAATTGTAACCAGTAAGCTTATTCTTGCCAAAGTCTGGGAAGAATCAGACAGAAGGACTTCTGTTGCATAATTCTGTATCCAGTTAGACTTAAAATAAAAGCATATAATTGACCACAGAAATTAGTTTTGTCCTCATAAAATCTTTCCAAAAAATACTGAAAGGAAATTATGTTGCTGAGAATATATTGTATTCAAATGTTTTTGTTAAGCTTCTCATCACAGCCAGCTAGCTGTCATGAAAATACTTTTATATTTACAACGTTTCTCAGCATGAATGATCCCAAAAAGTTTTTGGTGTTTTCATTTGTTGTTTTTTTTTTTTTTTTTTTTTTTTTTTTTCAAATGGGAAAATATTCAGTACTAAAATGCAGCTCCTTTGGATAGAAGTAGGCAAACAACAGATGGGATTTGAAAAGGCCATGCAACTATAAAATGAAGTAAATTATGGCAAGTGTTTATAAAACAAAGCTATGTACCATAAAAGAGTGACCAGAAAAAAATTAGTATCCATAAACTGTTTCTATTTTTAGGGTCTCCACTGACTGTGTTGTGCACACTGAAGCAAAACTTAATTGATACTCACCTGAGAAACTATAAGATTTTGGTGTAGGTCTCTGGGATATATGAAACTAAATTTATCAGCCTTTAAGGTCTCATTGCTTTTGTCCTAACCAGATGTAAGTTGAACTTAGGAAAAAGTCAAATGTAGTTCTCCAACTTGTACTACTTGTAGTGCAAGAAATTGCTATAATTTAGCAGCATATTGGCCATTTCCTCTGTGTAGCTGTACTAGGTATCTGGCAAATGCATGGCATAATTTAGCATTCACGGATCTAAGCAAGCACACTAATGACTCAGTCTGCTGTACTTTGAGATTCTTTCCACTCTTTCAGCTCCAACAACAGCAACCAAAATACTCTTCGTGTATGCCTTTACAGACACAACTAGTTTAATTTTGCTCTTGCTTCCATGGATTTAAGTAGCCACTGGAAGTGGTCTTCTCAACACGATTAGGAAAGCAGTTCCTATGATTTACAACATTCAGGTTTAGCCTAGTCAGCCTTAAAGGACTGGCATCAATCAGCTGTGAAATGTGATAGATGTTTACTGGGAAGTAAAAGCTCAAAAACTAAACTAAAAACTAAAACCCTGTAAACACTTGTGAAATCTCATTCGGGGCATCACAACCAAAACCAAGCAGAGGCCATCAGCCTGCATGATCAGGAACACACTGCACAAAAATAAGTTCTACACAGAAATTCAGCAACTATGCATTATGAAAACCTGAAAGATCAAGATGACAGAACTGAACATTCAAAACAAAAGAAACCTGTATTGGAAAGGAATTATACAGACTGTCTTTATATTTAATGAATGTGAAATCTCCAGTCTATGCAAAAAGAGCTATGGGATGCTCTTTTAAAACTCGCAGTCTTTTCAAGCCAATAAAAGACAAAGCTGGGAAAGGAAGTCTGGGGTCCAAACATCTGCTATTGCACCCTGTCATATAATTCTTCTCAGAAATGCAATCTGAAGCACTGTGGTTTGTGGTCTGCATTACTTGCACTACCAGGTTATTCCAGAGCATCAGGCTCATACAGTTGGAAGCTTTTCAATTCCTTCTTAGGCTAAGTGTAGTTGTGGCCTATCAACACCTACTTGTTTCTCCAGAAACTTTATCACTTATCTTACATATTTTTCTCCCTTTTTAATATTTACTGCCATGGTGTCTTTATGGGCAACACAAACATCATCTTTCATCCTTTCTCTTCTTGAGTGATGCTAACTTTTTGTCTTTGAACAAAGGTACAATATGGGTCACAATGTATTCTTGAAGACAAAAAAAAGAAAACACAACACTTCAAAACTGAATGGAAAACCAAGTCACATAAGTCCATCAGAGACTAATACACTATATTGGGTGTAAGTGACAAAGTTTTACTAGTGGCATGGCCACAGCACTGCTCTCTGAGATGAGGCCAGGGTCTGCCTGTCTGGCAGGTGCTGACCTCCATCTGGTCCACCAGATGTCTCCAATGGACCTATTGCAAGACACAGCTGAGCCCAGACAGCTGGTGACACCTCTGGGAAGATATATTTAGGAAAGGGCAGAAATCACTGGAAAAGGATGACAGAATGCAGAAACAGATGGAGAACCAGAAGATGAGGAGAGAATTGAGGCAAACAGCAACTGCAGCATCTGGGTCAGGAGAAGAGGAGATAGCACAGCTCCACTTCTGAAGGAAATGCAACCTGTAGAAGACCAACACCTGAATGCAGGAAAAATGTGAGAAGGAAGGAGCAGCAGAGAGAATCTTCTCTATCTTGACTGCAAATGCCTCATGTGCTGCTTGCTGTATCCCTGAGATGATAACAGAGGGAAGGAGAGGAGTCTTGGCAGGAGTGAAGCTGGGCTTCGGAATGGACTGGTGTGATAAGTGTTTCTTTTTTCTTGTGTTTCCTAACACTCCCAGTACTCAAAATATTTATATTAATCGGTAAAGAATTTCCTTGACTGTATGTCAACCCTCAGTCTCCTCATTCTCTCATTCTTGATATTTTCTTCCTTGTGTGCTGCTGCCAGGGCAACGTGCAAGAAGCTGTGGATGCTTGACTGTGTGCTGAGGTCACCAGATATGTAATCGCGATGCATTTCTGAGGTAAAACAAATTTTTCAGATTCGGTCAGAAAATCCAGTTTAACTCCTAAACATTTCAACTTCAGATTCTTGCTTATACCTGCCTCTAAAGAGCCTGAAGAGAATAGTAAAGTAAAGTAAATGCAGAGAATCCTCAGCAACAAGGATTTATTAAAGTTTCTGTTTTGGTCACTGAACACTATATGCAGATCAAGAGAGACCCCTTACTTGAAAGCATATAAATAGCAGTGGAAACAAATGAAAGGTCAGAAAACAGAAGACTGTGAAAGTAATATTTCTTTCACAAAATTGTAAGTAGAAAATGTCAAGGCTAGAAATTCTTCTCAGGAATGACTCCTGATGAAGTGTGTATCAGATCAAAGACACCACAGATCAAAAAGATCTGGTAGATAAGACAAGAAATAGCAAAGCTTGCAATCCTCAGAATGAGAAATTGGAAGAAAAAGGTGTGTGAGGGAGAATAGCCTCCAAATAATGTCCATATAAGTTAGATGTTTTCAGATCTTTTAGATTTGCTTTGCTTTACAGAGCTCATTCTGAGATGCCAGAAGAGCAGTCTGCTGCAGTATTTTATTGGATCTCTGAGAACTCCTGATGGAATTGGGAGGCATCAGAAGCTTAGAAAATAAATAATGGTGCATGAAGAGTGAAGACAACTTTAGTTCTGTTTCAGAAATCAAGCAGAAATTGATAATAATTCAGTATCTAGAAGAAAAGCAAAGGAATATGTAAAGAGCACATTATTTCAGCCCATTCTAATCTCCTTTTGGGGCAATGTAATATCTGTTTTTAGCAAAACCTATGTTCCGTACTTGTTGCTACTAAACATAATTTGATTAAAAGTCTATGGGATGGACGAGTACTGGCAGATAGCTATATCTATATTTTCTAGTGAGACACTGTAAGAATAGAAAGACGTAGTGACTGAAGTTCTATAAGGGTATTTCAGAAATGAAGTAGGTTTGGTATTTACATCAACCACTTCAGTGATGGAGTATGGAGCACACTTACTACAAATACCAGTAACTCAAAACTAGAAGGGATTGCAGTCATGTTAGAGGACAAAATACCATTAAAGTGATCAAATGCAAAAAGTAATTTATTCTTTATAAAGAATCACAGGCTAAACACAAGTTAACAACATCATGCTGTTGCAATAATTAACCAAAAAAAAAAAAAAAAAAAAAAAAAGCAACACATTAGACTTCTAACTAGGATCACAAATTGCAAGATTTATAAGGGCTCCTTCTGTTCTGTTCAACATCAGTGAAGATCTCTGGTATAAAGTGCAGCTCTCAACCATAATTCAAGGAAGATGCAGAACAACCAGGCAATGTGGAGCAGAGTAACAAGAACAATGAGAGGGTTAGAAAAGACCCTTGGCTAGAGAAGATAGACAAAATTAGAAGAGGAACTGGAATAAACAGGAAAGTATTATTTTATTCTCTAGTGTCATTTTAGATGTTCTAATGAATCCCACTTGGTCTCATGGATGCTATTGCCTTTTCAGGATAACATCCTTTAGAATTGTTCCATACTCACCAAGCCTCCAGAGATAGCACAGGGCATCTAATACGTCAGTAGGCTCCCTTGACAGTAGTCTCCTATGTGTGAGAAGAAGATCTATGTAAATTAAGCCATGGGCAAGACACCTCAAGGCTAAGTTACTACTGGGCAGCATGCTTTCTCCCTAAGCTCCACTCACTTTTGGAAATGACTCATTTCATCAAAAAGTCTTATGTCTGAAATAAATTAGATGACGTGAACTCTAGAAATGCTTATTTCCTTCCATTCTCCACAAGGAGAGAGGACTAAGGCAAGTGTAGATGTGTGTACTGCAAACATCTAAAATTATATGAGATTCATTTTCCTGCATTGTACAAATATTAACTCCTAGGTCACTAAGTATTTTCCCTCCATCACAAATAATGGTTCTTGATGTAAGAAGCACAGATTGAAGTTCTGTGACCAACTCTAAAAAGATCAGGCTATAAATCCCCTGTTTGTTCTTATAACCTACTCTTTATAAGCTATACCTATCTTCCAGTACAGTATTCCAAGAAACTTCTTGAACTATGATATGAATTGCCATTACACAATAAAGAAGTAATAAATAATGAAAATAGCATGCCTGCTGTGAAGGCAATATAATTTATCAAAACCAAAGAAAGGAAAATTTTACCTAGTTATTCATTCAACAGAGAAGGCAACAACTGCACTTTAATATGGTTATACCTGGTATTTTATCTGTATATTGTGTTTTAAGTCTCACTTTGAAAAACATTCAAGAAGATAAAATGAACACCGTATTTCAGTAGAAAGCAAAATGTCCTCTGTCTCTAAAAATGGAGAAATTCATCCACAATAGTTGGCCATCCACCTAGCAGGAAATAATTTGAAGTATTTCCAGTTTGTACGTTTCAGTTTCATCTTTGTTTTGAGGAAGGGAGAAGAATACAGAAAAGAAAGCAAACCATTGTTTCTCTGCAGAAATTTGGTTTCAGCTTCCTCGTATCTCTTGTTTGCTTTGTTTCAGAGAGTGTACACAAGGAAGAATGGTGAGACCATTGCTTTGACTTTTTTCTCATCTTCCTGTGATTCAAGGAAATCAAACTAGTAAACCCAGTAAAAATAAACATAAACTACTGGCAAGGACTTCTTCAAAGATGTAATTTCTAAAGTAGTCTATATAAAAATCTAATTGTCTGTGACCCTCTTTTGTGTTAGCAAAAAGGTGATAAAATAATCACCTTTATTTTCAGGAGACTTTCTCTGCCAAGCATTTCTGGAATGTACCGCACTATGACTTGCACTGAGTGAAGAAGCTATATATGTCTGCAAGCTACCAAATGGCTTTATCCTCTACCCTTTGATTGAGTCTTTAGTAGGCTTACTTATGGAGAAAATAAATAGCTACTTATGTTTCTGCTGCTTCACTTTCTGGCATGTTAAATGGTGAAGTTTAAAACATTTTTTATGATCCTTGCAGCATAAATACAAGGAGAGGATACAAGCAGAGAAGTTCAGTGAAACGGAGTGGATTATGCAAGCAAACTTCTTACAGTTGTGCAGTAAAAAATATAGGATCTTCTAGCTTTTCAGAACCTAACTTGCACTTTGCGTTTCCACTCTACATGAGCTGATTCAACACCATCCATTATGCAATGTGGTATTCAAAGATAAGTTGTGCCTAAATCAGAAAATAGATGAAATATTCACACTAGTGCTTACAAAGTTTATATCATATTATGGAAAAATTCACATACAAAAAATTGTGCATACTAGTTTCTGTCCTTTATTTATATCTCTTGGATATCCATGGATCTGAGCAAGGTCACAAACTAGGTACTACTTTCAATATTCTGACTAAACATAGCTCAGTGTGAAACTGTATAATAGGCAATGGTAATTTAAATAAAACTGATTTAACTCCTGTGGATTCTCTCAAACCCACCTGCTCATGTCTCCAAGGAGTCTGACCAGGGTCACTTTGGTGGCAAGGAGGACAAGGGACAAGGCTATTGAGTATTCATCACATCACTTGTCATAGACTGGTGACCACATGCTGTTTTTCTGCTGTGCTTTTTTTTTCCTTAGGGTTTTACAGGAATGGAAGCATTTTCTCTCCCACTGTATAACACCTCTGTAAATTGTCAAGTAACACTGCTGATTTTCTCATTGTTCTTTTGACTCCTTTTCTGCATGTAGCTTGTCCTTTATCTTAGCCTGTCCTTTTTTTACCTGGTCCAGATGTCATGAGATGGAATTGAATGTGCTGTGATCTCTGCCAGCTGGTAATCTGGGAGCCATCAACACAGGAAAATCTTTTCACTTTTTCTTTTCTTCTGTTGTATTAGTTTTCTGGTACTTTTACATCTAGACACTTACACCAATCTTAACATCTTATAAGAAATTTCTACATTCATAATGATGTAAACCATTAGGAAAAGATAATAATAAGCAATCTCATTAGCACCCTCCCTATTTATGCATAAAACAGCAGACCAAAACCCTTTCCTCATTTGAATGCATAATTCAAATTATACACAACAATCATATATGTACACAGAGAGAGAGAAAGAGAGAATGACAGGGTCAAAATAAGAGTTAAAGTTCACATCCATTTCACATATGGAAATTCTTCTGACATTAAATAGAAGGTATAGAAGTGCTTATTCTGAACTTTTCAACACAATCACTTATTGTATAGTAATTCCTAGCCCAGGACTAAAAAAAATAATAATAAAAAAGAAGCAATTAACATTTTCCTCATAACAGCCACTACCACTAGTTGTAATGAAACCAGATGTAAGATGAACTCCATCACTTGCTTGATACAACAAAGCAGCATAAGGCAACCATACACATACAACAAACTCAGGATACATTAGCTAATTTTACTATTTCTAACTCTCTGCTACAGAAAATGCAATGAGCATAGTCTTGAACAGTGCATTTTCTTCCTGTGGCTGATAATTTATCACATCTCACAGTGGTCAAGTGGATTAGAAGGAGTTTCCTTCATCCTACACATTAGATCAATAGCCATTTTCAAAGACAACAGATCAATGATAGACAAATGCTCTACTATAAAGTAAGAAATCTTATGAGGCTTTGTCCTGTACTCTATTCATCCCTTCTGAAATGAACATCTGTTCAGCTCCTATGGCTTACTTATAATGCCTGTAACATTTCAGTGTCTAAAAATCTTCACAGCCTGTGATTTAAGGGAAAGATTTTTTTTTTAAGTACAACTATTTTTCAAGCAGTGATATATTTGAGATAACTATGAAATGTATTTCATAAGGCCAAAGGTGGGGGGTTCAAAACAGCCCATACTGTCTTTTCGTGGGCTCCCATTGCCTTAGATTCTCTGGAGAATCCCAGCCTAAAGAATCCCAAGAACTTTTTCTTTCCTTATGTATCAATTTATTTTCTGTAAAGGGATAAGCATGTCAGAAATTATTTTTGCAAGTTTTGACTAATTATCTGTCATACAGAAAGAAATCTTAAGGTAGACAATTTTAACAAGTAATATCACTATGGGAGGGGAGAGGAGGCGAGGCAAGGCAAGGAGAGGAGAGGAGGAATTATACTCAAACATAGCAGGCAGTCAGCTACAGAATATGAGTTTATAGACAGGCTGTTTGCAGTGAGTACAACCATGAGGTTGCAAATGCTCTCAGTGTATATAAAAAGGAGCAAAGAGTTTATATAACAAAGTAGATTCAGCTGAGACATTAATGAGTGGGAAAAAAAAGTCATAACACAATGAAACACAGAAATAAGTTGCCGGGGGAACCTATGCATTTCCTATCATCCAAAGTCCATCAGGTATGACACAGATGCATGCCACACACCTTGAGGAAAAATCATCTTGATGAATGGAGATAGTCTGTATCCTCTCATGATATTTCCTGCCTCCTCATTCTTTCTACTAAAATACTAAAACAGAACTAGAGAAAGTGCTACATATGGAATCAGTGGAGGAGAAAAAGTGGCAATTCTGAGAAAGTAAGGGAAATGGTCTGCTGAGTTATGGCATCCTTTATCATAAAAACCTACTGGGGGGTTTGTTACAAGCATATATATCCCAGCAGAAAGGAGAAAGAGGATTGTTATCATGGAAACAAACTTATCTCCCCTCAGAGAAAAGGAGAAAAAGTCCAGGCAAGTCTAGCACCACCATAAACTGCCATCTCCACCATAATTTGAAGTCTAAGAAAAAAAGGATCCAAATGCTGAAAAAGCCTCACGGATCCTAGCATCCATGGTCATGGCATAGCTTGCAATACTTGATGTAGTTATGTATGATCTTGATCACTTAGATTATTAAAATTGTAGTGTCCACCATTGTGTATACCCATATGTTCCTGGAATGCCCTGACATGAGGGATACAGGTTACCCTTTATAGAATACTATGAGCAAAACAGGAAATCAAAGGAATGGAGGTAGCACAGGCATTAAGAAATTCTTATATTTTTAATCTAAGATTTAAACTTTATTTCAAACCTGTCCTGGTACTAAAACTTGAATCAGGAACAGGTACGTGGTCTTCAAACACACTCTTTGTACTCCTTATTCTTCATATAGATGAGTATCTCCAGTTACTTGAAATGACAGCTGGCATTCAAGTGGAAGGAGAGAGTTTCTTTTTTCACTGTTACCTCATTGTATACACAAAAACGTTGTTCTTAGATATGATGTGATTTGACATTAAGTGAGGCAACAGTAAAAAGAATTTTTAGAGGTTTCTTTCAGCTTGGGTGATTCCTGTCAATTTACACAATCACCACAAACCAAAATGTTTTATGAAAAATTAGCAGGTTAATTATCCATAAGCAGTGAGTAATTTGTATTACCTATGTGGTTAATTCACCACATTGAAACATGTGCTGACTGCATGTCTGTGTTGTCTTACAAATTAAAGGAGAAACCCTGCAAGGCACTGTCTGTCCTCAAGTCCTACAATTGCTCCCACAGTGCATAACATCTAATCCAAAAGATATTTCTGATGGATAACAAGTGTTTGATGTATTTCAGATTGGATCACCTACGGCAATGTACTTTAGAAAATAAAACAGTCAAGTAAGACAAAGAAAAACAAAAATAAGTAACTGAAACACTCCAGAGCAAAATTAAATATTTCTTATGTTTATAATATTTTCCTTTGTCATGTTTTCAGCATTCACTAAATGACAAGAATCATCTGTCTGAGCTGGGACAAATATTGCTGTAGGAGTGGCCATTGCTGCTGACAGTATGCAGGTCTTCTTGACCCACCCCTAGAGAAACTTGGAGAAATTTCTCATTTCATCCAGAGAAATATTCCCAGAGCTCCCCTCAGCACTCCTTAGTATGTGTTTATAGTTTCCAGTCATACAAAGACTTCCATATGCAATCTGTAGGTCAGCCAAGTTGGCTACTTTTTATTTTAAATAGACCCTTCTGACTAAATTTGGAGAAATCTGTGGAGTTTTACCATTAGTCACAGTGAAACCAAGGTTTTCCCCTGTACTTTCAAGTTCCAGAAGTACTCATAAGAGAGAGACCATTCAATATTTACCCTGATCTAACACAGATATAGCACTACACAAGATGCATGCCAGAAAGGTAGCAGGTTCTCAGCCTGTCTCTGCTGCCCTCAACTTCAAGATACAGAGGACAATCTGCCTCTTGAGTTGCTAAATAGAGTGAGCTGAAGGCCCATTCTTATCACCCAGCTGCCTCCTCTCTCTGCAGCTTATGCAGCCCACTTCTCATCCCATAAATGAGTCACTACACTGAATATATTTCCTTTAATTTGAATAAAGCATTGAGGTGAGCTACCGGACAACATATCTCTGACCTTTGTCTCAACTGAAAATTAAAATTGTAGAATCATAGAATCATTTAGGTTGGAAAAGGCCTTGATATTCCCAGGTCCAACCATCAACTTGACCCACTAAGTTCCACCACTATGCCACATCCCTTAATGCCACATTCACACATCACTTAAATGCATCCAAGGATGCAGAATCCACCACTTCCCTGAGCAGCTTGTTCCAGAGCTTGATCATCTTCTTCATGAAAAAAATTCTTCCTAATATCCAATCTAAACTTCCCTTCATGTAACTTGAGTCTGCTTCCTCATGTTCCATCATTTATTGCTTGAGAAGAGTCCAACATCCTCCTTACTACAACCTCTTTTCAGGTTGATATAGAGAGGGCTGAGGCCTCCCCTCACTTTCCTCAGCCACTCTTCATAATTTGTTTCCTAGGCCTTTCACCAGCTTTCTTTCTCTTCTCTGAACACAGTTGAGTAATCAACTCAAATCAACATCCTTCTTGTAGTGAGTCTCAAAACTGAGCACAATATTAAAGATGTGGTCTCACGAGTGCCACATGCAAGGGGACGATCACTTCCCTAGTCTTGCTGGCCACGTTATTTCTGATGCAGCCCAGATGCTAAAAAGAAAATTACCAGTCAGCAACAATGATTCAGAAGTGATTTTCCACTTTTTGGTATCCAAAAGCTATTAGCAAGCATCAGAATGCTGAGCAACGTAGGCTGCCAAGTCAGTCTGTATGAATGTGGCGGGAGGCAGCGAAAGTATCCTGAACTGCAATCCAAAGGAAACATGACTTGATGAATAATCATCTTATATTTCATATTAAAGAACATATATTGTTTTACAATTGGCATAAAATAACTCCATCCCCTTCTGTTTTCAGCAAACTGTGCATAAATATCTTTCAATAGAAAGTTTCGATTTCCCTTTTTTTCACAAAAGAAACAAGAAAAAAATCATTTAAAAGCTTACAAGAGTTTTCTTTTACAAAGTCCTGGAGAACTGTCAGTAGGCAGACCTATGATTCTAGTGCTAAGGATCCTGCATGAAAATTATTATATGCTACATATAGGTAAAATAAAAATTGCAAGTTGTAGTATATTATAAACATAGACTCGGCCATTAGATTAGTGGTTGTGTAAGACAGTGCCCCAAACGCTGAGCAAACGAATATCCAACATGCCACAATTTTTTTATTCAACATTTGCTTAAAGACGACTTTCCAACCCCATTTCTGAAACAATTATCTTCTGTGGGTGTGAATATGACCTTTAAATATTGTTTGAATATAGATTTATGGGTGATTCATTTACCAGAAATTGTGTGAATTCTTCTTAGCTGCAAATCATCAGTATGGGATCTGCTGAATAAATATGACTCCCTCTGTTCAAAAGCTGTGCACAAAATGTTTTCACTGTTACTTAGTTTCTTAAAACTGAGATTTTGACCATCGGAATAACGTTAGCACCACCTAGAGGCACATATCCAGACACTTATCCAGATCCGTCATTTTCTCCATGCCTTTAGTTTCAGGAGGTTCCCTTTAGTCTATGTTTTTGAGGGTTATTTTGAATATAAAGTTATACACCAAAGCCTTTAACCAAGAGGATTTTTTTTTTTTTTTTGCAAAATAAAAATGTTCTTTTTGCCTATATAAGAACAGACGAACAGCACCACTTAGTACTGTTTTACTATTTAAAACAAATGAACTCCTATTAAAACTTTAATCATTGTGTATCTGATTTTGAACATAGATGATCAGATCTGTGAATTGAGCTCATTCTCATTCCCGTAAGAATATTCCCAAATGTAACCAACATCAGGATCTCTTTGAGGCTCAGAAATATTTTGCCTCTGCCTTCTTGACCTAAATCATGCCAATCATGACTCCCAGTCATGACATACATCAAGGACTTCCATTTTCTACAGATGAGCTCTAATTATATACAGAAGTTTTGCAGTTGATGCCCCAATGCATGATCTTGTGTTTCACATTATTATTTTCCTAATTTCTATCACTCCTTTGTCAAGACTATCTTATCTTTCTAGCAGAGTTATTCAATTTTTATCCTCCTGAAAAAGTTTTGAAACTTATTTTCTCAGAAGTGTCATCCACAGATAACCAAAAGGTTTATGTTGTCACCTCTGAATAGCTTCCTATCTTTCTGAAAATATACTCTTTTGAAGATAATACCTTCAGTACTTGTTTATTTATTACATTTTATGTCAGCAAAAAAAAAAATCATTGTTACTATATTCAGCTTTCCTATAGTGTCTTTCCTGCCTATTAAAAACTTCATAATAAAATACATTATTCTTCTTAGCTTAGAGACCCTTCAGAAAAGAAATCTGTTAACTTTCATTCTACAGCTTTAACCAGGAGCAACTGTGTCCCACTGATATCAGTACAATTTGTTCTTCAACCCCAGACTAGGAAATGAAATCCAGCCATCATCAGTAACCACTTAACAAAATTCATTTTAAAAATAATATTTGGTACTCAAGATACGCATAACCAAACAAGAATTAAAGCACTTAGCAGATACCTAACATGACACAACAACACTTCTTTTAATTTTTTTTTTTCCTACAATGACAACTCAAACGTCAGTTCTTTTCATCTTCCTTTAAAACTTCATCTCAGTGTTACGTAGTCTTTCTTTCTGACTTCTTCTCATGGTGTAATGTTTAGTATTAAATGGGGAGGTTGGTGGCCCTGCATGTGGCAAGGGGGTTGGAGATTCATGATCCTTGAGGTCCCTTCCAACCCTGGCCATTCTGTGATTCTGTGTGTCACAGTTCAAGGCATTATTACTGCTCCTCCACCATTCTGTTTCAAGCTGAGGTCTGTATCTTACTGAAATTATTTCTAGCCTTTTGCATTAGGATGAAGATTCACCTTCTATTTGTTCTAATCTCATTCAACATCCTCAACTGGATCAGGTATAAACTCTTTCTATGCATGTATGACTGCTAGCAGTGTAATTTTCTTTTTCCTTGCTCTTTCTAGTAGAAAGCTTATAAGCATATAGCTTAAGTCTACCGTGTAACCCTTTGACACTTGAATGCCTCACACATTCACGCAAGACAGGTATTCCTCAAGCACTTTTGTCTCATCCTATGTACACTAGTGTCTTCCTGTACAGGTTGAGGCAGAAAAGCACATATAAGATAGCTAAAAATGGCTAGTTACAGAAAGTACACATTTACTTTAAATAAACATGATAATGTGATATTTGGGTTCCTAATTCTGAGAAAATTAATTCACAGACATACAAAAGTTGTCCAGGCACACCACTCTCTTGTCCTTCATCATCAACTCAGCTTGCCCTCCAGACTCTTCAACATTTTTGTAGCCCTCTTTTGGACGCTCTCTGATAGTTTTATGTCCTTCTTACGTTGTGGCATCCCAAACTGCAGCCAGTGCTCAAGGTGAGGCCACACACACAGTGCAGACCAGAGAGGACAACCCACACCCCCTGAAATCTGGCAGCAATGCTGGGCCTGGTACCCTGCACCCCAGGGTATGGCTAACTGGGCACACTGCTGGCTCACGTTCTACTCGCTGTCAACCAGAACCCCCATATCCTCGGGGATAAAGCTTAAGAATTTTAAATCCCGTTTGCTACATGCAGGTTACTTATTCTGCCATATGGAAATGTGTAAAACATGAAAACAGTGGCAACACATACCATTCAGCATGTACAGTTCTCTTGCTGGCTAGACTGGGTAGCCCTTTTCCTAGCACAGAAGTTGTAACACCATCACTAACAAATGTTTAATTCTTAACACACCCACAATAAGTTACTACTAACTTCACCATGCAGCAGCAGGGAGAAAAGCATGAGCCAGGCAGGCTGCACACAGGAACAGACAGAAAACAGGTAGGGGCCAAACGTATAGCAAGGCTGTGAGCTCCCAGGCACAGGAGGCACACAGGAAGAGCACAATATCAATTAAAACGAATTGCCAGCAGGAGGAAAATATTAGAGAACTGCAAAGAACTGCAATGCTACGGGCACTTGAGCAACCACATACACCTGCGCGCAGGCAATGAGGCAGCGATGCTCACACACCCTACTAAGGGCGGTCTCCCTACACCATCTTGGTTAAGGGCACGATTTCCTTTTGCTGCCACTTCCGCCCCGGCTCAGTACGTCTGCTTCCTCCGCCCCTCTCAGGGATGGGAAGTAGTGGTTAGCGCTTCGCTGCGCGGCTCTTTTTGGTGTCCATGCGGCGAGAGGCCGCTGTGGGGCGCTCTCCGCCGGGCTGAGCGGAGTAAAGCGGGAGCAGCATCGGGCTGTGTCCGAGCGTAGCTGGAGGATCCCCGAACCGAAGCGCGGCCGCAGTGAGTGACCGGAGCAATGTGGGGAAATGAGACGACCGCATTCCGGGTGACATCTGCCGGAGGGCATGGGGGAAGAAGAGTCAGAGCTTCGCCTCTCTGCCCTGCTTCGAGCGCAGCCGCTATCTCTGCCTGCCGGGGGAGTGAGCCGAGCTGTGCGGGTGGCCCTTGCCCTGCGAGGGGCTGAAGGGCGATCACGCTGGCGCAGATGTGAGTGCTTGGGATGAAACGTGCCGATTGATATTATATTTGCCTTTCTCATTCTGGTTCCTTTTTTTCTTTTTGTCTTTCAGAACTTTCAGAAGGTCAGAGGTATCGCGGTGGCTGCGGCTGATCAGTTGTGCTGGCATTCACAGATAACAGCTGATCACGGGTAACAGCTGTCCTGTGCCTTTGTGAAGTCTGCACAATGCGTGTCTTTACTTCAGTGTCCTCTGGAGAGGGATAGGGCCCTTCAAGACAGGTGCAGCACAGCTTGACTGCACCCCAAGTGAGTTGGAGCTGAAAGGTAAATTAGTGGTTGGAGGAAGAGTAGGAATTCAGAGAAGTTGCATGTAAGAAGACGTGTCAAGGACAGTGAGTTCTGGTTGATCTGTTTAATGTGTGGTTTGTGTCACTTGAGAGACAAAGAGGCACAGTATGCTATTGAGACACAGTTTTTGTAGCAAATAGGACTTCAGAACTGTGATAAATGGGCAGCCTTTGCTGATGGTCTGCTTGGTTTGAGACTAGATTTTTCTGTTCATTACTTTTTTAAATCTTGCATACTGACAGGTGTTTTCTGGTTGTCACTGAAAGGAGAGGATCTTGGTTTATGGTCAGACTGTATGTTTTTTATTCGGTAACTTTCAGAGTTGTCACTAAGTAAGTCAGGCTGGTTAACTGCGGCCCTTGTTCTTTATCACCACCCTTACATCTTTGTTGTTTGAGATTTATGTGTGCTGGGAGGAAAAAAGGAGTTGAAGTCTTTCCTTCCATTTTCCCTACTGATGGAGTCTTCTTTGACCAAGAGGCAATGCAATGCTGCCTTTCAGTTACTCTGATTCCAGAAACCTCACCATGTGATGACAAAAATATAGTGTAGGTTTGAATAATACTTAGTGTTCAGTTAAATCAAGTGAAATTAGACATTTCAATTCTAAAAGAGTTGTGAGAAAACAATTTGTCACTCACTTCTAAGATATTATGGTTCTGAAATTCTGTAAGTTGTTAAAAGATTCTAAGCTTTTCCATGTTATTTTTGTGGATTATTCTGTAACTGAAATGTATTAGGGTTCCTCAATGCACCTCTTAAATAACATGTCTGGTATAAATTAGTGGTGCTTGCAAGTTTTTGTCGGATGTGGTGCTGTGGTAATTTCAATACAGCATGTAAATATGGAAATAATATGACTAGTATTGAGCATTATAATCCATAACAGATCCACAGGATAAATGTGACTTCCCCCTTAAAAGAGAGCATGGAAAGTTGCCCAAATGCCTTTATAGTATTGGCATCTATCTGAAACTTTAATGCATCTGAATCTTTTGTCTATCACTCTTTCTCTTCTCGGTGTGGATTGTTATTTTTGGCTTATTGGATTTTGTTGATGGTGTTTTGTTCCTTTTTCTTTTCTTCACTTATTTTTTTTTTTTTTTTTTTTCCTGAAGAGCAACTCTCGTAAATGACCTCAAGAGACTTTAGAGTATGCCCCTAGTTTGAAATGATGGAAAACTTACACCAGATATAAGGAAGAAATATTTTACAGTAAGGATGTTGAGGCACTGGAACAGGATACCTAGAGAGATGGTGGAAGCCCTGTCTTTGGAGATGTTCAAGGTCAGTCTGGACTAGGCTCTGAGCTATCTATGGGTATCCCAGTTCAATGCAGTGGAGTTGGATTAGATGGCCTTTATGGGTCCATTCCAATTCAAACAATTTGATTCTGTATCTACTTTCTAATTCATTAATGTGATATACAGCATTTTTGCATCTGAGAAGATCTGACTTATCAATTCTCTAAATTTTTTTTTGTTTTAATTATGTTTTTGGTCTGGTGTTCCTCTTCCTAAAGATTGTAAGTTTATTTCATCAGCACTCATCAGAGTTTCCTTCCACTTCAGTTTTTCTAGAAAGCTTCTCTTTGCTCTTTAGAATGCAATTTAGAAGCATTTCCATAAATATGTAAGCTGTTCACTCAAACCAGCAAAACTGTTCTAATTAACTAATTTTCTGATAGATGCATTCAAAGTGGTGCCATAGTGGCATTCTGTTTTCTTTTTTTACCACAAATTGTCTGAGTAAACGATCTATCTTTTCCTATTGGAAAAAAAAGTGTTCTCAATACTATGGTAAGTTTCATATCAATGTTAAGGCTCCTATTTGTGAGTTTTTTGCATTCAGCTGCTTCTGTCGTTAATTTTTATATTCATCTTAATATATGAAGAACTTTTCCTGTTACGTTGTTAAAATTTGTTGGCAATCTTTAGAAATGATTATAAAAAGTCTATCTGAAAAGATATTCTATACTATCTGAAAAAAAGAAGCTATTGTGTAGGAGTGAGGAAAAAGAGTGTAGGTTTATGTTTACATAGCCTAATATAAGCTTGTCTGGTTATGGTGAAGTACAATTGTCATGTATTCCACTTTCAATTTCTTTAACATCTTCCTCCTCTTAATTTTTTTTACTACCAAAACCTGCTGTCCTTCTTAGTTCCTCAATTGTGGGTTTAGTTTTTTTTGACTAGAGGAAGGAAGTATAAGAGTTTTCAAGTGCTGGATTACTTTGACTTACGCTGGAGAACTTGTATATTAGAGACTTTTTGTTTCTAGTAGTTTCTCAGTGGATATCAAGATGAGTAGCTCAGTTGACTTGCAGTTGATCTAGACAGTAGTCACTTGGAGAAACAGAAAATATAGCCTTAAGTTTTTGTTTTTTTTTTTCTTTGAGAAGGTGTGGTGAAGGCTTCTTGTTTGTTTGTTCAAATGACTTTAGAGTTTTGTCCAAACTTGAAAACTGCAATTATTATTTGTATTTGAGTATTACCTTGGACTATCGAATTTCAAAAGGGAGATTTTCTTCTCTATTTCACCTCTTCCCACTGCCTTGATCCATTTGGGATCAACTTCAGTTTGTTTGTGGTTTGCTTGGTTTGGATCTTTGTATAGCTTTTGTGTTTTGTTTGTTGTTATTTTTTTTTTCTTCCAGAAGATTGCAAGAGCCTTGACTGTGTCCAGTTCTAACAGCTGAGTATATTGTTGTCTTTGCTAATGCAGGTCTTGACTTTTTTGTTTGTCCTTCCTATTTACACAAAGAGATGCTACAATTCAAGTTCTGACTTTTCTTTTTAGGTTATTTTCATAATGTTTTTCAATATGAGGAGCTTAGCAAATCAAGAACAATATGA
The DNA here is from genome assembly GCF_905368555.1 of Meleagris gallopavo. NCBI lineage: Eukaryota > Metazoa > Chordata > Aves > Galliformes > Phasianidae > Meleagris > Meleagris gallopavo. Next base: position 60,576,574 of record NC_139405.1, on the reverse strand, counting down.
TTTTGGCAAATGCTAATACCACTCCTTTATGAAAGGAGAGTTGCTGTCAAAAAGAAAAATATCTTAATCTTACGTACTCAGGCAATATCCTTGCTTTGTTCATTGTTTTTAAATATTATACTTCCATGTGGTCTTAGAAACGTTTAGATGGATGGATGCCATCTAGTCTTGCTCTCTGATTGGTCACAGTCATCTCTGCAGTATGAGAAACATTTACCAGACACTAGAATGGAGATTGCCATTTACTACTATTACTGTTACGTTATTCTGGTTGCAGTCAAGTTTGCCCATGGCTTCTGTATCCTGAAGTATTTGGAGGGTAGAACAGGAAAAGTTTTCAAGATGAGCAACCTAATGTAATATCAGTTATAAAATGCATAATACTTGTTGAAGAGCTGTCGGATGTGCAGCTGTGTTATGAGAATATATCTTAAGCAGAGGCTTATATCCTTTATTGTGAAATAAAGCTGGGAAACTTGAAATGCCTAACTTGTTCTAGTGTGACTTGATGCTTTTCTCAGAAAAATCTTGGTAATGAAAGCTAAGGAACTAGTTGAAAACTGGTATCTCACTGAGACCTTTTCAGGGCATTTGAATACTTCCTTAAAGAGCCAACCACTAAAGCTAATTCAGAGTGCTGAGAAGGTGACTAGCTTGGACTTTCTTTCTCCAACTGCCATCTATTTACATTGGGTTGCTACTTAGCTTATGTTGGCTCTTCTCTCTAAGAGAAACTCCTGTAATATAGGAACCTTTTTTTTTAAAAATAAACACTGCAGTAAGAAAATTTTGTTTTCCCAATTTCCTGAGAAATTCTTCCTGGTTCTGCTGCCTTCTTCCTTAGTGTTTCAGGCTTAGACTCCTTCAATCTAAGTAGTTCCCCAAATGTGCTGTCGTGTTACTCTGTATCTGAGAGCTTTCTGCTTGTTAGGCATAGTTTGTAGGTTGTTTTTTTGTTTCTTTTTTTTTTTTTTTTTTGTTGTTGTTTTTTGTCTGCTAATGACATTTCAATGAAAGGCTGCAACAGTTTTGAGAGATGATGTGTTGTATTGAAGAGTGGTCACTGTACGTGACTCATACTAAACCAGTATCCTGATCTCTGCTATCATCTCTTCCCGGAGACTGCACTTGGTATAATAATATATATTGGACAAGGCTTATGAAGGGAGGTAATCATCTTTTATTAGGCTGACTTATAATGAGACATGGTTCTAGGCAAGCTTTAGGTCACACAGTGACCTCAAGAGTTTATGTGCCTAGACACACATCAGATCTTTTTTCCATCTACGTTAGTCTAATAAAAGGTATTACATCTCCATGGAAACACTGCCTGACTTGCAGTCTTGTTAATACAAGGCTGCAACAACGTGGCAACCATCATCAAAACTGACCAACATGCTACATACTATGTATACTTTCCAGTCCCCACTGTGCTGTGTGCACTAATTTCGGCTCTAGGGTTTTTATATTCAAGATGTGATTAATCATGCTTTGATCAACAGTCTTTCTGTTAAGTAAATTTTGAATCCAAATTTAGTTTGTCTGTCTTGAAATGAAGACTTTGATTTTTGGACTGCTTTTGCTATCTTTCAACATTGCTTTAGTATGTGCTTTTATAAATGAGATCCAGTTTAATAACTGTAGGAGCCTTAAAGGTCACTCGTGCTTTGTATACAAGCATGTATAATTTATCAGAATATTTGTCACATTTTGTTTTGCTTTAACTCAATTATTTTCACAAGCAGACAAATACTTCAGGCGATAACCTTTATTGCTGTCTGTTACTTACCAAGTGAAGGATACTACAAACTTGTTGATGATGTCTATTTTATGTAAGGTGTATCTCCTACTTGAGATAAGTAGCTAAATTGAAAAGCAATTTAACTGGTGTTTTAGGCTGCATCAGTAATGATCTCTTCCTCTATTCTATCTCCCTAGATCTTCTCCATTTTCATTTGAAGAGTTTAGTGTTAATTACAGAACTTTTTTTTTTTTTTTTTTCCTGCCAATGTTAAGCAGTACTGAGAGCTACTGAAATGTTTCCTTTGAGCTTTCTGAGCTTTCTGTGGAAAAAGTTTCCTTGCAAGGAAGCTCTTGATACAAAGCATAAGCAAGTGAGGCATCAGATCTGAGGCAGTGATTAGCCATCGCTGCTGAGTGATGCCAATACAAAATTTTAGATAGATTAAAGTCATGTGGTTATGTCCACTTCTCAATGACAGAGGTACAGGAGTATACTGGTGTAATGGTGTGATGCAAATGTGAACTGTAGGGACTTATAAGCAATATTATGGTTTAGGTGAATAAGAACATGTGTTATTGCGTGGGATTCTTTGCTTATATCCTTAAGCAGCCATTCTGTAATTCTAGGAAAAGACTTACGTTGGAAGGTTCCTTGAAGATCATCTGGTTTCAACCTCTCCACCCGTGCTACGGGCTGCCATCTACCAAATCAGGGTGTTCAAGACCCTATCCATCCTGGCCTTGAACACCTCCAGGGATGGGGCACCCACAGTTTCTCTGGGTAGTCAGTGCTCACCAAAAACAAACAAACTAACAAACAAAACAAACAAAAAAACACCTTTGCTAAATGTAATCCAAACCTACCCTCTTTTAATTTAAAATCATTACCACTTGTCCTGTCATGGCAACCTCTAGTAAAGAGTTCTTCCCCATCTTTCCTAGAAGTCCCTTTTAGATACTGGAAGGCCACAGAGGAGGCCTCCCTGGAACCTCCTCTTCTCCAAGCTCAACAAGCCCAGCTCCCTTAATGTTTCTTTGTAGGAGAGGTGCTCCAGCCCTATCATCATCTCTATGGATTCCTCTGGACTTGCTCCAACAGCTCTATGTTCTTCTTGTGCTGGGGGACCCGGAGCTAAACACGGTAGTCCAGATAGGGTCTCACAATAGTGGAATGGAAGGGGACATTAGTTTCCCTCACTGCTGGCCACACATTGTTTTTGCTTGCTTGCTTGTTTGTTTGTTTTTTAAGGTAGCAAAAGGTACAATTGGCTTTCTGAGCTACAACCACTAATTTCTAGCTGGCTCATGTATAGCTTTTTTGTCCACCAGTATACAGTATACCTAGTAGCATTGCTCATTAATAACTATTGACTGGTAAAAGCCCATGAATAGACCTCTTGTTATTATTTTCCAGATCATTAGTTTACAGTCCTGTAGCCAAACTCTGGGCCTACAAAAGAAAAAAAAAAAAAAAAAAAAAAATTAAGCTGCAATCCAACAGTGCCTGCTCAAGAACTGCTTGCAGAGAACCTCTTAAACCATTATCTCTTATTAATAGTTCTTTCCTGGTGTTGTAGAGCATATACTTGCTCAGTCTTGGCTGGAGCTACTGTCAATCTATGCTTGAGTTCATAGTTTATATATAGATGTTAGATGTTATATTAATGAGCACAGTGGTTAGTCACTACTTCTCAGCACATCCCAAGGAAGTTTGTTCTTTATATACTTAAAGACTTTTCATTTTCCCTTGAGCTCTGTCTCTTTAATAGTTTACTTTAGTAATCACCACCACTTTTCATAGTCTTAAAATAATGCTGATACAGATAATGAAACTCATGTAGTGCTTTTTCTTTTTACCAATGTAAGATTTAAATAATCTTACTCACAAACAGTAAGGAATGTATGCAGCTGACAAGTCAGTAACTTTTGATATCTTGCTTTATGAGATCTGTATTAATGCAGTTTTGGGATAGTCAACATTTGAAAATAAAAAGTTTAAAAAAAAATACTTAATTAGATCATGTCTTTTACGTTCTGTTGTATTTTTGAGATAAACCGATTGAAAAAAGTGAGGTTTTTCATTACATTCTCAAATTGTCTTCTTTGTCAGTAATTGTTAACATCTACATATGGTTACTTTAAATTAATGTTCTTATGAAATCTATTTATTTTTAAGCATTCAACTTACTATCATAAGAATAATTTTACATTTACTGTATGCTGTGGTTTAACTTGACAGGCAGCTTAGCACCATACAGCTGCTTGCTCCTAGTGGGATAAGTGGAGAGAATCGAAGGTGAGAGGAAACCAAAGTAGATCTAGTAAGTTGAAGTGAAAATTACTTACTTACTAAGATAGAAAAGGAGGAGGAGAAAAACATTAGTAATGATAAATATAAATATATTGGTATATCATTACCGTTATATATCTCATTACTTTATGTATACTTAGAAAACAAATTATACACAGTGCAATTGCTCACCACCTGCTGACTGATGCTCAGCCTGTCCCTGAGCAGCAGCTGCTTCTCCCAGCCATCTCCCTCAGTTTTATAGTTCTACATGATGTCATATGGTGTGGAATGTCCCCTTATCCAGTCTGGGTCAGCTGTCTTACTTCTATCCCTTCATAGTTCTTTGCACCCCTAGATCCCCTTGCTGGCAGGGCAGTAGGAGAAGCTGAAACATCCTTGGATCTGTACTGCTCAGCAACAACTAAAACATTGGTATGTTATCAGCATTGTTTTCTCCTGAAGCCAAAACATAGCATCATATCAGATACTATGAAGACCGACTCTGTCGCAGCTGAAACCAGGATGCTAAAAAAAGATTCTATCAGTGAGTTGATGTCCACATGGAAGGTTTTGAGGACATAACTGGGCAGAGTGGTGAATAATACCATCTTGACTCCCATTTCCTATTAAAAGTTGGACTAACTAGATGATCATTCAAAGTTTCTTCTAGCCTGGCTTGTTTTAGGATTCTGTAGTTGTGCAGAAATGAAATGGCACTTCTTGAAACCAGCAACCTTTAAGCACTGGAAAATTATTTTAGTAGTCACACTATATCATTAGCACAATAATGTCAATGTATGGGAATGGTAGCCTTAGGCTACTTAGGAAAATATATTAATTTTTTGAACTTGAACACTTGTATTTAGCGCTGCTCTTTAATGATTTACCTGAAATACTGAGGAAGACTTCTTTTACATAAGTGTTATATGGGGTTGTAAGCAAGGATAGAACTTACTTAAAGAAAACTTCATTTTGAAATTCTTGGGATTGTTAATGGGATTATTCAGTTTATCAGATCTGTTTTCTGGATTGGTTTGAAAAGCTTTATTCAATGAAAACTCATAGCACAACTAAGTAGTATTGATTGAAATGAAATTTAGAGCCTTTAAGGATGAAATGAGTTTTTTGAAAGACTGCAGAAAAAGTGTGCCTTGGTGAAAATGTGGTAGGAAAAATAATGTGGTGGCCTCATAATTCTATTCGTCAGAGGATTACAGTCATGTCAGAGACAGATATTAAGCTATTGTTTTCTGCTCAAGCTGTTTGAATAAGAAAGTTGACTATTTGCTCACCAAGGTTCCCTAACAATTGCCAAGAAGACTAACAGTTTAGTAACAATCTAACAGTTAAACAGTTAAATAACAAAAATTGGATACAGTGCAGTGGTTATGATCAAAATATCACAAATCCTTTTCTTTTGAGTAGGAATTTCCATAAATCCACTATATCAAATTTCTGAATCTGGAAATGCCGTATTAGGAGGCCTATTCTTAGTCCTTATTGATGCTGCTCTTTTAATATAGACCACCAATTTCTTACCAGAAACTGAAGTATGAAGTCCTCGTACATTGCAATATATACACTGAGATAAAGCAAACTACAGATCTATTCCTTTCGTTGTCCCTTTAGTAACATTGAAGCAAGGGCATCTTAGCACCTTCTGTTGCTGTGAAGTATCCTCATTTCCCTGCTTGTGCCTGTAGCAGTAGTCTCTTCACATTGTTTGAACAATCTAAACTTCACTTGAATAATTTATTGTGTAATAAACTAAATATTATCGAATAAACCACTGAGTTGCTTTGGTTTTATTTTGTTCTCCAGACTTTGTATAATCACTGGATGCTAACAAAACTTATCTTCTGAAATGTGACAAATGTAGAGGTTTTTTTTGCCTTGAATCAGCTGTACTTCTAAATAGTTCAGTATACTTAAAACCCTTCAGGTAAAATCTACAAAACCTAAACCATGGGTCTTTTATTTAAAATCTACCTTTCCTCAACATATGTCACTGATGGAAAACACTCTTAAACGTGTTTTTGCTGATGTTAGGTCACCTTGCAGGCTAAACTGCAGAATGATGATTTACTGATGCTTTTTAATGTGGATTAAATCTATTGCATTTCCTCCCTCCCTGTTTTCTGGTGGGCTGCAGTTAGAGCTGTTGAGCAAAGGGGTCCTATTTTTATTTTCTGCTTCAATGACTTTGATACGAAGGAGATGACTAAAGTTTATTGGCAAATTTCTGTTTTGACACCAAGAGAAAAGAAGAAAAACTACAGAAAGTGTAGTGATTGTCTTCATGTGTATATTTCTACTTGGAGATGGTTACTGTAATAATGAATGAGCACTTCAGCAAGATTGAGATTGAGAACTTTTGTCGTCAGTCCTAAAGTTACCATCATTTTGTAAACTGGAAGAACAAATTAAGATTTGCCCAAGGATGTGGTGGCACTAAATTAAGAGTTCTTCACCCATTTCCACCCATGCTGCCTTCAGTAGATCCTGTCTGTTGTGTAGCAATTTTAACCGTTTCTATTGCCTAAAAGATTTGCTTCTCCTAAGTCATTTTAGCCTTCTCCCAGAAGATCATTAACTGACATATTCTAAAAAATAATCCATTTGTGCTTGCTATCCTCAGTTTGAAAGCATAGGAAAAGAAAAGAAAAAGAAAAAAAAAAAAAGATTTGAGTGCTTACTATGTGCTTGCATAGAAGCTATGTTCTTAGACCTGTGTTGCCTGTGGTTTCCAAACTATTGAAGTTACTTGAAAATTACCAGAGGTGAAATTACTTTGCTTTGTGATAACAAAGGATCTTACAAGCAATTACTTTAGTGAAGAGCTCCCTTTATTTTATTTTTTTTACTGCTTCTGTTGCACAGCTAGAGATGGAATGTGTGTCTACATAGTAGTGTTAATGCAGACTTTAGAACAGGGCTTTCAGCATAGGCAGATACTGCAGCTGCAGTGCAAAGCCAGTAATTTAAGTCATGGTCCGTGTATAAACTGGAATTTGTTTTGGCAGATGTATTTCAATTTTTCTGACATGTCTAATAACTTTGTTCATAAGGATAACTCTTTAACTAGGCATATTATCCTAATGTTTATGTAAAATGAAAGAAACCAAATCATTAGATATAGATGAATGAGTTTTTACAGTGAATCACATGACTGGCAGAGGTAGCTGACAAGTCAACTTTTTTTAGTAGGTCTGAACTTTTACCATCACTGGTGTTATTGGAACACATCTAATACTACTTGCTGTTGCAGCATATGGTGTGTTAATGCTTTCTTTTTATTTTTAGTATGCCAGAACCATGTGTTCCTCCCTACAGCATGAGCTGGCTTTCCTTATTCACATTCCTTGCAGTCCATCTGTCTATAAATGATTTTAAAAATACATAGAATGATGATGCAAAGATACTAATGTGTTAAGTCATTAACAATAAAAATCAAACCTGGAAAATTTGTTGTGTATTTGGGCCAAACACGCTCCAACACCACCTCCAAAATCAAGTAACTTCCAGTTTTTAACTAAAACTTTTAATAGAAGCTTTTCATCTAAAATAAGTATTTGTCAAATGTCGAAAGCATCTTTAGGAGTAAATCTGATTTATTTATTTTTTTTCTTGTGGAATGCCTAGTATTTTGTGGAAGGGAGATGCTGTAAGATTAGGGCTGTGTAAAACTGAGGGAAGTCAATGTAAAACCAGTCCTATGTGACTTAAAAAGAATCTGACTGTCTTGCTTTGTTCTGTTTTTGCAAGTCATGGTGAAATGAAGGAAGCTGGAGGAAGATACATGCCTGTTAGATATAACTGAGCTAGTAATTTATATATTCTGACAGGTGGTTGGTTTTCACTGGATAATCTTGGTTCCAAATGAAGTGTTATTTCTGGAATTTGTAGAAAAAGCCTGTACTTGAAAAGTAGCAGTGGTTGACACCTTTTCCTGCATTATCTCAGTAGTTACTGATCTGACAATATTAACAAGCTCAGAGGTGTCTGTAACTCTATGCTCAGCATTGGTAAGGCCACGCCTGGAGCGTGTGTCCAGTTCTGGGCCCTTATTCAAGGGAGACATGGACCTACTGGTAGGAGCCCACGTGCCACTACTTTGTGGTAGTGCCACAAAGATGGTGAGGAGACTGGAGCGTTTCTTTTATAAGGAGTGGCTGTTCAGCCTGGGTGTCATCCAAAATCGGAAAGTTTTATTGCTAAACTAAAACATTGGTCCTTAAACTAATATACAGTTCCCTGTTGCTAAAGCAGGCTCTATGGTGGGGAAAAAGAGACTTGGGGAGAATCTCATCAGTGCCTATGGATACCTGAAGGGGAAGGGTACAGAAAAGACAGAACCAGGCTCTTTTCAGTGGTGCCTAGTACCAGAATACAAGAGGTTCTCCCTGACCATCAAGGAGCATTTCTATGCTGCACAAGTGAACAAGCCACTGGCACAGAGAGGTTGTAGTCATCTTCTGGGGGCATCTTGAAAATCCATCTGGATGATGTTCTGGGCACCCTATTGTAGGTGGCCCTGCTTCAGTGGAGTAGGAGCAATCAGATCACCTACAGAGGTCCCTTCCAACCTCAACTATTCTGTGACTCACAAGCTGTGCTTTTAGCAGTGGACTCCTTAGAATTATTGAGCATACTTCAGAGTAATGTTTGCTCTGGGAGAGCCTTGTGTTTAAGCCTGCAGTTAAGCAAGAATCTAAGATCTTGTGACCTGGCAGTGGGGAAAACTGGTGACAGAGCTAGAAGTAGTGTTTCTGTTGTTTTTTTTTTTTTCCATTTATTTCCATGCCAATGATCTGATAAATTGCCCTAGCAAGCTTTCTCTTTAGAGAAGAGATAAAATAGTAAGTAGAACTGGCCTGGCATTCAATGTCTTGTCAACTCATGATGGCTCTTGTAAATCCTTTTGCCTAATTGCTGATCCTTCATTTCACATATGCAGCTACAGTTTCTTAATTTTGTATTTATTTTCTGTTGTCTGCATGCTTCATTTGATAAATCTTGTGTAAACAATTGTTCATAGCTATACTCTGTAGTCTTTGCCAGTTCCAGAACAGTATCTGAACAGTAGATCAGCATCCACCCACAATCTTGAATGTAGTAATAATTCTGTAACCTGTGTTTTCTAACACTCTGTGATTTTATTTTTCTTCCCCTCAAGGCAGAAGACTATGACTTTCTGTGCTGTTTGTCAGCTTCAAATAGCTTTAAACTTGTAAATGGGCATATTGTTCTCATTGACAGCTGGTCAGGGGTGAGCAGAAACTACCATATAACTGGCACAAATCTAGATTCCATCAAGAAAGAAGTAGGCAGAACCAATGTTGTTTCTATCTGGAACCGGGTGAAGGTAGTCAATAAATAGAACCCTCCAGCACTCAAATGAGCACTGTATCCAGGCTTGGATCTTCTTTGGCAGATTGCTCAGGACAGTAAGTCTTATGTGTGATGTGTCATTCCAGCATATCTGTATGTAAGTGTGGTTAATCCACCATTTTTTTTTTTTCCTAAGAGCATATCTGTCTTATTTATTTCTGCAGACCCTTCCTCTGTGATGCACTCTTTTCTTCAAATCCTCATGCTAGCCCATAAATACAATGTTGTCCAATTCACATGAGTTATTTCAAATGGGAATTCAAAGGACTGGGCTCAGATTAAAATCCTACTGATTATATGCTTTAAGTAGACTCAAAATGTCTTTGTCAGATGTCTTTAACCTCTCCAGCTGTCCTGTTAGTGATCATGAGTCAGAAGCTGAGTTCTATCCAGCTGAACTTGGAAGTCTTAACTGTTAAACCGTTAGGATAATTTATTTGGCAGTTTAAAAATGTGGACTGAAGCATTACTGAGGTGACAGCAGCCTTTTTGGAATGCTGCCTCATTTCATTTATTTGTTTACTTATTTGTTTATTGAAAAGAGAGTCTCTCAGGCCTTTGTTTACTTCTACACACTGAAAATGGTATTTTCTGGAAGAACTGAGCTTACCATGGGCTGATAACGTTGGTTTTTTTTTTGTTTGTTTGTTTTGAAATGTCCATGGAAATTCCTCAGACTGGTTGTGTGTGAATGTTTTTTATACAGCCTATGAAGAAACAAGAAATCAACACCCAAATATCACAACTTACAGCACCTGATACAGGAGGTATCTCTCTTGTTCAGGGCTGCTCTGTAACATTTCATTTTGGAGAGATGAGTGTTTTTTATAAGTGTAACAGAACACATCAATACCTGGGACCTCTAATTAAACCTTGGAATTGTGTGGGGGTTTTTTCACTTTTGAACTTCTGGTCAGCTTCTTGTTCTATCCTTTGCTGACATTTCTGTAATAAAGTAGCACTTGGATCTTGTTCATTAAGAGATTTTTTTATTTCTGCTGGAACTGATCTAGATACATCCAGGTATTTATCGTAGTGAAACAGCTCTTCTGAAGATAAAAAGAGATTATCCTTTGATTTGAAGTAATGTTCTTGTCGTTTTCAACGTTTCCACAAAAAGTTTAGGGTGCAGCACAGCTCCATCAGTAGGTAATCAAAATCCATTTCAGATGTGAAGGATGAGGAGGACCTCTTGGGTCATGTTATGGTCCACTCCATTAAGACCCAGGGATCTTTATAATTAGCAGCGATGTATACAGCATATATCCAAACTGTGCTCCTATGTTCTGTCCTGATGTTCTTACAGCAGAGGCTGATTTTGGTACAGCTGCCATGCAGATAAGTATACCACCTCTTTTCACAGTGAGGTTAAAAGAGTGTTACAGAACTAGTCACCCCGTACAAACTGTAGTTACAGCCTATATGTCTGATCTTTGTAGCCCTTCCTGCCTTTGAATGCTTGAAAGAAGAGCTCTGCACTTAGTGGTCACCTAGCGACCGTGTATACAATACAAGAGTGTTTTTTCTCTTTTTCAAGTTAGTACATCTTGTGAGCTGCTATTGAGTGTCAGGTTATAGATGAAGTTTTTCTTTTTTCCAGTGCAAATCCACAGACGTAATGGCAAGCTTTTGTACATTTAAAACAAAAGTATCAATAGATTTGACCTCCTGTAATTTTATTTCTGTAGGTACAAAAAAGCAGTGTTCTGTATTTGATTGCTGGTTACCCTGGCTGCATTTGAGTACATCTGTGTTTTGTTATGACTTTAACCACTGCATAACCTTAGAACTATTACATAATGATTTCATTTTACTTCCATGCTAACTCCTACAGGCTTCAATAGAAATGCACACAAGAAGCAAGATTTAGTGCTGGCTTTACAACATATTTAATTGTCCTCTTTAACATACAGCTTTTACGATAATAATGAAAAGATTTTCAACTGTTTTTGAAGATTTCTGAAGCCAGTGGTGAGGAATAGTTACGGAAAGAAACTAGTCTGTGTAATTAAGATAATTAAGCCTGAAATCACCCTTTATATTCAGGGTGAAAATAAAGCTGCAATAGAAGTTCACTAAGAAAATGTATCTTGACAAAGCAAGCTTTTGAGAAGTTGGGGGAATAGTTTTCATGACTGAAACTATGCATTCTTGTTACACAACTAACCTCTATGTTTATGTTTTCTTTCTGGAATGCATCCATTCAGTAAAGATTGAGTACTCAAAACATCCAAGGAAAAGATGTGAAAATGAACATATAATAAGAAGCTGAAGTGTGTTCTTCTGCATGCTATTTATTTACATTAAAAGATTTCTTATAACCCAAGGCTGTGTTTTCTAATATTTTATTTCCTGTTGACACATTTCATTTCTGGCACTTGTCTGTTGATTAGCAAAATACCAAATACTTGGGAAAGGACTTAGCCTAGTTTTCATTCTACAGTTTAAGTCAGATGAGAAGCAAGAATCATCTTGCATTTATTGCATTCTGCCTTTCCTCATGAACCCATTGCTGGGAGGAGAGAAACCTGAAGGTATTTGTTCTAACTCATGCTTCCTTAGCTGCTCCCTTTCACTCCTAGACCTTTCTCTCCACTGGGATGATGGAACATGAGAATTATTTGAACTGGATTATAGAATTGATCCAAGTTAAATATGCATGGTTTATAACCCTTTTAATCCAATTTGCCTTGATTTAATTTTGCAGTGTGCTGCAGGAGGTGGCACAGTGGAGAGGGAATGGAAGGGCTGAGTAACACAGCATGATTGAGGGAGTAGGGAGAGAAAAACGCTAATCAATCCTACAGCCATTTGGAGATTGCTCAGTGTTCCCTGTGCAATTTTGAAGGAACAGTACCTAGCTGAAGAGAACTAGAGGACAGCTCTTTCTGAACAGTAACATGGGGGAAAGTCATTTTTTTCCTAGGTGGGAAAAGCAAAAGATTGTTATATTTATGGGACTTCTTCAATAATATAACTAGTAAATGTGCAGGTGGAACATCCTCATAGTTGTGTGTGTGTGTTAAACTGATTTAAAAAAAAAAAAAAAAAAAAACAACCTTAAAATACAGCTAGCTACATCCTGAGACTTGTTCCTCAGTGCTGAGTGGAGAATCTTAATCATCAATGATGATTAAGGATGATTAAGGGAAAATGAAAATAATCTTAATCTGTTATTTGTAATGTCCCTGAAGAAGGTGACAGTGGGATCTGATTGTAGCTGTTTCTAACTTTGCCTCTCCCTAGCCTCTGGGTACACTTCCATTTGCTGGCTTTGCCTTGTTTTTTAACATGTACTCTCAATGTAATAATCAGTTTTTGTGGGGAAGAACGTGCAGCCTAGCAAGAAAGAACATTGATAGCAATTTCAAAAACAGCTTGATTACATTTTGCTAACTAAACAAAAATGATGACAATTGCAGTTGGAGCATAATAGTATTTCAGTTTCATTTGAACAGCAGCATGTGGTTGCTACAATGGTAATTTTAATCAAACTGGAAAAGAAAAAAGAATCCTACAAAAACTACAGTGAGTCACTACTTTCTCCAGCATCTCACAATTCAGAAAAACTAGCCATTTCAATTACATTACTGGATATTAATTTTCTTTTGCCTTAAACTTTTAGGAACTTGAAAAAGCAATGAACAAGAGTGGCTTAGACACAGACACAGAAAAATAAAGTTCTACTCGTTCAGATTCAGGTAAATCAGGGTGAGCTTAACACCTTTTGTTTATTTTATTTTTAATTTCGAATCTTTCTTAGTCTAAACTGGCTGAAAAGTGTTCTTAAATAACCATTAGTGAAGTGGGAATGACACACAACACCCCATAACCACAGAGCAGGTGAGTGTTGTCTGTTCAAATAATCTCTCTAGCCTTCAAGAGGCAGACAAATTTCATATAATTTATTATTTATTTTTTAAACTTATTAAGAACACTTATTTTTACTTTTCAAATACATCGTTAAATTGCATGCTGGCACTTTGTGAAGAGTTTCTCCTCTGTTTTTTGTTGAGAAGAATAAAGCAATGGAAGCCCTGTTCTTCTTTGAAAGCTTCCAAAAGCTTCAGTAAAGATGACTAGTTTTGCGGGAAGCCCTGAAGATCAAATAATCTGTCCTGAATTTGGAATTTCTTCTTACATTAGCAATTGGCTTTGGCTCAGATTTTTCATTTTTAAACTTTAATGGCTTCAAACATTTATGAATGGATTTTTTTAAAAGCTGATTGCAGTTAATTGGTTGCTATCTTAGCTTGTTTAAAACATGCCATTTTTCAGCATGCAACTTTCACTCACAATAAAATCAAAATAATTTTTTAAGGTGTACTGAGCATTTTCATGGAATCTAGAAGCTCTTGTCCAACTGGGAAAAGTCTGAAAAAAGTATTCCTTATGCATAATTAAAGAAGAAATGAATACCACTTCTGTGCTATTTTTATAGGAAGGCATGTTGAAGGGTTAGTAATAAATACGACTCTAGGTCTGATTTTTTTTTTTCTCTTTAAAATAACAAAAGCTGCTGATCGTAAGTGGAAATTAACTTCTTACTTAGAACAGTTATTTAACTGTAAGACTTACTGTCAGTCTTTATTTTAACACAGATGTCCTGTGTGCTGAGTCTGCCATCTGCTTTTCCTGCAGGGTATGTGGAGAAGAAAAACGAATCAACAAATCATATGGATACCCAAAAAAATAAACAGTACTTGAATCAACTGCATTAGGACAGCACAAAACTGAAAAGATATTCACTTCGGAAGAGCAACCTCTTAAAAGCTCTCTGAAATGTTGTGACTTTGTCTTTTGCCTTCACTGTGATCAGTATAGGCAAATAATTAAAATAAATGAATTTGAAACATCATAGATTGTCTGAGTGTTAAGGTAGCCAAGAAAAATGTGGTTTTTATCATAGCAACAGTGCAACAACCTTTGAACGTGACGTACTGCAGCCACAAAAAGAAGAGTATTGCCTTGAAACCTGTCACCTTACCTTAGCTCTCATGCTGTCCTCAGTTGTTTTGTATTGTGCTACTTGTCTTTAGGAAAATCTGTAGGCTAGTGTGTGGGAAGCTGACTTAGACTTTACTCAGGGTCTGGTGTAAGAGGAATTTATACAGGCTGCTGCCATAGCCCTGTAGAACTGTTCTGTGGGTATCACTGCAGTTCTCAGGATCGAGAGAAGGCAGATGAAGGTCATAATAGTAAAGCGTTGCTATATGAGGGTTATTCTTTGTGACGTGTTTTTAAGTATATATGAAACTATGCTATACAGCAAGATTCCATCTTAAGATGACATATCTGTTGCCAAAATTCACTTAAGAGAGGGCAGGGCTGGCTGCGGGGCTTGCCCGTTTCTCTACCGTGAGAGGAAGAAGCTGATGCTGCTGAGACTTAAGTATATGTGATGTCAGAATAAATAGCAAGCTATATGAGTAGATACCCAACTTTATTCCGCTGGCTTTCAGCCCACCTCGGAAGCGAGGTTTGGAGACAACGCTCTTGCTGCTCCCCCTTTCCCTCCGGCCCCGCCCCTGCGGCTCCCCCAGTCCCGCCCCGGAGCAGCAGGCGATGACCCATTGGTTCCCGCCCTCCTCTCATTTGCATAGAGGGGTCGAGTCCGCCCCAGGCCCCGCCCCTCACGGGTGTGCGGCCGTGCGCGCGCTGTTGTGGCACGTGAGGGCGGCGCACGTGGGTCCGTTATGTAAAACACGGGGGGCGAAGGGGCGGGGAGGTGCCTGAATGCTGCGCAGGCGCGCCAGCCGTCCACTGCCGCGCATGCGGGGTAACTCCGTGCGCAAGCGCGCGGGATGAGGGGCGGGGCCGAGTGGTGCTGGTTGCCCTCCTCCCGCGCCCCTCCCCCGGTCAGACGGCGGAGGTCTCGAGCGACAATGAAGCAGGAGCCGCAACAGCAGCAGCAGCCGCCGGCCCAGCAGCCGCCCCCCGCCGGCGCCGGGGTGCCGGCTTTCCTCAGCAAGCTGTGGGCGCTGGTGGGCGAGGCGCCCAGCAACCAGCTTATCACCTGGAGCCAGGTGCGGCGGCGCGAGCCTCGGCCGCTGGTCGCCCCGCCCCGGCCGCGTGCCCCGCGGCTGCGGGAGGCCGCTCCTCTCCGGTAGCGGCAGTGCGGGCCCGGGGGCAGCGGGGGCCAGGAGGATAGCGGGGCCTTAGGGAGCTTCGGTGGGGCGGCGCGGGGCGGGAAATCCGGGCATGGCCGGGCGGGCCCCTAGCGGGAGGAGCGACCCCTGCACGGTTATCCGGGGACCGCGTGCGGCTGGAAGTGACGAGCGCGGGTGGCGGCCCGGGGCCCGGGCCCTGCCGCCGGCTGCGGAGCCTGCCGGGGCGCGGCTGGGGCGGGAAGCCGCCGCGGGGCACGGGCTGGGGCTGAGGCTCGGGCGGCGCTGGCACGCGGCGTGCACTGACAACGAGCGGCACCTTCCGCCGCGGCTCCGCCGGTTCGTCCGTAACGCGTGGAGTTGTATAACGGCTGCGAACTGTGTAGATAAAGAACGGTGGGAGGACAAGAGGAAGGCGTATTTATATTTCTTCCCGCGGCCGCCCCGCTCCCCCATCCCGCGCGGCCACGTGGGGTAGCAGTTGCCGCGCTCGGGCTGGGCCGGCCGTGGCCACTTGCACGAGGTGTAACTGCGGAGCTGTCCCGCGCCCGGACCGTAGCGGCCTTTGTTGTGGTGGCCCGGATGTATTGTGTACCTTCAGTGGACGGAGCCGGGCGGGCATCACCTCTGAGGAAAGTCCCTGAGTGCCCGGCGGGTTTGGGCGCGGGTTGGGGATTGGGCTGCTGCTGCTTTCGGTCGCCTGATGTCGTGGAACCTGTAGTTAAACCTGTAGTTACTATTCTGATACGTGTCTGCTTTATCAGTAACTTATTCTTAAAAAAAAAAAAAATCCCATTCTCGCATCGTGCAGGTGTCTTCAAGTGTTGAGATAACAGTTTTCAGCTGAGTTTAGTTCACGCGGGGGCTCAATACCCTGCAAAATGTTTTACTGACAGTTGGGTTTACCAGTAGCTTCAGCTTTGTTGTGGATGCCCTATCCCTGAAGGTGTTGAAAGCCAGACAGGACTGGACCCTGAGCAGCCTAATCTAGTGAGTGCCAACCCTGCCAGCAGGGGGTTGGAACTAGATGGTCTTTAAGGTCCTCTCCAACCTGAGCCATTGTATGGTTGTATGCTGTCTACATTCCAGCAGTTTTCCTTCTGTTTTTATTTTTTTTTCCTCCTCTGAAAAAAAGGTGCTGAGGGCAATGTGTTGTCTAGCTTAAAAACAGCCTGTTTTTTGCCACCTCATGCTTCATGGATGCTTCCCAAATTCATTGTGTTTACCTCAAGTAAATATGCCAGGGACCATTGTTTGGTACCTTTATGTTATTTCCTCATTTAAAAATAAAGGCTGAGTTTGAGATTCTGCAAAGCAGTTTGTGGAAGCAAGATATACTGATTGTAGTTCATATAATCAACCTTTGGCAGTTTCTGTATGGATGAAGGTATTGGGAGCCCTTCGTATGGCATATTTGAAAAATATGCTGCCTCAAGTGTAACAGTGAAGAAAGAGTCCTGTTATTGTGACATTTCATTGTTTTCTGTACAAATCCGTATTTTTACACTGTAAGGATGAACACTGAAGCAAAACCAGCCAAATCTTGTCTTCCCGCATATACATCTTAGTGCAGGCACAGGCAGTTGGAGTAACAAATGAAGTACATGAAGATTGTTGTCTGCTGCTGTCAGTAAAAACAGAACTTCAGGTACACAGTAATGCTTCACTGGGTTAAAGCTCGCCTTTAGCATCTGTTTACAGCATTGATGTAAGTGGCTGGCGGGGCACCGAGGAACAGTGGAAGTATCTCTCTAATTTTCTGCAATAGGTTTGAAACTTTTCAAGGTGATAATGAAGTTAGGTGCTGCACAGAAGCTGTCTGCTGGCATTGCAGATTGCTGTAGCACCACTTCAAACCTTCAGCTGGTGAGTCAGGTTATCTTAAAATGATCTGTTCTTACCCTTTCTTTTACTTCCCATTTTCTTTATGCTACCTATTTCTCAGCAGGAGATAGGCGTGTATTACTGGGAAGTTAAGAGGTTTTTCGTTTGTCAGAAATGAGTTCTCACATCAGCAATCTTCACATGGTCTCATAGTTGGTTCTTGAAGCTTCTTTATTGGGGAGCAAGCAGCTGCCGGAGGTAGGAAACAAGTGGAGCTTCTTGAACTGAAGGGCTCCTAAAAAGGTGGAGCATAAGTACTGGCATTTGTAAAAGATTATAGGTGAGGTAAGAATATTGTGAATAGATTACAGATAAAACCTCTGCCAATTTGAAGACTCTAATTCTAATTCTGCCAATTACTTGTCCTTTAGTTAATGGAGCTAGATTGTGGAAGAACAAAGAACGGAGGCTTCTATTTGTCTCGGTCTGTGGATGTAATTTGAGGATCAGTTTATTGGGTAAAAGATTGATCCCTTCAGAATTGGCATGCAGGAGGAGGGAATTGTTTCTTGAGTGCTTTTTGGTCATTTTGAAATCATGTGGACAGGCTCAGCTTTTTGACAGCTCTGTCTTGTCTATGAACTTAACAAACGAGTCATACTTTTATGCTGGGTAGCAAAAGGGATTTCAGCTGTGATTTGTTGGGTTTTTTTTTTGTCCTGTTTTGTTTTTGACCTTTCACAGTCTCTGCTGTATTTGTATTTCCTCTCAAGATTTTAAAGTTCATAATACAAAATTTATGGTATTGTGCTGCAGAGAAACTGGTGCTTGTTGGTAAACTTGTCGTTAATTAATTTCTTGAGGAAGCGTGGAGAGAAGCAATGGAAATGTTCTCCTTTAGATATGGATGGCAATGCAAATTGGTAGTTCTCTGTTGCTCTGCAACTGCAGTTATACGCTTTTGTTGTGGAAAACTGCAGGCAAGCAGATCAGTTACGTACTGCATGCACAAAGGAAACATTCCTATGCGGTGATTAATTCTGCAAGACCGGAGTGTGTTCTACAGTAGTCTTAAGTAGCTTTATGTCTCTCATTTTAGAATGGCCAGAGTTTCTTGGTGTTGGATGAACAGAGATTTGCAAAAGAGATTCTGCCTAAGTACTTCAAGCACAACAACATGGCAAGCTTTGTAAGACAGCTAAACATGTGTAAGTTCTCATATTTTGTTTGTTTCTGTCACAATTAAAGATTCTGGATGCGTTTAGTTGTGTTATTTTCTTTGAACAGTTCTGTGTTGTCGCATTTAGAGTACTGTCTCATCCTCAAAACTGATAAAAGGACAGTTGGAACAACATAATTTGAATTCCTTAGTGTGAATTTTCAGATATGAGTTTTCTTTTTTCTTTTTTTTTTTTTAAAGATGGCTTCCGTAAAGTTGTCCATGTTGATTCTGGGATTGTCAAACTGGAGCGAGATGGTTTAGTTGAGTTTCAACACCCATATTTTAAACAGGGTCGAGAGGACTTGTTGGAACACATTAAAAGGAAGGTTAGTGAAAACTCAGTATATAAACCAACTATAGTAATTTTAAATGAACAGCAGAGTTCATGGCAAGTTTTAATTGTGGGATTGTAAGTCCAAGTGGATTTTGGTGCTCTCATGTACGTTCTGATTTATCTAAAGTTATTTTGGGGGCTTTGACTAGGCTGCTATAGCTAATTATTTCTCTCTCATAGTGAGTTTAACAGGCAGCGAAAATGAGTTATGCAAATAGAAGGTTCAACAGATGCATGTTAAGAGGGCAGAACATGCTTTAACTTTACCATCCCTAATGTAACTATTTTTTATGTAGCTTGTTTCAGAACATAGTTACTGCAAGAAGTAAGCTTCCCACTCAGGAGAGCTGGAAGCAAATACATAAACATGTTTGTTATGCTGCTATTACATTTCTGAAACTTGCTCTGCTGTTACTGAGAATCAGGCAAATAAGAGTAGATATCAAGCAGAAATACAATAACTATGGTGAGAGAGATATGCTTGTTAGCCTTGGGTTAATTTGAAGCAGTTTAGATGTAGAGTGCTGAGTACCATGCCTGGAGAATCTGAACATAAACAAATGCTTATAATACGTATGGGTGATATGGCATCTGTTGTAAGAAGTCTCTTCGTTTCTGTATTTATGTATTTGATGCATGGTTTATTACTGATTTTTAATTCAGTTATTAGCACTAGAGAAGTTATACTTGATCTTCAAAAGAAAATAGTAATTAACAGTGAGTAAAGGGAAGCGTTGTTTCTGAATTCTCATCTCTTAAAGGTTTCTTCTTCGAGACCTGAAGAAAACAAGATAAGCCAGGAGGATCTCTCCAAAATAATAAGTAGTGCTCAGAAAGTGGAGATTAAACAAGAGACTATTGAATCTCGATTGTCTGCCCTGAAAAGGTAAATGCTCTGTCAACAGCTGATCCCTAAAATGGAGTAATTCTAGTAATAGATATTGGAGAACAAATACAACGTAAATGTAAGACCTAATTTTGATATTTTTTTTTTTTTTTAGTGTTCAACTTGAACTATTGTTGTAGGAAGATAAATTTCAGCAAAAGATTTGTATTAAAATTGAATATTTAAGTATGACTAAAAGTAATAGGCAAAATTGGTGTTTGAAGAACTGTCTTTAATATTAATTCCTTAATGCTGCTGAGGTGGAATATTCAACTAAGTTCTTACCATATGCCAAATAAGCTTAGTTGCTGTGTTTAGTCTGATGTAGTTTGGTTCTTGCAAATTACTTATGATACTTTCATACTACAATTACTGTTCTTACTCATTACTTTATTTTCCTCTTGCTGTCTTCATTCCCTCAGTGCTGAAATTACAGGACAGTTAATCCTTCTGAAAATTTGTTTGGAATTGTAACTTGAAAATTCATTAGTTACAACCACAGATATGTACAGTCTAAAATCCAAGTATAAATTGAGTATTTTTAGAATATTATTATTTCCTGTTTAGTAATTATGTTTTGTTGTTAACAATATGAGCAGTGTGAGTCAGAAATATTTGTGTGTAGATAGAGTATGTAGATGAAGACAGGATTTATAGAGATAAACTCTTGCACCTCAGTGGTAACTATCTCCAGGACTTCATATTGAGAAAATTATTGCTTGCCTCTGTGGCAGAGATGACTAGTAAGTTGAAGTTTTGAGAAATAAATGGTTTCGTTCACTTGTCATCTTCAGTTCTAATTACTGAAGTTTGAAGGGCAGACTTATTTTGACTAGGAATGGTTTTTATTAGAAACTGGACAGTCTTGAGTGAAAAGGTTTCTATTCACGCTATTGGGTCATATAATTTGGGTTGGAAGAAGCCTCAGGAGGCCATCAGGTTCAAACCAAGCTCAGAGCAGGTCTGACTGGCTGAAATGACATTTGGTTTCTAATGTCTGGACAGTTTGTGAAGATGAAATGATACAATGTCTTTGACATCTAAGTTGTTCAGTGAGAATTAAATAATTTAAGTAAAACTGGATCTAAATCAGAAGAGCCAGTCTTGGGAAGTGTGTTTCTAAAGCTAGTAGGAAGATTGAGAAAGTTCAGAATCCCTGGCTGCTGTTGTTGAATTTGTGATGGAACTCTGTATTTAAACTGTTGGACATTTTAATCCTCAAACTGCTACTAAGCTGCAGCTTACTGCATATCAACAACTGTTTATGAAAACTGAGCTTAAAGTTCCCTAAAAACATGAAACGCTGGTGGATAGATTTTCATCATTTTTTGGCTTACATCTTGAAAATTAAACTATGAAAGAGGGAAGGCTGCTATGTTGTCTTTCCTTATGTACTGAAGCTTTTGATATTCATTATCTGATGAATGTGCTTTATTCTGTCAGAAACCACAAGGTTCATGGGTTTGATAGCAAGGGTCACTTTATATCAGTTTTTATGCTGTCTCAGTTCTGGACTCTTGTGAGTACTGCCAAGGCTTGTAAACAGCCGAGGTTTGTAAAATGACAGTGTTTCAGGAAAACTGCTCTCTCTGCTGTGCTCATCACCTAATGTACTCCTTTACTGGAATTAATTAAAGGCATCCTATAGCTGTGTGTAAGACTTGAGCTTACAAAGATCTGTTCAAGATGAATGTGCAGTTTCTGATAGATCGCTTCCCTCTAGCAAGAAATGTGTGAGGGAGGGCAAATAGGTGTAATATAAATGATGAATGCAGTATTTGCTACAGAACACTATTTTCAACCTAGTCACCACCATTAGCTATACGTTTTCACCAGTGGAAAAACAAGTACCTGCATGCTGTGCTCATACAGTCTATACCAGCAGAAGTGACCCACTGTTTGACAGCTGCTATTTTGCTTTAATTGCTAGTAAGATGTTGCCCACACAGTCCATCTTTCATCAGCCTGAACAGATGGAAGTCACAAGGCACCAGATCCAGACTACGCAGTGGGTACAGTAGGACAATGCAGCCAAGGTTGGCATTGTGCTTCTCAGTCTTCAGGCTGCTATGGAGCCTGGAGTTATCATTTTACAGGAGTTTGCCTTCCCTGACCCGACTCTGGAAGTTTGATCCTTCATCTTTATCAATGTCTTGATGCATCAGTCAGAATTGATGGTTCAGGAAATCCAAAAGGATCATACTTTTTCTATCCCAGAAAAGAGTGCACATCAATTACTAGCTGAGAGCTGTGTCTTGAGCTTTTTCTTTGATAGTACACTCACATGTTGTCACTTCATGGACAGCCATTTTGACTTCAGCTCATAATAGTGACGCTACTCATCACTAGTAATGATGTGATCTAGAAATTGTCACTTTCAGACTCATTGGTACAGTAGGTCCTGACAAACTTTCATATAGTATTTTCTGTTCTTTTGTAAGCATTCATGGGATCCACCTGGCACAAGCTTTGAGATATTCCAGTGTTGCCACCATTGTTTCCACTGCAATGACGCTCATACTCAGTTCCATACTCAGCTCCTTGGTTGTAGTCTGCTGATTGGCATGGATGAGCTGATGGATGGAGATGCTGTTCATTACCCAGAGCTGTGCATGGCCATCCAGAACACAGCGTGTCTTTTTACTGTCACCACCACTAAAATGCACCACCCACCACCTCACTGTGCTCACATCCACTGTTTGGTCTCCATATAAACATTCAGCAAGTGTCAGTGAATGTCAGTGGGTGCAGTTTTTTTCCACATGGAAGAATTCAGTGACACAGCATTGCTTCATATGCACTTTCATATCAGATGCCGTTTTGTCAGACTGCCCTTCTGGTGCCACCTGTTGCACAGCAACAAAATGAAACAGAATATTGGTGGGACGATTCAGCATTTGCTGCCATACCACCAACATCCACCTCTGATGTTGTGGGTCAGTGTAATAAAATAGGAGGCATTACTTTCTGAGAAGCTCTCCTAGGATGAGAAGAAGGTAACTTTGTTGTTTGAAAGGACGCAAAACACCTAATTCCAAAATGCTGAATTAGTAGTAATATGTAAT